>NW_027507758.1:99999250-101238000 GCF_037356315.1 Lithobates pipiens | reverse complement strand
GATTTCCCACAGTTACCATAAAAGCGTGTATGACCCTTGGAATATATATTCTTTTGGGTCAGTCAGATAAATCCGGTAAGCCTGCATCTGCTGAGGTGGTGGTACTGGCACATGGGTGTTCGCATGTTATTCCTCTAGAATTGGATGGTTCATCTGAAACTTAAACTATACACGCGGGACTTGAATACTTTCTTTCAAGAAAAGGGACTTTATACTTATGATTTTCATTTTTATGTTGATTATTTTCATTTTTGTACATATAAGCACAATTTCACATGGAATTGTTATAACACTTTTTGGTGTTTATTAGTATAATACTTACTATAGGCATCACGAGAGCCTACGTGGTTATACATGTGGATGATATATATTTTTCACAAATTTTGCATAATATTTTCTTAGCGCTACACTTTTTTTTACAAAATTTACACTTTTCAACTAAAATATCCATTTTAGTGTGTTAGCAGCTTCTAGATATCTGGATAGTGTGTTTTTTTTTTCTTTAAATAAAATTTTTGTTGATAAAAAATTCCTTCCTGATCCCACGGGAGGCAATCGGCTATTCCCTGGATCAACTTTACCTATAAATGTTAGTATCCAGTTATATTATGTACATATAGGAAAGAATCCAGACCTTTTTTAAAGCAGTCTATTGAGCTGGCCAGATTCTGGAGGGAGTCTATTCCACATTTTCACACCTCTTACTTTGAAAAAGCCTTTCCGTATTTGGAGATTAATCTATTTTTCCTATAGACGTAAAGAGTGCCCCCTTGTCCTTTGTGATGACCTTAAAGGGAATAACTCAACACCAAATTCACTATATGGACCCTCTTCTGTATTTGTACATGTTGATCATATCCCCTTTAATCTCCTTTTCTCAAGATTGAATAAATTCAGTTGCTCTGAGCTCCTCCATGCCTCTTCTCAGTTTGGGGAAACAGCACAGCTTTTTTATACTGAAGTTAAAATCAAATTCCAGGTTTTTATGTATCTATGCTTAAACCTGCTCCCACACCCCTTCCAAATCCCTTTCTAACTACTCAGTGAAAGGAAAATGCTTATACTTATCTGTTCTGAGGGCGCTCTTGTTCAGTCATGTGATCTCTCCAGGATGGAGGAGAGATCGACAACAGAGGCTGAAATACCTGGATGGGTGATGTCACGCATGGGCTTACAATAGGGTATTTATTGTTGACGGTCCTATCTCTCTCTTGAAGTCACCACTGGGTGCTGATCCCATGACTGAACCAGAGTACCTTGAGAAAATGTAAGTATAAGCATCTTTCTTCTACAACCACTGGGGATCTTAAGGGGGTGCAGGGTAGCAATGACGACCTTGCACATGCTCCAGGGGGCCCTTGCGGCCTCCTTGTCACATTTGGTTTTACACCGGGCATCATTAAATGGTGTATTGCTGTCCAGATCTGGTCAGTGTCCCATCCAGTCCTGCCAAATGGCATCTGGTTCTTCCCCCAGCCGCCACTGCTGTTATTATCACAGTAGAGCAGACACTCTGGAGGCAGAACAGTTCTGAAGGGAGAGTTGGAGTGGGAGCTGCCGGAGTTAACTTTTTAAATTAACCATCCAGTGATTGGTTGCTAGGATGTAGGGCGGTCCTAGCAACCAATCATCAGCTTGGTAATATGAAAAGTTAACTCTCGCGGCTTCAGCTCTGGCCCTCTTTCCAGAGCTGTCCTGCCTCCAGCTCTCTGATCTGCTATACACCTATGTAAAGTTAGGAAAGTGAGGGAACAGAGCTGTGGTGTGAAGTGGTGGGCAGAGTTTGGGGGCGGGGGGGTGTGGTGTGAAGTGGGGGTAGAGGACACAGCTGTGGGGGGAGGGTCATGTGAAATGGGGCAGAAGGCATTTCTGGAGGGGTGATGTGAAGAGAGCAAAGGACATTGCTGTGGGGGGATGATGTGAAGGAGGTGATGGTAGACATTGCTGTGAAGGGGGATTCAGAATACTGCTATGAAGGGGAGATTGTGAATTTTAGGGGGACTGAGGATGTAAGAACAAGATTGTGATATAAGAGGAGGGGGCTGTGATGTGAAGGACCTAAGCCATCAAACAAACATTCGATCCGGCGATTCTGTGATTCTGCTTTAAGAAAATTTTAGTGATTGGACCTGTGAATTTTAATTCAATGCCAGTGTCTTACACTGTGCCACTGGAGAAAAGCACTTGCCGCGTCAACCTGCATAGGTATTTCAGCAAACTCTGGGCCCAGGTCGGCCTCATTTCAAGCTCTCTATGTTTCTGGTTTCTCCTACACAGGGTGATGGAGGGCCCCAGGTCAACTTTTGCATTGGGCCCATAAGCTTCGAGGTAGGCCTCTGTCTACAGGGTAGTTAGACTTGGATTTATAGAGGGGGTGGCAACAGTTTTAAGCATAGTTAGGTAATAGTCTGGAATTCCACTTTAGCCAATAGAGCTTGGTCACCTCTCTGCCCCTACCCTTTGATAAGACAAACAAGGAGCAGCAGCAGACAGATGGGTTTCTATCATTCCTTTCTCTTTTTGCCAATGTTTCCTCTCAGCACATGTGCCTGCAGTTGAACCAAGTTGGTCAATAGGGTTGCCCCTCATTCACTTCATCTACAGGGAGGGCTACTATATAGGCGATCATCCATCATCATGTTTAAAGAACAGTCACTTATTTTGTTTTAATTTTTTTCTTAAGCTAACAATATCATATACAAACATAGGTTCAGTAAACCAGTTAAATGATGACACCTTTAATACATTTTTTCCATATTATAGAATTCAATAGATGCTTTAAGAGACTTTTCTTGTAAGGGGTGCTTCCATAAGGGGTGCTTAGATCTCCAACTGAACTGCATTTTTTTTAATTGTGGAGAGAGCTTTTGAAATTAACACCACAAAGTGCTATACATTCAGCAGTGAATGGTTCTGATGCTGTATATCAGGATTCATATGCATGCACAGAACTTGGATAAGGGATTGTGCAGGGGACACATGATGGGCTCCCAAATGCAAAATGGGAGCCCTCAAAGATGATGTGCAACACATTTTACCAGGGAGAAGCTGTACAGGCATAACCCACTTTTAAGTACACAATGGGGTTTATTTACTAAAGCTGGAAAGTGCAAAATCAGGCTCACTTCTGCATAGAAACCAATGAGCTTCTAACCTCAGCTTGTTCAATTAAGCTTTGGTAATAAAACCTGGACGCTCATTGGTTTCTATGCAGACGTGAGCCTGATTTTGCACTTTCCAGCTTTAGTAAATAAACCTCATTGTGTACTTAAAAGTGGGGTATGCCTGTATATATTTCTAATAGCTCCAGAAATGATCAGTTCAGCAAGCCACCCACCACTGGAGAGTAAATTTGCATATGGAAAGGGAGATCCTGTGGGAATTCAGGAGTGGGGGTCTAGTTCACAGCTACTGTATGGTTTATACCACTCATGCTTCCTTACCAATGAAATAAACAAAAGACTTGAATATTTTAATATTAGCTTCTTACTCCAAATGCTTCTAGCTTCTGCTAATATTTATTTAGGAATATATTCTACAGTAATATGATAAGACCAAGTCTGTAAAAATTCCTTAATTCAAAATGCTACATGTTTCTGTAAGAGGTAAGCCATAGATTTGTCTTCCCAACAGCTAGATTCCCAGTTGTACAGTATGCTCCAACAGCTATAAACTGGGCTTAATGGTCATTGCTATGATACTCTGAAAACAGCATGCACTGCATACATGGCAACGCACATTAGTGATGATTAAGTGTTTTTAAAATATATACTTTTCTTTTTACAATACTAATAGTTTTGTTGTATAAGTTGTTCTAGACCAATGCTTGTTTTAGAAGTAAGAAGTGATGGGAATAATATTGTATAACATATTTTCGATTACTATCTTTTTTATAATATTGAAAATTACTGACATATTTATAGAATAAATCACTATACAAAATGCTTTACAGAGTAAATAAAGCTATCCACATCAATTTAGTGTACAATATGAATAGTTTTATAAAAGTGTACAATGCAAATAGCCCTACTAGAGTCATGTACATGTTATGGGGGGCGGTGGTTAAAAGATAGTAAACCTTCCTGCCAATTAACCTCCCTGGCGGTACGATTATTTCGGATTTTAGGTGCTAAAAGCGGTACCATTATTTTGCATGAAAATTTGGCGTTTTATATTGTAGTCCTGCAATTCTTAGGAATAACTCTCTTAAATCTGTCCAAACCAGAGTCTAGCAGACATCCCGGGTATGATAAAGTTTGAAAAATTCAATCATAAATTATAATATAATAAATAATTATAAATAATTGTACCAAATAATAATATAACAATAATAAAAATGATTCAATAATGTAATCAAATCAAAAACACTGAAATTTGCTCAGTTGCAGAATTGTCACTGTCATTACTTTTCAGTATTTGATGACGGATCTCCCCACAAATCGCTATCGCTCAATTCTGCGAGTGATTCTAATTTATTATCGCTGTTTTCTAGCTGGTCTAAAATCATTTTTGATGTACAGTGACAGTTTTGGTTGCTATGGGCAATCTCCAGTTTCCAGGCATAAAGAACATTTTTTATTATATAAAACTGCATGCAGGACACTGGGCAGACCACTAGGGACAACGGGGATGTGAAATATTTACATACAGCAATGTAATCTGTAAGATTACATTATACTGTATGTTTACTGTTTGTTTCACTTTTTGAATTTGGCGCCAATCTCCGTGCCCGTGCGTCGCAACGCTCGCAGGGCACGGAGATCGGCGATGTGATGCATCGAGCGAGACACGGCTCGCTCGTACAGCGGGGAGACAATGCTGGATCCGAGGGAGAAGGTAAGTAAACCTCCTCCTGGATCCAGCGATGCAGTCCCGAGTCTGGCTCGGGGATACCGCTTTTGGTATGAAAAATCCACCCCGAGTCAGACTCGGGAATACCGTCAGGGGGGTTAAACTACCAGCAAACTTTTGGGTTGTAGGAGGAAACTGGAGAACTTAGTGAAAATCCTTTTAAATGAGGGACAATAGGGACATAGTGAATCTTTTGTGAAAACTGGATGTAAGACTCCAGTGCTACAAAGAATATATGTCAACTTTTTAGCTCAAGTATTGGTAAATAGCCCTGTTATAATAAAAATGTAAATTATTGTGTAAATGAACTCTTAGAGAACAGTTATGCTTTGGTATATATGGGGAGAGAAGTGTCCCAACGAGCAGGGCACTCTGATCCCTCTTGGATTGTAATTGTATTGTCTCCCTCCATTTTGTAAAGCACTATACAAACTGTTGGCACTATACAAATCTTGAATAATAGTAATAATAATAATAATAATATCTGTAAATATAACATGTGATAGCAGGTAAAGAAAGAAACAAAAATGTAGACAGTAATTTAAGGGAAGATCCAAACACTCCCATTGTTTGGGTATTTACTACTTTTGTCTTCTGGATCTTCTCACCCCTCTTGGATTATTCACACTTACTTTATTTTAAAAGAGTCTTATAGTGGGCTAGCTAAAGGGATACAGGATACCAGTTTGTTGAATATTGTTTTCACAAGGTTGCACATGATTCAGTTCTTCTGCCTAGTGCTCTCAATCTCTAGGCCCAACAACGTCACTTATACACTTGAGTTTTTCATTTCACTTGCCTTCCATTTATGTTCTTTCAAACATGAGCAATAGCTATATGGACCATGTAGCCTACTGTATGTTGTTTTTTTCAGTGAGCACATTAGAGTTAGTATCACAATGTTTGCATTTAAAGCCCAGCTGTCACAAATACCTTAATCTGGCTGTGCATAGTGCTGTTGTTCTAACAATGTCAACATGTGTACAGTGAGGGTGAGTTTATGGCTGGTCCAGATCCCATTGCTCAAGTGTTGAGTTTGCAAGGAGGTTAAATTCCTTTGGCAGAGATGTATTTTGACTATCAAAAAAAAATTCAGCTGTAAGAGTATTATAGTTTCCCTCTCATCAAAATCAAAGAAGGCTCCTAGTAATGTTTCTGATATAGTACATTTATCTCTCAAAGTAACAATGTTATCTCTTTTAGATAGATAGATAGATAGATAGATAGATAGATAGATAGATAGATAGATAGATAGATAGAGAGAGATAGATCTATTGGGGATTTTTGCAGGTCTGTGCAGGCAATATTTTGTCTAAGGAGTTAGCTCTATACCTTTTGAGAAGCAATTGGTGGAGGATCAACTCAAGACTCTTGCATTGACTCTTGGATGGTGCATGGTTCAATAAACAAAGCATCAATCTGCTGGTTCCTTAGGAAAGCTAACGATCAATCTTTGGAATCCCTAGGTAATCATCAATCTCTGTCTCTGCGCAACCATCAATCCCTGATTCTCCAGATGGCCATTTTCTGTGATTTCATCTCAGTGAAGCATGCATGGACAAAGATTGCCAAATGTACAGTTTACAATATGAGATAATACAATTCTCAACATCTGAGTGTTTTGCACTAATAATAATATTGTGTTATACTACTTATTAATGAAAGTTATCTTAGATATACTATATTGTTTATGGTTTTACCATCTATTCTACCTGAGCACAGAAAGATGTTTTACATGTTAAGTTTGCGGTACTGAATATCTTCTTGGTTTTTAACCACTTTAAAGCTGGCATTTTACACCCCTCTCCAGGCTATATGTCAGTTTTCAGTGCTTTGGTAGTTAGACTGACAATTACTTGGCCAAACAGAAGTGTACTCAATAAATTTTATATTTTTTTAATACAAATAGATATTTCATTTGGTATTTTTTTAAAAAGCTGTTTTTTTATTTTTGTTTGTTATATAAAGGGATTTTTTTTTAAAGAAAACAATGTCCTCTTGCTCTGTTAAAGAAAGATACCAACTAAAAATGCCAGGATAGTATGAATACCCCCAAATGACTCCTTTGTCAAAAGTAGACACCCACAGTAATCTCATTTTAGGCCACATGCTGGTATTATGGTGGTTAAAATAATGAATTAAAGTATACTAAAAGAATAACTTTTTTTGTCTTGGATAAGTGGAGAGGGATAGAACATGCTTTTTTTTGTCTTTTTGCTGTCTGTGACCCCATTTGGGAACATTTTATTTTTTTACCATTATCACCAAGAATAAAAGTGATAAAAAAAACCCAAATTTTAGGTTGTCACCAGAACAGGAATAAAGGGGAAAATGATAGTTCTGGTGAGTCTAGTAACAACCAAATATTCCCTCGCTTTGCTTTCCTCTCACTTACTGCGTTGGCTATGGGACAGCAAGTAAAGGGAAATCTCTCCATTTGGAAAATGGATAGCAGAAAAAAATTAACAGGGCTTATAACCCTCCACTACTTTATCCAAAGTGAAAAAAAGGTTTGGCTTGAATCCTATTTTAAGGTGCACGTAGCCTTTAACCACTTGCTTACTGGGCACTTAAACCCCCCTCAGTCCCAGACCAATTTTCAGCTTTCAGCGCTGATGCACTTTGAGTGACAATTGCGCGGGCATACAACACTGTACCCAAATGAAATTTTTATCATTTTTTTCCCACAAATAGAGCTTTCTTTTGGTGGTATTTAGTTACAGCTCGGAGTTTTATTTTTTGCTAAACAAACAAAAAAAGATGCAAAAAAAAAAAAAAAAAAATCATGTTTTAATAGTTTGTTATAAAATTTTGCAAACGGGTCATTTTTCTCCTTCATTGAAGTGCGCTGATTAGGCGGCACTGATAGGCTGCATTGGTGGGCACTGATGGGCTGCATTGGTGGGCACTGATGGGCTGCATTGGTGGGCACTGATGGGCTGCACTGGTGGGCACTGATAGGCATAGTTAAGGCGGCACTAATAGGCACAGATAAGGCGGCACCGATGGGCACAGATAAGGCGGCACTGATGGGCAAAGATGGGCACAGATAAGATGGCACGGATGGGTGGCACGGATAAGTGGCACGGATGGGCACTGATAGGTACCACAGATAGATGGGACTGATGGGCACTGATAGGTGGCACTGATAGGTGGCTCTGATAGGTGGCACTGCTGGGCACTGATGGGCGGCACTGCTGGGCACTGATGGGCGGCACTGCTGGGCACTGATGGGCGGCACTGGGGTGCAGCACCTTTGAGGCAGATTGGGTGGCACTGTGGGTGGCACTGTGGGGTGGCACTGTGGGTGGCACTGTGGGTGGCACTGTGGGTGGCACTGTGGGCACTATGGGCACTGACAGGGGGCACTGACGGGGGGCACTTACTTTTTCTTTTATTTTACTTCAGGATGGCACTGCGGGAGGCAGGTGGGCACAGGCAGGTGGCAGGTGGTCCCTTGTATTGATGGCCGTGATCGGGACTGATGTCCCGATCACGGCCGCCGGTGATCGGCTTTTTTTTTCTCTCCTCGCGCTGTCAGCGCGAGGAGGAATAATAGCCGATTACCGGCTCCGTTCTATCACATGATCAGCTGTCATTGGCTGACAGCTGATCACGTGATAAGGGGTCGGGATCGACCCCTTACACGGATCGGTGATCAGGCGAGTCTCACGGACTCGCCGATCACAGAGCGCGCCGCGCGCGCCCCTCAGGGGGCGCGCAGGCCGCTCGTAACCAGGACGACGTCAATAGACGTAGTCCTGGAAATGTAGGTCCGCGCTAATGCCGTCATTTGGCAATAGCGCGGATCTGAAGTGGTTAAAATCTTCACTAAAGCCAAGTGCAATTTTTGTGTTATTATTGGAAGAAGTTTGAAAGAATGAAATGTGGAAAGCATTTGCGTTTTACTGAAATTGCACTGTGTGCCATGGTTATATGTAATTGATAAACCCAAAACACAGTTATTGGTGATAATTGGCATTTTAACTAGTCGCCAAAACAATCCCACAACATTGGTGGTCAGTGGCATTTTAAAACCCTTTACCCCATCATTGGTGGTCACTGGCACTTTAAATTCCCCTAAGACAATCCACAATGTTGCTGGTCTGTAGCTCTTTAAAACCCTCCTTCCCATCTTCAGTTATTCCTTCCTCCACTGTAGCCGGAGTGGTTAAGGAATTAATTAATCAATTCTTTAAATACTCCATTCACCCCTACTATTCACAGCAGAGTTTAGCAGTGTAAACAGTGCTACACTGTTTAAATTGGTGATTACTGTGATTTGATCACAATTGGCTCTGTGCCTTTAGCTGATACTCTGATACTCTGATGTCTGATTACAATGGGAGCAGAGGCTTTGTGTGTGACGGATGCATGCATACAGGTAAACAAAAGGACATAAATGTACATCAACCTGCCCTAGTAGGGGAACCATCCGGGCATTTACTTACAATGATGTAATGTCGTTACCGTATTTGTTTTAATATGTTCTGTTATGTTTTCTGATGTACAAGTTTGTTCATTGCTTTTGAATAACTTATGTAATGCAGTAATTAATAACATATAAACATGCGTAAAACCAATCTTTACCAAAAATTGCATAATTTTTTTTTTCCAAAAGTTCAGAATAATGAATTCTCATTTATTTTATCCCTTTTTCATTTCACATTTTGACCTATTTATTAAAGCTTTTGTTTCCATTTCTTTTTGTTAGTTGAGTGCAACTCTTAAATTCCTATACCCTATTAACCGTATGGAAATGTTTCATGTTTATAAAGATGTGAAGTTTGAATTTGCAAAAAATAAATAAAAAATTGCAGGATTAGATACTACATACTTTTACAACTCCCAATTCTCCTGTATCATTATGTTGGGTCCTCTTCTTTTATCAAAAAAAATGAAAGGTTAATTTCGGAAAGGGCAAAGTATGCCTATTTCTTGGCTCTGGGGTTTGGATGCCCAAAACAATAGGAGTTAATTTCTTACAGATTTATTATAGCAACTGAAACTCGAAGAAAAATATTGATATCAGAGCTGGAATCACCAAGGTCAAACAAAGTTTATGGAGACACAAAGATCTGACAAGGAATCTCCCTCTAAGCATAAAGAAGGATTGCTACAAATGCAAGTCTGGATTGTTCTAAGGTATAGCATAGAAATGTTTTCCCTCACAATGGAGGGGTTCATTACCCGCTTGTCCGACCAGCCACCACAGTTTTACGGTGGGAGAATGGCACAGCTGGGCGAAACAACGTTATGTCACTTCGTCTTTTGGCCACTAGGGGCGCATGTGTGCTGTTGGAGGTGCGTGCTTGCCCTGCAGTGTGTGCTTAACACCAATGCGAGTGCCCGGCAGGCATGATGATTTCAGGGCTCCCTCGATTGCTTGTGACAGAGCGAGAACCGGGATCTGTGCATGTCAGTGCCACTCCCCCCACAGTTAGAACACACACAAGGGAACACATTTAACCCCTTGATCGCCCCATAGTGTTAACCCCTTCCCTGCCAGTGACATTTACACACTAATCAGTAAATTTTTATAGCACTGATCGCTGTATAATTGTCAATGGTTTCAAAAATGTGTCGAAAGTGTCCAATGTGTCCGTCATAATGTTGTAGTCCTGATAAAAATCACAGATCACCCCCATTACTAATAAAAAAAAGAATAATAAAAATGCCATAAATCTATCTCCTATTTTGTAGACACTATAACTTTTGTGCAAACCAATCAATATACGCTTATTGTGATTTTTTTACCAAAAATATGTAAAAGAATACATATTGGCCTAAACTGAGAAAAAAAAATCGCTTTTTTGATAAAATTTTTTATTTTATTTATTATAGCAAAAAGTAAAAGATATTGTGTTTTTTCAAAATTATTACTGTTCTTTTGTTTATAGCGCAAAAAATAAAAACCTCAGAGTCTATCAAATACCCTCAAAAGAAAGAGCTATTTGTGGGAAAAAAAGGACATCAATTTTGTTTGGGTACAGCATCGCATGACTGCGCAATTGTCAGTTAAAGCGACGCAGTGCTGAATCGCAAAGAATGGCCTGGTCATTGAGCAGCCGGGGCTGAAAAGTGTCTTAGACAAATTTTATCTCAACTATTGCCATTTTCCACAGCAGCCAATTTGTTTCTATCTTTAATTTTTTTTCACACAACTTAGAAATTTTAAATTTAAATGCTGAGTGGCTGCACTTAAGTTGAGACAAAGATGAGACAAAGTATGCCTTGGATGCTTTTTATTATTGAATTTATTGTCTCTGTAAGACAAAATGTTTTTAACTGGACGATCTTGAAAATCAACTGGATGAGCACGGTCACGTATGAAGATGTGCTGTAAAGAATCAATAAAGCAAATTAAGGCTGCTGGAAGGAATATCGAAGAGAAAATTCAGTTCTTTGCTTATATTGCAGAGAAAATTGAGTACTGTCCGTGATACTTATATCGTAGGAAACTCGGCTGGAGAGGAACTATGCAAGATTGTCAAAGAGAGAGTTAAAGAAAGTGAAAGTGGAGAACATGGTGGATGGATAACATTCAGGAAATGACAGCCAGCCATGATGTTAAGCAGAACATTAACTTGGAAAAAGGCAAGGCCAAATGGAAAAGCAATGGTGGAAGCAAGGATTCAAGTTTGAAGTTCACCAAAGATCACAAATGGTCATGGTAGTTGCAGTGGCAATGGTAAGCATAACATTCTGACAAATTCTATGGTTCTAATAGCATCACTGATAATCAATGTCAAACATTCACTAAAACTCAGGGCAAGTAAGTTGCACATACCCCACCCCCCCACAATTTTCTTTAGCTATAATGTAGAAGACCCTGATGCTCAACACTGGGCTGGTGTTTTGAGGGAGGTAACCCCATTTTTTCTGCTCTGTTTCTTAAAACATCCATTGAAGAGTATTATTGCTGGTATTAACCTAGTTCACAGCCCTCCTTCTAAGGAGTTATCACCCTATACTGTATGCATGGCCGGGCAGGCTGGTATGAAGAAATTTGGACTAGCCATGGATTGGTCTGAAATTTGTGAGGGATGTCCACTGGCCTGAATTGGGTCAAATCTTGAAGCTAAGGGATTAGTCCACTTGTCTAAAGGAACTCCCATGGACAACAGTTGAAGTGGGTGCAGGGATCTTTAGTGTGGAATTCATGCCTGCTCCATCTTAACAGATGTCCTCTCCACATTTTACATATCTGCATGGACAGTGGTGCTGTCTGCCATATGTATTCATATAAAATATATAGTGCTTGTATATTTTACAGTTATAAAAATAACAGTGGACATTTAGACCACCATGAGTGTACAAAGTGCAAAAGAGTATCCTTCTAAAGGTTGCAATGCCATCTTCTATATCACCGTTTTGAGACTTTTTCTCCTAGGAGGTGAGAAATAATGTTGTTTTCTATGAATCCCTTCTCCATACAATCTAGTGATATTATGAAGTAAGCATGAGGAAACTCAAGACCTTTTTATTATTGCTGTATTATGAGTAGTTTATACGCTTGGTGTCCTCATAGTTTTTAGGGAAATGAATTATGTCCCCCCCCTGGTGAATCTATAATGGTGTCCAATTAACATTTATATTTATGCTTGTCTATGGGTACTTTTAGGCAGTGGATATTGTAGCTGGGTTTAATGGTCAACACCTTGATCTAATTGCTTTTGCACCTATTGTAAACCCACTCCTATTCCACTGCTCTGAGCAAAACATTTCCATTTTTTAAAGCAAACTTGTGCTGACAAAATAAATGAGCTATAGCTTCTGCATTCTCCTTCTACAGTTGCTAGTTGCATGGCTGAAATGCTTATCCATTGACTTCAATACTCCAATACTTTAAAAATCACTTTTCTATCAGGACTCTGAACTTCACTAGCTGCTGCTTGTTTTTCCCAGCGGCCAAGAAAGCATTGATGGCATTGGATTACAGCCCAGAAGCTAGCATTTTCTGAAGGAGTCATCAACGCTGACCGTCTTCACCATATCTCCATTTAACTCCAGATAAGCAGCTCAATATACAGATGAAAACCATATTTGCTTACCATTTTAACTGCCTGAAGATTTGTAATTTTGTTCAAAAAGAATAAGAGAAAGAGAGAGTAACATGGAAATTTAGTAAACCAAACAAGCATTAATTTTCTTTCTGGAATTGTTATGCAATTTCTAATGTCTAATTTTGGTTCCGTTAAAATCTAGTTTACTCTTCTAAAGTGTCTAATTTGTCTTTTGTTTTTACTTCTAGAAATTTGCTGTCTGCAAGATGTAAATTGGTCTTTGTGCCTAGAAGGAACTGTGCAGATGGCTAATGGGGGAAATCATTATTATCTTGTAATGTGCACAAGTTAATAACCCACTGTCCTACTTTTACCCATGTGGTTTCTTGTTAGATCTTATGGCGGTCACTGTGCATCTTTTCCCAGCTTCCTTTTTTGCTTCTTCATTTTTAGTGAACTTGCTTATTCCAAAATCAGCTGCAGAATAATTTGTTACATGTATATTGTTTTCTCTAACACTTTGTAAAATAATAAATTCAGCAGGCAGATTTTTCTTTCTGGTATGTGAAATTTTAATATGATGTAAAGCACTCTTATTGTGCAGCAGGTATATAAAAAATAACAGTACAATATGATATTTTGCCGAAATAAATAGAGCTTATGGATTGATTGGTAATCTTTGTGTTTCTGTATGTCCTCCAATTTAACCACTTTCAGACCGGACCATTTTGCTGGTCAATGACCAGAGGTCTTTTTACAATTTGGCACTGCGCTTCTTTAACTGGTAATTGCGCGGTCATGCAATGTTGTACCCAAACAAAATTTGCGTCCTTTTTTTCCCACAAATAGAGCTTTCTTTTAAAGGTATTTGACTGACTCTGCGATTTTTATTTTTTGCGATATAAACGTAAAAAGACCGCAAATTTTGAAAAAAAATGATATTTTCTACTTTTTGTTATTAGAAAAATCCAATAAACTCAATTTTAGTCATACATTTAGGCCAAAATGTATTCAGCCACATGTCTTTGGTAAAAAAAAAGTCAATAACTGTATATTTATTGGTTTGCGCAAAAGTTGTCACATCTACAAACTAAGGTACGTTTTCTGGAATTT
The DNA here is from genome assembly GCF_037356315.1 of Lithobates pipiens. Lineage (NCBI taxonomy): Eukaryota > Metazoa > Chordata > Amphibia > Anura > Ranidae > Lithobates > Lithobates pipiens. Next base: position 101,224,030 of record NW_027507758.1, on the reverse strand, counting down.
ACGCAGCTTTTAGTTTATGACTGCCTATCTTATTTCTTGAGGTGCTAAAATGGCAGGGCAGTACAAAACCCCCCCAAATGACCCCATTTTGGAAAGTAGATACCCTAAGGAAATTGATAAGAGGCATGTTGAGCCCATTAAATATTTAATTTTTTTGCCTCAAGCGATTGAATACTAAATGATATATTGCTCACACATGCCATGGTTATATGTGGAATTGTACCCCAAAATACATTCTGCTGCTTCTCCTGAGTATGGGGATACCACATGTGGTTGACTTTTTGGAAGCCTAGCCGCTTACGGGGCCCCGAAAGCCAAGCACCGCCTTCAGGATTTCTAAGGGCATACATTTGTAATTTCACTCCTCACTACCTATCACAGTTTTGAAGGCCATAAAATGCCAATATGGCACAAAACCCCCACAAATGACCCCATTTTAGAAAGTAGACACCCCAAGCTATTTGCTGAGAGGCATGTTGAGTTCATGGAATATTTTATATTTGGCACAAGTTGCGGGAAAATTACAAACTTTTATTTTTTTTTCACAAAGTTGTCACTAAATGATATATTGCTCACACATGCTAGGGGCATATGTGAAATGACACCCCAAAATAAGTTCTGCTGCTTCTCCTGAGTACAGGGATACCACATATGTGGGACTTTTTGGGAGCCTAGCCGCGTACGGGGCCTCGAAAACCAAGCACTGCCTTCAGGCTTTCTAAGGGCGTAAATTTTTGACTTCACTCCTCACTACCTATTACAATTTTGAAGGCCATAAAATGCCAAGATGGCACAAAACCCCCACAAATGACCCCATTTTAGAAAGTAGACACCCCAAGCTATTTGCTGAGAGGCATGTTGAGTCCATGGAATATTTTATATTTTGCCACAAGTTGCGGGAAAATTACAAACTTTTTTATTTATTTATTTTTTTCACAAAGTTGTCACTAAATGATATATTGCTCACGCATGCCATGGGCATATGTGAAATGACACCCCAAAATAAATTCTGCTGCTTCTCCTGAGTACGGGGATACCACATATGTGGGACTTTTTGGGAGCCTAGCCGCGTACGGGGCCCCGAAAACCAAGCACCGCCTTCAGGCTTTCTAAGGGCGTTACAGTTTTGAAGGCCATAAAATGCCAAGATGGCACAAACCCCCCCCAAATGACTCCATTTTGGAAAGTAGACACCCCTAAATTTAGGGGTACACTAGTGAGACTAGGTAATAAATGGCGGGTGCCCTGAAACTATAAAAAAATAACTAACCAACCAGCGTCACCTGTAACAGTTATATGGTGATCACTGGTGAAAGGGTTAACTAGGGGGCAATCAGGGGGCTTTATGTGGTAGTATATGGGGGTCCCTGGCGCTATAAAAAGCTGCGGCGAACCTAAATACCTACCTGCCTAACTAGCGTCACCTGTGACACTAATACAGTGATCAGAAAAACAATTGCTTATTAGGCTGGGTTCACACTGGAGCGATGCGGGAACGCCACGAATCCGCGGCGGGTTCCCGCATCGCATGCCTCCCGGCGGCAGTTCAAACTGCCCTATGCGAACTGCTGGGAGTGTCAGTGAAATGTTAATGACACCCCCAGATCAGTTCGCATATCGCAGTGCGATCTGCAAACTCGGATCGCAAGGTGTGAACACCCATGCGATCCGATTCTGCTGTGGACCAAAAAAAGGGTCCCGTGCGAGTTTGCGGCGGGTGCGGCGCGAATTCAGCCATACTATCTGTATGGCTGAACTCAAATCGCACAGAGATCGGATGTGATTTGCACTGCAGTGCGGTGCGAATCACATCCGTTCTCATAAACCGCTGCAATGTGAACCCAGCCTTAGTGACACTGGCGACGGGGGGTGATCACGGGGTTAAACCTTTATTGGGGGGTTAGGGGGGTACCTTAGAACTAAAGGGGGCTAACCCTAACTGCCCTAACAGTTATTACAGTCACAAATGACACCCGCCGGGTGATCAGGGGGTTAAACCTTTATTAGGTAATAAATGGCGGGTGCCCTGAAACTATAAAAAAATAACTAACCAACCAGCGTCACCTGTAACAGTTATATGGTGATCACTGGTGAAAGGGTTAACTAGGGGGCAATCAGGGGGCTTTATGCGGTAGTATATGGGGGTCCCTGGCGCTATAAAAAGCTGCGGCGAACCTAAATACCTACCTGCCTAACTAGCGTCACCTGTGACACTAATACAGTGATCAGAAAAATGATCGCTCATTAGGCTGGGTTCACACTGGAGCGATGCGGGAACGCCACGAATCCGCGGCGGGTTCCCACATCGCATGCCTCCCGGCGGCAGTTCACACTGCCCTATGCGAACTGCTGGGAGTGTCAGTGAAATGTTAATGACACCCCCAGATCAGTTCGCATATCGCAGTGCGATCTGCAAACTCGGATCGCATGGTGTGAACACCCATGCGATCCGATTCTGCTGCGGACCAAAAAAAGGGTCCCGTGCAAATTTGCGGCGGGTGCGGCGGGTGCGGCGCGAATTCAGCCATACTATCTGTATGGCTGAACTCGAATCGCACAGAGATCGGATGTGATTTGAACTGCAGTGCGGTGTGTAATGGAAATTTGTAGGTTCTGTATATAATTGTATTCTATTTTATATGTATTGCACAATGCCCTCACTGTGCACACGGCACTAATAATGTTTTCAGTACATGTTTTGCATTCTTTCGAGTTCTGATTAGAATAAGCCTGCCTATGTAACGCCCCTTGTTACCATAAACGTACAATTGTAATATTAATGTGATACCTACGTAATCATGTGTATAAAAGCCTTCAAATGCGTCATAATAAAGGAGAACGGTTATTTGGAAAGATGCTGAGCGTATCTTTTGTGTCTGTTCCCTACTGCAGTAGTTATTAATTTGGAACCACTAATCAATATGAGGATAGGAGTTGCCTATCATCAAAATATCCATTTCAGGTGCGAATCACATCCGTTCTCATAAACCGCTGCAATGTGAACCCAGCCTTAGTGACACTGGCGACGGGGGGTGATCACGGGGTTAAACCTTTATTGGGGGGGGTTAGGGGGTAGATTAGAACTAAAGGGGGCTAACCCTAACTGCCCTAACAGTTATTACAGTCACAAATGACACCAATGCAAAAAAAATAAAAAATGCAATTGGTGTCACTGTGACTGGGGGGGCAGGGGTAATTGGGGGGGTGATCGGGGGGTGAAGGGGGGGTGTGAGTGTGCCTGGCATGTTCTACTGTGTAGTGTCATGTTGGTGCAACTCACCAATCCTCTCTCCTCTGTGCCGGAACGAAAAATACCGACACGGAGGAGAGATTACATCACTTCCTCTGCCTGTGTTTACATTACAGGAGAAGAAGTGATGCAATGCTTCACTTCCATTCATCAGGAGCGATCGCGAGGGGGTGGCCATGAATGAATGGCCGCCCCCTCATCCCGGATCGCTCCTGCACGGATACCGACCGCCGCTGGCACCGGGGGGGGCCCGATCGGGCCCCCCCCGCGGGAAGGCAGGGACGTACAGGTACGCCCATATGCCTGCCCGTGCCATTCTGTCGACGTATATCGTCGTGCGGCGGTCGGCAAGTGGTTAAAGTGGAAGTAAACCCATCGATTTAAACAGTTTAAAAAAAAGGCATGCCGGGAATGCTAACTGCACATTGGCTGTGCTCTCAGCCAAACTATCAAACCAATGGCTGGTGTCATAACGAATCACATGTGCAGCACCATAGCAGTTGAAGATTAAACAGAGGCAAAGATGGCAGCTTCCTTGGCTGAAAATGATAGGGGAGTTTACTTCCACTTTAAAGGATAACTAAACCCAACAACAAAAAATGAATATATTGCTGCTTATCGTTACTTACATCTGGGGGCTTCATAAGGAAATTTTTTAGGCTAAGAATATATTTTTTAAGCAAGTACAGAAAATACCAGTTGATCCTGCCAGAAATGCAATGTTCTTTTCTGTGCAATGCAATGTTCTTCACATCTGCAAATGCTGTGGACTGACCTGGAAGCATAAAATTGTGTTACCTTTATTCCCTAAACAGCTACCCCACCCCATCCCTATGTAATGGAGATTTATAAAGACAGACATTTTTTAAGTCAAGCCTGGGTGGCAACCATAGCTCCCTCTATAAATACAGTGGTAGAGTGCATGCAGCCATCCAGGGACAAGAAGTGCACTATTGACATTATAACCAGGTGAAAATAAAGTAGAAAAGAGCTTGAGGAAAGTAAAATGGTCACCACATCTAAAGACTGGTAACCTCTGGGTTGTTAATTTGTGCACCTTAAAAATATTAATGATTTTCCCCGTTAACCATCTGTTCAGTTGCTTCTAGACAAAAAGACCAATTATGTTTTGCTGACAATAAATTCCTGAGTGTCCTCGGCTGAAAACTTTTTTAGGATGATTACACCACAATGGCTGTAGCAACAAAGGTCAGTGAGAATGCGTTTTAAAGTATATTTACTGCTTCTCAGGAATTCATAAATATAAAAATGTCTATTGTCTCAGAGTTTTTTTCCCCCCTGTTACAGAAATATCATGGCTCCCTACATTATGCCTGTTTGTAGCCTATCCCAACCTATTATACATTTTTTTCAGAACATATAGGGATTTAATTTGTAAGAATAATTGTATAAATATATATTTTTCTGTGGGTTTTTAGGAATAAATAGTCAAAAAGTCTAAAAGATACGTTTGCTGTAAATTGTCCAATACAACATGAACCTCCATAAATACCAGAAAATAACCATAAAAGGAAAATAAAAATATTCACATAAGTGGGATATCTATGTAATACAGCGGAATGGTGCCACTCAATTTGAATAAATACAATTAGGAAAACTTTATTCCAAATCTGACGCTACATTGCAGCGCACACAGGAAATTTTTTTGTAAATGTGTTAGCACAACATTAAGCTACTATCACGTTGGGTTCATGAGAGCATAAATTAACATGACAGCAACTTTTTTTTTATAGGTTTGCCATTGCTAAAAATCCAAATGACAATTGAGTTCCTTCCTGTGAGCATTTGGGGCTTGCACAAATATCATCTGTATAATTAAAACGTATTGTTGGGACCTGGGGATTCATCTATTGGGAAATTTTTTTAAATGTATTTTTAGGGAAAAATATATAAATGTATTCTGTTTTTTAGACTTTTTTCACAGGGGTTCTAGATCTGGTCAGTAGATTACTGATCTAAACCCCACATGTAGCTGTTCAGCAACATATCACTTATAATAGGGTTGTACTGCTGGTTGCAATTAGCCAGTAAAAGATCCTTTAAGCTGTGATCTACTGCTACAAGTAAATGCTGGACAGTGACATCACATCATTTCCAATGTAACACACTGTGGATGCATTGGGGTTGATTTCCTAAAACTGGAGTGTGCAGCTCTGCATGGTAGCCAATAAGATTCAGCTTGTTCACTTAAGCTTTGACAAAAAAATGGAAGTTGATTGGTTTCTATGCAGAACTGCATGAGATTTTGCACTCTCTAGTTTTAGTAAATCAACCCCATTATGTTTACAATGATCTGCTACAAAAACTCCTACAGAGCACTTTGTAGCAAGACCCAAAGCCCAGAAACTGATCATTTCCTCATACAGGATTAGTGTTGGATGCTGTCTGACAGACAGCAAATCCAGTCTACATGTCAGCAGGGAGCCACAGGATCTGCTGATTACCAGTACCATCTTAAATACCCGTTGTCATTCTAAAATGGAACTGCGGACTCAAGTGGTTAAGGTGGCCCATACTCAGCGCACAATGATATGTGATGCTAAATTCTCTGCCTAGTTTTAGAAAGCCCAGAGCCTTGTGTCTATAGTCCACCGTTGCTGCCAACACAATAAGTAACTTTTGTTAAAATGCACCTGAATAAAAAAAAAAAGAAGATTTGCTATGTTATAGGGAACAACTAGAAATGTTAGTTTTGTCTAGACAACACCTTTTGTTTCAGATTCCTCCTAAAATATGGCAGTGCATTTCCTGTGCCAACAGCCTCATATGAATGAATGACTTGTATAGCACTACCTATATGAACTGAATCGCTTCAGGGCACTTTTCTTGCCACCGGTGTGCATCTGCAGCTATTTATGCGGTCCTTTAACCTGTAGAGTCCCGACACACTTACAACATTGACATACATATACACATATTATGGCCAATTTTTATTTATTTTTTTGGACAGGGTCTAATTAACCTACCAGCATGTCTTTGGAGTGTGGGAGGAAACCGGAGTACCCAGAGGAAACCCATGCAGGCACAGGGAGAACATGCAAACTCCAGGCAGATAGTGTCGTGGTCAGGATTTGAACCAGCAACCCTATTGCTGCTAGGTGAAAGTGCTAACCACTACACCACATAGCTGTATACTTGCCATGTGAGATCAGACACTGCTGTGACTGCTATTCTGAGTAATATTTAGTGATGTCACTACTGTGATGCTCAATGTTTTCCTTGCTGGAGAGGAGATTGTACCTGGGAACCTGAAGTGCAAGGATCTCCCTGCTTCTACTTCATTCATTCATTTTCAGCTTTGACATAAGAAAGTCCTGCTTCAAGGGCTTCAATGGCTGTCTCTACATAGAGGCATTGGCATGGTAGGTTAGTAATGGGACCACAGGCAATACCGATGAGTAGTCTTTTGCTTTCTGTTTGCCAATTTAAGACAGAGCATCCAGAGTTTGAGCCTTCTCTCAACATGCTTCTTGTTTTGCTGACATTAGTATAGAACTTTTTATGTTAAAAAGAAGGTACATATTCCTCCTGCATGTCTAAATCTACTATATGTGAGAGGAAATAGCTTAAATTATGAATGCCATCAAGTATTTTATATATCTTTTCTCTTAATAGCCTATTCATGAATCGGTCATGGAATATCAGCTGCAGGGAAGCAGCTCATCCTGTAGTTGAATGCTTTTTAGGAAGTCAAGCTACAAGTAGTTTCACAACTGAACTAATTTTCATTTGTACAAAAACATGATTTAATAATGATAGAGCATTCTCTGAGCAGCAGGTGGTGTTTGCAAGCTTTTACACGCATTTGAGAATCAAACAACACCAAAACATAGAGTTTGCTACTGCAATGAATCTTCCAGTTAATACAATAAAATTATATGACAAGCAAATATTTATAGTCCTTGAATCCCTTCCATGTAATAAGCTAGTGTAGTAAAATATAGTAATGAACAAATGCACTGCAAGCATAATGTTTGCTATGATCCAAGAACTTCCTACAGAGGTACATTTGTTGGGGCCAATCATAATGTACTCTCTGTTATAAAATTTTTTAAAGAGATAATATAAACAAATAAATGTGATGATAGGATGTCACAAGACAAATCGTATAGCTTTCCTTTTTTTGTATGCACATTTAATGGAATACATATGAGTTCCCTCTATGTATCTATGGTTTAATTAATCAAACAGTTGACAGTTAACGTCCTTTACAACTTCAACGCTATAGACGAGACCCAGATTTTTTTCATCAGATATATTTTCTTAATGTAGGTTCTCTAAGACATCTGCACATGCAGATGTTAGGATGTAATGCTTTACATAGCTAGCTGACATTCTGTTGTTATTCCCATGAAAAGTTCAGCCTGTACTTTTAAGGCAATATACTTTTTACTGTCATTTTTTTTTACTATGCTATCTTTTGCTTTTTTGTTCTAATATGGAGACATTAGGATACATCATTTTTTATGACTTCATAACTATACACGTTGTATATTTTTTACCTCTAATTCTGAAATGATGACTTTAAAAAATGTACATAAAATAAAGAACAAAAGAAGACGAAAAGCTTACTAGAAAACTAATTTAAATGTCAATAATTTAGTGAATTCTTTGTTGGATTTTTTTTTTTTGTATGATTAGATTTGAGAATGGTGCAATGTTGCTTCCAAAATAAATTAATGACAAATGTTTTAATAAACACCTTCAGCTAAATGGAATTTCAAATTACAGAGCATTTATAAATTAAAGTAAAAATGCAATTTACACAAATGATCCATTTGTTCTAGGGCGTAATTTTATTTGGTGAAATATGTAAAAGAAAATCTGCTTTGGCTGCACTTCAAATGCTCTGCTCTGTTTAAATAAACCTGAAATCCTACAGCTTAAATTAAATGTGACTATGTAAACGTGTTTGTTTAAATATTTGCTTATTCCAATAAAAAAAAAATAACAATAAAAAAATAATAGATACCATCCATATATTTTTTTTGTTTCTAATCTATAGAGATTTATTTGGCTGGATAGTAAAGTCCAATTCTAGATAAAGGTTTTTACAGTTTTGGATTTAGTGGGGAATGGTTAAAATCTTTTTTTTATCATGGTCTGTGTCTTTATTGGTTTCCACACTTTCCCAACTCAATATAAAAAATGTAGGTTTGTGCTTTAATTTACACTATGATAAAGTATATGTATATCCCAAATGTTTTTGTTTTAGATTAAGTACGTAAAGGTAGAACCCCTAACATTTTTTTTATTGTCTGTGCCCCACTAGGTAAGTTCACCCTCTCTAATTCTTCTGGTAACTATTGTAACCAAGACAAAAAGGAATGGGAATTCCAAAAATTTAGAACTGTCATCAGTATAACTGAGATTTGGCAGGTAACAATTAGCTCAACACTCCTCACAATATAATAAATAAGTACTCTCTTGAAAAGTTAGTGAAGAGTTTAGCCGATGATAACACAGTCCATTATTTACTGAACAGGATTAAGAGAATAATTCTGCCAAGCAACTTAAACTATTAGGCCAATGACAATGCAGTTGTTAACAAGTCCCTGAAACATTGCGTTGTGTTTTTTATTTGCACTTACATTTTGACTTCTTTATTTCTTAGGTGCAGTCCCTCTGATTATGTTATTTAAACACTCAGACTGTAGTTCCAGCACATTCCATCCAGCAGATGTCCGATTAGTCCAGCTGCCACAGTTAGTGCAACAGCCATCTACCTTATTTGATGTAATCTCTGGAATGCTACTGGAACTTTCTTCCCCTGCTTTGCTGTCTAAATTGCAAGATTAGCAGCTTAGCAATTTAGCAGTCCTTTGATCTGGTGGCTGCATTATTTTTCTTTTTTAGACTTAATTTTCTTCTGAGGATCCTGCAAATACCACACTTACTGTGCCTGGGTGGCTACACTCACTTGTCCACTGGATTTATGGAGGCAGCCATGGTTGCTGTCTAGGCTGGATTTCAAACATCTCTGCACTTATCCATCATTTTAAATGGGGGCTGATAAGGGAAGTAGTTTAAAGAACAAATATAACATCGTTTTTGCTTTCTGTTCAGTTCACAAGATGTGAAAAGTGTATTGCTCATCTAAAAAAATCAACAGGTATTTTCCTAACTTACTTATAACATTCTTAACCTGAAAATATAACGAATTCAGCCACCACACCTATGGACTGGTAAGATGTAAGATACATATGTGCTTGTTCTCCGATTTAGTTATCCTTTAATGTTTCTTACAGTTAATTACTTGCCCTAATTAAAACAGCTTTTTGATGTGATGGGGGAGTAGTTCACTGGTAAATTTAACTGCACTGTCTATTTTTTTAAGAAAATATCATGACTTCACAAGAATAGCAAGGTAATACTTTTTTAAGGCTATACAGTATGTCTTCTGTAATCTGGGGGTAGCCTATTGTATGCTGTCCAGTTCTGGTCACCAGTCCTCAGTTCTAGGGAGAAAACTGTTCAGTCTCATGTTGCTCAAGAGGACACGTGGTCACTCAATGAAGTTGACCAGAAGTGGTTTAACCTTAAATTGGGCAAGGGGTTCTTTACTATTAGAACAGTAAGAATATAGAACCCTACAATTGACTTCTGGTTCCGGCACCACATGAGGAAGAGCTAAGTGTTTACAGCTCTCGCAGCGCTCCTCACAAACCCAGCATATAACACCCGCCAGCGCTTTGGGGAGACCCCCCTCCACCCCCGCTATCCTGCAGACACTCATGGGTCGCTTTGTAGAGCGATCACACTTATGAGCAGCACCCTCTGCAATACTCCTGTGGGAGAGCCAGCGGTAGGCAGAGCCAAAATGGCAGCCGCAACGTCCCCAGCAGAGACGCTGTTGACACAGACACATACTTCCACAGCTCCAGTTATAACGGCTGCTGTCCCTGCTTCCCTTACCTCCCCTACAAGAATAGCACAGGCAGTGGTTACACTGCTGGGCCCCATACTAACAGCCACCATGGATGCTGCAGTACACAGGGGGCTGGAACAACTCCACATAGGGGTGCAGGCCCAGGCTCAGAGGATCACACATATAGAGGAAAGGATCTCATTTCTGGAAGATGAATTCACAGCAACCTCTGCTATGTTAGCATGCATGACTGGCACAAACAGAGATATCTGGTACAAACGTGATGATTTGGAAAATCGATCAAGAAGAAACAATTTGAGCATAACTGGGCTCCCTGAATCAGTTTCCACTACCCAGCTCATAAATATCTGAGCAAAAGTTATTCCTGAATAACTGGGCCTTCGTATACCCTACACCATTGAACGGGCGCATTGCATTGGGCAATATTCAGAAAGCTGCACCAAACCTCGCCATGTCATAGTTAAATATCTTAATTATGCTGACAAGAATGTCATTATACAGCAATGTCGCCGCACGCGTTCTCTATCTGTGGATGGTGCAAAACTACTGCTCTTCATGGACTACTCAATGGAGGTAATGAAACAACGTAAAGCCTTCTCCCCGATCTGTTACACTCTACACAACAACAAAATCCAGTTCTCACTGGCCTACCTGGCAATCCTCCACATCCAAACACACGAGGTAGAACATCTCACTTTCACCTCCCCCGACGAAGCAGAAAGTTACATCAACGCCTCGGGTATGGAAATGGAACACACCAACTCTGCAGAGGGTCCATCCTCAACCTCAGCGACCTCTCCCTCTGCACCACTTGAACAACAAGGCAGCCAGATCAAGCCTCCATATAAATGCAGCCAAGTCCAGAGAGGACCGCTCTGGAAATCACTGACCAATCGACTGTGGAAGCTCTTCTAGCTAGGACACATCTGCCCAAACTTCAAAATGCTTACCTAGAGAGACTCAATGCTCCTATCACCACCGATGACATTCGGCTGACAATCAAATCTATGACATCTGCAAAAGCCCCAGACCCAGACGGCTATACAGCTGAATTTTGTAAATTAACTAACGACTTTATTCCTGACACCCTAAAACATGTACTGTATATACAGCCATGTGGGATGGGGCCCCTATGTCCCCTGCAACACAGGCACATATCAAACTAATATCTAAGAAGTAAAGACCCCCTATTACCAGGTTCCTACCGACCAAGTTCCATAATTAATGTCAATGTTAAAATCCTTTCTAAAATCATTGCATGACGCTTAGCTACTCCCCTCCTTACTACATACAGCCCAATTTGGCTTTGCACAAGGACGCTCAGCCACTTTAAACATCCGTAAAGTTTTAATGTACTAGAACATGCTAAAACACACCCGATCAAGACGTCGCTATTATATCACTCGATGCCAAAACAAAGTCAGTTTATCCTGGCTGTTCAAAGTAATGGAACAATTCGGCTTTTCATGCCCAATCGTGCAATTTCTACAACAAATGTACGCGTCTCCAACTGCACGCTTTGTCACTCCCGACTTAGTTTCAGACACAATTCCCTTAACAAAAGGAACGAGGCAGGGATGCCCCCTATCCCTTCTACTTTTTAATATTGCCATTGAACCCCTTTCCAGAATAATCAACTCCCCCGACGGGATTAGTGGCATCAACATAGGTGACCAAGTTTTACATTCCGATCTATTCGCGGGTGACATACTGTTATTCTCCACCAACCCCCTTGACAGACTCCGAGAACTCATTGCGGCCTTTCGACTGAGCTCTGGCTTATTAAATTAATTATGACAAGAGTGAAATTCTAGCACTCCACCTACGGCTATCTACTAAACCCAACATATCACATACCTAAACATTCGTATAGTACACAAATCTTCCTACTTATACATACTCAATTATCCCCCCTTAATAACCAAAATTGTAAAGGAGTTGTAAGCTTCCAAGCCCTGTCACAGGAATTTTCCCTGCCACCGACACATATTTTTTACTACCACCAACTAACTGACTATCTAAAGTCTTGTTTTGGACCTAAGTCCAATCCCCTTCAGATGTCCTTCATCGACACTGTGCTTCAGAAACGATTATTCCATCTCCAATCTTTATTCCTACCTTATCCAGCACCAAGCAGAAAAATACCACCTCAAACCATTCCAAAAGTGGTCAAACCTATTTGATGATAATGATCTGCCAGAAAAAATTCTTGAGGGATACAGACACATTCGCAAACTTAATGTCTCAGAAACATGGTATGAAACACAATTCAAGATCATACACAGGGCCTACTACCCATTCCGCAGCAACAAGGCAGACCCAACTCAAGCACAATGCCCCTGGAGTTCTCTATCCTGCCCCACATTGCTCCATCGCCTCTGGGAATGCACAGTTACCACTACCTATTGGAACTCTGTGTTGGCCTATATATCCAAAATCAATAAAAAAGGATATCCAAAGACCATCTACTATGTCTGTTTGGCTACACACCACCATCATCCTCTTCAGCAGCAACATTCCACAGTGGGCTCATATATGCCTTTCGCTTGCCCTCAAGACTAGTATGTATCATTGGATCTCACTAACACCTCCCAATTTACAAACCGTGAAAAAAGCTATGCTATCACACTTCTACTTGGAGAGACTGGACACCATTATACTGAACTTTCGCTCTACTTCACACTTTTTTACAGATGGCGTAAATATACGGAGGCCACATTCACTCAAAAAGTCCTACAAGAAATCATGCAACCATTCCACTCTACGGACCGGTATCTGAAAAGAGATCTTACCAACTCACTGGGAAACCTCAAAGTATCCAACCCGTCTAACCACTCTGCCTTTCTACCACCTTAGGACAACCCCAGTTTCCTGCAGCTCTTTGACGTCCATGACTTTCTTATATCTAAAACCAGCAACTTTCATTCATCATTATTGTCGCAATTAGACCATTATCTGTGATCATTAGTCTACCATATCCAAATTATGCTTCCACTCCTGAGGGTAACTTGGTATAAAATATCGCTTTTATATGCATTACATTGTGATACTACTGTCTTGCAGGCAACTATGTCTCGCCTGTCCCCCTTTCCCTCCGCACCTCCCCCTTCCTAAAATTTAACCTCATTTGTTGAACTGAATATTTACATGTTCATACCTTGGAACTGTTATGCTGTCTATAATTGTATTGTGAAAAATCCAATAAATATATTTTTTTTTTAAAAAGAACTCTACAATTGGTGGTATTAGTGGGAATTGTTGACAATTACAAAAAAAAACTTTTAAATAAGCATGTCAGTGTAACCAATATACAGGGATATGGGAAGTGTTAAAGACATAAATGCATACACACACCCACATGGGTTGAACTGGATAGACTGATGTCTTTATTCAGCCTCACCAACTATGTAACTATGTAAGAAATGGTCCTGACCATTTTCTACAATTAGACAAATATTCAACATTCTAACATTTTAAAGATTTTCTAATACAAGTACACAATTTGAAATATTAAACATATTGATATTTTCAGACATATAGGATTTGCATGATAGGCTTTTATTTAAAATAGGTGAGCTTTAACGGAAAGAGCACTTATCATTTTAACTTCCCTTCTCTAACTTAACCTTGCCTACCCTCCCTAGACACATACCTCCCTCAATCTAATGGCTGAAGCCTGCACTGTTTGTTTACATTCAGCACATCAGGTATTCAGTGTCCTGGCCATGTCTGTGTATTACAGCTAAAGGGCCATGTTCTGAGGTTGGAGACACTTGGGACACAGTCTTTTTAACGTCCATGGGTCTTTAATGTGCATGTGTGGCCAGGACAATGAAGACTTGTTTGCGGCTACAACCAACTAGTGCACGGCTTAAATCTTGCCATATATCACCACAGGTGCAGTCTACATATGGTTTATAGATAATATGTTTATACCACATGGTGCTGTCAATGTCAAGTGTTAACATCAATCCTGTGTGGATAGAATACTGCAAACACTCTGGTTTAAAAACATCCTCTTTGGATAACCTGCCAACAAGATATCTTGGATGAGAGCACACTGCTTTTGGAGACATATTGAGCAGGAAGAGAATTTGTTTTAGACTTTTATTGATTATATGACTCCAAGTAAAAATCTGTTTCCACTTGTTTAATTTTTTTTTTATCTCTGATAACTCTGTTGGCTTGAAACTTGACTGTTTGCTTTAAACATTTTAATTGTCATATGATTCAATACATTTTTGGTTTCCTGAACATCTGTTCTTCGTGTAACTGTTTCATATGAACATTTTCACTTACTCTACCTTTCCTTCCAGTGAAATAATTATTGAATGGAAGTTGTGTAAAAAATGCTCTTTTAGGAACTTTAAAAAATGTTTAAATACAGATATCAGACAATTGTGTCATCTGAACAGCTGAGATCTTCATTGTGTGTCTGTCAAAAAAATCGATTGATTTAGAATTCGAATGGAAATGAAAACAGTTGCTTCCTATGAATCCATAGGAAGCACTGCCAAACTGTAAACCCCCCAACATTTCCAGGCACCAGTTTATACTCATGACACATGTTCTGACAGCCATAACATGCCATGCCATGTGACATGTCTGATGAAGGGCTCCTGCGTGGCTCCGAAACGTTGCTTTCTGCTGTAATGATGTGATCACTAATAAAACTTTGGACCCATTTTTGGAGATCGCTGGTGTGCTGGTGACATTTTTTGTTTTGACTTCAAATGGTTCCAGCCATTGGTCAACATACCACCCAGTCATTTGCACAGCCATTTCAACAGGAACATGTGCATTGGGATTAGTTTTCTAGAAGTTAAAGCACATCAGGAACCAGTCAAGTTTCAGCCAGTGTATACAGCTCTCTGTTCTACAGAAGCCGGTTTTACGACCAGCTTCTGTTGAACGAGATTGCTGAATAACCAGCATTTAACTTGCTTTCCGATCAGTACTGGCAGCCAATGGCTGAGAGCACTAATCCGTGTGTTCTGTCGGGGGGGGGGGGGGGAGGCAATCCCCCTGTCAGAGTACAATAGCTTAGCGTGGCAGATGGCTGTACTGATATAGTTTGTGTTAGTACAGCGATCTCTCAGTTTTTTTTGCTCGTTGAGTTGAACAAAAACAAGTATACCGTGTACCCAGCTTTAGTCTTATTTACAAGGGGTGTTACTTAATGAGAAATTAAGAAAGTAGCAAGGCTGCATGTATAAGTTCCAAAAGGTCTGGGAACAGTGGGTTGTGATGTTTTTTGATTGTCTCCACCTAGAATTATGACATACACTACATACTAAGCCATTAGAACACATATATACTGCAAAATCTTCCCCGGCCAAACTTTGCTTGCCCCCTCCCCTTAACCTAAGAAACCTAATCCTTTCCATACCCCCTCCAAAACTTCTCTTCTCTTCCCCTCACAGTTATTCCTCTTCTGCCCTCCCCCATCCTTGTCATCCTGTTTTTTTCCCTAATATAGTAGCATTCTATTACATTACCATCTTATGTATTATCCACTGTCTTTATAAATGTAATGTTTATAAGCAAACTTGTTATTTCTGTCTATGAAATTTTCTATTAAATGATTGAAAAAATAAAAAATTTAACAAGTATTCCTAATACCAAGTAAGCCATTTTAATGACACAGGGGAAAAGTGATGAGCTTTTGACTTAAAAATTGTGAAGTCAGACACTGAGGCTGGATTTACACCACTTCTACTGCTTTAGCGAGTGTTGATGCATGACAAATGAACTTGAGTTGACATCTATTTTTTTAATACATTGTGTTGCAACGATGTGCACTTTTTAAACACTTTTCAGTGATTTAAGGGCTTTTTTTACTCACAGTGGTTAAAAATGAATTGCCATCCACTCCTTAACATGTGTTGCAGCATGCTGTGACTTGCTGTAATGCATTTGACTGTTACATTGCACTGTAAAGAGTCTATTGAAAACAATAGGTTTTAGCTCACATTTGCACTGGGATGTACCATGTGATGCAACCCAATGCACATGGAGGGAATGGACTATTGTCAGAAGATCTAATCAGTCATAAGACCCACCCAGTTGCAGGAGGGTTACTCAGTTTCTTGTTCTAATGTTTGTGTGAGGGGTTGCATGATACATACTTTTTTTATATAAAGTGTTTCTGATTCAGGGGTGAAACTAGGATTGTGAAAGACCTGGGGCACCCTTTTAGGACCCCGAGAAAGAAATCATACAATGTATTATTGCCCCACGGTGTATGCTGCATGTGGCCTTGTTGAGTAGAGTTAAGTAAAATCTGAGTCTACTTACTGTATAAATGACTCACATATACCACACTTCTTAAATACCAACAAAATGTGCTTTAATTAATGTGGAATAAACAAGAATTTCACAGAAATACCTAACCCTAAGGTCAGCTCAAATTTTGAAGCTCTTTCACTACATGTGTATTTCTGCACAAAGAAAATGGACAGAGAGCTGACTTTGTAAATGCCTTGCCTAAAGAAGAGCTTCTTAGAAATAGACAAGGACTGCTTCACAACCTGGAAGTGGTAAAACAATGAATACTATGATCAGGATATCTCAGGGGCCATTGATGATGAAACATGCAGGAAGGAGTCTAATGTTTGTTGTCATCACACATTGGGATGTGGTGGCCATTCTGTCAGTTGGAAACGCCTAGTTGTTTTGTGACATGCGGATTGTTACTTCATATTGAAGTGAGTGCAATATTTTCTAAACCAATAAACCATTATAAACAATCCTACGCTATGTTATGCTTTTCCCTATTTTATTCGGGAGATCTTAGAGGAGATCATCGGCTGATTGGGAGTTTATTAGTAAGAGGATAGTGGTGAAACATCCCCATTGGATACCTGTTCAGGATTGTATTCTAAACTTGCGTGTTTTACCTTCCTTTATGAGACGTCACATCTAAAGGTAAGAGGCAGTGTGATGAGGTGATGGTGGTGTCTTTCCTGTGAAGCACTCAGTCTTGTGCCTCTGTTGATCATATCTCTCGAGCACTTAGGAAACAAGTTTTAGAATTTTTTTTAAAGGACTTTCTTATGGCTTTTAAGTTGAGAACTGGATGTTATAATCTAATTATTATTTTAGCACTGCACCCTTAGTATACCTGTTTATGTATAATGTTATCTTCCAGCAATATTGTGCCAACAGCTATTGTATTATTTTTCAATTTTTTATTTGTTGAAATGTATGTATTTCACTACCTAGCACAGCCGGTCATTATATATGCTTTTGTCACTATATGCCATGGAGTGCTAACGAAAAAATGATTGCCAATAAACACCCTAAAAACGAAAGAAGTGAACAATAATTAGGGGCACACTATCACCCAACACTCTAAATCAATTAAACGCTTTGTTGCCAGATGGCGTTGCTTCATGTAAAAATTATTTCTCTCCAGAAGAGACCTCTTTTCACTTGACTCCCTTCCGCTATAAGGACTGGTACATGCATGCAGACCTTACCATTGCACTGGACACACTCATGATCCAAGAAACCTCCAACTCCTTGACCCCCCCATATTCCCTACCCTAGGCATTACACCTATTCTATGTAAACCAGTGATACCTTATTTTATGTGAAATGTTCATTATTTCTTCATAACTCTATTAATATTTCTACCAGTTTCCGGGTGGAATGTTTACCTGCTTCCAATCCTTAAGTCACCTCTTTGGTAGAGTCTTTGGTTAGTTACTCTTGTTAGACCAGATAATGTGTTACTAATTATACAAATGTTTGCAGGCTCCAATCCACGTGGTCCAAAATGTTATACTTTTGTATATTATAAAGATAATAAATATATATATAAAAAAAATGTACACACAAAATATTAATGAAAACTATAAGGGGTTTTGCTATCATTTTTTTAAAATAATACGTTATACATTTTTAAACAAATTAATATAGATGTATAAAGAGTTAGATAATATTCTTTACCACAGAGCACAACAGATATTATCTCACTTCTGATACTCTGGGATTGATTTTCTAAAGGCTAACGGGCTTTTACCTTTTGCAAGGGAATTTTCCCTTAGCTTAGTGAATGAGGTGAAACTCTGATTACTTCCATCTTCTATCAAAAACTAAACAAAAGTTTTGGCTTTACATACATTTTGATGAAAATCTGAGTATAAATCTACCTATGTATTCATGTAAACTTTCTATGTATGTGTTTAACTAGGTTCTGTTTACACTGCATATCCCAAATTCCTTTAACTAAAGGGAAAATATACATGATCACACTGTGCCAAGAAGACTTGTATGTGAAACATGTCCTTCAATTTTAATCCAGCTAATCTGCAATATCAATATTTAGCAGTATTAATTAATTATTTTACATCTCTATTGCAACAGTTAAAGACAGGCTAAGCAGGGATACAATGCACAGCAGATTTGCCCAGCACAGTAATAGTCTTTATGCCTGGAAATTTATGGAGCATGGACAGTTTATAAGAAACGACGTAGTTCATCAGAGAGGCAGACTGATGGAACACAAGGGAATATTTTGCACAGGAAGTTAGGTTTTAAAATAATACTTACTTTGATAGAACTGTTTTCCTAGCTAACTAAAACAGTAGGGGAACCGGCGGCCACTTAGGTTTAAAACGTAAATATATTTGCAAGTTAACCAACTGCTAAACTGGTGATTTATTCCTTATGGGCATACCTGGCAAAATATGTGAAGCTCATATTGAGTATTGAATAAAAAAAGCTTGTATATGCCAATTAATAAAAAGGATACCATGATTAATATAGTGTATGGCAGCGGTGGTTAATGGTTGAGATTACAGCCATGTTCTTAACCACTTCAGCCCCGGAAAGGATGTGCCCCTTCCTGACCAGGCAATTTTTTGGGATATGACACTGCGTCGCTTAAACTGACAATTGCGCGGTCGTGCGACATTGTACTCAAACAAAATGTAGAGCTATCTTTTGGTGGTATTTGATCACCTCAACGGTTTTTATCTTTTGCGCTATAAACAAAAAAAGAGCGTCAACTTTGAAAAAAACTCAATATTTTGTAGTTTTTGCTATAATAAATATCCAAATAAGAAAAACCAAAAGAAACACATTTTTTCCTCAGTTTAGACAGATATGTATTCTTCTACATATTTTTGGTAAAAATAATCACAATAAGCATATATTGATTGGTTTTCACAAAAGTTATCGTGTCTACAATATAGGGGATATATTTATGTAATTTTTATTATTATTAATTTTTTACTAGTAATGGCAGTGATCTGTGATTTTTATCAGGACTGCGACATTGCGGCAGACAGATCGGACACTTTTGACACTATTTTGGAACCATTGACATTTATACAGCGATCAGAGATAAAAATAGACATTGATTACTGTAAATGTCACTGGCAGGGAAGGGGTTAACAACAGGGGCCATCAAGGGGTTAACTGTGTTCCCTAGGTGTGTTCTAACTGTAGGGGGGCTGGGCCTGACTAGTAGACATGGGCGCCGTCAATAAATTTGTTTTGTTTCATTCCGTTACGGTTCGTATTAGAATCATGTAATTCGTGTGCGAAATTCAATTTCGATTCATACGAAATACGAATTGTCATTAAGTTCATTAACTTGTCGTAACAATTACGAACATTCTTTACGATGAATTTAAAGGCAAAAATATATATACCTCAATATGACAGTCGATGCTGAGTTAAGTTTGTTTTTTATCCGAAATACGAAATTCCGTTGAAGAATTTCCGATCCGAAATACAAATTTTTGTTAGATGCGTTCACTTTTCGGTCCAAATTTCGTTACTACGGAAACAACATGTGACTGTTGGTTGACCAATCAGAGGTTTTATTCTGCTGCTGAGGCCTACAGGGCAGGCCCGATCTTGTGACTTCCCTTTGTGGGTTAGTTAGTGTAGTGAAGCAGATCACACGATTATTTGTCTGTGCATCTGAGGGAATATCTTTGCAATCCTTAGTTTTTCATTGTTCATTTTAGTTTATATCTGTTGTAGTTTGCGAGTGTATCATCTGTTAGTGTTTAGTTTCTGGTTTTATTAGTTTTTTGATTTTTTTTTTTCATTTCTTGTTTAATTTAGTTAATATTTTGTTCTTTTCTGTTGGTATAATATTTTTTTTGTACATTTGGTGATTTTGGTGTTAGTTTGCTGCAATCAAAATCATATTTTTTTTGTCTAGATTTTTCTAACTTTTAAAGGAAAAATAAGCAGCAAACAAGGCCAAAAAAGCAGTATGAGTGCTGCTGGGAGAGGGAAAGCTATGAGCTGTGTACATGAGCAGCAGGTGGGAAGTTCTGTCTCTGCGCCCTCTGAGCTCAGCTCACCTCCCATAAAGCTGAGGCGAATGGGAGTGAAGACTGCTGGGGGTAAAGAGCCTGGCAAACAGCAGACATTTGCACGTCGCCAGCTGTTCCAGGATTTACCTCCTAGAACGAGCAGCACAGTTCATAGCAAAAGTGGCGCTACCACCTCTGCCACTGCTGCTGGTAGCATGCTGCCCATTGGAAGATTTTGTTGGCTTTCAGAGTAAGGGTATGTCTCGTGCGCAGGTACGTAAAATAACAAGCCTGATTGGCCAGCTCATTGCAGTTGGAGGAGCACCTTTCAACATGGTGGAAGGTGATCCCTTCAAGCAATTGATGCAGGCTGTTGCACCATAGTACCATGTGCCATCACATAAGACCTTCAGCCAAACTGTGGTGCCAGCCTTATACTGGTCTTGTGTTGGGGTGCTCAAGGAGGAGATTGGAAGGGCAGGTGAACAGGCAGTGCACCTGACCACAGACCTGTAGAGTGCATGAGTGCCCAGCACGCCTTCCTGTCCCTGACGGCACATTGGTGGCAGGCCAAGGTGTCCCATGATGTAATTCAAACATCTGGATCCTCGTCAGCAGTTGAAAAACAGGGGCACCGTTCCTTCCTCCTGCACGCTGAGGTGCTTGATGAAAAGCACACAGCGCAAAACATCCTGTAAGCCGTGCAGAAAATGTTGTTGCAGGTGTTTGGAAAGGCAGACAGCAACTACTGGATTGGCTATGTTGTCACTGATGGAGGCAGCAACATGGTCAAGGCTGTAAGGGATGGCAGCTTTGAGGGTGTGCGCTGCCCAGCCCACCTTCTCCACCAGGTGGTAACTGACAGTTTTCGGTTGGTGGAGACCATTTCTGGCAGCGATAGAAGGCTTTCCAAAGTGGTGGACTCTTGTCGGAAGATGGCTGGCCACTTCCGTCAGAGTGTGAGGGAAAGCCACCTCCTCAGGGTGGAACAGAGGAAGGCAGGCCTTCCAGAACACTGCCTAAAACAGGATGTGGGGACTAGGTGGAATTCAACCCTAGCAATGCTGGAACGCATCCTTGAGCAGCAGAAGGCTCTCCATGCCATGGCCTGTGATCATAACATTGGCATAGAGAGACCTTTAGGCAGGGAGGACTGGGCCATATCTGGGCAGATTGTGGCAGTCCTCAAACCTTTCCTCTCTGCCATGGAACACCTAAGCCGCGAGGATGCCAGTATTGGTCATGTGCTCCCACTCTTCAACCACCTTCAGAGCAAATTGGAGCGGTTCAAGTCGACTGAGGAACCTTTGTCTGGTGGTGGCCCTCCATCTGATGTGTTGGCTCTACTAAACACATTTCTGATGGAGTTGGGCAGGCGCACGCAGGAGTTGACACCTCTTGCCTAGAACTGATGCTGGCTGCCATGTGTGACCCTCGCATCAAGGGCAAAATGGCTGTGTAGTGTAGTGCTCTGACAACATGACGGGACAGACTAATCGACAGGGTGTGTCAGAGGGAAAGGCAGATGGTAAGGCTGGGAGAGGAGGAAGAGGAGGACGAAGATATTGAACACCCCCTCTCCCATTCATCATCTAGTGAAGTGAGCAGAGCTCCTGCCAGCGGAGCATCTTCTGTCTTGGCTGAGGCACTTGACACCCTAATGGGAACCTCCAGCATAGTGCACCCCAAGAAACCCATATCAGCAAAGGAGGTTGTCATGTCCTATTTGTCAGCCCCACCAGTGCACCCCACCAGATCCAATGTTTTTTTGGCAGGAGAAGAGCGAGGAGTGTCCTGCCCTTGCAGATATTGCCAAGGAGCTACTGTCCTGCCCTCCGACAAGTGTCCAGAGTGAGCAGGTGTTTTCTGTGACGGGAAACATTCTGTCACCCCAAAGATTCCAGTTGTCCCCCCAGCTAATCAAGCAGTTAGCATTTTTGAAAATCAATTTGCAAAAGCTGAGGTACCCCTTCCTCACTTTGAACATTCCTTGAACTGACTGCCTGCAGCAGAGATGACCATTTGGTCTTAGTTGGTCCCTGTCCCTCCACACAATCCCTCCCCTCGCTTCTCATCTACCCCTATTTGCTTGTGACATCATCTGGGATGGACGAGAAGAGAGGAGGGGCCGCCAGGGAGCAGCAGAGAGAGAACTTACACACGCTTCCTGCGCTACTCTGCATGCTGGCTGGTAAACGCTGTGCCCTGATGTTCCCCAATGTGTCCCAATGTGCTCCAATATGCCCTGATGTGCCCCAATGTATTCCAATATGCCCTGATGTGCCCCAATGTGCTCCAATGTGCCCTGATGTGCCCTAATGTGCCCTGATGTGCCCCAATGTGCTCCAATATGCCCTGATGTGCCCCAATGTGTACCCTGATGTTCCCCAATGTACCCTGATGTTCCCCAATGTGTCCCAATGTTCCCCAATGTGCCCTGAAGTTTCCCAATGTGTCTCAATGTGCTCCAATATGCCCTGATGTGCTCCGATGTGCCCCAATGTACTCTAATATGCCCTGATGTGCCCCAATGTGCCCTGATGTGCCTCAATGTGCCCTGAATGTTCCCCAATGTGTCCCAATGTGCTCCAATATGCCCTGATGTGCCCCAATGTGCTCCAATATGCCCTGATGTGCCCCAATGTGCCCTGATGTGCCCCAATGTGCTCCAATATGCCCTGATGTGCCCCAATGTGCCCTCATGTGCTCCAATGTGCCCTCATGTGCCTTAATGTGCCCTGATGTGCCCCCACCATTTTTCTCTTTTACACATATGACTGCTAGAACAGATAAAAAGACATTTAGCACTACGTCCGGTTCCGGCGCCGCATGGAGTAGCTGCCTTCTGTCGGGTCACCTAGAGCCCAGGTGACAGATGCACCCCGTAGGGTTAGGGGTGCACCGCAAGGTTGTGGACCCTACGGCTGACTGATGCAGATGGGGGACAATCCCACTGGGGTTAGAGCGTGAGATTCCCTGGGGCGCGGAGTCTAAGAGCCAGCAGGTGTTCACCAGAGCCTTGAGTGGTGAGGATGGACTTGGCTGCAACTGGCTCCAGGTCGCGACCCGAAGGGTACCCCAGCTCACACCCACAGTAGGCAACAGGAGGATAGGGATGATGAGGGACAAGCCAAGGTCGGGGCCACAAGCAGACAAGAATAGTCGGGTACACGCCAAAAGGTCAGGGTCACAGGCAAACAGGGATAGTCAAAACACGCCAAAGTCGGTAACGGAAAACTCGTAATGCCCGTCCCTAGTGTTAAATGCGGTCTTCTATTCGCCACCTTCCCGTATTCGAATGAGATTGTATGCACCTCTGAGATCCAACTTAGTGAAAATGGAAGCCCCCCTTCAACCTGTCAAATAGCTCGGATATTAGAGGTAAGGGGTAACGGTTTTTAATAGTCACAGCGTTTAAACCTCTATAGTCGATGCAGGGTCTGAGGGTACCATCCTTTTTGGCAACAAAAAAGAACCCTGCTCCTGCAGGCAATGAGGATTTCCAGATGAAACCTCTCTCCAGATTCTCAGCGACATACTCAGACATGGCCTGGGTCTCTGGAATGGACAAAGGGTAGGTACGACCCCTGGGCAGGGTTGCTCCAGAGACAAGGTCAATAGCACAGTCAAAAGATCTGTGAGGAGGAAGCACCTCAGCAGACTTCTTGCAGAACACATCCCGGAAATCGCTGTATGCCGCGAGAAGATCGGACGATACAGATGTGGTAGCAATGGGAAGTTTCCTCTTGGGGGTCACCTTGGGAAGACAAGACGAGAAACACAAAGGACCCCAGGCCAGGATCTGCCCAGATACCCAGTCCACATGTGGCGAGTGGAGCTGTAGCCAAGGAAGGCCCAATACAATGGGGATAGAGGCCTTGGGTAGGATGAGGAAGGAGATCCACTCCTGGTGGAGTATCCCTACCGACATCCTAATAGGCAGCGTCTGGAAACGGATAGGGCCCCCTGGGAGCACAGTGCCATCAATTGCCGAGACTACTAGTGGAGTAGCGAGGGGAGAAAGGGTAAGCTTCATAGAAGAAGCAGTTCTCCAGTCCATAAAATTGACGGCAGCCCCGGAGTCCAGATATGCTAGGACCAATTGGGAAGAAGTGCCTACATGGAGGAACACCGGAAGAAGGAGACGAGAAGGTGATGTTTCTGGGTCCAATACTCCACCTTCCAAATGTATTAGACCCGAGCGTTTCCCGGACGGAGCGAGCAGAAGTCACGAAAATGACCCTTGCCCCCACAATAAAGACACAAGCCCAGAGTTCTGCGTCTAGCACGTTCTTCGGGGCTTAATCATGTCCGGCCCAGCTGCATGGGTTCCTCAGCAGATGGAGGATGCTCCACAGGGCGACGGGGAAAAAGCTCAGGCTGACTAGAACCTGGGAGGTGCTGGCATCTTTTTTCTAAGGACCTCTCCTAGAAACGAATGTCAATCTGATTACATAAGGAAATGACATCGTCCAGACCGGCGGGGATAGCTCTTCCTGCTAATTCGTCCTTCACTCGGTCAGAGAGGCCATGTAAAAAGGTTGCGACCAGGGCCTCATTGTTCCAGCTCAATTCCGCTGTAAGGATACGGAACTGAAGTGCATATTGGCCCACTGAACAAGATTCTTGGCGAAGGCGTAAAAGGGCACTAGTCGCAGAAGAAACCCGAGCTGGCTCCTCGAAGATGTTACGAAAGAGCTTCAAGAAGTTGGACAGGCTGGAAACCACTGGATCATTTTTCTCCCACAGGGGAGCAGCCCAGGCTAAAGCTTCACCGGAGAGGAGGGAAATTATATAGGCTACCTTTGCCCGATCGGACAGAAAGTTTTGAGGCTGGAGCTCAAAATGAATGGTGCATTGGCTGAGGAAGCCCCTGCAGGCCTTGGAGTCCCCAGAGAAACGGGACGGAGCTGGCAGTAATAATGAATGCGTGGATGCGACTGGTGCGATAGGTGCAGTCGCAGACTGTACTTGAGGCTGCAGGTTCGGGGTTCCCAAGGAAGCCTGTAGCTGCTCAAAGCGGGAAGCCGGATCCTGAAGGAATCGCATCACCTGAGTCTGATTAGATTCCTGGGTCCTCCGCACTATGCCCTGCAATGGATCAACTGCAGGGAGCAGCACGTCAGCCGGGTCCATGGCTGATCAAACTGTCGGGTCACCTAGAGCCCAGGTGACAGATGCACCCCGTAGGGTTAGGGGTGCACCGCAAGGTTGTGGACCATACGGCTGACTGCTGCAGACGGGAACAATCCCACTGGGGTTAGAGCGTGAGATTCCCTGGGGCGCGGAGTCTAAGAGCTAGCAGGTGTTCACCAGAGCCTCGAGTGGTGAGGATGGACTTGGCTGCAACTGGCTCCAGGTCGCGACCCCCAGGGTCCCCCAGCTCACACCCACAGTAGGCAACAGGAGGATAGGGATGATGAGGGACAAGCCAAGGTCGGGGCCGCAAGCAGACAAGAATAGTCGGGTACACGCCAAAAGGTCAGGGTCACAGGCAAACAGGGATAGTCAAAACATGCCAAAGTCGGTAACGGAAAACAGTAGCAGAGCACACGGCAGGAAACAGGAAGCTAACACACAAAGGTTGATCAGCAGGATAGGCTAGCAGTGCAAAGGTTAATATAGAGTTGTCTGATAGGAGCTAGGGTGGAGTAATGCCAGAGGAAGGATATAAAAGCAGTTAGGTGAAGCTCCGCTGGTCTCTAGAAATGAACACATGCAGACAGGTAAGCAGACGAACTCTATTGCATAACCATGACACCTTCTCCCACAGCTCCCGCAAACCGGCCTCTAAATCGGCTTTAATTACGGCGTTTTCGCCCGAATCACCGGCCAGCAGACTTCCCCACACCACCGGCTCCATGATGGACCGGTTTGTGAAAAAACCTCACCGCAAATCGAGGCCCCGGCTTCGGCCTATACTGCTCCGGCCTGCGCGGCCCATCCGGAGGAGACAGCGCCTGAAATGGAGGTAGGAGATCCCACACCAGGCCAGACAGCCTCTGAAGCAGGGATCCTCAAACTACGGCCCTCCAGCTGTTGTGAAACTACACATCCCATGAGGCATTGTAAAACTCTGACATTCACAGACATGACTAGGCATGATGGGAATTGTAGTTCCTGAACAACTGGAGGGCCATAGTTTGAAGACCCATGCTCTAAAGCAACCTCATCCCAGCAATCTCCGGCCCCCCCACACCCGCCTGGGCCTGCGCCACCTTTCTCCATGCTGCAACCCCTGTCACCCCCACCTCTGCAGGATCACCATACAGAACTTTTGGCACAGGCTGTATAGCTGCTCTCCTCTCCCCTATGATTGCTGCCTCTGTAGAAAAAGCTGTCAGCACAGGCATGCAAAAATTTTAAGCCCAACTAGGGGAACGTGCTTCTAGATTAAATGAAGCTGAAAACCGCATCTCTAATTTAGAGGAAGAACTCTATCAAACACAGTCCCTGGAACAAGCCCAAGACAGAACCAACAAATATGTACTGGAAAAGCTTGATGACCTCGAAAATAGGTCCAGGAGGAGCAACCTGCGATTTGTAGGAATCCCTGAATCGCTTCACCAATCCGCTCTGTCAGAACTTTGCGCACGCCGCATCCCGGAGGCCCTGGGTCTTGGGGGACCCTTTACTGTGGAACATGAACACCGTGTGGGGGCGTTCAACTCAGACCGTAAATCCCCGCACCCAATAATTGCCAAATATCTGAATTACTCGGACAAAGCCTCCATTCTGCAGCAATACCGACAGACCAGATCCCTCCAGATTGATGGGGCCAAAATCGTAATCTTTGCTGACTATTCAGTTGATGTCTCCAAGAAAAGAAAGGCCTTTCAACACATTTGCACAGAGCTATATCAACGGCAAATCAAATTCACTCTGGCGTTTCCGGCGGTCTTGCGGATCAAAGCACCCAACGGAGAACAGCTCTCTTTTCAAGATCCTGATGATGCGACTCACTTCCTGAAATCGCTACGATCGGGCCCTCCACTCAGTCCCACACCCAAGGCGGCTCCAGTCAACCGTGCTCTGGACCAATGGAGCCCACGGAAAGACTCTCCCAAGCGCTTCAGGGCCTCAGGTCTGGCTCAACACACCCTGACCTCACACTGATGGGCTCCAGTGTCATGCTGCCTCTCTCATTTTCTCTTTCTCCCAGGTACAAAGCCCTGCTTGCTACCCTTTCTCTCATGGATGAAGCGACCCGTAAGTGAACACTATCCCTCCTGGGTCATCTACACTTCTTAGGTAATATCAGGAAGGGGCAAAAGGGCCCTTTGAGCTACATTGACTGACTCCATATTCTCATACATATCTCATAGGATTCCTACTTCTGGTTGTTTTACTGCTTTTGTTACTTAAATGTTTTTTTACAGGTTTACACATTCATTCCCCCTGTGGTTTCTTCTATGCAGACCATCTCACACGTTTTAGACCTCGCCTGGGCTGACGGCGTGCCGTGTTCCTTCTCTGCAGGGCGGCAGTACCTGCGTCAGTCAAGAGGCCTGGTTATGGGAGCTGGTCTGCACAGTGACCCACATGCGGAAAAAAGTGAAGTTGATATTAGTTTATGTTTACTTTCTTTGTCTTTATACCTGGCACACTTATCATTCCCTCCCCTACTCCCTCCATTTTCCTCTCTCCCCCGCTACACCTGTCTTCAATCTGCCCCTCCTCGCTGTCACCATATCGGGGCCCGGATTTTACATTAATCAGGTCCTCCCAAACACATGGTAGTAATACGCTCCACTCGTGTCTCCTTTAACGCTCCACCATGCTACAAATAGTCTCGTGGAATGTTAAAGGGCTTCGTTCTCCCAACAAACGTCTGAAGGTATTACGGCACCTTAAGAGGCTTAAAACGGACATAGTGTTGTTGCAAGAAACCCATCTTTCTTCACCTGACTTTGATCGGATGAAGAAACTATGGGTGGGTGATGTGGTAGGCTCTGAGGCCGTAGGCCGAAAGGCGGGAGTTCTTATTCTCATCAACAAGAATCTTCCCTGTAAGATCTTATCTACAGACGCAGATCAACAGGGCAGACTCCTTACTGTTCGGGCCCTTATAGGGACCAAAGAACTTGCAATCTCAAACGTCTATGCCCCCAATAGCCCCACAAAACATTTCTTTAACACGTTGACTAGCTGGCTCCTGCATTTCCCTCATCTTCCACAAATTGTAGGGGGCGATTTTAATTCCACTTTTCATCCGCTGGATGATAAATCCTCATCTCTGCGCCCCGTCCCATCCACAACCGCTACCAACTCCACGAGCCTGGCGGGGACGATGGACTCCCTCCACCTTCATGATATCTGGCGAATACACCACCCGACTGACCGAGAATTTTCCTTTTACTCTCACCCACATAATGTCTTCACTAGGATCGACTATTTATTCTGCTCTAATGACCTAATCTCCATGCTCCCGAGAGCGGAAATTCATGACATAGCTATATCAGACCACGCACCCGTCTCAGTGACCCTGGAGACCCCTGACATTCACCCGAACCCCAAAATATGGCGTTTCCCGTCCTACTTGCAACACAACACAGACTTTCAATCTTACATGGCAAAAGAGTGGGCAATCTACACACAGACGAACGCAATGCATACTGACAATCCGAACCTGTTTTGGGATGCAGTTAAGGCGTTCCTCAGGGGACGCATTATCTCCTATGCATCCTCAAACAAGAGACACGCCCTTCTTAATTACAAAGCCTCCAGTTCCAGACTACACCAAGCCCAGCGAGCACTCTACACCTTAGATTCCCCCGAAAACCGGACATCCTGGCATACAGCCAAGCAGTCTTTTGACACCTGGGCCGAAACCTTGGAAACCACTAAACGGGCTTACCTTGATGCTACTCTGCACAAATTTGGCAATAAGGCTGGCAAGCTTCTTGCCAGATTATGCAAGGGACCCCACCGCCCCATGGTTATCTCATCAATACGCGACTCCGACGGTACAGTCACGACGACTCAGAAAGGCATAAATGCAGCTATGTTACGCTTCTATTCTGCCCTCTATGCGGCGGACCCTATTGACCGACCCACGGCACGCGACTTTCTCGACAAAGTAAAATTTACACAAATATCCCCCTCTCAACTCGATTCGCTGAACGCCCCCATCTCCTCTTCGGAGATATCCGATACGATTCGTAAACTAGCCTCCTCCAAAGCCCCGGGCCCGGATGGCCTATCAGGCGAATTATACAAATCTTTAAACCCACTACTGACCCCGACTCTCACTGATGTCTACCAACATATGTGGTCTGGCGGCCCCTTTCTACCGTCAGGTAACCAAGCAATTATAAAATTGCTGGAAAAAAAGGGGAAAGACCCACAAGAGCCTGGGTCATATAGACCCATCTCGCTCCTGAATCTTGATGTCAAGATCCTTTCCAAGATAATAGCTAATAGGCTGGCCAACATCATCCCCTCCCTGATTCACCCCGCCCAATCAGGTTTTGTCAAGGGCAGAACGGCAACTATTAATATCAGGAAGGTGATGATAGCGCTAGAACACGCTAGATGTAACCCTACCAGTGATCTGGCTATTATCACCCTTGATGGCGAAAAGGCTTTTGACAATGTTAATTTTGAATGGCTATCCATGGTGTTGGGTGAGATGGGCTTATCCGGCCCCTTTCTACACCTGATCAGTTCAATGTACACCTCCCCAGCAGCTAGGCTGGTGGCCGCCGGCCTCCTCTCGGACGAGTTCCGACTGCATAAGGGAACCAGACAAGGCTGCCCCCTGTCCCCACTCCTTTTTAACATGGCCCTAGAGCCACATTCCAGATATTTGACAAACGAGGCCCCGTTACATGGGATCAAAATCGGGTCGCACGAACTAAGAACTTCCCTCCTTGCGGATGATGTTCTGATCTTTTCCGCCAATCCATCAGCAGACATGCCCACGATTAAATCTGTTTTTGACCATTTCAGACAATGCTCGGGATTGCGTATAAATTATTCCAAGAGTGAAATACTTCCCTTAGGATCCCTTCCACCGCCAGCATGGGCACAACACTCCATTTTCATGATAGCAAAAACCCATATTACATACCTAGGTATTAAAATAGGGAGACTCGCTTCCTCACTTTATCACCTGAACTACCCCCCCCCCCTCTTTGCCAAAATTATTCAGGAATTGGACAACTGGATGGATCTGCCTCTTTCGCTTCTGGGAAGGTGTCATCTGGTAAAAATGGTCAGTTTCGCACGCCTCTTGTATCCCCTCCAGACGATACCCTTACTCCTTAGACACAAGGATACCAAACTCCTAAATTATGCAATTTCCAAATTTATCTGGCGAAACAAGAGATGACGCATAGCCTTCCCCAAACTCCACCTTCCCAGGAGCGAAGGGGGTATTAGCCTTCCCAACCTTAGAATGTATAACTTAGCCTGTCTATTGAGGGTAGGCCTGGACTGGATAACCCAAAAATCTCGCTGCTCAAACTATCTACTGGAAGCTGCAATGACCCACCCCTACTCCCTAGCAGCCCTTCTCCACTGTAAATGGAAACAATTGGAGCCGTCATTACAACATAACCTTTTACTGAGAGATACAGCTATTGCCTGGAGGGAGGCAAGGAAAAGCCTCAAACTGTCCCCCTTCATCTCAAGACATCTCCCGATACAGGGCAACCCAAACTTTACTCTGGGGCTGGACCGTCAACCTTATGAAGCATGGCGTCAAAAGGACCTCAACACCTTCTACTCTCTATGCGACCCAGATTCTGGTCGTGCACTCTCCTTCCACTTGCTGGCCGCCAAGTTCTCTTTGCCAGATTCATCTGCCTTTCATCATGGCCAATGTCTCAGCTTTTTGCAGAAAACCTGTAGGGAGGAACACACAAGATTCCAATCCTCTTTCCTTGAAGTACTTCTTCACAAAGACTCTTATGGTATCTCTGATATTTACAAACCCTTACTTCTGAAAACAACACCTCCTCTGGAATCATCCTCAGTTTCCAACTGGGCAAAAGTTTTTTCAAGCGATGACATTGTGGATAAGATCTTGCACGGGCTCAACTCAGTCTATAACTTGGTTCCAAATGAATCCTGGAGAGAAACCCAATTGAAAATTGCTCACCGAGCACACATACCTTTGCTACCCTCATCACCATCACTTCAATCTACTGCTTCATTATGCCCTCTATGCCAACAACCTAAACCCTCCCTCACTCACCGCTATTGGTCTTGCTTTGCCATCTCCTCATTCTGGGAACAAATATTGGCCTTTATCTTCGAGATCACGCTCCTGAAGCTCCCTAAAGACCCACTACTCCTCATCTTTGGGTACTGGGACCCCAAACTACTCCCATGGTCGACTACCCCCACACCTCTGGGCAAGGAATGGGCCCTGCTTTGCCTATTACTTGCTAGGAGAACCATCCTAGCCAACTGGACAACCACCGCCAAACCCTCTGTCTCTCAAGTCAGTAGGGAACTCATGCATCTTCTCTTTCGGGACAAACTGAAAACAAATCTATTTCACGCGAAAGCCAAACAACGCTTCCAGAACAGATGGGATATGTTTATAGCCTCTAAGCTCACCCCACAGGAACAAGCCCACCTTGAGGACCACTCCTTCATCCATAAGGGACACTCGCCAACGGCGATCATTGTTACAACCTAAAGCCTTACCATACAGGTCAGCGGATTCCCAACCCTCTCCCCTTCACACGGGGACATACCACCTTCTACCGACAGCTCGGATCTATGTAGCATACCCCCCCTGATTCACGAGCAGTCATACCTGCTTCTGATCACCCCCCCTCCCCCCCTCCTTCCCCCTCCCCCCGGTCATTCTATTTTTCTTTATATGTTATATGTTATCATAGAGCTCCTTTTCACAAAAAACGTCATGGTGCCCTACGAATACCAGATCCATCCAGTTGAGGCCTCCCCTTCTCCTTCCTCCGGGGGGAATGGTAGGTCTCCCTCAATCAATGTAAAGAGTACTATGTTCATACTACAGTTTATGTCATATGACTGCTCTTACTCGATCTGTATTCTAACATGAGAAAATTATTTGTCCTTGTAATTTTGTATTCTTTGTTATATACCCTTTTTTCAATAAAATTTTATAAAAAAAAAAAAAAAAAGACATTTAGGGAAATTGATCAAAATTGGAGCGAACAGAATCTGGAGCAGTTGCCCATGGGAACCATTCAGCTTCTCTTCAGTTCGTTCTGTTAAGATTTGAAAATGAAAGAGAGAAGCGGATTGTCTGTCATGCACCACTGGTCCAGTTTTCGCCTGCTCCAGTTTCGGAGAGCACATGCGTGATAACACCAAGAAATTTCCAGTGACCCCCGCACATCCCCGGTGACCCTGTACAGTGTGGGGGATCAAACCTGGAGCAGGCAAAAACTGGAGCAGCTGTACTTGGCAGCCATGTGCTCATTATGAGGGGCTCCCACCATCCCTGTGCTGTGCTGACTTCCTCCTGGTGCTCAGTATGTCAGCACAGCACAGGGATGGTGGAAGCCCCTCATAATGAGCACAGCAGGGGTACAGCCTTAGGAGGAAGTCAGCATAGCACAGGGATGGTGGGAGCCTCTAATAATAAGCACATGGCTGCCAAGCACAGCTGCTCCAGTTTTTGCCTGCTCCAGGTTTGATCCCCCACACTCTATGGGGTCACCGGGGATGTGCGGGGTCACTGGAAATTTCTTGGTGTTACCACGAATGAGTCAACGGCGACGACTGATCCGAAATTCGTAAACAAAAGTTCGTATTTCCTACAAAATTCAGATGCATGGCAATTCATATTTCGGATCCTCCCGAACATACGAATTTAGGGAAACTAATCACACATGTCTACTAACTAGGGGATGAGAGAGATCAGTGTTCTTACTTAGCATGAACACATGATGTTTACACATACAGATCCCAGTTCTCACTCTGTCATCGCTCCCACCAGGCATGTACATCGGCCCCAGCTACGTGTGCCTCCGGCGGTGCGCCCGTGCCTGCTATGAAGTCTTAAAGGAGCGACATACAGTTACGGCAATTTGCGCAGCCATGCCAACCTGCCACAGCTGGTCAGCTAGTGGTTAAGGTTTTTCTAAAACTAAACCAGAACAAAGTTGTAATATATTGCAGCTTACTAGTCCATAGATGTGGTGGCTGCTTTCTTTTCTTTTTTCGTTTTTTTTACATAGCGATCCTGCCAGTAACACACTTCCTGTCCTAGGGCGTCAATGCACACTCTGCATACTGAATAGTAAAGAAGCTTTGTCACTTTAGACTACAAAAGCCCCCACTTCTCTTGTCTATAACAGAGTGGACTGATTTTATTTTGGTCAAAATCAAGAGGTGTTTATCAGACTTTTCAAACAGATATACCAAAACACTGTCAATAGTATATTTAACAAACCAAAAGGAGCAAAATAGGCCAGCCATACATGAGTCATTTTTTCCTTTCAACCAGCGGGTTGAATTAAAGAAAATTACTTGATTCCCCTATCCACACACTTGAAGTGGATGGAGGAATCCATCCTGCTGAGCTATTGTATTTTGGCAGCAGTGAGACTTACCCACAGTCAGAATACACTCAGCACTGCCGGCTTTTCAGAGAACATTTTCCAACAGGCTGGTTGTACACAAGTCAGTCCATAGATCGATTCAGTCCCTGCTGAACCAAATTAATTATTATTATTTATTTTCATGTATGGCTGGCTTAAGATGAGTATATATTTGGGATTTATATACCCTTTATTCAGTAGCAGTCACTCCATTAGGGGAGCCGCCCCCCAATCCATGCGCCTAGCCCCTAATTTACATGCAGGGATTTTAATGTTTTTTTTAGAAATACATGATTAGAGCCTGAGGCTCTAATTGGCTTCTAAAAAGGGTGGGCTCGGGCGCTCGGGGAGTCCCAGGAGTCTTAGAACTACCGGCTAATCGGGTCTCAGGACCTACTTCCTGTTTGGCC
The DNA here is from genome assembly GCF_037356315.1 of Lithobates pipiens. NCBI lineage: Eukaryota > Metazoa > Chordata > Amphibia > Anura > Ranidae > Lithobates > Lithobates pipiens. The sequence continues at coordinate 101,189,636 of NW_027507758.1, read as the reverse complement.
GGAAGGAGAAGCAATGGCAATGTCTCTTCCCTTGGCAAGCTGGAGCGAGGAGCAGTAGGCAGAGGGGCAGCAACAGCTGCTTCCAAGCGCGTCATCGGAAGGTAAGGCCATGGATCACCGCCTTTTGTCTGATCCGCCACTGTTTGCCACCCCCCCAAATTATGAACACCAACTATTCTTATTCATTTACTTAGCCTTCCCAACCAGCAAAACAAGATGATTACTGTTAGTGGCTATAGCTTCTGGCAGTAATCACATGTGAAAAAATCTGACAGGCTGGTTGTACCCAAGTCAATCGAAGAATTGACTTGAGTACAATCAGCCTGCCCATACATGGATCAAAAATTGACTGGTCCCTGCTCAGCTGGATGAATTTTGATCCATATATGACCGGTTTAACATAAAAAGAAATTAATTTGTATAGTTTGCATACCCATTAATCATAATGCTACTATGTTTATTTTTTTTACATAGCATCATTGTGGTCCAAAGACAATTACACAGAATATTTAACCGTTATGGGTTTTTGAGTTTTGCTTATGCATTGGCATCACTTATTTGGATTTGTTTAATCAGGCATTTTCACTTAATGTGTGCATTGCTTTCTACTTAACAACACTAAAACAAACATCTTAAAGTAAGCTCTGTTTCAGGCTTTTGATGAATTATTCTGAAGAATGCTAATGTTATCCACAAGAGCACATTTTTAATTTGTGCAACAATTGTGTAAACAGGATTAGAAGAGTTAAACGGCATGTCAACGACCTACAGACATCAAGAGGTAAATAAAAGATCTTAAAATAAGCAAGGAACCTGAACACGTATTGCATTGTTGCATATCAAAGGCCTTTGTTTGTAGAAAATATGAATCAGAATGAACCGGGCTGTAGAAGGAAAAAGTTCATGTTTGTGAGTTTTTCTCGATATGCACAAACACAGCTGTTGTCAATTACATATGGTAAAAGAATTTAACATTTGTCAATATTTCACATAACTGCTTTAAGACTCTCATAGAATGCATTTTTCAGATGAATGCAGGGAGTAGTTTGATACCAGTGTACTATAAGTGAACCAGATGTTGTAAAGAACATATCACCGAATGTAATGACATTTGTTTCTTTGATGCAGATGTCTCTTTTAAATTGCAGTGGCTTTACACAAGTTGTAATGTCCACAGCACAAGAAAATCCTTGTGTGTGTACTCAGCTGGGCTGTGAATGCATTTCTTATGACAGTAGTTAATCTGTGCACTGCACAAATGTAACTTGCTGGACAGTTGGGGAGGAAAGCATTGGAAGCTATTGGAAACAAAGCACTGCTTGGCCTTTACATAGGATCACCCAAAAATGTGAACTGCATATCATCCTCAAAATGGTGTTAGAATGACTTAAAGTGATACAAAACAATCTTCTTATTTTCAAAAAATCATCCATATACAGTACATTACCACTACTTAATGTGTTCAAATATAAAGGTAGTCAGCGCTAATCACCCCAAGCATATATAGCTGCTTGCAATAAAAGCAACATACTCGCCATGAAAAATCCTGACCCCAAAAACCTCATCTCGCAATTCTATGTCATGCTCTCACTCCCTCAGATGACCGTGGCGGCCTACGCATTGAAGACTAGGTGAGAAGGAGAGATGGGTCCCATAGAGGATGATGAATGGAGTGATGCTCTGGACACATATAAAATGGTATCCCCCAAACTCTCTGATCGATTGACCTTTTTATAACTCATAGGGCATATCTCACACTGCTTAGAATCTCTAAATATAAAAACAACTACTCCAGTGCTTGTCCTATGTGCGCCCAAGACACCATGACCTTTTTCCACCTTTTGTGGAAATGTCCCAAAATCCAGACATTTTGGTCACAAGTGGTAAGATTTCTGCATGACACGATGGGCTCCCCTATAACACTCCAGCCAAAACCGTGCCTTTTGGGAATCTTTCCAGACCCAGACTCAAACAAATTTACCAAACTATTCCTACACAAAACACTGTTCTCTGCGAGGAAGGTGGTTGCTAGAGTATGGATGAGACCCGATCCCCCAAACATCACACACTGGATCACAGAGGTTAATACTGTACTACCATATAAGAAGCTCATATACACCCATAGAGGTTGTCCTTCCAAGTAAGAAAAAAATATGCGACCTAAGGCTCAAGAACCCAGCAACATGAATATAGTGAAATAGGCCCTGGGTAGGCCCCTTAATGTATCCTGGGAAACTACAGAAGGGAAGGGGGAGAAGGATTGAGAGGGACCCCAAGTGGCACAACAAGTTAATGTCTAGAATTGCCTATATGTAAATGGTATCAACTATGATATAGTTCACTTACGTGTACATGTATCCTTTGGAGGTGAAACTCTATAACTGTATTAAGAAAACCTGTACCACATATTTGTCAATGTTTTGATATTTCTTTATTTTTGTATGTGCTGTATTTTAATAAAAAAAGATTTTGGAAGTAAAAAAAAAAAGCAATATACTCAATCCTTATAAGCAATGAAAACAAAAAACAACAACAACAACAATGCAGCGCTATACAGTGTAACCAATGTTAGTATCCCGCTGAATACAAAGCAGTGAAAAATGAATTCACTATAATATAAATATATGTGTCTAGTGTCCCATACATACTCAGTAATTCTTAAAGCAAGTGCCCACAATAAATCAATATTACACTGCCCAAATGTCTCTGTGAAATTAAAAAACGTTATGGATGCTCCTTATGTACTTTGATCGGCTTTATTGAAGACTCACCAGAAATCCTGGCTGCTCAATTAAGAGCAGCAAACTCCTGTATCTAGCATGGGTTCCACATGGTCAACCAAAGCTGATTGTCTGTGGGATTTGTGGGAGGACCCAATCAGCTTCAATGGATCATGTGGAATCCATGATAGATACACGAGTGTGCTGCACTTAATTGAGCAGCCAGGATTTCTGGTGAGTCTTCAATTCAGCCGATCAAAGCACATAAGGAGCATCCATAACGTTTTTTTTGTTCACAGAGACATTTGGGCAGCGTAATATTCATTTATTGTGGACACTTTCACTAAGAAGATTACTGAGTACATATGACACTAGACACATATATTTATATTGTAGTGAATTACATTTTTACTGCTTTGTATTTAGTGGGATACCAACATTGGTTACACTGTATTTTTTGTTTTCAACACTACTTAATGGCCCTGTAACCAATTTTTTTTATTGAATCATTACTTACTATGCTTTTCTGCCTCCATATAATGTCCTCTGTGAGCTCTGGAATCTCCCTTTTTCCTTCTTCACTTCCATTTGTTTGTTAGTGAAAGTTAGTTGTGGTAATATGCACTGCTCTATGCATACTACAATTGCCATAGTCTAAAGTCCATCTCAGGATTGAGCAAGAGAGGAGGCCACCTTCCTACATACAGTGGGACCATGGAGAACGAACATAGCCACCCTCTAATAGAAAGTCAGATCACAGCAGCAAAAGAAAGGAATTTGGAGATTTGGAGGAGACTGAGAAGGTACGAGCTGAACTCAAAAAGTGTTGATTTGTTTTATTATTAGAAAAATCTAGAAATTTTAATTTTGTCTAAGCGGTGCCCTGAAAAATGCACCTTTTGTACATAGTCAATAAAAAATAAATAAATAAAAATCACTTTTCTATTACAAACTAGAAACCTTTAGGAAATCTCAGTAATAATGATTTTTTATCAAGGAGTAATCAGAATTGCTTCAGATTTTAAATGTTTTAAATCTTTTAGATTTTAAATTTTTAAATTTTAAATATTTAAAATGTTTATTTATTGACAACTATTGACTAGTAAAAGTCCTACCTGCCCTTAAAATAATGGATTAAGGCCACTAGTAGAAAGGGATTACAAATTTAAACTGTTCTACCTATGAAACAAAACAATATTCCTAATCTTATTTATGACCTTGCACACTTTTCAGGGAATTTCTAGGCCAATTCAAGCACTTTCAGTGAGCTCTCACTTGTGAAAACAAGCCTACCACGGACATTAGATCAATGTATATTGTAGTTGGTGAGTTTCATTTATCAATTCGTTAATTTCTTTCTATGGAAAGGTGGGTAAAATGGTTAGGCGTAGGGCCAGCAGGAAAACCTTCAGTCAATAAAACCAATCTTTTTTATCCCCCTCTCCCCTCCCCATCCTTCACACCCATCGTCCTTTTACCCATTCTCAGTCTTTTTTTTCTTTCAATTGTTTTTTATATAAGCATAGACCATTTAATAAACATAAAGTTTACAGAGAAATAGTGAAATAATAAGCAGAATACATGAAAGCATTGCTTAAACTTAATATTAATAAAACCATTTAGAGACCTCATCACTCAGACTTTTTTTTTTTATTAATAAAAAAAGTTTTTCACTTTACTTATTGAGTCTGCTATTCATGTCCCCGACCAGCACTGTAGCACCGGATTGGATGAGGTGGGGAGAAGAAGGGAGGGGTAACATCATGACCCCCACTTCGTCCAATCGGAGAATGCTTTGCTCATGCCACTACAGTGATTTACAGATTCTACATAGGCCAGTCAGGTATCATATATGCATACTCAGAGTTCAGCTTTAAAAGCTTGTTGTTTACAGAATTATAGCTCAAGCTGAAATTTACACACACAAGTGAAGGTGTCGGGGGGGGGGGGGGGTTAATCCCACACTGGACAGCTGTGTCTAAGGTTTTAGTCATAGACAGCAGGCCTCAAACCAGACAACTAGTGATGTGTTTAAAAAAAAAAAAGACAGTTATAAAACAAAGTTCAAAAACTTTAGGACCATTATTCTTGTTCTGTTTAATTGGTTATATTTGTTCTGACAGCTGTATCATTGGAAAATATATGAATATTTTGTGTAGCATGGAGATCTCTTTTCTGTATACTAAAATATTCAAAGTTAACATATCTTGTTTTTTTTTTTTTGTGGTATTAAGGTGCTTGAAAGTGATCTTAGACACATACTGGGAATAAAATAAACAGACTCTCTTGACATGACCTCTCTGTCAGACACATGGTTTCACGATCACTGTACATTTTACAGCTCCAGAATTTGAACTACATTTCTTTCATATAAAACACAGTGGAATGTCCAAATGAATTAGGACATGTCCATGTAAGTTGTACATGAAAGTAAAGGCCTGCTTAATGTACAGGGGTGCCTGCTACATTATTGTATCCGCAAGGAAGCATGTAAAGGATAGTTTGAGTTATTTTATTCACATTACTGTTAACTGCATCAATTTAGAAACAAACAAACTTCAGGTCTCATGAATAAAACCAATTAAATAATGACCAAATAATGCAGAATAATACCCTTTGTAAATAGCTGTTTTGATTTATAACTTAGGCTCAAAAACAGTGGTAGAGTTCTGTAATGCTCACATCTTCTTATGGGATGACGGGTTTCTGACACCATGCAGTGTGTTGCTTGTCCACATATTCTGACTCACGCTGTCTTTTGAATTGCAGGCTATGTCAAATTTGTCAGGATTTTTAGAGATGTGAATTCTGGTTAGACAAGGCAATAGACCATCGAACTGTGGTAGGAACATAACTCCTTTACAAAGACTTCACAACTGAATGCATTTGCATTAACAGAAATACAAGATGGATGACTGTTCAGCAAGACTTAACAGTAGCACACAACAATGCAGTAGAACTGAAAAAACACTAACGAAAGAACAAGGAGAACATATGCACACTCAAATATCAAAAACATTTTTTATCAAAAAAATGGATGCTCCTTACCAATATAACATATTACCCTCCATTATAATTAAAACAGACAGTTTATTAAAGACAGACAGTTTAATAAAGTGGTAAGGAGTATCCATATTTTTAATAATAAACGTTTTGATATTTGAGTGTGTATATGTTCTCCTTGTTCTTTTTTTAGTGGTTTTGGATGTATATTATTTTGGTGTGTGAAATTTCACCCCATTTTGGTAAAAAATAGCGGATGTGGCAAATGTAATTTTATTTATTACCCGAATTTAGTAGACCTACCTGTCTTAAAGTGTAAAATCAGAATAGCACAGTAATAAAGGACACAAGTTCTTGTTTTGTAGAAGGTAAGTAATCAAATCGGCTCATTTATGAAAACTGTTAAATACGAAGTCAATTTCTATAGCTACTTCGATATCACCTTTGAAATATCAAACACAATGGGTTTTTATATACTAAATGCAAATAGACTATTTATTTTGCAGAGGAAGTCACACTTTTCAAGGGAATTTTCTCCCAGAGCTTAATTTTTTTCCCTTGCTCATGATTTGATATTCTTTGCAAAGTGAAATTTCAGCCCATTCAGTAAGGTTTATAGGAAAATTCCTTTGAGATGTGCAACTTTCTTTGCAAAGCAAACAGTTTTATTGCCTTTAGTAAGTCAATTAATCTCAAGAATCAACAGTGTAGCATAAAGCAAACTAATTAGGACAGGTAATGCTGTGATTTTTTTTCAGGTAACCAGTCTGCCAACCAATACCATTGGTCAGATTTCAGGATTTGCAGTAGGCATGACCAATAAAAAGCCTCACATTCAATTGGAACACTTAGGCTATATGTGCAGAAGTTTGAGCGGAAGTAGGAGCGGGTACCTGCCAAAACTAGGTTCCCTCTCCCCCTTCAAAAAAAAAAAAAAAATTGTCCAAAATTGGCAGAGGAAGGGGGGGAGGAGGTGGAGAAACAGAACTTCCCCTTTAGGATGTCATGCTTGTTATTCTGATGTCTTTGTTATATATAATAAGGTTATCTTGGTTGTGACAGCAACTTTCAATTTCATATTCTAAATTTCATCTTAGCATTCTTTTTCCTTTTCATCACTGATATCTTTTTAACCAATATTGTATTGGTGTTAGAAAAACAATCTATGCTGACCTGATGTTATTCATACCAACCCATTTTTATTCGTATTTTAGACTACACTTTTGTGTATCCAAGTTTAAAAATAATCCTATGGGCAAATCAACAAAATTTATTAAAAATAAAACTCCTGGAAAAGTTAATTACTTGAGCAAACAGGCTCCTGTACTTCTCATTGTCAACATGTGAAGAACGAGACAAAGGATGTCAATAGCAATTGCAAAGACTATGGAAACATCTTTGTTACTCAGAAGACATAATCACTTCAAGGAGAGTCAAAGAATTCCTAGACAGGGTAAAGAAAAAATGAATTCAGCATATAAATGATGTGCTTAGGACTTTTTAAACATAGCAGTATCAGATCCACAGCAAGCCTGGGAGTGTCCATATAAAACATTTAACTCACCAAACGGACCTTTCTGAATCTCAAGGAACAGCAGGACAGTTGCTATGTTAGTTCTGTAATGAGTGATTATGATGGTGCGAGGAATAAAAAACATTATTATATAGACATATTTAGTGTTAAACTATGGTATCCAGGGACCAACCATACATCAAGTTTTGACATCTTACTGTAGAATCAAAAATAATATCTTTGGCAAAACAGATCATTTACATCATGGGGACACTAAATCGGAATTTCAAATACATTGCATTATAAGCCTAAGAGATTAGAAGGCAGTGCAGATTTTTTTCCAATCTCTTTTTAGTTTGCAATACCCTGTAGGTGCTACTACTTACTTATTTGGAGCCCTCTGGAGCAGTGGTTACCAACCATTGGGCATCAGCTCACTGCTAGGCTATGGCCTCCCTCCTGTGGAGTGATAGTTTCATGTCTGCTTCAACAGCTAGACCGTAGCTGTTGGACAGGGGAGGGCTGGCAGCCTTAGGCCTGGGGGGAAAGTCCAGTCAAGTGGCCCATTGAACCACTGAATCAGCTCCCCACCCATCTACACCACATTCCCCGTACAGAGAGAGAGGGAGACTGCTCCACATTGCCCCAAAGAGAGAGAGACTTCTTGACACTGCCTGCACAGAGAGAGAGACTGCTTCACACTGCCTCCACAGAGAGAGACCGCTTCACACTGCCTCCACAGAGAGAGACCCCGCTTCACACTGCCTGCACAGACCCCGCTTCACACTGCCTCCACAGAGAGAGACCTCGCTTCACACTGCCTCCACAGAGAGAGACCCCGCTTCACACTGCCTCCACAGAGAGAGACCTCGCTTCACACTGCCTGCACAGACCCCGCTTCACACTGCCTGCACAGAGAGAGCAGTCACTTTCTGTGCAGGCACTATGAAGCAGTCAGTCTCTGTACAGGCAGTGTGAAGTGGAGCAGTCTCTCAGAGAATGGAGCAGTCTCTCAGAGAGAGACTGCATGATTGCCCCCAGAGAGACTGAGAAAAAGAGCTTGCCCCTTCCCCACACCCAGTACACAGACCAATGAGACTGCAGGAAGATGAAGACTAAAGACTGTGCTGCCACTGCCACCACACTAAGCACTACCTGTGGAGTCCGGAGCTTCTCTGGTGAGTGAGCACCACACCACTGGGCAAGCCAAGCAAGCAGAGTAGCTGAGAGTCACAGCAGTGAGCGCAGCAAGCTAAACACGCAAGTCCTGCTGTCTCCCCGGCATTAACACCAGATTCACCAGGGTGCAGGTTCCTCCTGTCTCAATTGCAGATAGTAAGAAATGCACATGCAGTCGCATGCCGGAGCACAGGCCAGATTAAGGGCATTGTGGGCCTGGTGCTGCAGTGGAGCAGGTTTAGGAGTGGCAGGGATATGAGGTAAGTAATGTCATATCCCAGCTCTTGCCCAGACTTGGTCACAGCCCCACAGGGCTATAATGTTAGGGAAGCCCAGAACTTGAATTATCAAGCTTCTGTAAGAGCCATGTGTCAGTGTGTTCTCTGAGGTGAAAGTTTCCAAGCCATCAGAATACAGTGATCACTGCTGGCAGCTATTGCAGCCAGCACTGATCCCTAAAAAACATAAAGACACGCTGGTTGTACTGTCAGTTGATGGAGTCAAATTCTGTACAACCAGTCTGCACAGAGATAGATTGAAATGTCTGCTGAACCGGCAGAATTTCAATCTGTCTATTGTGGCCTAAGTCCACCAGTCTCTGGGTTTAATAATATCCTCAAATCTTCTGAAAGGGAGGCTCCACTTAGGTGTAGAAATTCACTTTGAACTCCACCTTTTTTCCAGAACTCTCTTTATGGTCCTTTAACACTGAAGGCGCTGTACAGGCGTTTTAGTGCTAAAAAAATAGTACCTGTAAAGTACTTCTTATGACACCCCAGGTTTCCCACTTGAAGGACATTCTGAAAAGTCCAGCAAGCAGCATTATTGGGGCGGTTTGGGAGAGGTGCCCAGCCCATTGAAATGAATGCAACACTTTCTTTGGCCACTAGTGGGGGTTAAAAGTGCCCCGCTAGCGCCACTAAAACAATGGTAAAGCGCCACTAAAACGAGCAGCGCTGTACCACTACCGCCCACATCGCCCCAGTGTGAAAGTACCCTTTGGTATTAGATGTGAAAACAAAAAGGTGAGACCATCTCTAATACCTACAGAGAGTAAAGGAAATAAGGTGGAGTTCAAAGTGAACTGTGTCATTACCTGCAGGGATTGGCATTTAGGGGGGTTAAAGCAGGCAGGGATGAAATGTGATATCAACTATTCACTGCCTGTCAAATGCCTCTGAAAAGTGACCTGAGCATGGATCACTTTTCAGAGGAGTGGCAGTGGCTTCTGCAAGTGAATACAAGCATTTAGGCTCACACTGGTGTGCTGCGGTTTGGCTGCAGTGTGGGTGTACTGGCGGGTGTCACACCCCCTCAGACTTCTTTTAGGTTATTCATTGTTGCTGCATGTTCTGAAAGTGCACCAAACATGCAGCATGCAGGACGTTTTGTGCACTTTCAGAACATGCAGTAAAAATGTGCATCCTCTATGTCCCAGGGGCAACATGCAGGATGACTGCCAGTACACCAGCACTGCAGCCAAACTGCAGCATGTCAGTGAGAGCCCACATCATACCACCTAGCCCTAGGAGGGCAAGGTAGATACTGGCACAGGCTGATAGAAAAAAACTCTTTGGCTGCAGAGAGGAGGAGAGAGCAGGAGCTCACTTACTTGGATGGTCCCAGCCTCCCAGGAGCCTTACTGGATTCCAGCCAACTGCTCAGATTGAGCAGAGAGCAGGTCCAGCCTCTGCCAGCCAATGGTGTGGAGTAGGGAGGGGCTTGGCGGGGCTGTGCTGTGTAACACAGACTGTCAGCCCTGACATGAAGACATCGCTGGCTCACAGTACTGGACTCTGCCAGCTCAAGAACTGTGCATGTTGCGGTTTTGAGCTGATGACACAGCAGCCTTTGCCACCGCATATCAGAGCAGCCCAGGGGGCAATTGCATCCCTGCCCCCTGGCCCAGCCCTCCCCTGCTGTTGGAGCAGGCAGGAAGCCATAGCCTGGCAGGAGTGTGCTGTTGTGCACTGCTGCTGACTTATGGAATGAAGGTAAAGCTGCAAAGCTCCTTCTAGCCAACTCTGCCCATTCCTCGATTCTAGTAGGGAACCCAGAACCTAGCGTGTATTACTTTTCTGGGACTGTAAGAACCCCATGGTGTCTGAGAGTCCCAGTAAAGTAACATGCACTGGACTTCAGCTGTCCTACAAGTACAGAGCAGCAACCAGAGCTGACTAAAAGTAGCATTGAGCCTTAACCTTCATTTCAAAAGCCAGCAAAAGTGCAGGACAGTGCAGATATTGTCCTCATACGTAAGCCCAATTTGCTGCTGCTGTTTACCTGTGCAAGCCTGAACCTGTGACACTGCCTACCTCATTGATCTTCTTTGATCCTCAGTTTGAAATTGCTTGCTTGTAAAGCATATTTGGCTACCTTATAGAAAAGACCAGCACTGCCTCATGCTTCATTCACAGAGATCAGTTTATAAATAAATTACAAGGCCCCTCTACCCTAGGCAGATGGACTTATAGTTCTCTATGGAATGTGAGTTTGGTAATAAGCGCCCTCATTGTCCATTGACACTTCCTCCAGCTCGCTGACTGAAAGCCCATACAAAGTTACGAGCTGAGAGCTGGAGGAAGAGTTTATAGGTGCCTGTCACTGTGCCCTGCGAAAACATTTTTTTTTAAACGGCTCCTGTTAATAAAATAATAAATGTACTTTTTGCCTGCAAATATATAGCCGTGGCCAAAAGTTTTGAGAATGACACAAATATAAATTTTCACAAAGTCTGCTGCTTCAGTGTTTTTAGATTTTTTTTTGTCAGATGTTACTATGGTCAACTGAAGTATAATTACAAGCATTTCATTGGAGAGAGTCAATATTTGCAGTACTGACCCTTCTTTTTCAAAACCTCTGCAATTCACCTTGGCATGCTGTCAATCAACTTCTGGGCACACATCCTGACTGATGGCAGTCCATTCTTGCATAATCGATGCTTGGAGTTTTTCAGAATTTGTGGGGTTTTTGTTCACCTGCCTCTTTAGAGTTGACTGCAAGTTCTCAATGGGATTAAGGTATATGTTTTGTTCCCCAAGCCACTTAGTTATCACTTTTGTTTTATGGTAAGGTGCTCCATCATGCTGGAAAAGGCATTGTTCATCACCAAACTGTTTTTGGATGGTTGGGAGAAGTTGCTCTCGGAGGATATTTTTGTACCATTCTTTATTCATGTTGAAAAAAATGATCTGAACTCCGGTTGTCGCTCTTAAAATTTCTTCATTTTATTAAATAGCCACAGTGAACAAACACAGATTAAATCAGTTGATGCGTTTCAGCCTATAAGGTCATAGTCATAACTAAAGCCTTATAGGCTGAAACGCATCAGCTGACAATCTGTGTTTGTTCACTGTGGCTATTTAATAAAATGAAGAAATTTTAAGAGCAACAACCGGAGTGCGGATCATTTTTTTCAAGATTACTCTACTCAGCCAGTGACTGTGGATCAAGCATCTGGGAGCTCTGCTATCTATGTGGTGGATGGGTAGTAACACTGACTTTTCTGTTCATTCTTTATTCATGGCTGTGTTCTTAGGCAAAATTGAGAGTGAGCCCATTCCCTTGGCTGAGAAGCCACCCCATACATGAATGGTCTCAGGATGCTTTACTGTTGATATGACACAGAACTGATGGTAACGCTCACCTTTTCTTCTCTGGACAATGTTTTTTTCTGGATACCCCAAACAATCGAAAAGGGGATTAATCAAAATAAATGACTTTACTCCAGTCCTCAGCAGTCCAATCCCTGTTCCCTTTTCAGAATTTCAGTCTGTGCCTGATGTTTTTCCTGGAGAGAAGTGGCTTCTTTGTTGACCTTCTTGACACCAGGCCACTCTCCAAAAGTTTTTACCTCACTGTGCGTGTAGATGCACTCACACCTGCCTGCTGCCATTCCTGAGCAAGCTCTGCACTAGTGGGGCCCTGATCCCGCAGCTGAACTGTAGGAGATGGTCCTAGTGCTTGCTGGAATTTCTTGGGAGCCCTGAAGCCTTCTTCACAAATGCATATTTTTGTGGGATTAACCACTTTCAGACCGGACCATTTTGCTGGCTTAAGACCAGACCACTTTTTGCGATTCGGCACAGCGTAGCTTTAACTGACAATTGAGCGGTCGTGCGGCATGGTTCCCAAATAAAATCAACGTCCTTTTTTCCCACAAATAGAGCTTTCTTTTGGTGGTATTTGATCACCCCTGTGGTTTTTATTTTTTGCGCTATAAACAAACATAGAGCGACAATTTTGAAAAAAACGAAATATTTTTTACTTTTTGCTATAATAAATATCTCCCAAAAATATATAAAAAAAACATTTTATTTTCTCAGTTTAGACAGATACATATTCTTCTACATATTTTTGGTAAAAAAAAATCGCAATAAGTGATTATTGATTGGTTTGCGCAAAATTTATAGTGTTATACAAAATAGGGGGATAGTTTTATGGCATTTTTATTAAGAATTTTTTTTAATAGTAATGGTGGCAATCAGCAATTTATATTGTGACTGCAACATTATGGTGGATACATCTGACATTTTTGACACATTTTTGGGATCATTGTCATTTATACAGCAATCAGTGCTATACAAATGCACTGATTCCTGTGTAAATGACACTGGCAGTGAAGGGGTTAACCAGGGGGTGGCAGTGTAGTGGTTAAGTGTGTCCTAGGGGCGTGCTACTAACTCTGGGGGGATGGGCTGTGTGTTAGTGAACACTGATCTCTGCTCCAATCACATGACGCAAAGATCAGTGTCACTTGTTGCTAGGCAGAATGGGGAGATGCTGTTTACATCAGCATCTCCTCGTTCAGCCTCCCCGTGAGACAACCGAGGGACCCACGACCGGACTCACGGGGGTCCCGACCGGCACGTGATGGCAGGGCGGCAAATACAAATGGATGTACCTGTACGCCAATTTGCCTGCCCGTGCCATTCTGCCGACGTACATTGCGCGCCGGTCGGGATGTGGTTAAGTTAATTTTCATGGCAATTAGAATCCTTAGGAAACTGGTTGTAGAGTGATAACACAGGCACTGGTCAGAGGGAGATGTTTAGAAAAATGCATTACCTACTCCCACTCAGGCGTGCAAATACAATTTTGTTGTAGATAAGAAATCGGAGGTTGCCAGTGGCTGCACAGTTCTAAATCGCATGGGCTTGTGAACACTGTGACCACAGACATTGCCCTGCATGGACTGCCATTATCATTGGGGGAAGCTGCAAGTAATTTTAAATACAAAGCCTTGGTGTCCATGATGATTAAATACATTTCCTAAATGGGCATCGCAACCATAAATTTGACTTTGGTTTGAGTGGCTTGGGATTAGCATTAAAATCAGGACTACTCAGTGGCATGAAAAAATACACATGCCTACTCACATCCACAACTTTCAAATGCAATATGAAATATTTATTATAGTATAAAAACTTGGTTATTTATGGTTATTTTCTTCTATAATCGTCTGAGCATTCACCAGCAATGAACTCTAACAACAGTTAGCTTGGTAATTATTGCAGTATGCCTTTACTTTCTTAACAAAGGACCGAGTCATTTATCTTTGCTGGATAAACAAAAAACACACCAAAAAACTGTACAGCATAGCTGAATAATTGAACAATGTAATTTAATTGCAAAAAATATACAATAAAAATGTCTAATTTCCTGCTTATTATATTACTGCAATGCAATTCAAAAATAAATCTTTAATCGCTATATGCTAGGTGATTTATATATTTTTCCTACATGCTAATTGCTAGTACAAAAGGCTTGGAAAAACACCAACACACCAAAAGAAATATTTAGACTATGTCATGAAGACAGGCAAATATTTATTAATGTATAACTTTTAGTAGCTTTTTTTTCCTGTTTGATTTGTAAGGTAAAAAAATAAAAGCACAACATTTTAAATCAAGTTTTGCACTATTTTTAGTCTTGCTTTTGCAAATTACCATATACTGCAAGGTCAACCTGCAGCACAGCTGTTCTATGGCAGTTAGAAGATTAACAGAAGCAAACACAGAATGGGTGAGGCATCTCATTTCATTCAGCAATACACTGGTAATGCCAAGATTTTAGGAAGATACCAGTTTAAAGCAAATTCATTTCTTAAAAATTCTCACATCAGGAGAATCATTAGCATGGAGCCCATGATTCCTTGAAGTAAACAGCTCTTTTTCTAAAAGCGTAATATCTGATAAAACTAATATTTGGACACATCCCCATCTGTTCCACTATATAATGGGGTTTTGCAATGGTTCATAAAAAGGTACCCCAATATCCTATCAAATTACAAGGTTGTGTGGTGTATGTTGAGGCTTCTGAAGCCTTTAAAGTGGTTGTAAACCCTTACAACATACTTTGACCTACAGGTAAGCCTAGATTAAGGCTTACCTGTAGGTCCAAGAAATATCTCCTAAACCTACATGGTTTAGGAGATGTTTGCCGAAAGACAGGCACTGCTGTCTATGGCGCATGCACCGTAGACAGCGGCGCGCAGGCGCACTGAGCGCGGCATCCGTCAACGGCGATATGCCGTGCGTGGTGGCTCCCGTGGCTTCGCCGAATGACAGCGACGGAGCAGCCAGACCCACCGAGAAGATGGATGCGCCGGACTACAGGGGACAGCGGTGACATCGCTGGCTCCTGTGTCAGGTAAGTGAAACATAATGTGATGCATAGTAGTCCATTATGCTTTACCTTTGCAGGGAATGAAAGAGGAAGTAAACTCATCAGGGTTTACGTCCTCTTTAACATATGGCATCTATAAGGGCCAGTTGTCAGTTGAAGTGGTTTTTTAGCCTCTTAAAAGTTAGCAGCTACAAATATGGTAGCTCCTGACTTTTAACCCCCCTGACAGTCTTCCCGAGTCTGGCTCGGGGTGGAATTTTTGTACCATTAGCGTTAACCCCGAGCCAGACTCGGGACTGCATCGCTGGATCCAGGAGGAGGTTTACTTACCTTCTCCCTCGGATCCTGCGTTGTCTCCCTGCTGTACGAGCGAGCCGTGACTCGCTCGATCTATCACGGAGCCGAGCTCCGTTCCCTGCGAGTGTTGCGACGCACGGGGACGGAGATCGGCGCCAAATTCAAAAAGTGAAACACACAGTATACATACAGTATAATGTAATCTTACAGATTACATTGCTGTATGTAAATATTTCACATCCCCTTTGTCCCTAGTGGTCTGCCCAGTGTCCTGCATGCAGTTTTATATTATAAAAACTGTTCTTTATGCCTGGAAACTGGAGATTGTCCATAGCAACCAAAACTGTCCCTTTACATCAAAAATGATTTTAGACCAGCTAGAAAACAGCGATAATAAATTAGAATCACTCGCAGAATTGAGCGACAGCGATTTGTGGGGAGATCCGTCATCAAATATTGAAAAGTAATGACAGTGACAATTCTACATCTGAGCAAATTTCAGTGTTTTTGATTTGATTACATTATTGAATAATTTTTATTATTGTTATATTATTATTTGGTACAATTATTTATAGTTATTTATTATATTATAATTTATGATTTCATTTTTCAAACTTTATCATACCCGGGATGTCTGCTAGACTCTGGTTTGGACAGATTTAAGAGAGTTATTCCTAAGAATTACAGGACTACAATATAAAACGCCAAATTTTCATGCAAAATAATTGTACCGCTTTTAGCACCTAAAATCCGAAATAATCGCACCGCCAGGGAGGTTAATAAAATAATCCCTTGTGCAGGGGTCCAGCAGCATGCCAAACTAAACATCTTTTTCACTGTTTACTCTGGGCAGGCATCTGTGATTTCTTGGGGCTTCACAGCGTGCTGTCCATAGCGCATGTGCAAGCTGTGCTGCCCTTTTTGTGCCGTGTCCCAGAAGGTTGCGGGCGTAGAAGAGGAAAACTTCCGGTGGATTGCCATGGCAATCTGCCGTAGGAGCGGTCACCTGTCAAAACCAGGTACCCGGTCCCCCTCTAAAAAAACATAGTCCAAAAAAAATAAGGGGGGAGGAGGGCTTAAAAGAATACAAGGGGGAGGAGGGCACAAAGCAGAACCTTCCCTTTAGGATTAAGTTTTAATTTAAAGGGCTTAGGCGATAGCTTTGCTTTAGAATATGCCCAATTCTAAAAGAAACTACGTTAATTAACATAATTTACTATAACTTCAGAACTTTATAAAAATAAAACATTGGCACAGTAATGAACTGAGCTGTTCAGCAACAGTTCATGCACATGTAGGTCATGGCAAGCAGGACAAGTTGTTAAGAAGGCAGGGGTTTACTGAAAAACATGAGGCTTATGAAGGCGTTATGTTTGTCTTTTTTTTTTTTTTTTTTTTTTTTTTTTTTTTTCTTTATTAAATTTTCACATTTATACAGACCACATTTTAAAATAACATTACCAGGGTTCAAATACCTCTTTCTTCCCTTCCGAGATCTGAGTTTTAGAGTTCTAGGAAGGGAAGGGGGACATGAAGATACATCCATACATCACATATAATTAGCCAAAAAAAAACAAAAGCACATTATCTAAACAGTACCATATCCCCCCTTCTCCTACCATCACTATTTTTGCAATTCCTACGTTTTTCCTATTGTTATAACCCCACCCCTCCCTCCCATCCCTTCTATCAACCCCGCCCCCCCTCCCCTCCCCTCTTATATATATATTGGTGCTTTTATCCTACAGTATAGCATAAATGTGTTATAATAATTCCCGAACCTTTTATGTACCCTACCCTACTCCTTCCCATTACCCATCCCCCCTCCCCTCTTCCCTTTCCTATCATGGTTTAAACTGGGGTATGCATCACTTCTATCCACTCTCGCCAGTTCCTATTAAACTCCTTTAGGTTATTTCGTTTTGCATATACTGCCCTCTCCTTACATAGATAGTCATTTACCGCCCTTGTCCAATCCTCTACTGTAGGGGGTAGCTTTGATTGCCATCTCCTAGCTATCATCCTTCTAGCTTGAAATAAACATCTTAGGATTGCCGTTGTTATTCCCTTCCTTTCTACTTCCTCCTCTCTGTAGCCTAAAATGCACACTATGGGATTTAACTCTATTACCGTCCCAAAAACCCTACTTATTATCTTTACCACTCCTTCCCAGTATCTAAATAATTTGGGACATTTCCAAAGCATGTGCATTAAATTCCCTGACCCCCCACACCTGGGGCAAAAGTCATCTGTTCTCTTACCAAATTTAAATAATTTCTGGGGAGTATAGTATGCTCTATTAATTACCATTAAATGGGAAATCCTCTGAGGAGGAGAGACCGAGACCTTTGGGCATGCCGCTAGGATATTTTTCCACTGTGCTCGTGTTATATTACCTAGGTCCTGCTCCCATTTCCCTTTCTCAACCCTCCCTTTCCTCTCACTATTAATCTGTTCACCCAGCTGGGCATAGAATTTAGATATTAATCCTTTAGTGGGTCCTGCTTGTGCTACTGGGTATAGCAAGGGCATTTCCTCCCATGTTAATAACAGGTTTCCAAACTGGGTCCTTAAAGCATGCCTCACTTGTATATAGGCATAGAATGAATTTTGTGATATCTTAAATTCTCTTTGCAGCTGGCCGAAAGATTTAATACCCTTGCCGCCATATAGATGGCTTAGCCTTACAATGCCACATTTTTCCCAATCTGCAATTTTTCCAACCCGCCATATTTCCTGTAGCTTCTTATTGTTCCATAGAGGCGTATACTTTGTTATTTCACTATATCCCATTTTTTTTTTAACTGTACCCCATAGCTTTAACATCATTTTTACTGTAGGACATCTACACTGGAATGAGTCCGCTTCCAGGGTCTCGATCAGGGTACTATGTGGGGAGCCTGTTAATACTAATCTCCCATTTGGGGTTCCTCCGTTCTTCTCATCGATCCCCCCTAGCTGTTGTAATTGGGACGCCCAAAAATAGCACTCCGGATAAGGGACCGCGAATCCTCCTTCCTCTCCCGGTAGCTGAAGCATCCGCAATTTCAATCTAGCCTGTCCTCCCCTCCATATTAGCTCCCTAAACAGCATCTCGATTTTATCAAACCAACTTTTGTTAATCCATATTGGGGCATTGTGTAATATGTATAAAAGTTGGGGCATCCATATCATTTTTATCAGATTGCATCTGCCAGCGACCGAGAGAGGCAATCGTTTCCATATAGCAATTTTTTGTTTAAACTTAGCCAGTAATGGGACTAAGTTATAACTTATATTTGTCTTTTAAGCAAGCCACCTTTATCCAAATAGTCATAAGAGTGAGGTTTTATTAACATACAAAAATACAGTGTGTTTTCTGCCTGACATTTTGCTACTTGGGTATGTACAGCAAATATTATGGGTAAGTAGTGCCAGTATCTGGTTGAGGAAAGAAGGAATGAATGTATTTGTGCCACATTGGCTTGAATAGGTTCTCAAAACTCTGTGTAGACAAGTTATGCTACACATTCCTGATTGCTATTTGCCAGCTTCACTGTTCCCGCCAACATGTTTTAGCATTGGCGTAAACCTAGAGGCCATTTAGTTAATTATGATATCAAATAAATAAAAACATTTCATTAAACAACTTTCATTTTGGCTAATTGTCTAAAAATGACATATACGGGGGGACACACCCTGAACATAGCTTCTTTGCCATGCTCACAAATGGCTATGTAATAACAATGAGGTAAAACATATATAGACATTTACCAGTTGTATAGTAATATTTTTTTTTTTTTAACTGTTTCTGTTTAACTTGGACCCCCTTTACTGGGCTCAGAAGTACATATGACTGTCTTTATCTATTTTAGGCTGCAGTTTTACTTGAAGTTGCTAGAAGACTCTGAAATGTTGAAATTAGCAAAGTTTTACATAGAGTTAACTTGTTTGATTTGCTCTTCTGGGTATTTATCTCCGATGGACTATTCGGGGCTGATCACAAATTATTGATTGAATAGTAAATAATTATGTGTAAGTGTACTATCTGTTTATTTATAAATCCTATCAATTAGCAAGAGTTTTTAAATAAATCTTTCTATATCTTTAGGGTAGTGTTCTCCTCTGGTCCCAGGCAGCGCCTCCTCTTTTTCTTGCCTTGTAAACACTGATCTCTACATTATGCATATGGATGGTTTTTAGCATGTTCGTAAGTACCCATGATACAATATGGACATTTGTCAATCACATCTGGTGAGTGCAAAGTGTTTACAGTCTTTCATGTGGTGGATGCACAGACATCTATTTGGAAATGGAGCATAAAAGCACTTTATTGTACAGAAAAGAGACTTTGGGGGTTATTTACTAAAACTAGAGAATGCAATATCTGGTCCAGCTCTGCACAGAAACCAATCAGCTTCTAGGTTTTATTGTCAAAGCCTAATTGAACAAGCTGAGTTTAGAAGCTGATCAGCTACCATGTACAGCTGCACCAGATTTTACCCTCTCCAGTTTTAGTAAATCAACCCCTTTGCTTTGCACAGTTATCACTGTAAGCACTATATTTGTCACTTTAAATTATTGATTGATCATTTCCGCATTAAAGGAGTTGTAAACCTTCAAGGTTTTTCACCTCAATGCATTTTCCTTAAGCTAAGGAAAATTTCCAGCGCAAAATAGAAACGTGAACAACCTTTTGGCCTTTACTAAATCAACCCTATTGATTTTTGTAAACAAATTACTTCTTTTAGTCTTTAGATATAAATATATTGCTCACATGAAAAAATACAATATACAATATATATGCACAATTTGCTTAACTTACAAAAAGAAAACTTTATTAATATGTCATTTTTGTCCCAAGCACTGTAACCGAAGAGAAAGTATTAATTAAAACCACTATGTAATCCATTTAAAGCAGTTTTGCAAATTTTACAAAAGGAAAAACTTAAAGCGTAACTCCACTATTGTTGAGAAAAAACATTACCCTCTGGGTGATCTGTGTACATTGCAAGGATTATAACAAACTTTGTTGCAGATTCCTACCTTTTGTTATTCTGAAGAAATCGCTGTGTGTTTGTCTGTGCCTCTGGAAACAGTGGGTCTAATGGGAGTGGTTTCATAATTATCAGTAAGCTGTGGCAGCTGCAGGACACTAATGAGGAAATCTGCTGGGCCTGCATCCCTTTAGCCTTTGTTTCTATTGTGAGTATCTCACAAAAAATTACATTTTTTGTTGCAGGGGGTGCCTGAAATCTGACTTGTATCTCAGGTGGACTTCTCGGAAAATTGGTAAGCCGATCACGCAAGCAGGTAATGATGTTTCTGGGGAGTGGTCAGTACACATTCTGTGTAAAGAACAGCTTCATGTAGCCTGTATTGCATTACATTTATAGAAAATGACAGCGGCTGCAGATTGAAAAGGAAAGGTAATTTTTAATAACATTCAATTACAATATGACTTGTATCACAATTGTACAAACTATATTATTATTTCTTTATTTGCTATTTTTTTCCCACAAAAGTGGAGTTACCCTTTAACCACTTGCCAACCAGCCGCCGCAGTTTTATTGAGACAGAATGGCACAGCTTGGTGGATCGCTCATGACACACCAAGAACCAGGATCTGTGTGTGTAAACACACAGTTTCCGGTTCTCTGAGGGGAGAAGAGACTGATTGTCTGTTCATACTGAGTATGAACAGCGATCTGTCATCTCCCTTAGACAGTCCTATCCTCCCTTCAGTTAGAACACAGAGAGGGAACACAGTTAACCCCTTAATTGCCCCATTAGTGTTTAACACCTTCCCTGCCAGTGACGTTTTTACTGTAATCAGTGCATTTTTATAGCACTGATCACTCTATAAATGCCAATGGTCCCAAAAATGTGTCAAAAATGTCTGATATGTCCGTCATAATGTTGCAGTCTCGATAAAAATTGCAGATCACCGCCATTACTAGTCAAAAAAATAAATAATAATAAAAATGCTATAAATCTATCGCCTATATTGTAGACACTATAACTTTTGTGCAAACCAATCAATATACACTTATTGTGATTTTTATTACCAAAAATATATAGAAGAACACATATTGGCCTAAACTGAGAAAATATTAGCTTTTTAAAAAAAAAATATGGGGATATTTATTATAGCAAAAAGTACAAAATATTGTTTTTTCAAAATTGTCGCTCTTTTTTTCTTTATAGTGCAAAAAATAAAAACCACAGAGATAATCAAATACCACCAAAAGAAAGCTCTGTTTGTGTGGAAAAACAATTTTGTTTGGGTGTAGTGCCGCACAACTGTGCACTTGTCAGTTAAAGCGACGCAGTGCGAATTGCAAAAAATGGCCTGGTCTTTCAGCATCCAAATCTTATGGGGTTGAAGCAGTTAAGCAACTGCCCCAGCCAGGGCAGGACTTAGGGTGGTGGGGGCCCCTGGGCTTGAGTCATTTTCGGGCCCTACCTTCTATACATTATCGGATTTATCATCGTATAACACGTTCCCGAAGTTTAGGAGGGGATTTTAAGGAAAAAAACTTTTAGGAAGGAAGTTTAAGGAAAAAAACTTACATTTAAATGCCCATCAATGCACCCTTATCAGTGTCCATCTGCAGCCTTACCCATCCATCTGCAGCCTTGTCCAGTGTCATTGCAGCCTTGTCAGTGAAGCCTTGTCATTTGCAGCCTTGCCATTTGTAGCCTTGTCATTGCAGTCTTGAAGTCTAAAAATGACGTCGCCGAAATACATCTCGGCAGCTCTTGCATCATCTTGGCGGCTCTCGGGTCCTGTCGCAGTCCTGAGCGGCGCAGAGAGTATCCGAGTGTACTCGGCTCAGCTCCGCTCATGTTCACGCCCAGTCCCTGTGTTATGTCCATCATAGGTTGGGACTGGGCGTGACTGTGAGCGGAGCTGAGCCGAGTACACTCAGCTATGTATCTCAGCCGGGCCCCCTATTTGGCGGGGCCCATGGGCTTGAGCCCAGTCAAGCCCAATGGTAAGTCCTGACCTGGCCCCAGCGTTATTGTGCCTACGTAGTGGCAACAGCATTTTCTTTTCAGGAGAATGGTCACCTAAACCAGCTAGTTCTGCATTGGATGACAAGTACCTTCAATGTACTTGTCTCCCAGCTCTGCAGAGCATCCTAAATGACTCCTGTAGCACTGGTAACAGAGAACCAGGGCATCAGGAGATAACATCACCTGCTTTCCAGCAAGGGTTATCCATGGACAAAAGTATACAAAATAGGGTGATTGTTAGGAAATTTTACACTGCCCAAAGATAGCTTTTAAATGTAGAATGCAGGCCATGTGATTGCCCTTTCCACCCTTGACACGTGGATTTTTTCATCAATGATAATGAATACCAAGAGTCAGTATTCTGACACTCATTAGCCATTAGAAGCTATGCTTCAGCAATATTTTATTCAAATCCAAGTTTTATAGGTTAGGTATCATCATGCAACATTAATTCCCAAAAACATGTCATCAGAAGTATTCCAAAAGCAATAACCCAGCTTCTGAAATTTGCTTTAACCCATTATAAGTTATAATAAACCTGTAATCATTTCTATATGAATTCTTTTTAGTTTGAGTGTTTGTAGAAATCTGGAAACTTTTATGCATTCAAGTTTCAATTATTTGGAAGAACTGGAAATCAGGTAATCAGCAAGAAATATTTATATTTTTGAATTGCTGTCAACACAAGTCTCTGGGGTGGCTGGGGAGAAAGTTCACGGTTATTGTTGGAAGCAAATTCAAGTCTGAATTGGGAAATCCTTTTATTATAAGAAAGGAATTCAGTTTGTCTTTCTCACTTGCCAAGGGAATGGAGTTCCCAACTAGGTCATCAAGCAGGCTGTTGGTAATGGCCTGTCAGTAGAATATTGTTATAGATGGAATCCTAATTCAATGAGTTATATGAATAAGAAGTTTCAGTAAAAGGTTTGCATGTAAAAGTTTGATTTTGTCATCCTAATAGAGAAATAGGAAGAAGAAAAACAAACAATATGTGTAAAAACCAAACTGTAAAAGATTCTAAGTTTACAATAGTAGACTCAATGAGCTGTATTTACTAATCTAATAGCAGAACTGAGTAAATGACTCACATATCACTGTTAATGAGACAGCGTAATTATTGCGTTTTTATCAATATATTAAAGGAAATGTACTGTACAGTCATTGACTATATATTACGTTATCATGGCCCGGAATAAATATTTTTTTTTTAAATCAGGTCAATATAAAATATTCCATCTGGAATTTCCAAACATAGCCTGCAGGTGGAGTTTTTAGTTCCTTTTCTTGTTTTTTCATGTTCTCTTTAGTCTATATGTTGTTTATAGGGCTCAATAGCTCAAGATGAAATCTACATACGCAAGAGAGTACCCCATCACCCTCCCAGTCTCTTTGTCTCTCCATAAGAAGCTTCAGTAGGAGATAATGGAGTTTATTTTATTAAGAAACACAAACTGTTAAATTATTTACAAGATTGTTCAGTTAGCTTACCAAATAAGATGAATAAGGATGAATCAATCCTGTGAAAATCCTGTGAAAAGAACAAAAAATACTGATTATAAAGCTCAACATAATATCCTTATCATCTGTACACATTGCATGTGCATTAGATTAATATCATGGATCAAAAACCTTAAACAAAGTTAAAAAAGAATGGTTGCCATTCACCTTGACACTAGACACATTAGTGACACTAATCAATTTCGTAGGTTTCCAAAAAGAATCCAAACATATCTACTATTTAATGACACTGTAATCTATTTTTAATTAAATTAGTTGTTTAGTCTGTTTTTCTCCCTCATTGTAATCCCCAGGAAGCTCCCGAACCTATTTTATTTTCTCACTCACTTCCTCTTGTTTGGAAAGAGCAATGCATGCTATGCCCTGTACACACGACCGGTTTTCGAGCGCCGACAGAATTCCGCTGAAACTGTCTTGCGTACACACGATCGCACCAAAGTCTGAGCAATAAAAACGCAGTGTCATACAACACATATGACGGGACTAGAAAAAGGAAGTTCAATAGCCAGTAACCAATAGCTTCCGTCTCGTACTTGCTTCAGAGCATGCGTCGTTTTTGGTCCGTCGGAACAGCATACAGACGAGCCATTTTTCCGATAGGAATTGGCTCTGTCAGAAATATTTAGAACATGTTCTATTTCTAGATCCATCAGAATTTTCGGAAACAAAAGTCAGATGAGGCATACACATGATTGGAATATACTGTACTATGAAAAGCTTCCGTCTGACTTTTTCTGTCAGACATTCCGCTCGTGTGTATATGGCATTAGTTGTAGTCATATGCACTGCTCTATGCACATTACATATTCCATAGTCCATATTCTTTAGTCTATGTTTGGAGCATTCAAGAGAAGGTGGCTATGTCCCTATACAGTGGGGCCATGCAGTATGATTGTAGCTAACCTCTAACAGGAAGTTGTTTTACAACAGCAAAATAAAATAAAAATAGGAACTTGGAGATTTTTTTTTTCAAAAAGTTTTTATTCGCTTTTTCAACTTACAAAGGTGAATATCACATAACACACTTTTGAGTGATAAGTAACAAAGCATGCAGGTGTATAGCTAACAGAAGCTTGTTTACAGGTAATCTTAACATAGTATCAATCATCATATACCGTATAAGTGGGTCAGCTTCCCCACATCAGTCCCCCCTTTGGGAACTAACTGTGACCAATGGGGAAGCGCCTTATCCATTAGATTAGTGATGTGACTTATTATCAATAAAACAGTTCCATCAGCTAGCAGTCACCTGGAGTTAGTGGTAACAGACTAAAATAGTAAAACAAGTAACTGTGTGAACTATGTTAACTGCGGATCAACAGTGATAACGTGGTAAATAAGAGGTAACCAGGATTCAGCATGTTTAGAAGTGGTCATCCAATCCTACATGTCTGAAAGGGACAGTTTCATTCATATTTGGTTCTATGGATTTTATACCAGGTTTCCCACGCCTGCCATTGAGGTATAAATGTGGTGTAGTTACCTTCTTTTTTTAATTCTTTATTTTGTTTTTTCTTATGAGAAGAGTATAAAAATACATTCTGTCACAAACACAATCTTTTCGTAATATCTTTTACAACCAAAATACTTAACATTTAGTATCCCTCCTCCAACCCCCCCCCCCCCTTCCTTGCAGTAATCTCTCAAGGTCCAAAGTTTTATCCACCCTTGCTAACAATGTATTATCTTTCCCATCTTTATTTTACGATTTCCTCTACATATCTCCATGAGTTTTTAAATTCTATCCATGATACCCATTTGCCCATATACCCCTCTCCAGT
Organism: Lithobates pipiens; assembly: GCF_037356315.1. Lineage (NCBI taxonomy): Eukaryota > Metazoa > Chordata > Amphibia > Anura > Ranidae > Lithobates > Lithobates pipiens. Next base: position 101,163,999 of record NW_027507758.1, on the reverse strand, counting down.
TACAAATTCTTCCCCCTCTTCCTCAGGACACTCCATGTTCTGTATTTCATTTACCCGGAATATCCAGTCCCGTATTTTAGGGCTATCAGGCTCCCGCCATTTTTTTGGAATTAGGCTTTTAGCGGCACTGAGCAGTATGGGAATTATAGAAGACTTATATTGCCTTACAGGACCATCTGTCCCGTGGAACAAAATGGTCCAAGGATCCTCTACTATGTTTTTATTTGTTACAACCTTTAATAAATCCAAAACCTCCTTCCAATATTTTTTAATAATCGGGCAATCCCACCAGATGTGGGCCATTGTTCCTATTGTCTTACACCCCCGCCAACACCCTGGGGATTGCGTGATTACAAATCTACCCACTTTATCTGGGGTCGCATACCACCTTGCGAGGCACTTATAATTCGTCTCTATCATCTTATTGTCTACCATTGCACTATGAGTTAATTTAATTATTTTCTCCATAGTCTGTGTACTGCATCGGATCCCCAGCTCACTTTCCCATTTTTTTTTATATAGGGTGGCCCTCCAGTCCTTCCCCCTCTGATAGAATTTTATAAATTCGAGCTATATTATTTTTTTATTTACCTCTTAGACATAGCCGCTCAAAAGGCCTATATTCTTCATCACTTCGAATTGGATGAGGCAATTTTGTAATAAAGTGACTTAACTGGAGGTACCGCCAGGCATCAATCCTCATAAGTTCCGTGTCCATCCTCAGTGCTTGAAATGTGCTTATTTTACCTCTATAAAAAATATCTTTTACTTGTGCATTGCTTTTTATTATCCAATTACCCCCCACCTCCTGTTTCCCCGGTGTAAAATAGTCGTTATCTTTTAAAAAAATCAAAGGTGAATTATAACTCCATTTATTATGTGCGTGTATTCGATCTCATAATTTAAGTGCATTACATGTTATTTCATGTGTGTTTAAGCCTACAGACCTATACTGAGGGGGGTTCCAAATTATTCATCCTAATTGTGCTTGACTCATTGCATTTTCCACACTTACCACACTTACCCACCTTTTATCCTTTGCCTCTTTCCCCCATTCCACCACTCGTGTAAGAACCACCGCATTGTAATATTTTTGCAAGGCCCCCCCTTTTTTTTTCCCTGCTCAGTACCGCTATTATTGGTTTTTTATATTGCCAGATAAACCTTGAGATTAGCCCTTTTAGTGTCTTGAAGAAAACTAGGGGGAGAGAGATAGGCAACATTTGAAACTTATATAGAATCTTTGGGGCCAAAACCATTTTGACCGCATTGATCCGCCCTAACCAGGAGAGGTGGCATATTGAGATTTTTTTTATTTCTCTCTTAATTACATCTAATAATGGAATATAGTTGTTAGCATACATTTTCCTAATAGTATTGGAGATGTAGACTCCCAGATATTTGATCTCCTTTCGCTAAGGGAACCGAAATTCCTTAAGGAGTCTTACCTCTTCCTGTCCCTTAATATTAATGTTTAAGACTTCGGACTTACTGAGGTTTATTTTTAAATTCGAGATTTCACCGTATTTTTCCAACAACCTCAGCAAGTTCGGAATCGTGATCCTTGGGTTGGTGATGTAGAACAACACATCATCCACATATGCTGCGAGTTTGTGCTCTTCTTCTCCCACCCTAATCCCTTCTATGTCTGGGTTATCTCGGATGGAGGCCAGTAACGGTTCCAGGGACAATACAAACAGAAGGGGTGACAAAGGGCACCCCTGTCTGGTTCCATTCTCCATTTGAAATTGGGAGGAAGACATCCCGTTCACTTTTACCGACACCTGAGGGTGGTTATAAAGAACTTTGATCCATCGGATCATTCTTGGTCCAAGGCCCAGCACTTCCAGTGTTTCAAACATGAGTCCCCAGTCTACCCTGTCAAATGCTTTCTCCGCATCCATCGACAGGAATAGTCCTGGGGACCCATTCGTTTTTAAGGCCTGTAGCAGGAGCAACAAACGCACTCCGTTGTCCCTACCTTCTCTCTCAGGAATGAATCCGACCTGGTCCGGATGCACCAGGTCGGTCATCCTTTCCTTCAGCCTAGATGCTAAGACCTTGGCAAATAATTTGATGTCGGCATTTAGTAAGGTGATTGGCCTGTAACTAGAGCAAAGCGTTTTGTCCTTCCCCTCCTTTAGCAACACAGTGATTGAGGCACGCAGGGCCTCTCCTCCCATCCCAAACTCTATGCCCAGGCCATTCATATACTTACAAAGCTTAGGGACTAAAATCTCCTTATATTTTTTCAGATAAGAAATCGGAAAACCATCTGGTCCCAGACTTTTGCCGGAGACGGTATCTTTCAAAGCCTTATGGATCTCTTCTTCTGTAATGGGTCTATCTAAATTGCATCTATCGCTCTCTGCTAAAATAGGTAGTTTCGCTTTATTCAAAAATTCTTAATTTTTTTTATTTTTTCCCTAAATCTTTTGCCCCTTTCTGTCCTATATTATACATAGCTTCATAATATTGCTTAAACACCTCCGATATCTCCCTGGTTGTATGGACCATCTTCCCGTTCTTATCTTGTATTTTGTCGATAAAATTAATCTCTCTCTTCCTTTTCAGTTGTCTTGCTAAGTAACTACTTATTTTATTTCCCAGGTAGTAGCTCTCTCTGGTTCTCCTGTCCAATGTCCTCTTTGATTCCTGTTCCATCATATCTTTAAGTTCATCTCTCTTAATCACCAATAAGTGGAAAAATTCCTGCTGTTGCTCCCTTAGTTTTTTATGGGCCTGTTCTAGTCTATAGATCTCTTCTCTTAAATTTTCTATTTTCTCTAGTCTTTCTTTTTTTTTCTTGCACCCATGGAGATGAGGATACCCCTAATATATACTTTATGTGCCTCCCAAAGGGTGGCACCAGAAATTTCGGCTGTATCATTAACGGTAAAATAGAATTCAATTTCCTTTAGTACTGCCTCAGCAATTTTCTCGTCCTGTAAAAGGTTCTCGTTTAATCGCCAAGTAAACAATTGTCTTTGTATTCCGGGTATCCTCATCTTCATTGACACCGGGGCATGGTCTGACAGTGTAACTATTCCTATCTTGGTTTACATCACTAGGTCCAGCAACCTGTGATCGACCATTATATAATCCAACCTGGAGTACGTCCCGTGCACGGGGGAGAAAAAGGTGTAATCTATTATTTTATCATGCTACAACCTCCATACATCCATCATTTGATGTTGTCTCATCCAAAGTTTAATCTTTTTCAATAGCTTCATATTTGTCCCCCTAGCCCGGGACGTACTATCCCAAGACGGTTCCATACAAAAGTTGAAATCTCCTGCTAAGATTACATCACCTACCTTAAAGTCTTCTAACTTCCCCAAAACTAGTTTCAGGTATCTTATGGAATTTTTGTTGGGGCAATATACATTTGCTAGGGTAAGAATCTTATCCCCTAATTTTCCCTTTACAAAAAGGAATCGGCCTTCAGGGTCTGTCATCCTATCGAACAGTGTGAACTTTGTACGTTTCTCGAACCCTATTGCCACTCCCTTAGCCCTCTTTATAGGCAAGTCCCCATATAGCCAATTTGGGTAATTATCCGAATATAATTTAATATTTGTATCTTGGGACAAGTGGGTCTCTTTCAGAAACACCACCTCTGCTCTGTACTGCTGTAATACCTTTAACAGTTTATACCTCTTAGCCAGAGAGTTCAGATCTTTAACATTATATGACAGAAAATTTACTTCTATCATCTATAATTTTCTAGTGAGTTGTAATACTTCCGTCCTCTTTTCTGCCTTTTATCAAAACATTTTTCCTTAATTGGATCTGCAAGGAACCTCATCACCCTCCCCAACCCCCCCCCCCCTCCCTTACCCTCCCTCCCACCCCCCGGCCAGGTCCTGGCCTCTATTCTGCAGCTGGGGATCCCCTCCATTCTGCAGACTTTGCCAACTAGGGTGCAACTCCAACCGCGTCCTCCCGTATCTAGGTCCCCCCTCCCACCTTCCCCTATGGAAAGGGGGGTCCCCCCACAGATGCAATATGATGTCCCGGGGCCCCACCTGATCCCTCCGACCACCCACTTTCCTCTATTACCCCACCCCACTCTCCCCCCCCACCCCCTCATCCCCTCCAAAAAAAAAAAGAAGAAAAAAAAGAGATAAGCAACCCATATAGACCCTCCCGATGTCCAGCGTCCAATATCAATGTTCATTGTATAAGTCTTTAGGGATCTTTAGGGATCTTTGGTACTGGAATTCCCAAATTATTACAAAAGTCCTCCAATTTGTCTACAAACTTTAATCTGAATGTTCTTCCATCTCTCTGAACCAGTAGGGCCGCTGGAAACCCCCAACTATATCTAATGTTCGCCAGTCTCATTTATTCTAGTAATGGTTTTAGATGTCTCCTCCGGGCCAGGGTTCCTGCCAATAGATCTGAAAAAACCTGCAAAGTTACTCCCTCGTATTGTAAGGGGGACAGCCCTCTGAGCCTGCTCAATATCTTAGCTTTATCTTCAAAGAGATTAAATTTTATAATTACGTCTCTCGGGGCCTCTTCCCTCAGACCTGGGGGTTTCCTCACCCTATGTACCTGATTGATCTTTAAATCCTCTCCTACCCCTCTTCCTAATATAGGGTTGAATATTTTTCCCATCTTAACCCCTAAATCTTCTCCCTGCTGTTCAGGCAATGCTCTGATCCTCAAGTTTTGACCTCTGTTTTGGTTTTCTTGTTCTTCAAGCTTATATAAAATGCCCCGCTGGTCCATTTGCAATTTCCTTACTTGCGTTTTCAGTTCTAATATTTTATGGGCCTGTTTTCCTGTTAGTTCCTCTGCCTCTTCCACTCTCCTCAGTAAGTGGCCCATATCCCATAACATTTGAGATCTCTACTTTGATAGTATTTTCAAGTTTGGCGAACATTTCCAACATTTCGCCTTTTGTGGGGATTTGAGCGATATCCCTCTGCTCCCTCATTTTACCTTCCAAATCTGAGTCCAACTCCTCCCCTGCGGTTATCTCCCAGGACCCCTGCTGACTTGGTTACTTCTCTCTTCTTCTCCTTTACCCCCTGCTGCTTTTTTTCTATTCCGGGGCTTTTTAAACTTGTTTCCTTAAGGTACTTCTGAATTGTACTCGAGTTAAGACTCTCTTTTGGTTCATTAGTTTTTTGATTTCTTCCCCTCATGTTCCCCCCTGTTGTCTTTTTCCTCCCCAGGGTTAAAAAAAAAAGGGGGATCACACTGAGGTCATATATAACTCCTTTGGGGACGAAAATGCAACTACTTTATTCAGTCCTTTTTTGGTTGTGCCACCTGCACTGCGCTGAGAGCCCAGCCCACAATTCCACTACTGCTTTCTCTGTGATTTTAATCGGGATACTCTTTCCCGTCCTTTCTGTTACTATAATATTAAGTGAAAGCTAGGTAGATGTTTATAATACTCATCCGAGGAGAGGGCTACTCTTGTTTGTCTAATACAGTTTTCAGGCAATCATCCCATATACTTCATATGCAAGTCAGATATATCAGATTGTGGATGCATGTCATTTTGAAAATCATTCATATTTAAGTTCCACATATTCCTATTACATTCTGACCTTAAATTTTAATTGCAAGGAGTCAATTCCCTGAGCCCCCACTGCTCCACTCTGCTCCACTCCTCTTAACTGCAAAGAGTCTCTCCGTTTAAGGTTTCTCAGAGTATTCAGCAGGTAATATTCAGGTAGTATTCAGGTAGTATTCAGCATGTATTCAGCATGTATAATTCAAAAAGTACCTGGGGAGGAGGGGGTTTCTTATGGGGTCCTCAGTCCTCGGTCTGCAGTCTGCGTACCACTCTTCCATCCTTACAGCCTCCAAAAAAATATCGGACTGTGGCTCCAATGTGCTTTAGACAGACTTCCAGTACTCCAGAGACATCTTGGGCCGTTGATTATTACTCTAAACAGACCTGGGTCATGATCTTGATAGTAAACTCTTTTGGTCTCATGCAGACACAGCAGGGGAAACACGAGGATGTGAGGGGGATCAGCGGTTTCCGTACCAGCCGGCTAGAGCCCCAGCGCACTCTTCCTCTCCCGCTTATCACACTGGGGGTCGCAAGGTGTATTCCCCAGCTTGTACGGCCCGTCTGCCTAGGGATGGGATAGGATGGGATGGGTGGTTTCATCCGCGGAGCTCAGCATCCTTTCCCCTCACGCTGCTCCAGCTGATCCAGTGGGCCGCCCCATCTGCTCACACGGGTGCCGCGGTCAGGTCCCTCCCCTCTCTCACAGGCAACTCGTCATCTCTCCGTGTAGTTACCTTCTATGCGTGTTAGCATGCTCTCGTAGGTCTAGTGCGTAAATAGTGTGCGTATCATTTCTATCACTCCAGGAGGTTCCTGGGATTTCCAGTGTCGAAATATCACTAGCTTGGCAGCTAGGAATAAATGGGTGGAGAATTTCCTATAGGGCTGTGGGATAGTATCAATTCCTACATTTAGAATTGCTAATGAGGGAGACTGTGGAATCTGTAGCCCTGTCACCTGTTGGAATATGAAGAAGACCTCTGCCCAAAAAGAGGATAGTTTCTCACAATTCCAAAGTAGATGAAAGAGGGTACGTGGATGCGTACAGTTTCTCCAGCATGTTGGAGATGTTGAAGGGTCAAATTTGGCAATCTTGTACGGTGTCAGGTACCATCTCTGGGTAACCTTATTAGAAAGTTCCCATAGGTTGGTGCATTTAGTGGCCTTGTATATTTTATTTAATTAATAGCTTTGAGCCATTGTTTTTCCATGAAGGATTGTTTGAGATCCTTTTCCCAAGCTATGATAGAGTTAGTTTTCGAGAAAATTGATTCATCGTTGATAAATTGATAAAACAGTGAAATGCCTCCCTTGCGGTGTTCTGTAGCAGTGAGATATATTTTAACCTTCCAAAATAATTGGTAATTAAGGGTGTGATTAGGGTGGAGATAAGATACTATTCGCGTGTATGTGAATTGTTCTGAATTGGGCAAGTCGTATTCCTTCTGCAACAGCTGGAAAGCTTTTATTGTCTCGTGTGAGTATAAATCCGATTCCCGGTGTATACCCCTTGAAGTCCACTTGGCTAGGTTTAGTTCAGGGATGAGTAGTGGTAAGGTGGACAAAGGTATGGGTAGGGGAAGGTTAGGCGATAATAGGGATTTGGAAGTCAACATAGTCTTCCATGCATTCAAAGATGCTTTCATAGATGAGGGTAAGGATATATTCTTTTTTTTTTAGATGATTATGGGCAAGGACGTAATTGTATAAATTCCCTCCTGGAATCAGGGTTCGTTCTATATCTCCCCATAATGTAGTAGGGTGGATGGAGAACCATTCTCTAAGTTGTGCTAATGTGGCTGCAAGATGGTAGTCTGTAAGTATTGGTAGGCCCATCCCTCCTACTTGTCTTGTCTTTTGGAGTTTAGAGAGTGTGCTCCTGGCTCTCTTGCACACCAAAATCTAAGATGTAGGATTTAGATTCATTGATTTTATAATACGATACAGCGCCGTATTTTTGCAGTATACTAGATACTCTGTCCAGGGAAGATACCGGTTGAGTTAACATCAGAATCACATCGTCTGCAAAAAGACTTATGGCATGTTTATGTTGATTTAAAAAAAAAAAAACATGTATATCGGGGTCTTGTCTGATACTAGAAGCTAGGGGTTCCATTAACATATTAAAGATAAGGGGGGAAAGTGGGCAGCCTTGGCGCGTTCCATTCGAAATTGAGAAAGGCTTGGATAGCATACCCAATGTGTACACTCGGGCTGACGGGGAAGTGTAGAGGGCCAGAATTACCAAAAGCAGATGGCCTTCAAATCCAAATTTTTCTAGCGTCTTCGCAAGGTTCAACCAGTCTACCCTATCGAATGCCTTCTCTGCTTCCAATGGCAGAAGCAGAGAAGGCGTTCGGTGCTGCTTAGCGATATATACAATATGTCAATTAACCGTCTGGTAGCATCAGACACTTGTCTACCCTTGCTAAACCCTGATTGGTCTAGGCCAATGATGGTGGGTAGGATATCCATTAGTCTTAGGGCTATAAGTTTAGCATAGATTTTCAGGTCATTGTTTAGCAGGGATATTGGCCTAATGTTTTGGAGGGCGTTCGGTGTCTTACCTGGCTTGGGCAGAGTAACTATTAGTGCTTCCAGCATTTCCGAAGGAAAAGAAGCAGAAGCAGCAGCGGTTTCGAACACCTTGAGCAAATGGGGTCCTAGGGGTAGTTTAAAACTATTGTAATATTCCCCCGTTAGCCCATCTGGTCCCGGCGATTTATTGGAGGGAAGAGTGTCTATGACCTTCATGATTTCCGATAGAGAGAAGGGAGCATTTAATTGTTGCAGTTGAGAGCAAGATATTTGGGGCAGGTGTATGTCCGATAGAAATTGCAGTATGTCAGATTATGTAGGTTGTATTGTGGTATCATCACGTTGTAAATTATATAGTTTACCATAATAATCACTGAATGCATTCGCAATGCTTTGTGGGTCGACTATTTTTTGTTATTTTTTGGATGTAGAGTCTATAAGGTGGGATACTTTAGTTTTGTATTGAAGGCCTTGCAGCCACTGCCTTTCCAGCTTTATTGTCTGTGGAATAAAATGACATTCGTAACCTCCTCTCTTTTTGCTCAATCTAAGGTCATGCCTCAGAGAGGACTGTTTGGCACTGATGGAAGGATGAGGATTTTTTTTCTTTTGAGTTTCAAGGATGTTCATTTCCGAAAGTAAGGTGTCTAATTTCTGCTGCCTCTGCTTCTTGAGTTTAGAACCTAGTTGAATGAACATACCTCTAATGTATGCCATATGGGCATTCCATACTATTAAAGGGTTATCTGAGGACGAGGAATTGATCTGAAAATAATCAGACAAGTGGCTTTCCAAAGTTTGTTTTGTTGAAAAAAAAATTAACATTTGGGGGTTGGCACTCCATACGTAGGCATTGTGGTTTGGATATGTGTCTCATAGAGATAGGAGAATTGATGCATGGTCTGACCATGTTATATTGTTTATTTTAACTGTTAGTACTTTCGGGAGTAGGATGACAGTTTCAAGAGAAAATCCCCTGAGGGATTTTTGCGCGGAGCTCACTGTTCAATGTGGTTGTGGGGAATTGGAAGTATTTCCATATTCCATCATTTCCGGGGTATAGTCAAAATCATGTTGTTGGAGTCAGAGTAGGAACATTTGAGTATGCATCAGCATTACCTCTCCTTCTGTTTTTCCTGGCTACAATCTGCCATTCTTCCTGGGTATACGAGGGGCCTTCCATAGGGGAGGAGATCAGTGGAAAATCTGCTACAATTCCCCATTGCCGAAGGGTTGCTAGGCCCTATTCTAAGGTGGATACAGTAGTGAGGGTACCGTTGCGAGAGATGGAAAGTGTTGCCGGGTATTTCCATTTATGGATGATGCGGCGGTTGCGTAAGGCTTTAGTTATAGTGGCCAGGTTTCAATGCCTTTGGAACGTGTACCTGGATAGGTCCGGGAGCAATTGGATGGAAGCGTATTGTTCCGAACGTTGCTCTGCTTTGCGAAAGTCAGTTAGGATATATTCTTTAACCTTGTAGAAATGTAGCCTTAATAATACATCTCTTGGTACCTCATCTGCAAGGAATGAGGGTTTAGGGACCCTGTGTATCCTGTCCACCATCAGTTCTAGTGCAGTTAAGGTTGGTGAGATGGCAGAGAACAGGTCTTGGACATACTGCGGGAGCTGTGCTGAAGTTACTGATTCGAGGACGCCCCTAATCTTTAAATTGTTCCTCCTGGATCTGTCTTCAAGGTCTGATAATATATCTTCGATCCAGGAGATATCATCATGACGAGCCTCATGAGCATCCACTATCTTGTTAAAGGAGCTGGCATGGTCTCCCAGAGCATGTTCCACCTGATCCACCCTCTCTCCCAATATGTGAATTTCCGCCTGACACTTCTTAATTGTGTGGAGCATGTCGCTTTGAATGGAGGATCTGAGGGACATTAACATGTCCTTTAATACAATGTCCGATACAGGCTGTCCTGTGGTGGGGAAACCTGCCATGGGATCAGGTGTCTCTGGAGTGCTCTGCTGCTGTAGTACATTATGTGCACTCACCTCCATGTCAGGGAGCTGCATAGCTGTTTGAGGAGAAGCTGTCCTTTGCCTGCTTTTCACAGTGCTCCTGGTGGTTAGGGTGGAAGCAGCAGAGGAGTAACCATTATGAGAATTCCGGCCGTGGGAAGGGACTCCCGCTGCCGCTTGTCTGTTTAATTTGTTCGAGCGGGTGCCTCCGCTATTTTGTGATCGCCGCGTTTCCTGAGTGAAATAGCCCGGCAGTTTGCGTAGCTGCGGCGGCGGTTCTTTCCTCCATTGCGGCATACCAGGGGCTTCACTAACGTTCTCCGGTGTGAGTGGTGACAGTTAGCGCTTTGCTCCTCTCCTGTGTATGCTTGTGTCCCCGTGAGTGTGGCGGAGCTCACAAGCTAAGCAGCCATCTTCGGGCTCGGATGCCTAGCCCTGTTGTACTTGTAGATTTTTTAGCAGGCTGAAAGCAATATGCGATATTTTTTAAATTAAGAATACATACTTGAATATGATTTTTTTCTTTTTAAACCAGAGTGTTGTGTCACTTTAAGGATAACTCTTATAATAAAAATTTCAGCTAGGGAAGGTGCCTTTTACCCATGTTTTTTTCTTTGTGCTGCTTCAGTTCTAATAACTCTGTGATCACAGCAGAAACAGCATTATACCTCAATAGTTTGAAGCGGAGTTCCATCCAAAGGTGGAACTTCCACTCATTTGTCTCCTCTCCCCCTCCAGTGCCACGATTGGAACCTTTTAGGGGGAGGAGGGACAAGTTACCTGTCTTTGACAGGTATTCTGTTCCCACTTCCGGGAGTCCACGCTGTGGCCCATGACGGCCAGGCTCCCTCCTCTTCCCTCCTCCTCCCCCTGTCGCCGGGCTATGTAGGAGAGAGGAGTGGGGTCTTGCACATGCGCAGTAGTGGTGGTAGCAATGGTGGCAGCAGCCCCCTTCAGCTGATGGAAACATCAGCTGCAGTGCCGACATCGCTGGACTCCAGGATAGGTAAGTATCATCTTATTAAAATCCAGCAGCTGAAGTATATCTAGCTGTTGGCTTTTAAAAAAAAATTTTTTGAGCAGACCTCCGCTTTAAAGTTCAACATTATTCAGATATAAAAACCTAAAAATAAGCTACTAAAGATATCCTGCCCTCAGGCCGTAACGCATATGGGTCAGAGCTACATGCCAATGATGTCATCATGCTGTTATGCTGGAACCGCCAACTGGTGAGAGTCCGGTACATGCAGATGTGTAGTATATTGAAAGCAATTTTTGTTTTTACCCTTGTGAGTGTTTTTAATCCATTTCTATTTTTTAATAAACACAGTGAGCACTGTTAGTCCCTTTCGTTTTAATGCATGTTTTGTCACACCTGAGTGATTCAAGAGAATGAATTTGGACTGGCTGGTCAATCCCAGTGGGGTATAAAAAGCTCTGTATGACCTCATTTGTTATTGGAGGTTAGAAAATGAAGTGAGCATATTGGAATGATCATGTGGTAGAGTGCATGTTTTCACTGGTGATATATTGATTGAGAAGATCCTTTTTCTATCATGGGTGGTTGGCACACTAAGAAATTAAGGACTGAGTTGTTCCAATTTATGGGACAATAGGGACTGATTAAAATAACATTATTTTAATGCATTTTGGGTTGTACTTCACTATTTTGTTTGCATTAATATAAAAAAAACACAAATCAGTGCATCTCTATAATTATTAATGCCCTACCCCAATCTGTCCGCCTATCGCCTACTTTATTAGCTTTTAGGCGATCCCTGAAAACCCTTGTCTTCAGAGAAGCCTATCCTACCCACACCTAACAACTGTATTTTCATTTTCTCCATCAGCTCATCCCCCACAGTTATTACCTTTTTTGTTTCAACTTGACCCCTCCCTTCTAGATTGTAAGCTCTAACGAGCAGGGCCCTCTAGTCCCTCCTTTATTGATTTGTATTTTAAGTGTACTGTCTGCCCTCATGTTGTTACGTGCTGCGCAAACTGCTTGCGCTATATAAATCCTGAATAATAATAATAATAATAATTAATATAGCACTGAGAGGAAGAATCAGTACAAGGAACCGATCAGTTCATTATTATTATTATTATACTGATTTATATAGCGAATAAGGAATAGGGAACAGCATCAGTTTGTGCAACGCTTAACAAAATGAGGCAGACATTAGTTACATTACAGTTTTGTACAAGAGGATTCAGAGGGCCCTGCTCATTAGAGCTTACAATCTAGGAGGAAGGGTCAATTGATACAAAAGGTAATAGCTGTGGGGGATGATGGAGCTGATGGAGAAAGTAAAACAGTGTATTAGTTAGAAGCAGCATAAGCTTCTTTAAAGAGAAGGGTTTTCAGGGATCGTCTAAAGATGGATAGATTAGGGGGACAGTCGGATAGATTGGGGTAGGGAGTTCCAAAGGATGGGAGAAACTATGGAGAAATCCTGTAGCCAAGCATGGGAGGAGGTGACAAGAGAGCTAAAGAGCAGGAGGTCTTGGGAGGACCTAAGAGAGCAGCTTGGTTGGTATTTTGAGACTAGGTTAGTGATGTAGCTGGGGGCAGATTTGTGGACGGCTGACAGCGTTCATGGGCTGAAAAAAAGATTGCTGATAGGAGGAGAAAGCAGAGTGACAGAGAGATGTGCTCATTACAGGGCTGCTTCTCCCTTCGCAGGCTGGGACAGGTCTAGGACAATTTAGGCTCAGTGGGGATGGGTTGACTAATGCTGCCTATCAGACCATCAGAGAACATCTAGTAACAGAAAAAAAGGTATTATTGAGGAAATCTTTGAATAAAAGTTTAATTTTACAGCATAGCTGATTTTTTTTTACTGTATTTTGTTGGGATGTTCATTTTATCCTATTTTTGGCAAAACTATCTAGTAATTTTTATTTGCTGCAGTTGCCTTCTTTAAATTTCCTTCTTGTCTCATATCTCCTTTCTCATCCCTCTGATCTTCACTTCTGTTCACCACTATACGACTGAGAGTTAGATTTGTCAGGAGCAGAGGAAATAACTGAAGCTATGGCATCCAGGGCTCCAAGACAACCCTTGCCTTTCCCACTCCTAGATTGACCATGAACACATAATCACCCCTTATACTGCCCCTGACATGAGATAGCACTGGAATGACATTTCCCAGTCAATTTCTCATGTAATGCCATACTTCTTTTTAGATAATGATGACTTTTTTTTAAATAAAATTCTTAGCTGCTCCCCAAAACTGACAGTAATAACATACATTAATATTTTTTTATCATTTTATTTGACAGTTTGCATGGGATGTTGAGTGTTTGACAGAGGCACTGTCTGAAGCTTGTCAGTACTCTGTCATAAAAATATCCTTTCCACTTAGGTCTGTGAGTCAAAATAATTATATGCAATTGGAGTACAATGCTTATGGTTTAGTTAAAGTTAGAAGTACCATACTTTGGGAACAAATAAAACACAACACAAGCAGTATGCAATCTAAAAACAAGTGTAAGATTGAGCGTTACTGAGATACAGCAAGAATAAGAACATCAAATAACTCTCCTTTGGGGGAGCTTTTGTAAATGTTAGTTCCACTGTACAAAGATTTCTACCGTATATACTCGAGTATAAGCCGAGATTTTCAGCCTCTTTTTTGAGGCTGAAAGTGCCCCCCTCGGCTTATACTCGAGTCATCGCCGTCTGTCTGCCCGAACAGCGTGTCGAGCAGACAGACAGCGGCCATTCTAACTTTCAAAAGCCGCGCCTCCCTGTCTGTGATAGGCGGAACACAATTTCCCAGCAGTCTGTGTTCCGCCTATCACGGACATCCGCTCATCCTCATACTACGGACGAGGATAAGAGGATGTCCGTGATAGGCGGAACACAGACTGCTGGGAAATTGTGTTCCGCCTATCACAGACAGGGAGGCGCGGCATTTGAACAGGGGAATGGGCGCCGACGAAGAGCGGTGATCCTGGGACGGGACCGGACGGAGGCTCGGCTCGGGACGGGACGGGACCGGACGGAGTCTCGGGACGGGACGGGACCGGACGGAGTCTCGGGACGGGACGGGACCGGACGGAGGCTCGGGACGGGACGGGACCGGACGGAGGCTCGGGACCGGACGGAGGCTCGGGACACAGGTAGGCTGGACACACAAGGCCACACACACACACACACACACACACACACACACACACACACACACACATGGATGGACACACACACACACAGGGATGGATGGATGGACACACACACAGGGATGGATGGATGGATGGACACACACACACACAGGGATGGATGGATGGATGGACACACACACACACAGGGATGGATGGATGGATGGACACACACACACACAGGGATGGATGGACACACACACACACAGGGATGGATGGATGGATGGACACACACACACAGGGATGGACAGGCATATCTCACCCTCGGCTTATACACGAGTCAATAGGTTTCCCAGTTTTTTGGGGGTAAATTGGGGGCCTCGGCTTATACTCGGGTCGGCCTATACTCGAGTATATACGGTACTTCTTTTATTTTACCTGTTCTTTATCTTCTTCTTCTTTCCTCTTACAGCTAGGCTTTTTTTTGGAAATTTTGGATGTTTTTTGCCAAAACAAAAACAAATTCTGTTATTTCAGGACAACCGTTTAAAAAAAGATGAAATCGTTGCATATTAAGCAAATGTTATTTCCTTTGGTTTCATTTTCCAAATCTACAATCTAATTCATAAGGCTAATCTATAGCCATCTATATGTCTCTAGTTTTTTTCCCTTATTGATGTGAAATCAGACCCAAATGGTAACATTTTCTATTATAGGCTTTCTCTCCTTAACCAGGCATATGTTAACATGAACATCTACTTTTCAAACTAGGGTTAGATATTTTTTTCTTTTTCTCGATTGCAAGACCATACAAACCTTTTAGAAGGTTTTGCTTAATGAGTTAAGTCTCTGGACCCCTCCTTGAGCTGATCTTCCAGAAAATCCTTAGGGTTCTTCAAAACATTACTAAAGTTATGTACTTGTCAGCCTGAGTCCGGTGGATGTGTGTGGCGTGTCCTGCTTTCGAATGAAGGGAACCATATCTATTATTCTTTAATAAATTAGTCACATAGTAGATTTTGGCATAGATTTATCTTTTAGAGCTCACTCACAGCATTGCATATGGTAACACATTTGCATAAACACGTGGGCTTTCATGCATTCAACATCTAATTAATTTTTCATGAGCTCTTAACATACCTCAAATCACAAAAAAATGCACCTGCACAACTTTTTGGAAAACTTAATGCACCACAATACACAGAGAAGTCACAGCTCAATGTTATGAGTTAAAGTATGGGGACCTTTTTTGATACTGTGTGTTACTGTGTGAAAAGAGATGCCGATTTTCCTGCACATTACTATGCATTGAGGTAATGCTAATCACTGCAATGCAAAAGTATGAATTATTATTACTTTTATACAACATTTGTTAGGTAGGGGCAGAATAGGCTTCCTTGAAGAGCAGGGTTTTCAGGGATTGTTTTAAAGCAAACAGAGTAGGAGATAGTCAGACAGATTGGGGTAGGGAGTTCCATAGGATAGGAGAGGCTCATGAAAAATCCTGGAGGCGAGCATGGGATAAGGGAACTAGAGAGCATGAGGTCTTGGGAGGAACGAAGGGAACGAGTAGGTTGGTATTTTAAAACCAGGTTAGTGATGTAGCTGGGGCCGAGTTGTGGATGGCTTTGTAAGTTGTTATTAGAATTTAGAATTTAGAACACAGGATAGAAATGGAAATTCTTCAAAAAGACTGTTTGGGACCTCACTGCAAAGTATATTCCTATGGGCAATACGTTTAAAAGGCTAAAAATAAAACCTATGTGGCTCACGGTCCAAGTTAAAAAAGCTATAAACAACAAGAAAATAGCCTTTAAAAAATATTAAAATGAAGGAACACTAGTGTTGTTTAAATGTTACAAAGAATTTAACAGAATATGTAAAAAGGAAATCAAGGATGCAAAAATTCAAAATGACCGACAGATTGAAAAAAGATAGTAGGACAAACCCCCAAAAATTCTTAAAATATATTAATTGTAAAAAGGTCAGATCTGAGCATGTAGGCCCTTTACAAAATAATCTAGAGTGGGTGACTGGGGACAAAGAGAAGGCTAATTTATTAAATACTTTCTTCAGCTCTGTGTATACAAAAGAGCACGGGGGAGCTCATGTCCATAATGGGGGTGGTATTGACACAGCCCCAAATGATCCACAATGGCTCAAAAGTGATATGGTCCAGAAATATTTAGACAGAATAAAGGTGGATAAAGCACCTGGACCAGATGGCGTCCACCCACGGATCCTAAAAGAATTGAGCTCTGTAATTTCAAAGCCATTGTATCAAATTTTTAAGGACTCAGAATAATGGGAATAGTACCACTGGATTGGCACAAGGCGAACATGGTGCCTATATTTAAAAAGGGAACAGTCTTTACCAAGTAACTATAGACCTGTTAGTTTAACTTCTATAGTAGAGAAGATACTGGAGTGTTTAATAAAAGACCACATAGACGAGTTCTTGCTGGAAAAAAAACATTTTAAGCAACAGACAGCATGGATTAATGAAAGACAGAAGTTGTCAGACAAATCTGATTTCAGACAGAATTCAGAGAGTAGTGGTTAATGAGTCTTACTCTGAATGGTCTAGGGTTATCAATGGTGTATCCCAAGGTTCAGTGTTGTGACCCTTACTTTTTAATATCTTTATAAATTAAATTGGGTCTGGGATCAAAAGTAAAATGTCTGTCTTTGCAGATGACAACAAGCTATGCAGTGGAATAACCTCCTTACAGGATGTCTCCAATTTACAAGTCAACCTCAATGCTCTGCCTAATTGGGCCACTATGTGGCAGATGAGGTTTAATGTTGATAAATGTAAAGTTATGCACTTGGGGGCTAAGAATATGCATGCATCATACATCCTAGGGGGAGTACAACTGGGGGAATCCATAGTGGAGAAGGGTCTGGAGGTTTTGGTAGATCATAAGCTCAATAATAGCATGCAATGCCAAGCTGCGGTTTCCAAAGTGAGAAAAGTCCTTTCTTGTATTAACCACTTACAGACCGGACCATTTTGCTAGTCAAAGACCAGACCACTTTTTGAGATTCGGCACTGCGTCGCTTTAACTGACAATTGCGCGGTCGTGGACGTTGGCTCCCAAACAAAATTGACGTCCTTTTTATTCCACAAATAGAGCTTTCTTTTGGTGGTATTTGATCACCCCTGCGGTTTTTATTTTTTGCGCTATAAACAAAAATAGAGCGACAATTTTGAAAAAAAATGCATTATTTTTTACTTTTTGTTATAATAAATATCCCCCAAAAATATATAAAAATATATTTTTTCCCTTAGTTTAGGTCGATACGTATTCTTCTACATATTTTTATGGCATTTTTATTAATCATTTTTTATTATTTTTTTTTACTAGTAATGGCGGCGATCAGCGATTTTTATTGTGACTGCAACATTGCAGCAGACACATTGGACATTTTTTACACAATTTTGGGACCATTGTCATTTATACAATAATCACTGCTATATAAATGCAGTGATTCCTGTGTAAATGACACTGGCAGTGAAGGGGTTAACCAGTGGGTGGCAGTGTAGGGGTGTGTTACTAACTGTGGGGGGGCTGGGCTTTCATTTAGTAAACACTGATCTCTGCTCCAATCACATGGAGCAGAGATCAGCGTCACTAGTTGCTAGGCAGATTGGGGAAATGCTGCGATCGAGTCCGCGGGACCCGCGACTGGACTCACGGGGGTCCTGGCGGCGCGCTCGCGATGGCAGGGGGACATTGAAGATTGGACGTACCTGTAAGCCAATATGCCTGCCCGTGCCATTCTGCGCCGGTCAGGAACTGGTTAAGAGAGGTATGGACTCCAGAGAGAGAGATATAATTTTGCCCCTGTTCAAATCATTAGTAAGACCTCATCTGGAATATGCAGTTCAGTTTTGGGCACCAGTTCTCATAAAGGATATCGGTGAACTGGAGAAAATGCAAAGAAGGGCAACCAAACTGATAAGAGGCATGGAGGAGCTCAGCTATGAGGTAAGATTAGAGGAACTGAATTTATTCACTCTTTAGAAGAGGAGAATATGGGGGGATATGATCAACATGTTCAAATATATATAAGGGGTCCATATAGTGAGCTTGGTGTTCAGCTATTCACTTTATGGTCTACACAAAAGACATGGGGGCACTCTTTACAGCTAGAGGAAACGAGATTACATCTCCAAATATGGAAAGGTAAGAGAGCTGTGAAAATGTGGAGTAGACTCCCTCCAGAGTTGGTTCTGGCTAGCGCAGTAGATTGCTTTAAGAAAGGCCTGGATACTTTCCTAAATGTACATAATATAACTGGGTACTAACATTTATAGGTAATGTTTATCCAGAGAAAATGCGATTGCCTCTTGGGGGATCAGGAAGGATTTTTTTCCCTGCCGTAGCAAATTGGAGCATGCTCTGCTGGGGTTTTTTGCCTTTCTCTGGATCAACTGTGGGTATAGAATTGGGTATATTGGATTGTACGACATTTTTTATTTATTTCTTTTTTTTTTTTATGGTTGAACTGTATGGACTTGTGTCTTTTTTCAACCCGACTAACTATGTAACTATGTAGAATTTAATTTGTTCGGTGAGTGGAAGCCAGTGGAGGGAATGGCAGAGAGGGCTGGCAACAGTTGGCAACGGTTGGTAAGGTAGATGAGCCTGGCAGCCACATTCATGATGGACTGAAGGAGGATAGCCTATTTACATGTGATTGTATTTACAAATTTCCCGCTTTGAAGTATTTTGAACCTGATTCAGAAAGTCTCTTTTTTTTGTTTTCTTAACAGCTTAAGGACAAGCCGCTGCAGTTATACTGTGGCAGCTTGGCTCCCCTGCACAAATCATCATCATTGTAGTGTGTCTCGAGCAGGCGCAGTTGCACGTGGGCATAATACAGAAGCAGAATGGGGATCTGCCTTTGTAAACAAGGTGTATCCCCATTCTGACAGGGGACATGTCAGAGATCTACTGTTCCCAGTGATCGGGAACAGTGATCTTTGTCATGTCCCAGCCAGCCCATTCCCTCCACAGTTAGAACACAGTTAACCCATTGATCGCCCCCTAGTGTTAACCCCTTCCCTGTCAGTGTCATTTTTACATTGATCAGTGCATTTTTATAGTACTGATCAATGTAATAATGTCATCTGGTACTTCCACTTAATGAACAAGTCTGTCAGATGGTATTTCCATACAGCCATTGGTACATCCCCCAGCATTCAAACCAATCCACCAAAGCAAGCAATTTACCCTGTGGGGCCACGCTAGCACAATTGCCCTTCCCGTCCATTCCCCAGTGATCTAAACTCCCTTTCTCTTTCCCAGGGAAACCAGGGAAAAAACAGGGAAATCCTTACAATGGTGTTATAGGGGATATTGGGTGGGCAAACTTTTCCGTACTGTTCATTCTATCCCAAATGGATAGTGTTGTCATCGTCAATGGTGAGGCATATTCCTACAACCTCCTATAAGAAACTGGAATCCAGGGGGCTCCGGCCAAGTTCCTACCTGCTAATGTTTTCTCCAAGGGCACCCACATTTTACCAGCAGAGTCATGGCACCAGTTAATTATACGAACCTGGGCCATGGCTCTGTAATAAAATGCTATATCCAGGAGTTCCACCCCACCCTCCCGTTATGGTCTCCTCAAAATCTTGCATGCCAACCTGGGATGTTTATCTCCCCACACGAAGGTCATAAAAGCCCTTCGTATTTGTTTAAAGAATATCTGTGGGAGTGTTATGGGTACAGTATGTAAAACGTAAATAAGCCTGGGAATTACACACATTTTAAGAGCGTTTACCATGCCAAACCATGTCAGAGTATGACTTCTCCACTTTTACAAATCTTTTATTATGAATACCACCAAGGGTCCATAGTTTAGATCATATAGGCACTTTATATCTGAAAAGATATAGATCCCTAAATAGAATATAGAATCAAGGCACCAAACAAAAGGAAAAGATTGTTGGAAGGTGGTCCTCCATCCTCAAAGGCACATGGCTCGGCATCAACACTGATTTCTCAATATTTCTCAATATTTATTTTAACATAAGATATAAGGCCAAACCTGTCTATTTTCAACATCAGTTCTGTCAAACACTCTTGAGGAGAGGAGAGGTACAACAGTAGATCATCTGCATAAGCTGAGATCTTATGTTCCGTTGATCCAATACAAATCCCTTTGATCTTCCTATTTCCCCTAATCGTGTGCAGAAAGGGCTCCAGCACCATAGCAAATAACAATGGGGACAGTGGGTATCCCTGCCTAGTCCCATTCTGTATCTCAAAATAATCTTATAGTCTACCATTAACTTTAACCCTTGCTCTAGGATCTGCATACAGTGCTCTCACCCATTCCATCATCCGCTCTCTCAGACCCATCTCCCTCAAAACTCCAACCATAAACTCCCACCCCACCCTATCGAATACTTTTTCAGCAGCCATTGAAATTACTACACTCAGGGTCTGGTTCGGTCCATTATGCATCCAATGCAATACATGCAGGGCCTGAATAGTATTATCTCTAGCCTCTCAACCCTTCATAAACCCTGTTTGATCTAGGTGAATCAATTTAACTATATGTTCTTGTAATCTTAGGGACAAAATTTTAGCCAGGAGCTTAGTGTCAGAGTTAAGGGGGGAGATCTTTAGCTGGCACAACACTGAGGGTCTTTCCCTACCATTGGGAAAACTGTCACATAACAGTGCCTCTGGAGGCAATGGGTTAGAGACCGAGATAGTATCTGCAAAGTTGAACCAACAGTATTGAGGAAATTTTTTTATAATGCATATTTGTGAAACCAACAGGTCCCGGGCTTTTTCCTGGCAAAGCCGCAATCGCTCCGCCCAGCACTTCAATGGAGTTTGCTTTTTCCATTTCCATCAAGGCAGCAGATGGAATGGCCTGTAGCCCTGAGGCCTCAGGATATTCTTGAATTCTATCAAAACGTCCACCCTCCTCCACCACCACAGGAACTGAGTCTATGTTATATAATATAATACGCATAAAAGTGATGAAACTCAGCTGCTATTGCTTGGGAGTCCATTATCTGCTTATCACCTGTCTTTATAGTGTGAACATGGCGTGAATCTTGTTGTTGCTTTAGTTGTCTAGCCAATAGTATCCCACCCTTATTCCCCTGTTCATAGAATTGGTGGGCAAAGTATTTAAGTTTATTTTGAACTTTCCGATCGAGAAGCAGTTTAAGTTTGCATTCAAAGGGTTAAGATACTGCACCTGGCCTGTAGAGGCTGTCTCTGGATTCATCACAAGCCCTTTGCTGATTTTTGCTGATTAACTGCTGGGTTTTGTAGTGCCATGACTTTCAACTTCCAAGTATTCAACCATCCCTCCTGGGATTCCTTCCACCTCTTGAAGACTCGGGCTCCCTCCAGTGCACTCCCAGTGCATAAATCGGCTATGCCTTGGGCTCAGAGGTATTTGGCCATTGCCATGTGCTGCAACACCCCTTCCAAAGCCTGTCACTCCTTGGCCCTGTACGGGGGGATCACTTCTGACCCTCCTCAGTCCCCACTCAGATCAGGGGAGCTGAACTTCCTTCCCTCTGGACCGGGATTCTTTTAATTGTGCTCCCAGGATCCACACTTTGCACCAGGAGGTAAGCTCTAAGCCCATTAGCATGGCTCTTTCCACCACCACCGAATGGGAGTGCAGCTGTACGAAGGTGTGTGGACATGCTTTAGCCAGTCTGAAGCCTGCTGAACACCAGAGCCTATCTTCCCGGGAATCACTGAGCAACACGCTCAGTCAGTGTGTCTGTTCCTGCCATTCCCCAAATTAATTCTCTTTCAAGAATTAGTACTATTTTAAGTGGTATTATAACATATGTTTTTTGTTTAAGTTTTGTTTTGTTTTATATGGAATTTGATGATTAGGGAACATATTGATACCTAGTGCTCATCCATTTACATAACATGAAACAGGAGCTTGCTGCATAAAACATTTTAGATGTAATTTGTAAATGCAAATATATGGTCACACCCTTGCCAACTGGCTCCCTCTCACTTCATATTTCTTTCTATTGGTCACTATCATGAGTTACCATGTTAGGGCAATAGAACAGCACAGGGTATGAATGGCACATTTATAAAACAGTTTCTGCTTCACCCATACCAAGCACAGCCAAGGACACAGGTTTTCTTTAAATATGCCGTTTTAATTCTTGGCCTAAAATAAAGTGTTACAATAATCACTATATTGTAACTGAGGTGTGTCTACAGATATCAGGATTATTAGGCCAGTGGTTACAAGCCTACAGACTCTAAGTAAATCAGCCACTACTGTTGGCACAATTCATATATTTACAGTGTAGTTCCACTTTAATAATCATATGTAATAAGTCTTAATTTAACATTAATATAAAATGACTCTAGGCTTTATTTCCACCTACTCAAACACTGTCAAATTCACTTAGTGATTACTAACATTTACAACAAGTTACAGGCAAGTGGCAGTTTTTAAAAATGATTTCTGAACATTGTTGAATTGCCCAGATGAGCATATAGATGTGTACTGAGTGATTTATCACACCTTGAAGCAATATATAAATTTTCATTTTCAGCTGTTTGAAAAGTTGTCATCTGTAAATAAGTTGCTAACTGTAATTTTTACATTTGATGTAGATTGCCATCTGTGTTGAAAATAACACCCCCTCAGACCTTGAGAATGAAATTGGTGGCAAAAAAAATGTTCTTCCCCTGATTTAGACTGCAATGCTAAACTAACTAAACCTTTTACTAATTATGTCTATCCCCATCCACAAATTGCTCACTGAAGTGAACAGCAAATAAAGTGAATTTATAAATTGATGTTAAAATGTGCAGCATGAAATTGACACATATGTGTCGAGTTGGCAACGTTTTGCAATGTTTGTTACTTAGCTGCCAAAGTCAATAATTAAACCGATTACAGAGCTCTTGAAGCAGAATCTGACTTTAAGGAAAACTCTAGTCAAGTAAAAAAAAAAAAAAAAATTAGACTTACAGCAAGTTACGTATTCTTGTACTTTCTTGTTTATTGTGAATTGCAACAGTGCCTGAATTAAACATTACTGACCAGTCATCTGCAGCTGAGGTTTGTACTGAAGGTATTTATAAATGACCAAAATACCTCTCTTTGATGGAGATACAGTACAAATGTGGTGGAGTGTTGGCATCTGGAATCCACAGAAGTAGGAAACTGTATGACCATACTTTTTTTGGCCATAAAACCTTATGTAACACTAATAATTTATTCGATGGACCTTACAGAATTAGGACTATTTCTAGTAAAGGGCACTAGGTGGACATCTTATGTAGCACTACTTAGGGTAATATGAATTTTGTTTTCACCACTCTTAGCCAATGGTTGGCCCTCATTGACTATTTTGTGCCTTAACTTCCTATACACGCACATACCATCAGGAACCATGAATCAGACTGAGACAGAAAATGCAGTAAAAATCACCTTTGAATAAAATGGTAAAAATGGTACAAATAGTAAACGTAGTCAAAACATATGTTAGAAGAGTATGTGGGATGAAAGTGAGGCAATTATGACCCTACAAAGGTACTATGCCATATAAAACAATTACTGAATAAGAAAAAAATAGGTAGGACTTTACATGTACCTTGCAGAGTCTAGTAAATACACATACCAAAACGGCTTAAGAAATAAACAAATATTAAATTTACATTTACAAATGGTTAGATTTAAAAAAAAGTTTAAATCACAGTCCTGTAAGTCTATCCAGGATGTGCTGGTCCTGGCTGAAGAACCAAGAGATCTGGCCTACGTGTTTCATGGGGAGTCTCGCTTCATCAGGGCCTTAGATTGAAGCACAAATTTATACAAATACTGCAAAGATATACAAACATATTATTAACAAATAACATATATAAACATTAACCGTTTTACCAAGAAATATTAAACATTACAAAACTTTCAATAGACTAAGTCATGTTGTTTAAATTTTTTGTAATGGTATGCTGATAGAGCTTGTTACATCCACAGCATGTCATGGGCAAAGAGTGGGCAGGGAGGACAAATTATCTCAAGTAAAACCTAAGTATAAACATAAACTGTATTCTAACATCTATATTCATACCTAGAAAGCTACCAAGAAGACTGCTGATTCAACTGTGTAGTTTTTGTCAGCCGGGCCGGTGGAGGAAAAGCCTGGGGAGCCTGTGGTGATTAACTCTGTGTCCCCCCCAAGAGAAAAATTACTCCTATATGATGATAAAATAAATTTAGTGGTGATATCAGAGAAATCAGGGCTAGGGAAGCTATGAAAGAGGAAGGGATGGGGGAGGAAAGGGGAGGAAAGGGAAGGAAGGAAAAAGGAAAGTAAAAACATAGCCAGGGTTCCATAGCCAAAGCGGGTAGTCAAAACAAGTTAGTAAATCAGGAAGCCAGATATCGACATAGTCAGAGGCACCAGACAGGATCAGGAACCAGAAGGGATGTCAGTAAGGCAAGCTTTCAACAGGAACACAGATATGTTGGACCAAGGCAAAGGCACGGAAGGAATGAACCAGGCAGTTTAAATAGACAGAAGGGGCTGACTGTAGGCTTCGACTGATGAGCAGGTAATGATCACCAAATGAGCCAGTGTGGATTGATGAGTGCTGGCAATTAACAGATAAGCTGAGCAACCTGAGCACTGAGAAGGGAGAGCTGAGGGCCCAGTCCTGACACATACATACATATATTTCTATGCCTAAAGTAATTGTAAATGTTTTTTTTTTTAAATAATAAACATGTCTATACTTAGGCCT
The DNA here is from genome assembly GCF_037356315.1 of Lithobates pipiens. Taxonomy (NCBI): domain Eukaryota; kingdom Metazoa; phylum Chordata; class Amphibia; order Anura; family Ranidae; genus Lithobates; species Lithobates pipiens. The sequence continues at coordinate 101,139,071 of NW_027507758.1, read as the reverse complement.
CATGCACACGAGACGCAGTTAAACGCGCGTTCAGATGCAGTTGGACAGTTTTTTCAACTGCCCCTGAACTCATTCAATGTTATCCTATGTGTCCATGCACACAGTCTCGTTTTTTTCAGTTTTTATGCAGTTGCGTTTAGTCTCATTTTTCCAGAAGCAAAAAAATGCGTTCAGAAACAAAAATTTCCACGTTTCAGACGCAAAACGCGGCAAAACGCGGTAAAACGCGGCAAAACGCCGCTACCGCGTTTAGCCGCGTTTGCGTTTATATGCGTTTTTAAAGGTGACCTTTTTTTTTTACATTAAAAATCTCAAAAATGATTGCAAATGATGAAAAACCATTAGAAAAATATTTTAAACAATTGCAATTGCAAGTGGACAATCCACAACTTGTGGCAAGTGACATGGCAGGTGGCAAGTGACGTGGCAAGTGGACAATCCACAACTTGTGGCAAGTGACATGGCAGGTGGCAAGTGATGTGGCAAGTGGACAATCCACAACTTGTGGCAAGTGACGTGGCAGGTGAAGTGGCAAGTGACGTGGCAAGTGGACAATCCACAACTTGTGGCAGGTGACGTGGCAAGTGACGTGGCAGGTGATGTGGCAAGTGACGTGGCAAGTAGACAATCCACAACTTGTGGTAGGTGATGTGGCAAGTGACGTGGCAGGTGATATGGCAAGTCACGTGGCAAGTGGACAATCCACAACTTGTGGCAGGTGATGTGGCTGGTGACATGGCAAGTGGACAATCCACAGCTTGTGGCAGGTGGCATGGCAGATGACGTGGAAAGTGGACAATCAACATCTCGTGGCAAGTGACGTGGCAGGTGATGTGGCAAGTGACGTGGCAAGTGGACAATCCACAACTTGTGGCAGGTGATGTGGCAAGTGGACAATCCCCAACTTGTGGCAAGTGACGTGGCAAGTGACGTGGCAAGTGGACAATCCAAAACTTGTGGCAGGTGACGTGGCAAGTGACGTGGCAGGTGATGTGGCAAGTCACGTGGCAAGTGGACAATCCACAACTTGTGGCAGGTGACGTGGCAGTTGGACAATCCACAACTTGTGGCAGATGACATGGCAAGTGACGTGGCAGGTGATGTGGCAAGTCACGTGGCAAGTGGACAATCCACAACTTGTGGCAGGTGCCGTGGCAAGTGACACGCTAAATACAAGTACACTGCAGCTCTCACAGCTGCTGCTACTCACTCTGGTCTCACAAAATTGCTGAAATAGTTAATTTTTGAGCTGGGGAGGGTCTATGATGTTAGCTTAACTAAACGCTTCTAGACGCAAACGCGGCAAAACGCGGTAAAACGCCGCTAAATCGCGGTAAAAATCGCGGCAAAACGCGCGTTTCTAAACGCCGGTTTCAACATGTGTCCAGCAGCATTTGCATCTGCGTCTCGTGTGCATGAAGCCTTACCTGCACTGTGCAATAAATCGCTTTCCATGTGGCACCCATGAAGGCTTGCTCCTGAGTCCTGCTGCTGCGTCCATTGACACAGGCAGCGGGACTCGGCCAATGACTAATGCTGTTATCAATCTGTCCAATGAGGAGTGCGTCATCAGCTGGAGCCACTGGACTCATGCACATGGCTGGATCGGCTCAGGTAAGAAAAAGGGGGGATCTGGAGGGAGCTGCAGCACAGAAGGTTTTCACCTTAATGCATAGAATGCGCTATAAACAAAAAAAAGCAACAATTTAAAAAAAAAGCAATATTTAAACATTTTTGCTATAATAAATATCCTCCAAAAATATATAGAAATTTTTTTTTTCCTCAGTTTAGGCCAATATGTATTCTTCTAAATATTTTTGACAAAAAAATTGCAATAAGCGTATATTGATTGGTTTGCGCAAAATTCATAGCGTCTACAAAATAGGGGATAGATATATAGCATTTTTAATTTTTTTTATTTTTAGTAATGGCAGCGATCTGTGATTTTTATCAGGGCTGTGACATTATGGCGGACAGATCGGACACTTTTGACACTATTTTGGGACCATTGTCATTCATACAGTGATCAGTGCTATAAAAATGCATTGATTACTGTGTAAATTACACTGGCAGTGAAGGAGTTAACCACTAAAGGGCGGTGAAGGGGTTATGTGTGTCCTAGGGAGTGATTCTAACTGAGGGGGGAGGGGCTACACCTCACATGACAGTGATCATTGCTCTCGATGACAGAGATCCTGTCAGTGTGTTTACAAAAGCATCTCCCCATTCTACATCTCTGTGACAAGTTCGAGGGGAACCAGCGGACATCAAGTCTGCGGAACCCGCCGTCATGGTCACGGAGACTTTGTTTGCTAATTCCTACCTTTTTTTTATTCTGAAGGTATAGCTGTTTGTCTGTGTCCATATGAATCTGTATGGGAGAAGTTTTATAATTATCAATCACCTGCTGCATCTGCAGAAAGCTGCTGGGTCTGCAACCTTTTAGGCATGATTTCCCTTTGAGAGTATCACACCAAAAATTACATTTTCGTTGCAGGGAATGGCAAAAATCTGATTTGTATCTTAGTTCTGACTTCTTGGAAAATTAGTGAGCCAATCCCACAATCAGAAAATGACATACAGTATCTGGGGGGGGGGGGGGGCGTTCTGTACACCATTTGTGTACAGAACACCTCCAGTTAGCTATATTGCATTGCATTTTACAGAAAATTACAGCGGCTGCAGATTGAAAAGGAAAGGTCATTTTTAATATCATTCAATTACAATATGACTTTGGTCGTTATTGTGTTTGCTATATTGTTAAAGCTGTTCAAATACTGTATGTAGAACAAAAGTTAAAGTGGTTGTAAACCCTTTGCAGCCACTTTTCACTGCAGTTAAGCCTATAATAAGGCTTACCTGTAGCTACCGTGGATATCTCCTAAACCTGCATGGTTTCGGAGATATCCCCTGTATCAGCATGTGCCGATGTCATGCACTGAAGCAATTGCTCCTTTGTGCTGTTGCTTCTAGACATGTGCATTCGTTTTCGTCCGAATGCATTTTCGTCCGAATTTCAGCTATTTTCGTTTTCGTTTTGACAAACGATAACGAAAGCACAAAATCCGAAAAACGAAAGATCCGACATAAATAAATGCTTTATTTTCGTTTTCATTGTTACAACAGTTCGATATAGAATAGGAGATTCGACATGACTCTGACAACAATCTGTGTCTATAGAACCTGTGTTCGAATGTGCCTAACCTTACCTCTATTAGTCCAAGATTATATAGAGAAAATATTCGACAGAGAAAAAAGATTTGACAGAGAGAAAAGATTCTGCAAGATACTGTCCTAAAAAGTGTTTGGGGACCCGGGTCCTGCCCCAGGGGACATGTATCAATGCAAAAAAAAGTTTTAAAAACGGCCGTTTTTTCGGGAGCAGTGATTTTAATAATGATTAAAGTGAAACAATAAAAGTGTAATATTCCTTTAAATTTCGTAGGGGGGGGGGGGGGTTGTCTATAGTATGCCTGTGAAGGGGCGCATGTTTCCCGTGCTTAGAATTGTCCCTGCACAAAGTGTCATTTATGCAGGAAAAAAAGTCCTTTAAAATCACTCGCAGCTATAATGAATTGTCGGCTCCGTAATACAGAGAACACTCATTGAAAGTCATTGATAAAAAAATAAATAAATAAAAAAAAAAAGCGTGGGGGTCCCCCAAATTCAATTACCAGGCCCTTCAGGTCTGGTATGGATATTAAGGGGAACCCTGCCTCAAATTTAAGAAAAAATTTGACGTGGGGTTCCCCCTAAATATCCATAACCAGACCCTTCAGGTCTGGTATGGATATTAAGGGGAACCCCGCGTCAAATTTAAAAAAAAATTGACGTGGGGTTCCCCCTAAAAATCCATACCAGACCCTTTATCCGAGCACGCAACCTGGCAGGCCGCAGGAAAAGAGGGGGGGACGAGAGAGCGGCCCCCCCTCCCTCCTGAACCGTACCAGGCCACATGCCCTCAACATTGGGAGGATGCTTTGGGGGTCTGTGACCCCTCAAAGCACCTTGTCCCCATGTTGATGAAGACAAGGGCCTCATCCCCACAACCCTGGCCGGTGGTTGTGGAGGTCTGCGGGCGGGTGCTTATCAGAATCTGGAAGCCCCCTTTAACAAGGGGACCCCCAGATCCCGGCCCCCCCCTGTTTGAAATGGTAAGGGGGTACAAAAGTACCCCTACCATTTCACAAAGAAAGTGTAAAAAATGTTTAAATAAAACAAACACACTTTTGAAAAATTCCTTTATTAAAAATAAAAAAATAAAAAAAAGATTCCAGCGGCGGTAATCCATTCTTGCTATCCAGCGACGGACGGTCATATCTCCAGCGATGTCTCATGTCATCCAGCGCAGCTCAGCATCCTTCTTCTGTCTCCGTGTAGGAGACATTGCAGGCATTCCGGCGGCTGACGTTTGTTATATACGGAGGGCGGGGCCACCCGTCACCTGACCCCGCCCCCCTCTGACGCAAGGGGAAACCCGGGGTTCCCTGTGACGTAGGGGTGACCCGCACCCCTCTGATGTAACACAGGCAGGTTTCCGTTACATCAGAGGGGGGCGGGGTCACCTATACGTCATGGGGAACCCCGGGTTTCCCCTTGCGTCAGAGGGGGGCGGGGTCAGGTGACGGGTGGCCCCGCCCTCCGTATATAACAAACGTCAGCCGCCGGAATGCCTGCAATGTCTCCTACACGGAGACAGAAGAAGGATGCTGAGCTGCGCTGGATGACATGAGACATCGCTGGAGATATGACCGTCCGTCGCTGGATAGCAAGAATGGATTACCGCCGCTGGAATCTTTTTTTTATTTTTTTATTTTTAATAAAGGAATTTTTCAAAAGTGTGTTTGTTTTATTTAAACATTTTTTACACTTTCTTTGTGAAATGGTAGGGGTACTTTTGTACCCCCTTACCATTTCAAACAGGGGGGGGGCCGGGATCTGGGGGTCCCCTTGTTAAAGGGGGCTTCCAGATTCTGATAAGCCCCCCGCCCGCAGACCTCCACAACCACCGGCCAGGGTTGTGGGGATGAGGCCCTTGTCCTCATCAACATGGGGACAAGGTGCTTTGAGGGGTCACAGACCCCCAAAGCATCCTCCCAATGTTGAGGGCATGTGGCCTGGTACGGTTCAGGAGGGAGGGGGGGCCGCTCTCTCGTCCCCCCCTCTTTTCCTGCGGCCTGCCAGGTTGCGTGCTCGGATAAAGGGTCTGGTATGGATTTTTAGGGGGAACCCCACGTCAATTTTTTTTTAAATTTGACGCGGGGTTCCCCTTAATATCCATACCAGACCTGAAGGGTCTGGTTATGGATATTTAGGGGGAACCCCACGTCAAATTTTTTCTTAAATTTGAGGCAGGGTTCCCCTTAATATCCATACCAGACCTGAAGGGCCTGGTAATTGAATTTGGGGGACCCCCACGCTTTTTTTTTATTTATTTTTTTTTTTTTTATCAATGACTTTCAATGAGTGTTCTCTGTATTACGGGAGCCGACAATTCATAATAGCTGCGAGTGATTTTAAAGGACTTTTTTTCCTGCATAAATGACACTTTGTGCAGGGACAATTCTAAGCACGGGAAACATGCGCCCCTTCACAGGCATACTATAGACAACCCCCCCCTACGAAATTTAAAGGAATATTACACTTTTATTGTTTCACTTTAATCATTATTAAAATCACTGCTCCCGAAAAAACGGACGTTTTTAAAACTTTTTTTTGCATTGATCCATGTCCCCTGGGGCAGGACCCGGGTCCCCAAACACTTTTTAGGACAGTAACTTGCAAATTAGCCTTTAAAATGAGCACTTTAGATTTTGAACGTTGGAGTCCCATAGACTTTAATAGGGTTCTAAAGTATGCTATATACTAGCTCCGTCGAATCTTCTTTATACATTCGACAGACACCATAAGCCTTCAAAGACAGATTCGACCGTGATTCATGTGGATTTTCGGACGAATGCAATTTTTGAACGAAAAACGAAATAAATAAAAACAAATTTCGGGAGTAACTAAATAAATTAAGTTTTCAGACGAAAACGAAATTCCGAAACGAAATATTTTACTCTGCACATGTCTAGTTGCTTCAGGTGACGTGCCATTACCAGCGGCTCCCACACGCACGCGCGGGAGTGACGTCATCGCGTCTCCAGCCAATTACAGCGCCGGAGCCCACGATACCCAGAAATAACTTCAGGAGACATGCTGGGACCACTGCAGGGGCTTCGATTTAAGGTGAGTATTTGACAATGAGCTAGTATTCTATGCATACTAGCTCATTGTGCATTTGTCTTGCAGTTTTTTTTGTGGGTTAACAACCACTTTCAATTTACAGTCAGCAAAGAGATGCATGTGTAAAGCACATCTACATATCTATTCAGAGTACAGTGTATACTTTTTGTAGACAAAGGGTGTACATTCCTAAACTATCATATAGAAAATGATCTACGTTAGCATTTAGTAAAATAAAATATTGTAGTTAAAATAAAAATAATTATATATTTTATAATTGTATTAGGGAGCACATCTACTTCTACATCTACGTTTGCTGTTCACATTACACTCACAAAAAAAAGGAAAAAAGGAGAAAGAAAAAAGGGGATTATAAGAAAAGAAAAGGGGGAGTAACAAGAGGGGGGAAGTAGAGGCAAGGATGGGAAAGCGGAAGGTATCAGGAACATTCCATCATGATTAAGTGGAGACAGTGATAGGATTTCCTTTAACCCAAGTCAGAAACTCAGATGAGTGTAGAAACTTGGAACAAGCAGTCCTAGTGTAAGAAAACTGTTCTTTTGTTCCCATTTCCTGTGCTTACTGCCATTCCAGGCCCCTAATGGAGTCTAATTTGATTGCCCATTCTCTGAGAGAGGGTACAGAAGTTGATTTCTGATGGGGGGGAATGACTGCCCTGGCTGCAGTGAAAAAGTGTCTAAGCACATCCTTTTTTGCTGACTTTAGGGGTCCTGGAATCATGGCTAGAAGGGCCACCCTGGGTGATGCGTGGACATACATATCCAGCTGCAGCCCATCCATAAGGGGCGCAGGGGCACTGACCCCCTAATCTCTATGAGCCTGCCCCCTAACCTCTATGCGGGGCACCGGATGCATAGAGTTCTACAGGGTTTATTTTTGCAAAGCATATGTTTAAAGCCAGTGGCTTTAATTGGATTCAAAAAGGGTGGGCTCAGGGCGCAGTGCACTTGCTCCCTGAGCCCACTCACTTGTGACAATAGTGAATTAACATTCGCTATTTTCTTCCAGCTTCTCCTCCTGTGCAGTCAGGACAGGAAGCTGGTCCTGAGACCAGATTGGCCGGGAGGGGAAGTGACCACATTGACCGGGAGGAGAAGCCACAGAAGCCGTCCGGGACCTGGATGGGGTAAGTGCAGGGCTGGTGGGCTTGCGAGCAGGGCTGGTGGGCTTGCGAGCAGGGCTGCCCCCCAAAATAAGAAGCACCAGCTGACGCTGGATGTGTCCATAAGTTTAGAGTATAAATTAAAAAAAAGGTTTCCAAAATGTCCACGCAGGGTGGCAATCCCACCAGAGGTGAACCATGCTTCCCTTTGATTTATTTAAATAGATATACCTTTATTACATAAAGTAGAATTAAAGGCAATTTTTTTCACTGTGGGTAGAGTAAGGGTGTGTTAGACCCAGTGGCGGCTGGTGCTCAACATTTTTGGGGAGGCGCAAACAAACTGAAAAATTCTGAAAAAAAACCCTGTGCCATCAAGCACAGCCACTGTACCATCAAACGCAGCCATTGTACCATAAAACACAGTCACTGTGCCATCAAATGCAACCAATGTGTCCATAAATTGCCGTCACTGTGCCCATCAAACACAGCCATTGTGCCCATCAAACGCAGCCACTGTGCCATCAAATGCAGTCACTATACCATCAAATGCAGCTACTGTACAATCAAATGCAGCCACTGTGCACATCAAATGCAGCCACTGTGCCCATCAAACGCAGCCACTGTGCCATCAAATGCCACCACTGTGCCCATAAAATGCCACCACTGTGCCCATCAAATGCAGCCGCTGTGCCCATCAAACGATGCCACTGTGCCCAGGAGATGCTGCCACTGTGTCCATCAAACGCTCCCACTGTGCCATCAAATGCTCCCACTGTGCCCATCAAATGCTTCCACTGTGTCATCAAATGCTCCCACTGTGCCATCAAATGCTCCCACTGTGTCCCATCAAATGCTCCCACTGTTCTCCATCAAATGCTCCCCCTGTGCCATCAAATGCTCTCACTGTGTCCATTGAATGCTGCCACTGTGCCCCCCGGCTGCTGTCTGCCTGGCACTTACCCTATCTCAGTGAGGGAAGCAGATGACAGTGGCGGGCGGCGGGCAGCAAGCGGTGTCCTCCATGCTCCTCCATGTCCTCTGTGTCTTCTCCCGTCCTCTCCTATGATTGAATGCCTGATAAGCCTCCAATTACAGCGACTGTCATTTCAGCCAATCAGGTGATGGGTAACAGACCCGAGCACCTGTTTGGTAGACAGGTGGTTCAGTGTTAGGAAAGCGAATATTTATTCGGTTTTCTAACACTCCTGGGTGAACTGCGAGCGCCAAGCACGGTGCTCGCTGTTTACCTTTTTTGACGCATATTAGAGCCTATGGCTCTAATATGGTGCTTCAAAAACACCCCCCACCGCTGTAATTCAGGTCGCTGGTTCCCACAAAGGGGGTGGCAGCGATGGCCATGGATAGATTCACGCAATGCGTGAATCTAGCCATTAGTGATAGAGGTAGTGGCTGAAGAGAGGGGGCTGCGTCCGTGCCTTATGGATGCACTGCTCCTGGTTGGACCTCTATTAGTTTGTTTTTTTTCATCTGTGTCCCATTAGGGAAATTTCTCTTTGCTTCCTGTTATATAGCCAAAACAGGCAGTGAGAGGAAAGACCTCCAAAGTGAGGGAAATCCCTGGTTAACATGACAAACAGTGAGGTAGAATCTCCCTAACAGGGTGCAGATACAATTTAAAACCTGCAAGGGGTTCTAATCCCATTCTACTCTATCCAAAACTAAAAAGAAAAGTTTATTCTTTATCTACACTTTACATTAATTTTACTTACATACCTTAGTTGATAAAATGTTTTCAAATAGTGTCTCTGGAGTTCAGCTTTATGAAAAGTTATCTGAAATGGGTGGCATATAGCGGTTTGCACATTGTTGTTACCTTTCACACTGCCTTGTTGAAAAAGCCTGTTTGCAAAACAACCAATGAATTCTAACCAGCTAAGGAGATGCATCACATTTCAGACATCTCACCTATGTCCTGGTAAGAAACAAGTGGTTTGTTAAGGACAGTGCTTATTTCCTAATTTCCCTTTAAAAATGTCTTGACATACTCATTACAATTATCTAATCATTATTATGAAAAGTGCGTGTCTGCATATTCATGATATTTTTGAACAGAATGCCAACTAGCCATAAATTCTAAATGCTTTTCAAAGCAACTTCACAAGTGATCTATGCTTCAAATATACTATACTGTTAAATGTACTTAGGCCTTCGGTTTCTAATCATACACTACATAAACAGAATCTTGCTCTCTTAAGCCTTAATGGAGTCTTAATGAGGCCCTCTGAAGCTTTAATGAGCCTCAGCTGACTTCAATCTTGGGCAGAGTTTAACTATATGTTAGCTCTCCTGCTGGCTGGACCCCCATTTGACATCTTGTCAGCTGCTAATATAATATAAAAGTGTAGCCATCAGGCATACAAGCCTCTTTCAAGGGGGCTAATGAATGCATATATAACATAATGATTATAAACTGTTGCAACACCATGTAGACACTGAATTATTTAGTTACCCAGCCTTTACCAGGTCCATGGAATGAAATAAATATTTTATTCCTAAGCACATTTGACTCACATTGTTCATATAGACAGGTTTAATCCTTTTTTAAATTGTTGGCATGAATGATGCCAAAGGTAAAAGGTAGTGGACGTGGGAGGGAAAATGGCAAATGATGCATACTATGATTTAGGGTTCCTTCACACTATCAGTGGTGACCCGTATTTTTCTGCACTGGATAAACAGTTGTTTTCTATTTGCTCTAGCGATGACTTGCATGTATTCAGTGAGAAAAATGCAGACTTTCATATATAATTTGAGCATTGCTGTTATTTGCAATGCTGCAAAGTGCGATAAAATACAGCATGTTTGCAGTTTTTGGCAGTGCACTGCATAGCACTGCATGACACCGCACAGCAGCACAATGCACAAGTAAGCAGTGCGATGTAGTGAAATGTGTGTTGCATGGCTCCCTGCCGGGGCGACACTGGCACTAGTCTTCAAGGTAAAACAATGCGTTTTGCAGTGCAGACTAGTGTGAACCTAGCCTTAGATAATATAATGTTACATAACCCATTAATTTACAAGTTTGTAAAGCACTATAAAGCATATACATCTATTCTATCTGGAATATAAATGTCACAAAAATTAAACCCTAATATTAAAAATTATGACTTTCTTCTTGGATTCCTAATCCTTGAACTAAACAAGTTTTTTCTCTTTTTTTGGTATCTTTGTTATATACTGTATTTTCTGGCGTATAAGAGTACTTTTTAGACTTAAAAAAATGCCCAAAAATCGGGGGTCGTCTTATACGCCGGGTATACAATGCTGCCCGATGGTTGTCAGCCCCCAAATGTCTGCTAATACTGTATGTGGCTTCAGCTACAAACAGTATATGCCGTTGAGCCAATCCCGGCGAGCGATGTATTCTATTAATGAATACAGAGCCTGCTTGAATTGGAATAACAACCTCTGCCAATCCGAGCAGGCTACATAGAGTAGCCTGCTCGGATTGGCTTTGAGAGAGAGAGAGGCAAGGGCTGATGATGCTACAGCCTCTGCCAATCCAAGCAGGCGTTGTATTCATTAAAATAATATACCGCTCACCATACTTCCCTGGGTAAATCCATTCACTGATCTCCTACTACTATACATCCTGCTGTTTGCCTTTGAGGTCCCAGGCACCCACGAGGGACAGGTAAATCTGGGACATATGACAGGTGGGTTATTAAATGCATATGGTGGACAATTCCCATAGAATGTAACCCAAAAGTGGTATAGGTTTGGCTAGTGAAAAATTCTACTTTCCAGAGTTGTGACATTCAATAGATCTCTGTTTGTGTTATTATTGTTTGATTTACTTTATGACATATCACAGCATGGTGGATGAGTAGTTTGCATTCTTGCTTTGTGTTTTTTAATGGTTCTAATGTTTTTTTTAAATGGTGTTGCCTCAGAAGGGGGGTAGTCTTATACCGCGAGTATTGCTCAAAACCTATGTTTTCACTTGAAAAATAGGGGGTCATCTTATACGCCCAGTTGCCTTATACGCCGGCAAATACGGTATGTATATATTAAGATGTTTTCTTTTCTTTTTATGCATAATAATTCTTTTTCAGTATAGATAATAATTTGCAGATTTTATATGTTATTTTTCATGTTTTAAATTTTACTTTATTGTTTATTTTTTATCTTTGTCACGTGTATTATGTTATTTTCATATATTCTTTTCTAGTATTTTTTTCTTTATATTCATATTGGATGAATACGTTTTTAACTTGTAGAGTACTAGGTCAATAACTGTGTACTATCACAGGGTGATATATATGTGTGTATACTGCTTTACCTGACACCTGTAGAGGAGGAGGGAGCCTTTTTAAGGCTTAATGCTTCAGTTGTTCCTTAGGTTTTGAAGAAGCACTAGTCAAGTGTGAAACATGTCACCTCTTCTGTGTCCTTCGTCTGGGTGGCAGTTATGTTGACATGGATTAATCAATGAATCAATGTTGGATCCATGGGGATGTGCAGCCGTATCTTTCTTTTTCCATACTTTGGTGGCAAGCTGGGGCTTGCACCCAACCCATTGTGATCTATCGGACTGCAATCACCTGGAGCAGCGTTACCTTTCTCTGGATCTCCTCACAAAAATGTAAGTTTTCCCAACCTATTGCAGTTGGAAGTCATTCATTTAGTGGTGGTATTACCTTTGCTGCTAAATGACAACTTACAGCAAGAGTCTTTAGTTGCTAGGATGATGGAGGATGTCCTAGCAACCAAGGATGTTGTGCGGGCCAGCCGCCTGCATCCTAGCAACCAACAACATCATTGGCTGTTGAGACACTGGTGGGCAAACATAGCCATTTGTTGTTAAAATGACCCATACCAAACAAATCAATAACAGACCCTTAACTTAGATAGGAAATGGTAAAGATTTTAAGGAAGGACGCCATTCGAAGAACAGGGATGTCAGCCAGGGTACCTTGCCCCTTTCATTAAAAATCAGCTTCTGAGCCTGGGAATGTCAGCAGCTACCGGAGACCATTGGGAGCACATCGTCTCTGGCAGTCAGTGTGTTTTGTTTAGTAGGTTAATGTCCATAATTCGTTGTGACTGATGTGACTCTACGTCACCTTAATTAATTATAGATTTGCACCATAGGACATGCATGGTATACAGTAAAACTAGCCATTTGACAGATTCCTCCATCCTTGCAATACATCTTGGATGGACGAATCTCCTGCTTTGCCTATTGTATACTTACTGTATTTTACCTGTGAATACCAAAACAGTGGCTACATCTGATTGGATATAGCTGCTGTTCATCTGAATTTTTTTTATCCTGTTCCTTCAATTTTTCATTCTAAGGATGTCAGTCAGAAGGGCAACAAAAGAGACACCCCTTTGTTCTTTGTGAACTTTGGCCAGTTCTACGGGACCACCCACACTGCATCATACACAGCTGAAAATGAATTGTGCCAATAGAACTTCAGTAATATTATGCACGACACTTTAATATTGTGGCTTTTACATACTTTTATAGCCAAGTTGACATCACTATTGTTTTGGGTATGCACAAACATTCTTCATGTTTGTAAAGCTTTTTTATGGCCAACAATGACATGATGACTAAAAATCTTGTTTACACCAGAGCTATAACTGGATATCACAGGGAACAAGTTTGACAGGGCCCTCATCATTGGTAGGTGGATCTTGTGCACTCTTATTTACACAATCCAAGACTGGTTGTAAGAGGTTATTGGCTGCATTTCCACAGGGCCTTGATTAATGATGGCTGTGATGCCTGAAAATTACAAGAGAGGTGTTGCTCAAAGTTTGCCTGTGGGCTCCATGGATAGAAATATGGCCAGTGCTTTGTTCTTGCCATGCTCTGTCTGATCTGACAAGGGATGAACCAGGATCCTCAGATCTAAAACCTAAGGGGATGACATTTTGTTAGCTAAAATATGTAGGCTCAATTTGCAAAGCTAACATATCAGGATGAAGATACTTGTTTTAAATTTTTTTTTACATTTTCTACAATTAATTCCAACCAGACGATAGTGACACTGCACTGCTCAGGTGACAATATGTATTTTAAAAAAAAAAAAGTTAAACGAATTTTAAATATATATTGTACATACTGTCATCAGAGCAAGTTCATTGTCACTTTGTCACTATGGTGACATTGTACCACTGTGGTGGTGATCATGTACAATGGCTAACTGCTCCGATATCATTGTCTGTGAGTGCCGCCAGCCATTATCTCTGATCACCGCCACAGCAGTATGATGTCACAAGACCAATGCTGAAAGTCAGTCATTATCTCTAATCACCACCACCCACTCACAGTGCCTCTAATCAACACAGTACACTCACAGGGATGTTTTTACTAAAACTGGAGAGTGCGTGTGATAGCCAATCAGCTTCCACATTTTTTGTCAATACTTAATTGAGCAAGCTGAAGTTAGACACTGATTGGATACCATGCACAAACATACACCAGACTGTGCACTCTCCAGTTCTAGTAAATCAAACCCATGGTGTCCCCTATCACTTTCACCCACTCACAGTGTCCCTAATCACCATTGCACCGGTCATTTTATCCTTGATCCCCGCCACACCAGTCAAATTGTCCCAGCAACATCAGTTACAGTGTCCCTGATAATTGCGACACCAGTTACTGTCTCTCTAATCACCATCACACCAGTTACTGTGTCCCTGATCATTGCCACACAAGTCATATTCTCTCTGGTCACCATAAAACACCCATCATATTGTCCCTAATCACAGTCATAAATGTAAATAATGAAAGTTAAATTAAGTCTTCAGAAGACTCACCACACCTTAAAAAATACCTTGGCGTGTTTCTGTTATCTGGTGCTCCTGGGCCTCCAAAAATGCATTAGGTAGTCAGGAAAATAGAAGTTTAATTTATGCATCTTGAAATCCCAAAGGTGCTCCTTGGATTTTGAGCCCATCCATACATCTAGCCTGTGTAAAAGTCTCACACATGTGGTATCTCCATACTTGGGAGACACAGCAGAATTTATTTTGGGGTGTATTTCTAAGTATGCCTATATTGTGTATGAGAAATTGCTTGTTATCATGGCAACTTTGTAAAAAAAGTATTTAATTTCTTTATTTTCCAAAAATTATAACTTCAAATAAACTCATCATGCTTCTTACTAAATACCTTTTTCTGTCTATTTCCAAAATGGGGTCATTTGGGGGTATTTGTACTGTCCTGGCATTATATAAGGACTGATCAATTTTCAAATATATATACCATAGTTTGTAGACTCTCTAATTTTACACAGACAAAATAATATACACTGGCTTGGTTTATTTTCCCCAAAGAAATGTAGCAGAATAAATTTTGTCCTAAATGTATTAAGAAAGATTATTTAGCCACAAAATTTTATAACAAAGAGAAATGTTTTTTTTTCAACATTTTTGGTACTTTTTTTTTAGTTATATAGCAAAAAAATAAGAATTCAGTGGTGATTAAATATTACCAAAAGAAAACTCAATCTCTCTCAAAAAAACATAAAAATGTAATTTGGGTACAGTAATTGTCATTCAAAGTGTGACAGCACTGACATCTGAAAATTATCCTGGGCAAGAAGGGTGTGAAAGTGTCCGGTATTGAGGTTGTTAAATGCCTAGTATTCAGCATAGCTCAATGATTACATTGTTGCAATTTGCAACCCTTGTTTTGCCTAAGTATCTTGTGAAATTGTAATTTTTAGGACAAGGCATGCTCTTTTATTCCTTAATATAATTTATAAAGAAAAAATGAGAAAGGGTCTATAAAAAGCCATGACCCGAACATTCCTTGAAGGTCAAGTAATTTATCAAATACTCCCACTCTCTGGTTTCAATTACACAGCAATTGTGGTAAGAACATATCTTAGCAGGTTCATTTGCCTCAGTAGGGAATACAGAACTTTGGCCTAATGCTTCACCTTTAGTGCAGGCCATTTGTGCCTTAGAACAAATACCAATCATCACTCTGAGGGTGAAAAAAAAGAACAAGAAAAAAAAAATTAGGATTTGAGTGGCCTATTGGATTGGAGTTTCTGTCAAGGTAAATGGTTGTCGGCAATGACTGTGGTAGAGTGGTGATAAATCCCATTTTATTGCTGAAAAATTCCAGCATCTCTCCATGCCTGACAGCCCCTTACATTCTCTTACCCATTTGGACATTTTCTGCACAATGTCCATCTGGTTCTTATTACCTTTCAACCTGCCTGTGCCTGACTGGGAGAGAAATACAGGTCACCATCAGAGGAAAGAGGCCGGTGTGATGAAGAAAACAGAAGGGAAAAGACTGAATGCTGATTTAATCAGAGCTTACAACGGAAAGTGTATTATAGCCATGAAATCCTACTGACAGAGATGCGCTTAGGCAAACATAACAAATACTGCATATGCCTTGGTTTATTCTGAGAGGCAGCTACTGTTCATTAAAATGAGACTACACTTATTTGTCATCAAAAATCCAAACCAAATAGATGCTTTCCATGTGTTCACACATTTTGTGTAGATGTAGTCCTTGTTATAAATTAGGCCGGTCATATATATTTTTTTTTTTTAGTAAGTATTTTGAAGTAAGTGCTTTTGTGAAAATATAATTTTTGTCTTACTGAAAGTGGTGCTTGACAGGGAACTACGTAAAGTGACCCTGTCACCACAGCCCCATAAAAAAGGATCAAATATACTTACAACAATAGTTGAGTGCTCCCACACCCCCAGTGTTTTTAATTATTGTTTGCCTTCATTGAGGAGATTTTCTCTCACTTTCTGACCATATGTCAGCTGACACCAGAAAAGGATATCTCATCATGGGCAGTTATCAACAGGAGACAAAGGCAAACCCTCAATGGATATATCTATTTCAAACCTGTGAAAATTTTTGATCCACAAATGCCTCTGCCTCTAGAGGTTCAATAAGAACTACCTTCTACTCTTTCACCAGTATCTCTGAGGCTTGAAAGAGAAGACATGGATTCTACTTCTAGAGACCTTAGTTCAGATGTCCCCCTGGCCTCTATACACAAGATCAATTCAAATGGTCTGTAAGCTTGCAGGGACAGCAAGTTCAAGTAGGTTGACACATGGAAGAGTGCCCAATTACTCACCATGCCCTGAAACAGGTGCATGCCCTTTAACTTCATTTTCCACAATTCCCTGGGTCCCTGGACATGTCCAGGGAAGATAAGTTCATCTGCAGTTCTGCAATTCCAGCGGGGTGGTGCTTTGTCCTTAGGTCTCAGGGTAGCAGAGCTCCCCTGGAATTTACTAAGGGGAATGCTGTTTATAAGGATAATCGCAAGTAGCGTCTTTGTTCTAAACTGTTTTACTGAAGTAGTGGTTCTCAGTTAGATTCTATGTTGTTCAGGTATAATATGAAAAACAGTATGCAGTCTTCCTTACACGTATTGATTGCTTCCTTCATGAGATGTTTGAAGGTTGCCTAGTGAATTGGACAGGTTTTCTAAACTACCTATCGGTTGTCCCTCTTCCACATGAGAGTGCTCATGCAGTGATTGAGTGCAAACTCCATAACCATGGCATTGACTGTTATCTTATGTCTATGGGTAACTTAACAAGCATTACAAGCATATGTATCAGTTTCACATTGAGCTTCTGTTGATCTGATAAGACTAATTGATTGCAAATTTAATAATTTTCAAATTACAGTTATCTTCATGGCAGGCATTAATATAATTGTAGCAGAGAGACCTAACTACAACTTCTGCACCTCCCAACATGACCTCAGTGATTATTTTACATAGGTGTCTGTGTCTCCCTTACTGCACATTGAAATCTTTTATACTAATTATATATTTATGATTCTGTGATTATGGGAGGGTCTTAACATGAACAGAATACATTTAGAATACATTTTGAAATTTAAAAGGGACCCTAAGGACCTCAGAGTTTTGAAATGTGAGATAAGGAAGAAACATGAATAAATGTTATTAAAACAATGAAAAAAGCACAGCAAAATGAGCCCAAAAAATTTATCGGAGGATTTCAACCAAATCAATCTTTCAATATTATTTGATCGTGAGAAATATTCTTTAATGAAAATTTACAGTTCAGAATTGACCTGCTAACCTTTAGAATTTAAATTAGGATTATTATGAGTCGGGTAATTAAAGAACATTAACGCAGGTGATTTATATGTGCTGCCTCATACTGTAGAGAATATCAGTGTTGTCAACATTCCAGGAATTCACCTATCCTTCAGAATGACTCCAGTAATAATTCAATCAAGATTTCTAATTATTGACATAGCAATGAATAATGATTGTTTTTTTGGTCTTCCTGGCCTTCAACTCAATATGCAATGTCACCAAGGTTTAAATTATGGCTATAGTAGAAAACCGATATTGACATAATGTGGAAGTAACTCTGCCACAAACTGTAAAAAAGGACTTGCAATTCTTTTTTAAAATAAAAAGGAACCATTCTATTTTAAACATTTCGGGCTGATTTATGAAGTGTGCTATCTGACAGAAAAATTGTTGCCACTTGCAACCAGTCAGCTCCCGGATGTCATTTTTGCTAGTCCAAATGCAACACAGATTCTGATTGGTGGCAAAGGGCAATAAAAATTGTTTCTGTTAAATTAATACTCATTTAATATACAAGCCCCAAAATGTATAGTATTTAATTGTTTAGGTGTTGACTAAGCAGATATACTTCACTCAGAGAAAAATGTCTGTGTAAAGGCCACTTGACCCACTAATTCTCACCTCAGCACCTCTTGCGGGTCCTTATTTTGCCACAACCAACACTAAAATCCCCAACGTCATCTGATGTCCTTCATGTGATGGTGTTCGAGGCCTAGCAAGTGACTGCTAAATCTGAACTCTCTCATATGTTAGGAGGAAATACTCCTGCAAACCCAGGACAAAGGATATCTTCAACAGATAAGCCAACAAAAGGTACATCAAGGTGAGTGCCAGTGGGTCAGATGAGCACTGTATGCACAAACACTGAGATTTTGCCCTAAATGGCCAAAGTGACAGCATCTTTTAAAATTGCATTATTTGATCTTGCCTTGTTTTTTTCTTATCTTTATTCTTCTTATTACATTATTTTGGTATTATTTAATATTGATAGTTGTATAAGGAAGAGAAAATAAAAGATATATTTCAAATATATTCTTTATTATATTTGTCTGCTGCACACATAATTAATGTTTAGAGGCCAATGGAAGTCTTTCACTTTTTACATTTATTTATAGTCCTCTACTCCCACATATTTTTGGTGGAAAATGTGTTAAAATATCTTTTACTGTTTGTGAATTTCTGCATCCTTTTTTGTGCCCAGTGCACAGTGCTGGCAGAGCTAAGTAGCAGCCCCTAAGCAGAAGTTTAGTCACACATATATGGATTGCACAGAAGGGCGATGGCTGTGTCTGACCAGGTCTGTTACAGAACAGATAGCACTGGGCCTAAATTTGGTGTCGATTGGAATACATAGCCATATTTGGATTTAGTGCACAACTGCTTTAACAGGAAATGGGAGGTAAGAGGTATGAGTATAAAAACTGATGTTGTTATTTTTACATTATTATTATTATTATTATTATACAGGATTTGTAATGCAATGCTTTAAACAAATGAGACAGCACAGTTACAATACAATTCAAGATAAGAGAGTTGGGATTGCCTTTTTAATGGGAGCTTACAATCTAAATGGAGGGACAAGTGATACAAAAAGTTGTTTTTTCAGAAAGTAAAATTCAGGTGTTAGCTAAAGGTGGGATAGGCTTGCCCAAAAATATGAGTTTTCTGAGAGTGTCTAAAGTTTGACGCAGCAGGAGATAACTGTATAGGTTGGTGTAGGCAGAGATATTCAATTAGTGAACCTCCAGCTGTTGCAGAACTACAAGTCCCATGAGGCATAACAAGACTCTGACAACCACACGCATGACACCCAGAGGCAGAGGCATGATAGGACTTGTAGTTTTGCAACAGCTGGAGGTCCGCTAATTGCATATCCTTGGTGTAGGGAGTTCCAGAGGTTGGGAAAGGTTCTTGATAAGTTCTGAACATGAAGGTAGGGGGTGACCAGGGATCTTGAGAGCAGAAGGTCTTGGGAAAAACAAATAGGATGTTTTGGTTGATATTCTGAGATGAGGTTGGTGATATAGCTGAGGGCAGAGTTGTGGATGGCATTGTAAATTGTTGCTATTTCAAAGCGTATCTGACTAGCTATTTAGTTATGTAACTTCAGGTGTATGTATAGCCAAAACCTTTTTTATTTACATTGTAGATTGGGCTAGAGTAGAGAAAAGTTAAAACCGCTGTAGCATTTTTTTTTTTTTTGCTGTTTTTGTATCATTGGGCAAATTTCCCTTCACTTTCTGTCTCGGAGATGCAACAAGAAGTTAGGGGAAATCTCTCAAATTAAAAGAATTCAACTCTCCATAACAGGTGTCCCCACTTGAAGATTTCCTCTCAACTCCACATTTTAAGTTTTGCATGCCTCCTTACTCTCCTACTTGGTGACAATAGGCATCAGTATAAATAGAAAGGGTGAATCTACCAAGCAGGGACACAGATAGCAATATAAATTTGATAAAGGGTCTGACCCTGTCACGTCCTATCAAAAAAAGTTTTGCCTAGATATGCACTTTAAGTTGTGCTTTAAACAAATTTGTGTATACTATAATGTTTCTTAACATGCAAGTGTGTGAACAGCAATGTATTTAATATTACTATACAATAAATTAGAATGGCTTCTAAAACATTATATTGTATATGTTACTTCCTGAATTATACATATTACCATCACAATGAGTTGTTCAAACAACAAAAAAAATCTTACTAAACCAATAATCATAGTTTTTTTTTTTTTTATATATACATTTTTACTTGCCATTTAGCTTTGAACCTCCAACTCAATTTTTATAAACAAATTCAAGTTGTTTTAATTCCATATAACTCTTCTAACCACAAAATGACTTTGGTCTTGGAATAACACTGCTCATATTCTGTTATTAATGTTGTATATCATAAAATATGATCTGTAATATTGCAGAAAAAGCTTGCTGCTTGTTTCTAGAAAGAATGCTTGCATGGAGAATATCCCTCAAATTATGCGCAGCCTTAAACCTTGCCCTCTGAAATGACAAGGTGCAGAAATGTTACATCAATCCTTTGAGAATTTTCTGACATTTTTCTTAGTGTTAGCCTTTCTTATTTACAGAGGTAAGAGAACCTCTTGGAGTTGTATTTGACACTGATGGGGATTTTAAAATGTTACAGAAAAGAAAGAAGATTGCTGATGGTTTATATGTGTATGTTGTTTAAAGTGGGACGCCACATATTTTTATTTTTTACTCTCAGGGACATGTATTGGTGGAATATATTCAGCTTTCTGTTTTTTACTAAGAGAGACATAATAATAAAATAAGGGTTACAATGCAACACCTTGCTTTCCTGTGTTTCAAGGCATCGTAAGGGTGGTCAGAGATGTATGCACAATTTTGGTACTGCTGGGCATCTCATTTGTTGCCTTACTTAGGGAAGGGAAGAGAAGGAGAGTAACAATGACATTTACTTTTCACATAGGGCAACAATAGGAATCTAGACCGATCTTCTACAGAAAAAAATGCATTTAATGTTGCACAAATACCAAATTTCAAAAAGCGGGAGAATGGACATTATGCAACCTGAAAACTGTAAAACAAAACTTGCCATTTCCAAAAATAGTGTCCAAATGTTCAAAATTACCATTGCATTATGGTGTATACCAGGTTGCACAATGCCAGAAATACAAGCAATTTTACATTAAAATTAACATTTATTAGACAAAAGAGAATGCAATGCACTTGCAAAACCTACTGAAATGAAGCAGATAGTGGGTACCCTACCTTTCTTGGCAATGTGGACTCCACAAGTGACATCTCATTTAGCAGATCTCCAGTTTATGCTGATATTAGCTTCCTTTCACCAACTATTAACATCACTGTTGACCACAGTGTGAGTATGTTTGCAGGGGAAAGTGCTGCAATTTAATCTGTGTTGTGAATGCATTTTATTCTATTTTACATAATACATTTTATTAATTTAACTGTGTGAGAATGAGCTCTCTCCATCTACAGATTTTACAAAAACACTGTCTCCCATGCTTTCAAGTATGTTCTTGGAATGATAGTGTGCAGGCTTCATAAGCATTGAAACAGCTGTCATCTGCTGTCTATACTCTAAGTAATTTATTGAGCATTAACGCTGACCACATACGTTTCAATTTTACACTGAATTTTTGTTGATCTGGTCAGAATATTTGATTCAGCAATGAACATTTTCAAGTTACATTAGTTTTTACCATCATACTCACTCAACTGATTTTTTTTTACATGTTCCCAAATTTACGCCAAACCTTTTGTAAGATACATCACACATACAACATTGAAAACAACACTTTCCTACCTGCTCAATTGTTTCTTCTTCAATTTGATCCTAAAAAAATGAAATTGGGTTATAAGTGGAATATCTCCCACACAGTTGGGGCAGCCAAATCTAATATTAGTCTGAATGTCTCCTTTCAAAACCATAAATAACAAGACACATGGCCAAAAATCCATAAAAGACTAGTTATACATAATAAAATGTACGCTTTATAACTGTCTTCTTTTTGTAGTATATAATAGACTTACAGAATAAAGCTGAACCCCAGCCTTACCTTTAGTCTTGCAGTTATACAGGATTTTTTTTCTACTCAAATACTGCATAACCAATGGCGGAAATTAATTTAGGGAGATTTTTCTTAGCTTTCTGGCCCTACACACAAAAGAAAAAGAAAGGAAAGCTTTCCAAAGTGAACAGAAATCCCCTTTTGACAGTTGTAACCGGAACAGATGTCCAGGTTAAGCATCATCTCACCTCCTGTCTTAGTGACAGGTGTTAAAATGTAGGATTTTTTAAATATTTTCTTTACAGATGAGAGTGACCGACTGGGACAAATAGAACACAGACAGTATTAAAAACTACAAATATTTAAAGTGTAAAAACAATTATCACTCTAAACATTAGCGCTGTGACTAAAACTCCATTATAGGTTTTCCCCTATAACAGCCGAGTTTATCAAAGGGTAATGGCCATAATATAAAAAGTCCACTAAACAGTGCAAAATAGTGTTCAAATCTTCTCCCATTGAAAATAATGTCAGCCACACACCACCTCATGTGCACTGGTGACCAGTGGCTGCTGTTGCTCTATCGGTCGGGGGGGGGGGGGCGTCAAACAAACCTGAGACATCTACCCCCTGTTGCTTCAGCCGACCAAATCCCACACCAATCCCCCGGTCACTGGCTCGCTTGCCAATCGATCTGCACTTACTCCATCCAGCAGTGGCCACTGCGGCTTCTCCTCTCCGTCTCCTCCATCCAGGTTGCAGGTGCAGCGTCCTCCCTCCATTTCTCTTCTCCATCCAGGACATGGATGTGGCTTCACCCCTCTGTCACCTCCATCCAGGCTGCAGCTGTGGCCTCCCCATCTCTCTCCTCCATCCAGGTTGTGACTGTGGCTTCCCCCTTCATCTCCTCCGTGTCCCGGTGGCCGCTGCTTCTCCTCAGCAGATATCGCATTCACCAAAATTCAATGCCTCCCACTCTCATGGTTGGCACAAAACACTTGTGTGAAATATTTAGCTGTACAAATCAAAAGTTGTCAACATGTATCTCCGTAGAGGCCTTAAATAGCCATTAATATGTGGAAGAAAGCAAAGATATCCTCCAGTGGTACAATAACCAAATAAGCTATAATTTATTAAAAACACTAGAAAGCCACTCACATGATAAAAAAAAGATTGCATTTGGGTATAATAATATGAGGTCACATCAGGTACTATCTCCTTATGTGGTAGGCTGTGAAGGTCTCACCACCTCCGGACACCACAAAGCAGCCTCTGCGTCTACTTCCGGTCCTGACATCACCAGCAGTCACCATGTAACCATACCCCACCGTGTTTTGTCATTTCCAAGTTCGTCACAGGGGGTCGAAATGCATTGGGGGCGTGGTTACACGGCGACCACTGTTGATGTCAGGACCAGAAGTAGACACAGATGCTCGTCTGTGGGGTCCAGAGGTGGTGAGACCTTCACAGTCTATCACATAAGGAGATAGTACCTGATGTCATCTCGTATTATTATATACCCAAATTAGATAATTTTGTATTTAATATGTGAATGGCTTTCTAGCATTTTGTTTATTACATTTTAGCTTATTTGGAGATTGTACTATTGGAGAATATCTTTGCTTTCTTTCACATATTAATGGCCATTAATGGCCTCTATGGAGATACATGGTGACAACTTCTGATCTGTACAGCTGGATATTTCACACACGTATTTTGTGCCAACCATGAGATTGGGAGGCATTGAATTTTGGTGAGTGTGTAATCTGCTGGGTAGAGGGGTCACCAGTGGACAAGACGTGAGGTGGTGTGTGGCTGACATTATGTTTAATGGGAGAAGATTTAAACACTATTTTCTACTATTTGGTGGACTTTTAATATTATGGATGTTTCACTTTGATAAATTCGGGTGTTATAGATGAAAACCTATGATGGAGTTTTAGTCATAGCGCTACTACTTAGAGCAGGGAATCCAAACTTTCTAAACAAAGGGCCAATTTACTGTACATCAAACTTTAGGGGGGCCATACTGTGGCCACTGGGAGCAGTTGCAAAGTGCCCCATTATTGCTGTCAGTGGGAGGAATTGTACCCCATCTTTAGTGTCATTGGGAGGAATTGTACCCCATCATTGGTGTCCATGGGAGCAATTGTATGCCATCATTGGTGTCATTGAGAGGAATTGCACCCCTTCATTAGTGTCAGTGGGGGGAATTATGCCCCAGTGTTTCTGTCAATGGATGAAATAGTGCCTCAGGAGCCGGATAAAATCAAGCAAAGGGTCACATCTTATGGTGGCAGCAGTGATATATATATATATATATATATATATATATATATATATATATATATATATATATATATATATATGTTAATTTATTTTTGGTTTATATAATGGGTTTTATGCATTTGGTTTATTTGGATAGTTCACAGCGTGGAGATTTTTTTTTTTACAGTATTAAAAACTGAAAGATGTCTCAATGATTTCCTATATCTGTATGTTTGCCTATGGATAAACTTAAAAGACTAAATGCACTTAAATTCCCTTTTGAAGTTGAGAGGGGAGGTGTGACTTTTTGGCACACCCACAGACTTATTAATGGAATTTTGTTTTGGCAAAAAAATTAGCAAAAATGTGTAAATGTAAGACACACTAGGGACCTCAACTTACTCATCTTATTATTTGCTATAACATCATTATTTTAAGCCATAGGACTGTTGCTTTCAGCTTTTTCAATTCCATAGCTAAAAAAAAAGACTGGATTTGATGATACACTGTTGTGCTAGAAACACCCAGGGGACCATAGAAGAAGTTGGTCTGCTTTGTTGCACTGATTAAGGGGCGGGGCAGGGACACAATCATCTCTTTTCCAAGGGTGCAATGACCCCTTGGCCCAGAGCTAACATAACATGTGTTACAAAATGTCTTTTTAAGATGCAAAATATGTTTCTTCCAAGTGCCTAGAAAATGTAGCTTTCCTTTCCCAAAGTTCTACATTAGGTTTCGTAGCCCTTTAAATGTGCTTTAGCATTTCCACATGTCTAAGCAGCAAACACAGAAATATTTCTTACATAAATGTAATTTGGAAAGAGAAAAATAATAACCACTCCTTAGAGACTTAATTTAGTTTTTGCAGAAAGAAGTTAAATGGTCCAATGTGAAAGTCTTTGAAATGTGTTTGTTGTATATTTAAAACCCTTGTTTTAAAATTCAAGTTTGTTTTCTCCATGGGGATCATTACAGAGACCGGGCACAGAGAAAACAGCTAAGTACAATATTCTTTGAACTGCATGAAGCACAAACAATATTCAAAAGGTAAATTGCAATCATTTTAATACAACAGACAACTCCTTATTTATATATGTGCCGAAGACTTGCTCTTGAGTGTTTATTTTCGACAATAGCTGTCTAGAGATTTGATTAATTGTCAGATGTGGAATTTGAATAATTAGAAAAATGACTTGTCTGGATTCATTTTACTGGCTTAGATTAAGGGTGTGCTAAATCTCATTTTACCCGCTTAAAGTGTTTACAAAATGATGTTGTCTGCATTTAATCATTGCTCAGTTTGCTGGGAAAAGGCATTAAATTGCACGTATCACACAATTCAATATATCAGTGGTGGTGCTGAATATATAATGCTGCCATATATTTAGTTAGTCAGTACCACAATTAAATCATATTGGCGTAACTACATTTTTAAAGTAAACTTTGACATTGCACATTATCTAAAGTGTAATGCTCATTAGTATTTGGGTTGTACAGTTGTGTGGATAGTTAACCCTTTAATTGACAATACATCCCCCTTAAAGTGACAATGACATCAAATGATTATCTGATTATCTGAACTTAAAACTCTGGGCCCATGATCTCTGCCACACTTTACTTCCTCATTTCATTTCTATAAGTAATAGTACGGATGTAAAACGAAACTGTATACTTAGATGTTTTTGCCAGGTATCTTTGGCTGGGTCCAATGTTGTCACAGAATGTCTTCATCCTCTTCTTTCATCAGCTCTGGCTGGATCTTAAATACTGTAGTGCCACATATGGGGTGGAGGAATGATGCACTGGACTAACAGGAAGTGTCTTGAATGAGGTGTCATTCACCTTGCAAGAGGAGTGGTGGTTGGGAACCAGAACGGTGAGTGTGTGGGGGTATAAAATGTAGGCACTTTTACATATGTGTTGCTTAGAATCACTCTTCACAGGGCATTTGGAGGCATTTTGTTATCTCCTCATGCTCTGTTTTAACCCCTTAAACCCCTGCACCAGGATGCCAACACTGTGTGCATTGCATGTAGCTGTGGGTCACCCTTATTTAGTTGAATGGCTCACGTTTGGCCGGTTCCACTACCTGCTGAACACTACAACAAGAATAATTTTTACTGGCCTGCGATGCAAAGCATTTGTATACTTACATCAGCGGGTGGGGGGGGGGGTGGTTAGAAATGCAGCCATGCCATTGCGTTATATCATTTTACTATTTTTGATATAAGCGCTTTTATCAATATGGACATGTGAGTGTTCCTGACCTTTGCAATAAACATCATACTTTTTGGATTTACACTATATAGGGCCTTTTTTTTTTGTCTCTCCAGGATATATTGTTACATCTAGAGACACAGTTTGCTTTTGGCCCATCATTGCTGACCTTATCAAGACCCAGCCACTACGAGACCTGAGAGATCACTTTTCACCATGGGCAATGCACTGTGGCATGGAAGCTTCCCTCTATTGGTGTGAGAACACCTTTTGCTCGTTTGGCTCTTTGGGCATATGTCTTGTTGAGCCCACATGCTGCGGTAAGCCTTCAACTAATCAGTGGTAGATATCTCCGCACTTCATGTTACCCTCCCTGCTGGCACTGGGATTATATTTTCCCTTCTTTGGATCACTATATGAACGTTTCCTCTTCATGTATTTTTCATTGCATGTTTTTACACTTTTTCTTTTTCCTCTGCACGTTGCACTTACTGATGTTTTGGACATTTCAATTATTTAACTTTTTTAATTATTATACATTTATCCATTTGATTTTTCAGTTGGACTATGTTCAATCTCCGTGAGATACTATGTTTGCACTAGACACTTTCTACTGTTTGGTTCACTTTGCACTTTTTACTGCTGTTCATACAGTTTTATCTGCCATTTGATACACTTATGACAATAAGTGTTGTATTGACTAGTGTATCATTAGCCAAGAGTTTTGCACATTACTACTGTGTTCATTTTATAAGTACATTTCACTTACTAGCGCTGCACTTATTTTTACTTATACCTGTTCATTACCAAAGGTTACAAATGTGTCTGAAACTTTTTTAGCATATTTGCATATAGTAGATATGCAAACTTGTACTTTCCAAATGCACAAATTATTTTATTGCGCATTTCTCTTTATTCAGAAAGGATTTTAAAAAGGCATATTGAAAATTGTTATTAGTTCACTAATAGTAAAATTGGTTTCTGAACTGGACTTTTTTAGGGTACCAATAAAGGAGGCTTTTTCTCTTCTTTTTTGGGGCAAATAATTTTTCGTGCAAACTATATTAACTGTATCATTTTTCGCCCAGAATTTGAAATATGTGGGCAAGTTGTATAAACCCAAGTCTAGGGAGGCAGGCACACTAGTGATAATGCTGCATAGACTGGCCATGGCCACAAATTCATTTGTATGTGCCTTAGGTCTGGTAAACAGGGGTTCTACTAATAGTCTTGAAAGTCATAATTGTTGGGTTTGTTCCTTGATCCCCAAAGTGATCCCTTGTTTTATAAAGTAAAATCTATTTTATTTTTGTCAAAACAATAAAATATGTAGTACTATTGTTAATGTCTAAATTAACATTGGGTTATTTTTTTTATCTAATAAATCCAACGAATAAATCTAGATTTATATCTAGATGATAATGTAGTTAAACATCCTAGGTTTCAGCTTTGTTCAACCTACCTATGTACTGTATCTTTTGCTGAACAACATTAGATTTGTAATAATTTCTCACAAAAATAATAATGTTATTAACCCTCAAATGAAACCCTGTTACATTTCTACCCATGGTAATATAAAAATCTCAATATGTCTTCTTGTATCTGAACTCACAAAGGAGAACACCGGAGAGTTATGCCTCGTACACACGTTCCGATTATCGGACCACAAAAGTCGCTTTTGGACAGATCGTGCGATAATCTGATCATTAGTACGCAGCTTTCGACAGCCGATCGCGACAGTCCGTCCAACCAAATCCGAAGGGACAAACAGGAAAACTTTGGTCGGATGACAGCCCGTCGTACGACAATCGTATAGCCAGTACAGTATGCGTCCGATAAATGTCATTCGACAAACACCACGCATGATCGGAAACACGAAAATAAACCATAAGGACACACGGGTCACACGTATTTGACATCATTTAAAATACGTAGCTACGCACGACGGAAGATTGTTCCAGAATCGTACGACAAAAATCTTACACACATTTTGCACTGTTGTATTCGATCTTAGTTGTATGCAACAAAATGTGAACGATCTGTCTTACGATAATCGGAACGTGTGTACGAGGCATAAGCCAAGAGTTTCAAAGCCACCCAACTTTTCCTTAATTCCAAAACCTCTGTAGCTGCTGATAAAGGATTAGCCAAACACCCCCTGGTTTGGTTCGCACCAGAACACGAGAACAGGCAAAAAAAATTGGACAAACATCGTTAAAGTCTTCGGGATACGAACATGAAAATTCAAAAGTGCTATGTTTAAAGGCTTATATGCAAGTTATTGTCATCAAAAGTGTTTGGGGACCCGGATCCTGCCCCAGGGGACATGTATCAATGCAAAAGAAAAGTTTTAAAAACTGCTGTTTTTTCTGGAGCAGTGATTTTAATAATGCTTAATTTGAAACAATAAAAATTATATATTCCTTTAAATATCATGCCTGGGGGGTGTCTATACTATGCCTGTAAAGTGTCACAGGTATGAATATTAATGGGAACCTCAAACCAAAAATAAAAAAAAATTGCGTGGGGGTCCCCCAAAAATCCATACCGACCCTTCAGGTCTGGTATGGAAATTAAGGGGGACCCTGCACCAAATAAAAAAAATGGCGACCTGGCAGGCTGCAGGAAAAGAGGGGGGGCGAGAGAGCACCCCCCTCCTGAACCGTACCAGGCCACATGCCCAAAGTGTCAAAAATAGTAAAAAAGACAGTATACAATTTGGGACAAGTCCTTTATTATATAGATCCATCTCACGCCACCCTACAGTTCGAAAAAATAAAAAAAAGCAGCAACAGCTCCTCCTTCATGGGAGGCTCCCGCCGAGTGGCACTTCTTCTCAAAGACAGCTGTTATATTGCTCAGAGCGGGGCCAGTCGGTGACATAAATGGGCAACCCTGCCTTCCTCTGATGTCACGTGGCATCAAAAGGGGTGGGGTCAGCTATATAACTGCTGTCACCGATAAGCAGCATGACTCAGTGGGAGCCTCCCATGGAGGTGGAGCTTTTCGACCCGTCGGCGGTGTGAGTTTTTTTTTTATAAAGGACTTGTCCCAAATTGTCTCCTGTCTTTTTTACTATTTTTGACACTTTTTTGTGAAATGGTAGGAGTACAATGTACCCATTACCAATTCACATAAGGGGGAGGCCGGGATCTTGGGGTCCCCTTGTTAAAGGGGGCTTCCAGATTCCAATAAACCCCCCTCCCCAGACCCTCACAACCACCAGACAAGGGTTGTGGGGATGAGGCCCTTGTCCCCATCAACATAGGGGCAAGGTGCTTTGCGGGGCTACTCAAACGCACCCTCCCCATGTCGAGAACATGTGGCCTGGTATGGTTCATGAGTGGGGTGCTCTCTCGTCCCCCCCTATTTTCCTGCAGCCTGTCAGGTTGCTCACATAAGGGTCTGGTATGGATTTTGGGAGGACCCCTATGCCATTTTTTTTACTTTTGGCACAGGGTTCCCCCTAAAATCCATACCAAACCTGAAGGGCCTGGTATGAATTTTGGGGGGACCCCAACGCAATGTTTTTTTTTTTGGTTTGGGTTTCCCTTTAATATTCATACCAGACCCAAAGGGCCTGGTAATGGACTGGGGGGAAACCCATGCAATTTTTTTCAATGCGTTTTATCTATATTGCAGAGACCTACCTGACAATTCTTTACAGCAGCGATCAGTTTTAAATTACTTTTTTTCTTTTAGAAATGTCATTTTGCTGTGGTACTGGTCTAAGCACGGGAAAACTGCACCACTATACAGGCATACTATAGACACCTCCCAGGCACAATATTTAAAGGAATATTTAATTTTTATTGTTTCACTTTAAGCATTATTAAAATCACTACTCCCAAAAAAAATTCAGTTGTTAAAACTTTTTTTTTTACATTGATACATGTCCACTGGGGCAGGACTCAGGACTTTGATGCAAACACTGAATAATGTTCGCTGCTTGGCGAACAGGCTAGCACCTGATATTTGAGTCAAACATACGTTCGACTCGAACATCGGGCTCATCCCTACTGCTGATATTAAAGACAAATAGGGGCGTTGCACATTGAACAGATTTTCACTGTGGACCACCAACCTGCTTGGGTGGAGGAGTAATCTGATTACTGTATCTCTGAACTGTTGAAGGGTCCTTTGGATTATTGATCAGTTCACTTTCTAGCACTGTTTACAGAGAGCTTGTGCTCCATCTCCAAGCACAATCCTCCTTTATCAGCCTACCTTAACGTCTCCTAATGGTTATCCCACTTTCATTTGCAAACAAATGGCACAGGGGATTACGGGGGAAGATTTCCTCACCTTTAGTGATGCAATTGAAGAATAGATTATTATGTTTTCTTATAGGTCATGTAAAAATAGGCAAATATGATTCCTTGTTAGAGCAATGATATAGACCCCATACTCAATCACATGGGGGGGGCAAGTATCTGGATGCCCCCTTATTGTTAAAGGAAGATTCCAGATTCTGAAAAACCCACCACCTGCAGACCCCTACAAACACTGGGCCAGGGTTGTGGGAAAAAAGGCCCTTGTCCTCATTAACATGGGGACAAGGTACGTTTCCAGGAGGTCCCTTCTTAAAACATGCTCACCCAATGTTGAGAGGGGTGGGTGCATGCTCATCCATCTTCTTTCCCACTAGGCTGTATGTTTGGATAAAGGTCTAGTATGGATTTTTGGGGGTTCCCATGCCTATATATCAGGCCGATGCTACCACTAGGCAAACTAAGCAGCATTGATACAGTACATGTCCCCTGGGGCAGGACGCAGGTCCCCAAACACTTTTTATGACAATAACGTGCATATAAGCCTTTAAAATTAGCACTTTTGATTTCCCATAGACTTGGTGTTTGCCCACATTTTTTGCCTATTCGCATGTTCTGGTTGTGAACTGAACTGGGGGGTGTTCGGCTCATCCTTACTGGTCACCCAGGCTGCATTAAAAGATAAGGGTTTGGTTGTAAATATGGTTGGAATATTAGGGGAAAAACCATGCTCCCCCTCTTTTTTTTTTAAAAGCATTGAAAATGGCCAGAATTTAGCTTACATTTTGTGGTGGAGGCTTTTAATAGCAGTGAGTCATTTGCAGTTTAAGAAAATGGTGAATGAAGACAGTTATTCCCATCTATATCAAGAAACAACTGCCAATACACGTCCTTACCCATGAACTGTGGTCAGATGGCTTGGAAGGGCCTATCATGGGAGCTTCCTTATGTCCCAGCAGTCTTTTGTTAATACCTTGACAGGGACTAGTAATAGATAGGGACAGATCACAAAGTATTTGCAGGGAGTAACAGTCTCTGTCGCCCTATATTGTGTTATTGCAAAAGTCCTATTTTTATAGTCAGTGTGTGTTGGGAAAATTTGGAGTAGATAGTGATAGGTCACACAATATTTGTAGGGAGGGATCATTTCTGCCATCTTATACAATGCTGTGTTGGAGACACTTGTCTTCAGTAGATAGGAAGAGATCATACATTGGGGGTTATTTAGGAAAGGCAAATCCACTTTGCACTACAAGTGCACTGCAAGTGTACCTGAAAGTGTACTGACAGTGCTCTTGGAAGTGCAGTTGCTGTAGATCTGAGGGGAAGATCTGAAATGAGGGTAAGCTCTGCTGATTTTATCATCCAGTCATGTGCAAGCTAAAATTATGTTTTTTATTTTCCTTGCATGTCCTCCTAAGAAATACAGAGACTGCACTTCCAAGTGCGCTTTCAGTGCTCTTTCAAGTGCACTTTCAGTGCACTTGTAGTGCAAAGTGGATTTGCCTTTCGTAAATAACCCCCCATTGTTTTCATGGTGAGGTATTTGTGTGTGTGTCAGCAACAACTTTCATTTGCTGTTTAACTGCTGAGATCCCCCTTGGCATTTTGTGTTTGTGGTTTAGTGTATTCAGTTTTATTTTTCAATGAGTACTAATAATGAAATGGGATATAATTTAGCTAGGTTTTTATTTTGGAGTCTGCTCCTAACTTGTCCTTTGCAGCACATCACTGCACACTTGTACAGTACAATTTATTGCACCAAACCCCTGCATTGTTAAGTACACCAAATTATACAGTTAGCCTGGCTGAAAAGTCCCTTTAGTTCAAACAATAAAAGGGAAATAAATATCATATAATCTTATATACACAACCCTATACCCACAGCTGATCCAGAAGAAGGCAAACGACTCCAGCAAAGCATGATCCAATTTTCTCCAGCAGGGGAAAAAGTCCTTCCTGGTCTCCAAGGGGCAATTGGATATTCCCTGGATCAACTTTACCTATAAATATTAGTATCCAGTTATATTATGTGTATCAAGAAAATAATCCAAGCCTTTTTTAAACCAATCTACTGAGCTGGTTAGAACCAGCTCTTGAGGGAGTCTATTGTACATTTTTACAGCCCTTACTGTGAAGAAACCTTTCCGTATTTGGAAATGAAATCTTCCTTCAGATGTAAAGGGTGCCCCCTTGTCCTCTGTGATGACCCTAAAGTGAATAACTCAACACCAAGTTCACCATAGTTACATATAGTTACATAGTTAGTAAGGTTGAATAAAGACACCAATCCATCCAGTTCAATCTGAGTGAGTGTCTACAATTCTCCCTATCCCTGTACATTGCACACTCACATCGGTCCATACCCTCAAGTAGCCCACAATCCAAGGTCCCCATTCATATACTAGGGCCAATTTTGGACAGAAGCCAATTGACCTACCTGCATGTCTTTGGAGTGTGGGAGGAAACCGGAGTACCTGGAGGAAACCCACACAAGCACAGGGAGAACATGCAAACTCCAGGCAGGTAGTGTTGTGGTTGGGATTTGAACCAGCAACCCTTCTTACTGTAGGTGAGAGTGCTAACCACTACACCACTGTGCTGACCATATGGACCACTTATGTATTTATGTATGTTGATCATATGTCCTGCTCTTCTCAAGAGGATAAACATAACCAAATCCTGTCATAGCCAATAATAAAGTTAGGAAATCCTCTATATTTAAAATGTCTGGCATTCCTAAAGAGAGAGGCAGAGGCTGTGAAAGGTTCTGTGTACATAGCTAGTAGGGGTGAACAGATTCTACATCTGCAAATATAAAAAAAAACAATAGCTTACTATGCAGTAAGGAGTGGACCCCATGAACTATTGGGAGCCCAAGCTGGACCACTGGCTGTAGCTTGCAAGTTCTCACTGGTTTCAGTTGATGTCTCTTCTGTTCAAAATTCAGCCTAGTAAAAGTGATAGAGCACTGTGCATTGTCACTACAATATTGTGCTGTTTTTTTCAGTGAAATAAATGCAATACAATGTTGATTTTTGGATTAAACCCTGGCTGCTGTTCCTCTTGTTCCGCATGTGTCCTAGTAAAATTGATTAAATACTGTACATGGGGTCACTGCAATATTTAGCTTTTTTTTTTTTTTTTTAATTCACACTTACCTTGAATTTTATTAAAGGCTGTCTTGCATCTCTCCTGTTCAAAATGCATCCTAGTAAATGTAATAACATACTGTGCATGGAGTTACTTTAACTCTAATGTTGATATTCTGATTACATGCTGCCAGGTGTCTCTCTTTTTCAAAATACAGTCTTGCATGCCTGGCTTTTTCAATGAAATAAATATACATTAAATTGGCAACCTAGTAAAAGTAATAAAATACTGTCCATAGAATGACTCATATTTTACTGTCTTATTTCAGTTTATTAAATACACTTTAACCACTTTAGCCTCAGAAGAATTTACCCCCTTCCTGACCAGGCCATTTTTTTGCGATATGGCACTGCGTCGCATTAACTGACAATTGCACGGTTGTGTGACGTTGTACCCAATAAAAATTGATGTCTTTTTTCCCCCCACAAATAGAGCTTTCTTTTTGAGGTATTTGATCACCTCTGCAGTTTTTATTTTTTGCGCTATAAACATAAAAATAGCAACAATTTTTTTTTTTATTAGTGGTGGTGATCAGTGTTTTTTTTTTTATTGTGACTGCGAAATTGCCGCGGACAGATTGGACACTTTTGACACTTTTTGGGGCCAGTGACATTTATACAGTGATCGGAGCAAAAAATAGCCATTGATTACTGTATAAATGTCATTGGCAGGGAAGGGGTTAACACTAGGGGGGCAATCAAGGGGTTAACTGTGTTCCCTAGGTGTGTTCTAACTGTGGGGGGATGGGACTGACTAGGGGAGGAGACCGATCATGTTCCTACTTAGTAGGAGCACACGATCTGTCTCTACTCCCCTGAGAGATGCAGGGTTTGTGTGTTTACACACACAGATCCCGGTTCTAGCTCTATACAGAGTCATCGCACGAGCATCAGCTCCGGGGACATGCTCACCTGCTAAAGCGCCTTAAAGAGCCAGCGTACAGCTACGACGGCTCATGCAGGGAAGCCAACCTGCCACAGTATAACTGCGGTGGCTGGTCCAGAAGCAGTTAATGTTTAATTTTGGATTAAACACTGCCTGGTTTTATTGCCTTTTCATAATTAATTTTGGTCAACATGTCTAATTACTGTGCATTGTGTCGTTACAATATTTTTTCTATGAAATAAATACACTCTAAAATTGAATTTTGGATTAAAATCTTGCTTGTATCTCTGATTTCAAAATGGAACCTAGTAGAAGTGTTTGAATGCTGTGCATTGAACCACTGCAATATTTTGCTGGATTTGCTCAGTGAACAAATACATTCTAATGTTGATCTTTTGATTAACCATCTTAATATCAGACACTTTCACCACCTTCCTGCCCAGGCCAATTTTCAGATTTCAGCAATGCTACACTTTGAATGACAAATGCAACACTTTACACAAATGAAATTTGTATCATATTTTGAGATAGCGCTTTCTTTTAGTGTTTTTTTGTTTCCATAATATGTTTTATTGAAGTTGCTTCACAAATACATCCAAAATATAAATGAACAGATTCAGTACATACATCTGTAAAGGATACAGCCATAAAATTGTTATCTGCAAATTTGGAAATGTGTGCTGTACAAAGAAGCAAAAGTTAACCAACACAAGATAAGTAGATAAAAAAACTCAGAATATCTGGGTTTCTCAAAAGGTTTGTACTGTCTCTGAAAGGACTTCCAGACCCAGGGGAAACACACTTATAAGTTTCCATTCTCCCCCTCTGCAATTAAAAAATTCAACAATGACTCCTGATGCCCTCCATGGGGCCATGAGAATCTACTTTACAGAGGGGTCCAGGAATATCTGCAGAAACTCTACCATGAGTTGAGTATCAGTGAGAAATCTTTAAAGGAAGGGAAGAAGGATATGAAAGAATAACAATAGCTCTAAAACAAATGTATCCCCAAAAAAAGATGGATGGCTCCAGAGGTCGGCATACAAATTATTACATGTAGTAAGAGAACCCACGATAGGCATGTTCTGAGAATCTAGTCGATAGAGAATAAGGTAAAGAAAGCGATAAGGAAAAAGAGTAAGGCCCCTTTCACACTGACGATCCATTCAGGCCCGCCTGTCAGTTTTTCAGGCGGACCTGAACGGATGCTCCATAGAGCTCTATGGAGCGTCAGATGTCAGCGGTGACATTTCCGCTGACATCCGACCCGCTCCGATGCGAAAAAGTGTTACGGAGGAAAAAGCTATTTTTCCATCCGTCTGCGGATCGGATCGGGTGACGACGGACACTGTGTGCAGAGACGGACCTGTCATCCCCTCTGAGCAAACGGATATCCACGGGGCGGATCAGCACTGATCCGCCCCATGTGAAAGGACCCTAAGAAAGAGAAAAAGAGGAAGGAGAAAAAAAGGGAAGGAGGGCTTTTGGTGTTATTTAATCCAACAAGGTTTTCTATTTTTTGCTATATAAATGAAAAAATACCAAAAATTATTAGTTTCTGTTATACAATTTTGCAAATAAATAATCTTTCTTCATAAATATAGGCCAAAATGTATTCTGATATATTTCTTGGTATATTTCTGGTAAAAATAACCCAAATCAATATTTCTTACACACAGCATAGGCATACTTAGAATTATACCCCAAAACATATTCTGCTATGCCTTCTGAGTATGGGGATACCACATGTGTGAGACTTTTTCATAGCCTAGATGCATGGAGGGGCCAAATATCCAAGGAGCACATTTGGACTTTGAAAAAGCATAAATTATGCATCAAATTTCCTGACTAACTAACACATTTTTGAAGGCTCTGGAGCACCAGGACAATGGAAACACCAACCAAATGACTTCATTTTGGAAAGAAGACACTCCAAGGTATTTTTTTAAAGGCATAGTGAGTCTTTTGAAAATGTCATTATGTTGCCACATTGTTTGAAAATGCAGAAAACAAAATAAAAATTTATTTTTTACATGAAGTTGTCATGTAATGAGATATTTTGAACAAACATCATGCTTAGAATTAGACTCCAAGACATATTCTGTTACTACCTCCTGAGTATAGTGATTTGAAGTCCCTTTTTCAGACTTTTTCAGAGCCTAGCCATATAGAAATGGCCAAAATTCAAGGAAGCACCTTCAGGCACTCTAAGGACATAAATAATGCATCTAATTTCCTGACTACCTATCAGATTTTTGGAGGGCCTGGAGTACCAGGACAGTAGAAACACCCACAAAAATTACCACATTTTGGAGAGTAAACACCCTGGCATATTTTTTAAGAGGCATGGTAAGTCTTTTGAAGATGTCATTATATTGCCACAAGCCTGGAGTCTCGCAGTCAGCGGGATGTTCAGATGGGTCAGTTTAGGCCACAGGCAGAGATTTGTTCAGCACACAGGCAAAGGATCAGCCCAAGCAGCTAGCAGAAACAGGGTCAATAAGCAGGACATGGTTAGTACAAGCAGCAGGCAGAGGCAACACTGCACCATTGTGGTGGTGATCAGGAAGACTGTAACTAGTGTGGTGGTGATCAGGGACACTGTAACTGGTGTAGCAGTGATCAGTGACACTGTAACCGGTGTTTTGGTGATCAGGGACAATTTGACTGGTATGTCATGATCAATGACAATATGACTGGTGTGACTGTGATCAAGGACACTAACTGGCATTGCGGTGATTAGGGACAGTATGACTGGTGTGGCGGTGATCAGGGACACTGTAACTTGTGTGGTGGTGTTTAGGAAAAATATTTTTGGTGTGGACAATATAACTGGTGTGGCATTGATTAAGTATACAGTTACTGGTGTGGTGGTGATCATGGACATTGTAACTGGTGTAGCAGTGATCAGGGACACTGTAACTGGTGTGGCAGAGATCAGGGGAAATATGACTGATGTGTTGATGATCGTGGATACTGTAACTGGTGTAGTGGTGATCAGTGACACAATAACTAGTGGTGTGGCACTGACCAGGCACACTGTAACTCATGTCTTGTAATTAGGGACAATATGACTAGAATGATGGTGGTCAGGGACACTGTAACTAGTGTGGCTGTGATCAGACACAATATGACTGTTGTATCATGATCAGGGATGATATGACTGGTGTGGCATGATCAGGGACAATATGACTGTTGTGACGGTGATCAGGGATAATATGACCTAACGTGGTGATGATCAGGGACATTGTAACTGGTGTGGCTGTGATTAGGGATAATATGACTGGTGTAACGATGATCATGGACACTGTAACTGATGTAGCAGGGATCAGGGGCACAATAACTGTTGTAGGTGTGATCAGGGACACTGTAACTGGTGTGGCTGTGGTTAGGAACAATAAATATGACTGGTGTGGTGATGATTGGGGACAATATGACTGTTGTGGCAATGATCATGAACACTGTAACTAGTGTGGCACAGATCAGAAACACAATAACTGGTGTGGCAGTGCTCAGAGACACAATAACTGGTGTGATGTGAATAAGGACAGTACGATTGGTGTGGCAGTGATCAAGAACAATATGACTGGTGTGGCAGTGATCAGGGACACAATAACTGGTGTGGCGGTAATCAGGGTTACTCTAACTGTTGTGACAGTGAGTAGGGGCAATATGACTGGTGTGGAAGTGATCAGAAACAATATAACTGGTGCAACGGTAATTAGG
Organism: Lithobates pipiens; assembly: GCF_037356315.1. Lineage (NCBI taxonomy): Eukaryota > Metazoa > Chordata > Amphibia > Anura > Ranidae > Lithobates > Lithobates pipiens. The sequence goes on along the minus strand of NW_027507758.1, from coordinate 101,100,581 downwards.
GACAGTGTAACTAGTGTGGCCATGATCAGGGACAATATGACTGGTGTGGTGGTGATCAAGGACACAGTAACTGGTGTAGTAGGGATCAGGGTCATTGTAACTGACTGTAGGGACAATATGACTAGTGTGCGGTGATCAGGGACAATATGACTGATGCAATGGTGATTAGGGACACTGTAAATGGGTGGAGTGGGTGGCAGCGATTAGTGGCAGTGATTAGTGATTACCCTGACTGGTGCAGCAGTAATTAGAGACACCATGAGTGGGTGGCGGTGACTAGGGACACTGTCAGTGGGTGGCAGTGATGAGGGACACTGAATGGATTGCAGTGATTAGGGACACTGTGAGTGGACTGCAGTGATTAGGGACATTGTGAGTGGCAGTGATTATGGACACTGTGAGTGGACTGTGCTGATTAGAGACACTGTGAGTGGGTAGCCATAATTAAGGACACTGTCAGTAGACTGTGTTGATTAGCGACACTGTGAGTGGTGATAATGGACACTGACTGGTATGGTGGTGGTTAGGGATTCTGACTGGCAGCACTGGTCTTGTGACATCGAACTGCTGTTGTTGGTAATCGGACATAATGGATAGCAGCACTGACATACAGTGCTATCAGGGCACCCAGCCATTGTACATGATTACTGCCACAGCAGTACTATGTTTTTTTTTTCTCTCAACATATTGTCTCCAGAGCACTGCTTCGCTACTGTACTACTTTGGTGGAGTGAACAGGGATTATTGTTTTTTACACTCTGCTTATTACAGTGATTATCACTGATTAAACAACCAGTAACATTGTTCAAAGGTTTCATTCATGAAAGCTTAGTTCACTACTGTGATGATGTGATAAGTCACTGCTACTACATGGTACAGGGCCAGTGTGACTGGCTCTGGTACCATGTGATCCCTGTGACCAATCACAGAGATCACACAGCAGTAAGCAAGGCATCATGAATGACAGCCTTGTTTACTACTATAACTGTGATTGATATGATTATTTACAGTGATCATATGGTCCCAGGTAGGCTTGTGCAATTCGTTTCGTAACGAATCTAAATTCGGCCGAATTTTGCATCTTATAATAAAAAAATAACGAATAACAACGAATACGAAAGAAATATAACGAATGAATTCGAATGAATTCAAATTAATTTGGTAATTCTTTAAAGATCTAATGAAACAAAAGGTCAGCTCAAAGTAAATCTTATAGTCCAATCAGCTAATTAATTTTGTGTCAGAGGTTGGATTACTGGCAAAGTGCATTCCTGAGAACTGAGTTAGAAGGGTGTTGTATTGTATTTGAGCCGAGGAGAAGAGACATTGTCATTGTGTGTGTTAAAAGATTCAATAAACAAACGACTTTCCAAACTACGAATCACTACGAATGTCTATACATACATAAATTTTGAATTTCAACGAATACGAACGAATGAATTTGACACTCTACGAATAATAACGAATTATCCGAAAACGTATTAACGTAACATAACGAATATAACAGAACGAAATTATGTATTTTACGAATGACAACGAACCGAAACTAAACGAAATTTTCCATTGTGCACAAGTCTAGTCCCAGGGCAGCTCACAGCATCTGGTAACATAATTGGTGATCCACCGTGTCTGCAAAACAACGATCACATATCACACCTAGGGGGTATGTGTGGTGCACACTTATGGGAGGACGTACAAGTATGTCCTCCTGAATATAGAGAGCATCTACCTGGCCTGTTTAAGTACATTGGCCAGGTGGGAAGTGATTAAGAGCTGACGGGTCTCTTTCTTTTTCAACATTTGGTCTAGTTAATGTGCATAAATATTGTGCATGGAGTTGCTGCAATTTTTTGCTGTCTTGTTTCTATAACATAAACACACTCTAAAGTTGTTTTTTTGTATTAAATGCTTGCTTGTGTTACTTCTGTTCCAAATGCAGCCTAGTAAGAATGATGAAATACTGTACATGAATTTATATATTTTTTTTTTACTGTCCTATTTCACGTAAAATAAATACACTCTAAAGTTGATTTTTGGATTAAAAGTTGGTTGATGTCTCTGCTATTCCAAATATCTCCAGTCAGTAAAATACTTTACTGTTTTTACACTGTAATGTATTTTGAAAGGAAAAGCTGCCTGGTGTCTCTCCAGTTTCAAATGTGGTCTCATTTAAAAGTGCTTAAATGCTGTGCATGGAGTCAGTACAATACTTTTCCTGAATTTTTTCTGTGAAATAATACATTTTTTTATTGATTTCTTGAATAAATATCACTTGCTGTCTCATTTTAAAAATGCAACCTGCTTCAGTACTGTGCCTGGAGTCAGTACAATATTTTGCTCACTTTTTTCATATGATTTGCGTGTATGTGTGCATGGACTAAGCAATTATTCTGCCACTTTTTAGTGAAATGATGCACTCTAATTTTGATTTATTGATTAAATCAAAAATTGACGCTTTGTGCATCCCTCTGTTGGCCCACTAAAGCTGCTTACATTATTTTGAGTCTGTGTGATATTTTTGGCATTTTCTGTGAAAAAAAAACACTTTAAATAATACACTCTAATTTTTTTTTTCATTATAAACCTGCCTGGTTTCTCCTTCTTAAATTGCTACCCTATAAAAGTTAGGTGTCCATACAATATTCTGGCTGTTGTCTCTTAATTAATGCACTCTAATTGTTTCATTATATATCTTGTAATGTATTTATACAATTTTTATTATAATGCTTAATAATTAATTAATAATTAGTTAATGTTTCATTAAAATTGTAACTTTTATCGTTGAGTTACTGAGACTGCATCACATTTACATTTCATTTAATTTATAATTTTTTAGCTTTGCGTTACTTAGACTGCATCAAATTTAAAGTTAATTTAAATTATAACTTTTAGCTTAGGTTTCTTATACTGCATCAAACAGTTCAATAGCTGTCTTTTTTTGTGTTTGCACCCAAAACATCACACATCCTCAGGTTATGGAAATGCAGCTTCTCACTTTAGTGAAGGCCTGTTCAGACATGACACTTGCTGTGGGGTACACTAGCACCTGAAGCACGTGTTGTGCCACCTCCAGCCAGTGCTCCAACCTTGTGCACCCCAAAAAAAATTACACACCCACTCCAGGTTATTCAAATGCAGCTTCTAATCACAAATTCCCCCCTCAACACAGTGCTCTCTCCTTGACACCCAATAATTCATCAATATGAACTTCCACCTAGCAGCACTAAGGTCATTGATTTGAATCCAAACTACAGCACTACCTGCATGTGTTTCCTTTGGGTACTCTGATTTCCTCCCACACTCCAAAGACATGCTGGTAGATTAATTGTCTCCAGTTTAAATTGGCCTTAGTATGTGTATGAATTAATGTGAGCTAAGAACCTTAGATTGTAAGCTCCTTGAGGACAGGGAACAATGTAAATTTACAATATATGTATAAAGCGCTGCGTAAATTGACATCGCTTTATAAAAACCTGTAATAAATCAATAAATAAAACAGTGTGCATTCAAGGGTGCATCCAAAAAAGGAGCCTTATCATCCCCGCAAGCCAGGTTTCATTGAGGAAATGTTAAATAAAAACTTAAAAATATAAAAGAAGCCAATTCTGATTTTTTTTCTAAATAAATAACATAAAAAAAAAAAATAGTGGCTGGTGTGAAAATGGCTGGTTCTCGACCGGTGTTAGGTAGTCTTCATTATTAAAAGTCATTGTCTTGTTTCAGAGGAGGAGAAGAAGGACCTTTCTGCTAGAATATATGGAGAAATTGACCAAATTCATTTTCTCAATATATATAAATAAAATGTGCAAAATAAATGTATCTAACTACTACAAGCACAGCATAGAATCTATGAAATCCAAGAGGGTGATTTAGTCTATGGCCATTTGGCTGCCATCAGAAGATTTGAAGAAATGCAAGCAAACTATGGCCAAAAGATCAGACACTTCATTTCTGCTGCTGCCTACCCTACCCCTGGCTTTAGAATTTTTCCAATACTCTTCATACTGCCTGCCTTTCCCCCTAAACTGTAAAAGGGCAGGCATTCTTTTCAATTTTTTAAATCTCCTTCTTCACTTCAAGGAAAGTTTCTGTTGACTCAGTTTCCCATAACCTGCTGCTGTATGGTCAGCCCACCTAAAAAAAAAGACATACTACTTATATTTTGCAGCCATCTCTTTTCTACAGTCATTCAAAGTTCAAAGTTCAGCATTTATACAGCTTGCCTGATCCTTTAGAAAGCAGAGGATGGGGAGCTGAAGTTACAATCTGCAGAGCTCAGTGAGGAGAGCTCTGAGAGTTGATTGGAGGGAAGAGACACACCCCCATCACACAGCACACAGGAATAGAGCTAAGGCTGTATGTCATAGGCTGTGTGCTGGAGATCCCTCCTCTGCCACCTTTTTTCTATTGATGTCAGGTAAACCTGTCAGAAGGGACTCATGCAGATAGCAGAGGAACAAGGCTGGCGGACAGAAGTGACACTTAGTGCTCTGGATTGAGACAGGTACACACTATAAAGGGATATGCTTTGTACATATTACATGTCAGAGGTTTATAACCACTTTAAAGAAAAATAAAATAAATAAATAATTCACCAGGAAAAGTTTGGCTCACTTGTAACAGCCTCATCATGTGTGTAGAAGAGCAGATTTCCCAAGAGATTGAAGAAACTCTCCAGGATCTACTGAAAATGGTGTCACCTTACGGTGGACTGACCCATGCTTTGGCTGTCATGTTGGAATTTCTTGTGAGTATTTCTGTTACCTTGGGAAATGTAAATATTTCATTCAGATCTATTGTGGTCTTTCTACACTGCAACAGTATGGCAGAATACACATGGTCTATTTATAAAGCAGTGAATTTGACTTTCACCAAACATTCTCTGGTGGAGAATCAATCACTGTCATTCTCCTGCAGAGAATGTTTGCTGAATAAACATGCAATGTATGAAAGGGCATTTTTATTTGTTTTGGATAAGGAGGGATTAAAACCCCTGGCAGGTTTTCTCCCCAATAGGACACAGACAGCCCGATAGGAGCTTTAACTCTTCCCGGCGCTGTATAAAAAAGGCTTGGCTTTACATACAATTTAACTTTTTTTTCCCTTTCCCTTATCTTTGTCAAAAATGTATAGGTACAATTGTTCACACTGACACTAAGGATTTTAGGAATACATTAGTGGTAAACATTGTATCCACCAAGCTCTCCTACCACATCTGCATGGGGAAATTATTAATGAACTGTTTACCAATGTGCTGTAAGTGGGACATCACAATACATCCACTACTCATGGAGTCTATGGGTGCCACTTTTCACTTGCTGTGATAGCTACCTTTCCCCATTTTCCCACATGAAAACTAATATGAGTTAAAGTGATACCAAACATATAATGTTTAACCACTTCAATACAGGACATTTCTACACCCTTCCTTCCCAGACCAATTTTTAGCTTTCAGTGCAATCACACTTTGAATGCCAATTACTCATCAACACCGTACCCAAACAAATTTATTATATTTTTTTTCATACAAATAGAGCTTTCTTTTGGTGGTATTTAATCACCACAGGTTTTTTTATTTTTTGCGACATAAGTGAAAAAAAAAGAAAGTTTTGAAAAAAAAACAATTTTTTTTTGTTTCTATGATAAAATTTTGCAAATAAGTCATTTTTGTTCATAAATTTGGACCAAAATTCATACTGCTACATCTCTTTTTTAAAAATAACCCAAATTAGTGGATATTATTTGGTCTCTGTGAAAGTTATAGAATCTACAAGCTATGGTGAAAATCATTTAAAATTGATCAAACCTAATGCACTGATGGCCTGTCTCATTTCTTAAGGCCCTGAAATGTCAGGAAAATACAAATACCCCCCAAATGACCCCTTTTTGAAAAGTAGACAGTCAAAGGTATTAAGTATGAGGCATGGTGAGTTTCTTGAAGTTGTAATTTTTCCCACAATTCTTGTATGGCGAAACCACATGTGTGGGACTTTTACACAGCCTGGCCACACAGAGAGATCCAACATGCAGGGAGCACCATCAGGGGTTCTAGGAGCATAAATTGCACCTCTAATTTCCTAACAACCTATTACATTTGTGAAGGCCCTGGCGCACCAGGACACTGGAATTACCCACAAAATGACCCCATTTTGGAAAGCAGACACTCCAACGTCTATTCTATGAGACATAATGAGTCTTTTGAACGGTTCATTTTTTTCACAAGTCTTTGGAAAATGTGGAAAGAAAATGAAAACGTATTTTTTTTACACAAAGTGGTCAGTTTATATGATATTTCTAACTCAAAGCATGTATATAACAAAAATTACACCCCAAAATACATTCTGCTACTCCTTCTGTGTGTGGTGATACCACATGTGTGAGACTTTTACACAGCCTGTCTACATATAGAGGCCCAACATGCAGGGAGCACCGTCAGGCATTCTTGGAGCATAAATTACACCTCTAATTTCCTAACGACCTTTTACAATTTGGAGGTCCTTGAGCACCAGGACACCATTTTGGAAAGCAAACACCCCAACGTATAATCTATAAGGCATAATGTGTCTTTTCAACAGTTCATTTTTTTCCACAAGTCTTCGGAAAACGAGGAAAAAAATTAAAATGTATTTTTTTTTACACAAAGTGGTCAGTTTATATGATATTTCTAACTCAAAGCATGTATATAGCAAAAATTACACCCCAAAATACATTCTGCTACTCTTTCTGAGTATGGTGATACCACATGTATGAGACTTTTACACAGCCAGTCCACATACAGAGGCCCAACATGCAGGAAGCACCGATATAAATACAAAGAATTACCGCTCTAAGGTAATGACTTCTCCCAAAACAGCTGTCTCCACAATCCCACAGGGTGCTGGCTCTGTTTGCAGCAGGAACTGAAGTAGAAAAGATGTAACTGGATAGCCGCACTCCGAATTATTCAACTTTATTTAAAAAATGTAATTAAAATCATAGCATCTAGGCTGGTAAACAGACTAACTGCACAGCCGCTGACATGTTTCACACCGAACACGAACATGGAGCATAAATGACACCTCTAATTTCCTAACGACCTATTATACTTTTGAAGGGCCTTGAGCACCAGGACAGTGGAATTATCAACAAAATTACCCCATTTTGGAAAGCAAACACCCTAACATATATTCTGAGGCATGGTCCTTTGATGTCACAGTCCCGGAGGATGCTGGGGCTGGGACAGCATAAGGGGGGCGGGGTCACCAGGTGACATCGCCCGGTGACCCCCCCTTGTCCCTATATAAGTCGCCGCACAACGCATCCCTGCCATTGTGGCCAGAGAGAGCATTGAGTCAACATCGCAAGGAGGAAAAAGAACAAGAGAAGGAGAGAAGAAGGTGGTGGCGGCAGCGGCAGCTGCAGCGACAGAAGACCGGGCCAATGCTAGTAAAAGAGCTAGAAGAAGATAGTGGAGGCCCAGCAGAAGAACCGAAGAGGGGGACAAGACTCCCAAAGAGCGGGACAAGACCCCGAAGTCAGAAGAAGACCCCTGGACGGCGGCCACAACGAAGAAGAAAGCCGGGCTCCTCCGCTAGTAAAAGAGCTAGCAAAAGAGCAGATGATAGCGGAGGAGTCCGGCGAGAAGACCCCCCCCGAGATGGAAGAAGAGAAGACCACCGGAGCAGTCCAATAAATTAATTAAAAAACTTGTGTTTTTTTATTTACACTTCTCACCAGGTGAATGGGTAGGGGTACATCGTACCCCATACTCATTCGCATAGGGTGGGGGGCTTATTAAAGGGGATTCCGATAAGCCCCCCACCCGCAGACCCCGACAACCAATGGCCAGGGTTGTTGGGAAGAGGCCCTTGTCCTCATCAACATGGGGACAAGGTGCTTTGGGGTGGGGGGCCGCAGAGCCCAAAGCAACCCCCCATGTTGAGGGCATGTGGCCTGGTAAGGCTCAGGAGGGGGGTCTGATATGGTGTATGAATGGCATTTTTTCGGCGTAGAGCTTCCCCTTTAAGTCCATACCAGGTGACGGGGCTAGCGATATGTTAATCTCGCCGATGGAGGCGGTGACATTGACTTCCTTCGCTAGTCCCGTCTACCTGGAGCCGTGTTCAAAATGTTTATTTCAAAAGTTCGGCGGACTCTCGCCATAGTCCGGTGGATTGTCCGGACCGGAAAAGTCCGGTCATGTGGGGACAAGTCCGCTCGTTCAGAAAGTCCGGCGGACCTCCGCTGACGAGATCCGCCGGATAGTCCGATCATGTGTAGCTTGGAGCTTGGAGCTTACATAGTCTGAGCAGCATGGTAAAGAGGAAAAAAGTGCATCATAAAAATTTTAATTCAGTATGCAATAGACCTTCTGGCATCCCATAGAGGATGGCAGTCCTGGCATCCCATAGAGGAAGGGGTTTTTATTTCCCTCTATTTCTAGTCCTAGGAAGAAAACAGGGGGTCTGCACCCAGTATTGGACCTAAAAAAGCTCAACAGAGGAATAGACCTAGAATCAATCAAAATGGTGAACTTACAATTGGATCGGTTTTATTGATAAATCCAGGTGACTGGATGCTGTCCGTAGATGTGTTGGATTCTTATCTACATGTTTCCATCCATCTGGCCTAACAAAAGCTTTTGTGTTTCACAGTCCACCATCATTTTTAGTTTATCCACCTCCCCCAGGACATTTACAAAAGTACTTTTACCCATGATTGTGCTGCTGAGAGAGACGGAGTTGAACGTTTTCATCATTATCTGGATGATGTCCTTCCCTTGACAGAGAGTCAAGGAATACTTGTTCAGCATATTGCACACCCTCCAAAGCTTCAGCTGACTGATCAATTGGAAGAAGAGCCAATTGTGTCCTATGCAAAAAAAATACTTTCTGGAAGCTAGTTACCAAGTTTAACATGGTGCAGATTCCTCAGGAGAAGACTGATATGATAATACAGAGGGTGAAGTCTGCTCTGCAAGTGAGCTGCCTGCTAGCCATATGGTGCCTGAACATATTGGTTTCTCTGACGTCTACGTTCCCAATGATCCAATGGGCTCAGTGGTAGTTCCAATTTCATTCCTCAAGCAATGGAATGTAGCCTCCATGCATTAGTAGATTCACATCACCCGGTAAATAAAGGACTCTCTGCAGTGGTGGACCCAAGTAGATATTCTGAGGAGCCATTGCCCAATCATGCCTCTGGAAGCAGAGCTGGTGAAGTTGGATGGCAGCCTGAGTGGCTGGGGAACTCATTAGATACCAAAACCAGACAGTCCAAGATCTGTGGGCTTTCAAAACCTAAAGACTAGTGTTGGAACTCAGAGCAGCATTTGATGACTTGTTGGCATTTGCTACATGTGCTTGGACAACAAGGTTGCAGTAGAGATACAAGAAGCTGTACCTTGATGATGATAGTTCAACCAATTCTCGAGTGGGCACAGCTTCACCTGACTGGTAGCTCTGTACATACCAGCAGTTTAGAACAAGCTTGCTGACTATTTGAGCCATTAAATTTTTTTTAGACGAGTGGTCTCTCAGTCCCACAGTTTTCTCCCTTGTGACCAGGAAAAGGGGATCCTGGGGAGACTGCCGTATTGGTCAGCGGAGGGGGTGGACTGCTTTCACCACCAGTGGAACTTTTAGTTTGGATATATCTTCTCTCCAGTCCCCCTAATAGCCAGGTTTCTGGCCAGGTTCAGTCATTCCTCTGTGACATTGGCGGCATCATTCCATTTTGGCTCAGGATGCCTTGGTTTCTAACCTTGCTCCAACTCAGTATGGAACCACTTCCAAGTAGCCCTTTCCGGTCACTCTCTCAGTAACAATTTGTACATCCAGATCCTGAGAGATTGCACCTCATGGCATGGAGGTTGAGAGGCAGAGGCTGTTAAGCCAGGGCTGCACAAAGGAAGTGGTAGCCATGCTGCTGTAAGCCAGAAAGAGTACAACAATTAATACTTATCAGAAAGTCTGAGCAAAATGTTTTTAGCTCACCAAAGAAAACTCCTGGAACCCAATATCTCCAGAGGTGCCTCAAATTGTTCAATTTCTTCAGTTGGAAAAAGGCCTAGGTGAGAAAACTTTATAGGTCTATGTCCCAGCTCTCTCAGCAATGACAAGGGTATGCTGTCATGATGTGTCAGGAAAATGGAAAATTGGATATTCCCCTTTCTGTAATTTTTCTTTCCTGGTGCATCTTTATGGCAGTATACAGGTTCTCACTCTTGAGGTAATAGTTACCTAGGATTTAAGCAGGCTGGATCGTTTTATTAGCTTTATAGTTATTCAGTCCTATCAGGTTGTGGGTGGAGCCACCACACAGTGTATGCCATGCAGATGTACAAGGAAAGTAAAATTATGGAAAGGTGATTATACATTTTTCTATTTTCTTCATTATCGGTGGTCAAACAGAGCAGATGGGAAAACAAGGGAATGTTATTATGTGTGAGAGATTGAAAGAGGAGCGACGCCACTCTGAGTGCAGTATGTCAGTTAAAATTCAATGTCTAATAAAAGTAAGATCAACTCACATTTTGGTGAAATATAATGTGCATGGCATGAGTAGCTTGGGCTCCTGCAGTCCAGCTGGGCAGCGGTGGTTGTCAGCAGTTCCCAGGGAGCTCCGGTCGTTCCTGAGGCTCCGAGGCTGAAGATGGTCACACAACAATCACGTCATACCATATGCCTGTTGAAGGAGTACGCATGCTCCGAACGCAAGCTTGACCATGTCTTCCGTCCATCACCACTGACCTGCTTGTTGTGTGACTGCCTTCAGCCTCAGAGCCTTGGGAACCACTGGAGCCGCTGGGAACTGTTGACCACCACCGCTGCCCAGCTGGACTACAGGAGCCCAAGCTACTTATGCCATGCACATTATATCTCACCAAAATGTGAGTTGATCTTACTGTTATTAAACGTTGAATTTTAACTTACATACTGCACTCAGTGTGGCACCGCTCCTCTCTCTCTCTCTCACACATATCCACAAAGTCACTTCTGCTCTCTACTACTGGCTGTCCACACTGATACAGACCAGAACCCCTAAACCCTGGTCTGGTCTCAGCAGTAAATAAACGTTGCCTACTGGCACATCTGGACATTGGAACCATTTCCATATCGCACTAGCTGCATTTCTAGCTCTCCATATTTTTTAATTGAAGTTAGTATGTGCTGCTGCTAAGTCTTTCATTAAGGCCCCATTTATTCCTGAGCATTTTGCAACTCAACGCTTCAAAACCCTCAACATTCAAAATCCCATTGTTCATAATTGTGCCTGTTTATACCTTGGCATAGTGTTGCTTGAAGCTTGTAGCTTGAAAACTTACATGAGCTTCTTTTGAGCAATAAGCTTCAAGCATTTTTGGTTCCAACAGACCTCAGTCAGAACACCTAAAAAAGTATGAACATGCATGAAAAAGCAAAACCATCTTTACTGCATATTTCTACTCCCTGATAACTACCTTTCAGTTGGCTAAAAATGATTAAAAAATAAAACGCTCAAGCCTCAGACACCCACAAAAATGTCTAACTATCACAAAAAAAAAGTTTGCATAATGACCAAAGACACTCAGTTCACGTGAATACAGCCTAAAGTGAACCTATTATTTTCCATTGCATTGGAAAAAAAAATGGCTCTACTGTAATGTGTTTGTGCAAAGTACACTAAAATACCTAACAATGCCTTCTTGAACACAACTATGATAATTGCCCCATACCCCAGATTCACACATATTGTACCTCTCTCTGACAGTCCTGGTCTTCCACAATCTATGACTTTGTTTACATCCCTCCATTATGTTTCACTTGGATACCAGCTTCACCTGTGCAGCAAGAGCCCACACAGTTGCATAGAGCTGTCTCCCAAATATTTCCAATCTTGGGAGATCACCTCAATCAACTCCATCGCTGCTTACTGCACAGGCATGGTTGGCAGAGGAGAAAAAAGTAGTTAAAGGATGGGAAAATATGAATTAAACTAAGGCCTACATCTGTGCTGCCACATATCTGTGTTCAGCCGATGGGAATGAGTTACTGTAATTTCAAAATAAATTTTCAATATTTTAAAATCTGCAACTTTCCATAAAATAATACTTAAAGTGGAAGTAAACTCCCCTATCGTTTTCAGCCTAAGGAATCGGCCATCTTTGCCTCTGTTTAATGTTCAACTGCTATGGTGCTGCACATGTGATTCGTTATGACACCAGCCATTGTATGGTTTGATAGTTTGGCTGAGAGCACAGCCAATGTGCAGTTAGCATTCCCGGCATGCCTTTTTTTTTTTAACTGTTTAAATCCATGGGTTTACTTCCACTTTAAAGATCCCGTCAATGAAAGTCCTTTTGAAAGCACTTCCTGTTATATTGTGATAATGAATTCTTACTGTCTTCACATTGTGCTTTTGCGTTGCTACTCTGTCACATGGGTTCACATTGAAATTAAAAAATGATCATTCCAACACACTCAGGCACGGTCCACTGCTGTTACCATCAGGAAATAAAAACTGAGAATTTTCACAGATAACCAGCAAAAAAAACAGCAAAAAAAACCCCCAAAAAGTAAACAGCTACTGCTGGAGAGAAGCTAGACAGGAATTAGCCGCTAAGAGAATGTGGGAGACCAGCAGCACTGAGAATGAAAAAGATAGAAGAATAAGTATTTTATCAGAAAAAAAAAATGGCAGTGCTTTAGCAAACCAAATGTCATCCAGTTATGGTATACACCCACATTAATTATTGGTTAAATCTGATGATTCAATTGCCTTTATTTTAAGATAAAATTGTGATTTTCCATTAGGCTGCAGTTCTTTCCTCTAAAAATATTTAACTTTATTAAATCTCAAGATCCGTAGAATTCTTTAACACTTACAGGCAATCTACTTTATTATAATTTAGGTATGATTTCACCAGGCAGAAAGCAATCCTAATGACAGAGGTTGAAGTCAATGCATTGCAGCTTTTACAGACCTCATATGGCTGCTGTAATGGAGCCAAAGGCATCTTTTTGAACCAAGAGCAGGATGTGTACGGATGTGTATGCTCCTCCTCGCATTCAGCATTTTGCTGTCTTTGTCAAAGTGAATGACAACAATTTGGCCAACTCCGTCTGAGCTGCACTCAACAGTGACAGGCAAATTATCAGAGGCCCTGCACTCCTTATTATCAGAGGAGAAGTCATCAGGAGGACGTGTGGAAGATCCCTCTCCCCTGTCACTATTTGTCAGTGGGACAAGGGCCACAGCTATGGGTAGCTGACAGGTAATTTCAACAATAACAATTACTCCTATTACTGGTGTCATAAACAATTCGCCTAAGGCATGACAATAGCAAAGCTTTATAATTCAATGCCATATAAATAAATGCCATCAGGTAACAAGTAATTTGCTTCCAATCAAGCTTTGCCCCTGACATTAATATTGTTATTGAAGGAAGATAGAAAATTGAAAAAATTCAATATGTTAATAGATTAAGAGAGGGACACTCTTCATATCCAAGTATGATAACATATATATATATATAAAAAGAACTTCATTATGTCTAAGTCTTTAATAGAAAATAAAGTGAATTCAATAGTGTATGAAATATTTTGTATCACTCAAATTTGATTAGGTTTGGAGAATGTTTCAGATAAAAAGGACAGAATTTATAATTAATTGCTGGAGCTATACAACCAGAATAATAAAAAAACAAAAGCAATAAAATATTGTGAAAAAAAAGCAGGACCTCAGCAAAAAAAAAAAAAAAAAGCAAAATCTCATTATCATCAACATTAAAAATAAAAGGGCAACAATTATTCAATTACAAAATAAAATATTAGAAATAAGAAAAAAATATAATAGGAAAAACAAGTACTATAAGAAAAATAATGCTAATAAAGTTAGATTTTCTGCACTGGGAAACCAACTCATTATTTTTCCTCTTTATAGTAAGTGCCACAATAGGAGTGGTTAAACAAGGACCTGCTTAACAAGTTAAATTTCGCGATCAACCCCAATCGTAATTTTACTATTTGTCCAGCAAGACAATATGCCATCAGGCTGACAGCAGTAAAAGAATGTGAAAATCTCTAATTAGGGGAACTGCACAGCAATTAACGCATGTCAAATTTCACTTCATGAAGTGCCACTCTAATTTTCTCACTAAAAATGAATAGACTTTTTTTTTTTTTTTGTATGTGTGTGTGTCCCCTCAAGGCAATGTTGATTCAGACCCACTCAAGATGCAGTGTTGCACAGCTAAGCATCTTCTTGATTACAATCCGCAGCACTCCTAACTGCTTTCCTTCCCACTGCCACCACGGATACTTTGTCAACAGTCAAATTATACCATGCTGATAACAATGCATAATGCTCTTTCTCCAAGGAATTCTTTGTCACGTTAGAGGCATTCATAAAAATGTGCAATTTTGATGAAGAATACCATCATCTAATGTGACGTTTGTGGTCTTGCGTTTGCTGATGTGCATTTTACTGCAATTTTTCTGGGGAGTGGTAGACCATTACAGAGCTACAAAGAGAACATACAGAATGATTTTAACTGCTGAATATTTACAGCATGTGCTTAACCAGTGTTTGTTTATCTGTTACTGCAGGTATTTTGAAGAACATTACTCACTGATAAGCAGTTCTCTCCAGGAGGCCAGTGGACAAAGAGAAGCCTCATGTGTTGTTTTTTTTTTCTTCTTCTTTTTATACCTTTGGAATTTTATTGGTTACAGGACTATACCAGTGTGGTGCAAAGAAGGATATGCAGTAAAATCCTTTAAAGCATACCATGGGTCAGTCTCGGTGTTTGTAGCCAAGAATGTCAATTGCAGTTAACATGAGACTGACCTCTGATAGTACCTATTGGGGCTCAGTGACTTATTGACCAGCAATGACCATTGACGCTTTTGTTAAATAGTAATTACTGATTCACTTATATGGAACTGCGGTTAGCAGATATAAGGACGCTTTCAATCATACCTGTGTATATAACATTATAGTTAAAAATGATTTAAAATACTAATATAAATACATTCCTTTATCTAAAATTGCTGCTAGGAATTATAAGAACGCATTGAACCAATCTTACTCAATATTATTATTATACAGGTTTTATATAGCGCCAACAGTTTGCGCAGCGCTTTACAACACGAGGGCAGACATTACAGCTACATTACAATTTGGTACAAGAGGAATCACAGGGCCCTGCTCGTTAGAGCTTACAATCTAAAAAATATATTGCATGAACATTACAATAAATGTTTGTAGATTCATGTCCAATATTGCAATACACTTTTTTCAAGTCTAAATATAAAATTTATTGGAAACTGTAAATCATATTTTATTATTTCTAGATTGTAAGCTCTAACGAGCAAGGCCCTCTGAATGTTCATGTATTGAATTGTATTGTAATTGTACTGTCTACCCTCATGTTGTAAAGTGCTGCGCAAACTGTTGGCGCTAAATAAATCGTGTATAATAATAATAATAATTATTGTCACAAATGCAAACTTGATATCTTTTTGAAATGAGGTATCAGGGAAACTTTTAATGTCAAACCTGTATACATTAAACGAACATAATAAAAATGACTGTAAAATATATATCAGCCTGTAATGCCCAATGTACACATCACATAATCACATATTTCAATTTGAAATATTTGGGTTTGTAGGTACTCTTGCCTTCTTAACATGGCAACACCTCTATTCAAATTGTTTTGATTGACATCCCTTTCTGTATGATATTGAGGGCCCCTCTGATTCCTCCTGTATTCAATTGTATTGTAACTGTACTGTCTGCCTTCATGTTGTAAAGCGCTGAGCAAACTGTTGGTGCTATAAAAATCCTATATAATAATAATAATAATATTTCATGTTGTTTCACTCTTTGTAGCACGATCAATAATATGTACATATTTATAAATTCTTCATTTTGACTTTTTCAACATGCAATGCAATTAGGTATCGGTGTAATGTTACACCAGTACCTAATTGCATTGTATGTTGAAAAAGTCAAAATAAAGAATTTATAAATATGTAATATTTTAATTAAATATAGTCTTACATCATTTTTTTTGTTCAGCTTTAAAGCAGGCTCTACAAAACTGAATGCTGTGAAAAAAGTATATTGGAAAAACTAAACAGCAGCATTTAGACTCTGGGTGAGGGTGGCCTCCTGTCAATAAATTTACTGACAGTAGAAAATAATTCACAGCTGCACTTGTAGCTTAAAAAAAAAGATGACATTTGAAATCAGATACTGCTACCCCCCAATCCCCCCCCCCCCCCCACACACACACACACATACACATACACACCGTTATTCCATGGCACTACTGTAATATGTATAGTAGTATCATACAAATGATTGTAAGATTGCATATATTTTAACCACCCCACTTAGGTTACATTCACCTTAATAACTTTTGTCAAGTGCTAGGAAAAAACATTAATGCACATTTTACAGGTCTGGCAACCTGCACCACCACCTCTAGCAAGTATGCTGTTCTAAACAATTTTATTTTACACTTGAACGTGATCAGCCATAAGGACAACGTTCACCTCTTTGTAATGTTTAAATATATCAAACATATATTTCAAGTTGGTTAACAAAGCCTGGCAAACAAATAAACCCAGATTAACACATATCAAGTTGTTCTCCCACTTACCTGTCTCGGGAACCCAGTCAACAAACACGATGACATGAATTTGTAATAGCAATGCTGTACATGCAACATGAATACTAAATTAAATTCTATTCCATTAAAACTAAATTTACTATTGCATTTGTTATCATGCCCCTGGCATGTCATGTGCAGTTGTTTACTAGTAATGCTGCTGAAAAATGTTAGTAAAAAAATATATTTTTTAACATCTTTTACAGGTATGCATAAATTAGATCTATTATTATTATTATTATTATTATTATTATTTAAGGTACTTATAAAGCACCGTCAGTTTATGCAGCGCTTTACATATACATTGTACAGTCACATCGGTCCCTACCCTCAAGGAACTAGATCTAGTTTTTAAATCATACCTGAATAAAATGATTTATTTGCAAATGCATACTGTTATACTAGTTAAATATATATTAATTGTAAAAAAAAAAAATATACATTTATTTTAAAGTTAAAACATATATGTCAAACTAAAACAGTGTTTTGCTTGAGGTTATTGTCTCATGCATTTATTTTTCTTTCACTCCCAAATTAAAACCTGCTATTTTTTTTAATACTTACTGCAACCTGAGCAGGAAAACACATGAGGTTTCTGTGTTCAAATAACAGAAAACATATTCAATTTTCCAAACAGAAGACAGTTCATTAAGCAGCGCCACATCAAATAAAACTTTAATTTCTCCTGCATCAGAACTGCAATGAAAGCAATTGAGAAAGATGAGCCATATGGTCCTTCTAACAGCAAACACATATTGCTCATTCCCCCAAAGTTTCCTAATTCTGCTCCCCAGACCTGCGTAATATGGATAATGTGCACTGAGCAGAAACCAGGCACTATCTAGTGTACACTTCTAATACTGTATTTAATGGGAAATAATGAATCATAAAAGCCTTGAGAAGACGGCTCTTGCTAGCTGAAATCTCAGCTGTAATTTCATTGTTCTGTGTAGAAGAGGCTGTTTGCCCTTTTCATACAGCAGCAGTTGAATATAATTACACTGCCATAAGCTTAAAGATAGAAGAGGAAGCACTGGAATTGCATCCATGTTTCAGCTATGATCTCTAAATGTATGTTTCCATTCGAAAGTTAATGAGCTAAGACTGCTGGTAGGCTTGCTGTTATTTTTTTTTAACCTATTCACGATCATTAAATATTTGTAAAAGTAAAGGAAAGGGTTTGTGTAGGTTTTGTGAGGTATGTATATGCATTTCAGGTTTTCCAGCCACCCTGGATGATAAATACCAAACACTGCAAATGCAACATAAATAAAATTATAGCTTGTTTTGTGAGCCAGATGTTCCAAATAAAATTACATTTGTAAGATAATTACTAAGGCGAAAAATAAAATACAATACACGTTTCTAGAAAGCTTTTCTGTTTTGTTTTGTTTTGGGTGGAAAATGTATACGTGTATTTATATACATAAGTGTACAATACACATTATATATTAATATAAAATATATTTTATACTAAATCATTTTATTTCATCTCATATTCTGTATCAGTTGCTTTTCAATCACAAGGATAAACAGTATGCATGGTTTATTTATATGCTATATTTAGACTTTTTTTTTTACATATATCAATTTTTGCATTATTTATATTATTTTGTTGTACTGTATGTATCTGCTATTTCCTTAACTCTATTTTAACAGTTTCTATACATTTTAAATATTAAACCAATTAAAAATAAATTCCTGTGCTATTTCCTACAGCAGAACACATTCTTAGAGTTACATTTATTTTGCTAGTAAAAAAGATAAAATGAATTATATTTATGTGCAACTCTTCAGTAGGAATTACCTAATTTCAAGGTATTTCTTTTTAAGACTTTAAATAGATCCAGCACTATGTAGTAGCTATTTATTGCCAGCTCAGTATTGTCACAATTTATTAACATGCAGATATATTTTTTTAATCACCTATAGGTAACACAAAAAATACTTTCACATTGTACCTTTTTTTTTTTATAAAGTAAGTGATCAGATTGTGAAAAAAATAAAAAATAAAAGTAGAAAACAAAGAGTCTTAAATCAGCATATAGAGAAGCATGTTTATTATATTCAATGAATGCTCTAAAACAAATGTTTAACCAGGTTGCTGAAATAGTGCAGAAAACCTCTGCATGCTCCAATGGCTTACAATGACAATGGTCTATTGCAATGTAAAACATGCTGGAGGATAAAAAGGTGCTTTTTGTTACCATTTTATCAAAGCTGTTCATCTTCCTGCTGTAGGCAGCATTTAGCTGGAACTGCAGATATTTCTCTGTCCAAGCTCCTTTGTTTGTGCATCTCATTTGCATACATTTATCTCCAGCTGAGGGTGCTTTCAGCTTATTAAGGCCTCCCACCACAATATTTCATAAGCCAGCTGCTAGGAAGGATTTCACCTGTGGAGACTGAGAAAAGAGGGGTGAAAAACCGAATTCTTCGTAAAAAAGGAAATCTTGACTCTTTTTTTCTCCCCTTTGGTTGGGCACCATTTGTGTTAAACAGGCTCTTGTCATGATATATGCTCGTAGAAGTCAGGGGTTAAAGTTGATCTGAAGGTCAGCAGTAAAACAACAGGCAAACCAGACGCCAAACTGGTTCCTTAGCTGTCAGAGGTAGCTGTGGTACAACCAGGTCTTGATCCTTTTTTTTCCCAGCTTCTAATAAACGGACTGAATCTATGTGGCTTAGCCTGGCCCTCTACAAGTCGACAAGGAAGGGAAAAAAAAAAAAAGCAGAACACTATCAATATCGTTATCAAATGGGAACAGGAAGAAATAAGCTGGTCGTCACTGCTCTGTTTCTATTGTATCAAAAGTGGAAATTAATTCCACTAATTTATTTAAAGCATGTCAACTCCCTGACTAAACCTGTTTTAGCGTCAAGACAAATAAAACTTTTATGGTTCATAAAATAGATCCATTCATCTCAATGTTTCCAGCGTTGTCTTACACTGGCAAGGCTTTCTAAGGTTGGTTACAGCATTAATACTTGTTGCTATTAAGCATGTCGGCCTGGAAAGGGAAAAATTATTTTTGGCTGGAGAGTGATTCATGTAATAAAATATGGTTTTAACCAACCTTTGATTTTAAAATGCAGATGAAAATAATGTGGACATGTAAAGGGCAGGATTTGAGAAATTTGTGGACTGTTCCATTGCTCCCGCCATGCCTTTCAAAAACACTGGTAGCAATAAAAAAAAGTATTTGCAGGAAAGCTGACATCCACTTTTTATTGGCTTGAAATTAGAACAGCTTATATTTCTGGTGCATTTTCTGTATCTTTACACTCTTCTCTACACCAAGCTGGGTCAGTGAAATCATTTAAAATCATTTAGGTGATGTTGGGGCCTATTTTAATATCTATACACTAGAGGGAGAACCCCTGGGGGAATCTAGGATGGAAAAGGACCTGGGGGTTCTAGTAGATAATAGGTTCAGCAATGCCATGCAATGCCATACTGCTGCTAACAAAGCAAATAGAATATTGGCATGCATTAAAAAGGGATTAACTCCAGGGATAAAGCGATAATTCTCCCACTCTACAAGACTCTGGTCCGGCCGCACCTTCAGTATTCTGTCCAGTTCTAGGCAGTACAAGGAGCGAGTACAAAGCGGAGCAACAAAGCTAATAAAGTGTCTGGAGGATATTAGTTATGAAGAAATGTTGCTAGCACTGAACTTTTTCTCTCTGGAGAAGAGACGCTTGAGAGGGGAAATGATTTCAATTTACAAATACCATACTGGTGACCCCACAATAGGGATAAAACTTTTTTGCGGAAGGGAGTTTAATAAGACAGGTGGCCACTCATTAAAATTAGATGAAAAGAGGTTTAACCTTAAACTATGTAGAGGGCTCTTTACTGTAAGAATGGCAAAGATGTGGAATTCCCTTCCACAGGAGGTGGTCTCCACAGGGGACATCGGTAGTTTCAAATAACTATTAGATAAGCACCTGAACGACCGCATCATACAGGGATATACAATGTAATACTGACATATAATCACACACATAGGTTGGACTTGATGGACTTGTGTATTTGTTCAACCTCACTACTATGTAACTATGTAATACTTGCTTTAATACTTATTATGGATATCTGTGGGTTTGATTTTTAATTACACATACATTGGCCTGATTTATGAAAGCCAGAATATATTAAAAATATTACAACTATTAGTGGTTCCCACAGAATCAAGATTTATTCTTGAGTTTTCTGAAATATTTTGGCCACTGAAATTAAAGTGTTGCTATGTGCAATGCAGAAAATATATTTTTAAGGATATTCATAATGCCATAACTGGCATAAATTTCTCAGCATTCCAATGGTGGGGGTCCAACTCCCAGCATCATATTAATTCCAGGGTGTTAAAGATACACACCTTCATTGTGTGTAATGTGGCTGTACCAAACTAAGCTAAACTGCAGCCTATGGTCCTCCAGAGTTCCCTACAGTGCAGTGATTGGAGTTGCTTCTCTAAAAATATGGGTTGTCATTGAAAGTTTCATCCAGAACTAGTTGATAGATGTAGGTATATCCTAGTTCATTCTATGTTCTTTAGAACAGGCTTTTGTCTTGTTGATGGCCAAATGAAGTGTGCTTTCAGGTGTATTCCTCTTGCACTTAAAATTAGTTTGAGATGCTTTAGAGATCAATAAGAGTTCATTGAAGGTAGTAATGGGACCTCCAGTTGACCTCTTTCTAAGCTGTATCACCTGCTTTAAGTTGCCTTTGTATTGCCGTGGACCTGTGTGGGGAGAAAGCGGTTCTGATATAAACAAAAACCCATCATCACTGTCCCATCATCATTGTATGTTATTTGAGTTTTAGTTTTGGTCGAAATCAATTAAAGAATAGCTCCACTTTTGTGAGAAAAAGCATTCCTTTCTGGGTGATCTTTGTATATTGCAAGGATTTTAAGAAACTGTTGTTGCAGTTTCCTACATTTTGTTATTTTGAAAGAATAGCTGTTTGTATGTGTCCATGTGCTAAGTGAATCTTTATGGGAGTGGTTTAACAATTATCAATCAGCTGCTGCACCTGCAAGGCTCTAATGAAGAACGCACAAGGGTCTGCATCCCTTAAGACCTGATTTCCCTGTGAGAGTATCTCATCAAAAAATTACATTTTTGTTGCAGGGGATATCTGACTTGTATCTTAGTGCAGACTTCTGGGAAAATCAGTAAGCCAATCACACAAGCAGGAAATGACATCTCAAGGGGGCATTCAGTACATCATCTGTGTACAGAATGCCTACAGGTAGCCATATTGCATTTTACAGAAAATTCCAGCACTACAGATTGAAAGGGAAAGGTAATTTTAATAAAATTCAATTACAATATGACTTGTGTCACAATTGTCTATTCTATATTTGTTTTTTTATGTGCTATTTTTTCCCCCACAAAAGTGGAGTTACCCTTTAAGAGGCACTGCAGATGATATCTGTGGATTATGCTGACACCAGGGTTATTTGCAGTAGTTTTCAAAAGAAGTGTAAAGATAAAGTAAAACTGTATTATTTGATATTGTATTTGGTCAGAACCACCAGATATGGGAATGCAGATTGCACCTTTTCCTTTGCCTATAATCTATTTCAAATTTTTATAATAAATATAACACCAACACCATTGAGTGGCAACATTTTGGCCGTGGCATGTTTATTGGTGTAAATAAATTATCCATAAATAACAACTTCATATAAACATGTTCTTTATTAATAATTATCGTTAAACTTTTTTAATCTGCCAAATAAAACTTTGTTCAGTCATAACACGACTCGAGCACACATATCATAAATCATAAATACCAGTCCCCCCTTTCAATAAAAAGGATGACAAACCACAAAAACGTTCCTTCCGACAAAGAAGGGGGTGGAGGATGCATATCCCAGCTGCCTGAATGCCTTTTTTTAAAATAAAATAATAAGGGGCAATAGCATGCCCATGTTATTGCGCCCAAATGCTTGTGCCCTCCTTCTCATTCTGTTCCACATCAGAGTAGTTCTGCATGTACTCCGTAAAACACTCTAAAATATACAAAATAGCTAAGAAAAAATAATGTACTTGCTATCTTAGCCATATGCAGGCAAACGTATCAGATAAGGAATTACTTATGTATACTTAGCATACATGTGCATGCCATAAAAGCATAACACATGTTTTGCTTCTCTGGCATCAAACATATCCCTTTAAGAATGGAGAACAAGACACAGTGGATAAAACGTGTAAGTAATTTAAAGTGGTAGTAAACTGCAGCTGGTTAAAAAAAAAAAAACAACACCTATAAAGCAATTGCATAATGTTCTAGTACGCATCACACACTAGCACATTATAAAATACTTACCTTAGAATGAAGTCTTCCAGTGGAGCACTGCCACTGCTGAGAGCGCTGACATCTTCCTCTGGTCTTTCTTCCGGGTTCACACACAGCGGCTGTGTAATTGGCCGGAGCTGCAATGATGTCACTGCCAGACTTTCGGACGCCAGACCTTCAGAGTGCATCACTGGTTGTGCCCAAGGTGAATATCTCTTAGCCCTTGTACACATGGTCAGACATTCTGACAACCAAATCCGTTGGATTTTGTCAGACGGATTTTGTCCGAAACTGTTGCATACACACGGTCGGACAAAGTTGTCGGAAACTCCGATTGTACATAATGTGATGACGTTATTTCGTTAGGAATTTGATCTGAGCATGCTTGGCACTTTGTCCGTCGGAGTAGGCTACACATGATCGGAGTATGTCCGATCGGAGCATTTTGTCAAAAAATTTAAGGACAAGTTGGAAAACTTGGTCCGTCGGATACTCCGACAGAAATAGTCCGATGGAGACCACACACAGTCGGATTATTTGACAAAACGGTCCGATAGGACACATTCCGTCGGAATCTCCGACCGGGTGTACAAGGGCTTAAACTGTGCACGTTTAGAAGATATTCATGTATCCTTATCATAGGCTTACCTGTAGGTAAAAATCACAAAGTGGGCTTTACTACTGCTTTTAGTAACTTATACATGAACAACAATGGGCAGTACTACTGCATGAACATTTACAAATGGGCATTTGAAAGAACCAATATCTGAACAAGAATTTAAGAAAGTGACACAGGAACACTACAAGAGACCAAGAGCTAAGGGATATATAGTATCTGTTATATCACCTCTTTTGCTATTTTATTACAGCATTATTACCACTTACTTATTGGCTGTAGAAGTTATATAACCCCTTCCCGCTGAGCATACGCAGATGTGCGTACTCGGCTTCCGGGGGCATACCGGGATGATTCCCGCACCTGCAGGCATCATCCCGGTACCATTTTTTTCAGCAGGCGATTGGCTATCCGGGCATAACAACCGATGCGGCTAAAAGCTGCTCGGCTGTTATGCCGGAGGAGCGGGAGGGGACGTCCTCCCTCCCGCCGCCTCCGGCCGCTTTTACCGGTGCTCCCGCTCGATCGGGAGCACCGATTCAAATTCCGCTGCCTCCGGCTGCTGGGGAGGAACTGGAACGAAGCCGTAATCGGCTTCGTTCCAGTCTCCTCATAGTAAACACGGAATCGACGTCATGACGTCACTTCCCGTTTACTCGGCTGCCAATGGCGCCGGTTTTAAAAAGATATACGGTATTCAGAATCGCCGTTTTCAACGATCTGAATACATTGAAGTGTAAAGGAGGGATTGGTGGTCTTTTAGACCCCCGATCCCTCCATAAAGAGGACCTGTCACCACCTATTACTGTCACAAGGGATGTTTACATTCCTTGTGACAGCAATAAAAGCAATCAAATAAAAAAAACAATTTAGTCATTTTAAAATAAATAAAATAAATAAAAAAATAAAAAATAAATGTTTAAAGCGCCCGCCGTCCCTGCGAGCTCGGGAAGCAAAGAAAACGCATACGGAAGTCGCGCCCGCGTATGTAAACGATGTTCAAATCACACATGTGAGGTATCGCCGCGATCGTCAGAGCGAGAGCAATAATTCTAGCACTAGACCTCCTCTGTAACGCTAACCTGGTAACCGTAAAAAAAATTTAAAGCGTCGCCTATTGAGATTTTTAGGTACCGTACTTTGTCGTCAATCCACAAGTGCGTACAATTATAAAGTGTGACATGTTTGGTATCTATTTACTCGGCGTAACATTATCTTTCACATTACACAAAAAAATTGGGCTAATTTTACTGTTTTGTTTTTTTTAATTCATGAAAGTGTCCCTTTTCCCAAAAAAGTTGCGTTTAAAACACTGCTGCGCAAATACCGTGTGACATAAAATATTGCAACAATCGCCGTTTTATTCTCTAGAGTCTCTGCTAAAAAAATATATATAATGTTTGGGGGTTCCAAGTAATTTTCTAGCAAAAAATATGGATTTTAACTTGTAAACACCAAATTCCAAAAATAGGCTTAGTCATGAAAGGGATAAAATACAACTGTAAAGACTACAGCTCTTGAACTTGATGCCCCCACAGGGGCAGATTTTCTACAGAATGCTAGAATAATACAGAGACAGGCCAAGGTAAACCTACTTTTGGAAAACCGGGAGACCCCTTTATTTTGTAATTTTTCTTTATAACCAGAAAGAAGATGAAGGAGTATTCTGAGTATGAGCTAAATCAGCACATTAACTGGTATGAGGGTAATAGGGGAACAAGTATTTTTTACATTTCTAAAAAAATACATTTGGAAAATACTCTTCCACCCACTGCTACCTTTTTAAATTAACCTAGACAAAGTTTTACCCCAGAGCTTTGACTACAAGCAGATGCAGATAACAGGTCTGTGTTTACATCATGATCAGCTGTGATTGGACACAGCTGATAACATGGTAAAGAGCACCTGATTAGCTCTTTACCCCGATCTGTGATCAGCTATGTGCGGAAGACACAGCAGGCGCATTGTGGTCACGATCACGGAAGGATGTCATATTACACCTTCCCAGAATGGCCGGCTGTAGCAGCTATTCAGCTATAGCATGGTCAGCAAGTAGTTAAATTAGTAAATCAGTCTCAGTGCCTCTGATGTACTGAAATGTAAAGGAGTCTTACCA
Organism: Lithobates pipiens; assembly: GCF_037356315.1. NCBI lineage: Eukaryota > Metazoa > Chordata > Amphibia > Anura > Ranidae > Lithobates > Lithobates pipiens. The sequence goes on along the minus strand of NW_027507758.1, from coordinate 101,074,900 downwards.
GTCTATCCCAGGTTACCCATAAACTACAGAACACCTCTCCCATGTTATAGAGATGAGGTGTTCTGTAGTTTATGGGTAACCTGGGATAGACTGGTAAGACTCCTTTACATTTCAGTACATCAGAGGCACTGAGACTGATTTACTAATTTAACTACTTGCTGACCATGCTATAGCTGAATAGCTGCTACAGCCGGCCATTCTGGGAAGGTGTAATATGACATCCTTCCGTGATCGTGACCACAATGCGCCTGCTGTGTCTTCCGCACATAGCTGATCACAGATCGGGGTAAAGAGCTAATCAGGTGCTCTTTACCATGTTATCAGCTGTGTCCAATCACAGCTGATCATGATGTAAACACAGACCTGTTATCTGCATTCCTTTCCTCGTGCTGACAGAATGAGGAGAGGAGAGACGATAAATGGCTTGTGTAAAAGGAAAATCTACACCAGGGATATGCAATTAGTGGACCTCCAGCTGTTGCAAAACTACAAGTCCCATCATGCCTCTGTGTCTGGGTTTCATGCTTGTGGCTGTCAGAGTCTTACTATGCCCCATAGGACTTGTAGTTCTGCAACAGCTGGAGGTCCACTAATTGCATATCCCTGATCTACACTGATAATCAGGGCACTGATTATCAGTGCAGTTCCAACTGTGGCCACCAGTGCTGGTTATCAGTGCCCACCAATGCTACCTATCAGTGTCCCCCCATGCTACCAATCAGTGTCCAACAGTGCTGCAAATCAGTGCCTCCTCACCAGTGTCACCTATCAGTACTGCCTATCCATGACGCCTACCAGTGCCCATCAATACCCATCAGTGCCATCTCTCAATGTTCTTCAGTGCCACTGATCAGTGCCCGTCCTTGCCACTTATTAGTGCCCATCAGTGCCGCCCATCAGTGCCCCCCAGTGCTGCCTCATCAGTGCCACCGCATCAGCGCACATCAGTGAAGGAGAAAAATTACCTGTTTGCAAAATTTTCTAGCAAACTACAAAAAAGTTTTTATTTCAAAATTCAATATTTAAATTTTTTTTGTTTATTTAGCAAAAAAAAAAAAAAATGTGGTGATTAAATACCACCTAAAGAAAACTCTATTTGTGTGAAAGAAATTATACAAATTTCATATGGGTACAGTGTTGCATGACCACGCAATTGCCATTCAAAGTGTGACAGTGAAATTTTACTTAATTTTTTTGATTGGATATCTTCAACTCCTTTAGTAGTCAGCTCACTACAAAAATTTAGAGCGCAAGATCAACAGTTATTCTTTGAACTTATCAAACACATATATAAAAACGCTTTCGACTTTTTTTTATTAAGGAATCAAAAGAAAGATAATAGGATAAGATAGGGTGTACATTGACTATAAAAGAAAACGTCTTATGTAGTATTGTAGGACAAGACAGTTAAATGGTTTAATTAATCACTGTCATTTATCTTTTATTTAAAATGTTCTTAAAATATTTTTTACAAGATAAAACAAAGTGTCTCTTGTCACCCCCACCGATAATGTTACTACATGTAATACAAAGGTAACTTTTTAAGCTAGTGCATACCTTTCCGGAAAATTCCATTCTCTAAGGATAGGGGCAGCGCATAAGCAAAGCTTTTTAATGTTACTGCATTGTTGAAGGAACATGCTGTGTAGATTTGGACCTCCTTCTTGTTGTTTTGTTATCACCCAGGCTCTAAGAGATTATTTAACCATCATCACTCATACGCACTTGTAATATTTTAAACACTTTGTGAAGCGTACAATATACAAACAAGAGAAACCAGCACAGACAGTCACACAGAACCATAAACCATGTTTTCCATTGTTTAATGTAATCATTAATTCTCTCCAGCATGGTAAAACTGTTCAGATTGAGATGTGTGTGTGCCTTCCCTCCCACTTTGTCTTTGTTTATGTTGCAGGACCTGGTTTCCTCTTCGTTTTTTCAGCTCTGGGCCTCCAGGTCAGGAGACTGTAAATACACACAGCACTGCCCCAACACATAAATCTGAGCAAAGGGCAGGCTTATACATTAGATAAGCAATTCAAAAAAGACAGAGAACAAACAGAGCCTGTGCCAAGCCCGGACCTTGTTTCAGACTGGAATATTATATTACAAAAAAAAAAGGAGTAGACCTAGCTAATTTTTTAACTGATGTCTTAAATGAATGTGAAATTGAATGTTTTAATGTTTCCATATTTATTCATTTGATTGTAAACCAAATCCGCTATGTATTTTTGAGTCAAAAGACAAAAAAATATATATACTTATGCAGCTGGCTAGCTCCTTGCTCAACTCTTATGAGTGCTGTTAATGCAAGATTCTGAAAGGAAGGGACTTTTTTAGGTGCATGAAAACACTGACACTATCACAACTTTTGTTGGAACATTAAAACAACACAATTGTATTAATGCAGTGTATTTAAAAAATAAACATGATAAAAACAATGCTTCAAATGTCACGTTTTTATATCAGGATTTCATAACAGTGGCAATTCCCAACATGTTTCACCCTTGGTGGGCTTTCTCAGGGGATTTCCACTAATGATGATCAGTCCAACCATCCATGGAACTTCTTTAGACCAAAAGAAACAGGTGACAAAATAGTAAAAAACACTATATTTGCAAATAAGATAGACCCCCTCTTTCGTACTAAGCAGAGAATTGTCCAGTGGGCACAGGAAGAATGAATGGACCCAGAACATGCACTTCAGGGAAAGACCTCCAGGGGGTGCCCAGCTGCTCCTTAGTCTATTCAACCATCATGACACAATAATCCAAGGGAGCAGAAAACATGGGCACTCCAGAGCCTCGTATTGTGCCCATGTTTTCTTCTCCCTTGGATTATTGTCTATCTTTACATGCACCTAAAAAGTCCCTTGGTTTCAGAATCTTGCAATAATTGTTTAATTTGGATGTGAATGCTCACTTTTTTCATCTACTACCCATACATATGACTTTATCCTATGATTGCTGGTGGATTTATCTTGGTTCACTGAATGATTTTGTTACCTGAAAAGTACCAATGTTTCATACAAAAAAAAATCCCATCAAATTAAGGGAGAATGTAAAAAAAGAAAAAATTATTTCATTGAGTTCATATAATTCAGTGAAAATCATCAAAGCTATTGTGTACTTTCATACTAATGGCTTATTCACACTACATACATTGTTAAGCACAGTTACAAACACATGGACAAGGCCCTTGTTTTGGTATTTTCACAGTTCACATCAGTGCATTGGCAGCTGATGGTATATTTTTTTGGGGGGGTGGCTGTGAGTGTACATTGTTTGCCACCGGCCGGCCATCCCCCCACCCCTGTCGGCCAGTCACCAGCTTTGCACTTACCACATCCATAGGGCAGCACTTCCTCTGGGAGATGGGCAGCGGCATCCCTGCATCTCCTCCTCCTCCACATGGTAGCTTCTGCCGTGTGTCTCCTCCCTCCTCCTCCTAGGCAGTCAATAGGAGCACTTCTCATTTTCAGCCAATCAGGTGACAGGTCTCATGACCCCCCTTCCTGATTGGCCGGGAGGAGAATCAGAAAAAAGAATTATTAACCACTTGACCTCTGAAGATTTACACTTCTTCATGACAAGGCCATTTTTTTGTGATTTGGTACTGCGTTATTTTGGTTTCAATCTGTTTATTAGAAGTTTGAGTAAACAAGAAAATATAAACTGCTCACGGAGCACCCTCACAGGGGCTATAATACATAAATACCAGTCCAAAGGGCCAATCGCCCCGCTATACAAATAATATAATGTAAACAGGGAGTGGCATCAAAGTTAGCCACAATATAAACTCTAAACCCCCCTGTCGTCTTTGAGGGGAGAACCCTTCATCCGCTACCCCTTGTCATAGGGGGCAGCAGTAAATCTAAGAAGAGAGGGAGGCTAAAAAAAAGAGTAAAGGGAACGAAAGCACAAGGAAAGGAAGGTTAGAGAGAAGAGAGGGAGAGGAGGGATAAGGGAACTCGGACGCGAAGGCCCCACCAAGGGGAGTCAGACCAGGCCTAGGCATGCTGCTTGAAGCATAGGGAACTCGTAGGAAATCCACAGCTCCCAGACTTTTAGGAATTTAGCATGTGAATCGTGTACGATGCTGGACATGCATTCATGTAGAAGCATGGTGGTCATGCGTGTCTTTACTCCGTGGAACTCCACCTGTTGGGTCTTCCAGGCCTGGGCAATGGTCCGCTTAGCCACTATAAATAGGTACGTAGCCAGCTTCTGCTGAGGGCCTCGCAAACCTGGTATCGGACAATGTAATAGAGCTAACTTGGCGTCCCTTCGGATCGTTAAGTGGAAGAGTGTCTGCAGTAAACTAAAGACCCTTGACCAGAACCCCACCAGCTTCGGGCAATACGGTACTGCGTTATTTTGACTGACATTTGCGTTGTCATGACACTCTGTATCCAAATTAAATTTATGTAATTTTTTCCCTACAAATAGCGCTTTATGTTGGTGGTATATGATCACTGCATTTTTTGTTTTTTGTGCTATAAATAAAAAAAGACCAACAATTTAGGAATAGAAAACAATATTTGTTACTTTCTGATATAAAACATAACCAATACATTTATAAAAAAAAAAATGTCTTCATAAATTTAGGCCAATATGTAGTTTGCTACATAGTCTTCGTAAAAAAAAAAAATCCCATTAAGTGTATATATATATATATATATATATATATATATATATATATATATATATATATATATATATATATATATATATATATATATATATATATATATATATTTTTATACTATTAATGGTGGCGACCAGCCACTTACAGCAGGACAGTGGTCAATCGAACACTAACTAACATTTTTGACACTTTCTGGGAACCAGTGATACTAATACAGTGATCAGTGCTAAACTATGCACTTTTATTATTATTATTATTATAATACAGGTTTTATATAGCGCCAACAGTTTGCTCAGCACTTTACAACATGAGGGCAGACATTACAGTTACATTACAATTTGGTACAAGAGGACCAAGGACTTTTACTTCACTAATGACACTGACTGGAAAGGGGTTAAACATCTAGGGCAATCAAAGGGATAATTGTGTGCTCCTTTTACTAAGGGAAGTGATGAATTTTATTCCCTGCTTTGCAGGAACACAAAATCCATTACTTTCCTCCTGTTTGAATAGAGCCCTGCTTGTTAGGCAGAGCTCTGTCCTGTCACTCTACCTGACATCGGCGGGTGTCAGCATACATCCATTGCCTGACAACCGCAGATCAGCTTCTGCATTGACCAATCACAGCAGAATAGGCGTGCCCCGGCAGCATGTACCTGCACCATCTAGGCAGAAGTGCAGATATATATATATATATATATATATATATGATTCTGCACAGAATGTCCACCCTGTAGTAGTATATCTACTATGGGGCGGTCTGGAAGTGGTTAACTGTCTTATTTGAAAGGGACATTTTATTACATTTTTATGTTGGCAACAGGATCACTTTACATTTTTTTTATTCCTCTTTAGATCAGAAGGATAAAAAAAGGGTCTCATGCATTTCCTCTGATGCCTGAAAGCCATACCATCCTTCTTGCAAAAGTGAACCTCTGATAGACAAACTTGTCAACAGTAATTGTTTGCCATGTACAATGAATAGGGGATCAGACTTAAGTTATTTCTAGTGGCTTTTCAAGGGTTTACCACTGCTTGAACAACAGGAGTGCTTATTTATTCTTTAGCATTGTGCATCATTTAATGAAAACACTGCATTAAAGGATTAGCTCACCCAAAACTAATATTATAATATTTGGTATACCCTGAAGGGATAAACTACCCATCAGTTTCTGTCAGTTACTCTAGTAGTGAGACCATTTGAGTTTCTGGATCTTCACACGTGTTGTGGCATATACGAGTGGGTCCAACTCTCCCTGTTGTATTTCTAATTCTATTTATCTTTAAAAGAATGCAACAGGAGATGCTGGAACACATAAAAGAGGACTCTCATATGCTTCACGTTGGCAGGAATGGAGTTTGGAAATGTGGGAGATCTTTCTGTTACATTGTCTAAGAAAAAGAAAAAAACAGGGACAGCCCACTAAGCTTTGACTTTAAAGTGATGCTAAAGGCCTTTTTTTGTACCTGCTCTGTGCATGGGTTTTGTACAGAGTAGCCCCTATCCTCCTCTTCTTGAGTTCTCCACTGGTGCCCTGGGCTCCTCCTCCTGCTAAGTGCACCCACAGCAACCACTTGCTATGGGGGCACACGTGTGTGCTCCCTCCCAAGCCTTGCTATGTGTGTCCATTGATACACAGAATGGGGCTCAGCACCACCAACCACTACTTCCTCCCTGGCTGTGATTAACAGCAGCAGGAGCCAATGGCTACCGCTGCTGTGTCTGAGCCAATGAGAAAGGAGAGAGTTGGGAGAGCAGCTGCTCTTGTGCACATCACTGGATCAAGATCAGGCTCAGGTAAGTATTGGGGGGACTTGGGGGGAGCTGCACTCAGAAGGTTTTTTTATCTTCATGTGTAAAATGCATGAAGGTAAAAAAAAAAACTTCTGCCTTTAGAACCACTTTAATATCCCTTTTAGGTAAACTAATTTGTTCAATGCAATAACATATTTGTTTGCTTACCCAAGCCATCAGTATATTACTTTGGCTCAGCATGTTATAATCTCCACACCATGGGGTTGATTTACTAAGGACAAATGGGGTATTCACTTTGCAAGGGAAGTTGCACCTTGCAGGAGAATTTGCCCCACAGCTTAATAGATGTGGAAAAGTTTCACTTTGCAAAGAATATCCAATCAAGTGCAAGGAGGACAAAAATAAAAACATTTTTTGCTTGCACATGATTGAATGATCGAAGACCACAGCGTTTCACCAAATTCAATATTTTTGAAAGTCTACCTCCCATACGGCTAGAAGTGCTAGGTGCCTGCATGATTTGTGTACCATTGGGCATATCCAGAGCAAAGACGTACACTATTCTTCTCTTCAGATGATTTATCATAAAGCCACGTGAAGATACATGCTTACAGAATCTTCAACATGATCCATGCAAATGCACTCAATCATAAAGTTTATGGTTAAGTGTCTTTGGTATATAACAAAAACCATTACTTTGGTTGTCTCATCACACTCATCAGGACAAGGTACTACATGGTGATACAGATAAAAGACCTTTTATGCATCCCAGTCAAAGAGTACACGTTTGCATTTATTGAATTCAGGGACCACAGCTTACTTTATAGGAGGCTCTAATATTCCAATACTATTCTTATACATTGGCGACCCTGCTAAATGATTCCCAACAGTTGCCCATATTCTCAACTTCTGAATAGCTTGCCAAAGAGTTGTGCTCATTGATATCTGGCCTTACACACACTGGAGTCTGAAGGGAAGGTAGCACAGAATCATCATACAAGAGGCTGCAGTACACCCCCCAGAAACTGTCAAAAGCTTGCTGCACTTGTCTGCAGTGGAATTGGTTGTAAAAGGCAGGGCATGCTTCCTGGTGGTGAACAGTGGTCCATGCCTGGATAATGTGATTTGGCAATGTTGCTTGTAGTTTCCATCCAAAATAATACAAGAAAGAGAGGAGCCTCTAAGTGTAGGAGCATGAATATCATTTAATAAAAACAATACAATGGCAACTCATAAAAGTGTGGGATAGGTAGGCACATCAGTAAAGGTATGCCGATGGGCTTTTTGTCAGTAAGATGTATCACCGATGCTAGTACATGATGGGAGCTGGCTGATGGCGATATGTCTTACTGATGAAAAGCCCATAGGGATATTTACCTTTACTGATGTGCCTACCTACCCCATACTTTTGTGAGTTGCCATTGTACTGTTTTTATTAAATTGTATTCATACTCCTACACTTAGAGGAGCCTCTCCTTCTTGCGTTATTTTCAGCTGTTGCTGGAACCTGCTTCTGTTCCTACATTGGTGGCTGCCCTCGGTGAATGGACTTTGCATATTCATAGACTGTTTTGCATTTCACATGGACCCTCACATTGTTATATAGACACTCAATTGGATCTCCTAGCATAGATCTACCTTTTTTTGTTTGTTTCATTGGGAATATGTTTTTTTTTGTAATAGAAGCTCTTTGCGCCTTTTACCACGTGTTTAGTCTCCATCCAAAGCCTGCGCAATAAGGTGACCGCACATAAGGGGACAGGAACAAACTGTTCTCGCCCAAAACAGAAAGTGCCTTAACAAGGGCCATATTGGCAAGATCATCAGGTATTATTTTACTGAAAGTTGCAAATTAAAAAAATTAAAAATTACTTTTGAAATTCTATAAATTTGGTAAAGCTAATTTTAGTGATTGGTGTACATATACTGTAAAGGGATCACTTTGATATGTTATTTTCCATCAGGTACATGTTAATTTATACTGTATAAAAAAACTCTCAGGTATGCAAACAAAAGAAATTATATACCAGTAATTAAAATGTATGAAAAGTATAATAAATATTGCTTAAAGTAAATTAGTATTTTTTTTAGAATTCTGAACAGTTTTAGTGCAGTCTTTTTTTTAAATGTGTATAGAAAAAATAAAAAAATAGTCCAACAGTATATAATCTTTAGGTACATTCCTCTTCCTCAGGGGCTATGGTACTACCACTGTCAAAACTGAAGAAGTGGACACTTCCTAATACCCTTATGCACTTTCACATAATGAGCCAAAGACTTTAATAAATAAAAGACTCCATGCTATACACAAGTGAAGCACAGAAGTAAACCACACGGCTTTTCACTTGCCTGATGATGATTGACCTTCTTTCATTTGCCCCATTCATCTTTTGCTCTCCTCTGTTATCTTGTGTGAGTGGAACCTGCTGTTTGGATTATATAAGGCTTTTTTCTACAGGTGGGTTGTAACAAACTGCAGATGTGACAGTGATATAATCCATTGCTTATAAGTTTGAGCTTGAAAACATGGGAACTGCTCTACAGAAGATGTAATATAAAAACAAGATGCTGCAGGTATGACAAAGTTATAGGTGGTATTATGAGATATCTATAGAGCTGATGCGTTTAGAGAAACTAGTGTAATTTGGAATTGTGACCCCCTTTCTGTAAAACATAAGACAGCAAAGAGACACAAGCTAGTTGCATGACTTTATAAAGTCACGGGGACCACATGTTAAGTGCTGGAGTTTAACTGCAGGGGGCACAAAGGAGGCAACTGTTACTGGGTTCATGAGGTCTAGGCAACTCTAAGCACGACTGTTATTTCCTATTTTAACCAGCTGTGAGCTCGTATTTCATTCTGTGCAGAATAAATCAGAATTTATTTTTCCTATACATCTTTTTTTTTTCCGTTTTCTGTTATCTGCTGTTGAATTTTCAATAGCTTTATAAGGATTTTAGAAATTCAGTACCATTTTATTTTATTAATATTGTATTTGAATTTACGAGTAGGGCTGGGTTTAGATACCATACAGCCCTTGGGACACCTGAATCATGATACCTTTTTTATACAAGCTCTGCCCCTTTGCCATACTGGTATTTTAGTGAAAACAAATGCTAGAATGTGCTGTTGGATTAAGCATGATGCCTCCATTTTCTAATAGCTGCTTAATATACTGAACAGACCACTAAACAAGAAAAAGGAGAGATGGTGGAATTAGTTTATTAAAGGCAAATAGGCTGTTCACTTTGCAAGGGAACTATCCCCAGAGTCTTGTGAATGTGGTGAAATTTCACTTTGCAAAGAATATCCAATCATGTGCAAGGTAAATTTAAAAAATTGAATGTTTGCTTGCACATGATTGATTGTATGATGGAAGTCAGCGATGCTTTTCTTCATTCACCAAGCTCTGGTGAAAATTCCATTGGAAATTGCAACTATCTGTGCAAAGTGATACAGTCAATTTGCCTTCAGTAAATTAACCCTGGTGTCATTTTTTTTATATAAGAGCCCTCCTCCCAACATCCCCTTATAGTTTTCTTGCTGAATTTAGCCATACATGATCAAAGGTACCCAGAAGAGGGAAACATTTTTTGTAAATTTGGAGGCTTGGCATGTCCCCCCCACCCATTTTCTTCTCAAGTACCCCTGACGAAGTCTTATAGTTGTGAAACGTGTAGGATGGAGCTTTGGCATGTGAAATCATCACGTACTGGAACGGAGCACAGCACGGCCATCTTTTGGGTTTGAAACTTTGGAATACTGATACTGTCCTTTTTTTATTTGGATCCATGTGACTGTGTTTTTTATATTTCATAAAAATTAGATAACGAGAATACTACACCACAAGAGGGTTCTGTTTCTTCCCCTGAGATATATCCTTAAGAGTTTACTGCCTTTGACCATCTGGCCACTTCAGTGTGGAGAAGTTTTAAGCTGATTATATATGTTGGTGGATCGGTTCCTTTGTGAACCATTCCTGGAGCATAACTGCGTGTTTTGACCACTTGGAATTAGATGGTCAACTCCATCTGGTAAGAGGCTGTGTGTGCTTCCTGAGGTGGTGGAGGATCCCACTTTGAGTTACATCTTTATTCACCTTATATTCATTACATGAAGACTAGGGGTGGACTTTTTACTTACTTTGGTGTAATTGCTTTATGTTTTGTTAAAGAGCGCTACACTTCCTGTTTTTTTTAAATTTCTGCATAAGTGTCATTATGGAAAATACAGCCCTGTTTAAAGAACTTAACAGGATTGTTCATATGTAATAGGGTCCTATGACTTGTAGTTGCTCATCTCATTTAGATCATGTAACTATGACACCTGAAGTTTATTTTTAATGTAGTATACTTAATGTTTATTTAAAGTTTGCATTAAGTTGATATAATTTTACTGCACTAAAGAAATGTTGAGGCATTGGTCATGTGGATGGGAAAGATCATTATTCGTATGGACCCACTGATTTTTGCTAAATATAAGACCAACAAGCCTGTTCAGATGGTACATTAAGGCTACTTTCACACTGAGGCAGTTTCCAGGCACTTAAGTGCTAGAAATAGCCCCTGAAAAGTGCCTCCCATTCATTGCAGTGTCTTCTCACACTGAGGCAGTGCGCTTGCGGGACATTACAAAACGTCTTGCAAGCAGCATCTTTGGGGCGGTTTGAGAGCACTGTAAATAGCGTTCCCAAAACACCCTGCCCATTGGAATGAATGGGCAGTACTTCCAAAGCGCCTGATAAGCGTTTTGAAAGCGCCGCAAAACTGGACTTTTTACAATTTTTGGGGGTAAAAAGCGCCCCACTAGTGGTCAAAAAATGCCGCTAAAAGAATGCTAAAGCGACGCAAAAATGAGCGGCAATATTGCCCGCTCTGGCGTCTGCTGGTACACATGTGCCTGTGCACGCTGATATGCATGCGCGCTGCACTTAGCGCCAATCAGCCTACTTAAACTGGTAATGCACACTGGACCGGTGCTGTCTGATCTGCAGCTCTCTGTGACCCCTGCTCCTGTTTACCTGCCTTTGTTTGTTTAATCTCCTGAACATCCCGGCTTGACCTTTGGACTCTCCTTGCTCTCTGCCTGCACCTGACCTTAGCCTGCCTCTGACTTTGAACCTGCCTGCTCTTATAGTACCTTGCTACCTTCCTGTTGTTGACCCAGCCTGACCCGACCTGACCCGATCTGTTTGCCCTGCTCCTGCTTCAGCATCATCTGCCTGTGCACCTGCCAGCCTGCCTGCTCCCTCTGGGATCCACTAACCTCTGAACTGTGTACGGACTGTTTGATCCAGCTTCTGGGTGTGGATATCGCATAAGAAAGATGTAGCAGCACTAAATGAAGGAGAAAATGAATCTCCCAATAATTACTAAACGAAACTAAATTATATAAATCAGAAAATTATATGTAAGTAATAATTACATCAATAAATCAATCCATAAGTGAATAAATATTTAAATTCATCAGAAATTTATAGGATCATGCAAAAAGTCCATAAGAGGAAGGCGTGTCCAGGTAAGAATCACCGTCCTAAATAACAATCACTTGAGTGAAAATAGATAATAATACAGTGAAAAAAGAAACGTTCCGTGAAAAAATCCACCGCCATATCCAAGGTGTGACAACAGATGAAATGCACGCTTACCAACTAGCAAGTTATATGAACTTTTAACTTGCAACCCGGAGGGGACCAAATTTCTCCAATCCCAAATTCATGTCCTAGATGGGCAGTAATCTCCGGAGGACCCACCAGATAAACTGGCAACTGATCAAACTCATCAGGACCAGGAGGCTCCAAAGGACGTTAATACGAACACAAAAAGAACAAGTGGACTGACCATAGTGTGATACTGTCTAGAACATGTTTATTAAATTAAAAACAAAGATGCACTTACAAAAATAGGAAGATTAACAGCAAATAGCCAGCCGGCTGTACATGGACGCCCGTCCACTGAGACTTGGTACAAGGTGACGTTGGCACGTCGACTCCTCCCAAAGCACGTTTAGTCAACACAATGACATCGTCTGGAGAACCGGGTGCTCCTGCTTCCAGCTTGTCTGCTGCCCAGTTAGTGATCACCTCTACAGCATCAGAGCTGCCCTTCCAGCTACTAACCCGCCAGGCTCTCCTACCACTCTGCACTCCCATGCCTCCTGTCTGCTCTACCAGGGGCCACAAGTCAGATATGTAAGGGAGACCTTCCTCTGCATCGGGCTCATCAGCCAGCTACCTGAGAATCTGATAAGCGCTTTAGCTCTAACGGCCGGACACTGCCAGTGTGAAAGGGGTCTAAAGGCAGCCCAAAGCCTTATTTTCTGAAAGAAATGTAAGATTTTCTTTACAAATTTACAAATGTGATAGTATTGCTCACATATTAGTGTTTCTTATATTATTAGCCAATCATCTACACATTTGGTTCATATTTAGTTGACCTTTGTGTTTGAAGGTTGTCTAAAAATGATTTTGGATGTTAGACTTCTTTGTACTTAAACACAACTTTTTTTGCTTACAAGTACTTTGATCTCAGTATTAATGGGAACATATGCTTTGTTCACGCAGAACCTGATTCTATTTCTTGTTGATGTACCAGAGGGACAAAGTGGTGCACATACACATTCCATCCAACAAGTTGGAAAATCTTTTTAATAGATAACAATAATTTCCAGCAGTCAAAAGTACTCATTACTGCCCCTTAATTCGGGTACACATGGACCGAATATCGGGAAACATTTGCCGGTTCAAAAAAAATGGATGACATTCAGCCCACTTGTATGTTGGTCTGTCCATCAGAAGTTGTCCTGGCTTCTGGTTGATGTGCATGCTGGAAAACCAGCAGCCAACCAACTCCTGATCAGCACTTTCAGCCAATGGCAGAGAGCGCTGATTGGGGGGTGTCTGCAATGGCGCTGGGAGCAGACGTGTAGTGTCTGAGCTCCCGCAGACCGGTGCCAAATCCTGAAATTTTTGAAAATTGCCCTAACAAATTTGACAAGATATGGTCAGGATGGATAGATGCTTGGGGTACAGAGATAGCAGACGACAACCGAGATTTTGCTGATGTACCTGTTCCATGATAATGATATGATCTCCTGAATACCCATTTATTGTTTATACAATGTAAATCCAACTACATAGATGAGGACCCTCCTTCCCCCCCATCTTTCACCTATCCTGCCCCCCTCCTCCCCCCCTCTCCCCCATGACCTCCTTAGGTAATTTCACTGAGATCTATTGTTTTTGAACCAGTATCTCATTGTAATGTTATATCACAGCTTTAAACACCTTTCTCCTGTTAACATGAACAAACCAACTGTCTTGTGACAATCTATGCAATAATGTATCTGTGACTAAATGTGTGTATGCATCGCTTGTACTGTAAAACTTTTAATAAACATTTTTCTTGAGACGAAAAAAAAGAGAACGCTGATCGGAGTGTTCTGGCGGGGTGGCGATCTGACTCCAAATAGCTAGAAGGTTTGTAAAGGCCAATTTTGTAGTTAGGTATTTTTATGTACTTGCAGGGTCACAGTTAACATTTGCCTAACCAAAAGTTCCTGATTGCTCGTTGCAATCGGGAGTTTTCAAACCATGTGACCCCCGTGACAGTCGATCATGCCGGTCATGTGATCTTAAGCTGCGCCCGGCATCCTGGCTCATAAACCTCTTAAAGGTCCAGGAGGCACCGGTGCTTAGAGGTTAAAAGGATAAAACAAGGGGAATGTGCATCTATTGCAGAGATTTTTGAAAACTTTGCCTTCACAAGTTGCACTGAATTAGGGGGCAGCCAAAGCTTGAAGCAAACAAGGGATATTTTGATAAGATTGAGATATTTCTATTTGCTGCTAAACAACCCAAACATTCAGAGTGGCTATACCAAAGTACGAGATCAGTCTATCATGCCTCAGTAAATTGTGATATGAGATGCATATACTTTAAATAAGACAAAGATAGCTGTTGCCTCAAATAAATATTTTATTTTGTTATTTAAAAAAAATCCAATTTCATATTAAAATTTAAAATCCAATTTAATATAAAACCGATAGAATATATATAAATGCTTCAAAAATTATTTGCTTTTTAAATCCCATTAATATTTGTTTTATCTCAGGCATTTCAATACAAAATATTTTTACAATCAATGCAGTAGTGGAATTTGGTTTATAGACTCGATTTAACAGAATTTAAATTTTTCATGCCTAAAGTTCATTAACTGCCTCTGTTTTCATATGAGGTCTGGACAGAGCTTGCCCTTAAAGCCTATTTCACGGAATAGGGTACCCCTTTCAATGTCATTAGGTTTATTGCACTGTGAGTTCTTTCTTTAGTGAAAAGCTGGAATATCTGAAGGCATATGCTGCTTCTTTTAGTGACACCAGGAGAAACCATATAATTTTAGGGAAAAAAAATCCCAGTTAGCGATTTTTTTGAAAATTAAAATCAAGTGGACTGTCAATGCTTGTTACAATATATATAGAGGAGAAGGTGATAAGAATCTGCAAGAAAATGTTTTCTAGCAATATATGTGCTGAAGTATAGAGGGGATTTTTATTGTTAAAAAACATATATAGTAAAACCTTGGATTGCGGGCATAATTTGTTCCGGAAACATGTTTGTAATCCAAAACACTTGTATATCAAAGCAAATTTCCCCATAAGAAATAATGGAAACTCAGATGATTCGTTCTACAACCATTCATTCATAAAGCCTTCAGTTTATAGTCCATATAAAAAGATTATAGCAATGCGATAGGTTGTATAACCATAAAATGTCCATCCACAAATGTTTCCACAGGGCGATTAGAAGCAAAATCCAGCAGGAGCTACAGAGTATAAAAGAGAAGAGAGGCTCCTCTAAGTACCACCGGCTCTCACAGCTGTCAGTCTGCAATCAGTCTGCAATCGTGACCAGGAAGACAGTATAGCGATCTGAAAGCGAGGTTTGAAGCACTCGTGGAGCGCAGCGTGGAAGGGATGACGCCAATGGCAATGCTGAGGACGTCTATGTGTACGGCTTTACTCCGGATGCCTGCATACTTAGATGTGCCTGTTTTAATCATCAACCATGTGAGTTGCTAAATTTTGTACCTTCATTAAATGTAACCATATTGCTACACTTATGCCGCGTACACACGATCAAACAATCGGGTGGAAAAGTCCGGCAAACTCAAGTCCGCTGGACAATCCCCCCCTGTGTAGCCTCCGGCGGACTTTTTTACCCGAAAGTACGGCGGACTTAGAAAGTAGTTTTGCACTCCAATCTTCCTGCCGGACTTGCATTTCGGCAGACAATCCGGCCGTGCGTATGCCAGGGGCCGCACGGCCCCCCCACCCCAAAGCACCTTGTCCCCATGTTGATGAGGACAAGGGCCTCCTCCCGACAACCCTGACCGTTGGTTGTCGGGGTCTGCGGGCGGGGGCTTATCGGAATCCGGGAGCCCCCTTTAATAAGGGGGCCCCGTATACCGGCCCCCCACCCTATGTGAATGAGTATGGGGTACAATGTACCCCTACCCATTCACCTGTAAAATAAAGTAAAAAAAAACACAACACACAAGGGTTAAAATAGTTTATTGCACAGTTCCGGGGGTCTTCCGTCTTCGGGGGTCTTCTCGCCGGACTCCTCCGCTATCTTCTTCTAGCTCTTTTGCTAGCGGAGAGCCCGGCTTTCTTCCTCGCCGCCGCCCTCTTCTTCCGACTTCGGGGGTCTTGTCCCCCTCTTCGGTTCTTCTTGCCGGGCCACCGCGCCTTCTTCTAGCTCTTTTACAGGCGGTGGCCCGGTCTTCTGTCGCTGCTGTCGTCGCCGCCTTCTGTTCTTCTGTTCTTCTCTTCAGATGTTGCCTCGTCGCATCCTTCGCTCACAATGGCACTGACGCGACACGCGGCGACTTATAGAGGGACATCACCTGATGATGTCCCCGCCCATTATGGTGTCACAGTCCCAGAGGATGCTGGGACTGTGACATCATAATAGGCGGGGACATCATCCAGTGATGTCCCTTTATAAGTCGCCGCGCGTCGCGTCGGTGCCATTGTGAGCGGAGGATGCGACGAGGCAACATCTGAAGAGAAGAAGAGAATAACAGAAGGCGGCGACAACAGCGACGACAGAAGACCGGGCCACCGCCTGTAAAAGAGCTAGAAGAAGGCGCGGTGGCCCGGCAAGAAGAACCGAAGAGGGGGACAAGACCCCCGAAGTCGGAAGAAGAGGGCGGCTGCGAGGAAGAAAGCCGGGCTCCTCCGCTAGCAAAAGAGCTAGAAGAAGATAGCGGAGGAGTCCGGCGAGAAGACCCCCGAAGACGGAAGACCCCCGGAGCTGTGCAATAAACTATTTTAACCCTTGTGTGTTGTGTTTTTTTTACTTTATTTTACAGGTGAATGGGTAGGGGTACATTGTACCCCATACTCATTCACATAGGGTGGGGGGCCGGTATCCGGGGGCCCCTTATTAAAGGGGGCTCCCGGATTCCGATAAGCCCCCCGCCCGCAGACCCCGACAACCAGCAGCCAGGGTTGTCGGGAAGGGGCCCTTGTCCTCATCAACATGGGGACAAGGTGCTTTGGGGTGAGGGGGCCGCGCGACCCCCCTTCCCCAAGGCACCCCCCCATGTTGAAGGCACGTGGCCTGTTATGGCTCAGGAGGGCCGGCCGGGTAGCGTGCTCGGACAAGGGTCTGATGTGGACCTGGGGCGGACCCCCACGCCGATTTTTTCGGTGTTGGGGTTCCCCTTTAAGTCCATACCAGGTGGCGGGCCAGCGACATCTCCTTCGCGGGCCCCACCTACCTGGAGACGCGCTCAAAATTAGCGGACTTTCCTCCGCGTGTGTGGGCGAGTCCGTTCATTTCAAAAGTACGGCGGAAAGTCCGACGGACTTAGTACGCCGTATTAGTCCACTGAAAAAGTGCCGTGTGGGGTCAAGTAGCCCGTTCGGAAAGTCCAGCGGACAGTCCGGCGGGAAGTCCGCTACGTGTGTACGCGTAATTAGAGGCACCTCTCTTATCTTTTATAATAAGCTGTGACGTGATGTTACTCGTATATGAAGACATCGCTTGTTTCAAGTCAAAATTTAAAAAAAAACTGTTGCTTGTCTGTGTAGAGATGTTTGCACAAATCTTTGAAGTGTATATAATTGACTGTGGCCAGCTCTTTGCTTTAGGAGTAACTCCACTTTTGTTGAGAAAAAAACATTCCCCCCTGGGTGATCTATGTGCATTGCAAGGATTTTTACAAAATTTCTTGCAGATTCCTGCCTTTTGTTATTCTGAAGAAATCCCTGTGTATTTGTCTGTGTCCATGTGGTAAGGTTATTAAATAGGAGTGGTTTCATAATTATCAACCAGCTGCTGCACCTGCAGGTCTCGATTGAGGAAATTGTTAGGGTCTGCATCCCTTTAGACGTGTTTTCCTATTGGAAGTATCTCACCAAAAATGACCTTTTTGTTTGCAGGGGATGCCTGATATCTGATTGTATCTTACTATAGACTTCTGAGAAAACTAATGAGCCAATCACACAAGCAGGAAATGATATTTCTTGGGGACATTCTGTGTACAGAACACCTCCAGGTAGCCATATTGAATTGCATTTTACAGAGCTGCAAATTGAAAATTGAAAGGTAATTTTTAATAGCAATCAATTACAATATGACTTGAGTCGCAATTATATATTTCTATATTATTATTTTTTTATTTGCTATTTTTTACTTTTCCCCCACTAGTGGAATTACCCTTTACGCACAATTACCCATTAAGCACAGCAAAGGGCATTAAATAATAGAAAAGTAATACAAAAATGGAAAAAATTGATTTACGGTTTAAATTTGTTTAAAAAGTACCTTTTATAATGCTTTAATAGAACTTACAAACCATTTTAATCTTGCTTTTGCAGATGACTAAAAAAAAAAAAATAGTTGGAGTGGATCACCGGTATGTTTGCCATTCAAGGTATATTAAGCCTATAAAGTCAGACAGGAAGAGAAAGCTCAAGTATAACTTTAGTAACTCATTTAAGAAGTTGATTTATGCTCCACGCTGAGTCTTACACCTGCAGTTCAAGTAAAACTCAACTCTGCCGCCCCACAGAGTCTGGTTTATTAGGTATCAAGGAGTCACAAGAAGCTGTGTAATTAAAACTGTAATTAACTGGCAAGAGAAAGTGCCACCTGAGTTTTGAGAGGTTGTCAATTTTATTTCCATTACAGTTTCTCTTCTGGTTTTCTTCTGTACCCTTCTGTTTGTTTGCTTTTACTGTAACTGTAGTCTTGATAACCCAATTACATTTGTAAAATCAAAGTAAACTTTTCCACTAACCTACCTTTTTATTTTATAATAATTATTATGAATATTATTTTATCTGTTATTGTTATTTTATTGTTGAAATAGTAATAAAAATAAACCTACCTATTATAACTACAGAACAGTTTCATCAAACAAATATGCACTTATGTATGACTTCAAAGCCATTTATTGGTTCAGCATTCGCAGCTACCTATAAAGTGTTGTTATACTGAGTTGCAACATGCCAGCTGAAAGTTAAAATCATGAGAGAGCAATGGCGGCTGGGGAAGTTTTAGGAGGGGGGGTGGGGCGCCAGATCCCACCCTTCCTTTTGACCCTTCACAGTTATCATAAGCCCCACCCCTTATATAATTCACTCGCTCCCTCCCCTATATTCCACTTGCTTCCACCCGTAGTGCCAGGAGTATACAACTGAGCATCACAGGACAGAGTATATGACTATAGGTATACAGATCAGTGTATACAGATAAAAGGTATACAGATCAGGGTATACAGAGCAGGGTGTACAGAGCAGTGTGTATAGATCAGGGTATACAGATAAAGGTATACAGATAAGGGTGTACAGATAAAGGTATACAGATCAGGGTACACAGATACAGGTATACAGATAAGGGCATACAGATCAGGGTGTACAGATAAAGGTATATAGATTTGGGTATACAGATCATGATGTACAGATCATGGTGTACAGAGCAGGGTGTACAGATCAGTGTATATAGATAAAGGTACACAGATCAGGGTATATAGATAAAGGTATACAGATAAAGGTATACTGATACAGGTATACAGATCAGTGTATACAGATAAAAGATATACAGATCAATGTATACAGGTCAGGGTATACAGGTCAGGGTATACAGAACAGGGTGTACAGATAAAGGTATACAGAGCAGAGATTACAGATTAGGGTACAGCAACCCCCCCCCCCCCCCCCCCACAGCTCTGCACACTTCCCCCTCGTGGCTCTGTCAGCCCCCCTCCGCGTAAGGCTCTGACGGCCCCCCCGCTCGTGGCTCTGACAGCCCACCCCACTCACTGCTCTGACAGTCCCCTGCTTGTGGCTCTGATATTCTCCCTGCTCGCGGCTCTGACAGCACCCTCCCGCAGGTGGTCTGGCACTTACCACCTGTCCTGAGTCCACTGGAGCAGTCGTAGCGGCGGGTATATCCGCCCTCATGTTTCCTTTGTGCCATGTCTTCCTAAGCGCCAGGCCTCCAATAGGAGGTCCTGTTGCTTTGGCCAATCGGGAAACAGGTATGATGACCTGCCTCCCTTACTGGCGGGGAGCAGCGTTAGTGTGAAAATAGCGAAAATGAATTCACTATCGTCACACAATTGGGTGGGATCAGGGCGCACTCTCTGTGCCCAGAGCCCACCCTATTTTGAAGCCTATTAGAGCCTCTGGCTCTAATCAGGTGCTTCAAAAATTACCAGCCCCTACCGCCCCCCCCATTGGAATCCATGGGTCCAGTGGGCCAGGATGGGGCGCTGCGCCCGTGCGCCCCTGGGAGAGAGAGGTATTTGGGTGGGCTGTAGTAACATTTTAGTAAAGTTGCCATTTCTGTGTGGTTATGTTGGGTCAATCAGTATGACAATTATTAACAAATCTTGTGCCAGGCTAAAAAAATGTAAGAAAAAATCTGCTACAAAAAATGTGCTGCTATCTAATGCTACTTGCTGTTGAAGGTTTTTTTTTGTATTTTTAGTAGGTTTCTATTTGATATTTACAACAAAATAGACCTTAGCACTGTAATCCAACATTCAAGCTTTGTTAGTTTCAGAAAAGCTTTTCCTTACAAGTCAATGGGAATGGAAACTTAGCTTGAAGCAAGTCTATGCAGCTTTGAAGGAGGTCAATTGCTAGTCTAAAGTAGGTCAACTGCAAGTCAAATGCATCTGTGAAGACATGGAGCTGAAATGCTTCTCTAACTGGCTTGATATGAAGGGTAAATGTACTTGAAAGAGTGTTGTGTGTTGCCATTAACACAATAGAACATGAAACATGATGCTAATGCAGCTCAGAAAGTAGTGGGTAGTAGGAGTAGAGGGTGACTCTCATTCATATTTCTACCCTTCCTTCCTATTTATGATACAATGGCTTCCCACCTGATTAGACTAAAGGCAGTACATTATGTGTAATATCTGTGTGTGGCCAGTAAATAAATACAAATTATTTGTTAGTACAGTAGGGGAAAACCTAGAATACTGTTTATCTAGAGCAGTGGTCTCCAAACTGTGGCATGATGGCCAGATGCAAAAGTAAGCTCTTTGCTTACTTTTATCCTGCCCTTGGGACACTTTCTCTGCCACTGACACCAACAATGGGACATAATTCCTGTTACTGGCATCAACAATGGGGCATAATTTCTCCCATTGACAGCAATGATGGAGCACTAATTCTCCCACTGATGCCAATGATAGGGTACTATTCCTCCCACTAACATCAATAATGGGGAACTATTCCATCCAATAAGAATAATGATGGGGCACTATTTCACTCACTGTCAACAATGGTGGGGCACTATAACTCCCACTGACACCAATGACGGCACACTATTCCTCCCACTGATACTAACGATGGAGCACTATTCCTCCCACTAACATAAATTATGGGGCACTATTCTTCCCACTGACACTAATGATGGTGCACTATTCCAACCCCTAATGCCAAAGTTGCACTGTTTACTCCCACTGACACCAGGACAATTTGTACTTCCATTGGCCACAGTCTGTCCTCCCTAATGTAAGACAGTAAACTGGCTCCTTGCTTAGAACGTTTGGAGACCCCTGATCTGGAGTACTTTCTGTATCCCTGCTGCAGATATTCCCCCACTTCCTGAAACTATTTTCATCTGGGCAGTTAGTGAGGGGAGTCTCTAACAGAGCTCAGATAACAGTAAAAACCTAACAGAGGTTCTAATCCAACCAAAACAAACAGAAAAAGGAATTGCCATGATATGCATTTTATTAGGCAAAATAGCAGATCTCCTACCTTAAACAACCTAAAATAGGTTTACAAGATAAATTAATAAAGAGGAGGTCCAGCACCCCCTCACAAAAAAGTTAAAAGTCAGCAGCTACAAATGCTGCAGCTGCTGACTTTTAATATATAGACACTTAGACCCCTTTCACACCAGGGCGTTTTGCAGTCGCTATAGCGTTAGAAATAGCGCCTGCAAAACGCCCTAAAGAAGCTGCACCATTGTGTGTAGTGTGAAAGCCCCGAGGGCGCTGGCAGGACGTCAGAAAAAAGTCCTGCCAGCAGCTTCTTTGGAGTGGTGAAGGAGCGGTGTGTTTACCGCTCCTCCACCGCTGCTGCCCATTGAAATCAATGGGGCAGCGCTGTAATGACGCCAGCAAAACGCCGCTATTGCGGCGTATTGCCGGCGGTTTTAACCCTTTCGCGGCCGCTAGCTGGGGGTAAAAGCGCCCCGCTAGCGGCCGAAATGCGCCGCAAATCCGCCGCAAATCCGGCGGTAAAACGCCGCTAAAAATAGCGGCGTTTTACCGCCGACGCAAGTTGCGGTGTGGTGTGAAAGGGGTCTTATATGTCTTTTTGTGGTATTTGATAATTTCAGCTTTTTTTTTTTTGCATTATAACCAAAAAAATCGTCAAATTTTGAAAAAAAAGCAACACTGTTTACTTTCTGCTATAAAACAAGAAATAAGAAAATGCAAAAAAAAAAAAAAATCTAATTTCTTCATCAATTTAGGCTAATTTGGACCAATCGATATACACTTATTGGGATTTTTTTTACCAAAAATAAGTGTATATTGATTGGTTTGCGTAAATGTTATAGCGTCTACAAGCTATAGGATAGATTTATAGAATTTTTATTTATTTATTTTGTACTAGAATTGGCGGCGATCAGTGACTTATAGCAGGACTTTGATATTGCGGTGGACAAATTGGACATAAACTGAAATTTTTGACACTTTTTGGGGTCCAGTGATACTAATACAGTGATCAGTGCTAAAAAAATATGCACTGTCATTGTACTAATGACACTGGCTTGGAAGGGGTTAACATCAGGGGTGATCAGAGGGTTAACTGTGGGCTTAGCCAGTGCTTTTTTATTGTGTGGGAGGTGCTTTTACTAGGGGAAGGCATTGATCCATGTTCCTGTTTTGCAGGAACACAGGATAAATTCTTTCACTACTGACAGAATGGCAATCTACCTTGTTTACATAGGCAGAGAGCCATTCTGTCTCTCTGCTTAATGTTCGGCGGGTGCCAGCGGACATCAAGTCTGCAGTAACTACAGATCAGCTCCCGCTGTGTATAATTACAGTGGGAGCGGGTTGCTGGCGGCGCGCATGTGCCCCACACCCAGAAGTGCAGGATCACGTACTAGGTACTGCACATGATCCTGTGCAGCAGAGCCGCCTTGCCGTCGTATATGTAAGTTATATGGTCGGCAAGCTGTTAATATTAGCCTCCTGTCATATCTGAAACAACAGTATGAAAATGAAAGATGTAAGCCAGAACAAGCAGCTAATCAGGCTATTCTGCAGTGCACAGTGCAGTTGATGTAAGAAAAATTAGAAGCTTTACAGGAGGAAAAAGCAGAATGATTACCACATCAGTGTGCTGCTGCTCCTTTATTGCCCATGCACTAGGGATGGGCGAACTTTCATTGTTCGGGCGCTTGGCGAAGCAGTGATTGGCTGAAGCAGTGAAAGCTTCATCCAATTAGGACACAGAGCACTGTCAGAGTCATGAATGGACACTGTCATCATGACTTTATCCAATCATGGCTCGCTCCCGCCACACAGTATAAAGCTATTCTTTCAGTGGCAGCCATTTTCAGTGTGATTTTGGCTATACTGTGCTATTTTGCTTCAATTGTCAGTGTAGAATATTAGTTTAGTGTCAGCCTAGTGTCTGTAGTGAGGGTGACAATCATTCAGCTTTGCATAGTGTGCAGCTAGAGTATGGACAGCTCAGATAGTTTCAGTGTAGTGTAATGAGACTTGTTCAGTAATCTTGACATTAGTGTATAGCTAGAGTAGGGACAGTTCAGATAGCGTCAGTGTAGTGACGGCTGAACATCATATATTTGATTGCGTTACTGGCAGTTGAACGCCATTTATTTCTGTGTGCGTTAGTGCCAGTTTAACACCATTTACTTCTGTGTACATTCCTGACAGTTTAACGCCATATCATTTTGTGTGCGTTACTGACAGTTTAACGCCATATAGTTTTGCATGCGTTACTGCCAGTTTAACGCCATATAGTTCTGTGTGCATTACTGCCAGTTTAACGCCATATTCCCCTATGTTCGTCCCCTCCGCTCCTCCCAGGACCTCCTGCCTTCTAGCTCCCTTGTTACCTCCTCCCATGCTCACCTTCAAGACTTCTCCAGAGTCTCTCCCATCCTCTGGAACTCCCTGCCCCAGTCTGTCCAATCAGCCCCTACCCTGTCCACCTTTAGGAGTTCCCTGAAAACTCATTTATTCAGGAAAGCCTATCCCACTCCCACCTAACTGTCCCCAAGCCACCCTATCAAATCATTCTCTGCAGCTATTACCTTTTGTACCACCACCCCCTCCCTTTAGAATGTAAGCTCTATGAGCAGGGCCCTCCTGTACCTTTTGTATTGTAATATAATTGTGTTGTCCCCTCCTATACATTGTAAAGCGCTGCGTAAACTGTTGGCGATATATAAACCGTGTATTATAATAATAATAATAATAATAATAATAATAATAATAATATAGTTTTGCATGCGTTACTGCCAGTTTATTGCCATATAGTTATTTGTGCGTTACTGCCAGTTTAACAGCATAAAGTTATGTGCATTACTGCCAGTTTAACGCCATTTACTTCTGTGTGAGTTACTGTTGGTTTAACGCCATATAGTTTTGCGTGTGTTACTGCCAGTTTAAGGCCATATAGTTCTGTGTGCGTTACTGCCAGGTTAGCGCCATATAGTTCTGGGCGCGTTACTGGCAGTTTAACACCATATCGTTTTGCGTGCGTTACTGCCAATTTAATGCTATATGGAACAAGGAGGACCCCAGATGATGCTTGTTGAGGCGAAAGGCGTCGGGTACTCACGCTGTTCCCTTTATTACCGTTGAGTTGTTTGAAGCGCTTATCTTTTTTGGAATATGTAAGTGTAACTCTTATATATTTTTTAATAAATATTCCCTAAGGAATTATGCTATGTGCCCCTCTCTCCTTCTTCCATATCCTCCTGTTTGGGCTCATTCACCCATGTATCATTAACCTGCTACATCCAACGTTTATGAGAACGATTGTCTGGAGATTTCATTCGTCCAGTGAGCCTGGGTCCCTTTGGTCATCATTAAAGCCTGTTTGACTCATCAGGTGTATACCTGTGTGAGTCCACGTTTTTCAGTAAGCAGCTAGTACTTCTGGTAATTGATTTCCTTTGTCACTCACTCGCTATTTGGATACTTACTCAAGATTCTCTACGATTGAAATTTCACTTTTTATTGGATTACACTATCTGGACTATTAACTTGTTATTAATTTCTTCACATGTTAACTTCACGTTTGTTGTTGATTATCTAGTTAGCGCTGTACTTTCTCCACAAATGCATTTGGACAACAAGGAGAGGCAAACATTCCCTTGGCATCATAAGGGGGCCAGCAACAAATGTGTCCACAGGTAAAGGTGGACATGGTGGTCAGTCCTCAGGCAGGGCATCATTTCCTCTGTTTAGTGAGTTTGCCTGTGCTATCCAGCCACAGCATGCAGAGGAGGTGGGGAACTGGCTTACTAAACCTTCCTCATCCCCCTCATCTTCTGTCACACTAGCAGAGACAAGTGTTCAGTTCCCTGCAGTTCCCAGAGTGGATAAAACTGCCTCCCTCCACATCTATTCCTGCCATAGCCCCAACATCAGCCATTGAGCTGAGTTATTTACCAACAGCATCAGCCACTGATGATGCCCAGCCATTGCTGGATTCAGTTGTTGGTTCTGAGGTTGAGGGTGACAGAAACATGAGCCTAGAGAGTGGGAGGAACACTGGTAGAGACATTGGCATTCATGTTCCCAAAGCCGCAGCATATTGCCAAGTTGTCTCCAGTGGTGACGATGAAGAAGGAGGAGATGGAGATGATGATGATGATGAGATCACTGATGCGACTTGTGTGCCAGATAGAACAGAGGAGGAAACTGAAAGTGAGGTGGCACAACCCTAAGGAGGCCGATATCAAGAAAGAGTAGAGAACAGTCACCCTATTCCATCACATTCTGCAGCTGTTATCTCCCAACCCACTCCCCAAAGCTCAGCTGTCTGGGTCTTTTTCAGCACATCTGCAGCAGATTGCACTAATGCAATCAGCAAACTGTGTCTCAGGCACATTAAATGTGGCAAAAACACCAACCATTTGTGTACCACATGCTTAACAAGGCATTTAACGTCCAACCACTCAGCCCATTGGCAAGGCCACCTAAAAGCCACACAAAAGGGGCACAAATCTGTCCCTCCTCCTCCTCCTTACCCACTTCAGTCTACCCCTGCGATACCGGGCTATTACCTTTCAGCAGCCTCCACTGACAGGAATGTTGGTATAGCACAGGGTGTCCCAGGTCCTAGCAGCACATCTGCCAGCAGCACACCATCAGCTGTAGACTGTAACCAGCTAATTTATCGGCCTCATCTGCTGCAGCGGAAAAAATATACAGTCCCTGCCCCCCACATGCCAGCGTCTAAATGCACGCTTGTCAAAGCTGTTGGCTCTCCAACTTCTGCCTTTCAGCCTGGTGGATTCTGCCCCCTTCTGTGAATATGCACAATGTGCTGTACCACAATGGCAAGTTTCCAGTCGCTACTACTTTTCTCGTAAGGCCGTTCCATCTCTCTAACATCACATGGAAGGGAATGTTCTGACATCGTTGGGCAAGGCAGTCAGCCATAAAATCCACCTTACTGCGGACTCATGGCCCAGCAAGCATGGGCAGGGACGATATGTTTAGTTCACAGCACTCTGGGTAACGCTCAAAAGGATGCAGGACAGGGCTCGGTGCTGCAGCTTGTTGTGCCCCCATGTCTCCACACATCTGGTGGTGATGATGCCAGACCTGTGAGCTATACCCCCTCCTCCTCCTCCTCCTCCACTGCCTCCATGCCCTCCTCTGCAGAACTGTCCTATGAACATCAGGTACTCCTAGGCACTCAAATGGCTATTTACAGAGTCAGGCTAAAAGGTGGCATGCATTGCTTCAGGTGGTGTGTTTAGGGGACAGCAACCACGCCAGAGCAGAGATTCTTGCAGCTTGCAGGGTCAGGCCCAGAGGTGGTTCATACCACGCCGGCTGGAGCCAGGAATGGTCGTGTCCGATAATGGCTCAAACCTCCTGTCTGCTCTTAGACAGGGAAGGTTGACACATGTGCCACACTTGGCACATGTCCTCAATTTGGTGGTGCAGCATTTCAAGTATGTACCCAGGGTTGCAAGATGTACCAAAGCAGGCCAGAAGACTCTGTAGCCATTTCAGGTGGTCATACACAGGCAGTGCTTGGTTGGCTGAAATTCAGCAGAAATTCCACCTGCCTGTAAACCACCTGATTTGTGACATGCCCACCAGGTGGAACTCAACTTTAGGAATGCTGCAGCAGCTATACATGCAGCAGAGGGCCATCAATGAGTACCTGTGCCAGTACGGCACAACGTCAGGCTCAGGCCGCCTCTGCTTTTTTCCCAGATGCCAATGGCTGATCATTAAGGATGAATGCGCTGAAATGTCACCATTTGAGAAGGCTACAAGAATGGTGAGCAGTGACAGTGCATGCATCAGTGACACAATCATTGTTGTATTCCTGCTGGAGCAAACTCTGCGTGGCATAATGGACAAGGTACTGGAGGCAGAGCAGCAGGATGAACAGGAGGACTTCCTTTCCTCTCAAGGCCCACTTTATCCAGACACCATCATTCCTATGTCACGGAACACACAGGAGGAGAGAGGGGAGGAGGATGAGAAGGAGGATTCTGGCACTTTCATATGCTTTGAAGAAGAGGAAGACATGCGTAAATCTGTAAGCGATGGCTTCCCAACCCCAAGACCCTTGGAAGTAGTACGTGGCTGGGAAGAGGAAGTTCTAGATGCTGTCTTCCTGAGTGACCCGATGAGTCTGCCTCTCAAGCCTCTGCAAATTTGAGGCGCATGGGCAACCTCATGTTTGAAAGCCTGCGAAAGGACCTAAGAATATGTGGCATAAAGGAGAAGGATAATTAATGATTGGCAACCCTCCTTGACCACCATTATAAGGGGAAGGTCTCAGAACTCATCCCATCCCCACAGAGAGTGCTGAAGATAAAATCTCTTGAGGACACGTCAAAGAGGATTTTATTGACTCCAGTAGGTTACAGTGTCATGAAAAATGTAGATTTGAGTCTTCTGTTGGTCAAGAGAGGAGTGTGGGAAAGTGAGGCATTTCGGATTTTTTTTAGACCTCGCCGCCCAGGGATGTCAGCTTCCACATCCCATCGGTAGCGTCTGCATCACATGGTGGATGATTACCTCTGGGCCAAAACAGAGATGGAGAGCTTTTCAGCAGAGGATCCACTGACTTACTAGGTCATGAGAATAGACACTGGCCAGAACTTGCGTTGTGGGGCTGCACTGAATCAAGCTTGCTTTCAGAACGGGCATTCAGTGATGCAGGAGGTTTTGTTACTGATCATAGAACGCGTCTGTACACAGACTCCGTGAACCATTTGACTTTTATAAAAATGAATCAGTTATGGATTACCAGCTGTGAAGCCCCTGATGCCGATGTCATTGATTAAGTCTTTTTGGGATGTGGAATCTCTGCAGGACTTTGAGGCTGCCTAGCTTTGAGGGAGTTCAATCATTTCATCTGGAAGAATTTTTTTCCGTATAGGTTTCTTGGGCACAATTAACACCCAAAGACCAATTTCTCTGCAATTTTTTACAGCAAGGCCAATTCTTGTTTTCATCAAGATTACCTCTTTAGGGTTACGGTGGGAAGGCGACACCCAAAGACCAATTTTTACACCCCTGTTACTTCTATCCAAAGTCAAAGTGACACCTGAATGTATCCAAAAAATCTCTAATCTTGTCCCCAGTGCACTACATTGTGGCCTCATCATACACACTGGCTCCCCAGCTGTTGCTGAGCAAAATATAGGCAGCTTGCAGGAAAAATTTCATTTTTTTTGGCTTTATAAATGCAATTATTGCTGTAACAGATTATAGACATGGTACAGATCTGTCACGTTACAGGTAGACTAAGGGGACCCCCCAGGCACTATATTGTAAGGAATTTTTCAGGTCCTATTGACTTTAATGGAGTTTGTTATTTGAGTCTGAACTTTCGTGGTGTTTGAAAGTTCTGGTGCGAACCGAACAGGGGTCCGGTCTGTTCGGCCCATCCCTACCAGTCACACACTTGGAAGAGTCTTAGATCATGTTGTACGTCTAAATTATATTGCAGTCTCAGAAAACAGACCAATGCTTTCACAGGCTATGAAGTAATGAGTGATTTTGACATATAATTCAAGGAATTCAACAATTTGTAAAATCTGTGATTATATAAATACAGATTTTTTTTATACAATGTGAGATACATTTCAATCATTATCTTCAAATCGGTCATTTGTATTCTACATATAGTAATTATACATTATATTTGAAATTTAAAAACTACTGTTCATATTTTTTTCTATTCAGAAAATGTGGGAGTAAACAGAATACAACTCTTCCAAAGACCGAAGCATAATATATACACACACTCCAGATTTTAATAACGATTTAAAAAAATAACCGATAATTACATTCAAAAGAAACCCACTGTTTACTGAATATTGCAGTACATTTTCATGATTTCCTCTAAGACAAAGCTGTTTTAGGATGCTCTTCTTTGCAATAAAATGCTTGTCAATGTGTAATTTTAGGATGTGAACCATGGGTACCCATAACAGATGACACATTGGGCTTAATTTCTGATTCAGCTAGATGTCAGCGGGGGCACTCCCGACCATCTGTGTTCTATAAATTACAGTTATACCAGCTCATGCAGCTTGTAAATCACCAGTGAACAGGCTTCACCTTGTCACACACTACATGAACCCTGTTGTATATTCCAATAAACTCCCATAAACCTCATGATATAAACTCAGGATTACATTTCTATTGGAGCGAGATTAGTATATGTTATTTCTTTTAAGCAAATTTTCCCTTACTCCATGTGTTAATATTGTTTATTTAATGGTTTCAAAACATCATGCACACACAAATATTTAAGTATGGGATTGTAATCTTAAAGTGCAGAGCCTGTGCATCAGCTAAATAAATAGTTGAAACACACAGATATAAGACTTATAAGGTAATATTGACACTTGTACATCTAATGTACATATGTCAGATGATTTCTTCTAGTTTTTCAGCCTTGCTTTTTACACCAGGCACCTTGCTCCACTGTCTGAAGGCCATGCACCACAGGTAAGTATGCCTGATATGCTTGATATGTTCATTTTTCTGTGTGTGGGGTAATGTGATTGGAGAAGATGAGATATGACTGCGGGGAAGGTTTTTGTGGTTTTGGGGAGTTTTCAGTGGTGTGTGTGTAGGAAAGATAAAATGTGGTTTTGGGTTATTGTGGTCTGGAACATAAAAAATGAGTCTGAAGGTCAAATGGTGGTTCAGTGGGTGTGAGAACATGCCAAGGATGGGGCTGTGGTTTGGGGAGAAGATGCTATGGTTCTTATGCTGTTATGAGAAGATGCAGAGTTGGTTGTGGTTTGGGGGACATATAGTATGGCACCTAAATGGTTGGTGATATATAGCTAGGTAGAGGTGGTGTTGTGGCTAGGAGGCTTTTGGGGCCGATTGTTCCTGGATAGTTTGTTTATAACACACTTGAACATTCTTTTACACTAAGCCCTTGTACACACGGTCGGACATTCCGACAACAAAATCTGTCAGATTTTGTCCGAAACTGGTGTTGCATACACACGGTCGGACAAAGTTGTCGGAAAATCTGATCGTTTGTAACGTGATGATGTTATTTAGTTACGACGGGACTACGTTCAGGCTAGTAGCCAATAGCTTTGGTCTAGAAATTTGATCTGAGCATGCGTGGCACTTTGTCTGATCGGAATTCTCTACAAACTATCGGACAAAGTCTGATCGGATCATGTTTTCGGAAAATTTTTATATCCAGCTCTCAAACTTTGTTGGTCGGACATTCCGACAGAAAAAGTCAGATGAAGCCCACACACGGTCGAATTATCCGACAACGCGGTCCAATCTGCCATTTTCCGGCGGAATGTCCGGCCGTGTGTACAAGGGCTAAGGGGTATTTTCGTTGGACATTTTCTTATGTACAGGGTTGCTCTTTTTGGATAATGTCTTTTTCTCTCATACAGCAGCTCTTTCAGTGAATTGTTTTCCCTCCATCTATTAGAATAGTGTGATTGGCAGAAGGCCATGTTGGGGAAGTCAAGACTGCATCAGAAATCAAAGGCTGTCAGCCATACAGAAGAAAATGATCCAAAGGTACATTCAGGCTTTTTTTTAGTGCACATTTTTATAATAATCAGTCAGTGTGTTGGGAGGTGGGTTTACACTTTGTGTGGGTCACCCCATAGATTTGTTGCAGACTAGTATTTGTCTTTACTGTTACAACCTTGGATGCATTTACCCAGATAAAACTCATAGGCCAGTGCTTAGGGGAGCAGAATTACAGTGGGCAGCACCAAGCTTTACATATAAAAAATATCATAATTTTTTCCTAATTGTGTTTCCTTCTTCTGGACATTTCAGACTCAGAAGTTCAGCAAAAGCTATAGGAGGAAGATTGTGCATGGGATGTTGAAATAAGTCACACAAAGCTTTGTAGTTCAGGAAACATGAAATCATCACTCTGTTCTCTAATTTGATCATCTTGACAACTGAAATCTACCTACAAAGCATACAATAATCATATAAAACAACTGGCACTGCTTGTGATATTGTGTCAAATAGACACCAGGATTCAGGTGTGCCTAGAGAAGAATGGTGTTAAAATATAGCACTGCTTGTAATATTTTCTTGACTCCTTTCTGAAGCAAAAGTAAGGTTTTTAAAAAAAACAAAAAAAAAACAACCTTCTAGTGCACATAAAAAATAAGAGGTTTATCCCTTAAACAAGGACAGTGGATGGAGTCATGGAAATCACAGCTGCAAGGCTGTACATGGTAGAGCCACCCTTTTTAAGCTATTTAAATGTAAATAAATTCAAAATGTATATATATATATATATATATATATATATATATATATGACTAACTATTAAAAATTCATAAGATACAGTAAATGTACTTGTGGAGCCATTATCCTTCAGTATACCCTTTTAAGGAGAAAAGGTTACCCAAAAAAATATAAAAAAACAAGTGCAATGATTAAGCTATGCAGCTAGACAGTAGTAGTAATTAATAGTTCTTATAAGATATTTTATAGTGTTCACTTAGCATTATTAACTCCTTCACGTCGACTATGCAAATTACATAGCTTGGAGGGCTTTTACCAGGGTGATGCCTGCAGCTGTGTTTTTAGAGCGGGTGGTTGGTTCTTTAGTGATAACAACTAATGCAGCTAAAAGCACCTAGGCTGTTATACTAAAGGAGTGGGAGGGGATGTCTCCCATCCCACCACATTATGCTGCTCTTCCTTGGCCTCCCGTCCCAGTGGGAGACGAGAGCCACCAGACAGCATGTCCATCGGCTAGGCTGAGACCTGAACAAAACCGGATTCGGTTCTGATCGGGTCTCCGGTTTAAAATCCCGAAAGCAACGTCACAACATCACTC
Source organism: Lithobates pipiens (assembly GCF_037356315.1). Taxonomy (NCBI): domain Eukaryota; kingdom Metazoa; phylum Chordata; class Amphibia; order Anura; family Ranidae; genus Lithobates; species Lithobates pipiens. The sequence goes on along the minus strand of NW_027507758.1, from coordinate 101,042,408 downwards.
CCAGTGTACTCGGCTGCCAATGGCACTGAATTTTTAAATATTACAGTATTTGGAATCGCCACTTTTGGCGATCTAAATACTTTTAAGTGCAAAGGAAGGATTTGGGGTCTTTTCTAGCAAAAAATACTGATTTTAACTCGTAAGCAACAAATGTCAGAAGTAGGCTTAGGCATGAAAGGGTTAAATACAGATAGTTCACATTTGATGTGGTTTGTGTGTTATTTCTACCCTCAAAAGGTCAATTATTTGTGAGTCTTGTGAGCTCTGGAAAATTTGTTGGCAGTGAATGCAACATGAAACAAAGAATGAGGACAAATGAGAAACGGGATAATATATAGTTTTTTTAAAAGTGTATCTAAATCCCAAAATAGACTTTTTATTTCACCCATGATCCTGCTAAAAACACATTTCCTATTTTAGGGTGACAACGCTTACTCACTGTACTGTGCCATAGTATTGCAAAGTTGCCACCCTAAGCTTCTCAATTCTGATTTATCCAATAACATGTTGGGGACATGTTTCAGAACAGCAGCAGCTTGAGACATGAGAGCAGCAGAAGCAGAGAGCACAGAAAGTTACAAATTTAGTGGTAAATTTAAAGCGGAACTAAACCCTCCTATCAATGTCAGCCAAGTAAGCTGCCATCTTAGCCTCTATTTGATTTTCGGCCGCCCTGATGCTGCACATGTGATTACTTATGACAGTTGGTTTGAAAGTTTAGTTGAGAGCACAAGCAAACGTGACATATACATTCTCGGAAAATGGCATAAATGTAACTGTTTTTTTAAACTGTTTGGGTTTAGTTCCATTTTACCATGTCAAAAGGGAACAAAAGGAGCATTTTATTGTTGTTTTATATAAACTTTCTTTAGGTACAACTGATTTTGTTACAGAAGCTACTCAATGCAATAACACATTTTGCTCTTTATTTTTTATTAGTGACAATTCATTGGTGCTCTGTAAAAAACAATCAGTAGTTACTTTATTTAGCAAAGTTTAAGTTAGATTTCAAAAGCAATACCTGCAGTGTTTCTTGTCTATGGTTATTGCTACAGTTTTACTCTCTATAGCAAGAAGAAAAAAATAGCACTGAAGGGTGGACACTTTTTCAGTTGAAAGTATTAAATATTTGCTGCCAAGTCTGACATGCCAGTTTAAAAAAAAAAAAAAAAATTCTCTCTCTTAAGGATTAAAGATCTATTAAAATTCGAGAAACATGTTGGAGCAGTTTTCCCATATTGGCAAAACCAGTGTCATAAATGTTTTCTTGTTGCCATGCCATTGTTTACTATTATCATTATCTATATCTTCAGACTTGGCTACCAAGTGTCAAATAAATCTGCCAAGATTTAGGAAATATTCAATAAAAAAAAATGTAAGTGCCTAGTGCCAAACTTATTGAAATTAACTTACATTCATTGTCAATGTGTATATAACATATATATATATTATATATATATATATATATATATATATATATATATATATATATATATATATATATATCTGTAGCAAGATGCAGATCTTTTACTAGCGTTTGTACATTAAAACTAAAATGATCAAGCCACCAAAACTTTTATCCTTATCACTAGACAATAATAGCAAGATATCTGCACTCTTCCTAGGCCCGCAAAACTCGCCATTTCAGCATGGTCTTCCTGCCACCAAAATTTGAATATTTTGTTTTGTCTGTCTAAGAGCCAGGTATAGAGTTGCCATCTGTAAATATAAGTGCAAATTATTGTTGCAATCAAAGGAAAGTATAGAAAATGAAAGTAGTGGTCAGCATCTGCAATATACACTGGGTTGATAATATATAATTATAAGGTGTTCTGAATTGTAAAACACAAAGTTATATTTCTGTATGTAAAACTATGGGACACTTCTACCTACATATGAAAATGATTAAAGTGGTTGTATACCCTTTTTTTATATTTTTACCTACAGGTAAGCCTATAAGCCTGTAAGCCTATAATAAGGTATTGTTTAGGAGATATTCACTTTACATGCAGCTGCTGATGTTCTGTGAAGGTCCGGCTGACACTGCTATAACTTGCCAGAAAGAAGTCTCCCGCGCAAATGCGCACAGTGATGACATCGATGCTCTGGCCACTCACAGCGCTGGAGCCACAAACCCAGAAGACACGCTGAGGGGAAATGTCAGCTCCTGTGGCGGTGACCAGGATCAGCTGCCGATGCTTTGTTCTAAGGTAAGTATTTCATAATGAGCTAGTATGCATTGCATACTAGCCCATTATGCCTTTTGTCTTACAGGTTTTTCTTTTAAAAAATGTTTTATTGGCAAAAATCAGTTAATAATTATAGACAATTTCAGTTTAGCATAGATAAAGTACAATGAACAGAGTACATGAATCAGGGTAACTGTGGAATATTGAGAGAGGTGATACATAGTTTAGGTCAGCAAAGATATCTTATACAGTCAGGTTGATATCACAGATTATTATATAAGAGAGGGCAAAGGCCCATTGGCACAGGCAGATTTGTTTAGGTGGTACTCTATGAGGAGGGGGTCATGGTAACAGCTAAATAGCGTATATTAATAAGCTTCATTACCGGTGGTGTAAATTGGGTTAAGAGGAGGATTAGAAAAGGGTAACAAGAAGAGGTAAGGAAAAGAAAAAAGGGAGAAAGAAAGACTAGGGAATGGGTGGTCAGGTGGTCCGTCAATTTCACAGAAGGGCCAAGGGTAATTAAGGTTCTAGGAGGTGTTTGTCAAAATCAGGAGGCAGAAAATGGTCTAGCCATGGATGCCAGATTCTGAGATGTTGGGGGATTTTGTCCAGAATTGTGGCTTCAATTTTGCTATGTATCATAGCCTGGGTGACCCTATTCTTCCCTTCTGTAATGTTTAAGGTTGCGGTTTTCCAAGCTCTCGCTATTGTTTGCTTGGCTGCAGTAGTGAATTGGAGAAGAAGACGTAGCTGTGCCCTAGAATAGTCCTGTGGGGAATAATTCAGTAAGGTGAAGGATTGGTCAGAATCCAGAGATTCTCGAAATATTGTCATCCAGAAGCATTGTACAGTCGGGCATGTCCCCCACACATGTGCATGTGTACCTCATTTGCCACAGCCCCGGAAAAAATCTGGGGACTGTAGGAATTAGGTGATCCTAACCGGGACCAAATACCACTGCATGAAAACTTATAGTTTGCTTCTGATGCAACAACATTTCGGGACGACATTTTGGTGTTAGTCCATATATTTGACCAGTCTTCTGTGTCCAAATCTATAGCTAGGTCTGTGAACCACTGTAAAGCATATAACGAGAGTGTAGCTGAGGGGGATGTGAGATGGGTATAGAGACAAGATATGATACCCGGAGCATGTGGATCTGAGTCGCACATACGCTCAAACATAGATAGGTTGTCCAGTCCTGAATTTGACCCAATAACTGTTTGGACAAAATGGGAGAACTGGAGAAAGCAAAAACGCTCCTGGTGGAGTTGAGTTTGTGCTTATAGGGCTGGAAATGATTTTATAGCGTTGCCAGAGACCAGATCATATATGCGACTCTGGGTAGGGGTAGGCTGGGTAGAAAAGTTGGTGGCCAAGGAAAGAAAGTAGTGGTGAGTATGGGGATATTAATTTGAATGGTTTTTGCAATTTATCCCAAAATTTTAGGGAGTGTTGTGTTATTGTGTTTGTAATAGGGCCACGAACTGAAGTGGGTAGCCATAGCAAATTGGATACTGTGAGAGGGTGAAGGTCTATTGCTTCCAAACCAACCCATAGAGGTGTTTCGACTTTTGTGTGGTAGAGTGTGATTTGGGCCAATTGGGCTGTGTGGTAATATCGCAAAAAATTGGGTACCCCTAGGCCTCCATTGAGTTTGCTATGGAGCAAGATGGGTCGTGGAACCCTGGGTTTCGTGGAGCCCCATATGTATTTGAATACTCAATTAATCAATTAGCAATGGTATTGCTCGATGGAAATAGGGTGGAATTGCGATCAGGAGGACTCTATAGAGATATAGGGGCTTAGGTAATAATGACATTTTCACAGCCACAATCTGCCCAAGCCATGAGACACATAGAGGTTGCCAGGTGTTAATTAGAGAGCACAAATGGTTCAACATAGGGAGATAATTTGTGTGGAAAAGGTGAGTCGGGTTGCTAGCCAACTTAATTCCTAGATAAGGTATAGATGAAGTGGACCATAGGAAAGGGAAGTTTGCTTGTAGGAGTTTGAGCTCTGTTTGTGATAGAGACAAGCCTGTGACCAGTGCAAATTTGTTGAATGAGGTTTGGAAGGGTAATATGTGGTGAAGCAATGAATAATAGTGCATCGTCAGCAAATAAACATAATTTGTGAGATGTGAAAGCTACTTCCAAACCTTGAATATTTGGGTTTGCTCTGATCAGGGCAGCGAGGGGTTCAATCGCAAGGGCAAAAACGAATGGGGATAAGGGGCAGCCTTGTCTCGTCCCTCTTTGAATTGGGAAACATTCTGAGCAAAACCCAGAGTATTTTACATATGCTTGGGGTTGGGTATATAGGGCGTTTATCCATTGTAGGAAGTGTGGGCCAAAATAAAAATAAAATAGCGTCTCTGCTTGATTCAGAGAAAAGGAGGCTTTCACTTCATAAAGTTTAGCTAATCACTTACGAAATTCAGAGAGCACCCTGATTGGGTTGCTTGTGTGGATGTCTTTAGTCAGTCTGAGTCCAATGGGGTTATGGGTACGGTCCGGCCGACAAAGGCGTAAAGCTAAATATTTAACAGGTTTGTTAGCTCTTGTGTATATTGTTTGACTGGATCTGCATATCCAGCTCTATTTTGGTTTTCTCCAAGATCAGTCTATGGGATTTAGTAGGGGAAGCTTGAAATTGGAGGAAATTATGGTGTAAATCTGATTCTAGTTGTTGTGGGTTAAGTTTCTTGTCCCATTTGAGGTGCATGGTGACTGAAACACATTTATTTATTCATCCCAAAAAAGAATCAGGGAGATTTCCGGTGTAGAGTTATGCAAGAGATAGTCTTAGAGGGCTAGTTGAATGTCGAAGCAGTTTGACTGGTTAGTTAGGTATGCTTCGTTCATACCCCGAGTTTTGTCTCTGGCCTGGGGTATCAATGAAGCTACCATGGTGATCACTGCACAGTGGTCAGACCACGTGATGAGGTGTATACTGCAGTGAAGTAAAATTGGTGAGGATGCTATTGGAACGAGTATATGATCGATCCTAGAGAAGGATTTGTGCAGGTAGGAGTAGAATGTGTAGTTTTTCTTTAAGGGGTTCCATTCTCTCCATGTGTCAAGGAAAGAAGCCCGTTGAAGTTGCTTGCAAAACTGAATTGAGGGGGAGTTTTGTTCTGGTGTATAGGGAGATTTGTCTAAGTGCGGATGAAGTACCAAGTTTGAGTCACCACACATAAATAGTGTACTCTTACAGTGTGTTTTTATGACCTGCAAAAGATGTGAGAAAAAAATGGTTCAGGTTATTATTGGGGGCATAGTAGGAGACAAACGTTATTTCTATGTCCTGTAGCAGGCCTACCTGGGTCCTTGATTTCTGATAATGGGATGAATGGCAAGGTGTGATGGAAGGTCAACAAGACCCCTCTTTGTTTTGTTGCAGCAGAAGTGATAAATACCTGAGGATAACGGGAGCTAAATAATTTGGGGGTATTTTGGACCCCAAAGTGGGTCTCTTGTTGGCCTTCAATGTTCAATGTTGGCCTTCAGGGATGTAAAGGTTTGGAAGGCCTTAACCCTCTTATTAGGGGAGTTGAGTCCCTTAACATTAAGGGAAAGTATGTTTAGGATGGCCATTAGTGGGAGTGGGGAGAGCTATTATTAAAGGGGCGTAAGAAACACGTGAATCACCCGACAAGAAGATGAAAGAATAGAGGTAGTAAAAGATAAGAGGGCAGAGGGGGGAGAGGAAGGGCAGGGTGTGTGTAGTGTAGGGCAAACCATTAAATAATAAATGTTAAAGGAGTAAGACTGTATTGCCCAACCAAATAGCGCAGAGACTCCATGCTTGGTAAGCTAACTGGGGGTGGGTGCACCGCAGAATGGGGCTGCTAACGGGAAGATTCATAGGTAATACAACAATAAACTCAAGTTTTTTCTAACAAACAATAATTCTCTTAACTAGTCATATTAACATGTGAATCATGAACTTTAACAGCAGATTTTCATTAAGTATAACTCTGAGGAGGGATGGATCGGGGAGGGATTGAGGAGGAACGCGGGAAGGAAGAGGGGAGGGAGACAGAGAGGAAAGGTACTGGGGAGGGAGGGGGGAGAGAGGGAGAAAGAGGGAAGAGGGGCAGGGGGGATGGAAGAGGAGAGAGGAGGGTAGAAGATGAGAGGGGGAGAAGGGGGGAGGGGAAGGGAAAGGGTAGCATTGTCCTTTACATAGAAAAATTAAACCTCATAAGTAGAGAGGACAAACAGTGGTAGGGAATTGCTTAGTAAAACCGTGCTGTTTTTGTCTAAGGCTAGGTAACACAAAGATGCTAGGAGTATCAGTCCTAGTAACTGGGTGAAATCACAAAATTGAGTGTTAACATTCAACAAATAAGAAAGAAGAGAAATGCCGCATACACACAAGCAGAATGTCTATCGCTCGGTAAACCAAACACCACAATCTCTCACACGTCCGCCCACCAGCCCCGCACGTAACCCAACTAGGTCCCGACCAGCTTTGAATTCCCCCTGTGTCTCCTTCTCCTCAGCGGCTTCCTCTTTGGCGGCCAATATGGTCGCTTCTCCTCCCCGCCAATCGGGTCTTAAGACCGGCTAACTAAATGGCTGGAAGGAGAAGTAGGAAAACAATAGCGAATATTAATTCGCTATGGTCACAAAACTGGGTGGGCTCAGAGCACAGTGTTCTGCGCCCCAAGCTCACCCTCAAGCTCACCCCCAAGCTCACCCTCAGGCTCTAATCATGTGCTTCAAAAAAAAATTGCAATCCATGCGTCCAGCGCCCTGCATGCAGATTAGGGTCCGGGCACAGGGATTAGGGGGGCAGTACCCCTAATGGAGTGGCCGCCACTGGAAGGGGGAATGGGAATATAAAATTATGCAGTGATTCCACACCCTACACATTGGCCTCAAAATGGACAAAAACTTTATGTGCCACTATGACTAAGATGTCCCCTCTGAGTAGATCAGAATTCAGCTTTTTCACAGGCTACAGACAAATGGATGAAATGCTATAACCTTACATACAAAGCTGCATACATACTGTACGTAGTTACCTACATAGTTGGTAAGGTAGAATAAAGACACCAGTCCATCCATTTCAACCTGAGTGTGTGTGTGTGTGTGTGTATGTGTGAGAGAGAGAGAGAGAGAGAGAGAGAGAGAGAGAGAGAGAGAGAGAGAGAGAGAGAGAGAGAGAGAGAGAGTGTTTAAACCTTTCTTATTTTGAGTTTACTGTTTCTTATTATCCTTAATTGATATTATTCTTATTATTTCTTATAGTACTTGTTTCATACCTCTGCATTATTACTTATACTCATTTGTAAATAACTTCCTTATTTCACAGACTCATACCTCTGTTAAGTTATTGCCAGACTTAAATATCTCTAGCAAGAGAAGCAGCATGACCTGTGACACCTTATGAAAAAAGATAAACCTTTAAAAGGACTGAAAGGTGTATGTGGAGTTGGGAAATAAAATTCTCAATTAAAAGTTAAGTTTACCCACTTGTGATAGAAATAAGGGATGACAGGTCCTCTACCCTTGAAAGCATCAAATCAAAAGAAAACCTATTGATTTGATGCTTTAACAAAAAAATTGTTTACATCCACCCTAGACTGGAAGTGACATCATGGCGTCGCTCTGGTCCTCAAAGATCATAGAGGTGAGGAGAGATGATCTGGTTTTTCCTCACCTCTGTGTCCAGCCGTGCAAACTGTCGGATTGTTTTCAGGGCTCACGGGTGAGAACAGTAATCCTGATGAAACATCGGCGAGCGCCAGAGGGGGTGCTCCCGCTGCTTCTAAAGGCAATCCAGCAGCTAATCAGCCACTTGGATTGCTTTTATCTGAAGGAGAATCACTGGCTAAAAAAAAAATACTGGGGTAATGGCTGACAGCTTCAGCCATAACCCTTTTAAACCATTTCAAACCCGTAATGTAAATGGGGGGGGGGGGTCTTGAAGTGGTTACCTTTAAAGTGAGCCTTTTCTCTTCCTATGCATAGTTCTCTTAGCTTCCCAGTAGAACATACCTTCCTTTTACACTAACACCCCCCCCCCCCAAAAAAAAAAAACACAAAGTGTAACAAGCTTACTGCAATCATATAATAATATAAAGTATGTCTAGATAGATGTACATTTGAATAGCAAAATGATATAATACATAAATCATACAAAATGTAAAGGGTTCATTTTAACCCTTTACATTTTGTACACTTGATGTTTTGTATTACATTCCTTTGCTATTAAAATGCACATCTGTTTAGACATACTTTATATTTTTATTTGATTGCATGCAGCCTCTTTGCATTTTTTGGTTTGCTTTTTGGTGTATGCAGTCCACAAGTCTATATCTGGTGTCCATAGAAGCAACTAACTGTAGTAAAATGTTTCCACTGGATGGTAATTGAACTGTTGGCACCTTAGGATTGGTGTTCTTTTTATTCATACCTTCAATTTGCTTCCCCACTGTGGGAAAGTGTGTTACTCACTCCTGAGCCTTGTGACCTGTGCACTTCACACCCCTGAGTCTGTGGCTGCATTCTCCTGAGTCCTGTTCATGGGATATGAACTTCATGGCTCTGACAGTGTTCTGTGCCCTGATTGGACAAAGCTTTCATTGCTTCAGCCAATCAGGGCTTTGGCGGGCTGAACAAACGGTCGACCGGGCAAACAGCCAATGTTTGGCCCAAACTCATGCTCGGGCCCCACTGTTCACCCAAATCTAAAAATCATATACTACTGTGTATTGCCAATAGTATTGGGGCACCTGCCTTTATTTGCACATGAACTTTAATGGTATCCCAGTCTTAGTCTGTAGGGTTCAATATGGAGTTAGCTCACCCTTTGCAGCTATAACAGCTTCAACTCTTTTGGGAAGGCTGTCCACAAGGTTTAGGAGCATGTCTATGGGAATGTTTGACTATTCGTCCAGAAGCGTATTTGTGAGGTCAGGCACTGATTTTGAACAAGAAGGCCTGGCTGGCAGTCTCCGCTCTTCCCAAGAGAATGGAAGCTGTTTTAGCGGCAAGAGGGGGCAACTCAATAATTAATTCTACAGGCGAAGACTGGGATACCATTAAAGTTCATGTGCATGTAAAAGCAGGTGCCCAATACTTTTGAAAATAAAGTTTACATCATACAAAATATAACAAATACATATATATAGCAAAACCAATGACGAAACAGTGCAACACACATGCAAGTGGAATTAGCAAGGGGAAAAGCAAGTTCAAGCAAGGGGGCATGAGTCTGCCTCCTAGATTGTAAGCTCTAATGTGCAGGGCCCTCTGATTCCTCCTGTATTGAATTGTATTACAACTGCACTGTCGGCCCTAATGTTGTAAAGCGCTGCGCAAACTATTGGCACTATATAAATCCTAATAATAATAATAAATAGCCAATTTTCCTTTCGTTTATATACCCCTTAATATATTCCTGTACTCAATCTTAGCAAACTAAACTAATGATGAAGCTTTAAGGAGCTACAAGTATTGTTACCATGCACATGTTCTATTTTTGATCTGCTGCTTCTCCACAATGTGATCTCTCAAGTTGTCCCTCAAGCTATACATGATCCTCAATTTTAGTTCAACCTCAGCCTCTTTTATTGATGTTATGATGCTTCATCTTTGACACACATTCTATAGCCAGATTCTTCTCATTGGATTCACCTCAATTAACACTTACTAACAAAGTTAGCAACTCCTGCCCAGGTAGTATTGTTGAGCATGTGTAGAATCTTTAATAGAACCGTCTCTGGAACCGTTAGGTAGATCACTGTGTCTTCAGGTGTCCAGCAAAGAGAGAAAGGTAGAAAAAATGTAAACTGCGCTAGGATGAGTAGTGTAAAATTAAAACAAAAACAGGCAGCAGCAATAAATGTGATATGACACCCAACAGTAATAACGAATATGCAAAGCCGCGCCAACCCTCCCTTACATATATAATGTGAATACAAAGACAAATAATAATATGAATAAAGACTAGTACAATTAAGTAATAAGTTTCAAAAAATGTGAAAGTGACTCAAAAAAGCCAAAAATGGCATAAAAATAAAAATAAAAATAAAATTAAAAATATAAAGTCCAATTAAGGAAAAGTTCACAGGTGAATCCAAATGGCGGACATAAACGTTCTTAAACGACAGCACCACAGTGGTTCAGCACTTTCCAAGGCGCGTGAAATACCCATCACCATATATTAAATGCGCTTACCAGAAAATATATGGAATGAAGCATATATAAATGATAAATGGATGACGTCCAAGTAAACGTTCCTCAGCTGGGTCAGCACTCCATCCCTTTAGCGGTGATTCCAAGGTGATAATCTGTTCAGTGGTCTCGATATAATACGCTCAGAGGCCCACAGAAAAGAAAGGGACTAACATAGCGTAATAACGTAGGAACAGTTTAATGAATAAAAGTATTGCACTTACAAGTTTGTAGATAAAATACAGCATAAAGGAGCAAACATAAAAAGCCGGCCGGCAAACAGGAGCCCGTCCTCCTCTCCTACAACGTGGTGGCGTCACTTCGTGCCCTCCCAGACGCGTTTCGTCATACCAGACGTTGTCAATGGGGAACGGGCAGCGCAGTGACGCTCCGCCTAATATAACAAACGAAGGGAACCAAGCCTCGTGTTGAGATACGTGGCTCAGTAACGCTCCGCCCAGTAAAACTAGCGAAGGGAACCAGGCCTCGTTTTGAGATGCAAGACTTAGTCGACCAACGCCATTGCAAAAAATGGCAAGTAACCCAAATACGAGCGCTGTCTGTCAAAAGTTAAATGTTGTAATAACCCGCAACAAACACACCTAGCAACCATTAAATGGAACAGGTAGTGAAACCAATCCTTAATTCTCCTCTACTATATTCCTTGCAAGAGTGCATACTAACAAACCTAATCAAGGTACCAGAGGCATTATGTGCCTGTTCTTGACTAACTCTTGAAGGCTTAATACAGCAGTTTTTCAAAGCTGTTGGTGTGAGATATTGTATGACTTCATACACTGATTTGACCAACTAAGAGAACCAAAATATCCATGAGTAAGAGGTTTACTGAATGGAAATAACTATTTTTTTCACCCCGAGGTGAAATGACCATTAAATTACCCCACAGTTACATCTCGTATCGTTATAAACAACAGGGAATTGTTTCATTAAACATTATATCTATAGCAAAATAAATATTACAAATTTATAGCATCCTGCTACTCTGGCTTTGAAACAAGAAAAGGACCTGAAACATTTCTTTTCTAGAGAACAGGCAGCATTTCAATTAGAAGGAAAACACATCTGGTTTTCTCAACTCACTGTTATTGCAAGGTATTATATCCCTGACTATAATTTAAAACAACTAAAATATATTCATAGTGGTAACACAGGGCACGGTTTGAATACTTTAATTGAGAATTACGTCATGTTTTCAAGGACTTATTAAGGCTTATTGTTGAAGTGAAAGTTTCCAAGAGAGCGTTTACTGATTGCTATTTATTATAGGAGTTTATTTTTATTTCGGTTTGTGCCTTTGACTATGCCAGAAGTCCTCAGGGCGCCTCACATAAAATTTGATTGTTTGCACTTTTGATGTATTAAACAAATAATCCCACAATGGGCTGCAATCATAACCAATGTTTTATAGAGTCTGTGCCACACATGGACGATTTCTTCTTAACAGTGCTTGAGCTATTTCATTTACTGCTAATGTTAGGCAGTGATCAGTTTATAAAACCTTTCTACTGAGAGCTTTCCTTCTACAACGTTATTCTATCCTTGGTGGCCATATGTCATGGTTTATGTCTGTTTAGAATTACCTTACTTTTTTCATTTATAAAGTGCCAACAAATTGTTCAGTACAGTAGAGAAAACATTAAAATATTTGCATATGTTGCCGGTCCCATTGATGCTTTCAGCCTTATGGCCTTTCTACAGTTAATTATACAAAACATGGTCAATAAAGTTGGAAGCTATTTAAAGCTAAAATACAGACAGGTAGCTACATACACAGATGAAATGCATTTAAGATTTACAGAGTCCCGCTACACAGGATAGCCAGGTAAATGACACCACATTCCCTATTACAGTTATATACTGTATACGGAATACAGTGGTGTATTCTGTTCACACCCATCCTGCTGAATGGACATTGAAAGAGCAGCAGCAGACTGATGAGGTCATCACTTTGCTTGCTCTGCTCTTTTCTCCAATCAGCTTACTACTTGTCAACATATTTGCAGGCAACAACCAGACTGGATCCTTTGCTCTGCCCTTACCTCTCCTAATCTGAATTTTGCTGTTTAGAGGATTGCAAGATACTGATTGCTGAAACCATGTCAAATTCAGATAATTATACTACTGTATTTATATTTTAAAATACATCTAATAATTCATTAATAGTTACAGATCTGAATTAATTTGTGTATTTTATATTTGTCTAGCGTTTAGCTTCAACCTTACATCATGCTTAAAGATTGTGGGAGGAAGCCGGAATACCTGGAGGAAACCCACAAAAGCATGTGTACATAGACAGGTTTATTTAAGCAGAAGCCAAGTAACCTATTAGAACATAAAGAGGAAACCCATGCAAACATGAGAACCTAACTCTATAGCTGACCACCTTTTCCTCTTTTCATTTCTACATCCCATCTTCAAGCTTTATGGTTCTTCCTGCCTTCCTCTCTTTCATCAACATCTATCACCCAAATACATTTCATTTCTGACATGGATACAATTTCTAGCACACGGGATTAAAAACCATTAAAAGGAAAGAAATTTGCAATGTGTATGGCTAGCCTTACCCTGCCAAACATGTATTAATTCATATGTGTGTGGGAGGGGCAATAGGAGTACTTTTAATTAAAAAAAAATGTTTTCACTTAACTTTATTTTTCTCAAAATGAGGCTAAGAAGCCCCCTATGTGATACATTTGGGCAGATGACTGGTGATCTTTATAGAGACATCTCCCCTGCCTTCTGCTCTAGTGGACCAGACACAGGACTGTGCTTGATTTGCTTTTTACCCAGCTTTGCAGAGCTGAGCACTTCTGGGTTCACATTTAGCAGAAGATATATATGAATGGATGTTTCCTGATCCCCCACTTATGATCCTGACAGCGGCAATTGTGGTTCCAGGCTTCTTGGAGCAGTGGGAAAATCTACAAAACACATAGAGAGGTAGGGGGGATACTGTGGGAGGGATCAGGCAGCTCCACACCCCCCCCCCCCCCCGAACAGGTTTGCTACAAAAGCGGAAACAAGCAGATCAAAACTGAAAATATTTGAATCTGTTCAAACTCTAGACATGCTAAATATCCAAAGAGCTGAAGAGGATAATTTGCGTTTTTAGCCATTTACCTGGAGTTCAGCTTTAAGTGCAATAACCCACAGCAATTTATCAATATATATATATATATATATATATATATATATATATATATATATATATATATTGAGAGGGGGTTCGCTCGGTAGCGGGTGTGTGTGACCCCCTGGATGGGTTCACAACACAAAGTCAGGCACAGCAGACAGCGGTGTAGGTGCAAAAAACAAAAGATCCGGTTTATTTAGGCTACATGCAGTGATACATATAACAGCCAAACAATAATAAATAATAATAAATAATAATAATATATATATAATAATAATAAATAAATAAATCCTGGTCAGCTTGACCTCTAACTACACACGTAGACTCCCTGTCTAACAACTGGGTGCAGCCTTGTGCTGCCCCAGTCCCTGTCTCTATTGTAGGGGTTTGCCACACAGGCGTTAACTCACCGCACAGAGCAGATCTCAGACTCCCCAGTCTATACACACAAAACTGGTTCCAGGATTGAGCATCTCCCTATGCATGCTGGGGTTTTTTGTAGAGGCCTTAATGAGCCCACTTAATTCAGCTGGGCTCATTAACTCTTCCCCTCTAATTGTAAAAGTCTGCATAAAGCCTGAATCTAGGACACACATATTTACCATCCTGGATACAACCAGGTGACTTTACCTGCCTGCTGCCACATACCCCCCCCTCTTGTTTCAACCTTGGGGTTGTAACACCAGCAGTCAGACACGCATGTATCCGAGACAAAGCATCCACATTCCCCATTTTAACACTAGGGCGATGCTTAACTGTAAAGTTAAATTCCTGTAGGGCTAGGAACCACCTATTTACCCTTCTATTGGTCTCCTTGTTCTGAGCCATCCACTTTAAAGGAGCGTGATCAGTCACCAGGTCAAAGTGCCTACCTAGCAGATAGTACCGAAGGGAATCTAGAGCCCACTTCACTGCTAAACATTCCTTCTCAATCGTGGAGTAATTTACCTCATGGGACTTTAACTTCCTGCTGAGGTAAATGACTGGGTGCTCTTCCCCGTTCCAGACCTGGGATAACACTGCTCCTAACCCAACGTCTGATGCATCAGTTTGTACAACAAAGTCCTTAGAGAAGTCTGGTGAGTACAACACTGGCTGGCTACATAAGGCTGTTTTTAAGGACTGAAATGCTTCCTCAGCCTCTGGGGACCATTTAACCATAACCGACTCTTTCCCTTTTGTCAGGTTGGTGAGGGGCACAGCCTGAGAAGCAAAATGGGGAATGAATCGTCGATAATAGCCAGCGATTCCCAGAAAGGCTCGTACCTGTTTCTTGCTGTTGGGACGTGGCCAACTCTGTATGGCCTCGACTTTATTGACTTGGGGTTTTATCACCCCCCTCCCAATAGTGTACCCAAGATATTTGGCCTTCTCCTGTCCAATGGTACACTTCTTTGGATTGGCCGTAAACCCAGCTTCCCGGATAGAGTCTAGGACTGCTTGTACTTTTGGCAAATGTGAGACCCAGTCTGTGCTATGGATAATCACATCATCCAGGTAAGCTGCAGCATATTTCTGATGGGGCCTCAGAATCTTATCCATTTTCCGCTGGAATGTTGCCGGTGCATTCTGTAACCCAAACGGCATTCTCTTATATTGGAATGCCCCATCTGGGGTTACAAACGCAGTTTTCTCCTTGGCCGACTCGGCCAGGGGAATTTGCCAATACCCTTTGGTGAGATCAAGAGTTGTCATATATCGGGCTGTTCCCAGCCGGTCAATCAACTCATCTATACGTGGCATGGGGTAGGTGTCAAATTTTGTAACTTTATTTAATTGTCTAAAATCGTTACAAAACCGCCAGCTCCCATCAGGTTTGGGCACTAGTACAATAGGACTGGACCAGTCACTCTGGGACTCCTCTATCACACCCAATTCCAGCATCCTTTGAACCTCCCCACGTATTGCCTCCCGTCGGGCCTCTGGTATTCTATAAGGTTTTAGTTTTACCCTTTCTCCTGGCGGGGTGATAATGTCATGCTCTACGCCAGATGTTTGTCCCGGCAGCTCAGAGAAAATCTCTTTGTTACGAAGTACAAACTCTTTAACCTCCTGTTGTTGGGCTTTCGATAAGGTGTCTGCTATTCCAACCTCAGGAACTAAGCAATCAGGCTGTACTTGTGACAAAGTCTCTGCGACTAGGGATTCCCTATCCCTCCAGGCTTTCAGCAGATTGACGTGATAGATCTGCTCCGGCTTTCGCCTTCCTGGCTGTCTAACCCTGTAGTTCACCTCACTAATTTTTTCAATTACTTCATATGGACCTTGCCATTTGGCCAGAAATTTGCTTTCAACCGTAGGGACTAGCACCAAGACCCTATCCCCCGGGGAAAAAGTACGGGTCTTGGCCCCACGGTTGTACACTCTCTGCTGTGCTAACTGCGCTTGGGTTAAATGTTCCTTTACAATTGGCATTACCTGTGCAATTCTATCTTGCATCAGGGCGACGTGCTCAATCACACTCCTGTGAGGAGAACTCTCATTTTCCCAAGTTTCCTTGGCGATATCCAGCAGCCCTCTTGGGTGTCTCCCATAGAGCAACTCGAAGGGTGAGAAACCCGTAGAGGATTGGGGTACCTCCCTAATGGCAAACATCAGATAGGGTATTAGACAATCCCAATTCTTTCCATCTCTATCCACCACCTTCTTTAACATTTGTTTTAGGGTTTTGTTGAATCTTTCAACCAACCCATCTGTTTGGGGGTGATACACAGATGTACGCAATTGCTTCACTTTGTACAACTTGCATAATTCTTTCATAACCCGGGACATAAAGGGTGTACCTTGGTCCGTAAGCAGTTCCTTACAAATACCCACGCGGCTAAAAACAAGGGATAGCTCTTTGGCTATGGTTTTGGCCGAGGTATTTCGGAGAGGAATTGCTTCCGGATAACGGGTGGCATAGTCCAATATAACCAAAATGTACTGATGCCCCCTAGCAGACTTCATTATCGGACCTACCAAATCCATTGCGATCCTCTCAAAGGGGACCTCAATGATAGGAAGAGGTACCAGTGGGTTACGGAAATGTGGCATAGGTGCCGACTTCTGACACACAGGGCAGGAGGAACAATACTTTTCTATTTCCTTCATGACCCCAGGCCAATAGAATCTCTGCAATACCCTCTCTCTGGTTTTCTCTGTCCCCAGATGACCTCCCAGAATGTGTCCATGAGCCAATTCTAACACCAACTTCCTGTAAGGTTTGGGCACTACAAGTTGCTCAATGGTTTCTTCTGCCCTTTGAGCCACTCGATATAGCAGGTCCCTTTCCATAGTGAAGTACGGATAAGGGCAAGTCCTATCTGGGTTCACTAACTCGCCATCTATTTTCACCACATTTTCCCGTGCCTTTATTAGGGTGGGGTCTTTTAACTGTTCTGTGGCAAAATTTTCCCTGTGAACCTCAAGATCCGAAAACTCCACAGACGGCATGTTTTCATCTGAGGATGTTGGCTCCTCCCCAGTTTCTCGAGTTTCCCCCGCCAATACCGACAAGGGAAATTCAGGAGAGTCCTCACCACTCCCAGAGGAATTCTGGTCATCTTCCTGGTTTATAGGGGCACCAATGGGGGCCTCAGGACAATCCCAGAGTTCCCAGAATTTTGGAAAATCCCTTCCCACAATAGCATCATGTGGTAACTGAGACACTAACCCCACCTGATGAGAGAGGTTACCTTTGGGGGTCTCAAAAAACACTGAAGTTACAGGATACTCTCGGGTGTCCCCATGCACACAAATAACAGCCACCCTGTTCTTCCCAGAGACCTCTGTAGTAACTAATTCAGCTTTTATCAATGTTACCAGGCTACCTGAATCTAGCAACACATCAACATGTCTACCATTAATACACATTTTACATAAATGTTTCTCAGGTCTCCGAATGGCAGTGCATGCAACTGTCGCAAACAGCGACTGACGTCTCTCCCTTATAAAGTCACATTGCATAGGCTCATCCACAACTGGGCAATTGGCTGCAATATGTCCCTCTTGCCGGCAGCGGTAGCAAATAATTTTTTTCGCTGCCTCTTGCAGCATGGGCTTCCTGGGCTGCTCCCGCCAGACCTTAGGTAGAACTCCCACCCTCTCACTCTCTCCACCCTCACCCCTTGGAGTCATCTTACCCGCCACTGGGGATGATCTGGTCTTAGGGGGGAAAGTCCGTGAGTCCCTGGAAGAGGTGGTCAAGTTCTCTGTAGCCAAGTACCTCTCAACCAGATCCACAAGTTTATCTGCATTTTCTGGGTCTCCATGGCTTACCCATTTTTGGATGGCAGTAGGAAGAGCTCTCAGGAAACGATCCATAACAACACGTTCCACAATGTTTGGTGCTGTCAAAGTCTCTGGCTGCAGCCACTTCCTGCTCAGGTGAATGAGGTCATACATTTGAGACCTGGGGGGTTTTCCAACCTGAAAAGTCCAGTTATGCACACGCTGAGCCCGGACTGCCAGGGTGACACCCAGCCGTGCCAATATTTCAGCTTTTAGCACCACATAGTCTTTTGCTTGGTCAGGCTCTAGGTCATAATAAGCTTTCTGCGATTCCCCAGTTAACAGAGGGGCCACCAGTCCAGCCCATTGCTCCTTAGGCCACTTTTCCCTTTCAGCAGTCCTTTCAAATGTGGTCAAAAACACCTCCGGATCATCCTCTCCAGTCATTTTTGTCAGTAAACGGCTCACACCAAAGGATGCGGTATTATTGTAACCACTTGCTTCATTGGTCTGCGGACGTTGCTGTATTAATGTCTCTATTTTCTGTTGAAAATTCTGCTCTTGCTTCTGCAACAGGTCTATGAAGCGGGCTTCAGATCGCTGCTGGGCTTGTTGCTGAGCTTCCAAACTCTGCTGCAAAGTTGCATTTGTCTGCTGCTGATTTGCATTTGCCTGCTGCTGGGCTTCCAAACTCTGCTGCAAAGTTGCATTTGTCTGCTGCTGATTTGCATTTGCCTGCTGCTGGGCTTGTTGTTGAGCTGCAAGGCTCTTTTGTAAACCTGCATTTATTTGCTGCTGGTTTGCATTTGCTAGAGCCAGCTGTCTCAGTAACTCCTCCATGCTGGCCTTAACAAAAAAAAAAAAAAACTGCCAAAATTCTCCACCAACTGTGAGGGGGTTTGCTCGGTAGCGGGTGTGTGTGACCCCCTGGATGGGTTCACAACACAAAGTCAGGCACAGCAGACAGCGGTGTAGGTGCAAAAAACAAAAGATCCGGTTTATTTAGGCTACATGCAGTGATACATATAACAGCCAAACAAAATAAAACAAGAAAATAAATCCTGGTCAGCTTGACCTCTAACTACACACGTAGACTCCCTGTCTAACAACTGGGTGCAGCCTTGTGCTGCCCCAGTCCCTGTCTCTATTGTAGGGGTTTGCCACACAGGCGTTAACTCACCGCACAGAGCAGATCTCAGACTCCCCAGTCTATACACACAAAACTGGTTCCAGGATGGAGCATCTCCCTATGCATGCTGGGGTTTTTTGTAGAGGCCTTAATGAGCCCACTTAATTCAGCTGGGCTCATTAACTCTTCCCCTCTAATTGTAAAAGTCTGCATAAAGCCTGAATCTAGGACACACATATTTACCATCCTGGATACAACCAGGTGACTTTACCTGCCTGCTGCCACAATATATATATATATATTTTTTTTTTTATGTATTTTTTTTTTTTAATGGTGCAGCAAATTATTACAGTTAATAGCACTACATTAATAGCATGGATATATGGCACAATAGATTAACTAACAATGCAGTCTGAAGCTGTAACAGTATTCATCTGCAGTCTTTCATTTTGTCAATACAGGGGGTGATTTGCTAAAACTGGTGCATGCAAAATCTGGCGCAGCTGTGCATAAAAACCAATCGGCTTTCAGGTTTTATTGTCAAAGTTTATTTGAACATTATTAGAAGCTGAATGGCTACCATGCATAGCTGCACCAGATTCCGAGTGCTCCAGCTTTAGGCTGGGTTCACACTGCTGCGGCTACGAGAACCGGATGTGATTCGCACCGCACTGCAGTGCAAATCACATCCGATCTCTGTGCGATGCGAGTTCAGCCATACAGATAGTATGGCTGAATTCGCATCGCACCCACCCCAAACTCGCACAAGACCCTTTTTTTGGTCCGCAGCAGAATCGGATCGCATGGGTGTTCACACCATGCGATCCGATTCCTGTCCGAGTTTGCAGATCGCACTGTGATATGCAAACTGATCTGGGGGTGTCATTAACTTTTCACTGACACTCCCAGCAGTTCGCATAGGGCAGTGTGAACTGCCGCCGGGAGGCATGCGATGCGGGAACCCGCCGCAGATTTGCGGCATTCCCGCATCGCTGCAATGTGAACCCAGCCTTAGTAAATCTCCCCCCATAGTCTCCAGTCTGCACATGATCTCTATGCCAGAGCTGACATAGTGGTCACGTGATTAGGAAACACTCTGATTGGTTCCCTATCATTATCGGGGACCCTAGCTGTCAAATTGTCATCTGCTTGCTCCAAAACATATTCTAGGCATGGTTCATCATAATTGGAATAATAAGCAGACCAAGAGCAGGAAGGTGTTAAGATCTGTACTGGTATATATTTTAATACTCTAATTTTATTTTCCACATGATTATCAATTAGTGGATGGTACACTTTTGTTAGTTATTATAGTAAAGAAATGTATGTTTTACACGCATGTTAGACAGTAGGAACAGTAGTATATATAACCTGAAGTCTCCAGTGATATGAATAGCATGGCTTCACTATTCAACATATGATTGTGCCAAATATCAGCAAACTTGAGCTCTACAAAAGAATCTGATGTTGTAAAAAGAACTTAAATCCCAAACTTGCTTGATTGTAATACAATGCAATTCAATATATTTTTCCTGTGGGAGGAAAAATCGCAAATAGTTTTAACAGTTGTACTATATACCTTTAACACTTAATACTGCAACTTTAATAAAATGCGCAATAAATAGTGATTTCATTGTACGAGTAATAATTTTAGTTTTAACATTCACAGAATAAATTATAGGTTAACGGAAACGCTAGTCTCTCTCTCTCTTTTAAATTAAATTTTCCAAGTTTAATAGTATCCTTATCCAGAACACACAAAAGCAAGACATGTAGTACAGAATTTATATTTAGTGAAACTGGCCCCAAACATTTTAAACTTCTTTTCATTCCTAACAGTTGATTTGTTAAAACTGGAGAGTGAAAAACCTGGTGCAGCTCGACATAGCCAATCAGCCTCCAGTTTTTTTTTGTCAAAGCTTAATTGAACAAGCTGAAGTTTAAAGTTCATTGGCCACCATACACAGCTGCACCAGAGTTTGCCCTCTTAAGTTTTAGTAAATCAAGCCCAGTGCACCAAAAAGCACAAATGAATAACTAGTTTTGTATGTTGCCTAGCTATAACAGAATTTTACATATTGCATTGTTCTCTTTCAATGGATCTTTTATCAACATGTAGGCAGGTAGAGTTCTATGCTGCCCCACTTGAGAGGATTAGTGTTAATCATGTTCCCAGTTCTTTCTTGGTGGGCTTTTCTGGGTGAGACCAACTGGTTTTGTGCATTATAAAAGGAACAGGGATAAGAACCCGGGGGGGGGGGGGGAGCTTGAGAGGAGAGCGGTTGCTGCTCTTACTGTTGCTGGAGTCCGTCCTGCTAGCCTGCTGAATATGCCGAAACTGGAGTAGCAACTAATGAACATCTGGCTTCAGGATGCTCCTACAGCATAGGGTGATTGCTGGGACTTGCAGTTTGCCCTGAAGATGCCAATCCTGCATACTACCATCATGGACAAAACTGGTTATATCCTGTGCAGGTATGCTGGGGCAGCTACAAGCCTAAGTTGGGGATTAGTTTAGGGAATGACTATTGCCTTTGTTTGACTTCTCATGTCAAGTTGTTCAAGTAAAGCTTTTGATAACTTTGCCTTTGAAGTTACTCAAGGGGTGTAATGCAAGTAACCGGCACACATAGTCTACAGTTTGAGTCAGTTATTCCCACTGGGGTACAGCTGTACAAGAGTTAATACTGTATGAAGATATAAGCGGTTTCCAAGGGTAAGAAAGGTTTCTCTAGCAGTCTGTCATAAGTTGTTGTCGGCACCCTCTCCATGGGCAGGTCCATCTCCCATAGCAATGGGAGCAGATCAGCACCGCCGAGGCCCCCATCTTGTGCACAGTTACAGCAGAGGAAGACTTAGTTGAAGTGCACACATGGAGTCTGCACTAGGTGCATGGCAGGAACCCATACTGTTACTGGAAGTGAGGTAGCTGTGATACGCTGGACAGATGGAGAGGGCATTGGCTCTGTGTGTCCCTCTTAAATACATCAGTGATTGCGGTGGTGTATATTTACATTGAGAGAGTTTACTAGAGTTCAATCACCTGTAGAAGTAAAGGTGCCCCATGTGGAAGGCAGCGGCCCTATCCAATGTGCCTAGCATAGCCCAGAAGAACCTACCCTGGGGTCAGGCTCTTATGTGACCCTTGCTGGGTGCCCAATGATTAGGGAAACATGGAGCACATGATTCCCACCATATGACCCCTACCCCACCCACATACAGTATAAAAGTTGTAATATACATTATATTCATATGAAAGACTGATTAATAATTTTAGTAGTTTTTCGTCTGAAATTTGTTTTTCTTTTCTCAAATTTAATGAAGAATATTCAGCATATAGGGCACTTATCTATCTATCTATCTATCTATCTATCTATCTATCTATCTATCTATCTATCTATCTATCTATCTATCTATCTATCTATCTATCTATCTAACTTTCAGCAGTCAGCAGGTAAACAACTGAAATTTGCAACGCTATCCATATTATGCAACCTAAAAAGCCATTATTGTGAATAGACCTGAATAAAAGAAGAGCAGATTACATACTCAGCAGAATGACTCAGAGAAGGGAATCCCCATTCAGTATGTCCTGGCAAAGACAGCATGTATCTGGATTTTCAATTTGCAGTCAAAAATGCACAAGCTGTTCTGGAGAGTATCATGAACATATCCTGTTTTGATTTTTTTGTGTAACGTAAGATTTTATACAAATAAGATAAAATAAGCTCATAAACTAAAAAATATAGAATATATTACCTAAAATCATAACCATTTCTCTGAATTCTGATTAAATGGACACATTTGATTAATTTATTGTGTTTAATTTATGAATGGTATTAGGTTTTATTTTATTTATGTTTCTTGCACACAATATCTTGTATTAAAGTCAGAGTATTATAAAGAGTCTACAAAGTGGCAGAAAGCTCGATAGACTCTCACATCGTTTTTTTAATTTGTGACACAGAAGAAAGCTTTGGCAAGACATTTGTCTCATGCCTTTTAATAGCATAGACTGTGTTTGCTAAAAGTCAGATTGAGTTTAAAGTAGAATAATGTTATGAAATGTGACAGAGGAAACGCCAATAATTGTCCCAAATAGTTGTTGCTAAAAATGTCTGGTGCATATATTTTAACATTAACAGTTATTTCTGCACTGATATAACGCTGATTTCATTATCTCTGTGTATCCAGTAGGCATAGAAAAACATTATGCATTCATTTAAAAATTGTAGGTGTAACTATAAATAATAGGGAATCATCTAGCAACATTTTTATACGACCTTCCAAACTCTCATTTCTCAATTTCAATGGCAATCACACCACCAGTATACTGTACGTGGGTCTGGCTGCACTATATCCCAGTATCCCTATGGGATGGATGGATATCAGGAGCCAAGATTCTTGGATGGGTTACCATATCACCAGAATGTTCAACAGTGGGCTCATCAAAAGGGAGAGACAGAGGAGGAACTCATACTGTAGCAATTAAAAAGCCAGACTTTTTAATGAAGGTTGAAACTACTTACAAGAAGGTAGGAGTAAAATCTCATATAAAACAATCAATCACAGGCAGTCACCCCAACGGGTGTAATAAAGTCACTGCTGTAGCTCCTCCCTAGTGAGGGGGTATCTGCATGTGATTGATTGTTTTAAATTTTACTCCTACCTTCTCATAAGTAGTTTTAACCCTCAATAAAAAGCCTGGATTTTTAATTACTACACTATGAGATCATCCTTTATCTCTCCCTTTTGCTGAGCCCACTGTTGAAGATCCTGGTCGTATGGTAACCCACCCTGGAATCTTGGCTCCTGATATCCAGCCATCCCATAGGGATACTGGGATAAAGTACAGCCAGACCCCCATCTTAGGGTGAGAGTGCCTGGTAAGCAGATGGAGAGGTGGGTGTGCACTTTTGGGTATGAAGATTATGCTATCCACACTGAAATATGGAT
Organism: Lithobates pipiens; assembly: GCF_037356315.1. Lineage (NCBI taxonomy): Eukaryota > Metazoa > Chordata > Amphibia > Anura > Ranidae > Lithobates > Lithobates pipiens. The sequence goes on along the minus strand of NW_027507758.1, from coordinate 101,018,573 downwards.
TTTTGTTGATATACAAGTTTTATAATAACTTTTTGCACAAGAGTACTTCTCTTCTTCTATTTTTCTTATGGACTTGACTGCATTGTTATAAATGCTTTTTAACACATTTTTGTTTTTGATATATATGAATGTTTACTTGATTGATTAATTGTTATTAATTTATGCACTTTATATTACTAGTGCAACATGTTTTTTAGTAATTTTAATATATATAATGTTTATGTGGACATTTTGTGAGTGCAGTTGTCACTGAGAATTTTTTTTTTTTTACTATTTGGTGACACTTTTTTGATGCAACTTTTTATGGTTTAGTATACTGTATGTGCTACTTTTGTGCACAAAAAAAAGTTTTTTTTTTAAAACTGGAGAGAACACAGTACTGCCCTGTATAAAACCATGAAAGCTTACTACGGACAATTGAATTATGTATTGGATTATTAAAGCTGAAGCTGATAAGTTAAAAGTAGACAAATAAGAAATAAAATGCAGTCATATAGTCCTTTTCATTGTCTGGATCAGGTTTCTTCAAATACCTGTAAGCCAAGTAAGTAAAATACATTTTAATAGTGTTTCTATTGTAGGGTGAACTTACCTTTTCCCTGTATACCAGTTGTACTCCTGCAATTTAACCTTGCCATATGACATACCACAAGTGGCCTTTTCCAAAACACATTACACAGGCACAGTCCACTGCTGTCACCATCAGGAAACCAGCTGTGAGAAATTCCCTGCCCCATCATTGATGTGGATGTATACACAAAATGGCTACAAAGAGGAATCAGCAGCATTGAGATGTAAAAGGATAAAAAAGGGAAAACCTGTCTTCATTCCACTTTTGACACCTAACAGAACAACTTACATGTAGCTGTTAGCAGGAAAAATAAAATGGTATTGAAAGCTTTGGTCCCCACTGAGTCAAGAGTAGTTCCCAATAATGTGATCCCTATGTAAGCCCTGAGATAGCAATCACATGCAGGCTGGATGCTTCGTTCCAAAAAGGTTTTAGCCTAGAAATGTCAATATGCTTCTGATTATTAGTGAAATTATCACACATTTGTTTTATAAAATGTTCTTTTTTATATACATTTTTCTGCATTTGTAAGATCTTCCTCTTCTCACAAGAGATTCGGCAGCAGTGAGAGCCATTGGCTCTTGTTACTGTCAGTCAAATGCTGTGAGAAAAGAGGGGGGTTGAGCCACGCTGTGTGTGTCCAAAGACGCACATAGCCTGACTTGGGATTAAGCCCACACAAGTGCCCCCAGAGCAAGCGGCTTGCTCTGGGGGCACTTGGAGAGGAGGAGCCAGAATGGCTGGCAGGGGACCCCGGAAGGGGAGGTTTTCTAGTAGCTCTGTGCAAAACCATTGCACAGAGCAAGTACAGTGCCTTAAAAAAGTATTCTGTGTCAGATACTATCAAAAGAGTGCAAAATTCTGCCCAATATGAGAGAACATTAGTGTATAGTACAGACTATACACAAAAATTCCATAACAACTGGAAATATTGTCTCAATAGTTTCCCAATAAGGGATATGTAACCAGAAATCTAACATAAGATCTGGTCCCTTGGAACCTTGTCTTTTTCATTTTACCAAGGCACTATATGGTGTGAACATTTTGTTTTGATGTTTTAATTCTCGTAGATACTCGACTTCTTGTGACCACCAGATTAGAATTGATATCACCCCCTTTATCGGGGGGAATCGAGTTATAGTTGGCAACCCTTTTTTGATTATATTTGTACTACTCAAATTACGTAAGTTATGTATGGATTGAACATTGAAATTCTCAAGACATACTATGAATATCTCTGTATAATCTGCCAATATTCAATAAAAACGAATTGAAAAGAAAAAGTATTCATACTCCCTGGAATTTTCCACATTTTGTCATGTTATAACCAACAATTGTAATGTATTTTATTGGGATTTTATGTGATATATCAATGCAAAGTTGCACATAATTGTGAAGTGGAAGGAAAATAATAAATGATTTTCAACATTTTTTACAAATAAATATCAAAAAATTGTGGTGTGCATTTGTATTCAGCCCCCTTTACCCTGATACCCGTAAAAATCCCAATAAAGTAAATTTACCTTTTTGGTTATAGCATGACAAAATGGGGAACATTTCAAGGGGTATGATTACTTTTTCAAGGCACTGTAAGAATAACATGTTTGTTATTTTGAGAAAAAAATGCAAAGCTTTACAATCACTTTAAGTGATACATACTGACGCTAATAAATTTGGCCTGGACATCTAGGTTTTAATGACCTCTGCTCACAAAAAGGGTTAGCTGGCTCTACATACCCAAATAAAATAATATATAAGTCCAATTTAATACGGATTTTCCTTTTCAATAAAGAAATGTTGAATTAATTGCAGTGTAATATTTCATCAACTAGCGTGAAAAGAAGTAACATGTTATTAATATCCTGAATACCTTAGTACAGTATTGATATTTTTACTTAGGCCACCCAGATATTTCATCACATTTTATCTATGACTATATCCATACAGGCCCCAGTGACATGTAACTAAAAAAACTTGCATTTTATCGGTGTTTTATTACAACTGTTAAACATACATCTTGATCTGCAAAAGTAATGGCTTGAATTCAGCACTCCACTGGCACTATTCTCATGTAACACAAATGAGTTGACTGAAGATGGCTGTAAAAGGAATTCCTCTGCTGATGCATGGAAAATATCTGGTTACCCTTCTGACAAAGTCTGAATAGACCCCAGGACAGGTCCTATTTGTTCACTCCTAGTATCTGCACTTTGGTTTCCATTGTCCCTGACTGATTCATTTCAGCCTCTAAAATAAGATGACATCCTTTCCTGATCACCATGATGCTGTCCAGACTTTGTGGCTACAATTTCCTAATGTACTGTAGATTACTTTGCTAAAATCACCCTTTTAATTGTTCTTAAATTTACAGTGCAACATAAATTATGACTAGAAAACTGTTAAAAAGTAGAACATGGCTGGAAGAAATGTTGCAGCAATCATCTAAAATTTTACTAGGACTTGACCATAGGCAAATACATCTTCCTTTATGTTTGCAGCCATTTAAAGTGTGATGGGTGAACAGTCTGGGAAGACGTGCTGTGCAAATATAAGCATTATGTAAAAAGAGTACAGATAGTTTAATTTGGAGTTTTGCTTTAAAGCACATTTACACTTTTATTATTTATTATTACAGGTACTTATACAGCACACCTTTCTCAGGAGGATGTGTCATGGCTGATTGTACAGCTTCCCAGCCACCCTCATATTAAAAAATAAAACTAAGCAGGATTTTTTCTTGCTGTAAGTTCCAGAAAAAAAGCATCTAAAATTGTAAGCTCACATTTTTATTTATTTTTTAATCATGCAATGCGAATGGGGCATGTAATAAATATAAAGTAGGTGTTATCCCAATTTGGCTGCAAAGGTGGAAGTACATTTTAACCACTTCAGCCCCGGAAGATTTGGCTGCTCAATTACACTGAGTCGATTTAACTGACAATTGTGTGGTCGTGCGATGCTGTATCCAAAGAAAAATTGATGTCCTTTTTTACCATAAATAGAGCTTTCTTTTGATGGTATTTGATCACCTCTGCGTTTTTTATTTTTTGCGCTATAAACAAGAGAAGAGCGACACTTTTTAAAAAAACACAATATTTTGTACTTTTTGTGTAGCGCCGGCTCCTGAAGACCGTGCGCTATATGTTTTAAAAGTTAATGTTACACCTGAACTGCAGTTTGGTTTGGGTACAATTATTCTAAATTTTGACCTCAGCATCAGTCTGACCAGACTATAGGATATTCAGCCTGGCCATAGGGGGCACTGTCTCTATTGGCAGGCATGGAACCACAGTCTGGTTGGGTGATTTAAGGTTACTTTCTCTCTGAGCCCGCCCAGTGGGAGTGTCACTCTTGCTGTGCTTTGTGGGAGAGAGTACTTAAGATGCGGACATCACGTGGTTCAGGGTTCTGGTCCAGAAGTATCTTCTGACTCCATGGTCCTGGTCCTCCTGACCAGCACCCAGGAAGGCTATGGCCTGGGGTGCGGATCTACCTGACTTTATGTCTCGGGGCTGGCTAGCCCGAGGCAGGGAAACTAAAGAAATGGTTCTGAGGTGGTTCGGTGCTATCGCTGGTCATGGAGAGGCCCAGTAACTTCATAGCTATGCAAGGGAAGACTAACACTTGGGGGCGATCAGGGGGTTTACTGTGTTCCCTAGTGTGTGTAGGGGGATGGGACTGACTAGAGGAGATGACAGATCGTTGTTCCTAGCTAGTAGGAACTCACGATCTGCCTCTCCTCTCCTCACAGAACAGGGATTTGTGTGTTTACACACACACGTCCCTGTTCTGGCTCTCATGCCTGTGATCATGCATGGCTGACGGTCATCGCAACCACCGGCCATGAGCATCAGTACCCCCAAAGAAGAAAATGCCTTGTTGCTGTCAGAGGAGAATTGGCAGACTGTTTGGAGACGATAGAAAGGCCACAGTAACTCAAATAACTACTTGTTACAACCAAGGTAGGCAGAATACCATCTCTGAATGCACAACACGTCAAACCTTGAAGCAGGCTACAGCAGCAGAAGACCATGTGGGGTGCCACTCCTGTCGGCTAAGAATAGGAAACTGAGGCTACAATTCACACAGGCTCACTAAAATTGGACAATAGAAGATTGGAAAAACGTTGCCTGGTCTGATGGGTATCGATTTCAGCTGCAACATTGAGATGGTAGGGTCAGAATTTGGCATAAACAACGTGAAAGCATGGATTCATTCTACCTTGTTCAGGCTGGTGGTGGTGTAATGGTATGGGGGATATTTTCTTGGCACACTTTGGGCCCATGAGTACCAATTGAGAATTGCTTAAATGCCGCAGCATAACTAAGTATTGTTGCTGACCATGTCCATCCCTTTATGACTACAGTGTACTCATCTTCTGATGGCGTGTATAAATATACATATATACATATAGATATCTATATTTATCTACATAGACAGATGTATGCCAGCACCACTCCCAGCAACAAGTCTCACTATCTCTCTTTCAGTTTTACATTTCAACCTGGCCAACCATGTTTACCTGGCAACCAGCCTAAATGAGTAAAGTTGATGTAAAGTATATCTTAACCCAAGAACAAAAATGTCATATATTGCAGCTTACCAGTCCAGAGATGTAGTTACTGCATTTATTTTCTATTTTCAGACTTTTTCATTTTCACCTAGTGATCCTGAGACTAACACGCTTCCTGCCTGAAGTTACAGCATTCACTCACTGTATTGTGTCTATGGAGGAGCAGCATTTTTGCTCTGAGACAGATAGTGTGACTACAAAGCCCCTGTCCCACACCTCCTGTCCATGACTTAGGAGAAAGATGTTCTTTAATCCACAAAAGAGAACTGGGGAGGGTGACAACACCAGCTTGAGATTTCAATTCAGTACACTGTAAAAAAAAAATTGTGCTGGATCTACTCAATTGAGGCAACTATTTGCATCAGCTTTTTAAGTACTGTCAACTAAACTTATTTTTGTCTGAATCATTAGACTTTTCATGTTTTCAACTTTGTTGTTTTAACCAGTTCTGGACCAGCTGCCACAGTTATACTGTAACAGGTTCGCTCTCCTAGGCAACACGTCATAGCTGTACGTTGGGCCTCGGTGTGACCCTGGATTTGATCGCCTCTAGAATATTTGGCCCCTCATAAACCACTTCAACCAACAGTTTGCAGCCTTGTTTACTCCTGAACAAGTTGTCTGTGTTGATGAGTCCCCAATTAAAATTTCTGCCTGCCTATCTATCAAACAGTATCTTCCCAGCAAGCGTGCCAGACATGGGGTCAAGATGTATAAGCTCTGTGACAGGCCAACAGGCTATACATATAGTTTTATGGTTTACAAGGGAAGAGATAGTCACGTGGAGCCAAAGAACTGCCCAGACTACATAGGGAGCGCTGGTAAGATTGTGTGGGACATGGTGTCACCCTTATTCGGAAGGGGTACTACTTGTACGTGGACAATTATTACACAAGCGTTTTTTGATTGTGGCGCATGTGGCAATCTAATCGTAGGGGCTCCCCCAAAGGCTTGTAGAGTCCCGACTTAGACAAGGTGAGAGAGCCTACTTGAGATGTATTAATTTTCTTGCAGTGAAGTGGAGGAATAATTGGAATGTTTTTGTTCTGTCCTCCATTCACGCAAATACGACAGTCGAAATTCCACCGGAAACTGTTGTTGTGGAGAAACCCCCTGTGTCCACGAATACAATCTTAACATGGGAGCGGTGAACCTCAATGACCAGATGTTGGCGCTGTACTTAAATGCCCATAAGGCCAGACGCTGGTGCAAAAAAGTGTCTGTATATTTATTTCAGTTGGCTCTGCTGAATGCTTATGTGCTATACAAAATGTCAGGACGTAGGGTATAGCACTACATGCAACACCCACTATTTTAATCTTTACGTTAAAAAAATATATAAAGTTTGGGGGTTCAATTTAATTTTCTAGCAAAAAAAAAAAATTTTTTTCATGTAAACAAAAAGTGTCAGAAAGGGCTTTGTCTTCAAGTGGTTAGAAGAGTGGGTGATGTGTGACATAAGCTTCTAATGTTGTTCATAAAATGCCAGGACAGTTCAACCCTCCCCCTCATGACCCTTTTTTGGAAAGTGGGCACCTCAAGCTATTTGCTGATAGACATGTTGAGTCCATGGAATATTTTATAGTTTGCCACAAGTTTCGGGAAAATTACAAACTTTTTTGCACAAAGTTGCTGCTAAAGGATATATTGCTCAAACATGCCATGGGTATATGTGAATTTACACCCCAAAATACATTATGCTGCTTCTACTGAGTACGGGGATACCACATGTGTGAGACTTTTTGGGAACCTAGCTGTGTACAGGACCCTGAAAACCAATCACCGCCTTCAGGCTTTCTAAGGGCGTAAAATGATAATTTCCCTTCCTCACTGCCTCTCACAGTTTTGGAGGCCATGAAATGTCAAGATAGCACAACCCCCCCCAAATGACCCCATTTTGGAAAGTAGACATTTCAAGCTATTTGCTGAGAGGCATGTTGAGTCCATGGAATATTTTATATTTTGTCACAAGTTTCGGGAAAATTACAATTTGTTTTTTTTTTACACAAAGTTGTCACTAAATTATATATTGTTCAAACATGGCATGGTTATATGTGGAAATACACCCAAAAATACATTATATTGCTTCTCCTAAGTATGGAGATACTACATGTGTGAGACTTTTTGGGAGCATAGTCGTGTACAGGACCCCAAAAATCTATCACTGCCTTCAGGCTTTCTAAAGGTATAAAATGGTGATTTTACTCCTCACTACCTATCACAGTTACAGAGGCCATAAAATGTCAAGATAGCACAAACTCACCTCCCCAAATTACCCCATTTTGCAAAGTAGACACCCCAAGGTATTTGCTAAGAGGCATGGTGAGTATTTTACAGCTCTCATTTGTTTTTGAAAATGAAGAAAGAAAAGGAAAATTTATTTTTTTCTTTGCCTCTCAGCAAATAGCTTGAAGTGTCTTCTTTCCAAAATGGGGTCATTTGGGGGGGTTTTATGCTATCTTGACATTTTAGGGCCTCCGAAACTGTGATAGGTAGCGAGGAAGTGAAATCACCATTTAACGCCCTTAGAAAGCCTGAAAAGTGATTGGTTTTCGGGTCCTGTACACGGCTAGGCTCCCAAAAAGTCTCACACATGTGGTATCCCTTACTCAGGAGAAGCAGCAGAATGTATTTCGAGGTGTAATTTCACATATGCCCATGGCATGTTTGAGCAATATATTGAGCAATATATTATTTAGTGACAACTTTGTGCAAAAAAAAAAAGTTTATAATTTTCCCAAAACTTGTGGAAAAATATAAAATATTCCAGGGACTCAACATGCCTCTCAGCAAATAGCTTGGGGTGTCTATTCTAAAATGGGGTCATTTGGGGGGGTTTCTATCTTGACATTTCAGGGCCTTCTGTGATAGGTAGTGAGAAGTGAAATAAAAAATTTACGCCCTTTGAAATCCTGAAGGTGGTGCTTGGTTTTTGGGGTCTTGTACACGGCTAGGCTCCCAAAAAGTCTCACACATGTGGTATCCCCATACTCAGGAGAAGCAGCAGAATGGAGTTTGGGGTGTAATTCCACATATAACCATGGCATGTGTGAGCAATATATAATTTAGTGACAACTTTGTGTTAATATTTTTTTTGTCATTTTTCAATCACTTGAAAATAAAATATTCAATGGGCTCAACATGCCTCTCAACAATTTCCTTGGGGTGTCTGCTTTCCAAAATGGGGTCATTTGGAGGGAGGGGGGGGGAGTTGTATTGCCCTGACATTTTAGTACCTTAAGAAATGAGATAGGCAGTCAAACTAAAAACTGCGTAAATTCCAGAAAATGTACCCTAGTTTGTAGACGCTATAACTTTTGTGCAAACTAATAAAGATATGCTTATTGACATTTTTTTTTACCAAGGACATGTGGTTGAATACATTTTGGCCTAAATGTATGACTAAAATTGAGTTTATTGGATTTTTTATAACAAAAAGTAGAAAATATAATTTTTTTTCCAAATTTTCGGTCTTTTTCCGTTTATATCGCAAAAAATAAAATTCGCAAAGGCAATCAAATACCATCAAAAGAAAACTCTATTTGTGGGAAAAAAGGACACAAATTTTAGTTTGGGTACAGGTTTGCATGACTGCTCAATTACCAGTTAAAGCAGCGCAGTGCCAAATTGTAAAAAGTGCTCTGGTCATTAAGGGGCCAATTCTTCCAGGGCTGTGAATAAGTGGTTAAGTAAAGCCAACTCAATTTTTCCAGTTTATAGACCATAGGTTCAAGTAAAGCCAACTCAATATTTTCAGTTTATAGACCATAGGTTTAAATCAGAGTTCCCCCCACTTTTGAGAGGTGGTCTTAAATGAAAGACCACCTCTCCACCCCTCGTTTTTTGATATTAAAACAATTTTTTTTCTTCTAACGTACCTTTTTATGAAGTACATAGCATACTTCTTTTTTTTTTTAATTCAATAGGTTTTTATTAGATTTCACATATTTAAACAACATGGGATCACAATACATAACAGAAAAGAAAAAGAAAATTAAATGGAACAATGAGGGAACAATAAAGCAAGTAAGGGTTACACGCAATATGCCTTACACATCAGGGTGAGAACGAGTAGTATGTTCATCAGTTGTGTCAGATCAATACGATAAAGGGTATAACACTATTGAAATAGTCAGTAAATAAATTGCACCTTTAACCGGGTTTGAAACGCTGGCACCATGTTTTCCAGGTATTATCGAACTTATGGCAAGTTAGATTATTAATTGCTAATAGACGCTCAAAAGCGTGATTCCTTTTAACTAGCTTATGGACATCAGATATGTTAATGGCCGAGGTATCTTTCCAGTTGCGTAGAATGAGATTTCTGGTTGCCAATAAAATATGTGTAACAACTGGTCTATCTCCTGGGTGAAATTTTTCTATACCTATCTGCAGTACAGCCAAAGCAGGGTTCGGGGGTGTTAATATTCCTGTGATAGAGGAGATGAGAGTGAAAACTGTATTCCACAGGCTTGTTAGGCTCGGGCATTCCCATAACATATGAATTAAGTTACCTGTTTTACCACACCTTCTCCAACAAAGCGGCGACGAGCTTGGAAAATAAATGGCGATCCTATACGGTGTATAATGCCATCTATTAACAATTTTGAGTGTCATTTCCCAGTGATTCACACAGTGGGATGCATGGTGGATGGATTGAAACGCTTGTGACCATTGTTTATCGGAGAAGGTGGTGGACAAATCCTTTTCCCATCGGATATGGGACGATGTTTTGTGGAAAGTGTTTTTGTTATTGAGTAGATTATAGAACAGAGAAATGCCTTTGCTAGGATGTGGGGTAGTAGAGTAAAAGTTCCACGCCTGAAGAGGCATTTTCAGTTCGGGGAGTGGATGTGAGCTCAAGAAGTGGGAGATACCTAAGCAATAAAACCACATATTGCTCGGCAGTTGAAAGTCAGACATTATTAGTGCTGCTGATTTCGGTTTCTGACCTATAAACATATCCTTCATGGATACGGTTCCTCTCGCTTTCAGCCAGCTGGTCGAAAGCTGAGGAATCTTTGCTTCCAGTATTTCTATAGGAAAGTCATATGTAATACTTTGCGTGTTGCAGCAATCGTGTTGGAGGAGAAACCTCCATGCTTGTAGAGATACCTGTGCTGAGGGTGGCATATCTCCCTCCTTCCATTGTTCCCACAGGTCGCTCATGAGGATTAGTCGGGGATCAGCTACTGGTAGTAGTGATTTTTCTAGATCTACCCATAATGGATTATCTGTTGGTATAAACCAATGTCGGAGTTGGTCGAGTCTGGTTGCCCATAAGTAGTCCATTAAGTCAGGGTATCCTATTCCCCCTACTCTTTTATGTGGGTTGAGATTAGAACGTTTACATCTGGCTCTTTTACCCCCCCAAGTAAATTCTCGAATGTAGCGTATGGGTATTGGGATAGGCAACGATCTAAATAGGTACAGAATTTGTGGTAGGATGGCCATTTTGAAGGCTGCCATCCTGCCTAACCATGACAGTTCCTTTTTCGCAAACTCATTGAGTTGGCGTGTCAAGTGACATACGAACGGCCCAAGATTAGCTGCTGCTAGGGAGGCAGTGTTGTTGGTTATGTTTATACCTAAATATTTAATACCATGTGTACTCCATGAGTATGGTAAATTGTTTTGGAGACTAGATCTAATAGGCTGAGAGATCCCTATGTCCAGAATCGTAGATTTGTGAAAGTTAACCTTATAATAGGAAATATCCCAAAAAAGATGTCAGCAGCTTGTGAGCATGGAGGAGAGATGTCTGCGGGTCGGTCAACATAAGTATGACATCGTCGGCAAATAAATTAATGACGTGTTTCTGATGCCCTAGTTTGACCCCTTTAATATGAGTGTGTACACGTATAGCTTCGGCTAAGGGTTCCATCATAAGATTGAAAACCGTGGGTGATAAGGGGCAGCCTTGTCTTGTGCCGTTAGAGATGACAAATGTTTTGGACAATATGCCCGAGGAGTATACCTGAGCCGAAGGGCATGAATAAAGAGCCATTATAGCCGTCAAGATTGGGCCCCTAAAACCAAATTTACTCAGCACCGTTTCCATATACTTCCAATGAACCCGGTCGAACGCCTTCTCTGCATCTATAGAGAGAAGCAGAGAAGGCGTTCTGGATTTAACAACATGGTGAATGATATTAATAATGCAACGTGTAGCATCGGAGGTCTGTCTCCCCCTCACAAAGCCCATCTGGTCTCTACTTATGAGGTGTGGAATGATATGCATCAATCTTTTGGCCAATATTTTCACGTAGAATTTTATATCTGAGTTGAGCAATGATATAGGCCTGAAGTTGGCTGGAGTAGTGGGATCCTTTCCCGGTTTAGGTAATGTCACAATGTGGGCTCTCAACATATCAGGAGGAAAAGAGGATAATTCTGTAGCTTTCGTAAAGGTTTCTAACATGTGAGGGACTAGAGCTTCTTTGAAAATCTTATAGTATTCATTACTGAATCCGTCTGGTCCTGGGGATTTACCGGTAGGTGAGGACATTATAGTTTGGTGTAGTTCCTGGCTAGAGAATGGAGCATTTAATAGGAGGAGCTGGTCTTCAGTTATCGAGGGGAGGTTAACACTATGTAAAAACTTTTGTATATCGGCAAGTTTGGGTTGTGTGATTGATGTATCGGTATGTAAATTATACAGGGACTCATAGTAATCAGCAAATTGGTTTGCTATGTCTTGCGGGTTAGTGATTTTATGGCGGTCCATTGGGTGTAAAAGATATGCTATTTTAGTTTTGGAACGGACCGCTGTTAATTCTATTAGCCAGGTATTTTCCTGCTCTATTGGCATTTGCATATGATTGTAGTCTCAATCTCCTAAGGTGTGTGTCGTATTGTTGTGTGAGAAGTTCCCTCAGGATCTCCCTTATCTTAGAAACCTTACCGGCCAGATCTAGTGTTGGCGTGAGTTTATTCTGATTCTCTAGTGTGTGTAATTCATCTAAAGTGGATTGAAGTTTGAGCCTATGCTTCTTTTTTTCCCTAGCTCCTAGTTGGATTAAAATACCTCTCATGTATGCTTTATGGGCATTCCATAGTGTAAATGGGTCTGTGTCAGGAGATGCGTTAAAGTGAAAGAATTCCTTGATATGCTGAGAGACCACAGGGGTAAGTGTGGGTTCTTGTAAAATTCTTACATTACAACGCCAGATGGGGGAGGAGGGGGAGACACCCTGTTCAACAATAGACAAAGTGATAGCAGCGTGGTCGGACCAGGTAATATTGTGTATTCGAGCTTCCTGAATTCGCTGTAGCAACCACTTATCAGTTAAAAACATGTCTATACGTGAGTATGAGCAATGTCCTCGAGAAAAAAATGTGTAATTCCTCTCATTAGCGTGTAGGCACCTCCAGGCATCGAATAGATCGTGAGCGTGTAAAAGAGCTTGTAGAAAAGACGGTCTTTTAGATATGTTGGACGTAGTATCCAACTTAGGATCTACTATTAAGTTGAAGTCTCCACTAACAATGAGCTGACCATACAGCATGGAGGCAGTCTTTTTGAACATTTTTTTTTAGAAAGCGAATTTGGTGCGAGTTTGGTGCATATAAAGTAACAATAGTATATGGTTTGGAATTAATGTCTCCAGCGATTATGAGGTATCTTCCTCCGTCATCAATGAAGGATTCTTTTAGTTGAAAGGAGAGAGTGTTTCTCAGGGCTAGCATCACTCCCCCTCTTTTGCTGCTCGGATTACAAGCAAGAAAAATATGTGGGTAGTCTCTGTGAGTGCATTTGGGAGTCTTTTGCTGTTGGAAGTGAGTCTCTTGTATAGAGAGTATGTCTGCCCCATGTTTGTGGGCTTCCTTCCACACAGAGAATCGTTTAGCAGGGTGGTTCAGGCCCTTAGCATTCAGTGATAGGCACTTAATGGTCATCTGCTATAGTCAAAAATATGAGTGTGAAAGGTGTGGCGGAGGTACTCACTGTAATTTCTTTGATCCTGCCGGAGTGAACCTCTAGGCGGCTGTTGTAGCTTGGAGAGATGACAGGCTTAGGTGGATGATGGAAAGGCTGGATATTGCGTGCAGCAAATATAAAGGAAAAACAAAATGGAACAAAAAACGTTAGACAAATATTCATAAAAAGGGACCTCATAACTGATCCAAGTGCAGACGTAGCTGCCAACTTATGAACGGGGGTAGAAGGAGACTATACATAGGCTCCAATCGCCGGAGAGAGATCAATTTCATAGTAGTAGTATTATGAGCTGCCACCGGTGTTTAGTTTGCTGTGGCGTTTGCGAGATACCACCTGCCATTCTGGATGGATCGGTGTAGGGACCTGTGTAGGAGAATGCTGAGACTGTTGGACAGGCAGGATCCCCCACTCTTGTAGCACAGTGATACCCTCATCAAGCTTTGTAACAGTTTTGGAGACGCCATTATGGGTTATAACCAGCGTAGCTGGATATTTCCATTTGTGGAGAATTTTATGATTTCTTAGAGCTTTAGTTACGGTTGCCAAATTGCGCCTTCTTTCTAGGGTATGTCTAGAGAGGTCAGGCAGCAGAAGTATATCAGCATATTGCGAGGGTAGATTGACAGATCCTCGTGCAGCCTGAAGGATGCGTTCTTTAACATGAAAGAAATGTATCCTCAGTAGTGTGTCTCTTGGGGTTCCTTCTGGTAGAAAAGAGGGCTTGGGAACCCTGTGGATTCTGTCAATGAGCAAGTCCTGTGCAGTTAGATCTGGCACTAGGGTGGAGAACATTGTTTGGACATATTGTAAAAGTTGCTGCGTGGGGATCGATTCAGGGATACCCCTCAGCTTCAAATTGTTACGCCTAGACCTGTCCTCGAGGTCAGAGACCTTGTCTTTCAGCCATGTTAGTTCCTCCTCATGAGCCCTTTGTGCATCTACCATGAGATTGTATGAGGCCGCATGTTCCTCCAGTGCACATTCTATTCTATCCACTCTAGTTCCCATAGCTTGTACTTCTGAGCGGCAAAGGTTAATCTCTTGTACCATATCATTATGTAAGGCAGACCTGAGAGAGATCAGCAACTCTTTTAACATAGTGTCAGACACAGGCCTATCCGCTGTGGGGAAGTCCGCTATGGGGTCCGGGAAGTGTGAGGCCTGAGCGGCTGGGGTGTGTTGTCGTCCGCTTACCTCCATCTCCGTGTTGTCATCCGGGGAGCTTATTCGTGGTTTTGACTTGGCCGGGCTCCGAGTGGAAGGGCTAGAGGTTCCGGAGGAGGATCTGCTGTGTCCCCCCTGTGGTGTGGCTGACGTGCACTGATCTTCCCGGCCTGCACTGTGCCTCACGGCCTGGTTAGCTGGATGCTGTTTGCGCGCGCCGCCGCCATCTTGTGGCTGTTCGCGAGACCTCGCTGAGAAGAAATCTTTGAGTTTGTGCGGTTGCGGCGTGTTTTTTCTTCGCCGAGACATTCCTGTAACGATTGGCGATTCGATCGAGGGGTATACGGTCGCAGGATGTGCCGGTGTGCTCGGATGTATTCGAATCTCTCCGGTGGACAAGCGGAGCAGCAGACTCAGGCGTCCATCTTAGCGCTCGGTTGCCATGCCACCCCCATAGCGTACTTCTGATCCAGCTGATCCACGGCACAGGATGCCATCATAGACATTGTGTGGCAAGCTCCCCTGCTGTCTTCTTGGACCTGTGTGTGTCCCAGAAGATATCTGTCCATTCGCAAAGCGCCGCTTAACTCACAGTGGGAAACTTTCCCTTAGTTAGAATGTTTCCCTTAGTTAGAAAGTTTCCCTTAGTTAGAATGTTGGCGCCTGCACCCAGATCCGATGGACAGATCAGACTGGGAGGGGGCGACATCGCGGGCTCCCTGGACAGGCAAGTGTCCTTATTAAAAGTCAGCAGCTACAGTGGTAGGTTTAAGTAAAGCCAACTAAATTATTCCAGTTTGTAGACCTTAGGTTTAAGTATAGTCAACAAAACTTTTCCAGTTTATATACTATAGGTTTACGTAAAACCTATGTAATATTTTCAGTTTATAGACCATAGGTTTAAGTAAAGCCTACTAATTTTTTTCAGTTTATAGACCATAGGTTTAAGTTAGGAATACATACATTAACTTGTCTGGAACCAAAGGTTTAAGTGATATTAGCTTATTTATTCTTGTAACTTACTCAACATTTTTAAGTTGGTAAAACTTATTTGATATACGTTTAAAGGTTTTTATTTAATAATAATTCAATAATAACAGGCTTTCAAAACAAATTATCATTTACTATTTATAAAGTGTTACAAATGTAATATTATTAACCACTTGACAACAGGGCACTTAAACCCCCCTCATGACCAGACCAATTTTCAGCTTTCAGCGCTCTCACACTTTGAATGGCAATTACTCAGTCATGCAACACTGTACCCAAATGATTTTTTTGTCCTTTTTTTAGAGAGTCTACAAGCTATGGTGCAAATCATAACAATTTATGGCCTATCTCATTTCTTGTGACCCTAACAAGTCAGGAAAGTACAAATACCCCCCAAATGACCCCTTTTTTGAAAGTAGACATTCCAAGGTATTTAGTAAGATGTATGGTGAGGTTTTTGATGTTGTCATTTTTTCCCACAATTGTTTGCAAAATGAAGATTTTTTTCCACAAAATTGTTATTGTAATAGGTTATTTCTCTCACATGGCATATGTATACCACAAATAATGCCCCAAAAATACATTCTGCTACTCCTCCTGAATATTACGATACCACATCTGTGGGATTTTTCCACAGCCTGGCCACATAGAGAGGCCCAACATGCAGGGAGCGCCATCACGTGTTCTAGGAGCATAAATTACACATCAAACTTGTTGACTGCCTATTACACTTTTGAAGGCCCTGGAGCACCAGGACAATGACACGTGACACTGACATGGCACTGATGACAGATGGCACTGATACGTGGCACTGATGACATGTGACACTGATGACATGTGACACTGATGTGGCACCGATGACAGGTGGCACTAATACGTGACACTGATGACACGTGACACTGATGACAGATGGCACTAATATGTGGCACTGATGACATGTGGCACTGATGACAGATGGCACTTATACATGGCACTGATGACACGTGGCACTAATACGTGGCACTGATGACAGATGGAACTTACATGTGGCACTGATGACACGTGGCGCTAATACATGGCACTGATGACAGATGGCACTAATACGTGGCACTGATCACAGATGGCACTAATACGTGGCACTGATGACATGTGGCACTGATGACGGATGGCACTGGTACACGGCACTGATGATACGTGACATTGATAACAGATGGCATGTCACACTGACAGGTGGCACTGATGACAGATGGCACTGATACATGCCACTGATGACAGATGGCACTAATATGTGGCACTGATGACAGATGGCGCTATGTGGCACTGACAACACGTGGCACTGATGTGGCACTGATGACAGATGGCACTTATAAGTGGCACTGGGGGCAGATGGCACTTATATGTGGCACTGGGGACAGATGGCACTAACATGTGGCACTGGGGACACATGGCACTTAATGTTTACATATGAAATCATCTCTCATTGGACACGCTGATAAATGCACTGTAAACATGCTGTAAACATGCTGTAAATGGCCGCTGTGATTGCCCATTTACAGCGATCTGTGACTGGCTGTGTCCAAGGGACACGGCCAGCACAGAACTTCCCCAATGCGCACCTGCGAGAGCGCGCATTGCGGAAGTATACAGGCAATTGGCGTCCGTGCTGCAGCCGTCTTTCGGGTATAGCGTGTACGCCTAGTGGTTAAAGCAACATCAAATGTAAATGTAAACATATTTTTTTTTAAAACACCTCTTTCCCAGCTAATAGATGAAACTGAAACACACACATGTAACATAGAGTATATCTGTAAAGAACATAGAACACAGAATGTATTAACTTTTGTTAAAGCCTTTTAGGAAAGTAATTCATACTTAAAACTGTGAACTTTTTAAGGTAGGGGTCAGGCTTGAAGATCAGTTGCTATAGCAATGGAAGCTCACACAGGGACCATCAGGATACTAAAATAGGCAGGTCATCCTGGCGGATGATGCGGGCTCACTAGAGGTGTGGAGTCTAAGGCCCCATTAACACCTGAGCTTTTGGACGAACACACGAACACCATTAAAGTCTATGGAACACGAACATGAAAAATGAAAAGTGCTAATTTTAAAGGCTTTTATGCAAGTCATAATCATAAAAGGTGTTTGGGGACTTGGGTTCGGTTTGCATCAGAACAGGCAGAAAATTTGTGATGCGAACATCGTTAATGTCTATGGGACACGAATGTGAAAAATCAAAAGTGCTAATTTTAAAGGCTTATATGGAAGTTATTGCCATAAAAACTGTTTGGGGACCTGGGTCTTCCCTCCGGGGACATGTATCAATGCAAAAAGTTAAAAACTGACATTTTTTCAGGAGCAGGGATTTTAATAATGTTTAAAGTGAAACAATAAAAAATAAATATTCCTTTAAATATCATGCCGGGGGGGGGGGGGGGGGGGGGGAGGGGGATCTATAGTATGCCTGTAAAGTGGCACAGTTTTTCCGTGTTTAGAACAGTACCATAGAAAAATAAAATTTCTAAAGGAAAAAAGCTATTTAAAAATGGACGCAGCTGTAATAAATTGTCGTGTCTCTGCAATATAGATAAAACTCATTGAAAAAAACGCCATGGGTCCCCCCCCCCAGTCCATTACCAAGCCCTTCAGGTCTGATATAGATATTAAGGGGAACCCTGCACCAAATTTAAAAAAAGGCGTAGGGGTCCCCCAAAATCCATACCAGAAGGGTCTGGTATGGATTTTCAGGGGAACCTTGTGCCAAAATGAAAAAAAAAAATGGCATAGGTGTCCCCCCCAAAATTCAACCCTTTTTTTTTTTTCCATAAAGATTTTATTGAAGAGTGTAAAAATTTACAGGAACAGGTCATCACAAATGAACAGGTACACATCAAGAGGTCAATCATACAAAAGAAATAAAGCACGGTGGGGGAGAAGCCAACAGGGACCTCCCACCGGTACTAGGCAGAAGAATAGGCTTAAAGACTGTTCCAACCACTATATCAGTACTACATCAAGTCTAACTATGATGGCTTCACAGCTGCGGGAGGGGAACAGCTCGGGTGGCTACCTGCGCCCGCCCGAGATACCCCAGGGTAAACAAAGGGCATGAGGCTAGGGCAAAACTAAGCGTAAAAAAAACCGGATAGAAGCCGCGCCAACAAGGGAGGGGTCCTGGGGTAGGGAGAGGGGGGGGGAGGGGGCAAGGATGGGAGGGAGAAAGACAAAAAGGGGGGGAGAGGAGAAAAGGGAAGGAGAGGGGGGGGGGGAATTCAACCCTTATCCAAGCATTCAACCTGGCAGGCTGCAGGAAAAGAAGGGGGATGAGAGAGCGCCCCCTCCTGAACCATACCAGGCCACATGCCCTCAACATAGGGAGGGTGCTTTGGAGTAGCCCCCAAAGCATCTTGTTCCCATGTTGATGGGGACAAGGGCCTCATCCCCACAACCCTTGCCAAGTGGCTTTGGGGGTCTGCGGGCAGGAAGCTTATTGGAATCTGAAAGCCCCCTTTAACAAGTGGACCCACAGATCCTGTCATCCCCCCTATGTGAATTGGTAACGGGTACATTTTACCCCTACCATTTCACAAAAATAGTGTCAAAAATAGTAAAAAAGACAGGAGACACTTTGGGGCAAGTCCTTTATTAAAAAAAAAAAATGTCCAGAGATGTAGCTCCATTTCACACCGCCCGACGGACCGAAAAAAGAAAAAAAAGCTGCAAAATCATTATAGTGTAATGTATCCCATTCCTCTTTCCCCTTTACTTTAGTGACCCCCTCCTCCATATTTCTTGTTTTCAATCATTATTATCCTTTATCCCATACTATATCCCTCATATATAAGTGATGTTTATAGCTTTCCCAGCTCTATTTATGTTTATTTTTGATAAGGAGAGACTTGCAACTCCTTGTTATCATTATATTTCTCCTTAGTGATAGAAAATAATAAGGAGAAATATCTAAAACTGCAGTTTTTAAAACCTTTTTTTTACATCGATACATGTCCCCGGCGCATGACCCCAGTCCCCAAACACTTTTTATGACTTTAACTTGTATATAAGCCTTTAAAATTAGCACGTATGGTTTTTCATGCTGGTGTCCCATAGACTTTAATGGGGTTCCGCGGTTTAAATTTTTTTGCGAACACCGCATAATGTTTGTTGTTCACCGAACATCCGAACAGCCAAAGTTCGGCTCGAACTTATGCTCGGGCCGAACCGTTCGCCCATCCCTATAGTCAGGCAACCAGGAAGTGCAGAGACATGACTTGAATCAGGAAGTTCATGGGAAGAGCAAAGAGTTCAAGATTCAAAGGAAATAAGTAGGGATGAGCTTCGTGTTCGAGTCGAACATACGTTCGACTCGAACATCGGCTGTTCATCCGTTCGGCGCAGTCCGAACATTTTGGTCCGTTCGCACCAAATTCGTGTGGCGCTCACGGCCCACAATGCACTGCGATGGCGCAGTGCATTGCTGGCTCATGATTGGCCAAGCATGCACTGTGACCCCGCATGCTTGGCCAATCGCAGCGCCAGCGGCGAGGAGAGCCATGATTGGCCACAGGCAGGATGCCTGTGGCCAATCATAGCTCAGGCTGTGTAGTGCACGCCCCACACTATATAAGGCCGCCAGCGCGGCGGCCTTGTGTAGTGTGTTGGCGTCTGAAGCAGTGGGTGTTCTGTGTACCTTCAACACAGTACACACCGATCGTTTTTCGGTCGATTTTCGATCTTGCTGTTGTGTAGTGGTTATTGTCTGCGTGCCCTGACCGCAGTATACACCGCTATATTCACCTCACCTATATAGCTAGTGATCTATCTTTTATAATAGAGCTTGCAGTCAGTAGTGTTAGGAGATAGTGCGTGCTGTCTGCGTGCTCTGTACCCAGTACATACCGCTATATCCACCTACATAGCTCTTCTCTATTTGAGACCACTTGCCATCTGCAGTAGTTATTGGAAGTTGTGTGTGCCTCCAGCACAGCACAGTATACATCTGTATATACCCCTTTATCTCTGGTGTTCTATAATAAAGGCATCTGCAGGAGTTAGTGGGTGCTCTGTGTACCTTCAACACAGTACACACCGATCGTTTTCGGACGATTTTCGATCTTGCTGTTGTGTAGTGGTTGTTGTCTGCGTGCCCTGACTGCAGTATACACCGCTATATTCACCTCACCTATATAGCTAGTGATCTATCTTATATAATAGAGCTTGCAGTCAGTAGTGTTAGGAGCTAGTGCGTGCTGTCTGCGTGCTCTGTACCCAGTACATACCACTATATCCACCTACATAGCTCTTCTCTATTTGAGACCACTTGCCATCTGCAGGAGTTATTGGAAGTTGTGTGTGCCTCCAGCACAGCACAGTATACATCTGTATATACCCCTTTATCTCTGGTGTTCTATAATAAAGGCATCTGCAGGAGTTAGTGGGTGTTGTGTGCCTCTAGCACAATATACACTACCCAACTGCTTTTTTACCCAACTCCCTTCAGGCCATTACCATGTCTGGAAGGCCAGCAAGGAGAGGCAGACAGGCACGAGCCGATAAAAGAGGGCAAGCAGGCTCTGTGTCTAGAGACAACAGTGCTGGTCGTGGACGCGGTGCATTGTCATCAGCACGTGGCCATGAGACACGCTTGTCCTTCTTTTCGGCAGCTGGACATGTTGAGCCGCAACATGCCAACGACTTGGTAGAGTGGATGACCAAGCCCTCTTCATCCTCCTCATCCTCTCTCACCCAGGCTCAGGGTACTAGCAAAGCAGCTGCCAACGCATCGTCTTCCCTCCTCTCAATGTCATCATCAGTGACTCCTTCCCTAGACCCACCACGTCCTCTAGAGGAGTCTCCTGAACTCTTTGAGCACAGTGTTGGGTACATGCTCCAGGAGGATGCCCAGTGTTTTGTGGGCTCTGATGATGACACTCAGCTAGAGGAAGGCAGTAGTGTGAGCGCAGAGAGAGGGGATGCTCAAGAAGGACAGCAATCTGGCAGTCATGTTCCACAAGCTGCAGCATACTGCCAGGTTTGCTACAGCGATGAAGAGGGAGGGGATGATGAGGGCACTGACTCCACGTGGGTGCCTGGAAGGAGAGAGGAGGAGAAGGAGGAGGCACATGTCCAATGAGGCAGGATGCCCTCCGGGGGCCAGCTTAGGGGCAGCACACCGACTGAATCACACCGCAGAGTTCCGCCTGTGCAGAGCGCTGCCTCTGCGCGTTATTCTAAAAGTTCTTTGGTGTGGGTCTTTTTTGAGACGAGTGCATCAGATCGCACCGCTGCTATTTGCAACATATGTCTCAAGCGTATCTCATGTGGCCAAAACATCAGCCGCTTGGGCACCACATGCTTGACCAGACATATGTTGACCTGCCATGCAGCTCGTTGGCAAGCGTACCTCAAAGACCCACACCAAAGAACAAAGTGGACCTCTCCTTGCTCCTCATCAGCTGGCATCTCCAACCCCACTAGACCTTCAGTCCTCTCTGAAACCTGCTCTGAGAGGAATGAAGGTGTAGAATTAGGTGTGTCACAGCCAAGTGCTTCCGGGAACTCTGCTAGCGGTACACCCACGTCCGATTATAGCAGGCAAATGTCCCTGCCCCAGCAGCTGGACCGGCGAAAGAAGTTCACTCCCAGCCATCCACCTGCCCAGCGGTTGAATGCTAGCTTGGCTAAATTGCTAGCACTTCAACTGCTGCCTTTTCAGTTGGTAGACTCGGCCCCCTTCCGTGAGTTTGTACAATGTGTGGTTCCTCAGTGGCAGGTCCCCAAATGCCACTTTTTCTCACAGAAGGCGATTCCGGCTCTCTACCGGCATGTGGAAGGCAATGTCCTTGCCTCGCTGGACAGGGCGGTCAGCGGTAAGGTGCATATTACCGCTGACTCATGGTCCAGCAGGCATGGACAGGGACGTTACCTGTCTTTCACGGCCCATTGGGTCACTCTTCTGGCAGCTGGGAAGGATGCAGGACAAGGTGCAGTAGTGTTGGAGGTTGTTCCGCCACCACGCCTCCAAAATGCTACTATTGGTTGTGACACACCTCTCTCCTCCACCCCCTCCTCTTCTTCTTACTCCATGGCCTCTTCCAGTGCTCTGTCCTCAGAACCAGCGGTGCTCCGTAGGCGTTCCAGGGGCTGCGCAAGTACGCAGGCAAAACGATGCCATGCCGTGCTTGCGCTGGTTTGTTTGGGGGACAGGAGCCACACTGGGGCAGATGTTTTGTCAGCTCTGCAGGGGCAGGCCGAGAGGTGGTTGACGCCACGCCAGCTTAAGCCAGGAATGGTGGTTTGCGACAATGGCACCAACCTCCTCTCCGCCCTCCGACAGGGACAACTGACCCATGTACCCTGTGTAGCTCATGTCCTTAACCTGGTGGTGCAGCGGTTCTTGGGCAGGTACCCCGGCTTACAGGATGTCCTGAAGTAGGCCAGGAAAGTCTGTGTGCATTTCCGCCGATCATTTAATGCCTGTGCTCGGCTGGCTGAGCTCCAAAAGGAGTTGAACCTGCCCAAGAACCGCCTTATATGTGACATGCCCACCAGATGGAACTCAACATTGGCCATGCTGCAGCGGCTGCACACGCAGCAGAGGGCCATCAATGAGTACCTGTGCGACTATGGCACCAGGACAGGGTCAGGGGAGCTCGGTTTTTTCTCACCACGCCAGTGGAGCATGATCAGGGATGCATGCACTGTCCTGTCACCGTTTGAGGAGGCCACAAGGATGGTGAGCAGTGACAGTGCATGCATCAGTGACACTGTACCTCTTGTCCACCTCTTGGAGCATACGCTGCGTGGAATAATGGACAGGGCACTTGAGGCAGAACAGAGGCAGGAAGAGGAGGACTTCCTTGCCTCTCAAGGCCCCTTTTATCCAGACAGTGTTCCTGCTGTGACACCCATCACACAGGAAGAGGATGAGGAGGAGGAAGAGGAGGAGGAGGATGATTGTGTCAGCATGGAGGTGGAGGCTGACACTCAGCATCAGCAGCAGCAGCAGCAGCAGTCTTGTAGGGATGATTTACAGTCCCAAGAAACACGTGGACTTGTACGTGGCTGGGAGGAGGTAGCTGCGGATCATGTTGTCCTTAGTGACCCAGAGGTCTCCGGACCGAATGCCTCAGCTAACCTACACTGCATGGCCTCCCTGATCCTGCAAAGCCTGCGGAAGGATCCTATTATTCTTCGGATCAAGGAGAGGGACCATTACTGGCTGGCCACTCTCCTTGATCCACGGTACAAGGGTAAGGTTGCCGACCTTATCTTGCCATCGCAGAGGGAGCAGAGGATGAGACATCTCCGGGAGGCCTTGCAGAAAGGTCTGTGCAACGCGTTCCCAGAGACTGGGAGGTTACAAACTCCTGGTCCTGGACAACGTGTTGCTGAGGCATCGGTCAGAAGGAGCGGTGGAGAAGGTGGCCGTCTGACTGATGCTTTCAGACAATTTTTTAGTCCGCAGCCCCAAGGTATGATCGGTTCCAGCACCCATTGCCAGCGTCTGCTTTACATGGTGCAGGAATACCTAGGGGCAAGGTCAGACTTGGACACCTTTCCCACGGAAAATCCTCTGGCTTACTGGGTCTTGAGGATGGATCACTGGCCAGAGCTTGCACAGTATGCAATTGAGCTACTGGCCTGTCCTGCATCCAGCGTTCTTTTGGAACGCACCTTCAGTGCTGCTGGTGGCTTTGTTACCGATCACAGGGTGCGCCTGTCCACCGAATCAGTTGATCGACTGACCTTCATCAAGATGAATCAGTCTTGGATCACCCACAGCTACCAAGCACCTGAAGCTGATGTAACAGAATAATTTGTTTTGAAATATCACATCCCTTCAAGACTGCCTATGCTGATGCTGAGTGACTGTCCTGTTATGTTGATTGTCTATCCTCTTCCTCCTCCGCTGATATGTTGGAAGAACATTTCTGGTTCTGGTTGATGCCATCAGCCCAATTTTTCTGCCCCTGTTTAACAGGGGCGTTTAAGTACAATTTTTGATGCAATGCTTTGCAGCAGGGCTAATTCCTGCAATCAAACAAGAGTATATGGGAGAGGTTGCAGTGTGGTGGCACCAGCACCAGTGCCTAAGGCCCAATTTTTCTGCCCCTGTTTAACAGGGGCGTTTAATTACAATTTTTGATGCAATGCTTTGCAGCAGGGCTAATTCCTGCAATAAAACTAGAGTATATGGCAGAGGTTGCAGTGTGGTGGCACCAGCACCAGTGCCTAAGGCCCAATTTTTCTGCCCCTGTTTAACAGGGGCGTTTAAGTACAATTTTTGATGCAATGCTTTGCAGCAGGGCTAATTCCTGCAATAAAACTAGAGTATATGGAAGAGGTTGCAGTGTGGTGGCACCAGCAGCAGTGCCTAAGGCCCAATTTTTCTGCCCCTGTTTAACAGGGACATGTAATTACAATTCTTGATATAATATTTCACAGGAGGGCCCCTTCCTGTGCCCACCCAGAGTAACGGTGAGGACTTATAGTGTTGTGGCACCAGCACCACAACCATCAAAGGTCAATTTTTCTACCACTGTTCAACAATGGCATGTAATTACAATTCTTGATATAATCGTTCACAGCAGGGCGCTCCAGCGCCCACCAAGAGTCACTTTGAGGGCTTACAATGTTGTGGCAAAACCAACACCTTGTTCCGCCATTTCTGCAGAGCATATAGGGCAGGCCCCTACTTTCAAACATCCAATTTACAAACGTCTCCTACTTGCAAACGGAAGGAGACAACAGCAAGTGAGATGAAAAAAGATGGACGACAAAACAAATTATACAGGGGTGATAACCCTTCCCTATGTTTTCCAAAAAGCTTAAAAATAGTTTTTTTGACTGGAGCTAAACTTTAAAAATGTACCAGTTGAAAATTACAAACAGATTCAACTTAACACAACAAACCTACACAGTCCCTGTCTTGTTTGCACCGCCTGTATACTGCTGTTCTGAGTATATAGGGCCTGGGGGCCACACGCATTTCCTTTTTTTAATATGGGTACAGGGTTCCCCTTAATATGCGTACAAGACCCAAATAGGCTGGTAATGGGCAGGGAGGGCTACCCATGCCATTTTTCTCAATGATTTTCAACCATATTGCAGGAACCAGATATAACATTAAAACCGCAAGCAGTTTTAAATGGTGTTATTTCCGTTTAATGTCATTTTGTGCAGGGACTGTTCTAAACACGGGAAACACGTGGCACTTCACAGGCATACTACAGACACACCCCAGGCACCATATTTAAAGGAATATTTCACTTTTTTTTTTCACTTTAATCGTCATTAAAATCAGTGCTCCCGCCAAAACTGCCATTTTTAAAAACATTTTAGGCATTGACCCATGTCCCCTGGGGCAGGAGCCAGGTCCCCAAACCCTTTCTAGGACAGTATCTTGCATATTAGCCGTTAAAATTAGCACTTTTTATTTCGAACGTTCGAGTCCCATAGACTTCAATGGGGTTCTAAAGTTCGTTCGAATTTGGGGTCCGTTCGAAAGTTCTGGTGCGAACCGAACCGGGAGGTGTTCGGCTCATCCCTAGAAATAAGATTCACAGCAGGATCATTCAAGGAATTGTCCTGATAACTGTCCAGCATATAATAACATGTGGTACAAAGTGGGAGACTATAATGCACAAAATCTCTGAAACCAAACCAGCACATATGTTTGTTTTAGCAGCACAAATCCGCACAGATGCAGTGCAAACAAAATGCTGTCTTTGTTTTTAAACTTTAATATCACTAGGTGCAAAGCGGGCGTAGCTTGATGTTACATAATCTGAATCAGAATTCAAATAGCTCAAAAACCAAACCAGCTGAAACATTCATTTTTGTGGCACAAATCAGCACAAACTGGTATAATTGTTTTTTAAAATTTAATAGCATGGGGTGCAAAGTGGGCAGGGTTTCATCAACTATTATGAGTAATATCTCTGAAACCAAACTAAAAAAACATATTTTTTTTGTTTCTGTTACAAAACTTTGTAAATATGTTACGTTTTCTCCTTCACTGATGGCCACTAATGGGGCTGCACTGACGGGCACTGATAAGGTGGCAATTATGGACACCGATGAGGTGGCACCAATGAGGTGGCACCTATGAGGTGGCACTGATGGTCACTGGTGATGGGAACTAATATGCGGCACTGATAGGCAGCACTGATGGGCACTGATAGGTGGCACTGATATACAGCACTGACAGGCATTGATAGGGGGCACTGATGGGCACACATAAGTGGCACTGATGGGTACTGATTGGTGGAATTGATGGGCACTGATAGGTGCACTTATGGGCACTGATAGGCATTATTGATTGGCACTGATAGGTGGCACTGATGGGCTTGGATGGGCACTGATAGGTGACACTGATGGACACTGATGTGTGGCACTGATGTACACTGATAGATGGCACTGATGGGCATCACTGATTGGCAGGCACTTTCAGGCATTAGTGATGGGCACTGATTGGCATCCCTGGTGGCCATGAGTGGCATACCTGGTGGTCACAAGTGGTGGGCAACCCTGGTGGTCCTAGTGGCATCCCTGGAGCTCCTGGGTGGGCACCCTCGGGAGGCTGTGCGATACACGGCTTTTCCTGTTTACACCGTGATCAGCTGTGATTGAACACAGCTGAGTATAGGTAAAGAGTCTCTGTCAGAGACTCTTTACCTAGATCGGAGTTTCCGTGTGCAGACTGACACACCGCAACTTCGATCTCCGTGCTCCATGCCCCCGCGGGCAAGCTTCAGTTAGTTATCCTGATCACGTCATATGAGGATAACTAAACCCCTTTGCCAATATCATTTTGCTATATGGCGGGTGGCAAATGGTTAATCAAACCCAGTGTGACAGCATATGTGGATATTGTGAGTTAAGAATTTCCGTTGGTAAATTGTAGCTGTGTTCACTGTGATACCCAATTATGTGCAGATGAAATAAACAGAATTTGCTCTTCGCATGACTGGATAATTGAAGTAATTTTTCAAACTTTAATGAATTGTGTGAAGATTCTAAACTCCTTTAGTTTTCATGATGACAAGTGTTCTTGTCAAATGCAGTTTTTTTTTCTTTTGAACACATGAACCTGTGATTAAACAGACAAAAAAGACTGCAAAAGATTTGCTTTAACGGCAGTTCATTCACCCTTCAATAGGACATGCTGCATCTAAAGAAACACAACGCAGTGCAAAGCATATCAAATGCAGCATCGGAATTGTCATGTGTGTTGCTCAATTCAAGTCAATAGAACTTGGCTGACCAAATGCACATCCCAAGCAGAATGTCACCATTCACCGCCATAAGTCCTTAGTAAACTGGTCCCATCATCTTACCCTCATATAGCTCTTTTATCTGGCCTGAGTCATTAGTTCTAGAAAAGCTATCAACTAAAAAAAAAATACATATTTTTTTCAGCCTCTACCGAAACCCCACATTTTATTTTGTTTCGATTAGTTATTTACAAAAATTTGTTTTGGTAAATTAATTTAATCCATATAATTCATTTTCGGAATTCGTTCAGTTTATTCAAATTTTCCGAATTCTAATCAATTCAAAACGTTTTCAAATCAATTTGGAATAGTTTTTGATTTAAAATAGTTTTCAATTTGTTTTCCAATTTCCAAAGAGAATAAAATAGAATAGAAAAAAAAATTATATTATTTTCTATTCTATTATTTTCTTTTCGAATTTCAGAAGATGGTTATATTCGTTCTATTTTATTCTATTCTTTTTTTATTCTATTCTATTCTATTCTGTGCTTTTATTTTCTATTGTACAGTATTTTGTTCTGTTTTCTTTTATTATATTCTATTCTTTTATTTTCTGTTATATTCTTTTCTATTCTATTATATTTTTTCTATTCTATTCCATTATTTTCTATTCTATTTTATTCTCTTTGGAAATTGTAAAACAAATCGAAAACTAATTGAATTGGAAAACTATTTGATTTAAAACAACTTTTCAAAATTGATTAAAAAACAATTAGAATTTATTCAAATTCAAATTTTGTCTGAATTTTTTTTCATTATTTCGGATTAGTTTAAATTCAACATTATTGTAATAGGGAAATTTGGATACATCCGAATTTCCTAAACAAATAATAATTTTTCAGACTTTTAAATAGGAGCAAAACAAACTGCACTTTTCTAAATATATGCGCTTTCTCTCGTTCAGTTCCATGATAGACTAAGGACTATAGAATATGAGCTGTGTAGTGTGCATAAACCTAATATGCACTGCTAATTCCAAATACACAGCAGTGAAGGGGAAAAGGGGAGGTTGGAAGCTCATTACAATTGGTGGTGTCGGCAGGAAATATGGATAATTTTAAAGGACTCTTGGATGTGCATTTTAGCAAAAATAATATTCGGGATATGGGAAATTATTTTCTAAATGCACACACAGGTCAAGACAGGTTGAACTGGATGAATATCATCTTTATTCAACCTTACCAACTATGTTACTATGGAGAACTTTACAAGAAGGCAGAAAAACACAGTAATGCCCCGTTAGATTGAGCATTTTGTCGGAAATTCCGACCGCGTGTAGGCTCCATCGGACAGTTTCCATCGGAATTTCCGTCGCACAAAAATTGAGATCTGGTTCTCAAATTTTCCGAGAACAAAATGCGTTGTCGGAAATTCCGATCGTGTGTACACAATTCCGAAGCACAAAGTTCTACGCATGCTTAGCATCAAGCAGAAGAGCCGCTCGATGCTATTGAACTTCAATTTTCTTGGCTCGTTGTACGTCACTGCGTTCTTGACATTCGGAATTTGCAACAACATTGTGTGACTGTGTGTATGCAAGACAAGTTTGAGCCAACATCCGTCTGAAAAAAATCCCATGGATTTTGTTGTCGGAATGTCCGATCGTGTGTACGGGGCATAAGAAACTATTTAATGAAAAAAAGATTGCAGCACCATTAAGTAGTAGATGTATATGGATTTTTTATTTTATTTAATTAAGGATATCATTTAGTGTCATTTTATTAAACACAAATAAATAAAATCATGAAATGTATTAGCAAAACTGAGAAGATGGGACTATTACATAATTTCTTTCCAAGTATGAACTAAACTGATTAATTATTGATATGTTTTTTTCTCTATTAAATTTGCACATTGAAAAAAAAAATATTTTTTGCTTAGCGAAAAAAATTAAATAAAAAGTGTTTCATATACAAAAATGCATGACTTAGATAAAACAGCCAAGCCTTTCTGAAAGCGTATACAAAGCTTCCTTTATAGATCTCATGCACACTGTAAATCTCACCTCAGATTAGTTCAATTATTTCTGAACGTAAATTAATAATGTTGAAGGTGTCACATATGTCAGGCTTTTCAGGCTGCATTAGACAGAGCACAGCGCATACCTTTAATTGCATTTGGTTGGGCTGCGCGGGTCCTTTTTAGTAGCACTGTATGGCTGAGAAGGTTTCAAACATTCCAGACAAATGTCTGCACCAGAATCTCTGGATCAGTGGCTGCGATCACGGGGATAGGTCATTTGTTTGATTAGAGCATACGTCTAAAACAAAGAAAGTGTATTGAAGTGTATCAGACTCTTGGTCTCATTTACAGGTCTGCAGATGCATATAGGAGCTATTACAGGTGACCTTTGACCCCTGGCCACCCTCAGGTGATACTACTCTGCCTGGTCTCCTCCTGTTAGCTTCAGTCAAATGATAAGCTTGAGGGATATGTAAAAGTGACGGCTTAATTATAAATCAGGTCGGCGATATCTGAACATAGGCCCAGCCTGGAGCTATCCAGATGCAAAAGGGAAAATGTATTTAGAAAATAATGGGTTTTCAATATCAAGATGATGATAGTGTTAGCTATAACAAATCTGCCTGCAGATTTAAGACTGCAGAGATAACACATGAATACAGCCATGAAAAATGTTGGAACCCCAGTAATTGAAGGCCAGAGTTATGCTGTGTAAGTTGTTTTTCCAGCATTTGTTCAGCTAGCCTGAGGAAGCTATGAATTCCTCTAATTAAAATACTGGGGCAGTGTTGTAAATAGAAAAGAAGTGCAGTTTCAAAGAGTAGATACATTGATAGATGGAGGGGAGAATGGAAGCAAGGTGGGTGGGAAGGAAGGAAGGAAGATAGGAGGCAGGGAACGTAGAGAAGAAAAAGAAAGTAAGAAAAAAAGAAAGAAAGAATGAATGGCAGAATGAATGGCAGAATAGAGGGATTGAATGATTAAATGAATGAAGGAGGGAGGGGTAGAAGAGAGGAAGTAAAGAATGTAGGAAGAAGGGACGGAAGTAAGGAATAAATGAAAGAAGGAAGAAACGAAGGAAGGTAGAAACGAAGGTGGGAGGCAGGGAACAAGGGAAGAAAAAAAAGAAAAAGGAAGGAACAAACAAAGGTGGGAGGGAAAGAAAGAAAGAAAGAAGAGAGGAAGTTAAGAATGTAGGAAGAAGGAAGGGAAGTAAGGAGAAAAATGAAAGAAGGAATGGAAGGAGGAAATTATGTAATGAAGGAAGGAAGAAAGAAAGGAAGGAATTATAGAACAGAAGGAAGGAAGGTAAGAGGGAAGTAGGGAAAGAAGGAAGGAAGGGAGAAAGGGAGGAAGGTAGAAAGGAAGGAAGGAAGGAAGGTGGGAGGCAAGGAACGATGTGAAGAAAAGAAAGAAAGAAGGAATGGAGGGAAGGAAAGACGGAATGAATGAACGAACAAAGGAGGGAGAGAAAAAAAGAAAGAAATGATAGGAAGGAAGGAAGGAAGGAAAGAGGGAGGTAGGTAAAGAAGAAAGGGAGAAAGGGAGGAAGGTGGAAAGGAAGGAAGGAAGGTGGGAGAGAATGAATGAAGGAAGGAAGGAAGGATAGAAAGGAAGGATAGAAAGAGGGAGGGAGGGGAGTGAGGGAAAGAAGGAAGGGAGGAAGAAAGGAAAGAAGGAAGGGAGTGAGAAAGGAAGGAAGGAAGGAAGCATCCAAATATGGCCTTTTAAAGTTAAAGAGATTATTTAAGTTTTCCAGAGTTGGCCTTTGAGAATAAATATTACAGTAGGTTTGGCTTTGGTTTAAGTGATACCCTTTCTTGGCTGACTTAAAGTGGAACTAAAGAATAAAAATAAGCAATGTGAACAGACAGGCTTTGTATTGCAGATGTGACATGCAATGTCTTTGCTCCTTCTTGTATCTCTGTGTATAACTATGTGAGTTTCAAAACCATTTCAGAAATCTATAAATCCTGATGAAGAGATACTAAATTATTCCAAAAGCTTGTGTCTAAAAACTTACATGAACCAATAAAGGGTATCACTCAAACTCCAAACTTTCTGCCCTAATCGAAAGCTAACACAGTACAACACACTACAGTATTACTACTAATGAATATTCAGTGTCTTGCATAGGACCAGTCAACGTGAAAAATACATGAAATTAAAATTCACTAGTTTTATTTACATTGCATGGTCCTGTTTAATCTGTGCTTGTCTGATTGTTTGCAATATTTAACAAAGCATATACCTCTGCTAAGGATGTTTATCTTTCTTTAATTACTGTTTACCGTGGGCTATAATGTGATATAATAATGTTTTCAGGACTTAATACGAAGCTTAGCTATCCACCTAGCACAGCTAATATACAATGACCTAAGATCACATTTCTTTGTAATAAAAAGCAAAAGTTAACTGAGCAATATGCTGGTGCTACTGGCAACATATAAAGTATAGAAGGATCTGGTTTCACATAGAATGCCTGCACAAGAGGCTGCTTTGTTACCTAAGGAGAAAGGTTAATGAAACATCAGCAAGTTCAAGTCAACAGAGAGTTCATATTAAAAGCAATGGAAGGTATATTATAACTAACTATAACAGGCATTCCAAATTCCATTTGCATGGTCATGTAGATAGGAACTGCGATTTATCGCTGGCATCCTTTGTAAAATACAATTCAGAATACAGAGACAAAATCCATAATAGAAATTTGAGCAGCTCATGATTTATACCACTGTTTGATATATACTTGTAGTTGTAGCAGTGTGGCTTCCCATACTCCAAAGACATGCTGGTAGGTTAATTGGCTCCTGTCTAAACTGGCCCCAGTATGTGTATGTATGAATGTGAGTTAAGGACCTTAGATTGTAAGCTCCTTGAGGGCAGGGACTGATGTGAATTTATAATGTACAGTATACACTATATTGTCAAAAGCATTGCTGTTGGACGAGAAGGCTCCATTCTAATTCATCCCAAAGGTGTTCGATCGAGTTGGGGTCAAGACTCTCTCTCTCTCTCTCTCTCTCTCTCTCTCTCTCTCTATATATATATATATATATATATATATATATATATACAGTTGTGATCATAAGTTTACATACCCTGGCAGAATTTATGATTTCTTGGCCATTTGTTAGAGAATATGAATGATAACACAAAAACATTTTTCACTCATGGTTAGTTTTTGGTTGAAGCCATTTATTATCGATCAACTGTGTTTACTCTTTTTAAATAATAATCACAACAGAAACTACTCAAATGACCCTGATCAAACGTTTATATACCCTGGTAATTTTGGCCTGATAACATGCACACAAGTTGACACAAAGGGGTTTGAATGGCTATTAAAGGTAACCAACCTCATCTGTGATGTGTTTGCTTGTAATTAGTGTGTATGTATAAAAAGTCAATGCATTTCTGGATTCTTAACAGACCCTTGCAACTTTCATCTAGTGCTGCACTGACATTTTTGGATTCTGAGTCATGGGGAAAGCAAAAAAATTGTCAAATGATCTGCGGGAAAAGGTAGTTGAACTGTATAAAACAGGAAAGGAATTGAGAATGCCAATCAACAGTGTTCAAACCCTAATCAAGAAGTGGAAAATTAGGAGTTCCGTTGAAACCAAACCACGATCAGGTAGTTCACAAATGCCAGGAAAATTGTTTGGGATACAAAGAAAAACCCACAAATAGCTTCAGGTGAAAAGAAGGACTCTCTGAAAACATGTGGTGTGCCTGATTCAAGATACACAATTAGGAGGCACTTGACGAAAGATGGGCTGCATGGTCGAGTCACCAGAAGAAAGCCATTACTATGCAAATGCCAGAAAGTATCCCACTTACAATACACCAAGCAGCACAGAGACAAGCCTCAAACCTTCTGGCACAAAGTCGTTTGGGGTGGTGAGATCAAAATTTTGCTTTTTGGCCACAACCAAAAATGCTAAGTTTGGAAAGGAGTCAACAAGGCATATGATGAAAGGTACGGAGGTGGATCGCTGATGTTTTGGGGATGAGTGAGCTACAAAGGCACAGAAAATTTGGTTAAAATTTTTGGCAAGATTAATGCAGTATGTCATCAAAAAATACTGGTGGAACATTTTCGCATTCATAGGCCAGGACGCTGCACATGGGACATACTTGGACATTCCAACATGACAATGATCCAAAACACAAGGACAAGTCGACCTGTCATTGGCTACAGCAGAATAAAGTGAAGGATCTGGAGTGCCCATCTCAGTCTCATTACCTAAATATCATTGAGCCACTCTGGGGAGCCTCATCCACAAATACCACAAAAGACTTCAAGCTGTCATTGTCAGGGGACAATACACAGTATTAAGAACAGGGGCATGTAAACTTTTGATAAGGGTAGTTTCTGTTGTGATTACAATTTAAAAAGAGTAAACACTGTTGATTGATAATACATGGTTTCAGCCAAACACTAACCATAAGTGAAAGAAAAGTTTTTGTGTTATCATTCACATTCTCTAAAAAATGGCTAAGGAATCATAAATTTTTCCAGGGTACGTAAAATTATAAGCACAATGGTGTATATATATATATATATATATATATATATATATATATATATATATATATATATATATATATATATATATATTTTTTTTTTGCTTAGTCTGCAGCACTGACAGGAAAAGGATTCTGTGTCTGACAGCAGAGCAGACTTATATACAGTCATAGCTACAGGAGGAGACTTATTGTAGAGTTGTGTATAGCCAGTTTTGAGCTCACCCTCTGCCCAATAGGGATGCATACATGATGTGGATTTCTAGGATTTATGAGGTGTAGTCTCACATAGACTGTGGTTGGCTTGATAGAATGGATATAGATCCTAGGATGCTCTGAGACAAAAGGATGAGGTGTTTTGTCCTACTGTTTTTGTCTGGTGAGTAGTGAATAGGCCATTTGGAGAGGACTGAATGCACAACAGACTGCTCACTACTGCAGCTGATAGGTAGAGAGGCACAGTTTCTGAGAGCTTGCAATGCGAGAGAGAGAGCCATAGATGTTGGTTGAGTCTGCTGCTTAACCAAGGGGAAGGACACTGTGGACACTGACCGAAAGTGAACAGAGTGAGATCATCTGCTGATGGATTGATGGCAGATACCACAGCATACCTTCAGAGGTCTAGTGGCATCTATGTATTGATAATACGGATCCTGTTTTGGCAGCAAAAGGGGCTCTTTTGGTGGCAAAAGAGATACCTGCTCAATATTAGGTGGGTGGTCATAAAGTTATGGCTCTCAATATATATATATATACACACTTTTAGTAAATCTACCCCTTAGTCTTAGTTCGTCTGTTAACAGATGCAAAAATACATTCAATGCATTTATAGCAATGTCAAAACTAGACTCAGTTACATATTCATAATTTCTGTGAGTTTGCCTAAAAAAACAAAGCAGTTTTATCTGATTGTTTTCTAATGGAATAGCATTTAAACTAGCACAGCATAGTTTTATTTCATTTGCACAACTAAATAAGTTAGAAAAATCTAAAAAAAAAAAAAAAAAAGGATTTCAATTTTTGAAAGTCTGTTGGCTTCATATTGTGTAACAAATGAAAAACAATAGCTTTTAGGAGATTAATCCATCATGTATTAAAAGCAGTGGGACCCCCAAAATAGAACTATTTATTCATTTCCATAATTCATCCAAAGACTCTAATCTCCTAAATTTCCCTCTAAAATGTCAAAGACCAAAATCTTTAGTTTGTTAAGCAGATCAAGGATATCGTCACTCTCATGGATAACAGGACAAAGATTGCATGATAATATAATTTGAACATTAAGTCCATGGTACACCCAAGCTTGTGATAAAGGGTTTTTCCCCTTGGAACGCTGGAAAACCACTCACCCTGAAACAATAGGCCAAATTAGTATTCATGCAGCCCAAGGGTGTCAAGAGCACACATACATACAAACACTGTGATAGATGCTTGCGTCTTGCTGGGAGGTCACCATTATGAATCTTTTGAGGCAGTCCGCTCTGTCAAATTGCAGGCAATATCTGTACAAATGGGCTTTTGCAGCTCAAAGGGGGGCTTCTTGATCTATATAATAAAGTCCACAGACATGAAAGAAAGCCACTTTCAATGACATGATTAATATCGGAAATACCTGGCATATGAATGGTGAAAAGTCTTCAAGAGATGACTGATGATGAAAAAAGATAATTAGGAAAATGTCAAAAGTCACTGTTTTAGACTGTGGCAGGAAGATCAGTAGTTGAAGGTTGGAAATGAACTTAGTTGGGGCAGAAACAAAGACTTTATTGAGAATTATTACAAAAAATTTCACAGTTCATTAATACATGACTGCGATACAGTTTAGACATTTGTTTTCTATTAGACCAATCAGATTGCATTCTATGCCAACAAATACCAATAAAAAGTTAAATTATTGAATTTAAACCTAAAAACTTAAAATGAATATATATTGCAGCTTATCGGTCCTTAGATCTGGTGGCTGAATTAGTTTCCATATTTTGCTAGGATTATTTCTATTTATTTTCACCTTTTAACTACAAATGACAAAATGACAATTTTTTTGTTCCATTCACTTCTCCATTTACATCTATAAAAGGAGCCAACATTGTCAAAAACTGGACTTGAAATGCTTGCCATTGTTCATCTCAATAACATGGGGATTGATGGGATTAGTAGTTTAAAAAATAGAGATAACACTGTTTACTGTGTCCTTTCATCTCACAGGTTGTGAAAAGAACACTGCATTTTGGTAAGATCAACATGTATTTTTTGTACATGCTAAAAATGTTCATAGTCAGAAAAAAAAAAAAAAACTATTGAAACCACTACATCTAAGCACTGGTAAGCTGCAACATATATATGACAAATGGGTGAACAATAAGAAAAAAAGGAATGTACCGTAAAAAGTTAGCACTTCCTATTATATCCCTATACTGGGGAAATTCCTAAATAGGAAGAACTACGCCACCATGACAGTCCAGCAGTCTGTAATATAGTCCCACCCCCCCTCCCCTTCTTCTGCTGGACAGCTCCTTGGGGCCCAAACTTTTAGCGAGAGCACTCAAGTTAGTGTACCTTTAAGAACAGATGTAGGTGCTAACAATGTGTTACTTGCAAATAACTCTGTCCCTTTAAGAGATGATACAGGCACTAGCACTAGCACCCTCTACCCGCCCTTGTTTGCACCCGTGCCCTGCAGTACTGCTGGATTACCTCCTCTCCTCTCCCCCTGGCTGCTGCGGGGGATGTTTCAGGATAGAGAGTAGTGGAAGGGGCTAGTAAATAGTTCCACTTGCTCACTGTGTACATTCATAACTGAAAGGGGTTGTTAAAGCAGTGCACACAGCCACTGACAGCACCTCTGCTAGGATTATATGATGTGTATACTATATGCCGTTTTCTAAAATTCTTCTTATAAATACCGTTTTTCTTATCCTCGATCAGCAGTCATGTGACTGCCCGGCGCTGTCTTGCTCTTTTTTAGGTATTACAGAGGTAGGGACTGAGCTCTCCCTCTGACGCCTGTGACCTCCCTCTGTAATACAAACATTGGAGGAAGACAGCGCAGAGCAGTCATATGACTGCTGATTGGGGATAAGGAAAACAGTATTTATAGGAAGAATTTTAGAAAATGGCATATAGTATATACCCCACATGTAATCCTAGCAGAGGGGCTGGCAGGCAGAGAGGAGAGGGGGAGGAGGACACATGAGCAGAGAGGAGAGCTGCAGATAGAAGGCTGTGGATGAAGGAGGCACGTAAACTGACCACAGTTTCAGGGCTCAGCGGCAGGGGAGGGCGGAAACTGTCAGGATCAACCAGGTATTATAAGTGTTACAGGGGGCCAAATAATACAGCACAAATACTGTAATGTATAAAATGCGTTAAAGAAACAGGATCAATATTTTTTTTTTTGTGTTAACAAACGCTCAAAGCATAGTAAACTGTGTTTACTATGTTTCAGTTCGTGAATGAACAGGAAGCCACTCAGCACAGAGCATTTCCCATTCATTCATTGTCCAGTGCAGCTGAGGCTACAGAGAAAGGCATGTGTTTGATCTTTGGGGTGCACACCCTAATACAATAGGTTGCGCACACTTATGCAGCTATAATTAGGAATGCTAGAAGCACCAAGCAACTTTACAGACAAAATATCATTCCTCTGCACCTCAAGAAAGTGAAAACATTATTTTGTTTACATTCAGTGTGTCTGCAGTACCCTCTTAATAATTAATATAGAGCAGAAAGTCTTCATTGTCAGGAGCCATAAATCTTGATATTCTCACCGCACTACAGTCATGTAATCAACCTAAAAACACATCACAAACTGCTTAGAAGAGGACAGCCATGGTTATCCATGCCCTGCTCATTTTGGCACCCTGTATGGTCTAAAGCAGCCAATTGCAGGAAGCAGAATAAATATCTAGAGGGATCCTTGATGTCTGTCTTATTATAGATGCTGGTCTAAACTATGCTGTCTACCGTGATCACAGATCAGTATATAATGCAGACAGGTTAAACGTAAACAAAGCATTTTTTACACTGGTCTGGGTTTTAAGACAGTATAAGGTTATATTTTTCAAAGTGTATTACAAGAACTAATAGGGGTTCATTTTTCTAAAGCAGTAGAGGTTTTCCCTTCAGCAACGTGAAAGAAGTTTGCAAATACAACTGTTCACTTTTTCTTCTTTCTAACCTTTCAGAGCCGAACTGGGATCAGCAGGTTTAAATTTCCTTACATTTCCTGCAGGCACATGGCTCCTTATATAGAGTTACATCAAAGAAGGTATCTCCTACATTCCATCAAATGTGCATGCCATTGTCTTCTGTGCTAGTTCATAGTTGTCGGCAGTGATGAGCAGGTTGCATGCAAATACTGTATAAGCTGATTCCGGAAATTTCTTTTCATATAACACCAGAAAATATTTTCTATCTCATTTAATCTGAAGGTATGTTCTGTATAGAAATTGCAATTAGGGCTGCTGCAGTTGAATCAACCACATATAACCCTACGTTCACACCTAAGCACTTTTTTGTGTGTTTTTTGTTTTTCAGAAATGCACTACAGTCCATTTAACATGGTTTCCTAAGGTACACGTTCACATCTATGCATTCTTAAGCTGGTGCGTGTTGTTTTTTTTTTTTCCTGCAGCAGATTGCATTTTATGTGTGATAAACTTCAATGGAGTCACACCAGAAATGCAAGTGTTGCATTTTTTGATGCATTTTGTGGGTTTTTTCCCATTTAAAAACACTATATATAGTTGGTTGCTAAGGAGTGGGCTGCCACATCCTTAACAACCAATGAGTGATCAGCTGTCAGTGGGGTGCATGCTGGGCCACCAACATCACAGCGGGAGCGGTGCCACCAGGTGACATAGCTGGGTGCCCCTGCCCCATATCTATTTAAGAAATGTCATACGGCGAAGCAGGCAGCCTGCGAAAGCTTTCGTGATTAGCGGAACGTTTTTTGGGTCTGGGAGAGGGCAGCAGCACCATGATTTGATGATGGATCGGGGGACACTTTTTTTCACTATTACACTATTTTGGCGAATGGGTAGGGATACTATGTACCCCATACTTATTTCCCATGGGGTAGTGGGATCTGGGGGCCACCTTGTTAAAGGGAACTTCCCGATTTGGATAACTTCCCTGCCTGCAGACTCCCACAGTCACAGCCCAGGGTTGTGGGGAAAAAGCCCTTGCCCTTGCTCCTCTGCCCCAAAGCACCCACCACATGTTGAGGGCATGCGGCCTAATATGTTTCAGGAAAAGAGGGGGCCATTCTCTTGTCCCCTCTCTTTTCTGACCTGTCGGGCTGCATGCTCAGATAAGGGTCTAGTATCGTTTTTTTTTTTATTATTCCAGATTCCTGATTTCCCGATTTTTCCAGATTCTCCCTTTCCTTTCCAGGTTTTTTTGTCGGCAATTCTTTTTTTCATTCAGCTGTCAGCGGGGAACCTCGCTGACAGCTGATGACTCATCGTTTGTTAAAGATGTGGCGGCCAGCTTCCTGGCCCACTCCTTAGCATCCAACTATATACAGTGTTTTTAAACGGGGAAAAAACCCTGCATACAAAAAACGCATCAAAAACAAGAAATGCACCACAAACCGCGCTGGAAAAATGCATCAAACGCAGCCCACATGAATGTGAACCTAGACTAAAGCGCAACTTAGCAGTGACATAAAGCTTTTTTACATAATGAAACCGTTGTACACAATAGGGGGGATTTACGAAAGGAGTAGAATGTTTATTTAGTCCAGTGAAGCTGTGTTCTTCTAAATTATCCAGTCAAGTAGAAGGGAAAAACCTATATACAAGTTTAATAAAAAGAGCCACTGTCCTGGAAAGTGTAGCCATATGAATACCGTATCTCAAAAAAGTGAGTACACCCCTCACATTTTTGTAAATATTTTATTATATCTTTTCATGTGACAACCCTAAAGAAATGACACTTTGCTACAATGTAAAGTAGTGAGTGTACAGCTTGTATAACAGTGTACATTTTCTGTCCCCTCAAAATAACTCAACACACAGCCATTCATGTCTAAACTGCTGGCAACAAAACTGAGTACACCCCTAAGTGAAAATGTCCAAACTGGGCCCAAAGTGTCAATATTTTGTGTAGCTATCATTATTTTCCAGCACTGCCTTAACCCTCTTGGGCATGGAGTTCACCAGAGCTTCACAGGTTGCCACTGGAGTCCTCTTCCACTCATCCATGATGACATAACAGAGCTGGTGGATGTTAGAGACCTTGCTCTCCTCCACTTTCTGTTTGAGGATGCCCCACAAATGCTCAATAGGGTTTAGGTGTGGAGACATTCTTGGCCAGTCCATCACCTTTACCTTTGGCTTCTTTAGCAAAGGCAGTGGTTGTCTTGAAGGTGTGTTTGTGGTCCTTATCATGTTGGAATACTGCCATGCGGCCCAGTCTCCAAAGGGAGAGGATCATGCTCTGCTTCAGTGTGTCACAGTAATTGTTGGCATTCATGGTTCCTTCAATGAACTGTATCTCCCCAGTGCCGGCAACACTCATGCAGCCCCAGACCATGACACTCCCACCACCATGCTTGACTGTAGACAAGACGCACTTGTCTTTGTACTGCTCACCTGGTTGACACCACACACGCTTGACACCATCTGAACCAAATTAAACGCTTATCTTGGTCTCATCAGACCATAGGATATGGCTCCAGTAATCAATTTCCTTAGTCTGCTTGTCTCCAGCAAACTGTTTGCCGGCTTTCTTGTACATCATCTTTAGAAGAGGCTTCCTTCTGGGATGACAGCCATGTAGACCAATTTGATGCAGAGTGTGGCGTATGGTCTGAGCACTGACAGGCTGACCCTCCACCCCTTCAATCTCTACGGCAATGCTGGCAGCACTCATACACCTATTTCCCAAAGACGACCTCTGCACTCAACTTCTTTGGTTGACCAATGGAGAGGCCTGTTCTGAGTGGAACCTGTCCTGATAAACTGCTGTATGGTCTTGGCCACCATGCTGTAGCTCAGTTGCAGGATCTTGGCAATATTTTTATAGCCTAGGCCATCTTTATGTACAGCAACAATTCTTTTTTCAGATCTTCAGGGAGTTCTTTGCAATAAGGTACCATGTTGAACTTTCAGTGACCAGTATGAGAGAGTGAGAGCAATAACACCAAATTTTAA
The DNA here is from genome assembly GCF_037356315.1 of Lithobates pipiens. Classification (NCBI taxonomy): domain Eukaryota; kingdom Metazoa; phylum Chordata; class Amphibia; order Anura; family Ranidae; genus Lithobates; species Lithobates pipiens. Next base: position 100,977,430 of record NW_027507758.1, on the reverse strand, counting down.
CACACCTGCTCCCCATTCACACCTGAGATCTTGCAACACTAACAAGTCACATGACACCAGTGAGGGAAAATGGCTAATTGGGCCCAATTTGGACATTTTTACTGAGGGGTGTACTCACTTTTGTTGCCAGCAGTTTAGACATTAATGGCTGTGTGTTGAGTTATTTTGAGGGGGCAGCAAATTTACACCGTTATACAAACTGTGCACTCACTAGTTTAAATTATAGCAAAGTGTCATTTCTTCACTGTTGTCACATGAAAACATATAATAAAATATTTACAAAAAATTTGAGGGGTGTACTCACTTTTGTGAGATACTGTATATATACTGATCCATTATTGTGTGATGTGTTTGATTCATTGATAGAAGGAAAGGGGGGGGGGGGGGCTGTGCCTAGTCCCAACATCTTAAATATGCTTTAACCTTCCTTTAAAGTGATTGTAAAAGGACTTTTTTTTTAAATGACAACCATGGTATACTTGCATACTGTGCAATGAGCAGCCCCAATCCTCCTCTTCTCGAGTCCCCCACCAGCATTCTTGGATCCTTCACTTGCTCACACACAGTGCGGCTCTGCCCCACTTCCACTGTCTCTTTGCAGGCTATGATTTGCAGCAGCAGAAGCCAATGGCTCCCGCTGCTGCCTCCATAGCCAGTGAGGAGAGAGAGTGGGGAGAGACGAACACAAAGGCTCTCACAAATGTTTGAAGTCTAGCAACGACAGTCCAGCAATGACCAGCAGTGACAATGTGTATAGACATAAAGCCACAGGAAGTGTGTTATTTCCAGGGTCACCAAGTAAACATTAAGGGGGATAAGACTAAAAAAATACTTTTGCAGCCACCACATCTAAGGACTGGTAAGCTGGACTATAATAATTTTTGTTTCATGATTGGATACATCTTAAAGTGGTTCTAAAGACAGAAGTTTTTTTGATCCTAATGCATTCTATGCATTAAGATAGAAAACCTTTTGTGTGCAGCAGCCCCCATAATACTTACCTGAGCCCCATCTTGATCCATCGATGTTGTGCAAGAGTCTTAGCTTTCCAGGACTCTGTCTTCTCATTAGCTGAGACAACAGTGGGCGCCATTGGCTCCTGCTGCTGTCAATCAAAGTAAGTGAGCCAATGAGGAGAGAGGAGGGGGCAAGGCAGAGCTGCGGCTCCATATCTGAATGGACATACAGAGCAGTAGTAAGGCTTGGTGCCCCCATAGTAAGCTGCTTGTTGTGGGGGCACTCAAAAGTAGGAAGGGGCCAGGAGTTCCAGGCAGAGACCTGAGAAGAGGAGGGTTGGGGCTGCTCTGTGCAAAACCACTTCACAGAGCAGGTAAGTATAACATGTTTGTTATTTAAAAAAAAAGAACAAGACTTATAATATCACTTTAAAGCCCAGCTGAAGCTCCAAACTCTTGAACAGAGCCAAGAAGGGTTACAGGCTCTGTCAAGTTTTAGTTGACCATTGTGTACAAAAATGGAGATACCACCTTATTTCTTGTTAGGACGGGAAGTAATGGGAAATTACTCCAACAGAGATATAGACAAAATAATTATTTTTTAATAGAGTAGGCTAGAGTAGGTACTCACACCCTCTAACAGTAGTATTGTTTTAATTCTTTGTCATGTTATGTTTTAATGCATACAATGTGAGCAAAATTAAAATGGATTTGTTTTACAATTGGGGGTAGTGTATGCACATTTTAAAAGCTCATCTCCTCTATTACTCCTCTATTAACTTTTACTTTGCATGGTATATACTAATGTAAAAGCAAAACAAATCTGAAACATGATAGATGTTTAGTTAGAAATTCATGGGAACTTACTGCCATGTGTTGTAAGCAAACTTTTCTAAAGAGTTTTTAATATCTTTTGAAAACAAAAAGGACAGTTAATTTGTACATTTGATTGATTACTTTTCGGCTACAAATGTGTTGAGTTATATTACAATTCTTTCATTGAAGTTGGCTTGGTAGAAAAAAATTTGCACTAGGAAGACTCCTGCCACATAACCCACAATTTACTTAAACAGCTTAAATGAATTATTTAAAGATATAATATAAAAGCAAAAATAAAACTATTTGCATCTACTAATATAAAGCAATGCATTGAACAGACAGCCAGTGTTATTTTTTAAGAGAGCCTTTTCAATTCATTAAAGTTAGATTCAGGAGTGAGAACAATGACATATTACATACTGGGATGGCAGGAATAATTCAAATGTGTTGATTTACGGGCTGCATATTTCAAGAGCGGTAATTGTTTACTAGCAGTAGACTATATGCCTGCAGGTTTTGGAGGGGTTAATGATTATTTTCATCTTTTGTAACAAAGAGAATTAAAATTACAAGATAAGAACCCAGCATTGAATAATTGATAACAGCTATTAAAATAGTTGTAATTAAATTATTCTTTGATTTAAAAAAAATAGATAATTTTGCTTATATAGTTACCGGTTAGTAAGAATAAGTGCACTGGACAAAGTTCAGTTTGCATACAAAATGTCAAACTTCACTGAAGCCTATGGAAGCTCAATATTGTATTTTTCTGGCATTTTTCAGGGCCAATTTGTAATCTTTGGTTAAAAAAGGACAAGGGGCTGAATACTGCCATGGGGAACATGTACCAATGCAAAATAGTTTTAAAACCACTTCAATGCCAAGCACTTTTACCCCTTTCCTGTCTGGGCCAATGTTAAGCTTTTATCACTGAATGACAAGTACTCAGTCATGCAACATTGTAGCCAAATAAAATTTTTATAATTTTTTCACACAAATAAAGCTTTCTTTTGGTGGTATTTAATCACCGTTGTTTTTTTTTTTTTTAATAAAGTCCAGGTGAGTGTCTGATTATTAAAAGTCAGCAGCTACACTTTTTGTAGCTGCTAACTTTTAAATGGGTGGAACTCCACTTTAAATGTAGAAAAAAATATTTTTTTACAGGCACAGGGACTTTTATGGTACCACCATAGAAAAAGACAGCTACTGTAGGTGTAATTAGTGTTTTAGAAGCATCAAATTTTATTACAAAATCTATAAAATCATCCATGCACAATACAAAAAAGAAAAGAATTGAATGAATAAAGGAAAAATAACTCCTGCAAAACCCCACTGTAATCAGGGCCCTGTAGTAGATGTTTATCCAGTGTTTCTCCAATGTTGCATATACATATTTGTGTATCCATATATGTTAATACATAAATAGGGATGGAAGCACCTTGTTCCAGGTGCTTCACTCAAATTCCCAACTTTTTTCCTTTTTAAGTATGCATTAGGGATGGAGGCACATAAATGGCTGGTTTTCTGATATAATATCACCACCCTTAATCTCCTGGGTCTTTAATCACAGTCATTAGACCCCTTTTTCAGTTTGCATCTATTTGAAATTCACCTTCATGAATACATATACAAATCCTATTATTCCACCCTAATTGCTTTTCCTTACCTAACTGTGGCTGAGCTTCTGGGGCTATCATTTTGGCCGTCACGTCCAGGAGCAGCGATGCGCTCCAGGCGCCCTCCCCCCTGGTGTCATGGACGTGTGGGGGGCTGGGCAGGCCAGACCTATTGCGCATCAGCGCCATGCACTATGCTGGGTGCCACTATGTTGGCTGATTCTCGGGGAAGCCTGCCTACACCATCAACGGCGGTGGTCACCGTTACGGCGAGGGTGCTCCTCCCCTGGAATCACACCATGTGACGCTGGTGGGGGGACCTTTACAGGGGCTGGATACCTATAACCATCTTCCCTCAGATTTGATTGTCCTGCTGGCTGCTGTTTGTGGGTTGGCTGCACACCGCTCCAATACCATATCTCCCCTTATGGGGAATACACAGGTATAGCTATTGGGAGCTTGCCTCAGTTTTTGCTACAGCATTCTTGACACGGTCACCTGTATACTTTCCCTCATCTTTTATCTTTATCTTTTCAGGGATACCGCATGGTGGGTTCTGTGCAAACACTTCTTTCACTCACTTTTTTCATATTTTGCTCTGTTTCCAGCAGCCTTCATTCACCCACGTTTTTATGCACTTTTTTTTATTCACTTTGTTCTCTGTGTTCAGTTCATATACAGTATATATCTTGTTTTTACTCCATCACTACCTATTATAAGTATAGCTATACACATATATTTTATTTTACAGACACTCTGGAGTCATTGCTGCATACTCCAGAGACGACAGCATGGACAGTCCCTTATTTGAAAGGTTTTGGGCCCGTCCCTTCTCTGGGGGTCCACACTAGACATGTGCATTCGTTTTCATCCGAATACATTTTCGTCCGAATTTCAGGTATTTTCGTTATTGTTTTAACAAACTATAATGAAAGTGCAGAATCCGAAAAACGAATGATCCGACATAAATAAATGCTTTTTTTTGTTTTCGTTGTGACAACAGTTCGATATAGATAGGAGATTCGACATGACACTGACAATAACAATCTGTATCTAACCTGTGGTCGAATGTGCCTAACCTTAACTCTATTAGTCCAGGATTATTCTACATAGAGAGAAAAGATTTGACAGAGAGAAAAGATTCAACATAGAGAGAAAAGATTCGACAGAGAGAAAAGATTGAGAAGAGAGAGAAAAGATTCGACAGAGAGAAAAGTTTCAACAGAGAGAGAAGATTCGACAGAGAAAGAAAAGATTCGACAGAGAGAGAAAAGATCGCTGCTGGAATTGGGTGGGGGAAGTAAAATAAAAATAATGATGATGATGAATGTTATTGGCTGATTGTAACCAAAGAGGAGGAGCAGTAAAATAGCTAGAACTAAGTACACACGTACAGCCAACTTACTTACGATTGCTAGCAGAGAGACACACACACACTGAATCATTTCAGAAGACAGTCAATCTTAGCTGGTCTGTTTGTCAGAGAACCTAAATTATTTTGCAATTAAGCATAAGCACAGCAGCAGAGCAATAGTGAAGCAAGCTACAGTTCAACTTGACTTTTTCATAATAATCTGCTGCTATTGTGTTAGTGTTGTGAACTTGATAGTGATACTAGTGTTGCTAGTGTTGTGGGGGGGGGGGGGGGGGTTGATTTATTATTATAGATTCTATATTATAGATTGAGATTCTATATAGATTCTATATACCCTATCTTGTCTGACCTGTCTGATCAGTGATCACTATCACCAGTCCATTTTCTGTTTGAACTATATACATTCAACATAAATCACAAAGATTCGACAAAGCAGAAAAAAACATACAAACGTCGAATCTTTGGCTATGGTGTCTGTTGAAAGTTCTAAGAAGATTTGACGGAGCAGCTAAACTATATGGAGTCATACAATTTAAGTGCTCCGTCGAATCTTCTTTGAACATTCGACAGACACCATAAGCCTTCAATGACAGATTCGACCTTAATTCATTTGGATTTTCTGACAAATTTTTAACAAAAAACAAAATAAATAAAAACGAATTTCGGGAGTAACTAAATAAATATATTTTTCGGACGATGCATTCCTTTTTTTTACTTTTTAGTTTGTCTGTATGGAACTTGTATGGCTCATGATACGATATGTTGCACAATGTGCTAGATTGTCATCCTGATATATAAATAATGGATTGAGTTAGGGGTGCATATAGTTACCAAATCATTTTCTTTCATGTCTATGTCAAATGGACACACTTTACTGCATGTATTTGTTTAATAAAAATTTTACTTCTCATTCAGTTCCTTTTATGTGCCTCATATAAAGTCCCAAAACCCCTCTTTTTCCTATATGTGAATATATATACTTTTTGTATTCTATCTCTATATTATTATCCATGCTCTATTTTCTGCTCAAAACTCCTACTAAAACTCCTGAGTAAGTGATCTCCCCGTGAAACATGTTGAGAAACACCGGGTAAACATCTACTATAGATTTTTCTAGTGGTACTATGTAAAGACATCAAGTTTTGAAGGCGTTATTACTAATTTTTAAATAGTCTCTTTTCTTTTTTTGTATTGTGCATTGATGATTTTATAGATTCTGTAATAAAATGTGATGTTTTTTTAAACACTAATTACACCTAGTTGTCATGTGTATGGTGGTACAATAAAAGTACTTAGTGCCTCAAAAAACCCTTTTTTTCTACATTTAACATTTTGGGACGTAGGTACAATAATTACATGAGAGCTTGTAGCACGTTTAACTATTAACCAAATATGTTCATGCCCATATTTGACTGATATTGTCACCCAGCATCCTTAGCAACTTTGTTTACATACAGAACAGGATCTGTTATTTGAAATCAAAGTAGCACAGGGTGAACACAGGGTTATAAATAAGCGCTAGGAGAGGCAGGAAAAACATCAACCTTCTGTCCCCCACTGAGGTTTTTTGTTGCTTTTACGTTGTTTTGTTTGATTTGACACAATAAAGGTGGATTGCAGTTTCAGATTGCCGCCATCTGGACCTTTTCTCTTCAGCTAAATATGGAGTTTTACAAACTGGGCTGGAACCCAAGTGAAGTATGTGTGAGGTGGGATAAGATCGGACCAGCCTGGAGCAGCGTGTCTTGGTGAACATCGTCATCTTCTTGGCAGGTCATTATGATAGACGTGGATCTACATTAGGGGACATTGTTTATTTCCTAATACATTACCTTTTCACAGTGTAGGTGTTTTTGTTTAGTATTTCTTTATTTTTGTGAATGAATAACATTCACCCTGTAATTATTCAACTGGGGAGAAAGGGGGGGGCTGGGTATCTGAGTCTTTCTTATTACAATGGGAGCTTTCCAGATTCTGACAGATTCTGACCTTGTTAAATCAATGACATCACTCAGGATCCCCGCCGGCTTGCTGGGTATCTGTCATGCCATTTAGTGGTGGTAGCACATTTTCCCATTTGACAAACTTTGGCTGGGTCTGGGTGTGTAATTTATTTTCACCTTGAACCTGAAGCTCATCCCTATGGGTTAGTGATCTATTTTGAATAATAATAGTAAAATATAATACATAAGTAGCCTAACATATGGGATTGAAATAATTATTTATATTTCTAATATTTTGCTACTACTATTGATAATGAAAATATTAATAATAAATAAAATATATTTTTTTTTTTAATTAATTTTTTTTATTTTTACATACCGTGACCAAAGCAATACAGTGTTACCATTGTAACACTGTACCACTCTGGGGCGTTATAGGAAATCAGGATTTTTTTTTTAATATACTATGTTTGATTACAGCAGAGAATTTCACTCCTATATGCAATTTTTTTTTTAAATGGTCACTTGTCTGTTGCCAGTAGCAATCTATAACTTATTTTATACTTCCAGTGCACATTAGACCGTTATAGCTATCTGTATAGGTTTATATGTGTATGTGTAATAATTATTTTTATACCATACTCCACATAAACTCAAATTATACAGCCTTGGGAGTGATCACAAAGAAAGAAAATCTGTGACATTTATTTGGTACTTGACTGTAAATGGTTGATAGGTGCATCAGGGTAGCCATGGGGATCATATAAACTTTGAAATGGTCAGAATTAACAAACATTACTGTCCAGAGAAAAAAATATATATACTGTATATATTATAATGTTCCAAATGTCAGCAATGGAGAAAAAATATGCATACTATATACAGTGTGTGTATAATATATATATATATATATATATATATATATATATATATATATATATATATATATATATATATATATATATATACATATATGTTACAAATAATAGATACAGTACAGTATACAGTAAGTGTGTATTTATTTATGTATAAACTATATATATATATATATATATATAATATATAATAAATAATAATAATATATAATAAATACACACTTACTGCATACATACATGTACATTTTTTCTCCCTATTATTTGTAACATATATATATATATATATATATATATATATATATATATATATATATATATATATATATATATATATATATATATATATATATATATATATATATATACAGTGATTGTGTATTTATTTATGTATAAACAATATCTATATCTATCTATATATATATATATATATATATATATATATATATATATATATATATCTATCTATCTATCTATCTATCTATATATATATATATATATATATATATATATATATATATATATATATACATTGTTTATACATAAATAAATACACACTTACTGTATACACACATGCACATTTTCTCTCCCTATTATTTTTAACACATTGATATTTCTCAGCATACATATGCAGGTATACAAGTGCGTGAAGAAAGAATATTGCGAGACAATTACAAAAAGTGTTTTATTTTATTTCACTTTTATTCCTCAGTGAAGCTAAAGCATAAATGAAACCCAGTGCATTTGCCTACATATGTTTCTTTTCTATGCACTTTCTTTAAACATTTTCACGCATCAAACTGCGAGTAATTACAAAGGAATGATTTTATATGCAAGCTACCAATTCTTCAGACATCACAAACACCCCTTCAAGAGAATACTTTTGTTTTACTTTCAGCAAGGCGTTAAGGAGCCAAGGCTTTTAGCATCTCATTTCACTCACACACAGCCCATTATACCATGCATAAACAAGGATGACAAGTTGAGATTAATGAGTGTCCCAGAGTGACAGAACAATTTCATTGTCAGAAATCATAGAAGCTGAACGTTGCCAGTATATTTATACAAGACGACCACAGCCTAAAATACATCCTTAATTGATTATGAACAATCAGTGATAACAAAGAATGAAACTTTGTAAATAATATACTAATAAAGTGCAGTATACAGTAGCCTCTTCAACTACTACAAGTGGGAAATATCCCATCTCCATGAGAACTGTCTAATGGTTTTTGTGGTTTCATGGTAGAAGTGTATTCTATTCTAAGACAAACCTTTCACCGTGTTGTGAAAAATGAATTACACAAACTATTACATTTTGAGAGGAATGTAATTTATTTTTGCATTTGTGATCTTTGCAAACAGAGTTTAGAATCAATACACTAATCGGTATGAGCAATTTTAATGGTTTTCCTTATTTTATTGAGTTATAATATGTGAATATTTTTTATTCAAAATTTTCATTCATGTAACTAAAGTGGAACTATACTCACCTTCACTCCAGTGCTGCAGTGTCCCAGAGCTCCCTAATGGTAAGTGACATCTTTGGCAGGTCTTCTTCTGGGTACTCATTTTCCACCATTTTCATTGGATGGGCCGAGATGATGTCACTCCCATTCATGAACGTTTATTCAAGTCGGCATTGGTGAAACAGTGTATGGTGTAAACAGGCAGGTAAGAAACTTTATTGCATTAAAAATCCTGCCTGATCTGCTTTAATCTGCATTAAAAATCCTGCCTGATCTGCATTAATCTGCATTCAAAATCCTAACTGACTGACATTTTTTTATACTACAATTACACTTTCAAGTGGGCTCAGCTGTTTATACATTTTTTATGTCACGTGTATGCATGTGTAACACTTACGTGTATTTATTACCTCTCACAGGTAATTTATGAAAGGCAAATCCACTTTGCACTACAAGTGCAAACTACAAGTGCAAAGTGCACTTGAAATTGCACTGAAAGTGCACTTGGAAGTGCAATCACTGTAAATCTAAGGGGTAGATCTGAAATGAGTGGAAGCTCTTCTGATTTTATCATCCAATCATGTGCAAGCTAAAATGTTGTTTTTTATTTTCCTTTCATGTCCCCCTCGGATCTACAGTGACTGCACTTCCAAGTGCACTATCAGTGCAATTTCAAGTGCACTTTGCATTTATAGTTTGCACTTGTAGTGCAAAGTGAGTTTGCCTTTCATAAATAACCCCCCATAGTGTTCCTGCTAACAAGGCTTTTATCTGTTTTTTTTTCTCTCTAGAAGGATGGAGCCACTTTTTCTCAGGAATTACACAGAGTTAGCATTTGGTGCCTACATGCATCCAGATGTGTGTACAGAGAGGACGCAGTCATATAGATCCTGCTCCATGTGCAGTTCTTGGCTGTACTTGCAAATGTACATAGACATAGATTACCAAAGTGCTATAGTCTTTTGCTCCCTGAATTGCTATAATATTGCAGTGTGTCAGTTTGATCACAGAGAGAAAAAAGATTGAGGAAATGCTTCCTCTTGCATGCAGAGACTGATAACACTATCTCAGTCTAGGCAAGTTGTTCTGAAGCTTTAAAGTGGTTGCAAATCATGGAATATGAGCAAAGCACATATATCTGTAGTGTTCACTCATCTCTCTCCAACGCTCTAAGCTATAAGCGTTGTTTCTTGTTGGTGCTTCATTCCTCTGTTATCAGCATAAGTCACTTCTGAGAAGTTTTCCCGACACATAAGACAAATTTGTGTCAGGGAGGAAGCTCAGTATGGAGCTTGTCTATTAAGGACACAGTTCTTCTGCTGTGTGAAGGTGGGTGTGTTCATTTCCTTCAATCAGAAGTATTACTCCATATTCCCCTCACACATGTTCCTAGAGAGAGCTCTAGAGTTTTGAGCGCTGTAGCAACCACCAGTTGGAGACTAGATCAGAAAACCACAATGAAGATATTTGCCAGCACACCAAGGATCATCAAGTTGAGTCCAAGTGTTTTTTATTGAAAAATGGTCACATCAAAATAAAAATGTTTCAGAACCATGCAGGATTACTTTGTCAAGCATGTGATGATCACATCAAGGGGTATAAGGAAGAGAAGACTGCATACAAACACATAAAACCTATGTAGGAGGACTTGTTTCATCTCGGTGTATCACCTGACCTCCTTGTCCTGTTTACCATTATCACTGATGATAAAGAAAATCCCAAATTTTGGGTTTTCACCAGAATAGGAAAGGAGGGAAAATCTTCCAATGGGGAGAAGGATGACAGTAGTGACAACAAAGGAATCGTTCACTTTTGAGGGATTTCCTGAATTTCTGTTTTGGTTATAGGACAGGAAGTGAGGGAAAATCTCCCCAACCGCACATAGGATAACGTAGCCTGTGTGTCGTGGTATAGGATGTAGCAGAGCATGAACATGTAATGAAAAAATAAGGTTGTATCCTTAAGGATAAGAGTTAATGCTCATGCCATCATTTTTGAGAATTGCATTTTTATGGAAATATTATGTGTCTTGTGCTTTAGGTAACTGACACTTTTCTGCACATGAAGAATGGCATAGGTTGAATCTCAAGGGTTACAATTATACTACAATGACATAATGCGGGAACTTTTTACCAAAGGAGTCGTTTTTACACTGTCCCATTGAAACAATAAAAAACGCGAAACTCCTTCAACTATGTATGGCCAAAGATTTTTTGGTTATGCTTCTCCTCTGTATCATAGGAGTACACTTACTTGTCTTCTCCTGTGACCCAGAAGCAGCGCGCTGTCAGCTGAAACTACAGAGCACTCCAGACTCTGGAATGAACCCAACATTAATGCCAGGATCCACCCAGATGCCTGACCGGCAGCTGGTTCAGCCTCTCAGAAAACTAATGAAATCCTGAGCCAACTGCTCCTGCCCCCCTCTCCAGTGAGCACTGGAGGGGCAGATCAGAGAGCAGTGATTGACAGTTGCCACCCTCAGCTCGGAGCAGGCCGAGAACTGAGTGATCATCAGTCATATAATCACTAGGGCTTAGAATTAGCAGGGGACAGCTGCAGCATGGAAGTGATGATGCAGCAGAAAGGTCGGTATAGATGTTTGCTTTGTTTTTTTTACTATTCCCACACTTCTTAATATGCTTAAGGGATGCCCTGAACCTGCATCTGTATGGTGCATCTGGTGTGATGTATACAACCTACTACAGCAAAACTGACAAAAGAAAACATGCACTTGAAATTGTTGATGAAGTTGTTTGTAAATGTTAAAATGTAAAAAAAAAAATTCTGCTTGTAAAACTTCAGAGTTTGCTTTTATATATACCATCTAGTACAGATGTAAATGTGGCATGTCCATATTTGCTCAAGGATGTCACATTGGGTACCGCACCCATTTTTTTTTTGCCCCCTGCCTGGAAGCTATCATTTGCCGGAAACAGTCATTGGGATTGGATGTATTGGTATGTTTCTGTGTCATTTTTATTGAAGCTAAAGAAGATTGTATTAAAGTTATGATTAAATCATTTTAAATATATAAAATGTTGCCAAAAGTTCGAGAAATGTTTAGGTATTTTAATATTTGTTTTTAAAACAGCCACAAGAAAATATTCTCAAACTGGCTATAGACATTAAAATCAGATTGTATTTAAAAACTTATGTACAGTCTGAAGGAAAGAAGGGGAAGGGGGGACATGATTGAAACCTTTAACCACTTGACCTCAGCAAGATTTACCACTTTTATGACCAGGCCATTTTTTGCGATATGGCACTGCGCTATTTTAACTGATAATTGTGTGGTCATGCGACACTGTATCCAAATAAAATGTATGTAATTTTTTTGCCCACAAATAGAGCTTTCTTTTGGTGGTATTTGATCACCTCTGCTGTTTTTATTTATTGTGGTATAAATAAAAAAAAAAAAAATATTTGAAATAAAAAAACATTTTTTTTTACTTTCTGCTAAAAAAAACATATCCAATAAAAAATTGAAAAAAATCATATTTCTTCATCAATTTAGGCCAATATGTATTCAGCTACATATTTTTGGTTAAAGTGTATATTGATTGGTTTGCACAAAATTTATGGAGTCTACAAACTATGGGATATTTTTTCTTTTATTAATTTACTTTTTTACTAGCAATGGTGGTGATCAGCAACTTACAGCAGGACTGTGATATTGCTGCGGAAATTCTGGCACTTTTTGAGGACCAGTAACACTAATACAGTGATCACTGCTAAAAAAAATATGCACTGTCACTGTACTAATGACACGGGCTGGGAAGGGGTTAACATCAGGGGTGATCAAAGGGTTAAATGTGTGCCTAGCCAGTGTTTTTTTACAGTAAGGGAGGTGCTTTTAATAGAGGAAGACATGGATCCTAGTCTCTGCTTTGCAGGAACATAGGACCCATGCCTTCCCTACAGACAGAACAGTGATCTGCCTTGTTTACATAGGCAGACCACCATTCTGCCCCTGTGCTGGATGATCAGAGCGTGCTGGTGGACATCAAGTCCCGTACCCGCTGTGTATAATTACAGTGGGAGCGGGCTGTTGGTGGCACACATGTGCACCCCGACACGCATGTGCCAGTGCTACCTTGCCGCTGTATACAAGTTATATGGTTGACAAGTGGTTAAATACATCAAGGGGGTGAATAGGGTTCAGAAGGGCAATATTTTCAATATGATGTCAAGATTAAGGACACAGGGACATGACCTCAAACTAGCAGATGGAAAGTTCAAAAATAATCTTAGAAAGTATTATTTTACCCAAAGGTTAGTCAATGCTTGAACCAGACTTCCAGTAGAGGTAGCGAGTCAGTCAACAAGTGTTGACTGAGTAAGTGGATTCAAATGTTTTTTTCAAAAAGGCATAAACATAGGTCTATACTAAGGCGCTGCGCAAACTGTTGGCGCTATATAAATCCTGTATAATAATAATACTAAATACTATACTATACAAAAAAAGTTAACAAAAAAATACAAATTCCCCCACCCCCCAAATAAAAACAAAAAAAAAAATGTATAAAAAAATAAATAAAAAAAAGAAGCAGACTCTATGGACCACATATTTTTTTCTGCCGTCACTTTTCTATGTTTGTATGCATAATCTCTTTTACATTTGTTTATTTACCAAAGGGTCTACCTAAACAGAGCATTCTGACAGGCTGGCTTCTCTACCACATATTGCTGGTATAGAGGTTCAGATTTTAACATGTGACCTTGCTTTAATCTTATTAATTTTTATTTTAATGTGCATGTTATTTTTATTTATGCTATTAGGTCAGGTCCTGATCCTATTCACTTTGCTGCCCTAGGGAGCTATTCCATAGTGTATTCTTTCCAGTATACTTTTTAAAGTGGAGTTCCGCTTAAAAAATAAATAAAATAAAAGTCAGCAGCTACAAATTATGCAGCTGCTGACTTTTAATAATTGGACACTTATCTGTCCCAGGGTCCAGCGATGCGGGGGATTGAAGCCCTGCTTGCCTCCCCCTCCACTCGGCAGCGCAGGCATTGTAACTGTGCCATCACAGCCGGGCACCCACTGCGCATGCTCGAGCTGCGCCGCCCGCTGTGACTGGCCGCAGAATCATCTGGGACCTGTGACGTGTTCCAGATTGCCCAGAGGGAGGGGGCAGAGCTGATCTCCCTTCCTGCGCTGAGGGAAGTGACGTCAGGAGCCCAGGCGCCCGAAAGAGGCAGATTCCGAGGGAGCCCCTAGCAACAGGCATTAAAAGGTGAGAAAAAAAAACATTTTTCTAAATGCTTTTGTTTTTATTTTTTATGCACATTAATGACTCTTTTTTTTTTGGTGGAACTCCACTTTAGGAAACAATGCAAAGCTTTAGATGCCTGATGACTTCTGATGCCTACAGCAGTAGGAAGCACCCAGAGAGAACCATGTCCCGTGCTGCCTCTAGGGGTCTCCAACAATTTTGCAATTTACCCTATAAATAAATGTCACATATTTGCTGAAAAATGTAATACATGGAAGCTAAACTTAACATGATTGCATCACAATTAAAGTTCATAGAGGCTGCTGCTTTGGTGACACTTTATTTATTATTAAATTGAAAACGTGATTGATATCATATTTCTCCCTCCATTTCTCTGAGGACTGTAGCTCAATTCTGACACTTCAATATGACGAATAAAAAAAAAAAGAGGCCTGCTTGACAGTATTCTTTCATGTAAACTTGAAAAAATAATCTATTTCATATTCCAGGCGCAAGTAAATGACTTCACTGGGAAAGTATGCAAAAGATACTTTGGAAATAAATATGCATACGAAATTACAACTCTGTCTAAATGACCCTCTACCTTGGAATGTCTAGAACTGTGAGAATCGTAAGGTCAAGAAATATGTGCGAGCCTAGTGCCTTTAAAGCTACTATTCCTTATTTGGAATCTGCAGAGACATGAAAGCTGAAGTTATATAAACTAAAAGGAAGATTTTTCCTGCTGCTTTCAAGCCTAGTCCTTGACCTATCCCATTTATAGTTTCCTTTAAGATACCATGCATTGCAAGTTCATTTGTTTCCTAGTGTTCTTCCAACAATGATTTTCAGAACTAGCCGGTTCTTCATACAAGTCTCAGATATGTAAGCAGAAGCCAGAGATTTATACGCCAGTAAAAGTCCAAGTTATTAATGGAAGCTCTGCAATTGCATAAGTTAAACAATACTGCAGTTAGCAATATAAGGATTTAAATTCAGCTTTGCTTGCGATGTGTATTTATCCTCGGGTCCTTTGGCATTTTACAATTTAGGACCTAAATGTTCTACTTATTTGACAAGTCAATCTAGAAAACATACAATTTTTCTAGGTAAATATATTTCTA
This sequence comes from Lithobates pipiens, assembly GCF_037356315.1. Taxonomy (NCBI): domain Eukaryota; kingdom Metazoa; phylum Chordata; class Amphibia; order Anura; family Ranidae; genus Lithobates; species Lithobates pipiens. Next base: position 100,962,037 of record NW_027507758.1, on the reverse strand, counting down.
AAGGTGCTATTGACATGACATTTTCACCACGTTGGTAACAATCCATGCAAACCATACATACGAAGAAACCAAAACAAATACGCTCAGAAATGAAGTTATATGTAATAAAATGGAATGACATAGGGAAAAATTATTGAACAATAAATAAGCTAACTTAAATGTATTTAATACTTCATACAAAATCCTTTGTTGGTAATGACAGCTTCAAGACGCCTCCTGTATAGAGAAACTAGTCACATGCATTGATCAGGTGAAATTTTGGTCCATTCTTCCACACAAACCATTGTCATATCTTGAAGGTTCCGTGGGCCTCTTCTATTAACTCTGATCTTCAGTTATTTCTATAGTTATAGTTATTTCTATAGATTTTCTATTGGATTCAGGTCAGGTGATTGGCTGGACCATTCTAGCAGCTTTGTTTTCTTTGAACCCAATTGAGATTTCCCTTGGGATCATTGTCTTGCTGAAATGTCCAGCCTCTTTTTTCATCCTCATCATCCTGGTAGATGGCAGCAGATTTTTATCAAGAATGTCTTGGTACATGTTTTCATCCATCCTTCCTTCAATGATATTAAGTTTGCCAGTACAGTATGCTGAAAAACAGCCCCACACCAGGATGTTCTATCCAAACTTCACTGTTGGTATGGGGGTGTTTTTGGGGAGATGTGCAGTGCAATTTGACCTTATTTGACATTATGTATCATGGCATCCAAAGAGTTTAATTTTTGTCTCATCTGACCAGACTATATTCTCTCAGTCTCAGCAAACTTTAAATAAGACAAAATGTGGAAAATTTCAAGGGGTATGAATACTTTTTAAGGCACTGTATACAGTATCTCACAAGAGTTTGTACACCCCTCATATTTTTGTAACTATTTTGATATATCTTTTCATGTGTAATGAGTGTACAGCTTGTATAATAAATTTTCTGTCCCCTCAAAATAACTCAACACACAGCCATTAATGTCAAAACTGCTGGCAACAAAAGTGAGTACACCCCTAAGTGAAAATGTCCAAATTGGACCCAAAGTGTCAATATTTTGTGTGGCCAACATTATTTACCAGCACTGCCTTAACCCTTATGGGAATAGAGTTCACCAGAGCTTCAAAGGTCGCCACTGCTCCATGATCATGATGACATCACAGAGCTGGTGGATGTTAGAGACCTTGCTCCCCTCCACCTTCCATTTGAGGATGCCCCACAGATGCTCAATAGGGTTTATTCTGGAGACATGCTTGACCAGTCCATAACCTTTACCCTCAGCTTCTTTAGCAAGGCAGTGGTCGTCTTGGGGGCATGTTTGGGGTCATTATCATGTTGGAATACTGCCCTGCGGCCCAGTCTCCAAAGGGAGGGGATCATGCTCTGCTTCAGTATGTCACAGTACATGTTGGCATTCATGATTCCTTCAATGAACTGTAGCTCCCTAGTGTTGGCAGCACTCATGAAGCTCCAGACCATGACACTCCCACCACCATGCTTGACTGTAGGCAAGACACACTTGTCTTTGTACTTCTCACCTGGTTTCCGCCAAACACGCGCTTGACACCATCTAAACCAAAAAAGTTTATCTTGGTCTCTTCAGGCCACAGGACATGGTTTCAGTAATCCAAGTCCTTAGTCTACTTGTCTTCAGCAAATGGTTTGTGTGCTTTCTTGTGCATAATCTTTAGAAGAGGCTTCCTTCTGGGACCACAGCTATGTAGATCAATTTGATGCAGTGTGCGGTGTATGGTCTAATCACTGACAGGCTGACCCCCCACCCTTTCAACCTCTGTAGCAATGCTGGCAGAACTCATATGTCTATTTCCCAAAGACAACCTCTGGATATGATGCTGAAAATGTGCACTCAACTTCTTTGGTCAACCATGGAGAGGCCTGTTCTGAGTGGAACCTGTCCTGTTAAACTGCTGTATGATCTTGGCCACCATGCTGCAGCTCAGATTCAGGGCTTGCCAATCTTTTTCTAGCCTATGCCATCTTTATGTAGAGCAATAATTATTTTTTTCAGATCCTCAGAGAGTTCTTTGCCACGAGGTGCCATGTTGAACTTCCAGTGACCAGTATGAGAGAGTGAGAGTGATAAAACTAAATTAATACACCTGCTCCCCATTCACACCTGAGACCTTGTAACACTAACAAGTCACATGACACCAGGGAGGGAAAATGGCTGATTGAGCCCAATTTAGACATTTTCACTTAGGGGTGTACTCACTTTTGTTGCCAGTGGTTTAGACATTAATGGCTGTGTGTTGAGTTGTTTTGAGGGGACAGCAAATTTACACTGTTACACAAGCTATACACTCACTACTTTACATTGTAGCAAAGTGTAATTTCTTCAGTATTTCCACATGAAAAGATATAATAAAATATCAAGTTCAATCATTAACATCACTGAAATTACTACCAGCATTTTCACCTTTGCAGATATGATCCTCTACAGGTGTATGTGTGATCATGTACATTGGTAAATTTCCTACCAGTATTTGTATCATAACACCTCTATTCACCTGCTCCTAGGATTGCTCCACCATGCCATTCCTCCTACTCGTACACAGCTCTGTGAAAATGAGGCAAAAGAAGAGTAACTGGCTGTGTCATTTGCTGCCCTTAGATATGCTTCCACCACTGCCAAAACACAATATAAACTAAGAAAGCTGTAATTTGTAATTGGCTGCACATCAGAGCACAATGATGTGCAGTTGCATCTGCAAACTGCATATCTCAGAAGTCCTTCAGAAAGTTGATGCAGTGTGTGGGCAGGTTTATTTGAAAGCCAGAATCCAGATCTCAACCCAGTTGAAATGCTGTGGCATTAAATGAAAAAAGCAGTTCACACAAATACTCCCAGGGATCTCAACTAATTGAAAAAGTTTTGATTGGTGGAAAGGTCTGAATTTTTTTCTAGTTATCCTGCAAGTTGGATCAGCAGCTACAGAAAATGTCAGGCAGAGAGTATTTTCTGATTCAGACGGTTCTATTAATTACTACATATAAGGATTAAAATATTTTCTAGCATGTACTACAAAAAGCCTAACTCCGGGCAACTTTTTTGTTTTCAGAAAATAGTACCTGGCAGTTTACAAAAACAAAACGCTAACTCTTCTACTCTTTCATCCACAGTAATTGCTTTCCACCATTCGATATCTTCCTGCTTCCAGATTGATCTCCTTAGGCTTTCAGGCTGAAGACATTCCATGAGAACACGGTATCATAGACCCACCCTTTGACTGGACATCACCATGGCACCCTGCACTCACATAGAATGAAGCAGAGAGTGGTGCTGATTGTATGATGTCATCAAAACTGAGAACCGTTCATCATTGGAAAAGTTCTGAGTGCAACTGTGTGCTTTGATCTTATGTGTAAACCTATTAATGCAATTTGGAGATTATCTTGTAAAAAGCTTCCAGTGTAGAAAACGTGTTACTTAGAAATCGTTCTTTTTTTTTCATGCGTGTTTTTATGTACATTTATCTATGTTTCATTTGACATTTCACTGAGGAACAAGCTTGTCGAAATGTTGAAAGAAAATCTTCAGTGTGGGGTGACCTCTTAAGACCCGTGAGTGTCGCTCTCTTTTTTGGACTATATGTACTACAGACTTTGCTGCGCACCCAAGCCCATTTGCTCTCTGATATGTGTGCAGTGGCAACCACTGGATTTTGTATACTAATAATTATGACAGGCAATGTCAATCATTGAACAAGTTACATTTTTCTGCCCAGGATTGAAGAAGATCTTTATTCATAAAACGGATAAATAAGATTGCATATTAGCATGTAACACCCTTACAACGAGCACGTTATCCCGAAAATCTGTTTAGTTTTTATGCATCTTGGTAGATTATTGTGGCTAGATTTTATTTGGGGTCCCCCTTAGAGAGCCTGCCCATGGTGCGCTGTGTCGTTCCGGAGTGCTGTTAAAGCCGTCGCTCTATACCGGAGCTCCGCTTCAGGCTTCCATCTCCCTCGTGCGCCAGGCCACGCCCGATTTTTAAATGTTTAAGGTACTTTTTGTTTTTTTGTTTGTTTTTTTATGCAACAAAGTGACAACAGGTCACTTATAATAGTTATCTGTTTCTTGCTCAGTAAGCAATAGATGATTATATTAATTATTTTGTGCCACAGACAAAGAAAGGATGGTTGTTTGTACTTAACCATTTCATGACTAAGCCTATTTTTGGAATTTGGTGTTTACAAGTTAAAATCCATATTTTCTACTAGAAAATTACTTGGAACCCCCAAACATTATATATATTTTTTAACAGAGACTCTAGAGAATAAAACGGCGATTGTTGCAATATTTTATGTCACACGGTATTTGCGCAGCGGTGTTTTAAATGCAACTTTTTGGGAAAAGGGACACTTTCATGAATTAAAAAAAAAAAAACAGTAAAATTATCCAATTTTTTTTGCATAATGTGAAAGATAATTTTACGCGGAGTAAATAGATACCAAACATGTCACACTTTATAATTGCACGCACTTGTGGATTGACGACAAAGTACGGTACCTAAAAATCTCAATAGGCGACGCTTTAAACATTTTTTACAGTTACCAGGTTAGCGTTACAGAGGAGATCTAGTGCTAGAATTATTGCTCTCGCTCTGACGATCGCGGCGATACCTCACATGTGTGATTTGAACACCGTTTACATACGCGGGCGCGACTTCCGTATGCGTTTTCTTTGCTTTGCGAGCTCGCGGGGACGGCGGGCGCTTTAACATTTTTATTTTTTTTTTCTTATTTATTTTATTAATTTTAAAATGACTAAATTGTTTAAAAAAAAATAATAATTTTGATCACTTTTATTGCTGTCACAAGGAATGTAAACATCCCTTGTGACAGTAATAAGCGGTGACAGGTACTCTTTATGGAGGGATCGGGGGTCTAAAAGACCCCCACCCCTCCTTTACACTTCAGTGTATTCAGATCGCCGAAAACGGCGATTCTGAATACCGGATATTTTTTTAAAACCGGCGCCATTGGCAGCCGAGTAAACGGGAAGTGACGTCATGATGTCGCTTCCGTGTTTACTATGAGGAGACTGGAACGAAGCCGATTACGGCTTCGTTCCAGTTCCTCCCCAGCGGCCGGAGGCATCGCAACAGGAATCGGTGCTCCCGATCGAGCTGGAGCACCGGTAACAGCGGCGGGAGGCGGCGGGAGGGGGGGGCGTCCCCTCCCGCTCCTCCGGCATAACAGCCGAGCGGCTTTTAGCCACATCGGTTGTTATGGCTGGATAGCCAATCACCCGCTGAACAAAACGGTACCGGGATGATGCCTGCAGGTGCGGGCATCATCCCGGTATACCCCCCGGAAGCCGAGTACGCAGATCTGCTTACGCTTGGCGGGAAAGGGATAATCAAAGGTCTTTAACCACTTGCCTACTGAGCCCTTAAACCCCCCTCCTGCCCAGACCAATTTTCAGCTTTCAGTGCTCTCACACTTTGAATGACAATTACTCAGTCATGTAATACTGTACTCCAATGATTTTTTTGTTTATTTTTTTTCATACAAATAGAGCTTTCTTTTGGTGGTATTTGATCACCTCTGGGTTTTTTATATTTTGTGCTATAAATAAAAAAAGACCGACAATTTTGAAAAAAAAAACAACAACTTATTTTTCTTTGTTTCCGTGATAAAATTTGCAAATTATTAATTTTTCTTCATACCTTTTGACCACAATTTATACTGCTACATATCTTTGGTAAAAATAACCCAAATTAGTGGATATTATTTGGTCTTTGTGAAAGTTAGAGAGTCTACAAGCTGTGGACCTGATGTATTGGTGGTCTAAATTCTTGCGATCCTAACAAGCCAGGAAGGTACAAATACCCCCCCCCCCCCCAAATTATCCATGTTTGAATGTAGACATTCCAAGGTATTTAGTAAGAGGCATGGTGAGGTTTTTAATGTTGTAATTTTTATCCCACTATTCTTTTCAAATGAAGGTTTTTTTTTCCCACAAAATTTTCATTGTAATAGGTTATTTCTTTCACATGGCATGTGTATACCACACATGATGCCCCAAAATACATTCTGCTACTCCACCTGAGCATTACAATACCACATATGTGAGACTTTTTCACAGCCTAGAGGACCAGGACAGTGACACGTGACATTGATGTGGCACTGATGACAGATGGCACTGATGGCACATGACACTGATGTGGCACCGATGACAGATGGCACTAATACGTGGCACTGACAACACATGACACTGATGACAGATGGCACTAATATGTGGCACCGATGACAGATTTCATTAATATGTGGCACTGATGACAGATGGCACTAATACGTGGCACTGATGACACGTGACACTGATGTGGCACCGATGACACATAGCACTGATAACAGATGGCACATGACACTAATAGGTGACACTGGGGACAGGTGGCACTGGAGAGAGTTGGCAATGAGGACAGATGGCACTGACAGGTGGCACTGATAGGTGTCACTGGGGACAGGTGACACTGGGGAAAGATGCCACTGATAGGTACTCTGGGCACTGTGTTTTAGTTAGTTTTCACTCACACTGCAGAATGGGCTGCCCTCCCTCCTGCATATTCGCCGTTGACGGTGCTGCGTTCAGTGCGCCTGTGCGCCGCTGTCTACGGTGCATGCGCCGTAGAGATATTTAGGAGATATTTCTTGGACCTACAGGTAAGCCTTAATCTATGCTTACCTGTAGGTCAAAGTGTGTTTTAAGGGTTTACAACCACTTTAACATCTCCCTTCTTGATATAATGAAACTTTTTATTAGCTTATTTTTGCAAAAACAAAAACAATAAAAAATTAAAGCAAGATTTACGCCTATTAGAAGTGGAGACATAAAACAAGGAGAGTTTGTGCACCAAATCTAATTGATGGACTAAAAATGTTATGGTTGTTTGGTCACCCTCTGATGGTCTTACTTCCAAGGCTCACTCATCACAGATTCAACCCCTACCCAAAGACTCTCTTTCATCAAAGTTGCACCCACAGTTTGGCTTTAAGGAATGCTATTCTTTTTCCAGGTGCTGAGGTGTTCTGTTACTCAGTTATTGCCTGGCCAAGGCACTATTAATCAGTTTCTTGGTCCTCAGGTTCTATTTAGCTGTTCTCAAGGTCCCTTATTTTGCTACTTTTTGTCTGTCAATCATGGTTCGCAGGTATGGATATAATCCAATGGAATTATTACCTACACACACCATTGCCTCAGTCTGTTGGTGTTACAAATGCATCCATTTCTGGTTAAGTTTCCACTGCTAACCCCCATACCGACTATGTGTGCATTTCCTTGTAGGCTGATCCCAGCCACCTCAACTTAGCCATATCATACACAATGTTCTCCCAGAAACACAGCCACATATCAACTATTCAAATGTGAAGGGAAATGTCTCACAGTAGCCATCCATAATCTAGGTTAGGGAAAGTACTCCTTAGGAAAAGGTGGTGGGTTGTTTCTGAAGCACACATGAGAATGCACTCACCAGACAATGTTCTGCAATCATCAGCAGCATACATCTCTCCATAAGGTAGTATGGTTTCCCTTTCATACTCCAGCTCTGGTCCCCTTCCAGCACCCTTACACTTACATACTCCTCTCTACCAGGGAGCAGCAGAAACCAAAGTTACTGTATGGGGAGAAGTGCTCCCTCCCACCCAGCCACAAGGATCAATCATATCGTAGTATTTGTTGCAATTAATAAATAGTAACTAGCATGAGGCAGATAGAAAACTGGCTATCCAGCTAGAGAAAGTGAAAAAATGTGTCCAAACTCTCAAGTATTCAGGACCGGAAGCGGTGGTGTGACATTAGTACATAAGCTCTGTCCAATGCATTTTAAGCAAAGGCACATCTCCAGGAATCTCTCACCCATGAAAATGCAGTTGAATAATAAAATTTTTAGCCATCAGCATGTGTACGCCTAAACAAAAGGAGGTTGTAGAAAACCTCACAAATCTTTCATGTTCTTGAGTCTAAACAAAAAACAACAAGCAACCCCTTATGACTATACCCACTCATATAAATACGCATTCAGAAATTTCAAATTATTCAAATAAAATTAATAATTTAAATGAAATGTGTGCCTTCCATTTCTATTCATAACACTCCCGCCTGTCAGAGAAGTTAGAATTGTATGTTAATTCATTTTAATTAAAGTGGTTGAAAAGTCTAACCTAACTAGTAACTTAACCACTTCCTGACTGCCCTATAGCACTTTTACTGCACTTCTGCCTGCAGGGGGTATGCCTGCTGCCAGCGGGCCACTTCTGCTGTGATAATTCACAGCAGAAAACTTTCTGTGGGTCCTGGGAACTCAATGTCCGCTGGCATCTGCTGATCATTAGTAAAACAGAGAACTGAGATATGTAAATAAAGTTTATCTCAGTATCTTACCAAAAAAATGTAGCAGGATACATATTGGCCTAAATTTATGAAGTAATTTGATTTTTTTAAATTTTTATTGGATATGTTTTATAGCAGAAAGTAAAAAAATATTGTAAATTTTTTTTTTTTTTTTAATTGTTTTTTTTTTGTTTGTTTATAGCGCAAAAAAAAAAAAAAAAACAGAGGTGATCAAATACCACCAAATGAAAGCTCTATTTGTGGGAAAAAATGACATGATAATATTCATTTTTTGTTGGGTAAAGTGTCGCACGACCGTGCAACTGTCAGTTAAAATAACGCAGTGCCGTATTGCAAAAAATGGCCGGGTCATGAAGGAGGGTAAATCTTCCGTAGGTCAAGTGGTTTAAAAATATGACAGTACACCATTTTAAACCTAAAGACTCAACCGTTGCCTTTTCACCAACTACCGGTAGGTAAAAACCGCTGGAATAGTAATGGTGATTTATTGAAACACAATTTAACTTGCCTGTTGAATTGTATCTCTTCAAAATCACCCAAGACAGTTTAAGAACTGAGCATAATGCAACGTAGACATATAGCATGAAATATAAAAGTCATATTCTTGATGACACCCTCTTTGTATGCAGCATATTTGTTGTTCTAATACTATAGTGTCCATTTTTTATGTTTGTTTTGCCTTTGTAAACACTACATAACGTTTTTCTTCTGTCCTCTTTATTCTGTTTCCCTTTGTTTTTACAACTGTAACTGTAGCTGAGATGTAAATTAATGAAATGATATCTGACCTCCATAAATTCAATTCTGTTACAGGACAACAGATGTACAACACAGGGATTTCCATAACTCCAGTGATTACCAACTTCAGCACTCATCTGTAATGTATTCTGACTTAAAGTGTGCAACCTTGTTTAATATACACTGCTAAAGCGCACAGTTTTATGTGTCGCTATGCCTGGGTGCATGATAACAACGTTGAAAATCTAATTATCTGTGTTAGACTGAATATTGCAGTGTGAATGCAGCCTGCTGTGCTGTGAATGGATCTAGTAAACACAGAAATGTGCAGGGAATTTACATGCTTTATATCAATGAATGATAGCTTATTCTTTTCACATTGCATTGCAGTGTAGGGTAGCCAAATGTGGACCAGTTTTTCTGAGAATTGGATGGAAAAGACTGAAAGACAATCACAATATTCTAGATAGGAGAAAGATATCCAAAGTGGGAGATGGTTAAAATAGCAGCCCAATTTGTTGGAAAATAGTACAAATATTTGTTCAGAGTACAGGACAATTACAATCTAAAGGTTTTTGCAATGGTTTACCCCCTTCACGTTGACTTAACACAAATATGCGACCCCACTAGAAAGGTTTCTTCTTTTCATGGGACCGCATATTTGCAGGTCTCCCTCTTGTTTTCTTTCTCTGTGAATGGAGGAGAGAGATACATTGTATCCCTCTCCTTGCAGAGAAAAAAAAAGTGTGTGTAAAAAAAAATGTATTTAATAATAATAAAAAAAATACAAAAAATACCTAGATCAAGGTTTGATCTAGGTCAGTGTCAGGATTAGTGTTGTGTCAAGGTCAAAGGTCAGGGTCAGTTAGTGTCAGTGGGGGTTATTTACAAAAGGCAAATCCACTTTGCACTGCAAGTGCACTTGAAAGTGCACTAAAAGTGCACTTGGACGATGCTCGGAGTTGGGTAAGGGCAGGGAAAAGGGGTGACTTGGAAAAGGAGAGTTCCTGCACCTATTGTCTGAGAATATTGCACTTAAAAAGTCCCTTTGAGAAATCTTATATATTCATGTCTTTTCCAATTTCTGGTGGTTGATCAATGCTCCTAAAGGATGCCAGCCAATGAACAGCCTGGCATAAGTAACTATCTGAAAGCGGAGGTTTCTGCTTATGGACTGCATTAGCTACCAGATAGATAACCTCTGAATATTCCAGTGCATTTTCTAATTGTCTCCAGCACTTTGCCAACACTGACTAGATGCACAGCCTCCCAAATAGTTATTAGCTGTACCCAATACACTTTTTAAAACTCATCAGGAAGTGGCTAGTTTGATAAACATTCATAACTTCTTCCAACAATATTTCTGTATAAATTAAACAATGGCTGCTAGAAATTATTGTTTTACAAATGTAAAGAAATCAGACACTTTCAAAAGAGCTTTCTCGATGATACAACCTAGCTGAACCATAAAATACAAAAAGAACATAAGGTAAGAAAGCTTATGGCTCTGCTGGGTTTTATCATCCACTACGTTGTTATATTTGTATAAAAACTCTATACAAGTTCAACACTGAAATCTTACTGTGTTATAATTGGGAAACCTTGATTTTAAAAAATGGATCCTGTTTTTGAGACTACCCCAGGCAATTTCTCAGCTTTGTTTGACATAATTCAACAAACCTGAAAAAAAGTTTCCTGAGAAAACTATTTGTCAAAGAAATTTGGACAATGTAAAGAAAGACATAGGTAGAAATAATATTTTTTTAGGTAAACTGGTGGGTTTCTTTTTTTTTTAAAGTGGTTACAGCAAGTAACCTTGCAGGCTTGAATTATTTGCGGATGACCTTACTATCATCAAAACCCCCATTATGTAAATAATAATTGCACATTCCATATTTAAGTGCTAATCCTCCTCCTTCTCCCCCTGCTCCTTCATTTTGGCAATCAAATGTTATATGTAGCCTCACTGGCCAATAGGGAAGTGATGAAGTGGGTGCAATCAGGCCTGAGCTCAACTACAGAAGTTGTGGTCAATATTTACCTGCCTGTAGGTGACATTTAAAAAAGCAACAAGAGGCCATGGGCTTTTATTATCACCTAATTTTAACCTTTTTTTTTAACAATTTTTTTTTTTGCCAGTATGTCCAATTTCATCTTTTTCTATATGACTTATTTTCATTAAAAAGTAAAAAAATATATATTCTTCAAAATAATAATAAAAAGGCACGCATATTCAATGAGAATCATATAAACGTAACAATTGTCACCGACAATGATAGGCCTTTATACCCATGAAAATAAATTGTGCATAGGGAAACTTTTCAACTGGATGACATGAGAAAATATAAATAAAGAGTAGAAGGCTTGTGGCAATAGCAATGTTTTGCAAACACTGTCACCCTCATTTCCCCAGAATTTACAAGCTGATAATGAAAACAGTCAGGATTAAATCTCAAGTTCTAGGGTAGAATCATAAGAAAGAAAAATTGATAAATTTAACTATCCACGGCTCTGCTTAAAGCCTAAGTTTATCTAAATTTTTTTTAGCAGACAGCATTACTTACCTTCATTGAGATGTGTTCTAAGGGGCTCTCATCAAGAGTGCCCAACTATGCCCACCCTTTCTGCCCAGCTGCTTCATTCATAGGACCCAAGGACTATAGTTGTCATGAATGAAACAGTATCTATGAATAGAGAACAGGCAGATAATTATTAATTCCATCCCCTCCATTCTTAGCTCATGTTTAATTCATGGAATCTGTAGTCACCCCCATTAGCAAGGGTAGGGGGGGCATCAGAGGTGGCAGTCTTTGGCGAAAAGAGAACAAAGCAAGGGACACATCCCACTGAAGGTAGTAAGTGTTCATCCTATTTCTTTTCTTATTTTTTGTTTTAAGTAAACTTAGGCTTTAGCACACATTTGACACACCGCAGACATGGTTAAAAGGAGTGGAAATAAAGTGGCTACACTAAAGTAAAAGGAGAAACCACTTAGTTAAACACCAAGCACACCTGATTTACAAGGTCCAGAAGGTTATTAAGGCACATTTGACTTCCAAAAATAAATATACAGTGCCCCCTTTTGACTTTTTATTTTTTTGCATATTTCTTACATTAAATGATTCAGATCATCAAACAAATTTTAATATTACACAAAGATAAACCAAGTAAACGCAAGATGCAGTTTTTAAATTATTATTAAATTTATTAAGGGAAAAAAGCTGTTCAGACCTGCATGGCCCTATGTGAAAAAGTAATTTCCCCCTCCCATGCTGAATCATGAATGAACTGTGATTTTTGGAAAGCTAAATTACACTTGCCACAACTAGGCCTGATTACTGCCAGACCTGTTGAATCAAGAAATCAATATAAATAGAAGCTGTCTGACAAAGTGAAGCATGCTAACAGATTACAAAAAGCCACACATCAAGCCACAATCTAAAAAAAATTGAACAGATTAAAAACAAAGTAATATACATGTATCGGTCTAGGAAGGGTTTCAAAGCCATTTCTAAGGCTTTGGAACTCCAGTGAACCATGGGGAGAGCCATTATTCACACATGGAGATGACTTGGAACAGTGGTGAGCCTTCCCAGGAGTGGCTGACCTACAAAAATTACTCCAAGAGCATAACAACGACTCATCCAGGAGGTCTTAAAGAACCCAGAACAACATCTAAAGAACTGCAGGCCTCACTTGCCTCAGGTAATATCAGTGTTCATGATTCAACAATAAGAAAGAGACTCAGCAAAAATAGGAGTTCCAAGGCCAAAGCCAGTGCTGACCAAAAAGAACACAAAGGCTCATCTCACATTTTCCAAAAAAAAATCTTCATTATCCTCAAGACTTTTAGGCGAATATTCTGTGGACCGATGAGACAAAAATTAAACATTTTGGAAGGTGTACGTCCCGTTACATCTGGCATAAAACAAATACAGCATTTCATAAGAAGAACATCATACCAACAGTCAGACATGGTGGTGGTAGCGTGATGGTCTGGGGCTGCTTTGCAGCTTCAGGACCTGGACAACTTGACATAATTTACTGGAACCATAAATTCTGAGCTCCACCAGAAAATCCTAAAGGAGAATGTCTAGCCATCAGTTTGTGACCTCAAGCTCAAGTAACCTTGGGTTATGCAGCAGGACAATGTCCTGAAACACAACAGCAAGTCCACCTCCAAATGGTTCAAACAAAGCAAAATTTAGGTTTTGGCATGGCCTAGTCAAAGCCGGGACTTAAGTCAAATTTAGATGCTGTATCATGACCTTACACAGGCTGTTCATGCTGGAAAACCCTCCAATGTGGATGAATTAAAACAATTCTGCAAAGAAGAGTGGGCCAAAATTGCTCCACAGCAATGTGAAGACTCCTAGGTTTAGGGTGCAATTACTTTTTCACATAAAGCCAGGCAGGTTTGGACAGCTTTTTTGCCTTAATAAATAAAGCCATAATTTAAATACTGCATTTTGTATTTACTCGGGGTATCTTTGTGTAATAATAACATTTGTTTGATGATCTGAGATATTTAAATGTGTTTCAAAGATGCAAAAAATAAAAAAATCAGAAAGGGGGCAAATACATTTTCACAGCATTGTACATGAGATCTATATCATATTTGGTATCCATCAAATTATTTTTTCTTTCAATTAAATAATATGCTGGTTGGCAGACTGTGAAACCTCATCAAATGTAAATACATATGAATTCAGCATAGTTGACATTAAGGGTTTGTCTGCTGAGCGTAATACAATACTCTCCAGCAAAGACCAAATTGACGTAACTTACTGTGTAAGTTCACCTTTACAGAAAAATCTGTAAGGTGAAGTTACACAGGTCCCTCTCCTTGCCCCCCCCCCCCAGTCCCGCTGACCTGGACCACTGCAATCTCGGTTCTAAGGTTCTAAGTATATCAGTGTCAGGAGCCCGGGGCTTAGAAATCCTCTCTGCAGCCATGCGGCATCTTCATAGCTGACAGGACGGGCTATGTGGCTGCTTACTGGTCAGTGGTGCTCATGTGATGGCGCTGACCAATTAGAATGCTCCAAAACATCCCTCTTACAAGGGACATTTTGGACATTGTGTAAGTTCACCTTACAGAGCTTTCTGTAAAGGTGAACTTACCCTTTAAAGTGGCTGTAAACCTTTTTTTATATATTAAAAAATAAACATGCTATACTTACCTGCTCTGTGCACTTGGAATTGCACAGAGTGGACCCGAACCTCCTCTTCTGGGTCCCCCTGGCACTCTTGGCTCTGTCTCTTCTCCATGTGCCACCATAGAGATCTGCTTCCTATGGTGCCACACATGCTGGCACACTTTTGAGTCCATAACTACACACATCGTGTCTCGACCCCTGCTCTCTGCTCACAGGATTTGACTGACTGCAGCAAGTGCCAATGGCTCCCGCTGCTGCTTCTCTGTCCTGTGAGAGAAGGAAGTAAGCAGATTGCTGTTGCAAATGGCCAGGTGGCCCCTCTGCTATTGCAGAGGGGGTGATACAAATACATGTTTTCCCTTTAGAAACATTTTAATTATTTTTTTCCCTAATCGGTGTGGCTGAGAGTATAATTGTCACAAGGTACCATTCTGGTTTGGTGACCAATCATTGGTTTTATAAGGGGCTTATTAAGATAACACTTTTCCATAAATGATTATTTCTTTAACAGTAACAGTATTTATTTCAATTGGTCAATTTATAAAATCCAAAAAGCAGCCTAAATTTCACCCCATAGTTTTTATAAGTGGCTTTCGGATCTGAATGGTACCAGTTCACTTTCAGTACCACGGACAGAGTACAGATTATAAAACTACAGTAATAAATCATGCATATGTGTTACAGAAGATTGCTAATTTGTAACTTTCAAAGCAGCAGTATGGGGATTTAATAAAGATGTAGAGGAGGATCACCCAGCATAGTAAATGTTTACTTTGCATTGTAAAGTCTAGTAAAATGATGGACCTAAATTCATTTTGAATACCCAATCATGTACAAGGAAATTAGCTTCTTCTCCTTTAAGAAACCAACTTTATTGACCAACCGTATAGTGTTTGATTATAAAGCATAAAATGGATACATTTAAATATTAAATGTGATACATTTTCTGAAAAATAATTGCATGAGAATAAAGTCATGATTAAATTGACATATTCAGAAATACTAGTAAGGGGTGGGGGAATAATTATAAACTAACAAAATCGTGTACACCAATCCCCCCCCCCAAAGAAAAAGTGGCCTATTCATACTTTTCTGAAACATGTGTTTTCCTAATGCATTGAGGTGTGTTTTCATTTATACACTTTGAATAGGCAATTAAAGTGATTGTAAAGGCAGAATGTTTTTTTTTATCTTAATGCATTCTATGCATTAAGATAAAAAAAAAAAAAAAAACTTCTGTGTGTTTTCCTCTCAGCCCATCTAATACTTTCCTGAGCCCTATCTCTATCCAGTTATGTGCATGAGTGTCTCAGCCTTTCAGGACTCTCTCTCCTGATTGACTGAGACACAGCAGTGGCTCCCACTACTGCCAATCAAAGCCAATCAGGAGAAAGCGGGGGCAGGGCCGAACTTTGGCTTCGTGTCTGGATGGACACAGGGAGCTGCAGCTTGGCTCAGTTGCCCCCATAGCAAGCTGCTTGCTATGAGGGAACCCAACAGGAGGGAGAGGCCAAGAGAGCCAGCAAGGGACTCGAGAAGAGGAGGATAACAGGCTGTTCTGCGCAAAGCCATTACACAGAGCAGGTAAGTTATTTTTAAAGTAAAAAAAGATGAGACTTTAGAATCACTTTAATTAGCCTTAAAGTGGATGTAAATCCTCACATATACCCAGTGAAGTGAGCAGCCTCAGATGATACACAGAGATAAAACACATCTCCCTACATACAATTTACATGTATATTTTCTGTCTTCAGCTTTATATATACTTTAGAAAGTGCACATCATGTTCTCTTGAATTTTTCAGGTCTCTGCTAATCTAATCTATTTATGGCATCCTCCCCAACACAAGACTCTGGCTGCTTTTACCATATGTGACAAACTTGTCAGGAGTTATCAGGCTGATAACAGAAGAATGGAGCAGGAGACAGCTATTGACATAGTGGTTTGAAGAGAGATAACAAAACACCGGTATATGTGTCCAGCTCAAATTTCATTAATCGTGTTTACATCCACTTTCATGCACAAAAACCAATACCTGAACTATTTTCTCAACAACACACAAACCATTTACAAGTGTGAATGTTGGTGTGCTGTAGCACAGGTTAATTTTTTTTAGTACATAAGTGCAGGGTACCATTAAAAATTAATGGCATTAGGGGGCGTGGCTACCGCGCGCTAGTGTATGGACGCCTGAGCTGTGTGCTCCGTTCCAGCGACGGGCCCTTACCGACAAAGAAGCGACGAAACGAGGATCCGTATACGACCCCGGTAACCGGAATATCCGTGGACCCATGCGCTATGTCCCGCAGGAGGAAAGAGGCGGCCAAACCAAAGAAATTAGTGGATTTCTTTAGGCCGGCGGAGCGCGGCCTGATCCAAGATGGCGCCGGCGGAGCAGACTCGCCTCCACCTCCCTCATGCGGCTCCCGGACGGATGAATCAAGCCCTGAAACGACCAGTGCTCAGCGTGGACGGTCTCCAGCGGCGTCCACTCTGAATTCCTGCAACCCAGTGAAATCTAAACCCAGGCTGGAAGAAGACTGCAGACAGGTGAGCACAGACCAGGACTCCTTGGAAGACACAAGGGAGCTATCAGACCCCTTCAGTGCTTTCCCCACTGCTGATAGGCCTGTATCAGATACTATGCTCAAGGAGATGCTGCTCTCCCTCCGCACTTCTATGCACGCAGACATGCTGACGTGTGTTAGCTCCTTTAAAAATGAAGTTGGAGAGATGAGTAGCAGGGTGGAACACATTGAGTCAAAAATGGGGGACTTTGCTACTTCCCATAATACATTAATTGATGCCTTTCATGAGCAGGCGGATGAAATCGCATGGCTTAAAAGCAAAATCGCAGACCTTGAGGATAGGTCGAGAAGGAATAATATAAAAATAAGAGGAGTCCCTGAAACCGTCCTTCTTACGCATTTACAACAATATGCCAAGGAACTCATGTGTGCGTTCCTTCCCTCTACGGACGAAGCGGAGATGCAGGTGGACCGCATCCATAGGTTACCCAAACCATCTCATCTGCCAGATAATATCCCTAGAGATGTGTTAATGAGGGTGCACTTTTTCCAAACCAAGGAGAAGCTCATGATGGCGTTTCGCAAACAGCAGTTTCCTCCTGAAAAATTCACTCACATTCAGTTGTTTGCGGACCTTTCGCAGTATACAATGCAAAAACGGAAGTCGTTGGTGTCGGTGACCAAAGCCCTGAGAAACCACAACATCCCGTATAGATGGGGTTACCCAGTGAAACTGACTGTTACACACGAGGACAACACCACTGTGGTGACTAACATTGAAGAGGGCCTGGCCCTCTTACGCTCCCTGGCCATACTGCCCGTGCAAGCAGCAGACGAACCCTCATTGGCAAAAATGACGCACTCCCCTGATGGATGGCACACAGTGTCACATAAGAAGAAGAAAAACTCTAAGAAAAGTAATCCTTAACTTGTTTCCCTCCTGAGGGGTATACGGATACATATTGGGGCCTTGTAGCACTATGGAGCATTAGTGCGTTTCTTCCCCCCCCTTGTAATAATGGACGGTTTTTCCGCCCTCTGGTTCTTGTTGAATCCTGCTTTTTTACTAATGTTTTGTTTCCTTTTTATGGATATGACTTTATCCCTATCTTTTTCCCCTTCTCATTTATGTCTCCCTTGGTCTGGTCGTCCTCTTCCTCTCTCGAGAACAACTAATATGGCGAATGGACTCATACAATCACACGGTCCCAGCGGAACCATACAGGACATTAGTACCACCTTCTCCAGGTTTCGTGAGTATCATTCACTACCCGACAGATATGTCTTTCAAAGTAGTTTCCTTTAATGCTAACGGGATGAATCACCCAGCAAAACGCTCCACAGCCTGGAAGGAGGCCCTCAAACTCAAGGCTGATGTCCTTTTTATACAGGAGACACATTTTGAAGCTGGCAACATACCAAAATTCCAACACAAAAATTTCCCGACCCTCTTTATGTCCTGCGCACTGAAGAAACACAGAGGGGTCCTTATTGCTCTTAGAGATTCTGTGTCCTTTGTGCTGAAAGAGCTCCACACGGACCCTGCAGGTAGATATTTAATTGTACAAGGGGAGCTTAACAGCAAGCAGTACACCCTGGTCAATCTCTACGCCCCTAACACCCACCAAATTCGGTTCCTGCAAAGATTGTATAGGAGGATTGCAGATATTCAATGGGGGTCCCTAATTATTTGTGGTGATCACAATATCACCCCTGACTCCACCTTGGACTCTACTACAGTCGCTAAGCGGTCCCCTCCTAAATTGCAACCTTTTTTACATGCTGCAGATGTGTATGATGTGTGGAGGTGCCAGCACGGCGACGAGCGGGACTACACATTTTTTTCTTCCAGGCATAACTCGTACTCCCGTATTGACCTAATGCTTGTTGACAAACAGTTGCTGCAGTTAATTTCTACGTCCACTATTCATGACATTACGTGGTCTGACCACGCCCCAGTATCCATGGTGGTGATGGAGGGTCGCACTCCTGGTCCAGATTACATCTGGAGAGCCAACTCCCGTATCTTTCAAATGCCAGAACATGCTGCCAGCATTAGAGCGCATCTGAAGGACTACTTTGCTTGCAATGAAGGCTCGGTGGATGACCCGATGGTTTTATGGTGTGCCCATAAGGCATATATTAGAGGGGTGATGATCAAGATTTGTGCAGGAGAGAAGAGGCGGAGGACACACAAGGTGGATCAACTGCTTACCACCATAAAAACTCTTGAATCCCTTAACAAATCTAATACTGACCCAAATTTAGCTCAACAGCTGTCCAGGGCTCGTTCCGATCTCAGACTTATGTTAATTGAGCAAAATGAAAAATATGTGCGCTCACTGCGTATGTCCTTCTACTCCTCCGGTAATAGAGCAGGCAAGTTTTTAGCACAGAGGCTTAGAGGCATTAGAACTAAATCTAGAATACCGTATTTATTAGGACCTCAAGGCAATGGGAAACTTGTTAACCCGCAAGAGATAGCAGAATCATTTGCCGAATATTATGCAACACTTTATAATCTGAGCAAAGATCCAAACACTACTAAGCCTACCAACGATGCCATACAAGCGTTCTTAGCTAGTATTAGGTTGCCAAAGCTTGCGAAGGAACAGCTAGCTACTCTTAACTCCCCAGTGACTAGGTCTGAGATCGAAAGGGTCATCGGCACGCTCCCGCTGGGTAAATCCCCTGGCCCGGACGGCCTATCCAATGACTATTATAAAGCCTTTGGTGAGCAGTTGTCTCCAACGCTGCAACAGGTGTATGCAGCAGCAGTGTCCTCGGCCTCTTTCCCTAAAGAGATGCTTAAGGCATATGTTGTCACGATCCCGAAACCTGGTAAAGAACCTACTACTCCGGCAAATTTTAGGCCGATATCTCTACTTAATACCGATGTTAAGGTATACGCAAAGATATTAGCGCTCAGATTGCTCCCGATACTTCCTTCTATTATTAACCCCGATCAATCGGGCTTCACTACAGGTAGACAGGCATCGGATGCCACCAGAAGGGTCATTAATATCGTCCAGTATGCAAAGGCCTGTCGGACGCCTTCTCTGCTCCTCTCTTTGGATGCGGAGAAGGCGTTCGACAGGATTCACTGGGGCTATATGAGACAGGTTTTGATGGAGTTTGGTTTCTCGGGCCCGATACTGTCGGCTGTGTTGGCTTTGTACTCCTCTCCTTGCGCACAGGTTTACACATCTAACATGTTGTCCTCTGTTTTTGACATAACAAACGGTACGAGACAGGGGTGCCCCCTGCCCCCCTCCATCTTTAACCTTCTAATTGAGCCATTGGCGGAGAGGGTGAGGTCCGACCCCTCTATCACAGGCTTTAAGGTGGGGGGTAGGGAGCATGTGCTGAATTTATTTGCAGATGACATTATTCTATTTTTAACCACCCCGGACATCTCTCTTAGACGAGTCACTCAGACCCTGAAGGAATTTGGAAACATCTCCTTCTATAAAGTTAATTCGACTAAATCCTTAATCTTAGGCCTAGACGTCCCCCCCCCCCCCTTAGAGGCTGCACTGAAAAAGTAGTTCCCTTATAGCTGGAGCTCAGAACACATTACTTACCTGGGCATCAAGGTAACAAAAGAACTTAAACAATTGGCCCCTTCCAACTTCTCTCCTTTATTGACAAAACTTAAAACAGAAATCGCCCAACTGAACAAAACCGAATTAACCTGGACGGGACGGTTAGCCACCTTTAAAATGATTATTTTACCGCAGATTCTGTACGTGTTCCGTACCCTCCCAATCCCCTTAGGAGAGGTCCACTTTGGACCCTTTAATGCGATACTCAGACAGTTCCTATGGAGAGGTAAGAAACCGAGATGTGCTAAATCACTATTGGTGAAACATAGGAGAGCAGGAGGCATGGGGCTAGTGGATTTCCGGGACTACTACAGGGCCTCACTACTTACTCAAGTCAAACATTGGCTTAATCCCTCATGTGTGACCCCCTGGGTCGAGTTGGAAAGAGCCCTGTGCCCGACAGGTGACCTGACACTACTGCTCCTCTTAGATACCCTGAAACCGTACTCTGTGCATATTTTTCCTCCCACCATCCAGGCCTCTTTGTTGGCCTGGAGGACTCTCATTAACCTAGCTTCAGAGGGGCAGGGGACCATGGAGTTCCCTGCACCCTTAAAAGTTATTTCCTACATGGTTCCCGACCTCCCTACGGTTACATGGCATGACAAAGGAATCAAATTCATTGCTGACTTATACACTGAGGCTAGGCTCATTCCCTTTGACATACTTCAGGAACGATATGGACTTTCACCCACAGATAGGTATACTCACCACTGTATATTACATTGCTTGAGGTCCATAAAGACGCACCAGGTGCTTATGCCTAAAGCTGCTTGGAAGTTCTACAACTCCAATTTCCAAGCCCGGGGTGGGATTTCCCTCTTTTATAATATTTACCAAAGCAAATTAGAGTTTGTTAAATCTCGCCCCTACGCGTTATGGGAAAGGGATATGAATACTTCCTTCACACCTCAGCAATGGATAGCGGCTTTTCGAGCCGTCTATGCTTCTTCCAAATCCGTTAATCACTGGGAGCTATCACAAAAAATCGCCCTAAGATGGTATCTCACACCATGCAAAATATCCAAATTTGACCGTGGAGGGTCCCCGCTGTGCTGGAGACTGTGCGGAGACATTGGAAATCTGTACCACGTGTCTTGGAGTTGTAGGAGCCTGACTAGCTTCTGGAACTCCTTGTTCCGCGTTGTGTCCAGTGTATCGGGAATCATAACTAGACCTAACCCCGCACTTGCTATATTGAACATAGGAATAGACAACTTTCCTCCTGAGTCTAGAGTGGTGGTAACACACATTTTATTGGTGGCTCGTACGCTAATAGCGAAACATTGGAAATCAGACTATGCCCCAAGAGTATCTGAGGTTTTAGCTACCACCCAAATCCACTTTGTATATGAAACCTTAATTGCTAGCAGACAAGGTAATAGAATGAAGATGATGAATAAATGGCGAGTGTGGACAGAATGGTACAAGCCCGCTTGACCTTACTGAGTGTTACAGACGTGTAGATTGGAGATGACCGCTAGACCTTGGACCTTTGACCTATTATCCCCATTCCTAATCTTTCCTTTTCTTCCCCTTTCCCTTATTCCCCGTCTCTTTCTCTTCCCCCCCCTTCCCTGTTCCTCTAAGCAGAATACCCACTGTTTCCTATCTAAGTAGAGAGGATAGCACCCACTACTCAGTGGAGTCTGTAAGTTCAACATACAGCTTGTATCAGCACCCTTAGATGAAAATGAATCTGGGCTTGTATGTTACTGGTTGTTGTATGTATATTTTCTACTTAAGAGAATCGGCATTCCCTTGTATTCCGTCCTACGGATTATCCTTTAAGTGTTCTTTTTTTTTATTGTATCTCTTCCTTTGTTATGTCTATTTCTACCTGTATATGACATATGCAACATTTTCAATAAAAACGAATTGTTAAAAAAAAAAAATTAATGGCATTACATATATGTAATGGTTTACCGTACATTGCATTAATGCATGTCAAACGGTGCATTGATACAATGGAAAAGTGTGAATCCAGCCTTAGAACTTATTTAAATCATTAGTGAAGCATAAATTACATGGAGATAGAAAGAAAGAAAGGAAAAAAAGAAAGAATAATAAAAAAAAATCTGAAATCTGCATGGCATACTCCCAGATAGCAAGCAATTGTGCTGCAAGTTTTAAAATGACTTGCTAAGCTATTGCTAGACATGCCAGACTTCACAAGTTTGTTGCACAATTGCAGCAAGTCGGCATTGCATGACTCCACATCAACTTTCTTTGCAAACATTCTGCAAGTCTGTTGCAAGTTCTGGTTCAGTTATGTTGTGCAATAGTCATCCCACCACAGGGGTCACTGTGGTTGAATTTTCATGCTGTAGACTTGCAGAGCTCTTGCTGTAGATTCACCACTGAAACTTTGCTCTTACTATAGACTTGCCATTCAAATTTGCTACAAATTGGAAAAGTGTAAATTAGAACTTGTGCTTCAAGTGCTCTGCAAGTGTACAACTTGCCAGTGAAAATGTGCAGCAAGTTAACAGGCTTACAATTCAGCACTGCCACAAACTTGTGCCAAGTTATCCTTGCTATCTGGTCTATACTTCTGGCATTCTTGATATGAATGGTACAGCACATCGGAGGTAGTCATCTGAGATAATCTGAAACAAATGTCATTATGAATTCTTCATCTACAACTAAAAAAAACTGTCAAACATGGCAACAAAACTCAAAACTATGGAGAACATACTTCCAACTTGTTATAATGCCTTAATGCTTGAACATTTTTAAATTAAAAAGCAGTATAAATGTGATCAATATTTTTACAAAATAATTTAATGTTTTCTTAAATTATATATAGTACATGAAGCTACTTAAAAACATGAAACACCTAAAACATTATGAAGCCATTCCTTATATGTACGTGTATATACAGGCTATGTTGTTTTTAGCTGAGGCATCCTCCTTGTAAATTGCATTAAAGCCACTGGGATTTTATCACAGGCAGTTCTGCCAAAAAGTATTTTACTAAATTGTGAATTAAGGAGGAAAATTACAATTTCAAGGGCTTTCATTTTCAATATTGCATCACAATCTTACTACCCTTCTTATAAAGAAAAAGATATACTGATAGATGTTTACTGAAATGTGATTTCAACAGTAAAACCAAGGTGATATTTTAGTTTTAAGAACATAAAACGTTGTCTTTTTTTTGTAGTGATTTCTACAAATAATCTCCAAACTCAATTCACCCAAAAAATATAAAACCATTTTTAACGTTATTACACCATTAACCACTTCAGCCCCAGAAGAATTTCCCCCCTTCCTGACCAGAGCACTTTTTGCGATACGGCACTACGTCGATTTAACTGTCAATTGTGCGGTCGTGCGACGTTGCACCCAAACAAAATTGACGTCCTTTTTTTCCCCACTTTCTTTTGGTGGTATTTGATCACCTCTCCGGTTTTTATTTTTTGAGCTATAAACAAAAAAATAGCGACAATTTAAAAAAAAACACAATATTTTGTACTTTTTGCTATAATAAATACCCCCGTTTTTTTTAAAAAAGCTAATTTTTTTCTCAATTTAGATTGATATGTATTCTTCTACATATTTTTGAAAAAAAAATCGCAAAAAGCGTATATTGATTAGTTTGCACAAAAGTTATAGCGTCTACTAAATAGGGGATAGATTTATAACATTTTTATTATTATTATTTTTTTATTAGTAATTGCGGTGATCTGCATTTTTGGGACCATTGGCATTTATACAACAATCAGTACTATAAAAATGCACTGATTACTGTAAAAATGTCACTGGCAGGGAAGGGGTTGACACTAGGGGGGCGATCAAGGGGTTAACTGTTCCCTGTGTGTGTTTCTAACTGTATGGGGAGGGGACTGACCTAGAGGAAATGACAGATTGTAGTTCCTAGCTATTAGGGACTCACGATCTGTCTATCCTCACAGAACAAAACAGGGCTTTGTGTGTTTACACACACGTCCCTGTTCTGCCTCTCATGCCCATGATCGCTCATGGCTGGCGGTCAACATGACCATCTGCCACGAGCATCGGCATCCCCACAGTGCAGCAGGCACGTGCGCTTGCCTTCGGCGCTGTCTGCGCGCCTGCTATCCCGATCTCACGAGCCGACATATAGCTACGGCGATTTGCGGGATCGTGCCGACCTGCCGCAGTATAATGACGGCGGCTGGTCGGCAAGCGGTTAAGTAAGGCATGTTGATTTAGGATACGAATAGTGGTTGAAAGATCAGGAGAAGTCAATTGTTTCTAGTTCTTGGATATGGTGCGTTTAGCTGCTATAAATACGCGGGTCAGGATAGAGCAAAGTTCAGGAGACCATAAGTCTATATATGCCATATACCAGGGATATGCAATTAGTGGACCTCCAGCTGTTGCAAAACTACAAGTCCCATCATGCTTGTGGCTGTCAGAGTCTTGCCATACCTCATGGGACTTGTAGTTCTGCAACAGCTGGAGGTCCGCTAATTGCATATCCCTGTCATATACTGTATGAAGCAATCAAGTGGCTATGTCTTGATTTTGTTAGTGGTTGTTATACACCCGTTGTTCCAAAAGCTGTGGCACTGGAGTTTGTAACCCTGTACCAGCTGTACTCAGGCTAAGGTGTGCATAGAAAGATTTTTGCAGTAACTAAATGCACACAAAGGCTACAAATACTGTACCATCTACTGAAGTATGAAGCAACATGTTTAAAGCTGATTAGGAGAAACACACCCAAATGTTAATTTAATTAATTAATTAATTAAATTATATAAATGTAATTATCTAACAGAAATAATAAGAAAATATATGTCATTCATATAAAGCACATTGTTCTGAAAATATTAAATTCAAATCATCAATTTATCTTTCTTCCAAGATTTAATCAAATGGCAATATTTTTTAATCTAAGGTGCCATTCAAATTAGTATAGCAATTACCCCCTAGGTTATACTATGATATTTGTGGTTATTCACAGCAGGAAGTAATGGGTTTGCAATTCTTATTTTAGTTTAATAATATATTTTAATTGCATAAACCATCTATAGCTATGTGTTTCTAATGTTTATAATTGCTCATATGCAAACCACTATACAGTCCAATCATCCAAAGCAGTGCTTGAATCTTTTGCATCATATTCAAACATTGGTTTGTGTATGACATAATTTGTTTGAGTAGAGTTGTTTGTTAAAATGAGTAGAGCAAAAAATAAATTACAAATTGTGATAAAACCATATGTCATGGTTAGGCAGTAGAGTTCGTCTGCTTACCTGTCTCCATGTGTTCATTTCTAGAGACCAGCCGAGCCTCACCTGACTGCTTTTGTAATCCATCCTCTGGCATGGCTTCACCCTAGCTCCTATCAGACTACTCTATATTAACCTGTGCACTGCTAGCCAATCCTGCTGATCAACCTTTGTGTGTTAGCTTTCTGTTTCCTGCCGTGTGCTCTGCTACTGTTTTCCGTTACCGACTTTGGCGTGTCTTGACTATCCCTGTTTGCCTGTGATCCTGACCTTTTGGCGTGTACCCGACTATTCTTGTCCGCTTGTGGCCCCGACCTTGGCTTTGTCCCTCACCATCCCTATCCTCCTGTTGCCTACTGTGAGTGTGAGCTGGGGGACCCTGGGGTCGCGACCTGGAGACAGTTGCAGCCAAGTCCATCCTCACCACTAGAGGCGCTGGTGAACACCTGCTGGCTCTTAGACTCCGCGCCCCAGTGAATCTTACGATCTAACCCCAGTGGGATCTGTCCCCCGTCTGCAGCAGTCAGCCGTAGGGTCCACAACCTTGCGGTGCACTCCTAAGCCCTACGGTGTGCATCTGTCACCTGGGCTCTAGGTGACCTGACACCATATAACTGTGGGTAGGCAGAAAGAAGCAAAAAGAAAGGACCCGAGGAACATAGAAGTGAAAAAAGGAAAGGTGAAGGGTAAAATAGGTAAAAGATGTGGAAATATCCTTTTTTCATAACAATTATGTACAAACACCTAGCCTGGCAAGTCTCTAGCAAGAGCAAAGTTGCAGTGGTGAGTGTACAGCAAGAGCTCTGCAAGTCTACAGCATGAACATTCAGTCACAGTGACCCCTGTGGTGGGATGACTATTGTACAACATAACTGAACCAGAACATACAGCAGACTTGCAGAATGTTTGCAAAGAAAGTTGATGTAGAGTCATGCAATGAGAACTTGTTGCAATTGTGCAACAAACTTGTGAGGTCTGGAAAGTCTAGCAATAACTTAGCCAGTTATTTTCAAACTTGCAGCTCAATTGCTTGCTATCTGGGCTGGGCTTCAGAGTGGGAGCGTCCTTCTTTGAGCACCCACATCACTGTCTGGGTGGTGTAGACACTTCTGTCCAACAGTGGGTTCCTGTCAGGCTCCAGAAGACTGCAGTGGTGAGATAATATCATGGTGATGGGGGGGCGTGTTGGGGCAACAAGCCTGGTAGATGGTAGGTCTGGATTGCAGTGCTGGATTACTGGTCTCCACTCCTGGAAAATATGCCAGTGAAGGACTACTAATGCTGCATGCAGACGACCAGACTTTACATCGGAATGAACTCTGACGGACTTTTCAACGGAGTTCTGATGGAGTTCCGCTGAAACGGACTTGCCTACACGTGATCACACCAAAGTCTGATCATTCAACGCGGTGACATACGAAAAAGGAAGTTCAATAGCCAGTAGCCAATAGCTGCCCTTGCGCTGTTGTTGGTCCGTCGGACCTGCATACAGACAAGCGGTTTTCTTGATAGGAACTGGTTCCAGTGGAAATATTTGAAACATGTTCTATTTCTAAAGTCTGTCAGAATTTTCGACAGAAAAGGTCAGATGAAGCCCACACACGATCAAATTGTCCTTCAGATTCGTTCCGTCGAAATATTGCTGTCGAAAAGCCCGGTCGTGTGTACACCGCATAAGGCATGTAAAAATCAGGGTTAGAAGAGTTTAAAAAAAGGGTGAATGTTATAATAACATTAACATTTGCATTTAAATTTTGTGAACCAGTGCTACAGTATATGACTTTCACACTTACTAACAGCAGGAATATACGTAGGATTTTATATCTGTAGAATGGGAGCCAAGTAACGTTCAAATTGTTTCAAATAAATGTAGTTGAAAGGCCAGATGAATATTGCATTTCAAGGGTAGGACATAGTGTTACTTATATTGCACCCAAAGAGATTTTTGTCTTGTTAATTAGTATAGGTTCACAGTTTGCAGAAAATATGAACCCTTTAAAACCGCAATGGTGTGAATCTAACTGATGTAAGACAGTCGCGGTAAGGATAATGGATATTCTATTATCATAACTGCCAGTTTATATTGCTAGTTTGACACTTGACACTTTCTTTGGATTCAGTTTAACATCATCAATTAAGACAACATTTGTGTAATGGTATAATCTCAGTAACTTTCCTAGGATCATTAATTATGACATCATCTTGTTCATGTCACACAAATGTAGACGTCTTAGTGATCTGTTTTAGTCTCTTAAATAGAACCTCTACAACTCTGTAAAATCAAATTTTTGGGAAAAATCTAGTTTTCTAGAATATATTGTATTTCAGTTTTCATGCATGTGGTATAAACACACTAATTAGTTATTATAGAATGCTAACTTGAACAACACCTGCAGGTTTAGAGAAAAATGTTTGTAACCAAAGAAATGGGTAAGTAAGACCAAGTTATGGTTTTAATCTATTTTGGAAAGGTGATATGAAGTCCACCTCACCCACAAACAAATAAAGTATCATCTCCTATACATTGTTATCAATGTGTTCTCCTCCAATGATCAGACCTGACACACCCTCCCTGCACAGCCATTCACTGGATAGCTCAGTGTGCTGCTGCTTCTCCTCCCCCAGCTCTTATGCAGCCAAGAACAGAGGGAACATGAGCATTTATAAAAAGGGGGAGAAGGTATTTATAATGTTTTTTTTATATCTATACACAACTGTTTTGCCTTTTGTTTTAGTTTTAAACTGAATGGGCTGTTTAATATAGACATTAATATATAGACATAGCCTACCATAATTTTCCAAAAGAACAAAAATCCAGGTTAACCATATATAAGAGTTGATACGTATCTAAGTATATTTGTAGGTCTTCAGTTCTGTATTTTGAGTCTTTTTGCACAAACAAAATATGACTACATATAGACCTCAGACTGACTTTATAAGCCCTGGTATAAAACATTACTATATATTATCTGATCATACAAGTGAGCAGTCATTTGTAGTTGATTTGTTTGGGTTGTTTTTTGTTTTGTGGTGTTAATACTTTTAAAATACAAATGTGTGTATATATTTAGTGCACAGAGGGAACATGAGAATTATTGGGACAGGAAGTTTAAGTTAAAATGAAGCATTTGCTTCCATAATGCATGTGTTTCGCTGCACTGCATTTGACCTCTGTGGATGTATGTATAAATAATGGCAGCTTAACGTATGGTTTACATTAAACATTTTTGGCATAACATTCCATATATATTCTATTTTTGGTAGTGTTTATTATGATGACATAGTGTTGAAAAGAATATATTTTAACAGGCTGAAGGAATATAAAGTGATAAATATGTACGTGCATATACAGTATATCTGTATCTATGGGGTGGGTTTAATAAAGGCAAAT
The DNA here is from genome assembly GCF_037356315.1 of Lithobates pipiens. Taxonomy (NCBI): domain Eukaryota; kingdom Metazoa; phylum Chordata; class Amphibia; order Anura; family Ranidae; genus Lithobates; species Lithobates pipiens. Next base: position 100,933,035 of record NW_027507758.1, on the reverse strand, counting down.
AGATTGTTAACTTTGCAAGGGTAGTTGCACATTGCAAGGGAATTTTCCAAAGAGCTTAGAGAGTGAGGTGAAATTTCACTTTACAAAGAACTCCCAATTACATGCAAAGAAATTTATTAAAAAACAGCATTTTGCTTGCACATGATTAGATTGTGGAAATTAGCAGCAGAGTTTCACCTCATTTGCTAAGATCTGGGGAAAATTCCCTTTCAATGTGCAACTTTCATTGCAAAGTGAACAATCTATTTGCCTTTAATAAATCAACACCTATAACTGTCTATCTACATATATTAGAACAAGTGCCTGAACAGTTACTTGTTCAGCAGGAGTACTTAACAACCAGTGACATCCCAGTCCCATTCACTTAAATGGCCTGGAATCACCAGCCATATAAGCAAATAAGCTGGGGATAGTTAAAATCAGTGTGGGAGTTCCCTGTGTAATTCATACGAGACCCTTATCCAAGATAAGGGTCTAGTGTGGATTTTTGCATGACGTCACCCTTAAAAGTGACACCAGACCTGAAGGGCCTTTTGTAATTTTCGATGAACTTGCCTCAAACCTAACCCAGACATGTTCAGCTCATTACTGAAAAATAACAAAATCATAAAGCTAAAGAATTTATCTTTAAGTATTATCACCCAATCAATCACTCTTCGAGGGACTAGGTCCGAAGGTCTTTCCGACAGACTTTCGGCGGAGTTCCGACAGACTTTCCGAATGAACGGACTTGGCCACACACAATCACACCAAAGTCTGACGGATTTGAACGTGATGATGTACGACCGGACTAGAATAAGGACGTTCATAGCCAGTAGCCAATAACTGCCCTAGTGTCGGTTTTTGTCCGTTGGACTAGCATACACACGAACAGATTTCTAAGTCCGGCGGAGTTCCGGTGGGAAAATTTAAAACATGTTCTATTTCTAAAGGGATTTTTGGCAAGCAAAGGTCCGATGGAGCCCACACACGATCGAATTGTCCGACGGACTCGTTCCGTCGGACCTTTGCTGTCAAAAAGTCCGGTTGTGTGTACATGGCATGAGGTATTGTTACAGTAACCAAACAACTGCTGCAATATAGGAAATCCCCTGTAAATATTTACTGTGGAAAAAAGTTACTTCAGTGACAAAAAAATCATGGTTGAGGCAAAAAGTATTGCTCTATTAAATACATTTGAATTCTTAAGTATGCACTTTGTAGTGTGCTGTTTTCCATTTGTGTGATTTCTCTAATGCTGGGGGCCAGCTTTTTGTAATTTGTGTTTTTGATACTTAAGAATTTCAATATATTTAATAAAGCAATACTTTTTTTAATAGACCCAACCACATTTTTTTTGTCACGTTCAGCTCAGCTCACTACTGGTATAATATATATATATATATATATATACAGTGGTGTGAAAAAGTGTTTGCCCCCTTCCTCATTTCCTGTTCCTTTGCATGTTTGTCACACTTAAGTGTTTTGGAACATCAAACCAATTTAAACAATAGTCAAGGACAACACAAGTAAACACAAAATGCAATTTGTAAATGAAGGTGTTTATTATTAAAAGTGAAAAAAAATCCAAACCATCATGGCCCTGTGTGAAAAAGTGATTGCCCCCCTTGTTAAAACATACTATAACTGTGGTTGTCCACACCTGAGTTCAATTTCTCTAGCCACACCCAGGCCTGATTATTGCCACACCTGTTCACAATCAAGGCATCACTTAAATAGGAGCTGCTTGACACAGTATGGTCCACCAGAAGATCCTTAAAAGCTACACATCATGCCGAGACCCAAAGAAATTCAGGAACAATTGAGAAAGAAAGTAATTGAGATCTATCAGTCTGGAAAGGATTATAAAGCCATTTCCAAAGCTTTGGGAATCCAGCGAACCACAGTGAGAGCCATTATCCACAAATGGCGAAGACATGGAACAGTGGTGAACCTTCCCAGGAGTGGCCGGCCGCCCAAAATTACCCCAAGAGTGCAGCGACGACTCATCCAAGAGGTCACAAAAGACCCCACAACAACGTCCAAGGAACTGCAGGCCTCACTTGCCTCAGTTAAGGTCAGCGTTCATGCCTCCACCATCAGGAAAAGACTGGGCAAAAATGGCCTGCATGGCAGAGTTCCAAGGAGAAAACCACTGCTGAGCAAAAAGAACATCAAAGCTCGTCTCAATTTCTCCACAACACATCTTGATGATCCCCAAGACTTTTGGGACAACATTCTGTGGACCGATGAGACAAAAGTGGAACTCTTTGGAAGGTGTGTGTCCAAGTATATCTGGCGTAGAAGGAACACTGCATTTCATAAAAAGAACATTATACCAACAGTAAAATATGGTGGTGGTAGTGTGATGGTCTGGGGCTGTTTTGCTGCTTCAGGACCTGGAAGACTTGCCGTGATAAAAGGAACTATGAATTCTGCTGTCTACCAAGAGATCCTGAAGGAGAATGTCCGACCATCTGTTCATGTACTCAAGCTGAAACGAACTTGGGTTCTGCAGCAGGACAATGATCCTAAACACACCAGCAAGTCCACCACCGAATGGCTGAAGAAAAACAAAATGAAGACTTTGGAGTGGCCTAGCCAAATTCCTGACCTGAATCCTATTGAGATGTTGTGGTATGACCTTAAAAAGGCAGTTTATGCTCGAAAACCCTCTAATGTAACTGAATTAGGACAATTCTGCAAAGATGAGTGGGCCAAAATTCCTCCAGGACGCTGTAAAAGCCTCATTGCACGTTATCGCAAACGCTTGGTTGCAGTTGTTGCTGCTAAGGGTGGCCCAACCCTTAGGTTTAGGGGGCAATCACTTTTTCACACAGGGCCATGATGGTTTGGATTTTTTTTCACCTTTAATAATAAACACCTTCATTTACAAATTGCATTTTGTGTTTACTTGTGTTGTCCTTGACTATTGTTTAAATTGGTTTGATGTTCCGAAACACTTAAGTGTGACAAACATGCAAAGGAACAGGAAATGAGGAAGGGGGCAAACACTTTTTCACACCACTGTATATATATATACATATATATATATATATATATATATATATATATATATATATATATACATATATATATATATATATATATATATATATACATATATATATATATATATATATATATATATATATATATATATATATATATATATATATATATATATTTATATATATTTACAGTATATGAGTGCATGTGTTTACATATATGAGAGATTTACATAAACTGTATTTTGACAGTGCATTAATCAATTTTCTTGATGCTGATATCTGCTGTATTAGGATTGAGAGCTTTTGGACAACAGATCAATTTTCAGTGACTTGAGGGCAGTCTCCGAGCCAGGTAACCATTACCAAATCGAATCCTAGGATATTGAATCATTTTCAAGATACTTCCCATCCTAATACACAACAAGTGAAGTAGTGCTACAACCTCTGTTCTAATATCCGAGCATCTCTGAAAATCCGGTGCTCTGGCTGGAAGGTCTCTGGAATCCTCTAATAATACTTAGCTATATTTGCATCCTTCCCCACTCTGGTGCCTCTTTTGGCACCTTTTAGGGGGGGAACGGGTACCTGTTTTTGACACTTTGAGGAGACAGAGCCACGGCATCATCCCTCGGAAGTTTGACCCCTTTCCTCCTTCCTCCACCACTGGGCAAATTAGAAAGAACAGCTCACTGCGTGCATGCTCAGTAGGAAACCAGCTGTGAAGCCAAAAGGCCTAACAATGAATGGTGGTGGCAACACCTGGCAGCTGATCCAAAAATCAGCTGGGGTGCCAACATCGTAAGCTCCCTGGACAGGTAAGTGTTTATATATTAAAAGTCAGAATCTACAGTATTTGTAGCTGCTGACTTTTATTTATTTTTTTCCCAGGCGGAACGTCTCTTTAATTACTTCCCCTCCTGCTGGCCATGCTGACCAAACTTGAAGTGTATGTGTGTGAACCCTAATTTACATAATTGGGGATTAGTCCCCTTTGTTCCAAACAATGCACTTTGTAAGTAATTTTATTTGGGAAAAAAAACATTAAAATACATTACTCACTTGGTGATCCCCTTCATTAATGTTTCCTTCTGACCAGTTTGCATCTTTGCCCTCTACTTGGGAGCTACAGGATGCTGCATAGCATGACTTTGCTCTCATTGTCAGAATGCTGAAAATACCCCTTCCCCTCCAGCGGTAACATTGCCTACCTTTGTTCCATAGAACTTCTTTGCAGTTTTAAAATCAGCTTTATTACACCATGTGTGGCTGAAAACACCAAAATGCATGTTTCCTATGAATCGTTTACTACCTTACCAATGACTTTAAAGAGGAAGTAAACCCCTTCAAACCACTTTGACCTACAGGTAAGCCTAGATTAAGGCTTACCTGTAGGTCCACGCAATATCTCCTAAACCTATATGGTTTAGGAGATATTTGCCCGAAAATGGGCACCGCTGTCTACGGCGCATGCGCCGTAGACAGCGGCGCGCAGGCGCACTAAATGCGGCAAATCCAAGAATGGATTTGCCTAATATGTCGACTCCCGTGCGCATGCGCGGGAGTGACGTCATCGCGGCTTCGCCGCTGTCATTGGTCGGAGCTGCGAGACGCCACCAGCAAGATGGATGCGGCGGACTACAGGGATCAGCGGCGACTTCGCTGGCTCCTGTGTCAGGTAAGTGACACATAATGAGCTACTATGTGATGCATAGTAGTCCATTATGCTTTACCTTTGCAGGGAAAAAAAGAGGAAGTAAACCCATTAGGGTTTACTTCCACTTTAACATCTCTCTACATCTCTCTACTGAATTACAAATTCAAATGTGCAAAAATTATGGATGTTGCTACAAAGGGACTGCTCTGGTCCACCCCATAACCCTTCCATTTTCTATATCCACGAAAAAAAAATCTAACCTCTATCCTAAATTATAGAATGTGCTACTGTGTTTGTAAAACAAGGTACCTATGTCCCAGATAACTATACATACACAAATATGAAGGTTTGAGGCACTATGGACTTTTATGATACCACCACAGACATGACAACAAAAATGTAAAATTTTAAATCACAACATGTTATTACAATGTGTATAAAAAAGTCATTTTTGACAGTAAACCATACTAAAACACCACAAAGAGATAACTCTTTTAAAACTGGATTGTTGCTAAACAATACTTGTGCAGCACCCCAAATACAACACGAGGACTATGATGAATTTATCCAGTATTTCTCAACATGTTTCGCGGGGTTACCGATTTCTCGGGAGTATTTGAAAGAGTGACAATCTACAGGGAATAGAAAGTAGAAAAACAAATAGCATAACATAGAAAGCACAATGAATAAAGATTTCTATACAAAGAAATTACATTATAGAAGAGAATTTTTCTGAGCATTGTATATAGGTGTCTTGTGGCCTATCCGGGGAGGCAAACTTACCCAGCATACTCAACCAAATTCAAATGCAGGAACAACACCACAGGACAGTCTCCTGGGCGAGTGGGGCAGGGTCCCGTGTCTGTCTCTGGCTCTCAGTGAGCATGCGCGTGCCCTCGCTATGGCAGCATGACATGTGCATGTGACATACTTCACCTCGCTCATTGCGGTGGACACAGCAGCACAGCATGGAGGAGTTCCTTCCTGGGACGCCGAGGAGGCCATGCTGATGGTACCATTAAGCGCTGCCACGCTCTGGTGCAATTTGCAGTGGGGGTCAATGGGGGATTGTCACACCTGTGGCAGAGCTGGAACACCTAGGACAGACCTTCCACCCCTGGGTTGATCCAAGGGGCAACAAGTTTGGCTTATATAAACCTTTCCACCCTATGGGTTCCATCCCTGTACTGATGAACCCTGGGCTATGCATTATTTCTAGAATTAAGCTGGCAGTTCTCGTAAGTACTACCCCTTAGATTTTTGTACTTTGATGCATGCATTTCACACATATAGATTGGCCATCTGACTACATTCACTTACATATTTGTATGTGTCTCTTCGTTCTGGGTCCACACATTGTGTGAATTTTGGAACAGTATCTTGGAAGCTTGTTGCAAATCTCAGTTGCAAAGTCAATTTACAAGGTAATTTATTAATTGAGTTTTTGGCTTTCTTTGCAAATATACATATGCATAAATATAACCACAATTATATATTCATTTGATGTTCTCCTAATTGGAAGCATTGGTAAAAAATCTTTATACATGCATACATGTACTTTGCCGGTATCTTCAGATTCATACAGTATATACAAATGCATACCCTGGTAACATCCTATCAAATCCTCTGGTGGTCAATATTTTCAGGCTTGGTAAGCATGGACTGCCTATATCAGTGATGGTGAACCTTGGCACCCCAGATGTTTTGGAACTACATTTCCCATGATGCTCATGCACTCTGCAGTGTAGCTGAGCATCATGGGAAATGAAGTTCCAAAACATCTGGGGTGCCAAGGTTCACCATCGTTGGCCTATATACACCTCCTCTATAAGTTTTTACTTTTTTCTTCTTTGATTTATATACACGCTTTGAGTCTCCCTAATCAGCCACATGCCTCCTCTGTTCCTCCCCTGATCCCTGAGACTAAAATTGAATTGTTAGGCCTCGATACCAAACGATATGTCTGGCGAAAATCCAAAACAGCTCACTATCCAAATAACACCATTCCTACAGTAAAGCATGGAGGTGGTAATATCCTGTTATGGGGGTGTTTCTCTGCAACAGGGACTGGAGCACTTGTCAGGATAGAAGAAAAATGGATGGGGAAAAATCTGCTGCCCCCTGCCAGAAAGTTGTCAATGGTAATAAGGTTTAGCTTCCAACATGACAATGACCCAAAGCACACAAGATTGCAGTCCACAAACGGTCACCGTCACATTTATCTCAACTTGAGCAGTACTGTAAAAAAGAGTGGGCAAATATTGCAAAGTCTAGATATGTAAAGTTAGTGGAGACATATCCCAGCAGACTAAAGGCTGTAGATAAAGCAAAATGCGGTCCAATAAAGTACTGACATAAGGGGATGATCCTTTTTTCCAACTCAGTGATCCTGTTTTTGAATTTTTTTTCTCTGACATGTTGGTGTTATATCTTTCACTTGGATGTTATAAGTTGCAGTAAATACAGCTGTATACAACAAAGATGGTGTCTGTCTTCAGTTCAGGCTGCAAAGAAACAAAATGGGAATATTTTAAAGGGGGGGTGATTCAATACCCACTGTTTATATATATATATATATATATATATATATATATATATATATATATATATATATATATATGTATATAAGTATGCGTGTGTATGTTTTTAATGGAATTAAACAAAAAAGCGATCCTATTATTTAATAATAACATTTGATACACTAATAATTTATTACTCATGGATCTTTAGGATTACAATGTATTCATCAATTCTGTTCAGAATTATCTCCAGTGGAGGGGCATCATTTTTCAACTATTGATCTTTTTAACATAATGATACCATCGATGTAAAAATAAATGATTTTCTGACCATAATATTTATTTGTTCTATAATATACATAATATCATCCCAAAAGAGCCAGCTGCTTGCCACTAACGAGACATGACAAGTTTTGACATGCTCTTGTGTTCTTCTTATTATCTATAAAAACAGCAGTTCATTAGTAATGGTAATTAGTTTACAGCTAACTACGGTGGCTTCTCACCTTCTCCTATAGGTGTTGTTGTTTTTTTACATATACTCATTTATATAACCTATGAATGTCTTCAGAAGTCAAACTGATGAATACCAATAAACACGATTATATTGATACATTGCCTTATCCTTTAAAATTTGTATATGAAAGTATTTTTATTTTTTTTCATTTTCTGAAGTTAACTATTAATGCATATATTTTGATGTGTGTTTTTTTATAATTCCAATCATAATCAATAATTCAGTGGTGGCTAGTGACCAGCACATTGTAATCTAGTTAAACTTTCTATAAAAAATTAAGGTAAATTTAATGACAGGACTTGCCTACAGTATTTCAAAACAATGATACTGAAATTGTAGTAAATATGGATAGGAAACAAATTCCAGCAAACAGTCACATTTGTTTATTAGGTAATCATCTAACATGCTGATAACAATGCATCTATCTGATGCTAACTTATCAGAATAAAACCTCTAATTATGCAAAACTACAGCTTCATTTCGTACGTTTCATTGAATTCCCAAAAAATATTTCACATATTAGAGAATATTTACATGTCGTTTTAACTTGTTATTTTTGCCAGCATCCCCATCCCTACTGAATAAAATCCTGGATTTCTATAATTCCCCTATGGTGAGAATGTATGGTAATGGCTTTCTCTCTGATCCCCTTGTGATCCATGGTACACATCAGTGGTGTCCTTGCTCCCCCTATCTCTTTATTTTGGAAAGGAGCACCTTGCTACAGCTGTTCATGATAACTCTTTGGAACACTTTTCCGGTAGTATGGCCCTTTATAAAATAATGCACCAATTCAAAAAGTTTAAGCAGTTTTACTAAATTGTGCAACAAATTCAAATGGTTCTTAATGGCACCACTTTTACAAAATAGTGCTATGGCTGCATCAAATTCTAAACAATTACCTCTGGTTGATAAATAACAAGACTGAAGGTAATTAAAGTGGTTGTAAAGTCAGACGGCTTTTTATCTTAATGCATTCTATGCATTAAAAAAAAAACCTTCTGTGTGCAGCAGCCTCCCTAATACTTACCCGAGCCCATCTCTGTCCAGCAAAGCAATGTCCACAAGTGTCTTGGCCGTCCGAGACTCTTCCTCCTGATTGGTTGAGACACAGCATAGGTACCATTGGCTCCTACTGCTGTGAACTGAAATCAGTCAGCCAATCAGGAGAGAGAGAGGCAGTAGGGCCAGGCTGCAGCTCCTTGTCTGAATGGACACAGGGAGCTGTGGCTCGCGCTTGGGTGACCCCGAAGCAAACTGCTTGCTGTGGGGGCACTTGAGAGGAGGGAGGGGCCAGAAGCACAGAAGAGGGACCCGAGAAGAGGAGGATATGGGCTGCTCTGTACAAATCCACTGCACAGGGCAGATAAGTATAACATGTTTGTTATTTTTATAGAAAAAAAACAATACTTTAAGACCAACTGCCTGTCTCTGTATGCTGTATAGCAGAGGCATGTGTGCTGTTGCTACCCCCTCCCGTTCCCACCTGTTACTGGTTGTCAAGGACTCCCAGCCAACAGGCTACTAGCAACCAGTGATGCTGAAAGTGGGTATAGCCTGATGGGGAAGCAGAGGGACAACAGACAATGGGCTGACTGTTTATTAGCTACAGGGCTTGTGAATGAACTAAGAGAACGCTCATCAGCGCCCTCGCAGTCCATTGAAAACTACAAGCTGTGCGCCACATTTTCTGATGGTACTTGTAGTTCTCTCATTCACAGATCTCTGTTTTCAAAATGTGACAGCTTGTGTGGGAAGAAGAACCACCCACTGTAACGGGGAGGGGGGGGGGGAATCTGGGGTACCGGGGGCAGGTCTGGAGCATGTTACATGTTACATGTTACACCTATATTATGAATGTATCATGAAGCATGCTCTGAAAGGTAAACTTATTCAGTTTTTTCTGCTTAGTGCATTTTACAAATTCAATTCTGCCTTAATAAACAAGGTTGTATACTGTATGTTTTCTGATGTATGAGGAGAACGATTTATTATAATAATAATCATGAATTTTAGGCTTCCTCAGCTCTGCCAAGTATATAAAAAAAAAATCCCATAAACTGACGTCAGTAAACTAACATATAAATTAACATTAATCAATTTTGGCAAGTTACAGCTATGAATTCTAAAACTTAGTTGGCAATAATATCCTTCAAATCACTACGTAAACTGTTGACAATAATTATTTAGATGTTATTATTGTTCATAATTCTGTTATAATAGCTATTCTGTTCTCCCTTTAATCATAGATCTGTACTCTAAGGGATTATTGTTTGAATATTTTTAATTCTAGGCTATAGATTACCTGTGGCATAAAAAGTATATCTTCTCTCCATTGTGGAACAACATGATTAGTGAGCGCTTGTCTTTAATAAGAATACATATTCCCAGCTGATCCTAATTTGCAAGCAGTTATCCTTGGGAAAGATAATTGCTGAGATGTCTTATTAGTCTAGTTAAATAATAAGAAAGCAGGTTTGGGGAAAATGTAGGTCATTTTTATGAATGGATGGATTCATCTAGATTAGGAAGGGCTGGAAAACAGCAGGGAATTTTCAGAAAGGAGAAAAGAATCCTAATCTTATATTTACATTATTAAATTTAAATAGTTAGACATTATTTTACAGTTCAAAATTTGAAACTTTATTGATAGGAAAAAAGTGCTCTTGCTTTCTTAGCTATTGTATTGAATTAATGCAGGACATCTGATTTTCTAAAGAATTTGTCTGTTTGCAGTTGCATCAATAGGGTTGGTTTACTAAATGTAAATAGGCTGTTCACTTTGTAATTATCTAAATGGTGATGTACCGTATGTAGAATAAAAATGGGAAGGATCTCTGATGTTTTTGAGGTTTTGTTAGCGTTAGCTATTTTGAATGTGCTTTTCCACCATTTTGGTTGGAACATTCTGTAGGGTGTGTGGTATCAAAGGGGAGAGATTTACTAAAACATAGTACCCAATCAGCTTCAAGGTTTTATTGTCAAAGCTAAATTTATAAAGCTGAAGCTAAAAGCTGATTGGTTTCAGCTGCACCAGATTTGGTGTGCATCAATTTTAATAAGACCCCTTTCACACTGGGGCGGTGTGGGCGTTAGTAGTAAAGTGGCGCTAGTTTTAGCTGCGCTTTACCGCTGTTATACTGGCGCTTTTTGCTTGCTAGTGGGGAGTTTTTAACCTAGCAGCCCTAGAAAGGGTTAATAGCGTTGCGGCCCTGTCAAAGTGTTTTGCAGGCTTTTTGGTGGCGCTGTCTATTCATTTCAATGGGCAGGGCATTTTGGAAAAGGTGTCCAGGCATACCCCACTTTTAAGTACACAATGGGGTTTATTTACTAAAGCTGGAAAGGGCAAAATCAGGCTCACTTCTGCATAGAAACCTATGAGCTTTCAGGTTTTATTACATTATAACATTACTTGTTAATTGAACAAGCTGGGGTTAGAAGGTCAATGGTTTCTATGCAGAAGTGAGCCTGATTTTGCACTTTCCAGCTTTAGTAAATAAACCCCATTGTGTACTTAAAAGTGGGGTATACCTGTATACACTTTTTTTCCCATTCTGCAAGTGCCCGCCTCAGTTTGAAAGCACTCTGGCTTTCACACTGGGGTGGCTTGAGAGGTGCTTTTCAAGTGCTTTCCAGGCGCTTTACTATTTTAGCGCTAAAAATCCCTGAAAAGCGTCCCAGTGTGAAAGGGGGTCTAAATCTCCCCCACTATGTGCATATATGCTACAGGAAGCAAATATTCTCTGTTTCATACATTGCTACTTGTGAATACTTTATTGATAAATTCACTTACCTCTGCTGCCCTGTTTCTACAGACAGCACGACATACATGGGATGATTTACTAAAAAAGGAACAGATAGTTCTAAGTTTGGTGCAGCTGTGCATGGTAGCCAATCAGCTTCTAACTTCAGCTTGTTCAATTAAGCTTTGACAATAAAACCTGGAAGCTGCACCACATTTTGCACTCTCCAGTTTTAGTAAATCAACCTCACAGTTTCTTGTAGTTGTTGCTGTGTTTGGCACCTGATATCTTAACCACTTCAGCTCCAGAAGGTTTACCCCCCATGACCAGGCCATTTTTTTGCTATATGGCACTGCGTTACTTTAACTGACAATTGCGCAGTCGTGCAACTCTTTACCTATATAAAATGTATGTCCTTTTTCCCCACAAATAGTGCTTTTGGTGGTATCACCACTGCGGTTTTTATTTTCTGTGCTATAAACAAAAAAAGACAGACAATTTTGAAAAAAAAAAATATATATATATATATTTTACATTCTGCTATAAAACATATCCTATCAAATAATGTAAAAAATTCAATTTCTTCATAAATTTGGGCCAATATGTATTCCGCTACATATTTTTGGTGAAATAAATCCCAATAAGCGTATATTGATTGGTTTGCGAAAAAGTTATAGCATTTACAAACTATGGGATGTTTTTATTTATTTATTTTTCCTTTTTTTTACTAGTAATGGCGATCAGCAACTTATAGCGAGACTGCAATATTGCAAGCGGACAAACTCGGACATCTAACTAACACTTTTGACACTTTTTGGGGATTAGTGACAGTGTGATCAGTGCTAAAAATATGCACTGTACTAATGACTCTGGCAGGGAAGGGGTTAACATCAGGGGTGATCAAAGGGTTAAATGTATTCCTAAGTTTTGCTTACTAACTGTGGGAGAAGTGCTTTGACGAGGGGATGGCAAAGATCTGTGTTCCTTGTTTACATAGGCAGACTGCTGTTCTGCCCGTGTCCTGAACGATCGGCGAGTCCCAGTGCACATTGAGTCCGCTGGACCCGCTGATTGACTCCCTCTATGTCCAATCAAAGCGGGAGCATTCAGAGAACACTTCACATTTGTTTAACCACTACAATACAGGGCACTTTCGCCCCCTTCCTTCCCAGCCCAATTTTCAGCTTTCATCGCTCTAGCGCTTTCAGTGACAATTGTGCGGTCATGCTACGCTGTACCCAAATGACATTTTTATCATTTTGTTCGCACAAATAGAGCTTTATTTTGGTGGTATTTATTCACGACTCCGTTTTTTATTTTTTGCGATATAAGCGCAAAAAAGCGGAAATTTGGAAAAAAAACAATATTTTCTTTTTTCTATTTTAAAAGAAATCCAATAAAATCTATTTTTGTCATAAATTTAAGCCAAAATGTATTCTGCTACATGTTTTTGGTAAAAAAAATTCCGTTAAGTGTATAATAATTGGTTTGTGTGATCACGGACATATGTACGCAAATGATCATGTACATATGTGTGCAGGTGATCACGTACATATGTGTGCACATAATCATTGGGACAAGTGATTTTAGTGGGACATATGTGGGGGACATGTTTTTATTATTAGGGACATGTGTTTTTATTTTTTGGGGACATGTATGTTTTGGGGACATGTGTGTTATGGGGACATATGTGGGGACTGTGTTTACACTGTGTGGTGTGTTGTGTGTTTACACTAGACTGAAGATCAGTGAGTAAAAAGCTGTAAAAAACAGCTCATACTCACTGATCATCAGCCGGCTGCAGCGATCTGCTCTCCTCTCCTCAGCGATGACTTCTGTGTGAGGAGAGGAGGAGCCGATTGCCTAGCAACCGGCTGTTTGTTTACATCACATGACGGCCGTGATTGGACACGGCCGTCATGTGATCAGGAGGGCCAATCACAGAGCCCTCCTGCCGATCTGAGATGCGCCGTGTCCCGGTGACACGGGCGCATCGGGATCGCGCCGCTGCGCGGGCACACGCGCGCGCGATCCCGCTCCTCCTGATGGACGTTCCTGAACGTCCTATCAGGAGTAGACGGCTCCCACCTGGCCGTATATGTGCATTGGCCGGGTGGGAAGTGGTTAAATGAATATAAAGTGCTCTCTGATTGTACATGGTAGAGATTGTGACTTTCCACCTCTTTCAATCAAAGAAAGCTTTGCATTTATTGAGAAAATTAAAAGTGTTCTCTGAATGGCACCTATGCTGAGCAAGCAATCTCTGCTACCAATCATTAGACCTCTACTACTAGTGGTAGACTAGTTGCCTACTACAGTGATTCCAAGCTTCCACAAGAATTGGTCAGGTATGCATGCAGCACTCAAAATACAAGATACATAATTTATATAGAGAAAAAAATGTCAAGAGCAGAAGTATAGTATATAGAAGTAATTTTATTACAGACATTGCAGTTGCCCTTTCTAGACTACTTAACCAATTGCCTCCCGCCATATAGCAGAATGACGTCGGCAAAGTGGTTTCAATATCCTGACTGGGTGTCATAAGACGTCCTCAGGATATTAAGCCATTGCACGCCCCCGAGGGCATGCATCGCAGCAATTGTTGTTGCAGGTGTCAGTCTGAGACCCCGCAACACCGATCTAGGTAAAGAGTCTTTGTCCAATCACGGCTGTTCACAATGTAAATAGGAAGAGCCTGTGATCGGCTTTTCCTCACTCGCCTATGACAGACGCGAGTAGAGGAGAGCCGATCGGCGGCTCTCTTGACAGCGGGGGGTCTGTGCTGATTGATTATCAGTGCAGCCCCCTCTCAGATCCCACCAGGACCACCAGTATACCACCCAGGACCACCAGTATACCGCCCAGGACCACCAGGATGGCCATCCACATTGGACACCAGGTATGCCCCCTAGACCCCCAGGGAAATGCAGTCTGTGCCCAGGCAGCTGCCAATCAATGCCCAGGCAGCTGCCAATCAACGCCCAGTGACAATGCCTTCCACTGCCAGTGCCACCAGGGATACCCATCACTGCCTCATATCAGTGCTGCGTATCAGTGCCCATCAATGTCACATATCAATGCCCATCAGTGCCCAGCAGTGGCGCCTATAAGTGCCCAGCAGTGCCACCTATCATTGCCACCCATAAGTACCCATCTTTCCAGCCTATCAGTGCCCATCAGTGTTGCCTATCAGTGCCCACCTGTGCCACCCATGAGTGCCCACCAGTGCCACCTATGAATGCCCATCAGTGCTACATATCAGCATATCAGTGCCACCCATCAGTGCCACCTACCAGTGCCCATCAGTGCCTCATATGTGCATATGAGGCACACATGGAAAGGAAATTGACAGCAGTTTTAACCATCCCCTACTTTATAAGGCTCCATGCACACCGGAGCTCATAAACTGTAGTTTATTGGAGTTTGGGCATTTTTTTTTTTAAAAGCCCATAAACTCCTGTTAGCCTATGTGTCCATGCACACATGGACGTTTTTTAGCTTTAATGAGCAGTGGAGTTTTTTGGCATTTTTCTGAATGCCAGAAATTTGCGTTCAAAGTGCTGCTTTTCACCAGCAAAAAACAGTAAACACGCATAGACCCTTATAAACGCTCATAAACACGCGTTAATTAGTGTTCGGCATTCTATGTTTTCAATGCATTGTGGGAGTTTGGAATGTACTGTGGGATTTTTGGAGTGTCCTCTGTGTATTTTTATTAAAAACGCTCATAAACGCTAGTATAAAACACTGTTAAAAGCAGGTTTTTCAACCAGCATTTTCTGCCAGCAATCTGGCGTCCAGAAAAAGCTTTTGAGCTTCAGTGTGAATGGAGCCTAAACAAAAAAAGTGTCGGTTTTAGATTTACTTTAACCACTTGCCGACCGCCGCACGCCGATGTACGTCGACAGAATGGCACGGGCAGGCATAAGGGCTTACATGTACGTCCCTTGCCTCCCGCGGGTCGGGGGCCCGATCGGGCCCCCGCCCGGTGCCTGCGGCGGTCGGTATTCGTTCGGGAGCGATCCCGGACGAGGGGACGGCCATTCATTCATGGCCACCCCCTCGCGATCGCTCCCGGCGAATGAAATTGTCCGGTGACATCACTTCCTCTCCTGTAATGTAAACACAGGAGAGGAAGTGATGTATTCTCTCCTCCGTGTCGGTAGTTTTCGTTCCGGCACCGAGGAGAGAACATCGGTGAGTTGCACAAGCACTACACTACACAGTAGAACATGCCAGGCACACTCACACCCCCCCTTTACCCCCCGATCACCCCCCAATTACCCCTGCCCCCCCCAGTCACAGTGACACCAATTGCTTTTTTTTTTTTTTTTTTTTGCATTGGTGTCATTTGTGACTGTAATAACTGTTAGGGCAGTTAGGGTTAGCCCCCTTTAGTTCTAATGTGCCCCCCTAACCCCCCCAATAAAGGTTTAACCCCGTGATCACCCCCCGTCTCCAGTGTCACATAAGGCAGGGTTCACATTGCAGCGGTTTATGAGAACGAATGTGATTCGCACCGCACTGCAGTGCAAATCACATCCGATCTCTGTGCGATTCGAGTTCAGCCATTCGCCGCACCCGCCACACCCGCCGCACCCGCCGCAAATTCGCACGGGACCCTTTTTTTGGCCCGCAGCAGAATCGGATCGCATGGGTGTTCACACCATGCGATCCGAGTTTGCAGATCGCACTGCGATATGCGAACTGATCTGGGGGTGTCAGTAACATTTCACTGACACTCCCAGCAGTTCGCATAGGGCAGTGTGAACTGCCGCCGGGAGGCATGCGATGCGGGAACCCGCCGCGGATTCGTGGCGTTTCCGCATCGCTCCAGTGTGAACCCAGCCTAATAAGCGATCATTTTTCTGATCGCCGTATTAGTGTCACAGGTGACGCTAGTTAGGCAGGTAGGTATTTAGGTTCGCCGCAGCTTTTTATAGCGCCAGGGACCCCCATATACTACCGCATAAAGCCCCCTGATTGCCCCCTAGTTAACCCTTTCACCAGTGATCACCATATAACTGTTACAGGTGACGCTGGTTGGTTAGTTATTTTTTTATAGTTTCAGGGCACCCGCCATTTATTACCTAATAAAGGTTTAACCCCCTGATCACCCGGCGGGTGTCATTTGTGACTGTAATAACTGTTAGGGCAGTTAGGGTTAGCCCCCTTTAGTTCTAAGGTACCCCCCTAACCCCCCCAATAAAGGTTTAACCCCGTGATCACCCCCCGTCGCCAGTGTCACTAAGGCTGGGTTCACATTGCAGCGGTTTATGAGAACGGATGTGATTCGCACCGCACTGCAGTGCAAATCACATCCGATCTCTGTGCGATTCGAGTTCAGCCATACAGATAGTATGGCTGAATTCGTGTCGCACCCGCCGCACCCGCCGCACCCGCCGCAAACTCGCACGGGACCCTTTTTTTGGTCCGCAGCAGAATCGGATCGCATGGGTGTTCACACCATGCGATCCGAGTTTGCAGATCGCACTGCGATATGCGAACTGATCTGGGGGTGTCATTAACATTTCACTGACACTCCCAGCAGTTCGCATAGGGCAGTGTGAACTGCCGCCGGGAGGCATGTGATGCGGGAACCCGCCGCGCATTCGTGGCGTTCCCGCATCGCTCCAGTGTGAACCCAGCCTAATAAGCGATCGTTTTTCTGATCGCTGTATTAGTGTCACAGGTGACGCTAGTTAGGCAGGTAGGTATTTAGGTTCGCCGCAGCTTTTTATAGCGCCAGGGACCCCCATATACTACCGCATAAAGCCCCCTGATTGCCCCCTAGTTAACCCTTTCACCAGTGATCACCATATAACTGTTACAGGTGACGCTGATTGGTTAGTTATTTTTTTTATAGTTTCAGGGCACCCGCCATTTATTACCTAGTCTCACTAGTGTACCCCTAAATTTAGGGGTGTCTACTTTCCAAAATGGGGTCATTTGGGGGGGGGGGGGTTTGTGCCATCTTGGCATTTTATGGCCTTCAAAACTGTAACGCCCTTAGAAAGCCTGAAGGCGGTGCTTGGTTTTCGGGGCCCCGTACGCGGCTAGGCTCCCAAAAAGTCCCACATATGTGGTATCCCCGTACTCAGGAGAAGCAGCAGAATTTATTTTGGGGTGTCATTTCACATATGCCCATGGCATGCGTGAGCAATATATCATTTAGTGACAACTTTGTGAAAAAAAAAAAAAAAAAAAAAAAGTTTGTAATTTTCCCGCAACTTGTGGCAAAATATAAAATATTCCATGGACTCAACATGCCTCTCAGCAAATAGCTTGGGGTGTCTACTTTCTAAAATTGGGTCATTTGTGGGGGTTTTGTGCCATCTTGGCATTTTATGGCCTTCAAAACTGTAATAGGTAGTGAGGAGTGAAGTCAAATATTTACGCCCTTAGAAAACCTGAAGGCGGTTCTTGGCTTTCGGGGCCCCGTACGCGGCTAGGCTCCCAAAAAGTCCCACATATGTGGTATCCCCGTACTCAGGAGAAGCAGCAGAATTTATTTTGGGGTGTCATTTCACATATGCCCATAGCATGTGTGAGCAATATATCATTTAGTGACAACTTTGTGAAAAAAAAAAAAAAAAATTTAAAGTTTGTAATTTTCCCGCAACTTGTGGCAAAATATAAAATATTCCATGGACTCAAAATGCCTCTCAGCAAATAGCTTGGGGTGTCTACTTTCTAAAATGGGGTCATTTGTGGGGGTTTTGTGCCATCTTGGCATTTTATGGCCTTCAAAACTGTAATAGGTAGTGAGGCGTGAAATCAAAAATTTACGCCCTTAGAAAGCCTGAAGGCGGTGCTTGGTTTTCGGGGCCCCGTACGCGTCTAGGCTCCCAAAAAGTCCCACATATGTGGTATCCCCATACTCAGGAGAAGCAGCAGAATTTATTTTGGGGTGTCATTTCACATATGCCCATAGCATGTGTGAACAATATATCATTTAGTGACAACTTTGTGTAAAAAAAAAAAAAATAATTTTTTTTGTCATTATTCAATCGCTTGAGGCAAAAAAATAAAATATTCAATGGGCTCAACATGCCACTTATCAATTTCCTCAGGGTGTCTACTTTCCAAAATGGGGTCATTTGGGGGGGTTTTGTACTGCCCTGCCATTTTAGCACCTCAAGAAATGAGATAGGCAGTCGTAAACTAAAAGCTGCGTAAATTCCAGAAAACGTACCTTAGTTTGTAGATGTGACAACTTTTGCGCAAACCAATAAATATACAATTATTGACTTTTTTTTTACCAAAGACATGTGGCTGAATACATTTTGGCCTAAATGTATGACTAAAATTGAGTTTATTGGATTTTTCTAATAACAAAAAGTAGAAAATATCATTTTTTTTCAAAATTTGCGGTCTTTTTACGTTTATATCGCAAAAAATAAAAATCGCAGAGGCAATCAAATACCATCAAAAGAAAGCTCTATTTGTGGGAAGAAAAGGACGCAAATTTTGTTTGGGTACAACATTGCATGACCGCGCAATTACCAGTTAAAGCAGCGCAGTGCCAAAGTGTAAAAAGACCTCTGGTCATTTACCAGCAAAATGGTCCGGTCTGAAGGTGGTTAAAGGGTAACTCCACTTTCGTGGGGGAAAAAAATAGCAAATAAAGAAAAAATAATATAGCACATATAATTGCGACACTAATCATATTGTAATTTAATGTTATTAAAAATTACTTTTCCTTTTCAATCTGCAGCCACTGTACTTTTCTGAGAATTCAATGCAATATGGCTACCTGGAGTTCTTCTGTACACAGAGTGTGTACTGACCACTCCCCAGAAACATAATTTCCTACTTGTATGTTTGGTTCACTAATTTTCTCAGAAGTCTGCCTAAGATACAAGTCATATTTCATGCATCCCCTGCAATAAAACTTTCATTTTAGGAGAGATACTTTCAATAGGAGCATGTCTAAAGGGATACAGGCCCACCAGATTTCATCAATAGTGTCCTGCAGCTGCACACCTGACAGTTAATTATGAAACCACTCCCATTAGACCCACTCAGTACAGAGGCACAGACAAACGCACATGCATTTCTTCAGAATAACAAAAGGTAGGAATCTGCAACAAAGGTTGTTATAATCCTTGCAATGTACATAGATCACCCTGAAGGAATTCTTTTTTTCTCAACAAAAGTGGAGTTACACTTTAAGTCTTCTCTTGCCTGCATGTTACATCTTGTAGGGAGTAATACAATCTTGATTAATTAACCTTGATAAATATTATATCTGTTTAAAGATCTTCTACTTGCTACTTGATACTACTAACAAGTCACTGATAGCACAGCATTTTACTTATTTATAATCATTTTAACTGGACCTCATGAAAGTTTATAGACATGCTAGTATTGTCTTCTGATCTTATAAAAAAAACATCTCATTGACTCATCTGCCTCTTGTTCTCAGCAAATCTTTCCTTTCACTCCCCTAGTACTTTTATAGATTCAAGTAACAAGAGTGGGCCGGCTGGGCCTTTGTCTGTAATGAAGGGCTTTATTATGATAGATTAGAGCTGTACCCATCTTATTATGAGGTCACAAACAACTGCCTATGAGAACGACATCTACATGATCTCATTCTTCTAATTTCATGTTCTGTGTGTGTCCTTTATTGCTACCTAAAATATCACAACTGAATCAAGATAAAATTATTGCCAGCCTGTTGTGCGATGGGTAGGACTTTGTCTTTTTGTGGGATCAACGTGCTATGTATATGGTATTTACCAGAAATCAATACTAAACCTAAAAAAATATGAATATTCTTATTTTGTATTTAAGGCCCCTTTCACACTGGGGCGGTGCAGGCATCGGCGGGAAAGCGGCGCTATTTTTAGCGGCGGTATTCGGCCACTAGCGGGGTGGTTTTAACTCCTGCTAGTGGCCGCAAAAGGGTTAAAACCGCCCGCAAAGTGCTGCTTTGCGGGCGGTATAGCCACGCTGCCCCATTGATTTCAATGGGTAGGAGCGGTTTAGGAGCGGTGAATACACCACTCCTTCACCGCTCCAAAGATGCTGCTAGCAGGACTTTTTTTACTGTGCTGCTAGCGCACTGCTCCAGTGTGAAAGCCCCCTTTATTCAGACACTATACAGCCGTAGCGCCTGAAAAACGCCTCAGTGTGAAAGGGGCCTAAGTGCTTTCTTTATCACTGTCATGGGCTTTTGAGCTCAGTTGCCTGCTTGCTGTAAACAATAGCAATGATAGTTTAACCCAATCTAACACTAAATTTGATTCCATTTTTCTATGACTGTTATTAATTACAGCTACTGGACTGTGCAACGCAACACGTGTATTAAGGAATAAATTCTCATTTTTTTCAAAGGAAAAAAGATGATCTCTCTGATTAGAATGCAGTTAAGGATCTGTTTGAACTCTAAAACAACTTTAACCTCTAGGCAACGACAGTACGCAAATATGTGGCCTCTCGGCGGGTGTGCCTTGGTGATCCCGACGCAGTTACTGGCAGATAACGGAAAGCTCCTGATCACAAGAAGAGATCATGGCAGTCACATGATCATAAACACCGCCTCCCAGCATCTGAAATCCCTTAAAGGTTCAGGAGATGCAGGCGCAAAGGGGTTAAAAAACATTAGCACATGCACAATGGGGGTCCTGCTATTTTATGAGTGTGTGTTTCTGAGTTATTTATTTTTACATTATATATATTATATATTATTATTCAGTTTGAGAAAGTGGTTTGACATCCAGGCTGATATGTCTGTTAGTAAATCCGTGAAGTGTGAGGAGACTGATGGGGTGAGCTGAGGGGCAGAGAGATAGATTTGGGTGTCATCAGCATATAAATGGTAGTGGAAGCCATTGGAGACCCAGGGATTATGTATAGATTGAGAAAAGTAGAGGTCCAAGGACAGAACCTTGGGGGACCCAAATGGTAAGAGGAGTTGGAGAGGAGGAAGTGGAGTTATAAGTTACACTGAAGGTGTGATGAGATAGGTAAGATTCGACCAATGGAGAGTACAGCCATGGAGACCAAGAAAATTTGTTTTTTGAGGAGGAGGGGGTGGTCAACTGTATCAAAGGCAGCGAAAATGTCCAAGAGTAAGAGTACGGAATAATGACCATTGGTTTTGGATGTTAGTAAGCTGTTTGTGAGTTTTAGGAGGGCAGTTTGGGTGGAGTGCTGTGGGCGAAATCCAGACTGACGAGGATCAAGACAGTTATTCTCAATGAGGTGGTCACTCAGTCAGTTGTAGACTACATGTTCAAGGAGATTGGAGGCAAAAGGGAGTAAAGAGATGGGTCTTATGTTGTTAAGATTGGTTGAGTCTAGCGAGGCCTTTTTTGGTATGAGAGTGACTAGCACATGTTTTAGAGGGTAGGGGAAGATGCCAGTAGAGAGGGAGAGGTTAAAGATATGAGTTAAAGAGCGTAGGATAGAGCCAGATGGTGACAGTAGTATTTGAGAAGGAACAGGGCCAAGGTGGCAGGAGGTTAGGTGGGAGTTAGAAAAAAGTTTAGTGACTTCTTCTATACTAGCTAGGTTAAAAGTAGTATTAGGAAGTGTTGATTGTGCAGGAGGACAAAGAGTGTAAAGTGAGGGTGATATCTGTAGAGTGGAGATCTCAAGACGAATTGTCTCAATCTTATTTTTGAAGTGATTAGCAATTTCCTGGGCAGTGAGTAAGTTAGTGGGTGGAGGTAATGGAGGATGAAGTAGAGTAGTAAAGGTAGAAAAAAGTTGACAGGGACTGCGTGAGAGGGTATTATTGAAAGTGATAAATGTCTATTTGGCAGTGTGGAGGCAGGAATGGTATTTTTGGCGGTCAGATTTATATTGGCTAAAAGCTTGCTGTGACTTAGTCTTAGGCCACAGATGCTCAAGAGCGTGGCTCTGTTTTTTGAGGCTTCTGGTATTGTCTATCTACCAAGGTTGTAACGGTCAGGGCCTGATTTTGTGTGTAGTGAGGGGGGTGAAGGTATCTATCTATCTATCTTAGTACATGGTACAGCAGGCACATATCAGGATCATGAAGTGTTGGTGTAAGACCCCTTTCACACTGGGGCACTTTGCAGGCACTACAGCGCTAAAAATAGTGCCGGAAAAGCTCCGGTCTCTCCAGTGTGAAAGCCTGAGGGCTTTCACACTGGAGCGGTGTGCTGGCAAGACGCTAAGAAAAAGTCCTGCTAGCAGCATCTTAGGAGCGGTGAAGGAGCGGTGTGTATACCGCTCCTGCCCATTGAAATCAATGGGCAGCATGGCTATGCGGGTGGTTTTAACCTTTTCTCGGCTGGTTTTAACCCTTTCTTGGCCACTAGTGGGGTGCTTTTACCCCCGTTAGCGGGGCACAAAATTGGCGGTAAAGCGCTGCTAAAAATAGTGGCACTTTACCGCCGATGCACCCACTGCCCCAGTGTGAAAGGAGCCTTACAACCTCTTTAATTCTTGTCTCCATTCACCGCTGGCAATGGACTATAGCTATTCTCTTGACTATGCCTCTTTTGCTTTCCATGGCATCATCTATTCCTAGTTGATTTTGTCCACCACTCTTTGTGAACCCACTAGCTCAGTATCTATGTTCCGTCCAGTCCATGAAGTTCTGATTCACCCACTAGCTTTTTAGAGTATCTAGCCTCTTTACTCTGCATCTATAATTTACCATGGCACCATGACAGATACTGTTATACTGTAGAAACCTACTGAAGCACATGCTTCTATTTAGTTGCAATTTAGAACGCATCACTGCTTTCCAATCTGCTCTCTGCCATGTGCTGTCAACAAAAGTAAAGCAGACATGATGGGGAACTGATTCTACAGTTCCCTATCAGGCTCCACCCACCCAGTTACAAGTCATTTCTCAAACATGGGCATTACCATATTTGGGTAATCACTTTTGTTTACATTCTTCTGTCTGCCGGTCTTTCCGGCCCGGGGATACAGCCCTGTGGGGGAAGCTGTCACATCCCTTCTGTACACCAGCTCAGAGTCTTAATTACCGACAGTTTCCTAATCTGAGAAGTGGTGATAATTCTTTAACACTTATGTAACGATTGGTGCACTAGAGACCAAGAGAACAAAACAAAACTCCAACCTTAGTAGTAGCTGAAAGAAGCTCCACACCCCCGAAGAGGAAAACATCAATTATAAAATCAGCGCTAACTATTAATGTCTTTTCCACCCCAGGCCACAATATGTCCTTCCAGGTATCTTCAACACCTTAATAGCATGGAATCCACATAATCTTCACTGATCCTGGATATTTAATAGTGCTGCACACAACAAGACGATTCATCTCAAAAAGAAAAAAAGCTTTATATGGTGTAATATGTTTAACTCCATATATGCACAAACTACATTCTTATAATAGGCTTACATTAATACATTTATCAAAAAACATCTCCTGAAGTGCATCCTTCTTTATACACCCTTACCCTCCAAATGATAAAAATCAGCCTTCCGTTTGACTCAATAAACTTCTTCTCTTGTAAACTTGTATCCTTTCTGGAAAAAGTCCACTAGTCATCATGTAGTCAATCCATGTACCTTACCAAATCTGCTCTTTTTCTTGTAACTTGTAGCTGTCCTTCGGACACAGCTGATCACAGATTGGGGTATAGAGCCAATCACAGCGACCCTTTGCCATGTGATCAGCTGTGTCCAATCACAGCCGATCACAATGTAAACATAATTGCTGATTATCATTATCCCTCTCCTTGAGCTGACACAGCGTGTGTAGAGGAGAGCCAGTAACTAGCCAGTGTGAAAGGGGACATCTACTTTGATAATCAGGGCACTGATCATCAGTGTCCTGATTATCAATGCAGCTCTAGCAGTGCCCATCAGTGCTGCCAATCAGTGCTGCCTCATCAGTGTCTCCTCTTCAGTGCACATTAATGAAGGAGAAAAATTACCTCTTTGCAAAATTTTATAACAGAAACTGAGAAAGATGGGGTTTTTTTTTCAAAGTTTTCAGCCTTTTTCTCCATTTGTTTAGTAAAAAATAAAAAACCCAGCAGTGATTAAATAGCACCAAAAGAAACCTTTATTTGTGTAAAAAAAATGATAAAATTTGGGTACAGTGTTGCATGACTGCACAATTGTCATTCAAAGTGCGACAGTGCTGAAAGCTGAAAAATGGCCTGGGCAGGAAGGGAGTGAAAGTGCCCGGTAGGCAAGTGGTTAAAGTGACAGTAGTAAGAACTACCTGATTTTGCTGCAATGTTACCAACACTGGCACAAATGCTTGCCTGATATAGGTGCAGGCAGTTCCTAAGTGAACTACTGCCAGATATCTGTCCTTAGAGCTAATATGAATTCCCCTGATGGTGTTGTTAGTCCAAGCAAAAGATAGGAGCACACTATATTTCTGGAACATCAACAATTATTCTTCTGTACTTGCAGCATGTTTAAAAGGAGAAAACATGGGGAAATGTGCGTGGTTTACAGAAATCTACAACATGAATACTCGTATTGTTAAGCAATAGTTGATATTTTAATATAATATATTTTAAATATGTTTGTATTATTTTAATAATAGTGGTTTTCCTTAAATGTACCTATGAATAATAGTACTAATACACAGATATATGTGAATTATCAAGCACTTTTTCTTCCAAAATACTTAAAAAAAATTTTTGGAGGATACATAACAGTGATAAAATTATCATTACTGAGTTGCATGGAATGCCACACAAATATAAAGGCAACTGCTCACTGCAGGGCTTATAAATAGTGCCAACTTATCCAAGCCAAAGGAGATAATATAAAAGCCTCTTCTGTTACATGGACCATAGCTTAATTACGTGTGACCTTTAGCTATTCTCTCCTGATATCTCTAGTGCATAGTAACCCCTCCTGACACTACAAGGCATTAAACAATGAAAAGGGGCTTTTCTTCAGAGATCTGAGATGTAGGAAAGCAATTGTGGTATTTCCCCCTTGATATTGGATTGAAATGTTCCTCTCAGAAAGGACCATTGTTTAGACGTTG
The DNA here is from genome assembly GCF_037356315.1 of Lithobates pipiens. Taxonomy (NCBI): domain Eukaryota; kingdom Metazoa; phylum Chordata; class Amphibia; order Anura; family Ranidae; genus Lithobates; species Lithobates pipiens. Next base: position 100,907,640 of record NW_027507758.1, on the reverse strand, counting down.
GGATTAACACAAGTAATATATCTGCTTTTACATCCACTTAGGAGCCCAATGTAATTCAAATCAGTCATTTGTAAATACAATTTTAATTGTAAATTCCAGAGCAATGCCAAATGCCATGCCATTTTTACAAATATTGTATTAATTAATTTTGTACAAAAGATGTAACTATACATATTTTGATGGCGCTGGAAAATTCTATGTGCATTTTATTTTCTCAAAAAATATTATACACATTACATGCTGCATATAAAAATGAAAGAGACCTCAACAGTAACAATAACTGTATTCTGGTAACTGCATTAAATTAATACAAATATTAAAATCATGCAATACCGGTATATGTTTTTTTTATTTATTTTTATTTGACATTACTTAATTAATATGAATCTACATTTCCTACAGGTCAAGCTGCCCGGGAAAAGTGACAGTTGGGATAAATCATATAACACATCCAGGTTATTTAGCTTCAGCTTTTGTTTATATGGATTAAACCTTTGTTCTGGAAAAAAAAAAGAATTACAACAACTATTTTACAGAGAGAAAAAAAATGCTATGTTATTGCAAAAGACAGACTGCATTATATATATTAGTATTTTTTTTTTTTTTGTTCAAACTCTAGATTTGTCACCATAACAAGAGATGAGAATACGGGTTGAATTAATAAAGGCAAATGGACAGTGCACATTGCAAGTGCAGTTGCACTGTGCACCGTTCATTTGTTCTAGAGCTTAGTATATGAGGTGAAGCTTCACTTTGCAAAGAATACCCAATCATGTGCAAGAAAAAAAAAACTGCATTTTTGCTTGCACATGATTGGATGATTGAGGTCAGCAGAGCTTTCCCTCATTTAATAAGCTCTGGAACAACTGCATTTTGCACAGTGCAGCTGTACTTGAAAAGTACAAAGTCTATTTTACCTTTAGTAAATCCACCCCTAAATATTTTAATGGTGACACCTGTTCTGGGAGAGCAGTTTTTCTCTCACCTCGTGTTACTCCAAGACAATAAGGGACATTTTTTTTTTTTTTAGACAGTTAAATAATAATATTTCATGCTGGTGTTTCATATTTACAATTTCCTGCCAGAATGTGAAGCTCTGGACAAATTTTCACATATTTTCCAGATTAATATTTACTGCCTCAATGGCCTATTTTTTTCATGCCAAAGTGGCTTGGATTCACACACAGCTGAAGCAGTTTGAGGAGTGATCCTTGCCCTGTACTCTCCTGGTGCCCGAGGTCAAATATTACACAGCTATCCTGCTGCCAGTGGCAACTCGCTAGCTTAATGATTACTATAAGAGCTTACTTACTTACTCCAACAGCATTGCTCTCTCTGGCTGAAGCAACGACTAGTCAAAGACTTGGTACTACTAAGTGCTGCTGGGTACCATTAAAATTATCAGCACTAGATTGGATTGTTTAGATACTCAGGTGGCTCAGCAACAAAGGGTGGGTGGGTGGCACCACATCCATATAAAAACATATGTTATGTTTATATTTTCATAAAATTGGGATACACTTAAACCTTGCAATTTAGCAAGCAGAGTAGGCTGAGTCCAGTGTGTTTGCTTAAATGCTTTCATGTTTGACACTGTAAATAAGAAGTAATTATCTGCTAAAACCATTCTTCATGTTTGAGAACATGTCCATAGTTCATCTGCAATTTCTGACTTAAGATATTAATTTTGTAACATTTTATATGAATTCCAGTGTATACATCTAAACTCAATGGAACATTCAACATTGATTATTTGGTAATATACAGTAGTAAAGAAGTGTTGCTAATGTTAGCTTAAAGGAAATCTCAAGGTTTATGACAATGATGGAACTTGAAAAGTATACGTTTACAGGAAATATCAAAGCAGCCTTGTAGTAATTCTAAACCTTCAATACTAGAACATACGCATTATTATTAGTATTATGTTACTGTGGCATTCCAACAAAGATTAAGCCATAAGTATTGAGTAAAATGTTATCTTATTACTGTATGTTATTTATCAGTAGTTGCTGGTAGTTGTAGGGATAGGAGAATTGGCCCATGTTCAATTCGTGGGGGGGATCAAATCTTGTTTGAATTTTGCCAAACCCAAATTGAAAGGCAAATCTCATTGAAGTATTTGGGGAGGAGGGGTGGCAACTTGAAACTTGGATAATTTCAAGGCTAATAGGCACATTGTTGTAAAAAAAAAAAAAAGGCCATGAGGAACTGGGAACTGTCATAGGGGACATTTAACAAAGCAAAAAAAAAAATGTCCACCCACTTTACAAGCATACATTTTCTATACAAAGACAAGGTCTTTGATTCTTTCAACATGAACTATTTCCAAAATAACAAGCCACATACATGGTTATAACAGCTTCAATAACACCAGTCTATACATTTGTATCTTTGCACTCCAGCCATGTGGTAATCTAATATGGCCTCATAGGGTAATAGTTCAGACTTGAGAGGACTTACTTCAAAACTGATCCCTAAAGTGGTTGCCAGAAGAAGGAGCGTTGCTGTGGTGTTACTACCACATCATAAATGTTCACAGGCATTCCAGGCTTCCCAAGCTTCAAGGGCATCAGACCCTACCATATACATTCCTCCCAAGTGAAAACAACCCCTGCTCCAGAACTACACTGTATTATGACTTTTTCTGGTGCCTCCTCCCTTCCCATATATAGACTAGGGGCAGGACTTCTATGCCAAGAAGACATGACAAACTCAAGAGTTCAGTATTATTTGCTATTATTTGTTATTTGCTGTCTGTTTATAATAATGACTCCACCTACCCCTCTTCTTCAGTATATCAGGAACCACACCAAATAAATAAATAAATATACAATATAAATATACTATATATATATATATATATATATATATATATATATATATATATATATATATATATATATTATATTACTCCTGTCAGATCTGAATTAGAGATCCTTTGTAGCACTCCCTTTCTTATACATCTCAACTATTTAGCCAAGGTCTGCCTGCTACACTGACATCACTAAAATTATAGTTCTCCACACCATCTAGACCTCAGAAATTCTTCACACCCACTTTTCTAGCCACACGTGTGCAGTGGCACATCTGCCCATGCTGGTTGTACCGACATGTTTATGTCAGTGGAAGTGGGTTAGGGGACAGATCCTCCAGCGAATCTTGTGTATATAAAGGCACCCCCTGAGTATGCATCACTTGACTTGGCTTTCCATGGGGGATGCTTGTTATTGCCACTGTTAAAGAAGGATAGGCAACTATATTCTCTATTTTGTGGGGTTGTTTTTTCCAATGGTGGGAGCTGCTTAGGGAATGTCTTATTACTTTCCTTTTCCTACTCTTTTTTGTAGTACCTCAAAGTGGCCCATGATTCCTGTGTCTGGAATTGTATATGAAGCATGAGATCATTGTTCCCCAGTAGTATATACTGTTTAATATGTGAATTTGTATATACGCTCTATGCTGTGATTATAATGATACATACTTTTCCTATCATCAGCAACTGAAGGGTTTCCTTAACCACTTCAGCCCCGGAAGAATTTACCCCCTTCCTGACCAGAGCACTTTTTGCGATTCCGCACTGTGTTGTTTTAACTGACAATTGTGCGGTTGTGCGATGTGGCTCCCAAACAAAATTGACGTCTTTTTTTTCCCACAAATAGAGCTTTCTTATGGTGGTATTTGATCACCTCTGCATTTTTATTTTTTGCACTATAAACAAAAAAAGAGCGACACTTTTGAAAAAAAAATGCATTATTTTTTACATTTTGCTATAATAAATACCCCCCAAAAATATATAAAAAAACATTTTTTCCTCAGTTTAGGCTGATACATATTCTTCTACATATTTTTGGTAAAATAAGCGTTTATTGATTGGTTTGCACAAAAGTTATAGCGTTTACAAAACAGGGGATAGTTTTATGGCATTTTTATTAATAATTTTTTTTTTTACTACTTATGGCAGTGAACAGCGATTTTTATTGTGACTGCAACATTATGGTGGACACATTGGACATTTTTGACACATTTTTTGGACCATTGTCATTTATACAGCAATCAGTGCTATACAAATGCACTGATTCCTGTGTAAATGACGCTGGCAGTGAAGGGATTAAACACTAGGGGGCAGTGTAGGGGTTAAGGTTGTCCTGGGGAGTTTTTCTAACTGTGGGGGGCGTGGCTACCTGTGACATGTCACTGATCTCTGCTCCCGATCACAGGGAGCAGAGATCAGTGACATTGTCACTAGGCAGAACAGGGAGATGCTTGTTTACATTAGCACCCCCGTTCTTCCTCTCCGTGAGGCGATCGCAGGTATCCCTGTGGTGATCAAGTGGGACAGCGACCTGACTCCCGGAGCTTGCCGTGGGTCGACTCTTAAAGGGCAACATACAGGTACATTAGTTTGCCTGTACGAGCTCTTCTGCCGACGTATATATCGGCGTGAGGTGGTCGGCAAGCGGTTAAGAAGTGCAATTTGTGTAATGCTTTGAGATACTGCATCCCTTGATGTCCCAGTCTTTTATAATTTAGAAGTTTTCCTGTTGTGTATATTCATATGCTTTCATGACTAATCTACTATTTATGTAAATATGCAGTGAGTGTTACGCTGAATGTAATAATGTAATAATTTTTAATCTCTAGTTTGATTTTAATATTTCTAATACAATAAAACATATGAAACTGTAATACTGTAGCCATTCATGTTCATTCTGTATATATATATACAGAATGTATATATATATTCTGTATGTATGTATATATATATATATATATATATATATATATATATATATATATATATATATATATATACATATATATATATATATTCTTTTGATCCAAACCCCTGTTTCTGTTTAGGTGTCAGGAGTGTGTTATGATCCTGTTCCATGACATCTGCTGGTCTCATTCCAGCATCCTGGTTTGGGCAGAGCTGCACTCTCCCTGACTGACTGCCCACCTGCAGGTTGATTGATGTAGACACTGCCTTTGAGTGGAGTCTAAACCAGTTTTAATCCCGCCAAGCCCTTAGTGTCTTCCTTGAGATAGTGTTTGCAATATGTGCTTCAAGTTCCCTGTTTACCTGTCTAGTTCCCACGCCTTGACCTTTACCTTTGCCCGATCCCACCTTGATAGGTAGTTCAGATTTTCTTGTTATCAACCTTGGATTGGAGTTTGGATTATTCTTTGAACTCTGCCTGCCTTTTGACCACAGATTTGACCCTGACTACTCTCTGAACATTATCTGCCCTTAATCCGATTCCGGCCTGTAGTACCTATTTGCTGTGCTGAGCTTGTGCCTGCCCCCTTTTTTTTGTAACCAGGCACTATAGTATTGTGTAAAAGACTTGTGGGAAACCAAGTACTGGTAGGCCTGCTTGCCTTATGGGAAAGGGGGCTGTTATAGGTGAAGAACACAGCTATAGTGGCTGACCACCTTCAATAGGGGTAGGTTTGACCTTAGGACTAGATTTAAAGTTCTGGTTTACAGACATGTATTTGTTTTACTGTATCTCTGTTAACATGTTTTATCCAGTGGAGATGTGAACAAAACACAATTGGCACGAAAAAAAAAGATATTTCTTGGAATCACTAACCAAAACATTATCTTCTGGTAAGAGTGTTAATTGTTGATAGATGACACTTGAAAAATAGTCAAATGGCCCAACTAAAATTGTTTCCTAAGCCTTGTTTTCTGTTATACTCACATTGTTATTAAGTTCATTATTTTGGCTAGCTTTGACATTTTTATCATTTATTAATCAGTAAGCTATCCATACAATGGACATCCTTTTAAACATTAAACCAAACATGAAATCAGTTTCATATCTCAGAATGTTTCTCTGATTGTCAAGTATTAAAAACCAGAACCATCAAAGGTTGTGATTTCATGCTGAGTGAGTGTGGTCTGCATGTGAAATATGTTTACATGTAAAGAAAGACCCACCATGGCAATGACTTTATTATTACTGTTTCTTAACCACTGGACTGTGAACTGCCTGGAGACTGACTACCAACAGACCATAGCCACCTAAGCAGGTCTAGTTAGAAAATGAATTATTAATAATGTACCTTAATTTTAAAAATAATTATATTCAAAATGGATTTTAGCAAAACTTTATATTCTTTATCAGTGTCAATAAACACATGAAGTTGGCTGCTCTACCGGGCAAAGTACTGTTCCTTAAAAATATCTCAATATTATCATGTATTTTAATTAACACACTCACATCTTACAAATGCTCATAACGAAGCTCATTCTACTACAACAAAGCTTCCACATCACATTTTATTGACAGAAAGATAGTTTGCAAACCATTGCTTTCACTTACTGACTTTTTTATTTTATTGAACTATTTGGGAGAGGTTGAGTATATTGCGTGGCACATCTTTTAAAACAACATTTTCATTTGCACAAGTTACATATTCATGTGATAGGATATTCATGTGATGGGAAATGAAAAAACGTCTCATAACCAAATCCATAAACATGTTATTTTCAGTGTTAAGTGCCAATTACGTTAAGCAGGTTGTAAAGTATGAAAATGACATGATTACTTGGGATTCTCCTCATCTGCCTTGATATAGTTTTGCGATGAATACTTAGCTCTCTTCATCAGGTATCTTTCATACCTGATGAGAAGGCTTGAGTACTCTCAAAAACTTTCAATTATAATCATTTTAGTTACTCAATAAAGATCATCATTTTAATTTCAGTATTCACAAATATGATTATATAGGTCTCTAATTGTCTGTCTATCTATCTATCTATCTATTTATCTATCTATCTATCTATCTATCTATCTATCTATCTATCTATCTATCTAACTTTCTTTTCTATCTGTAATTCCTTTTCAGTACATTATGATTACAATGAGCTAACCAATACAGACCCTGCAGATATACTGTAATTGCGTGCTGCTAAATATATATAATTTTTTCAACACTGATCTACAGTACCTTGAAAAAGTATCCATACCCCTTGAAATATTCCACATTTTGTCATGTTACAACCAAAAACGTAAATGTATTAGATTGGGATTTTATGTGATATAACAAAACAAAGTGGCGCAAAATTGTGAAGTGGAATGGAAAATCATAAATGTTTTTCAAAATTGTTAACAGATAAATATCTGAAAAGTGTGGCATGCATTTATATTCAGCCCCTCTGAGTCAATACTTTTCAGAACCACCTTTCGCTGCAATTACAGCTGCAAGTCTTTTGGGGTGTCTCTACCAGCTTTGCACAAATAGAGAGTAAACGTTTTGCCCATTCTTCTTTGCAAAATAGCTCAAGCTCTGTCAGATTGGATGGAGAGCATCTGTGAACAGCAATTTTCAAGTCTTGCCACTGATTCTCAATTGGATTTAGGTCTGGGCTTTGACTGGGCCATTCTAGCACATGAATATGCTTTGATCAAAACCATTCCATTATAACTCTGTCTATATGTTTAGGGTTGCTGTCCTGCTGGAAGATGAACCTCTGCCTCAGTTTCAAGTCTTTTGCAGACTCTAAAGCCCTGTACACACGATCGGATTTTATGACTGTAAATGTTGAATGTGAGGCTGTTGGCGTAAGATCCAACCGTGTGTATGCTCCATCGGACAATTGTTGTTGGACTTTCCGGCAACAAATGTTGGCTAGAAGGTTTTCAAATTTTCCACCAACACATGGGTGTTGTCGGATTTTCCAATCGTGTGTACACAAGTCTGTCGGACAAAAGTCCAAAGTACAAACATGCATGCTCAGAAACAGAAGCACTTGGTCTTGTAAACTAGCGTTTGTAATGGAGAATTAACATTTGTGATGTGGAAAATTATGAAATCTCGAAATGCAGCGCACAATTATCTTCTTCTTTAATGGGATAATAATGAAGCTGCTTTGCTGGTGATACTGATGGAGTTATTGCAAACAAATTTTCAAAGGCTTATTTTTTCTAGTGATATCAAGAATAATATTATTATTATTATTTTTTTTTTTTATTTGGGCAAGTTACCACAACACCATTATCCTGTAGTTTTTAAGATCAAAGATACAAAAATGTTGGTGTTCCTTGTCAATTTTGCATTGTATTTTTTAAATGTAACTGCCTACTCCCAAACTGTAATTTGAAGTAAAACACATAGCCAACTTTTATTCTACACAATTTTTTTTATTGTGCATTAAAAAAATAAAACAAATAAAATTAGACATGCTATCTGCTAATAGAACACAAAAAAGTGCATTCTATGCATCCAAAAATATAGAAAATATACCACATCAAATCATTATTCAAAATATAATGTCAAAGCAATAACTCCAAGGCCAATAATAAATAACACTTTATCTTCTCCGATTCCGCAACATGTCTGGTTGATGACCGGCCATTCAGAATATGGCTTCTTATCTCTTTCTTTCAACAAGCATGAAAAGCATGAAAATGAATAAAGAAAAGCACAAATCAACACTCACCAAACTTCTACTAACACGAAATTAGCAGAAGGATCCCAAAGGGTGGCGCTAAAGAGCTGAAAAACCATGTAGTACATCTAGTATGTCACTACATTCGTAATTATTGGCCAAAATGTGGAAAATTTCAAGGGGTTTGAATACTTTTTCAAGGCATTGTATTATTTGTTGGTTTTGATGTAAAACGACTTGTGGGAAGGGGTGCTTGCTGATTCAAAATGCTCACACTAAAATTTCTCTGTGATGTGGTCTGGTTGGTAAATACCAGTGCATCTCTATCCTAAACAGATTGACACACCAAAACTGAGCTATTTTCAGCTTCAAGCCTAACCTGAGCTACAACTTTTTTTGTTGGACTGGAGAAGGGATTGTGGTTTCCTCCTGGGAAATGTGTCCTAAATTCCTATAAGGGCGAGAAAATTTAACTTTTTTGACTAGGGACATAGACTGGCACAAAAATAACATATTTTAGAAAAATTATTAAAGGTTATTACAAATTGACAGAAGTATTTGTTACACGTGGCCTAATTAAGCTGGATTGTGACTTAAACAGATTGCTGAGTGGTCTTCAGCAAGTTTGTGCTTTACCTGCAAGTTTGTGATTTACCTGTGCCCTAAACTGCTATATTTGCCTATCTGTGCATGACCTGACTTGCTTCTGACCTGTTTTTGGACCTGTTGTAAACTCAGCTTGTACCCGGAAACTGTTTCTGCCTTATACCATGCCTGTACTATGCTGCCTGGCTGTGAATCAACACAGATTGTATCCTGACTTTGCCTGATGTTCCTGTACCTGTTGATGACCTTTTGGATTGTGTCCTTGCTTTTCTACTGTCCATTGATTAAGTGTCACTGTCTCTTGTCCCTGTCGAGTGGGCAATGGTCATCTGGATCCTGCAGCTAACAGCTGGCGCTGCCTGCTACATTGACCCTTGTGGCACTCTGTGTTCTCACACCTCCTGTCACCACTAGGGATGAGCTTCGTGTTCGAGTCGAACGTACGTTCGACTCGAACATTGGCTGTTCGTGCGTTCGGCGAATTCCGAACGTTTTGGCCGTTCGCGTCAAAATTCGAGTGACGCGCGCGCGGACCATAATGCACTGCGTTGGCGCAGTGCATTGCTGCCCGATGATTGGCCAAGCATGCACTGTGACCCCGCATGCTTGGCCAATCGCAGCGCCGGCAGCGAGGAGAGCCATGATTGGCCACAGGCATCCTGCCTGTGGCCAATCATAGCTCAGGCTGTGTAGTGCACGCCCCACACTATATAAGGCCGCCTTTGAGGCGGCCTCGTGTAGTGTGTTACTTAGCATCTGAAGCAGTGGGTGTTCTGTGTACCTTCAACACAGTACACACCAATCGTTTTTGGCTGATTTCCTATCTTGCTGCTGTGTAGTGGTTGTTGTCTGTGCCCTGACTGCAGTATAAACCACTATATTCACCTCACCTATATAGCTAGTGATCTAGCTTTAACCACTTAACAACTGCCCATTGCCGATTAACGGCTTCAGGGGGGTTGTTTAACTCTGAGAGGCCGTTAATTAACGGCCTCCCAGAATTCTGCTCTCGCGTGCCCCGAGGTGTGTGCACTCGAGAGCATCCGTGACCGCCGGGTCGCATCACGGATCACGGTAAACGGCCGCTCATAGCGGCCGTTTACCACGTGATTGCTCCGTCAAGTGACGGAGTGATCACTTGGAAACAAACCGGCGTCATGTTATGACGCCTGTTCCTCCCTCCCCTCTCTGTACCGATCGGTACAGCGGAGGGGAAAGAGAGCGGTGTCAGCAGCGATGTGGGCTGCATCTGCAGTGCCCACATCGCTGCTCACTGAATTTAACCCCTCAATTCCCTGCCAATACTCTGCAATACCAGTGCATACTCTGCAGTACCCTGCCATTACTCTGCAGTACCCCCCATTACTCTGCAGTAACCCCCATTACTCTGCAGTACCCCCCAATACTCTGCAGTACCCGCCATTACTCTGCAGTACCCGCCATTACTCTGCAGTACCCCCAATACTCTGCAGTACCCCCAATACTCTGCAGTACCCTGCCATTACTCTGCAGTGCAGTACCCTGCCATTACTCTGCAGTACCCCCCATTACTCTGCAGTAACCCCCATTACTCTGCAGTACCCCCAATACTCTGCAGTACACTGCCATTACTCTGTAGTACCCCCCAATACTCTGCAGTACCCTGCTATTACTCTGTAGTACCCCACCAATACCCCACCAATACTCTGTAATACCCTGCCATAAATTGCCATACCCAGCCATACTCAGAGATACCCAGCCATACTCGGTGATACCCTGAAATACCCAGCCATAGACGCCCCCCACCCCTCACCGCCCTCCAGAGCTTCTACCAACTCGCCAGTACGATCAAAGCCAGAATCTTTTTTTTATTTTTTATTTCAGGCTTCCCAGCCTAGAGGTGAGATGTGGGGTCATATTGACCCCCCAGATTTCATTGTAAAGAGGACCTGTCACCCCATATTCCTATTACAAGGGATGTTTACATTTCTTGTAATAGGAATAAAAGTGATCAAAAATATATTTTTGGGGGAAAAAATGTCAAACTAAAATAAATAAAGTAAAATGAACAATAAAAAAATAAAATAAAAATTAAAGCGCCCATGTCCCCATGTGCTCGCATGTGCCACACATGTGAGGTATCGCCGAGAATGTTAGAGCGAGAGCAATAATTCTAGTCCTAGACCTCCTCTGCAACTCAAAACATGTAACCAGTAAAAAAAAATATTAAAGTGTCGCCTATGGGGATTTTTTAAGTAGCGACATTTGGCGCCATTCCACGGGCATGTGCAATTTTGAAGAGTGACATGTTTGATATCTATTTACTCAGCATAACTTCATCTTTCACTTTATGCAAACATTGGGCTAACAAGTGGTTAATAATAGAGCTTGCAGTCAGTAGTGTTAGGAGATAGTGCGTGCTGTCTGTGTGCTCTGTACCCAGTACATACCGCTAGAATATAGGTCAGGCCCCTACTTTCAAACATCCAACTTACAAACATCTCCTACTTGCAAACGCAAGGAGACAGCAGCAAGTGAGATGAAAAAACATGGACGACAAAACAAATTATACAAGGGTGATAACCCTTCCCTATGTTTTCCAAAAAGCTTAAAAATAGTTTTTTTGACTGGAGCTACACTTTAAAAATGTACCGGTTGAAAATGACAAACAGATTCAACTTAACACAACAAACCTACACAGTCCCTGTCTTGTTTGCACCGCCTGTATACTGCTGTTCTGAGTATATAGGGCCTGGGGGCCACACGCATTTCCTTTTTTTAATATGGGTACGGGGTTCCCCTTAATATGCGTACAAGACCCAAATAGGCTGGTAATGGGCAGGGGGGGCTACCCATGCCATGTTTCTCAATGATTTTCAACCATATTGCAGGAACCAGATATAACATTAAAACCGCAAGCAGTTTTAAATGGTGTTATTTCCGTTTAATGTCATTTTGTGCAGGGACTGTTCTAAACACGGGAAACACGTGGCACTTCACAGGCATACTACAGACATCCCCCAGGCACCATATTTAAAGGAATATTTCACTTTTTTTTTCACTTTAATCGTCATTAAAATCAGTGCTCCCGCCAAAACGGCCGTTTTTAAAACTTTTTTTTGCAGTGACCCATGTCCCCTGAGACAGGAGGCAGGTCCCCAAACCCTTTTTAGGACACTATCTTGCATATTAGCCGTTAAAATTAGCACTTTCCAATTCGAACGTTCGAGTCCCATAGACTTCAATGGGGTTCTAACGTTCGTACCGAACGCGGGGGGTCGTTCGCAAGTTCTGGTGCGAACCGAACCGGGGGGTGTTCGGCTCATCCCTAGTCACCACTATAAGGGGTGTTGGACAAGCAGTGCAAGAGTAGCCTCCTCTTCAGCTTGACCCCCACCAGGTATGTCACAGGTAAAGATCAGATCTTTAATTATATCCACTTATTTTACTGGGTCATTTTTCAAACTGCTTAAGTAAATGGGCAGTCACCAAATACAGAAGCCAACTAGAGATTTAGCTTTTTTCCCTTCACCTGTCACCCATTATTACCCTGGGATTTGCCGCTTTCCACTCACCAGCCTTATGGTAACACTACCAGGCTTGCTGCTATGGACATTTTCAGGTGACTCTGCTGCTTAAATCTTTCCTGATAATGTTGGTTTGAATCAAATTGTCCATGGATAAGTGCAACAACATGCTATTGCCAAGCATAAAGTTGACAGAAACCCTCAAACAAAAAATGAAATATACAGCAGATGGAGAGGCCTGTAGAGAACAAAGGATCACCCACTCATATACAGGCGGAAATGTGGTGAAAGATGATAGTATCTCCAAATATCACCCAAACCATCCTCTCCGCTCCTACCAAGACCTTGTGCTATCTAGCTCCCTTGTCTCCTCCACCCATTCTCATCTCTAGGACTTCTCCAGAGCCTTTCCCATCCTCTGGAACTCACTATTTCAATCTGTCTGGTTATATCCTACTCTGTCCACTTTTACTCAATCCCTAAAAACTCATGTCTTCAGGGAGGCTTATCCTGCCCCCTAGCTAACAACCAAATCTTCCACTCCCCTCATCAGTTCATCCCTCACAGCCCCTACCTTTTGTTTCACCAGCATTCCCTCTTAGATTGTAATCGAGCAGGAGCATGGCTCCTCTAACCCTCCTGTTTTGAATTGTACTGTTGGTGTATTGTCTCCCATTATATTGTAAAGTGTTGCACAAACTGTTGGCGCTATATAAATACTGTATAATAATAATAGTACCTGAAAGCAACAGGTACAAGACACATTTGGGGAACCCACAAAAAGAAAAGAGAACACACACACACAGCCACAGCTTGTAGTCTTACCACCTTACGTGCCAAAGGCGTCTGAAATATTGACCCACCTGATTTATCTTTTCAATTACACCTGCATACACTCTCCATCTCTCTGTTTTGAATATCTATCTATCTATCTATCTATCTATCTATCTATCTATCTATCTATCTATCTATCTATCTATCTATCTATCTATCTATCTACCTAATGTTCCTTTTTGTTTCTATATTTTTCTCTAGCTAAAGAAGAAAAGCAAACCTAAAGGTTAATCCCAATCTTAATTCCTACTCCCCCTCCCCCGTGCTATGTATTGTTTGTTTCTTTTTTTAAATATTTTCTGTAGAGATCCTGCCAAAGCTGGAGTGTCTTGATTCCAAATTGAATGTTGGCAGCTATGCTACAGCCAGCCTGAGCATCTTTGTTATTGTTACTGCTGGCCTCAAATAAAAGGTACACATTGAAGAATGAATTGCTGTTTTCTGCTTAAAGGCATACCTTTAGCCCATAAGAGTGGCTGAAATTATTTTTCTATTTGAGTTAAATAGAGAGATTTTCTTGGTGTTTCCATATCAGGTAAACCCTACCTGACCGTCTCTTTAGTTTGAGCCAATAAAATAATAAGCAATTATTGACAGTGGTTGTCAGTCATTTAGCCAGCACTAGTGGGTTACTGATTGTTGGGGCAACAGTAGTTTGTGGACCAATAGTGAGGTTAGGAGAGACTCAACATTACAGTGGCTTTTTGTGGTTAATTACTAAATGTGGGAGCATTATCCAAACTTATCCTAGCAACTTTTGAAGTGTTTTGGGGTTTTCTCCAGCCCCCACTCTCTGCTTCTTTCACTGGTGCTCGTGTGTTTTTTTTCTTTGCTAGGTCTAGAAGATTGCTGCATGACCCTTTGTGGTGGGAGAGCCTAGTGCCAGGAAGCTATATAAAAAAGAGATAAAGTAGTAACCAGTTCCCGACCAGCGCATGCCGATGTACGTCGGCAGAATGGCACGGGCAGGCATATTGGCGTACAGGTACGTCCAATCTTCAATGCCGCCCTGCCATCGCAAGTGCGCCGCCGGCGGCGCGCTCGCGTGCCGGTCGGGGCCCCCGTGAGTCCGGTCCCAAGTCCTGCGGACTCGATCGCCGCGGGCATACCCGCGATCGTCTCACGGGACGGCTGAATGGAGGAAATGCCGTGTAAACAGCATTTCTCCATTCTGCCTAGCAATTCTCCATTCTGACGCTGATCTCTGCCCCATGTGATTGGAGCAGAGATCAGTGTTCACTAAATGAAAGCCCAGCCCCCACACAGTTAGTAACACAACCCTCGGAACACTTAACCCCTACACTGCCACCCCCTGGTTAACCCCTTCACTGCCAGTGTCATTTACACACGAATCACTGCATTTATATAGCAGTGATTACTGTATAAATGACAATGGTCGCAGTCACAATAAAAATCGCTGATCGCCGCCATTACTAGTAAAAAAATAAATAATAAAAAATTATTAATAAAAATGCCATAAAACTATCCCTATTTTGTAAACGCTATAACTTTTGCGCAAACCAATCAATAATCACTTATTGCGATTTTTTTTACCAAAAATATGTAGAAGAATATGTATCGGCCTAAACTGAGGGAAAAAAAATATTTTTTATATATTTTTGGGGGATATTTATTATGACAAAAAGTAAAAAAGAATGCGTTTTTTTCAAAATTGTCGCTCTATTTTTGTTTATAGCGCAAAAAATAAAAACCGCAGGGGTGATCAAATACCACCAAAAGAAAGCTCTATTTGTGGGAAAAAAAGGAAGTCAATTTTGTTTGGGAGCCCCGTCGCATGATCGCGCAATTGTCAGTTAAAGCGACGCAGTGCCGAATCGCAAAAAGTAGTCTGGTCTTTGACCAGCAAAATGCTCCGGTCTGTTCATGCATGTAATGTAAGGTACATTCACAGGTGTCAATGCACCCTAAAGGTTTAAGAGCTAGGCTTCTTCATTGTATTTTAATGAAAACTGGTTTCAGCAAGTCCTCAGCCCAGTTATTGGGACAGGCCCTGCTGAGCTAGTTGAAGCTATGATACCTCCCCCTCATTATTATTATTATTATTCACGATTTATATAGCGCCAACAGTTTACGGAGCGCTTTACAATGTATAGGGGGGACAACACAATTACAGTACAATACAAATGGTACAGGAGGGCCCTGCTCGTAGAGCTTACATTCTAAAGGGAAGGGGTGGTGGTACAAAAGGTAATAGCTGCAGAGAATGATTTGATTTCCCTCATAAACATCTGTAGCGCCCGAGTTGTAACCAAGTTACAATGCTAAATAATGTGATGTTCCTTAAATAAGAAATGGCTTTTTTTGTGTTAATGCTGTTATGACTTTTTTTACAATTCTGAGAGTCAGCGCTGCAAAGCATTTAGGGAAATATAGTTCAATGTTCAAGTGACTCATATGTTTAAATCAGTCAAGGAACTACCTACCCACAATGCCCAGATCACCTACCCACAAGGCCAAGCCACAGAAGAGCATGCTGGGTAGACAAATAAGAGGGACAAGCATGCAATGTTTTCGCTCTCTCTCTGGACGCCATTCAACACACAGCAGGTGGCCTGTGTGTGTGCTCAGGGCTGGGGAAGCCTGTGGCCTACAGCGGAGAGCAGTTTGCCTGCCCCAGAGGGATCCTTGTGAAAGGCCCTGCTGATCAAGCAGGAGGATTGGTCTGCATTACAGAACATTTGAGGTTTCTGCATTACAGTCACCGGCTATCCGAAGGAGCGGTGCGTTAGGACGACGCAAACTTGGATTGGGACTGAAATACCAGGAAAGGAGTCTAACAAGCATCTGGGCCTGTTGTGGTAAGTGGGCACCTGTCCAGATAAATATAGTGCACTGTGACTGTGGAAATTCATTTCAGCCTGCTGGTGGGATCTGTAGTCCCACAGGAGTGATCTCATTTGTCCATAGACTGTGTATAGTGGAACTTCAGGGCTTGCCTTCCCTATGCTGCAAAGTTAATGCTGAGTTGCATCCCTCATTAAGGTAGAGGCACAGTGAGTGCTTTACATGTACGAGTACGCAGTTATCGGCATGTCATTTCTTCTACAATTTGCTACCTACTTGTTTTCTGGATTTGCTAATACTGCAGTCTAATAAGCTAGCTGAAGAAAGAAGACGACATGTGACTTTGTGTGACATTTTCTATAAAGCAGCACACTTGGACAGTGTACTGCAACCTAGGGGGATCCCTTGAGTACAGGATATAGAAAAATACATTGTATTTCAAAATATATGTAAGGCTGCGCCAATCCCTCTAACATAAGATAAAATACTAAATAAAATTAAATATATAAACAATAATACAATTGAACAATAAGACCTCAAATGCTGTGTAAAGTGACAAAAAGAAAAAGAGTCCAATCTAAGAAAAGTTCATAGGTGAATCCAAATAACGGACGTAGATGTCCTCAGATGACAACACCCCAGTGGTTCAACACTTTCCAAAGCGCGTGAAGTGCCCGTCACCAAATGTTGAATGCGCTTACCAGAAAACATATGAAATGAAGCATATATAAATGGTCAGTGGACAACATCCAGGTCAGCCTTCCTCAGCTGGGTCAGCACTCCATCCCTTAGCGATCTTTCAGGATAATGATCTGTTCAGTGGTCTCGATATAGGGCACTCCTACTTCTTCCAGCAATGTCTCCTCTCTGAGAGAGGAGACATTGCTGGAAGAAGTAGGAGTGCCTTATATCGAGACCACTGAACAGATCATTATCCTGAAAGATCGCTAAGGGATGGAGTGCTGACCCAGCTGAGGAAGGCTGACCTGGATGTTGTCCACTGACCATTTATATATGCTTCATTTCATATGTTTTCTGGTAAGCGCATTCAACATTTGGTGACGGGCACTTCACGCGCTTTGGAAAGTGTTGAACCACTGGGGTGTTGTCATCTGAGGACATCTACGTCCGTTATTTGGATTCACCTATGAACTTTTCTTAGATTGGACTCTTTTTCTTTTTGTCACTTTACACAGCATTTGAGGTCTTATTGTTCAATTGTATTATTGTTTATATATTTAATTTTATTTAGTATTTTATCTTATGTTAGAGGGATTGGCGCAGCCTTACATATATTTTGTTGCTGTTGGGTGCTATATCGCATTTATTGCTGCTGCCTATTTTGTTAGTTTGTTAATTTCACATTGTTTCTCCTATCGCGGTCTATACTTTTTCTACATTGTATTTCACTACTGCATTGCACTTGAAATTTGGTGTGTGCTCTGAGGTTGGAGTGGGAAGGTGCTCAATATCAGGGTTTTGTCATATTGGACATAAGGCCCACTCTTTGCCTGTCTGCATATACTACTCAGGTGATCATTGAATTTTTTGTTCATACACATTGATTATCATTTACGTTCATTCAGTAAATTTGAGTTGTCACTGTGTTTATTGTATTAACCAAGTCTTTTAGCAAACTGCTTAAATGGTTAACTTACAATGGGTGTGAGACTTATTACAGCTGGTGAAGTGACGAGTACCAAGGTGACAATAAATATACCATACAGAGTGTCATTACTGTGTTTCTCTTTACCACTGGGTCTCATATTAGCATTATCACACGGGTGTGCCAGAGGGATTGAGTCTGTTCTTGGGGTTGATAGGCAGAGTGCAGGCCCAAAACAATTACCAGCAACTCCTTTGGGGGGCAGTGCTACACATCTAAAAGTAAAAAATATTTTTTTACATTTTTTTTTTAGGTATGTGAATGGAAACACAAAACAAAGTTAGTAGTGTTTCCTCAAATGTGACCTTAAAGGTGGAAATACACTTTAAGATGCTTTTAGTGAATTTGGTTTTAGAAAAATGTATTTGTTGCCATAATGCTTGTATTGCACTTGTAATATAATGTGATGTGACCTAATGCTATATAGTTAGATAGTTTCAGGCTGCCATTGATAATGTGATGCACTGTTGCTCTTGTACATCAAAGAATACCTGCCACTTTGTGGATGTTTGGGCCTAAAGACACTTACCCTTTCTTCTCTTGTGATATGTAACCACAAATCTTTGTACACTTTGATTTAATGTAAAATGTCACATGCTGTCTGTAACCCACTGTTGTGCCTTTCCCCAAGTTAATCCTTTCCTTTCCCCAGGATATCCAACTCTCAGAAATTAGAGTATCTGTCACCTACCTGATCCAAGGCCAAGGTGCTGAGAGAGGCTCCCCTTTGCAGCTAAGCGCAGTATAACCCTGATTGTGGTATATGAGGTATAGTGCCCAAAGAAGCACAGGTTGCTGGCCGGGTATGGATGCCTTGAGCAGATGATCGCCTGGAGTTTGCCTGGGAAAGCCGAAGGGATGGTGAGGTAAAAGTCTCTTAGCACCTTAAGCTGTGCTATGGCAATCTGAGTTTGCAGAACACCAATAAAAGCTAGGCCGGGTGTCACATACAGATGATCAAGCCAGTAATCGATGAGAGAGAGTTTGTGAGGCATGTTGGGGCCATGCACTGGTGATCAAGCAGGTAGCAGAGTCTGTGAGGCAAGCAAGGGTCATACACTAGTAATCAAGCAGGCAACAAAGTCTGTGAGGCAAGCCAGGGTCATACACTGGTAATCAAACAGGTAACAAAGTCTGTGAGGCAAGCCAGGGTCATACACTGGTAATCAAGCAGATAACAAAGTCTGTGAGGTAAGCCAAGTGTCAAAGCCAGGAGAAGAGATCAACAGGTCATGAACAAGCCGGTACACAACAGGAAATCCAAGGAATAGATGCAAAGGTATAGGAACACAGGGAAGCTGATGACAATCCAGCAATTTGGAGGAAACAGGAGCAGCCTTTTATAGGCCAGCCAAAGATCACATCTATCACGTTATGCGTGCATCTTTGCACATGCGTGCTCACTGATTTGCGCCATTGCGCACCTGTTCCATCGATTCGCCATTCTGCCTCGCATTTGCACGGGGATGCTCCGGTGGCATCAATTTCTGTTGTTGGCATTATTACCAGTTCTCTTATAGCCATTTCCCTGACAGTATCTTTTCAGTTTTGCCCTTGAACACAGTCTTTTTTTAAGGTGGGAAGAGAGTAGGGGCCCTGCCTAAGCTGGAGTATCCCTAGCCCAAATTTAATGTTGGCAACTGGGCTATAGCTAGTCTGAGCTTGTTAGTCATTGTTATATAGATAGATGTCTTGCAAGCTACCAATGAAGAGTGTCCAAAGAATGTTGTAAACTTAAGAGAACCAATCCACAGCAGCTAAGCATATTCACACTCCCCAAATCTGTGTATAAAATATTAAAAACAAACAAAATGCAGAGAATTTTTGATATTTTGATGTTTACTTCAATTTTTATATATATTACTTCCACTGTAAAAATATTTAATTCATATATTTAATTCATATATTTTTTCATCATTTATATTCTTTGGAAATTCAAGTTGCTCCAAAATTCACTTGCGCATTGCCCACAGGATATATATTTTTTTACCTGAGATATATCACACAGCACTGCATTTTGTTTATTTTTCATTTTTGTTGGTCATTGCTACCTGGGTTTGTGACTTTTTTTTCCCTTTGCTTGCTACTGGGAAGTGTTTTTCAATGGATAGACTTAAAGATATAATGATGTAAATCATGAATATTTATTTCATACTTGTCCATCACTAAGAGGTTTAGGTCAGTGATGTGAGCTACGGAAAGGGATTAAGATTTTGAGAGCCTTCTAGAGCAGTCTTGCCTGAAGAGGATATCTGTCCAGGGCCACTGTGAGGAGAATTTTTTCCTCTCACTGCTGCTTGGGGAAGCCTCACCAATGTCAGAGTCCAGTTCAAAGGAAGGGGAAATGGGCCTGGAAGATAGTATGGTGGCTAAAAAGGAGAGCATCTTCATAAAATGTGATCAGCCAGTAGCTGGTATCAGCTTAATTGCACATATTGAAGAATTGCTGGTCTCACCTTAAAGCATACTCTTGGCCCAAAACCAGCAATCAAAGACAACATCAGTTGTTCAGTTTCTGCTGATGGGTCAGTGAGTGTTCTGTGGCAACAGTAAATGATTGCATGAACAGTGAGGTTAGGAGGGACCTAACATTTCAACATCTCCCTAGGGGTAAGCAACATTTCCTTCTTCATATGTCTTTTGGTTGATTACGTGACGTACAGGGTCTTCTTCCTCTTTGACCTTTCTACAACACTGGCTAATTCTTAATGATGCAAAACCAAGGATGCCCCCTCAGGGGGCAGTTCCATGATACCCTACACTAACAGGATGTTCTTGGTATTCTGATGGTGGAAAGGAATTGCTGTGGGGGACAGCACTAGAGAGAAGGTGAATATTGCCTGTGTTTTATTTGCTTGTTTAAAGCTGCTGGTATATTATTGATTTTTTTTTTTATGTGGCCTGCACCTGAGTTTACACTCAAAACTCTAGGAACAGTGGCAGTATGTTTAAGTGGACTGGTAAAAGTTGATTAAAAAATAAAATATATTTGTATGTTATTTATAAGATCCACCATAGCAAAAATTACTATGCTTTTTCTCCAATTTAAGGCAGACATCCTGACAGAGTAGTGAATACTTTCTACTTCCAGTTGGATCCAACAGCAACTGATATCTTACATTATCAAGTTAATATTTCATCCATGGATACTAGAGTGGTAATGGCTAAATTTGCCAGCTGAGAGAATGAGCACATGTGCAGGCATTTGCCTGACACAACTTCTGCTGTCATGGCCTATTAAAACCAGTTTACAAGAGCATGTCGAATTTGATGAATATGTATGTGACCTCTTTCATGGCTATCACTCATTGGACTCCAGCCCCAACGGCAGTGAAACAGCACCTCTCATTAGACACAGCTTGAGTTACAAGCATCTTATGCTAATGTTTTACAACTTTAGGGGATTTATGTCTCAATAATGCTAGCAAATTAAAATATTTTTATAAAAATAATTATTTTAATTATTAAAGACCTACATCTATCTGTCCATTTTATCAAATGTTTAAATTACCATGTTAAATGTTCTATCTGTGGATGCTGGAAGCCAAGAAAACAAATGGACTTGGGCATATACTCAGTTTTAAGAGTAAGCACATGGATTTAAGGCAGTTAAAAAGGCATACGATTCCAAAGGCAATGCATAATCAGTATACTTTATTGAAACCAAGTAAAAATAAAATATTTGACAAACTGCAATATATGCATAAAGAATACAAAATAGTAGCAGCGCTGATAATAAAAAACACAATGAAAATAAAATTAATTTATATAAAGTTATCTTACTGTACAAGAAATGTCCTGCAAAAATATATAAGTAAACCCAGCTTGTTAAAGTAATTTCAAAAGTAATTTTATATAAAAAAAAATACTTGTTGATTGTGCCATGAAGGTCCTTAAGGACCCATTGACTCTGCCCCAATAACTTCTGCACACTAAACCCTAGCAGTTTAGGCCCCATTCACACCTGAGCGTTTTTTAGCTTGAAGCCTGAAGCTACAAAACGCTAAAGGGGAAAAAATCTATTATTCTCAATGGAGATGGTTCACATCTCCACTCCATGTCGCCTGAAGCCGAATGCCTGAAGCTCAAACAAGTTCTGGACCCTTTTTTGTCACTCGAATCAAGCAGATTTGGGCGTTTTTCTTCTTTTTACATTGGTGACCTTTTGCCCTGCATAAAAACGCAGCAAAATCACGGTAAAAAATGCATCAAAAAACGCTGCAAAATCTGCTTGAAAATGCTACGATCAGGTGTGAATGCAGCCTAAGTGTTGGGCTAGCTGTCCAGTAGGGAGCAGTGTGACGTACGTTTCACGTGAACACATCACACAGCTTCCCTTTCTTCTTTTTCTTGTACAAACTTTATTTGAAGAGTACAAAAGTGACATTTCATTTGGGTTACTGTACAGCAGCATGGTGCGCTGCACTGTTGTACAGTGACATGAGGTCCCATCCTGTACGCTATGATAAAATGCTGTATGTCTGCATTTTATTGTAGATCACTGCAGCACAGATCTGGGGCTTATAGCAGCATGAATAGGACAATTGTTTTCTGTGTGTTCTAGCAGTGAATACCATTCTTTCAGTGCAGAAAATTGCTAGTCATATATGTGAACTAGCCCTATGAAGAGGGTTTGCTCCATTAGAAAACCATTTGCTGTATGAAGCAATTTGAGTTGAGGCCGCAATGGACTTTTATGGTACCATACAAATGCTTGGGATATACAAAATAGATATAAAAAGTTGAATTTTGTATTGTTTATTAAAAACATACATAGTTAATTTAAAAGGAAATAAAAAGGGGGGGGGGGGGGTATGTTACTCTGTATGTTTACAGATAATGTAACACTGGAAAAGCTGACATTACCAATTCACCCTATAACAACTGTGCATATACATGCTTGACATGTTTCGCGGAAATAGTCACCGATTCTTCAGGAGCTTTTTTCATATACATATGATGTTATAGAACAAAGATTATTATCATACCAGAGCAAAACTATGTGCAAAAAGCACAGTTGGGATAGATTCAGCCCGGCAGGTGTCCCACACACAAAGGGGGGGGCGGGTAAAGCCTGTAATCGTAACAATAGATGCAGCAATCTAGTACAGATCCTCTCAAAATTAGGACTATATAAACAGCTAGAAGGTTTTGACAACAAAAGAGAAAAATTGGGGACATTGCCATCCCATGGGACTTTGAATGAAACAAAGGTTCAGTAAAATCCTGTGTTTCCATCCCTGTAAAGATATATTCAGAGGAGCAATGAAGGTGGGACTTTACATGAAGTGCGTGAGTGCCATAAGATCAAATTTGGTGAACAATTGGGAATTTTTTTTTTTATTAATTGGTTCATAAAATTAATCAATATAATTACAGTATACATTTACTATTATTGATTCCATATTCAAGGATATTGAGTACAATCGAGTAAAAATGATAAACGTTTATACAAAGTAGCATGAACACAAGAACATTTTCCACCGTACACCAAATTATATTAATAAAAAACCATAGATTTAAGGTAGTGCTTGCCCGACAAATGACTCAGATATCCAATTGGAAAGAATGTTGATAGAATATATATAAAAAAGTTGGTCATAATTGAAGATAAACACGACAGTTGATAGCTCTACGCGTTTCGTGGCTGAGGTACCACTCGTCAGGAGCAAGCGCGTGTCTTCTCTAAAGATAAAAACATGAAAAAATAGAGTAAAAATAGTCTATTATCAGCAGACTAACAATAAAGGTGGGGCAATGAGAAAAGAACCCACCTGGAGTACCTTCTTACGTAAAATGGTGAAGCATGGCAGTAGCCGGATGTTGGTCCCCGCCAGCCCCTTAGGGGCACCATCCCCGGGAGCCGAGGCGGACAAATCAGCAGAGGCAACCCACACGGCACCAACCGGCCAGCACAGACCCTCGAGGCAAATCTGCATGTAAAGTGAAAGGTTAAACAACCGTGAAAAAACAATAAGTGTCCTCAAGAAATGAACTGTAGTGGTTGTGTGAAGAGGAGGCAGTGTGTGTGGATTAGAAGGGAGAAGTTGAATAGAAAAGTTTATGATTTGAAGAGAGTGCAACCATGAATAAAATTCCCAAGAGATATCCCTTTTTGTTCCCAGGGCGTCAGATCCAGGTTATCGATGTAAGTGCATACTGAGGATAAAGGAGTGGGGATCTCAGCAAGGGTTTGGTTAAATTCCATATTTTGGTGAAAGTTCCTCCAGGTGTCCACTACCAGTTGGATAATAGGGTACTCAGACTTAAATTTTGTGTTAGCAAAGGAGGTTGCTAGTAGTGTAGACCTTAAGGAGTTGGGATGTAGCCACGAACTTTCTAACGTAACCCAGTGTTTCAATTCTTGTGGTTGAAGCCAGTACTTCAATTGATCCAACAAGCTTGCTAAGTAGTAATCTCTTAAAATTGGTAATCCCATTCCTCCAATTTCCCTTTTCCTGGACAAGGAAGACCGGGAGCACCGAGGTTTTTTTATCTGCCCATACAAATTTATTGAGTTGAGCCTGGACCGATTTGAAAAAGATTGCAGGAATAGGGATCGGCAGGGCTCTAAAGAAATATAAGCTCTTTGGAAGAATTACCATTATATATGCCGCCAGTCTTCCCACCCAGGACAAATAGAAATTCTTCAATCTAGTTAACTCTTGTTGGAGGGAGGTGAGGAGAGGTAAAACATTTATTTTAAATAAGGAGGAACTAGGTGTCGCTAGTTGAATGCCCAAGTACTGAATAGGCTTGTCTGCCTAGGGGTATGGGAATTGTGTAGCCAATGATGTTTGTATTTTTTCCCCTATGTTAATGGCTAGCAGATTTGATTTTGTGGCATTGACTTCGTAATAGGAGATTTTATTAAAGTGCTCTAACATGGCGTGTAAGGCTGGTAGGGAGGTATTAGGGTGTGATAAGAATAATATTACATCATCCGCGAATAGTGTAATAGAGTGAGTATGTTTGGATATTGAAATACCTGAGATATTTGGATGTGTTCGTATTGTTTCAGCCAGGGGCTCCATTAAAAGGGCAAATATTAAGGGTGATAACGGGCATCCTTGCCTCGTTCCATTTGTAATTTTAAAACTGTCAGAAAGCATGCCTTCTGTATAGACCATAGCCGAGGGATTAGTGTATAACGCCGAGATTGCCAAATCCATTCTACCTACTATCCCAAATTTATGGAGTACCTGTTTCAGATACCCCCAATGGACCCTATCAAAGGCCTTCTCTGCATCTAACGTGAGAAGCAGAGCAGGAACCCCCGAAAACTCTGCAGCATGGATCAGATTGATAATCCTTCTAGTTGCATCTGGCGCTTGTCGCCCTGGTATAAAGCCCACCTGATCATATTTAATCAAGGTTGGTAAAAGACCATTCAATCTTTTGGCTAGTATCTTAGCATAGATCTTCAGATCCACGTTCAATAAGGAAATGGGCCTGAAGTTCTTCGGTGTATCTGGTGATTTACCTGTTTTAGGAAGAGAAACAATTGTAGCTGTTAACATTTCTGGAGGGAAGGAAGAATCTGAGGTAGCTTTATCGAACGTCTTCAATAGATGTGGACTTAGTATAGGGTAATATGTGCGGTAATATTCGGATGAAAAACCGCCTGGGCCTGGAGATTTGTTTAGTGGTAAAGACAAAATTGTTTTATGTAGTTCATCTAGCATAATAGGGTCATTTAAAATGTTTAGTTGAGCTTGATTTACTCTGGGGAGCGATATTTTATCTAGGAGCTCCTGGATCAATGCCTGAGAGGGTTGTGGGATCGAGGTATCTCCCTTTATGTTATACAGGGCACTATAGTAGTCCCTAAAAGCGTTGGCAATGTCCTTTGGGTTGGATAACTTGGCACCTGTGGTTGGATGGTAGATAAAGGGGATTTTCTGTTTACGGTAATTATTTTCTCCTTAATGTGTCTAGCCAAAAGTTTCCCAGCTCGAATTCCTTGGCAGGAAAAGCGAGCTTTCCATTTCTTGAGTGAGTGGACATGTTGCGAAATCAGTAATAGTCTAAGCTCATGCCTGAGTCCATTAAGTTGGGAGCTATGAGATGAATTCTGGGCCTTTTTGTTCAGGGATTCCAGATTGTCAATTTGAGAAATGAGGTCTTGAATTTTCTGGGTTCTCTGCTTCTTGGCCATGCTACTAATTTTTATTAGAAGCCCTCTCATAAATGACTTGTGGCAGTTCCAAAGCGTCATGTGACAAATGTGCCCAAAAAATCAGGGTATCAGGGGAGCAGTGACAGCCCAGGCTGAAGGCTCCATTTGAAGGTAAGGACCTGGAGAGGTTTGTTTGCTCCATCTCAAATATTTTTATTATCACCAGCCGCCAATGATTCCATCCATTTAATTGCTGAAGTTGGGATGCCAGATTACAAAACCTGGCATTAGAGACAATCAATCCTCCTTCATCCTTAGTTAACTGTCAAGTATCCAAACTGATCCAAGGATGTTTATTTCTCCATATAAGATCTCTAAACAGGGTATCTATTTGTTTAGAAAATGTCTGTGTTAGCCATATGGGGCAGTTACGGTATGTAAAAAATATAATAATTGTGGCATCCAAATCATCTTTATCAGATTGGCTTTTCCTATTATTATTAAAGGCAATTTACTCCAGATTTCCCCCAATTACCCAAGCTGCTTGAGTAATGGGGTCATATTCCTCTCCACATATGTATCCACTTGTGATGTGACATGTATCCCTAGATATTTAAATGTAGAGACCACAGCAATCTGAGAAGCAGAAATTGGCAAATTGATCACCAAGTGATCCACTGGTAAAATAACTGACTTATCCCAATTTATCTTAAAGCCTGAAAAGGAGCCATATGTATTAATTAAGGACATTACTGCCTCCAATGAAGACAAAGTATCTCCTTAAAATAAAAGTGTATCGTCAGCATGTAAGGCAATTTTGTCCTCTCCCATAGATCTACAAAACCCAATAATATTCTTTGATTGACAGATAGAGGCCACCAAAGGTTCTAGAGCTAAAGCAAACAACAAAGGTGATAGTGGGCATCCCTGTCTTGTTCCTCGAGGTTGTCAAAACCTTCTAGATGTTTACATAGTCCTAATTTTTAGAGGATCTGTCTTAGATTGATGTATCTATTGCTATGATTACAGGCTATACCACCCATTTGTGTGTGTGGGGGGCCCCCACAACCGTCTGGGCAAATCTATCTCAATTGGACTTTTTGCACATGGTTTTTCTCTGGTATGATAATGATCTTTGTTTTATAACATCATATGTATACAAAAAATCTCATGAAGAAGCAGTGACTATTTCTGCAAAACATATGGAGCATGTCAATGCACAGTTTTTATAGGGTGAATTGGTAATGTCAGCTTTTCCAGTATCACCTTATATGAAGCTACAGCATTACATACCCCCCCCCCCCCCTTTTTTTTCTTTTAAATGAACTATGTATGTTTTTAATATGTTGTTGTATATCAATAACAATTCAACTTTTTACATCTGTTTGTATATCCTAAGCGTTTGTATGTTACCATAAAAGTCCATTGTAGCCTTCATATATAACTGTTAGGACGCATGTACCCCCTCTTTTTCCTTATATCTATAAACCTTTTTGGCACTTAATCTAATCATTAGTAAACCAAGCACATTGTGGCTACCAGTAATTAAACAATCTTGTATAGCCTCATAGTCTTCCACTGTGTTACAGTTTGTGATCTACCATTATAAATTACCTCAGGTCATGTAATATATTTAATCATAAAATAGCATAGTTGAAATATACACAGCATGGCGAATATGGTTATACATATTCACACACGGTATACCCCCACACACAAACTATTCAGCTATGTATAGGAATTTCCAAAAAAAAAATGCTTACAGATTTATTCTTTTTTATATAATGACTTGACATATAGAGGTTTATTTACTAAAACTGCAAAAAAAATCCCACCTCTGGGGGAATTGCTCCCAAATTTACTAAAACTGGAGAGTGCAAATCTGGTGCAGCTGTGGATGGTGGAACTTAATTCCACTACCTTTGGCTCAGGCGCTCTGCTCCCTTCTCACTATTATCACTTGTAAAGACAGAAGTCTGGCTTTTGTGTTTACAAGATACAGCTTGTCTCCCAATGACTCCCACAGATCTGCTCTACTAAATGGCTCTCACTGAGTACAGGATGGGGACAAGGGAGATGCAGGTGCCCGGGGTGCAGTGCAGATGCCAACTGGATGATCTCCCCAAAAGTGAGAGAGGCAAAGCCAATTTCAGTGTGTGTGGAGGTACTAGAGACTGAGTGCTTCAGCTTAATAAAGCAACAAATGTAAGACATGTGGAAGATGGGGGAGCTTTTAAGGAGGTGGGAAAAAGATGGGGGCAGTGGAGGAAGGGTTGCATGCAGAGGTTAGAGCTGAAGAGGGGTGAAAGTGAGATGTGAATGGGGGATGCAATGGTAAACAGCTGTGTTAGAAGGCTGAACTCTGCACTCTGTGTGTAGCACACCCCTGAACTCTGCACTCTATACGTAATGCACTCCTGGTATTTAATGTCCCTTTAAGACCCTCCCACTGTTAGTGATATTTGACCACACCCACTATTTGATGTGGTTGGGAGGTTGCATGTGTGAGGGGGTGGAGGGTTTTGGGCGTTGTGGTTCAGTTCTTGTACCTATTTTCTGAGAAAAAAAAGTCTTGATGATAGCTAATCAGCTTCTAACTTCAACTTGTTAGATTAAGCGTTGACATAAAAAAACCTGCAAGCTAATTGGTTTCTATGCAGAGCTACACCAGATTTTGCCTTCTCCAGCTTTAGTAAATCAACCCCATAATGACAGCTTTTTTTATTTGAACGATCATCACAAAAAATTATTTTATAATCTACAATACTAGAATTAACCAGCAGGTGCCTGTGCTGGTAAATGTTTTAAAACAGCACTCAGGGCTTATTTACACTTGCTTAGGCTTCAACAAGGCTTCAACAAGGCTTTGGACGGGCTTTGTTAAAGCTCTCTAAATGCTAGTCAAAGCTCCTGGCACTAAATAAAATGGTTAGCTTACAGTCCTGTTTACACCTGATTTTGCTTTGCTTTGCTTCAGCTTCACTTCAAAGATTATAGCCCATGTAGCTTCAGTGGTGCTTCAAAGAATCTTCAAAGCCTCCATAGAAGTCTATGGCAAAGCTTGCTTGAAGCCCCACTGAAGCCACACCAAAGCCTAATCGAAGCCCCAAAAAGCCCCACCAAAGCCTCATCAAAGCCCCAAAAAGCCTCACCAAAGCCTCACTGAAGCCCCACCAAAGTCCCATCAAAGCTCCACCTAAGCCCCACTGAAGCCTCATCGAAGAACCATCAAAGCACCAAGCATAAGCAGGTGTAAACAGGACTGTAAGCTAACCATTTTATTTAGTAACTAGAGCTTTGACTGTTCAGAGAGCTTTAACAAAGCATGCCCACAGTCATGTTTTGAAGCAAGTGTAAACTAGTCCTAAGGGATTCTGGGAGCAAAAGAAGGAGGGCATATCTTAGCATGCATAAGAATACCCCTATAAGCAAAGCAGACTACATGATCACTACAGGGCCAAGAAACACAAGGGCCCACAACTGTCTGGTTACACAGTGGTATTATGTATCTAGCATGTGGTAAAAAATGTACTTGTATATAATTTGGAAAGGTCTGTATAACTGCCAAGGAAGAAATTAGTATTCTGTATCACAGGAGGAATAGCCATTGACATGGTGATTAGAGAAGCAGGAAAGTCCATAAATAGCTTTGCTTTAGCGCTCCATAACATATATTTACGATCGTGAGTGGAGGAGTCAAAAGCAAAATGCACTTTTGCAACAGAAAATCCTTCTTTAAATATAATTTACAAATATGTGTGATGTACATAGCTCATGATTTTGGATCATATAACCTTGGTAAACTCACGCGGGGAGACATTGTTCATTCTCCTGTAACCAGGGTATCTGGATTTTTCATTTGTTTTGTGTATTTTATTCATTTTTCCAGTTAATTTTCGGTACATGTATAGCTGTAAAAATGCATTTATCTTGAGTCATGCAAGTCATGGAATTGGCTGGCTCTTTAAAACACAGCATTAGAAGGCCTTGATGGTTGGTCATATTTAATGATGTCACATTTTTAGTTCTATAGTACAATATATCAAATAGTAAAACTAAAAGTTTACTGTGCATAAACTATATAAACAAGTTTGGGTCATTTGTTTTTCATACTGCCCTAGTGTTCAGCATTACCTTAAGGGTACAACTTTGCATGCTTTTAACTGAAGACTAGAATGATTTATCTGTTGGGAATAAATTATTATACTAAGCAAATTTAGTTCTGGTCACGTGACCTAAAGTTCAGACACATGATTTCTGCAAAAGGGGAGGATCAGCCTATCAGAACTCTGACTTATGCCTTCAATCTATTGCCTAGGCTTTGGACATATGATCAGCAATGAAGGAAACGATGATCCTTCTTTTACTCTATATCTATAATTACAATACTATAAACATTTCTAGTTGCCATTTCACATAAGTCCACTATAATGCCTATACAAAGAAAACTGAATATCTGTATGTTGTCTACAAAAGTTTAAATAATAATTAGGAGAATTATTTTAAATAATTTTCTTATGCTGAACAGAACTTGGGGTACAGCGATCCCTCTTAGCCCTTGTATACACGGTCGGACATTCCGACAACAAAATCCGTCAGATTTTGTCCGACGGATTTTGTCCAAAACTTGTGTTGCCTACACACTGTCGGACAAAGTTGTCAGAAAATCCGATCTTACGTAACGTGATGACGTTATTTCGTTACGACGGGACTACGTTCAGGCTAGTAGCCAATAGCTTTGGTCTAGGAATTTGATCTGAGCATGCCTGGCACTTTGTCCGATCAGAATTCTCTACACACAATCGGACAAAGTCCAATCGGATCATGTTGTTGGAAAGTTTTATAACCCAGATATTCCGACGGAAACAGTCCGATGGAGCCCACACACAGTCGGATTATCCGACAACATGGTCCGATTGGACATTTTCTGTCGGAATGTCCAACTGTGTGTACAAGGGCTTAGAGTTGGAAATAGGTACTAGTAGGTCAGACACACCTCCTCCAGCCTCAGTGACTGACTTGATAATTCAACTACTGACTGTGGCCCACAGTAGTTCAGCCAATGACTATCGCTATTTTATAATGCTGATAAATAGTATTAGAATATTACTTAGATGTATGGCATTACAAGTTTTAATTCAAGTGAAAAATGTTTGAATGTATGCACACATACATTTATGGTAGATTTATCCTTTAGATTATTCAGTGGTGGTTTAAGGGTCGAATACCCTGTTAACACACCCAATCCTGAATAAAATTATCACCTTGAAATTATAGTGCAAAAAAAAACTTTGCAGCAACAAAAAAAAAAAAACGAATTAAAAACAAATTAGATGGTGGGCCAGGTCAGTATGATTGTTAATTAGTGTTAATGGAAATACAATTAGCATAATGAGTTCCAATTAACTGCAAAAGGAGAAACATGAGTGTGCAGCTTTCATAAATCTCCAGTTTATGAAAAATAAAAAAATGCATTCAGAATGACAAAGCACGACCCTTTTCCATGGAAAGATCTGTAATAAAATAGATCGCTAGTAAATACGTTTTGAAAGAAAAGCTCTACCTCTGATGGTTGGAGATTTGGATGGAGCCTTGAAGAGCGGATTTAACTCGTCTGATAACTGAGTCCTTGATTAGCTTGGCTTCTGTTTTAAGCTCCCAAGAAAATCTTACCATCTGTTTCTCCCAACCACAACTGAGCACCAGAACAGAGAAGCATAGACATGATACATAAATCAAATGCTGTTATTGTCATTAAAATATCTGAGCTTTTTTTTGTCTAGGATAAGATGGAAAAATCCTGATATGATAAAATTAATTTATAGGTACATTTTATACAGGGTTTATAGAAAGAATATAACGTTTGATTTTATATAATGTGTAAAGAGACACCGTGGCTTATTTACTAAGAGCAAATGGGCTGTTCACTTTGGAAGAGAATATTGCACTTTGCCAGGTAAATTGCTTCAGAGCTTAGTGAATGTGGCAAAGTTTCACTTTACAAAAGAATACCCAATCACGCGCAGGAAAAAATAAAAAATGCATTTTTGCTTGCACATGATTGGATGTTGGAAGTCAGCAGAGCTTCTCCACATTCACTAAGCCCTGTGGCAAATTCCATTGCAAGTGAAAATTCACTTGCAAAGTGAACAGTCCACTTGCCTTCAGTAAATTAAGCCCGATGTTGCCTTACCCATGCAGGGTAAATTGACTGTGACTTTCCAAAGAGCATGCGTAGCTCCCCTTATAACTACATTATGTGCATTCCCTGCTGCTCCTTGCACCTTTATAGCCAGCACTGAAATCAGCTTTGCCGGCAGTGACATCACTCCCCAGTAGGGATGAGCTCCCCGGTTCGGTTTGCTGCAGAACATGCGAACAGGCAAAAAATTTGTGCGAATACATGAACACTATTAAAGTCTATGGGACACGAACATGAAAAACCAAAAGTGCTCGTTTTAAAGGCTTATATGCAAGTTATTGCCATAAAAAATGAATGGGGATCTGGGTACTGCCCCAGGGGACATGTATCGCTGCAAAAAAATTGCAGTTTTTTTAGGAGCAGTGTTTTTAATAATGCTAAAGGTGATCAATAAAAATGAAATATCCCTTTAAATATTGTGCCTGGGGGGTCTCCTTAATCTGCCTGTAAAGTAGTGCATATTTCCCATGTTCATAACAGTCCTGCAGCAAAATAACATTTCTAAACGAATTTAATTTAAAATTGCTTGCAGCTGTAATGTATTGTTGGTTCTGGGCTATATAGATAAAAATCATTGGAAAAAAACTTTGTGAGTTCCCCCCAGTCCATAACAAGCCCTTCGGGTCTGTTATGATTATTAAGGCGAACCTCGTGCCAAAATAAAAAAATGGGGTGGGGGTCCCCCCAAAATCCATACAATGCCCTTTAGGTCTGGTAGGGATTTTTAGGGGAACCCCATGCCAATATTAAAAAAAAATGGCATGGGGCCCCCCAAAATCCATACCAGACCCTTATTTGAGCATGCAACCTGGCAGGCTGCAGGAAAAGGGAGGAGGAGAGAGCACCCCCCCCCTGAAAAATACCAGGCCACATGCTCTCTGCATGGGGATGGTGCTTTGGTGTCCCCATCTCCAAAACCCTTGCCCAGTGGTTGTGGGGGGTCTGTGGGCAGGGGGCTTATCAGAATCTGGAAGCCCCCTTTAACAAGAGGGCCCCCAGATCTAGGCCCCCCATGTGAATGGGTATCAGGTACATTGCACCCCTACCCATTCACAAAAAAAAGTGTCAAAAAAGTAAAAGTTACAGGAGACAGTTTTGACAATTCCTTTATTTAAAAAAAACTGTCCCGCGATGTCCATCCATCTTCAATCACAGCGCAGATGGGCCGAAAAAAAAGAAGAAGGAAAAACTCCACTTCAATGGGAGGTTTCCCACCGACTGCAGTCTTTTCGTGCTGACAGCTCTTATGTAGCCAAGGGCGGGGTCAACCAGTGATGTAACCAGGTGTCCCCACCCCCTTCTGACATCATGTCCCCCCTTTTTCCTGTGGCCTGCCAGGTTGCTCGGGTATGGGCCTGGTATGGATTTTGGGGGGGAACCTCACGCCATTTTTTTTTATTTTGGCGCAGGGTTTTTCAATGATTTTTATCTATATTGCCGGGATCCGACAATACATCATAGTCACAAGCAGTTTTAAATGTACATTTTTTCCTTTAGAAATGTAATTTTGCTGCTCTCATTCATTACACGGCCGCTATGTAAGCAGCTTTACATAGTATGGGGTGTGGACTTTGGCCAATCATGGCTCTCAAAGCAGAGCTCGCTGTGATTGCAATCATCAGACATCAATGCACTGTGATTACGCAGAAATCAGTAAACAGAAATTTTCAACAAATGATCTCCAAGTAACAATGTAGTTATATGGCAGTTGTGAGTCAGATTATGAATCAGGGTGCAAGACGCTTATCTAGTTGCTTGTCATGTTGCGCGTAAGAGTACGCTTCTTCAGGAGCTTAAGATTCATATAGTCTGGAAGAGCAGGGGTAATGATACACTCAAATGCTGGTAAGCAAACGTATATCTCAGGATCCACAGCTAAACGAGCATTAGCAGCAAAGTTCTAGGGAAGCCAGGTATTGAGGGTATCTAGCGGCACACATATAATCAAACAGGCGGTTTGTGCACTGTGATAAGGTATATAGTTGTTCTCAAACAGTTATTGCCTGTTGAAGGCTTCACAATTAACTTTAGCAGCAGGTAGAGCTTGCAGTGTCTGCTTGATCTACAACTGTCATGATATGTGATCAGTTATGACTCCAGCCATTTGATAGTTTGAAAGTTTGGTTGAGGACACAAGCAAATGTGACAGTTAGCAATACTGAAATTTCAGGAATGTAACTGTTTTTTTAAACCGTGAAATCGATGGGTTTAGTTCCGCTTTATGATTTACTTATATTTAGGGACTATGGGCTTCAGCAAAATGGCGGCCTCTGGCAAGAAGATAGAGGAGCAATGCTGGAGGCAATTTACTGAACACATAATATTGGTAGCATAATTATTAATGTGAAATGTATGTAGTAATTGGGGGGGCAAAAAACTTGGCACAACTGACATTAGTTAGAAAATATAGATTCAGTTTTTTGGAAAGTGGAAAAGTGACAATAACCCAAGTCTTAGCCCCCGTACACATGGTCGAACATTCCGACAACAAAATCTGATTTTTTCCAACGGATTTTGTCCTAAACTGGTGTTGCATACACACGGTCGGACAAAGTTGTCGGAAAATCTGATCGTTTGGAACGTGATGACGTTTGATCGTTACAACGGGACTATGTTGAGGCTACTATGCTATATAAAAGTGTAGCGCTTCTCAAAACTTCAAAAACCAGACATAATTATGCCATCCTTATATAAGCATAATAAGTGCAAACTTATACTAATACATTCAGTGAAAGATTTCACTGTGAAGTAGTGCACATAACATATAAAATCTTATATAAGCATTGATTGCTATATAAACATATAATTGTGACTATAAAGTGATACTAAAAAGAAGATTTCAAAAATCAAAAAGGAAAAAATCCAAAAGAGGAAAAAAGAGTCCCAATAAGACAGTACAGAGTCTCTTGTGTATAATATCCTTCTATGGTCCACGAGTGTGCAGGAAATATGTTACACCTCCTTCATAAAAAACTCATGCACGGTTGCAGTGGAGTCCTGACGTGTTTCGTCGCGTCAGGACTCCACTGCAACCGTGTTTTATTTTGATAAGCGCTCAATCTACTGTACACATGTGAGTTTGGTACTTTTATCTTTTAATTTTCTATAAAAAACGGAATTACACTATTTTTGGTCCCTGTTTTTCTTTATATGTACTTAACTATTCCTACGGATTTGTCTGGCTGGAGTTAAAATACCTCTCAGCATACGAAAGGATTAGCTATATTCGAGGTCCCCCTGGAAAACTGACTGTTGAAAGAATCTGCATATATTTGCATAAGTTTGTGTGATCCCCCAAATGTAAATTTGTGAGGATCCAATAATTCCGGTAAGCGTTCAATTCGCTTGGTGACGGGAACATCACGTGGTTAATGCATGAGTTTTTTATGAAGGAGGTGTAACATATTTCCTGCACACTCGTGGACCATAGAAGGATATTATACACAAGAGACTCTGTACTGTCTTATTGGGACTCTTTTTTGCTCTTTTGGATTTTTTCCTTTTTGATTTTTGAAATCTTCTTTTTAGTATCACTTTATAGTCACAATTATATGTTTATATAGCAATCAATGCTTATATGAGATTTTATATGTTATGTGCACTACTTCACAGTGGAATCTTTCACTGAATGTATTAGTATAAGTTTGCACTTATTATGCTTATATAAGGATGGCATAATTATGTCTGGTTTTTGAAGTTTTGAGAAGCGCTACACTTTTATATAGCATTGATTACTTTACACTTGATACCCTAGTGATGTGTTAGCAGCTCTTCTGTGTGTTTTATTTTATTTTGTGGTAAGAATAGCGCAGTGTTTGGTTGAAAAAAATGTTGAGGCTACTAGCCAATAGCTTTGTTCTTGTAATTTGAACTGAGCATGCGTGGCACTTTATCCGATCGGAATTCTCTACAAATGATTGGAAAAGGTCTGATCAGATATTTTGTTGGAAAATTTGAGATCCTGCTCTCCAATTTTTTCGCTTCGGAATTTCCAATGGAAAAAGTCCCCACACAGGATCGTATTTTCCGACAATATAATCCGATTGGACCTTTTCCAATGGAATTTCTGACCGTGTTTACAGGGCATTAGGCTGATCATAGGTGGCATAGACAGATATCTGCATTAAAATGACAGATTGAAAGATATGTGCTCATTCTGGGGTGATCTACTGTAACACCTGGACCCTGGAGCAATACACAGCCCATAGTGACATCACCACATGTGTAGTACTTGGATCCACCCATCTTCTTCATAGGGAAATATTCCAAGCTTACTTGGATACTTATAAACAAATGAATTAGGAAGGTCTGCACTTAGGACGTGTGTGAAGGTTGCAGCCTCCCCAAAAAACCCCCGTAAGAGGGCTCTAGGATATAGAAAGAAAGTAGATGTGAAGGGGCAAGTGGCGCTACCTATATGTCAAATAGTGCTCTACCAAATCATTCTATAGTGACTAAGTATTAAAAGACACAGTGTTATTGTGGAATAAATTATAACATAACAGTTACCATAAAGGTGATAGTTTAATAGTTAGTTATCACACCTCACCTACCTCAGTAGGTGAGTACTAAAACCCTTTAGATGTGGACACCAATCCAACACAGGAGAGGTTATCACCAAAAATATAATGGCTTACAAATTAGTATAAAATATCCAGACATGAATATCATGATAGTATAGTGATCCTCTGCTTGTAACAGTGCGTATAGTGTCCAAACCCAAAATACAGGATGTGAGTGAACCCAAAATCCAAATCCAAATAAAAATGCAAAGAATCATACCAAATAACAAAAAAGTTATAAAAAAATCACATCAAAGTCGCACCAGAATATAATTATCGCACCATATACAAAAACATAAGTATATACATATAGTGTTCCAATCATAAAATCAAGGTGTATATAAACCCAAAATGCAAAAAAACGCACCAAAAAACAGAAAAATGCAAAAATCGCACCAAAATTAAAAATTACACCAAGATGCTGTTTATCGCACTGTGTACAGAAAACACATAGGTGCATTCATCCCAATGAAGGTGACTGTTCATGTTTAGAGGAGTAGCAGGTGACTTTAGTAATCACATAATCTTGGCAGGTGACATGCGTGCTCCTTCTCAAGGGTCCCCACCAGATCCTACTCCCCCTACAGGGGTAATGCGCATGTAGCTCCTTAGGTTGGCAGGTAACCACTGGTGTCAGCCTTTTCAGTTCCTCTAGCAGCCTTGGGATATCCGGGTTGTGATAGGTGTAATTTTCATAATCCTCCTAAAAAAGAAAAATTGTCTCCCATAGTGCAGTATAACCAAAACTTCCATTTATTAAAAGATTATTTAAAAAAAAATGTATAAAAGCAAACAGACCAAAAATGCAGTTCATGCAGCATAATGCCTAGTCCCATAAGGGCTGCACTTGCCGATATAAAGCATAGGCAACCGAGCTATAGGTGGACAACATGCACTCTGGTTACGTTCCACCCACTCGCTCAGCTTCCTGGAAGTCATGTGATGTGCGTAGTGACGCTGTGTGCATTTTATCATAGATGTCTTCAGCGGCGATGTCTTACCGCTGCACGTCACGTATTTTATAAGGAAGCGCGGCTTGTAACCCCGCCCACTTAACACAAACCCGCCCAGCCAGTACTGGTTCCCAGTCCCATCCAACTGTCCCATAGAGAATAGAGAGCTGTGTGCGTGTCCGCTCTGCATCAGCGGAGTGGGCACGGACCTGTAATCCGCCTGCTCAGCAGATCTAAAAAATCCTATGGTGGCATATGGAGAAGAGGTTGAGCTGAGAATGCTCATGGGGCACCGGTAAAGAGGTTCAGGGCTTGCAGCATGTTTATAAAATGACAGTATACATTTCAAATGGGCTTTACAGTTAACCTCCACTAAGGGAAAGTCTGAGGTAGCAGTGTGGAAATATTTGAAGTGTTGTACAAATTTATAGTGAATCTGAACTGGTCTAAAATATTTCTAAGGCAGCAATATTGCTAAAATTCAGGTTGCTTGCAGTGCTGTGTAAGTCTTCAGGTTTATCCTTGTTTCCCTATGGAGCCCCTTGGCTCCAAAGCTCAAGTTTTACATGAGGCCTCGACATTTCTACAAGTCAAGATTGTCCACCTTGTGCCCCTTGTCATTCAACTGTCAAATGGCAGAACTTCAGCAGGCGGTAGGGCCTCCTGCAGTTTACAGTTAATTGAGAGGGCATGATATCAAGAAGAGTGACATATAACCTCAACTTGAGCAGAAGTCCAGGATTACTGGAAAAAAGTGGGAAAGGGTCAGAGCTTCAATCAGAATTGTACTGCTGTTTGTGTCCCTGCTGGCAATATTTTGTCAATTTTTATATTTGTCCTGGTGCAAGTTATCATCAGGTTTGAAAATGATTTAAAACCACAATTTTACAAATGTTACAGGAACAGGTGGTGAAGAGTAATCTTCCAATGAGGACACCTATTCAGGAGACAATGGTCTCAGAGAAGAATTCATTTATTTGTGCTTTCTTCAGGATCTCCTAGACAGGAAGTAAATGGAAATCTCCCTAATGGGACATAAGAAGAAAAAGATAACATGGCAGCAGTTTTAACCATTCCCTAGTGGCTAGAGATAATATTAAAGGGTCCACATATACCAAGCAATCATTTGAAGACTAATGCCGCGTACACACGACCAGACATTCCGGCAGACTAGCTCAGACGGGATCAGTCCGTTGGACAATCAGATCGTGTGTGGGCTGGTCCGAACATTTTTTCTAAAAAAAATCAGATGGACCTAGAAATAGAACATGTTTCAAATCGAAAACCATTCGTCTGAGTGCTAGTCCGAAGGACCAAATACAAAGCAAGGGCAGCTATTGGCTACTGGCTATTGAAATTTCTTATTTAGTCCCGTTTGCGTCATCAAGTTCAAAACAAACGGACTTAGTCCGTTCTTGTGTGGCCAAGTCCATTCGATCAGAAAGTCCTTCGGACCTCCGCCGAAAGTCCATCGGGAAGACGGTCGGACCTAGTACGTCGAAAAGTCTGGTTGTGTGTATGCGGCATAAGACCCCATACACACTATACAACTTTTGTTGTCTGATTTCCTTTAGATTTACCAAAACTATCTAGTGCAAGGGCCCGCCTGATTACATACAAACTGAAACTCTGAAAGTTTGACCTCATATTATATGGTTTTGGTAAATCTGAAGGAAAAAATCTACAGAAAATGATATTATCCAGCTCGACATGGGTACTTGAAGGCACGCTGTTTTTACTCTACATTAGTTTAGGCCAGATCACGTTCACTTTAAATTTAGCCCATGAGTCTCTTTTGAATGAAACCAGCCGTAGTTAGCGTTCACAAGCTCCATTTTAGTTGGTCATGGTATTTTTTTTTACAATGTAAAAAAACAGCCTACTGCCAGCTTCCAAGTGTCATTTTTCTATATGTTCACATATATCGGATTTCTTAACTAAATTAATCTATTTATCTCTGTGTTTAAATTGAACTTGTTGAATAACATTTAAATCTTGGACAAGGTCTGTACAATATAATATATCATGTCATCACATCCTGCTTTGGAAATCTAATTAAGGCAACATGAACTGACACAAGAGATTCCTAAACGTACAAATTTCTGTTTACATTGTTCTTTCACTGGTCATACTGAAAAGTCTGGCACGAAACGCATGTTCCAGCAGCTTCACATTCATGTTCACACTGTTTAAGTAATATTAATTGTTCCAACAGAATTTCTGAGGTTAACCTTTATATGGAAAATGTAATTCTGCCTAAATAACTTAAAAGATATGCTTCATTAATGATTCAAAATGCTTTTCTTTATGAATTCATGTGTTTTTACTGTAAACATTCGAAAATCTGATTTGGCTGAGATTTAGTCTCTCCCTCCTGCACCAACATAAAAAAAAAAAAAGAATATAAAATAACAATATAAAATATGTAAAAGAAAAAGATAAATGTAATTTTTTTTTTAATTGGCAAAAAAATGTTAACAGGCACATTTGAGCAGGTCCTGACTGGTACAATAAGCTTTATATAGAATCCAACCTTTAAATTGGGTAGAAGTCATTGGTAGTGATTGGTCAGCAAACTACCCAGTCATTTTTCATATTGGACATTTAGAAACTACCTTAAATGTTCCACATTTTTAGTGAATTTCCGACAAATATGAAAACATCAATATTTCCCAAGTTAACTTGACTTCTGACTATGTTCACAATACATGTTTTATTGCTGGACATAGGAACAACTCTCATTGTTTAAAATTAAACTATGGGTAACATAAAAAATGGCATCTATGGTGCAATCTGTTACTAACATTACCTAAGCAGTTTTTGTTTTTCTGGGTCATCCCTGTAACATATTTGCATTACCTATCGATTGCCAGTAGGTCTATTATTTTTTTCATTTATTTCACCAGACCAAGCTGTCAGGGGTAGGGGCAAACCATTGAAGATAGACAGGGGTGCTTATAATAATTGTCTTTTACTCTTTTTCTCTAAATATACAAAAGAAAAGAAAACAGTTGCTGTTCTCTGTAGGAGACCAAACCGCATGATGATTCACAGGAAGTGAATTTATTGATGCTAGTCCTTACTCAACCTGGAAGACAAGATAGAGAAGATGTACTGCGTAGGACCTCTTCTCATAGAAGGTAAACATGGCAAAAAAGTTTGTATTTTCTTTTCATTTTCACTGGTTTAAGGAAGCTATAAAAAAGGAAACACGTCAATGATTATTGAATAGCATAGTGAAAAAGGCTATAAAAAAAGATGAACCTTTTGCACAGATGTATTGTCAAGAGGGCCAAGAAGATGAAACAGCCATTACACTTTTAAATGAAAGATTGCATGAAGAAATAACTTGCCACAGACCAAATATTTAACTGCTTCCCACCAGGCCTATTGTAAAATGATTACTGAGCGGGAGCTCTCCAATCCTGTGATCAATCACAGCAGATCACATGACAATTATACACATGCCATCCATTGTGTATTATTGTGTTGATCTTTGTGATTGGTCACAGTGATCACAAGGTACAAACAGGACCAATCACAATCCACCTGTACCATGTGATTGTCTGTGGCCAATCACAGCTAATCAAAATAGTACATACTGAATGCATAGATTTCATTCCGAAAAAAATGGTTGCTAATAACAGTGATTATCACTGTTATAAACAATCATAGTGTGCAAAAAAAATCCTTATCTCCTCCCAGAGTAGTATAGTGTTACTATGGTACTACTGTATTGTCTGATCATAGTATGTAAGAAAAATGTAATCACTTTTTTGTTTGTTTTTTACATACTGCCACCAGCTAGTGTCGCTGGTATCCACCATGGTAGTTATATGATGATGCTGTACTAAAAATGTTTTATTTCATTTAAAAAAAAATTGTGGCAAAAGATTACAACATTAAAAAACTTGCCATTCTTCTTACTAAATACTTTGGGCTGTTTCCAAAAAGGGGTAATTTGGGGGGGGGGGGGGGGTGTTTTTACTATCCTGAAATTTTGGGCCTCAAGAAATGAGATGTGTCAGTACATCAGAATTAATTGATTTTTGGATATACTGTATATTTACCATAGTTTGTGGACGCTATACATTTCCTGCAGACTAAATAATATACATTGATTTGGATAATTTTCACCAAAGAAATGTAGCAGTATACATCTTGGCCTAAATTTTTGAAGAAAGATTATCTATTTGCAAAATGTAATAACAGAAAAAAGAAAAACGTGAGTTTAAAAAAAAAAATTGTCTTTTTTTTTCTTTTATTTAGCAAAAAAAACCCCAGTGGTGATTAAATAGAAAGCTCTGTGTGAAAAAAATGATAACAATTTCATTTGGGTACAGTGTTGCATGACTATGCAATTGTCCTTTAATGTGCAACTTCATTGGAAGCTGAAAATTGGCCCGGGCAGGAAGGGGGTAAAAGTACACGGTATTAAAGTGGTTAATGATGCATGAATGATCTACGTATGTCTCTCTATCAATGATTAATAAGATAGGCTATTAGACATGAAGAAGAAAGTCATCAAATTTTAAGATCCGCAAATTAAGTTTATCCAAACCACTCAGTCTTTTTAAAATTTGGAAATGTATATTGTCATTAAATAGTAATTTAATATTCCTCTCTTGGATTTATACAGTATGAATATAATAGTATTTTGCATGGACTTGTTTGGTAATGTTGAGACCTTTCACTTTTTATCCAAGCAGCTGCTTCACTTATTACAACTGAAGGAGCTGCTCAATAAGAAGTGACATTTATTTTTTTGCAAAACAAGTCCAGTTAGATGTAACTAACTACTACTAGCTATACCATGACCTACATAAACAAAGGAAAATTTATTGTCAAATACTTACCGTAATTTTCCTTTCCTGATGGACTCCATGGCAGCCTACGTGTGGGTTGACCCTACCTCCTCTCCAATGCTATAGGACCCCATTCACATAAATGAACACTCACCACTCCACACAGTGTTCCGTAACTAGCCTACTCATATGACTCATGGGTGGGAACTCCGTCTGCCATGGAGTCCATCAGGAAAGGAAAATTACGGTAAGTATTTGACAATAAATTTTCCTTTTTCCCTGACAGACTCCATGGCAGGCTACGTGTGGGAAATAACTAGCCGACCACACGGGTGGGTATGCTTAAACAAAAAACATTTAATTGATTTTG
Organism: Lithobates pipiens; assembly: GCF_037356315.1. Taxonomy (NCBI): domain Eukaryota; kingdom Metazoa; phylum Chordata; class Amphibia; order Anura; family Ranidae; genus Lithobates; species Lithobates pipiens. The sequence continues at coordinate 100,864,811 of NW_027507758.1, read as the reverse complement.
ATGAAACACCGAAGTAACCTTTGGATTAGACCCCAACATGGGAATGAGGACTACCCGGTCCGTAAAAAAACGTCAAAAAGGGTTCTTAGAAGCCCAAGGATCCAATCTCCGATACCCTTTTGGCTGAAGTGACCGCAACTAAGAAAACAACTTTTACTGAAAAGTCTTTAATAGAGAGCAGGGATGGCCCCTACGTACTTAAACCCGAGATTGAATCCAGGACAAGGGGAAGATCCCACTTGGGAAATCTAAGCTTTCTTTGGGGTTTGAGTCTTGAGGGTCCCCGGAAGAACTGACGAATCAATGAATGCACTGCCCAAGATGTACCTGAGAAGGCTGACAGAGCTGATACTTGTACTCTGAGAGAGCTTATAGACAAAGGAATATCAAGGCCAGTCTGCAAGAAGCCGAGAATGTCCTGGACTCCTGGATGTTCAAAATATCTATTTGAGGATGAGCAGAAATCAATGAATTTGGTCCAGATTCTACCATACACTTTGTTCGTACTTGATCTCCTTGCACTCGTGAGGGTGGACATTACACTTGAAGCACACCCAATGGATTCCAGCCTCTTTGTCTCAAGAACCAGACCATCAGTCTCAGAACTGCCAGGCAAGGGTGCAGGACTGCACCCTGAGAGAGAAGGTCTGGCCTGAGAGGGAGTGGTAAGGGGATCTCGAACACTGAGTTGGACCAGGAGGGGAAACCAAGGCCTGTTGGGCCAATAAGGAGCTACTGTCACGACCTCTACTGTTTCCACTCGGAGCTCCTGAAGGAATCTGAGGATCACGGGAAGTGGAGGGAAGGCATACGCTCTCCTGAACCTCCACTGGTCGGTCAGGGCATCCGTCCAGCGGGCCTGACTGCAACGACTTTGTGTGTAGAATTTCGCCATCTTGAAGTTGCAGGGAGAGGCAAACAGATCTACCTCCGGATTGACCCCCAATGACAGAATCCACTTGAAGGTTTGAGCATGAAGGGACCATTCGTTGTTGTCCAGCTGAGTCCTGGACAGAAAATCCACTTCAGAGTTCTGAACCCCTGGAACAAAAACCGCTGAGATGTTCACCAGGTTCTTCTGTGCCAATGATAGGATGGGTTCGATCTCCCAGAGAAGAGTAGCGCTTCGAGTACCCCCTTGCCTTTTCACATAGGAGACTGCTGTGGTGTTGTCCATCCTTAATAACACAGATTTCCCCTTCAGAAGATGAGAGAAGTGCTGGAGAGCACACCAGGCTGCTCGGAGTTCTAGGACATTTGACCCTGGCAGAGGGAGACGATCATTCCACTTGCCCTGCGCAAGATTCGATCCGCAGAGTGCCCCCCAACCGGTCCCACTGGCATCAGTCATGACTGTGACCCAGGAGATGGGAATGATGGAATGACAGTTCAGCAGGTTCTTGCACTGTAGCCACCAAAAGAGGCTCTCCCTCATGGTTGTGGTTATACGAATACTTTGATTTTTGTCTCCTGACTCCCACTGCCTGAGAAAACCTGCCTGGAAGGGGCGTAGCCTCCACAAAGCCCACTTCACCATCGGAGCCGTTGAGACCATTGTACCTATGATCTTGAGACACTGAGAAGCTTTTAGATGTTGAGTGTGAATTTTTTCATCCGGGAGAGAGATAGTACTCTGCAGAGTGTCGAATTGGGCTCCTAGATATATTAGCCCCTGGACTGGCTCTAGATGACTTTTTGCCAAGTTCAGAAGCCACCCGAAACTGGACAGAGTAGAAATCACCTGCTCCCGATGTTCCAGCAACTGTTCTCTGCCTTGTGACAGAACCAGTAGGTCGTCCAGGTAATGGTATAGCCGAATACCCTTTAACCTGATAAGAGCCACTACGGCCAGGAGAACCTTTGAAAAAACTCGGGGAGAGGTCGTCAACCCGAAGGGGAGGCAAATAAATTGGAGATGGTCTTGACCAACATGGAATGTTAGGAATTTTTGGAAATCTTTTTCTACTGGGATGTGGAAATAAGCATCCTTCAGGTCGATCGAAATCATCCAGTCCCCTGACGGTATGGCTCGCTGAATAGTCAAGAGAGTTTCCATCTTGAATTTCCCATACTCTATGAACTTGTTTAGATAAGTGAGATCTATCACCAGGCGCCAAGAGCCGATCTTTTTTTGGACCAAGAAAAAAGGGGAATAGACTCCCTGAAACCATTCTTCCTTTGGTACCTGAACTACTGCACCTTGAGCCTTTAACAGATCCACGTAGGAGAATAATACTTGATTTTGTTCTTCCGAGCGAGGGAGCAGGGTGGACACGAATCTGGGAGGAGGGGTGCTGGAGAAGGTCCATCTGTGACCCGACGAGACCGTCCTGATTACCCAGTAATCCGAGATCGAGGCCACCCAGACGTGCCGAAAAAGGGATAGACAAGCCCCCACTCGCGATCTCAGAATGACTTGGTCTGCTCACGACCACTGGATGACTGTTTTTTACTGGGCTTACGAAAGGAAGCTGGCCCTCTGTACCAATTCCTCCTGAAGTCCCGACCAGGTTTGTAGGAGCATGCATCCCTCAAACTCTCTGGACTGCGTTTCTTATACTGGGGTCTCTTCTGACCCAACAATCTTCTGTCCTGGGGAAGGAAACCTGACTTATCACCCGTAGCACACGTAATGGCATCATCAAGCTTGTTGCCAAATAGTGTAGAGCCCTCAAAGAGAATTTTACACCACGCCTGCTTAGAGACCGGGTCAGCCAGCCAGGGACGTAACCACAAGGCTCACTTAGCTGTAACTGATGACAGCATAACGCGTGCCAACAGACGGATCAGATCAATGGACGCCTCCCCCAGGAAGACTGCCGCAAGCTTCAGCTCTGCTGCTGCTGAACTTCTAGCTAGCTCCTCAGAAACGCCCTTAAGGAAAGAGTCCACGTTTTCAGTCCAGGCTTCCATGGCCTTAGACATAGCCGCTAGTGCTAGAGCTGGTTTACAGGCCATCCCAGCCAAACCGTAAATCCTCCTAAGATCCTGGTCAATCTTCCTCTCCAGACCATCCTTAAAGGACACTGAATCCTCCAATGGGAGTGTAACGTGTTTGGCCAAACGCATCAAAGCCGCATCCATCAGCGGGGCGTTTTCTAAGTGTTTTACGTCTTCCGATTTAAATGGCTACAACCTGGATGTTTTATTCATCATAGAGGACTTTCTATCCACTTTATTCCATTCTTCCTCAAAAATATCCTTCAGCTCAGTAAGAAAAGGAAAACTTGGATGGTTTTTCCCCAGCTGTTTGAAGAATTTCTTCTGTTTGGCTGGAAGGGTAGATGAGTCTTCCCACTTAAGGGCCTCCTTAACTGCTTTAATCAGTGGAGAGACCATAGCAAAGTCAAAGCCCCCAATATTCTCTTCACCTAGGAGCTCATCCTCAGAGGACGCATTAAATGCTGCATAGGGCTGGGAAGTACCCGGATCATCACGGGCCTCATCAGCCTGAGGGCCAGACAAAGAGGTGGATTGACTCAGCGTGTGAGAAGTGTCCATGTCTCTCAGAGACTGCTGCACCACACGTTTCACCAGGGATTCCATATGCTGGCTTTCTGATTGCTTTTCCCCAACCACCTGGGCATAACATCGATCACATAGAGACTTGCCCTCTGGGACTCGAGTCCCACATCCCCAGCAGGCTCTGCGATCAGAGCGACCATCATGGTGGTGGGAGGAGGAATGTGAACATCTCCTCTGGTGGTGAGATCCATGTGGAGAGTCTCATCTGGATCTAGATGATGAATGGTGTTGTGGCCTGGCAAGGTCTTTATCCTGCGGATGTGACCTGAAAGGGCTAAAGCAAACAACAAACAGGGGGAAAGGGAAAAATTGGCATCAAAAACGCAAGCAGGTGTGACTGTACCTCAACCCCTCCCCTCATCAGCACATACCTAGTGCGTAAGGGCTGGCCACTTAAAGGCGGAGATTTGTCCATCATTTTTGGACGAAGAGCATCACAACAAAAAATAGTCTGCAAAAAAAAAAGATGAGGACCTAAGCAAAAAGCATACTGGAGCCAAACAAACCAATATATACACACATATATCCATAAATATTATTAAATATTTATTATTGTATTTATTTATTATTTTTATTATATAGTTTTTTTTTTGTCTATATTTAGAAAATTATTTCTTTCCTAGTTCTTTTTTTTATTTTATATATATATACGTATATATATATATAAACATGCATTACCCTTCTTTTATATATATATATATATATATATATATTTCATTTAAAAGAGACCATAAAAAGAAGCTCACCTTCGCAGACTAGGGGCTGGAGGAACAGACTTGCTGCTTCCAATGCACTGGTAGAACCCAGTGAGACTGAAGCAGCAGCCTGGTTTTTAAATTCCCCGCCCGTGACATCACCACTTCCCCACCTTGCGCCTGCGCCATGGAGAGATGGCCAAACTGCGTTTGTGCGGCCACTACCTGCTCAGTCAAACTGCGCCAACCAAGCCTCAGTTTCGAGAGAGGCTAATGCGCATGCGCAGCCCGCCAAGCCGGCCAGAGCGCGGAAGTCAGCACGGCGAGCTGGAACGCAGAAGCGCTCCAGTCACCATACAGGGGGAAAACAGGTTGCCAGGGAGAAACCAATAACATATACAAACATACGACTGCCATGGAGAAAAGGAAAAAACACCGCAGACCTTGCCAGCCATTGCCGTCCTGATTGTTCGTCAGAGGGGCATACAGAGGCAACCACCCACACACAGGGGAACATCCAGCCTCAAAGCTACTCGCAGCCCATAGCTGGGTACTGAGCTGCACCGCACAGGTATGCCAAAAGGAAAAATCTGAAATCCAAACGAACAGCATGTGCAGGTCCATATGGAGGAGGACAAAAAAGGAACACCGTGTGGAGTGGTGAGTGTTCATTTATGTGAATGGTGTCCTATAGCATTGGAGAGGAGGCGGGTTCAACCCACACGTAGGCTGCCATGGAGTCTGTCAGGGAAAAGAGTCTTTACCATCCTATGGAGTATGGGCAAGCACCATTTGTGTTCAGTATATTATATTATATATATTTTTTCTAAACAGAATGTGACTGCAATATTATCTAATTTAGTATGGGACAAAAATACCCAAAGTCCACCCAAACTTGCTTCTAATGAAAGGACAGCAACAATTATATATTTGGCAAGATGGAAGACAGTATAGGGTTGATTTACTAAAACTGGAGAGGGCAAAATCAGATTCCAGGTTTTTTGTCAAAGCTTACTTGAACAAGCTAAAGTTAGAAGCTGATTGGCTACCATGCACAGCTGCACCAGATTTTACACTCTCCAGTTTTAGTAAATCAACCTCTATGTGTCAATCAAGATCAACATTCTAACCTTTAAAGTTTAACCATATGTGCACTAAATTCAGCTACTAGGGTGTACATTAAAGATATAATATAGGGAGGATCTTAGTTCTCATTAAATTTTTCAATATTACGTAACTTTTATGGTGTCTTTGCTATGACTGGCTGTTATGAGTTACTGCCCTCAACAATTGAAATATGAATTATTTCTTGAAAGAAGCTGTACCAAATCAGAATTCCCAGACTAACAATTAACTAGGGTTAAAAGAAATAGAAAAAAAAATATCCTATAGCATCATTAACTATAAAAGGCTATTAATCTTAGAGGTTCAATATTTTTTGAGGCATACACAACTGCCCTCTGTCCCCAATTTATTTATTCTCAACTTAGAGCCTTTGCCAATAAAGATCAGAGAAAACCGGAATATCAAAGGTATTTTCTACAGTGGACAAGAACATAAATGTGCTATGTTTGCGGATGATATCCTAACGCTAACATCTTCCCCTATTAGTTCAATTCCAAAGTTAGACAGGGTCTTACATCAATTTCCCTTAATCTCAGGCCTCAAAGTAAACCACACCAAATCTTGATGGTCATCAGATTACTGAACTGACATCCTATTTTAGTGGACTAGTTCACTACTGACTGGGAACTCATGGATTATACTCCATATGTCTCCTGGCAAGCCTAAACCTACCTGCATGCAGGTGAGTGCTTCCCAAACTCTTCCTGTGGTAACCATCTTGGACATAGAAGCTGCATGCAAAACAATGTAGAGGGGGTATACAGATTACCTCTATAGACGAGGACATCAGACCCTCAGGTACTGACATTCTTGCAGCCATAACTACCGCAAAAATAGATTCTACTGCTGATAGTAGTTTCCTAAGGAATGACCTGGAAGTTCTGTTAATGCCTAAAAGAGGTGGAGGACACTGTCAGAAGTTAGAACACATTTTACCGAATTATGTGCCCTGTAACGACAAGTCAAAGCCATACCGGAGAAATTGATTGATACTGAAGATCAGCTCCACCACAACAACATTAAGGTGCAGGGTATACCAGAATGGGCGAAGGGGTTTAAACCAGAACAATTTGCTTGAACCTTTCTCATTGGCTACTCAATTGCAGGCACTGGGGCATGATCAATACTCTTGCTCGGAATCTCCAAGATCTAACCTGTGACAATGCCAACATTTCCCTATTTTCAGATTACTCTCCAGAAATTTGACAATGCAGAAGATCTTTCATGGGGGTTTGGAAATGCCTTAGGGGCAAAGGCATTAAATATAGCCTCATTTATCCCAGCAGGCTTCATATCCTGGAGGGGGAAACAGGCAATTTTTGGATGCCCCAGCAGCCTGCATCCCACCGGCTAGATACACATTATTTAGTGGTTATCTTCTCTATTGCAATTACCATTACCTGGTGTGCCTTCAAGCTGGCTAGCCACAAGTATAAGCACAATTTTATTTGTTAAAGACATTTAGGAGGTACAGCTGTTTATAGTCTTATATTCTGAAAAATGTTTGAGAGTTGGAGCGGCATTTACTGTTATTATAGAAGACAAAAGTGTGGAGCAATTTCCTTCTAATATTTCATGGTGCATTTTTTGACCTGTTGTAATTTTGAGGTCAACTCCAAAGTGAAAAGAATCACAGACACAAATTTTGTGGTGTTAGAGGAGATACTATGACTTCTTCACTAATAGAAGTTTTCACATAAAGTGCACAAGCTTCAAAAGATAAATAAAAAATTTTTGGGTGTAAATTTAAGGGTGTACATTTTTGATTTCACTCCTCATTGCCTATCACAGTTTCGGAGGCCATGGAATGCTGAAATGGCACAACCCCCCCAAATGACCCCATTTTGGAAATTAGACACCCCAAGCTATTTGCTGAGAGATATGGTGAGTATTTTGCAGATGTCACTTTTTGTCGTAAAGTTTTCTTTTCTTTCTTCATTTTCAAAAACCAATGAGAGCTGCAAAATACTCACCGTGCCTCTTGGCAAATACCTTGGGGTGTCTACTTTCCAAAATAGTGTAATTTGGGGGGTTTCGTGCCATCTTCGTATTTTATGGTCTTCGAAACTGTGATAGGTAGTGAAATAAAAAAAAAAAAAAAAAAAATTAATTTTAAAAAATCCTGAAGGTGGTGCTTGATTTTCGGGGCCCCGTATGCAGCTAGGCTCCCAAAAAGTCCCACACGTGTGGTATCATTGTACTTGGAAGAAGCAGCAGAATGTATTTTGGGGTGTAATTCCACATATGCCTATGGCATCTTTGAACAATATATCATTTAGTGACAAATTTGTTAAAAAAAAAAAAACTTGTGACAAAATATAAAATATTCCATGGACTCAACATGTAAAATGAAAAGTTGATATAATGCAGCAGCTGGTCTCTCTCTGAAAAATTTGCAACCATAGGCAGGCGCTTATGTGGCATTTTACAAATCTATTGATTCTTCTTCATATTTTTTTTTCTGAAGAACTTGTAAACATATATAAAATTCAAGGGCTTTAGCTCAAATAAACATACAAGCAATAAAATAAGTCCTATTTTACAGCAATAGACAGTGAGCACCTGTAGCAAATCCCTGGAGACTTTGCCTTCCACTGAGAGCATCTGATCAACAACAGGTATAAATGCTATTTGTTACCAAAGACTGTTTATATACAGAATGTGAATCTAAAATATTCCATGGACTCAACATGCCTCTCAGAAAATTGCTTGGGGTGTCTACTTTCCAAAATTGGGTAATTTGGGGGGGTTTTGTGCCATTTTGGCATTTTATGGTGAAATCAAAAATTTATGCCCTTAGAAAACCTGAAGGCAGTGCTTGGTTTTCGGGGCCCCGTACAGGGCTAGGCTCCCAAAAAGTCCCACACATGTGGTAACCTCATAATTTTATTTTGGCATGTATTTCCATATTTCCATATCCATAGCATATGTGAGCAATATATAATTTAGTGACAACTTTGTGCAAAAAAAAAACTTGTGGCAAAAGATAAAATATTCCATGGCCTCAACATGCCTCTCAGCAAATAGCTTGGGGTGTCTACTTTCCAAAATGAGGTAATTTGGGGGGGTTTTGTGCCATCTTGGCATTTTATGGCCTTCAAAACTGTGATAGGTAGTGAGGAGCGAAATCAAAAAGTTCCGCCCTTAGAAATCCTGAAGGTGCTTGGTTTTCAGGGCCCGTAAACAAATAGGCTCCCAAAAAGTCCCACACATGTGGTATCTCCGTACTCAGGAGAAGCAGCAAAATGTATTTTGGGGTGTAATTCCACATATGCCCATAGCATGTGTGAGCAATATATCATTTAGTGATAACTTTGTACAAAAAAAAAGTTTGTAATTTTCCCGCAACTTGTGGCAAAATATAAAATATTCCATGCACTCAACATGCCTCTCAGCAAAAAGCTTGGGCGTCTACTTTCCAAAATGGGGTCATTTGGGGGGGTTTTTGACCTATCTTTGCATTTTATGGCCTTCAAAACTGTGATAGGTAGTGAGGAGTGAAATAAAAAATGTACGCCCTTAGAAATCCTGAAGGCGATGCTTGGTTTTCGGGGCCCCGTACGCAGCTAGGCTCCAAAAAAGTCCCACACATTTGGTATCCCTGTACTTAGCAAAAGCAGCAAAATGTATTTTGCAGTGCAATTCCACATATAACCATGGCATGTGTGAGCAATATATAATTTAGTGACAACTTTTTGTCATTATTCAATCACTTGGGACAAAAAATGAGGAGAGGCAGTAATAAACTAAATGCTGCGTAAATTCCAGAAAACGTACCCTAGTTTGTAGATGCTATTAATTTTGCGCAAACCAATAAATATGCGCTTGTTGATATTTTTTTACCAAAGACATGTGGCTGAATACATTACGGCCTAAATGTATGACTAAAATTTAGTTCATTGGATTTTTCTTATAACAAAAAGTAGAAAATATCACATTTTTTTCCAAATTTTCGTACTTTTTCCAAAAAGTCAGCTTCTCCCTCTAGTCAGTTCTGGAAACAACTAGTGAACTCAAGCCTGCCATTGTATCAAGATTCTTGTGACCACAGGGTATGCTGAAAGAAATTCACCAACAACTGGGCAAAATGGCTTGGGGACACTTCAACAGTAGTAGAGCTAACTCTTTATTTGTCTTCAGTTTAGCTATCCATATGATCAGGAGGTAGGACACTCTGTTATCTCTCACTTCCATCAGGAGTAGACATTGAGTGGGCATGGCAAATGTTCTATTCTTGGCATGCACAGTATCAAAACACCATAAGCTATATACTATTTGTATTATGACGAAGTGGGAACAAGATTTAGACAATGACAGATCTAAATACCTAAATGGTATGAGATAGCTCTCTGTACCTCCAAATCATATGTTAAAGCGAACTGTAAAGAATTTCTAAGATGGCACATGGTTTCTTGAGGTTGGCTTCTTATGCCCCAATGGTGTCTCCAAAGTGTTTTAGAGGTTCTGGACAGGAGGGTAGAACATATTTTGTGTGGTGGACATGCCTGAAAGTTAAGAGAGTCTGAATTCAAATATACAATTTTGCACTTTTTACAATTTTATATACTGTCTGAACCAGATCAACACTCACAAAAATCCCCTCTACGAGCACTACTAAACTAATCTATCAAAGGGGCCTCTGGAAATGCTGAAAAACTGATTCCATTCATATTTATAGCTGCAAAAATAGTCATTGCTAGATATTCAAAAATCTGCTTCCACCCTGTTTGAACTGGTTACTGCTAAGCATTTGTGTTTAACGGTAAATAAGAAACTATCAGTGACTTTAAATGATAACTTTTTTTTTTAAAGACATGGATAAAATACATATCTGGTGAAGCATAAATGCAGCCTTGACTCCATGGCATAGGTAAAAGGTTAATTTCTTTTCAGCTGAAAACATGCTTCTTTTCTAACTTTACTTCTCTCTTTTTTAGGACTCTTATTTACTTTTTTATATCATCTCTCTTATTCCTTATAATATGTATAAAAGATACGTATAGATATAGGCTAATGGTCTAGTTGCATTTTTTGGGTCAAAGAGTGCCACGTCCCAATGAAAATTATACAAAGAAGGGGGATGAGAAACAAGAGGGACTGGAGGGCAACCAACCCCCGGGACTTTTATGACGGCACTAAATATACTTAAACCATTTATAAAATCATTGAAATTTTTATTTGATGTACAAAAGACATTTTATGAACAAAATAGACAATTACATCCATTAAACATACAAAATGACAGAGTGCATATAAAAAAAAAGAGTTGGTATGTGGGCTTATATAGCTCCATCCATTACCACATTCTTATGTGATTTAAACTGCATTGTTTCTTTCCTACATGTTTCGCTCTTCAGAGCTTCCTCAGGACAATTGCAGCAAACAAAAATACCCATATAATCAGGCAAGTTGCTTGTATTATTTATCGTTAATATCGTATATTGGATATATCAATTAACATTGAAATGAGGACAGATAATCTCTTCCTCCTTTACTTGTCAAGCCAGCGGACCGCGGCAAAAGCCCCCACTTAGGGATCCCCCATTTCTGTCCCCAAAAGGATCTGGTAGTAATATGACAATGAAGAAATGAAACCAGTTCACACAGCCCGGTATCCACGTGTACCATATATTGTCAGATAAAAGTTGGATAAGATGTGTTTCTGAACACGAGAAAATTCTCTGTATTGATCTCTGTTAAATGAAGCAACGTGGTCTATTCGGTAAAGTTTTAGGAGTTTCCTCCATCCGTTTGGTGGCTCCGCGTGTCCGCTCCCAATGCTAGCATTGGGAGCGGACACGCGGAGCCACCAAACGGATGGAGGAAACTCCTAAAACTTTACCGAATAGACCACGTTGCTTCATTTAACAGAGATCAATATACAGAGAATTTTCTCGTGTTCAGAAACACATCTTATCCAACTTTTATCTGACAATATATGGTACACGTGGATACCGGGCTGTGTGAACTGGTTTCATTTCTTCATTGTCATATTACTACCAGATCCTTTTGGGGACAGAAATGGGGGATCCCTAAGTGGGGGCTTTTGCCGCGGTCCGCTGGCTTGACAAGTAAAGGAGGAAGAGATTATCTGTCCTCATTTCAATGTTAATTGATATATCCAATATACGATATTAACGATAAATAATACAAGCAACTTGCCTGATTATATGGGTATTTTTGTTTGCTGCAATTGTCCTGAGGAAGCTCTGAAGAGCGAAACATGTAGGAAAGAAACAATGCAGTTTAAATCACATAAGAATGTGGTAATGGATGGAGCTATATAAGCCCACATACCAACTCTTTTTTTTTATATGCACTCTGTCATTTTGTATGTTTAATGGATGTAATTGTCTATTTTGTTCATAAAATGTCTTTTGTACATCAAATAAAAATTTCAATGATTTTATATATGGTTTAAGTATATTTAGTGCCGTCATAAAAGTCCCGGGGGTTGGTTGCCCTCCAGTCCCTCTTGTTTCTCATCCCCCTTCTTTGTATCCTTATAATATGTGATTTAAGGGTATATACTGTACATTATTACGTTATACTTGACATCATAAGCAATTTCCCCAAGGGAAAAACTCCCAGATCCCAGACTTAGGGACTCACTCCCATTATTAGGGAGAGATACACTACTAGTAGCATGGACGAAACATTGTTTGGGAATGGAAATTATTATTGCTATTATTGCTATTATTATATAAGAATGCTCTTTATCATGGACACTGTAAAATAATGTTTGTATTCACTATTGTACACTTTATAACAACAATAAAATCATTGGAAAGTAAAAAAGAAATTCAAATACAGTTTACAAAGTCTTGTACCAAAAATTAAGACATTTATAATGTATTTACCTTTGAGGAATTTTTTAGTTTGCTTGCATGTCTACACTGTAATACCTTGTGTTGTGAATGCTTAAATATAGTTTATAATGTGTTGTGTGATATATTGGTGATATATTAGTTTAAAAAATAAATAAAGAAAAATTGATATAATGCAGCAGCTGGTCTCTCTCTGAAAACTTTGCAACCCTAGGCAAGGGCTTATGTGTCATTTTACGAATCTATTGATTCTTCTTCATATTTTTTTTTCGGAAGAATTTCATGTAAACATATATAAAATTCAAGGGGTTTAGCTCGTACAAGAATACAAGCAATAAAACAAGTCCTATTTTACAGCAATAGACAGTGAGCACCTGTAGAAAATCCTTGGAGACTTTGCCTTCCACTGAGAGTATCTGAGCAACAACAGGTATAAATGCTATTTGTTACCAAAGACTGTTTATATACAGAATGTGAAGATTTTTTTTTTCTTAAACTCTTAAACTTGTTCACGGGAGGGGTGTCGTGTGGTCCACACGCACCTCCCCTGGCTTCTTACTCTAAGAACAAAGGATGGTATTATCTGTCCCTGCAGGTTAACACATACAAATGCCACTTCTATATGCTACTGTTCCAGAACACGATTACTTGTTCCTACTGTCTGTTCACGGTAATGCAGTGTATGGCCAGATATTACATGCGATTGTTTTGTTTACTGTGTTTGCCTTGCACTGAAACTTGAATAAAATAATAAAAAAAAAACCTCTTAAGCTTGTCATGTGTTCATTAGGCCCGTTTCACACTAGGAATTTTATAATGGTTTGACAGCTCACACGACTGGCTGGCAAATATTCAGGGGTATTCCTTGTATCGGAAGGATAGGGAAGGTAGAAGACGGGGAGGGGTGTGTATATATATTAAAAACGAAGTAACGGTGGTAGAGAGGAGCAACATTGTGAATAGGATGAGGGGGAGGTGGAATCAGTGTGGTTTAGAACTCTAAAGAGAAGAAGTAAGAGGGAAATTGACAGTGGAGGTATGTTACAGGCCCCCCAACTTAAAGAAGGAGGATGAGGAGGAGGAGATGGAACTCCTATCTCTATTAGAAATGACAGCGAGGCAGGGAAATGTCATCATAATGGGGACTTTAATTATCCCAATTTTGACTGGGCAGAGGGAACAGCTCACTCATTAAAGACCTGTCATTTCATAAATGTCTTGCAGGACTATTTCATGTCTCAATTGGTGAATTCTCCAACTAGAAAGAATGCATTGCTAGGCTTAATAATTACAAATGATCCAAGTCTGATCTCAGATGTGGCAGTACAGGACAACTTGGGATTTAGCAATCACAGGATGATCATATTTAGCGCAAATCGTAGCAATAGGAGGCATAAGGATAGCACAAGAACTCTAAATTTCAAAAGAGCCAACTTTTCTGAACTGTGCTCAATACTACAAGACATCAATTGGGACCTAATCCAAGAAACTTTAAGCACCAAGGAAAAATGGGAATGTTTTAGGAACATATTAAACAATGGTATCACACAGTACATTCCTATGAGAAATAAATATAGAAGAGTGGCTAAACGTAAAAAATCTTATTAGAGAGAAAAAAAGGGCTTTAAAAAATATAAAGTGGAAGGACATTATCAGCATTCCAACACTACAAGGAATTCAATAAGAAGTATTAGAACAAAATCAGGGTGGCTAAAAAAGTCTACGAGAGACACATAGCAGAGGAGAGTAAAAAAAAAACAAGGAATTCTTTAGATATATTAACAGTAAAAAAGCAAAATCAAAGCACATTGCCCACATAAAAGATGATGCTGGGAGGATGGTTACAGATGATACAGAGAAGGCAACTGCACTAAATGCTTTCTTCTCCTCAGCTTTCACACAGGAAAAGGAGGGGTGTATTGACTTTGACAGTATTGTTAGTAACACATCACATGATATACCCTTGTACCCTCATATGGGTGAAATGTATTGGAGGGGAGATTCCTCTATGTGTGAAGAACCAAGCCAACCACAATTCTCATTCATTTTTACTATCTTAACGTTAAGGTCTGCTGTGTGCAGCCCAGCGCCATTTTACAATTGCTAGTGTGACATGCCCCCTAAGCCTAGGAAGTCTCTACAGATACAAGTGCCAAAAAAGGCTTGTAAACCAAATAGCTGAGTATATGTACAGTCAATTGGACTATTTTTTTTTTTTTTTCATTTTGGTGTTTGCTGAGTTTTGTTAAAAAGATATGCCTGCCATTTCTACAACAGAATGACAACACAACACTGGTTCTATCCAATGGTTCTCCCAATTTGGCTTCTTCTTTCGGGGAGCATTCTATGAGAAGCCAATTTTTAAAATAGAAAATTTTAAAAATATTTCCACTTTGCACATGACTCTTATGGATGAAGAGGATGAGTTGCTGTCCTTCCTGGTGATGGACAGTTTGTAGCTACAAACTGAAAGGGTTTTCTAAGCACAAAATTAGCTGTAAACTTCCTATTGATAACACTGGACATCCTGTAGTACATGTGATTATTTTAGTCCAGCTGCAAAGGGCACTGGCCATAAAAGTAGAACACATGTGAGTGTCATCAAAGTTTGACACCTTTTACTGGTAAAGCAGTGATGTGCCCATCCTAGTTATCTATATACTGTATGTGCAGGTAGATGTTTCTTTGTAATATTGGAATGTGAATTTGACTGGTTTCCTCAGTGACAATGACAGCTAAGACTCTTATTATAGAGTATTAAGTTTGTCAAGCATTACATAGGTCTGTCACATTTTCAATAAGCATGGCCTACAGTATTGGAACTATTGTACTGGAGTTGAGCCCCAAGGCAGTGCATTTATCATCTTGAAAAAAACTCAAATTACATGAGGTGCATGAAAGACTACTATGGATTAGCCAGCCAATGTTGTGAATTTTGTAAGGAGTCATTCTACAGAAAATTTGTGCTTTCCAAACAGGTATAATTCCTTTAAAAAAAATCAGCGATTATGTGTATTGGTGTCAGAAATTGGCATGTCCCAGATGTCTCATTGTTACATGTAGGGATGAGTGAACCTCAATCATAGCGTTGAACCATATTGACGTTTATGGGAGGCAAATCTTGGAATTCTGTGTCTGGCCTTTTTTTAAAGTTAATTTGCATGTTATTGCTAATAAAAAAAAAAGCCGTAGGCAGCAGGAAACTGTTCTGGGGAAACATGTACAAAAAATACTTTGCTAAAACATAAAAAAAAAAAAAAATATATTAGAGCTGCATGTGACTTTGTAGCCTCATCCTTATGTTCTGCTGCTGAAAAGGGATGTTAGGGTTTTCCAGAGGTGACTTATGTGAATATAGAACCCCCTTTCTAATAAGGTGGCCCAAGATATCTTTCCCCTCTTGGCATATATTTCATTATTCATTCCCCCAAAAATCTTTACAAGTAAATAAGAGCACAGACACAAGTAAATAAAAACCAGCTGGGGAACATAGGTGATGTCTTTGACCAAATATTATTTGGGCAATGATGTCAACTGTGACCTTCAGCTGGTTTGTTACAAACAGAAGCCAAGAACTTGGGTGGGTCAACTGACCCCATATAGCCATTATTTTCAGAGATTCGCCTAACTAGGAACTGTCTAGGTTTGGGTCAAACTCACGTTCAATCCTAACTCAAAACTAATCTCTAGTTATATGTATACAAGCCTTTAGCCATAAAAATAAGTATATCCTCACTTTGTTACAGTCTGTGTGGGTAACATAAAAAAATATGCATACAAATGAATTTATTTTTATTACTTTTTCAGTGCTAATAGTTTATGAATACTTGTTGTTTCTTCAGCCCCTCAGGGTATTTAACGATTTCTACAACACAATGTCATAAGGTCACATAAGCATTCTTTAAGCTATATGAATAATGATTCAAATCATTTGTTTATTTGGTATAGAAAATAGATTATTTATGTTACTGAGATTCAACCCCATGTTTATAAAGCCAGATATAGATATATACTTGTAATAAATATCTTATTATAAACAGCCAAGTCATATCTAATGACAGCAAAGTGATTTTGTAATTGTATCCCTGCATCTACTTTCCTTTACAAGTGAGGGGCATTGGATTTACTCCTTTGATATTTGCTATGGAATGGTGTAGACAAGCTATTTTATCAACAACTGCACCCTGTAAATTCTCAAAGTGACAGTCCTTTTGTATGACTGCTGATCCAAATTCAATTATTTTTAAATCATCAGTTACATTTTTTAGGAAACGTGAAATTTCCAATCTCTTCCACTGCCTTTTAAGTCACACTATAATTCCAACGGAGCTTGGATATTGTTAGCATTATCCATGAATTTTCTGAGTAAGCTAAAAAAAATATATGCTCATACACCAAAGCATTTAGAAATACATTTTGTATGAAACAAATAACATATACAGTATATCTTTACCTGTACCATAGGGTAGTACGTTAACCACTTGATGACCACCCTATAGCACTTCTACTGCTCCAGGGCGGCAGCTGTGTGCAGGATTATGTATACATACATGAGCCTGCAGGGGACGCACTTGCGCCGACGGCGGGCTGCTTCTGCTGGGATAATTACTCGATGTCCTCCGGCACCCGCCGATCATTGGCAATACACAGGGAAATGAGATATGCCTATGTAAACAAGGCATGTCTCAATTCTGACAAGGCGGAAGGGATGTATTCTGTGTCTCTGCAAAGCCTAACCCTAACCCTAATGAAAGCACACTGTGTACACAAAAACACAGCCTAGGCACACAGTTAACCCTTTGATCACCCGCAATGTTTAACCCCTTCCCAGCCAGTGTCATTAGTACAGTGACAGTGACATATTTTAGCACTGATCACTGTATTTGTATCACTGGTTGCTGCAAAGTGTCAAAAGTGTCAGTCAGTCGCCGTTCGCTGCCATTACTAGTATAAAAAGAAAAAACCTTCCATAAATATATCCCATAGTTTGTAGATGCTGTAACGTTCACATAAACAAATCAATATATGCTTATTGGGATTTATTTTTACCAAAAAACATGTAGCAGAATACGTATTGGCCAACATTTTTGAAGAAATTACATTTTTTAATTCAAAAAAATCAAAACTTAAAAAAAAAACCTAACATTTAGCAATCAAAACTTAAAAAAAAAACTAACATTTAGCGAATCAAAACTTAAAAAAAAACGAACATTTAGCGAATCAAAACTTTAAAAAAAAACATTTTTTAATTGTTTTTATTGGATGTGTTTTATAGCAGAAAGTAAAAAAATTTGATTTTTTTTTCAAAATTTTCTGCCTTTTTTTATAGCGCAAAAAATAAAAAATGCAGTGGTGATCAGATACCATCAAAATAAAGTTCTATTTGTGGGCAAAAAATGACATATATTTTATTTGGGTGCAGTGTCGCATGGCAGCACAATTTTCAGTTAAAGTAACACAATGCGGCATCGCAAAAAATGGCTTTGTCATGAAGGGGGGTAAATCTTCCGGAGGTCAAGTGGTTAATAAACCTTTCTCTATTTTCATTGGACTGTAGCCCACAAAATAACTTATTGCATCATGATGCATCCGTAACATACATCATATTTTACTTTTTGTTAGACTTTGTTAATACTATTAAATTGAGTTAGAAAATATAATACTCTAAATATACTGTATACTCTATAATAGTTCCAGTCAAAGTCACATGACAGTGACGCAACGCCAAGGAAAGCAGACGGACACCGAAAGTGACGTTCTTACATGAGCGCGCTGCTCGTATTTATGTATTTATCTTATGAAATGTGAGTAGAATTTAAATTTTTTTTAACCTTGGAATATGGAAAATACTACACCATAGCAGGCCCCATATTTTGTTTTATGAGTATCTTCAAGTTACCCTCGATATCTACCTTGGGCAAAAAGAAGGTTGTCTGAACAGGAGAAGCAAAAACAGTAGCCAGCCTATTTTGAGGATTTAATTGGTTTACGCTGTTCACCTTACAACAGTAAGGTAATTATCTAGTACATCTATGTGCTCTGTGGACACCAGTGCTTTTGAACACCGTTTGCCACCTGTGTGTGATTTTTCCCCTGGCTTCACTGTCGCCTTGAAGATTTTTTCACTATATGAAAACCTTCACTTTAGTAGAACTTTGCACTTTATATTTTGCTATATGCATTTTTGTGGGTCACGGACTTTATTTATATTAGTGTGTCACGCATGTTTATTTTTTTATCTATTTTTACTATTTATGCTGATACCCTCATGTATTTGTTTGATTATTGATTTCATAATTTTTATTTTTATAAGATTACTGTGAATATTGTGTTTATCTAGTAGCACATCAGCACTTTATATGGTAGCACCATTCACTTTATATTGTAGTACTTTCCCACTTTTGATTTAAAATTAATTTATATTTTATCACAATATTTACTGATACCATCACGTTAGGAGCGCAACACCACTTTATAATTTTTATACTCTATAATAGTTATTAAACAGTATTATCTATCCTTATTTCAATAATTGGTATGTTTTGTTATGCATACATATACGGCTTTTTTCTCAGAGAATAGGTGCAGGTACTGCCCACTTCCAAGCTACCCCTTGTCTCCGCCCCTTACCCAACTACAAACATTGTCCCTTGAATCTACCCCCTACTAACCCAGTACAACTCTTTTTAGAGAATACAGAATAGAGTATCATTGTAACTTCTATTTGTAATTTGTAGGAATGTGTTAATGATAACAAGAAAAGCAGAACAATAGATCTCCTGAAGCCATCACCAATAGACCCCCCAAAAACAAAATATCCCGCTGTAGCAACACTAGACCCCCCACGCAACATTACAGCCCCAGCCACAATATACTCCACACAGCAACAATAGATCTCCCAGCAGCCTGCATAAATAGATTCCTCCCTCAACAGTAGATCCCTCTTAGCAACAACTGACCCCCCTCAACAACACAAGACCCCACAGAAACAATAAATCCCCCACCAACAGTAATAGACCCCCTGCAACAATGGATTTCCCACCAACAACAATTGACCCCCGCCCCCGCAACAATAGAGCCCCCCCCCAGCAACAATATATCCCCTAACAGCCAGCATCAATAAACTCTCCAGCACACCAAAGCACCCATTGCCATTACATACATTTAGTGCTGGAGGTAGCAGTGCTCTGTCGATTTATTGCTGGAGGTTCCAGTGCTCTGTTGATTTATTGCTGGACGTTCCGGTGTTCTGTCAATTACTGCAGATCATCAGATCTGGGAATGCACAGTGCTGACTACACTCCCAGCTGATCTCCCGGTCAGCTGGCCGTGACTTCAACGCTGCGCATGTGCAGATCATCAGAGGAATTATCTGAATATCAGCAAAGTGTGGAGGCAGAATCTAGATTCGACATTGCTATACAAGCTCCACGCAGTGTACTGTATAGTATGTGTGGCAGTGGCCATGTGTCACTCTGAGGGACACTGTGGAGGAGGAGGAAGCAGTGACAGGAGCAGTGGAAGGTTCACAAGGAAAGGTGGGGGGAGAGAGGAAGCCTGACTCACAACTCTGGCAAGTCTGGTAGCAGCGGCAAGCACCTTTTCCTCACTGGGCAGGTAGTGGGGATTTTTCATTGCACCTTAGGGCTGAAGCCTGGCCGGTGTTCTGTAAGTGCAGATCTTCAGATAATGCCTCTAAAATCTGTGCATGGGCAGTGGTGACACCAACACTGTGCATGCTCATTGGTGGCGTCAACACTGCGCATGCGCAGTGTTGATGTCATGCCAGCTGATCGGCGGATCAGCTGGTGTGAAGTCACTACTACTCATGCGCAGATCTGCAGTATTTGACAGAACACTGGAACTGCGTTCCCCCATATTCCCAATGACAAAAAGCCCTGCATACATATCTGCGTATAATTAAAGACTGTTCACTTAGCAAAGCTAATGCTAGTTAATAAAGTTAACCTGTGTTTACTCTGAATATCGTGAAATATTGTGAATATCAAAACATTAGTAGTGTTAAGAGGAAAATTTTTCCAAATTTGATTTGATAAACAAAATATAAGTGCATGTGTATGTGTGTTTTCTGTAAAATAAATACCAAAAATATTTTAAAGAAATTATCCATGCAATGTTATTTCATCTGTTATAATCATCAATAAAAAAATATATATGACTCATTCACTCCAAAGACATGCTGGTAGGTTAATTGGCTTCTGTCTAAATTAGCCCTAGTAGATGAATGTGAGTTAGGGACCTTAGATTGTAAGCTCCTTGAGGGTCGGGACCGATGTGAATGTACAATGTATATGTAAAGTGCTGCGTAAATTGACGGCGCTATATAAATACCTTAATAATAATAATAATTCAAACATCACATGCTCACCTTTCTTTATCACCTCCAACAAACAAAAAGGAAAAGCTGCTGTTCCTAAATTTCCTGAAGGTCTGAAACATGAAGCCGGTTTATTATTGTTTATGTCTCAGCTTTAGCTGCACCAATGTCTCCACGGTCTGCTGTAGCTGGCTATGATGGATAACCATTATGGCAGCTTATTGGAAATGTCTTGATTTACTACCTGTACTCCTGCTTTAGTATAATGGCTTAATTTTTTTTTTTTCGCTCGCATGTGATGCCTTAACCAAGGTCATATTGCCAATGGCCTTTCTGTTGTGAGCTTTCTGATGACCGCAGAGCCTGTGAGTCAGCATGAAAAAAAAAAAGCTAACCTTTACATTTTGATTTTTTTCCCGCAGTTTCTGATATCTGCACCAGAATAGTAGATTAAATGTTGTGTTCTATTTGCTTTCTGTGCTTGCCAGACCAAATCTTCTTTATGATCCTCAGTGGGAAAGTCTATTACTCACATCTCCTTTAAATGACCAACATCAAATATATACAGCTCCCATTAAGGCGCAAATCAATAAAAATGCCATTAAGATAGTAAAAGTTGCTGATATTAGTGAAGCCCCCAAACAAAATATTTGATTTTCTTTCAGGTTGTTAGTGAGATGGAATACAAACATAGGAGAGGATGGGAAAAAAAGAAGTCTGAGGCCTATGGTCAATAATTTATCTCTGAGATTCATTCAGCTTCTCACCCAATATTTCCCCTTCTGTCTATTGATTCCTCATCATTATTTGTCATAAGCTGTCCTAACTGATGGAGAAAATATGCCCTTTGTGCCCAGAGGGAGCCATACCTAGAGAAATAGAAAGGAATTTCATTACAGCCACAGCGGTTTTACTTTTATAAAGTTCCACTGAAACTTTTCTTCTTTATGTTGTTGGGAAAAAAAGTTAAAATAAATAAGAAAAAACAAAAAAACAAAAAGGACTCAAAGTTGGCTACCAGGGAATTATATTTCTTGCAAACACTTCTACATTTTAACTGCTTAGATATTTTTTGATTTTCAATAAATGTTTATTCTAATAGTTACATAGTTAGTCTAATAATAGTGACTATTTATTCGAAAGGGAATATAATCAAATGCTTTCAAAGGATATTTAGGCCCAGCTATGTATGCATTTTTCATTGCATATACGTTGATGTTTTTTTTGGCACAGTGACCCATATGGCAGTGCATTACCCATTCATTTTTAACCACTTGCCTACTGGGCACCCCCCCCCCCCTTTCCTGCCGAGGCCAATTTTCAGCTTTCAGTGCTGTCACAATTTAAATTACAATTGCGCAGTCATGCAACACTGTACCCATATGACATCTTCATCATTTTTTCTGCTTTTTTTTGCTAAACAAACGAAAAAAGACTGAACATTTTGAAAAAAAATTCATAGTTTGTTATAACATTTTGCAAACAGGTAATTTTTCTTCTTCACTGATGTGTGCTGATGAGGCTGCACTGATGGGCACTGATAGGCAGTACTGATGGGCACTGATGAGGTAGCCCTTACCGGTGGTACTGATGGGCACCAGTAGGTGGCACTGATGGGCACTGGTGAGGCTGCACTGATAGATGGCACTGATGGGCATTGATAATGGGCACTGATGGGTTCTGATAGGCGGCACTGAAAGGCACTGGTAGGTGGCACTGATAGAAAGCACTGATAGGCAGCACTGATGGGCAGCACTGATAGACACTGATAGATGGCAATGATGGGCACTGATAGGCACTGGTAGGCAGAACTGATGGGCACTGTTAGGTGACACTGATGAGGAGGCACTGATGGACATTGATTGGCAGCATTGATGAGCACTGATTGGCAGCACTGATTGGCAGCACTGATTGGCAGCATTGGTGGGCACTGATTGGAAACACTGGTGGGCACTGTTTGGACTGCACTGATAATCGGAACACCCATAATCAGTGCCCTGGTTATCAGTGCCAATGTCCCATTAACACAAGCCGGTTATCAGCTCTCTTCTTCTCTCCAAATGCTGTCAGCGTGAGAATAGAAATGCTGATAACTGGTTGTGTTTACATCTGTGATCAGCTATCATTGGATACAGCTGATCACATGGTAAATAGCCACTGTGATTGGCCCTTTTCCCCAATCTGTGATTAGCTGAATCCGAAGGATTCAGCAATCACAGATAGCATTAACCGCTCGCCCAAGGGTTCACGCTCGTTGCGCGTTCGTGCGATGTAGCCATGTTATGGCTATAGGCGTATAGGCCCTAAACACATGTCCAGAGGCTCCAAAAAAGTGAACATACATTGAGGTGGCATTGAAAAGGCAACACAGTTTAACACACATAAAGATGAAGTATGAAATCTACAACATAGCATTTATAGTACAGGGCTCTGAAGTACATATTGTGCAGAGAGCAGGGGCCAGGAGTACATATTGCACAGAATGCAGGGGCCAGGAGCCAGGGCGGACTGACCATTCGGGCACTCGGGCACTGCCTGAGGGCCCGGTGTCAGGGGGGCCCCATGAGCGGCTCAGTACGCTGCTGGATGTACTTTTATTTTATTTTTTTTGCAAATTTTTTTATCAAACTGTTCAGCTAAGAAGACATTTGTTCTTCCTGTTATATTATGTTCATTTATGAAATCCTTATTTTTTGGAAATGTACCATTGTTTCACTTTCTTTAACCAGTTCAACCCTGGAACAATTTACCCCCTTAACCACTTCAGCTCCGGACCAATAAACACCTTAAGGACCAGAGGTCTTTTTGCAATTTCGCACTGCGCTGCTTTAACTGGTAATTGCGCGGTCATGCAATATTGCACCCAAACGAAATTTGCGTCCTTTTCTTCCCACAAATAGAGCTTTCTTTTGATGGTATTTGATTGCCTCTGCGATTTTTTTTTTTTGCGATATAAATGGAAAAAGAGCGAAAATTTTGAAAAAAAAAGATATTTTCTTCTTTTTGTTATAAGAAAAATCGAATAAACTAAATTTTAGTCATACATTGAGGGCAAAATTTATTCAGCCACATGTCTTTAGTAAAAAAAATGTCAATAAGCGTATATTTTTTGGTTTGCGCAAAAGTTATAGCGTCTACAAACTAGAGTACATTTTCTGGAATTTACACAGCTTTTAATTTATGACTGCCGATCTCATTTCTTGAGGTGCTAAAATGGCAGGGCAGTACAAATCCCCCCCAAATGACCCCATTTTGGAAAGTAGACACCCCAAGGAAATTGCTGATGGGTATGTTGAGCCCATTGAATATTTATTTTTTTTGTCCTAAGGGATTGAATAATGACAAAAAAAAAAAAAAAAATTTTTTTACAAAAAGTTGTCACTAAATGATATATTGCTCACACATGCCATGGTTATATGTGGAATTGCACCCCAAAATATATTCCGCTACTTCTCCCGAGTATGGGGATACCACGTGTGTGGGACTTTTTGGGAGTCTAGTCGCGCACGGCACCCCGAAAACCAATCACCACCTTCAGGATTTCTAAGGGTGCAAATTTTTGATTTAACTCCTCACTACCTATCACAGTTTCGAAGGCCATAAAATGCCAAAATAGCACAAAACCCCCCAAAATGACCCCATTTTGGAAAGTAGACACCCCAAGCTATTTACTGAGAGGCATGTTGAGTCCATGGAATATTTTATATTTTGCCACAAGTTGCGGGAATATTACAAACTTTTTTTTTTTTTGCACCAAGTTGTCACTAAATGATATATTGCTCACACATGCTATGGGCATATGTGAAATGACACCCCAAAATACATTCTGCTGCTTCTCCCGAGTACGGGGATACCACATGTGTGGGACTTTTTGGGAGTCTAGTCGCGCACGGCACCCCGAAAACCAATCACCACCTTCAGGATTTCTAAGGGTGCAAATTTTTGATTTAACTCCTCACTACCTATCACAGTTTCGAAGGCCATAAAATGCCAAAATAGCACAAAACCCTCCCAAATGACCCCATTTTGGAAAGTAGACACCCCAAGCTATTTACTGAGAGGCATGTTGAGTCCATGGAATATTTTATATTTTGCCAAAAGTTGCGGGAATATTACAAACTTTTTTTTTTTTTGCACAAAGTTGTCACTAAATGATATATTGCTCACACATGCTATGGGCAGAAGTCAAATTACACCCCAAAATAAATTCTTCTGCTTCTCCCGAGTACGGGGATACCACATGTGGGGGACTTTTTGGGAGCCTAGCCACGTACGGGACCCCGAAAACCAAGCACTGCCTTCCGGATTTGAATATAAAATGCTATAAAAAACAAACTAACCAGAGTCACCCGTAACACTTATACGGTGATCAGTGGTGAAAGGGTTAACTAGGGGCAATCAGGGGGTTCAAATTTTTATTAGGTAGTATATGGGGGTCCCTGGCGCTATATAAAAACCTGACGGGGAACCTAAATAACTAACTGGCTAACCAGCGTCACCAGTGACACTTATACTGTGATCGCTGGTGAAAGGGGGTGAAAGGGTTAACTAGCAGCAATCAGGGGGTTAAAACCATTATTGGGTAGTATATCGGGGTACCTAGCGCTATAAAAACCTGGCGGTGAACCTAAAAAAATAACTAGCTACCTAGCGACACTAGCGACACTGATGCAGCGTTCAGAAAAATTATCGCTTAGTGACACTGGCAAAAGGGGGTGAAAGGGTTAACTAGCGGAAATCAGGGGGTTAAAACCATTATTGGGTAGTATATCGGGGTACCTAGCGCTATAAAAACCTGGCGGTGAACCTAAAAAAATAACTAGCTACCTAGCGACTGTAGCGACACTAATGCAGCGATCAGAAAAACGATCGCTTAGTGACACTGGCAAAAGGGGGTGAAAGGGTTAACTAGCGGCAATCAGGGGGTTAAAACCATTATTGGGTAGTATATCGGGGTACCTAGCGCTATAAAAACCTGGCGGTGAATCTAAAAAAATAACTAGCTACCTAGCGACTGTAGCGACACTAATGCAGCGATCAGAAAAACGATCGCTTAGTGACACTGGCAAAAGGGGGTGAAAGGGTTAACTAGCGGCAATCTGGGGGTTAAAACCATTATTGGGTAGTATATCGGGGTACCTAGCGATATAAAAACCTGGCGGTGAACCTAAAAAAATAACTAGCTACCTAGCGACACATGCAGCGATCAGAAAAATGATCGCTTAGTGACACTGGCAAAAGGGGGTGAAAGGGTTAACTCTAGGGGCAATCAGGGGGTTAAATCTTTATTGGGGGGTGATAGGGGGCTACCCTGGACCTAACACTAACTGTCCTGACAGTTTTTACTGTCACAACTGACACTGAATGCATTGATCAGTAAAGAAATGATCAATGCAATCAGTGACACTGTGACTGGGGGGGGAGGGGGGGCGGGGGGGGATCGGGGGGCGATCGGGGGGGGGATCGGGGGGGGTTTGTGTGCCTGTGTGTACCTACATGTCAGTGTAGTGTTGGTGCACACTTACTTTTACTCTTCTCCTCGTAGTCCGGTCAAAAAGACCGCCCCGAGGAGAATGACATCACTTCCTCCTTCCTGTGTAAACAATACACAGGGGAGGAAGCTTCTCATTGGCCAGGAGCGATCCAGAGGGGGTGGCCGAAAACCAACGGCCATCCCCTCATCACGGAGCGCTCCTGGACCGAATCGGACCGCCGTAAACAGCGGGAGGGGGTCCGATCGGACCCCCCACCCGCTGGAAGGCAATCACGTAGATGTACGTGATTGTGCCCGCCTGTGCCATTGTGCTGACGTACAATGGCAATACGGCGGTCCTTAAGTGGTTAATGACCAGAGCATTTTTTATTTTGTGTGTTGCTTTAACTGACAATTGCACAGTTGTGTGACGTTGTCCTTTATTTCCCACAAATAGATCTTTCTTTTGGTGGTATTTGATCACCCCTGCAGTTTTTATTTTTTGCGCTATAAACAAAAATGACAATTTTTTTTGCTATAATAAATACTCCAAAAAATATATAAAAAAGCGAATTTCTTTCTTAGTTTAGGTTATAAGTTATAGTTATAGTATCTACAAAATAGGGGATAGATTTATGGTATTTTTATTATTGTTATTATTTTTTTATTAGTAATGGTTTTGACACAATAACCATCCCGTGTTACTTACCTATTGTTCTACTTGATATTCCACCAATGTCAAAATAGATTTAGTCAGGAACTGATCATGCCAGCACTTAAAATTGGCTCAAATTAATAAAGCAAGACGTCATCAGAGCAGTAGACAACGTAAAGTATCATTAGTCTTGGCAGAAAAGAGGATCTCCTGTTATGAGGGTATGTCAACAAAGGCCTGGATGAATTAATTAAAAAGGCCCAAGTTATAGGTAGGTAGAAGATTATTTCTGAACCGTACAAAATAGGTGTGTTGCTGGGTTTGTTAGTGGGTCAGATAAGGCATTTACAAAGTGATAAGTGCTTGACATTTCTTACTGTTATGCTTCATCGAATCAGCCAAGCCATGATAACACCTCTATGGAGTGATAACATCACAATTTAGCTGACAAATAAAGTTATCATCAGTCTCGCTTGCGATTATGCAAACAAGCAAATGACAAGTGCTTAGCTGCTAAACTTATTGTGAATGGTAGGATTTTGCAAGCAAACACGCACACACGTGTTATTTTGTTCCACATCTCAGTGTTTCCTGTTAAGGGCTGATAAGACATAATGCTAAGTGTAGGCTGTATGTATTTTTAGGTAATTACCTCTTTTTAAGATATGTAAAAAGTCAGCTCTTGTGTCATATATTTTTTTAATATGAAAAACAAGGTTTTAAACAGCAAGCTTTTGTATGTGGAAGGTGTCTCATATTTTGGAAGCTGGTGTGGGAGACTGTTTGTCTTTCACTACGTCAATTGCGCTGTAAATAAGGCCATATCATTATTATTATTATAATACAGGATTTTTTATAGCGCCATCAGTTTATGCAGCACTGTACAAATTGAGAGTAGACAGTACAACCACAATACACTTTAATACAGTAAGAATCAAGGAGCCCTGCTCATTAGAGGTTACAGTCTAAGACGAAGGGTCAAGAGCTACAAGAGGTAATAACTGTGCTGATGGAGAAAATAAATGTAAAGTTGTTAGGTGGGGGCCAGATAGTCTTCTCTGAAGAGATGAGTTTTCAGGGATTGTCTGAAAGTGGGCAAAGTAAGAGATAGTCTGTCAGATTGGGGTAGAGCATTCCAAAGGATGGGAGAGGCTCGGAAGAAGTCCTGGAGGCAAGCATGGAATGAGGTGACAAGGGAGCTAGAGAGCAGGAGGTCTTGGGAGAAACAAAGATAACGATTTGGTTGATATTTTTAGACCAGGTTAGTGATGTAGCTGGGGACCAAGTTGTGGATGGCTTTGTAAGTTGTTGTTAGTATCTTGAATTTAATTTGTTGGTTGAGTGGCAGCCAATGGAGGGATTGGCAGAGAGTGGTAGCAGAGCCCGAGCAGCTTGTAAGGTGGATGAGTCTGGCAGCAGCATTCATGATGAATTGAAGGGGGGATAGCCTATTTAAAGATAAGCCAATAAGGGCAGTGATTGATGGTCTTCGCCCCTCTTCCGCCTTCTGTTGGGTATCTGATGGCATTCATTTTTTGGGAGTTAATATCACGCCGGACCCTGCCGTTCTTTATGCAGCCAATTTTGATCCTTTGCTTCTTTGATTGCGGTCAGACTTGCTCCATCGGCATACCCTCACCTTGACCTGGTTTAGCCGCTGTAGTGTCTTCAAGATGACATTGCTGGCTAGGATCCTGTATTTGATGCAGGCTTTGGGAACTATCCGCTTACCCCCTTCTTTCTTCAAGCATATAAACTCCCTTTTCTCAGGCTTTATATGGTCCCATCAGAAACTGTGACTTAGATCTCAGCTTCTTCATCTCCCCAAAATAGGAGGGAGCCTCCCAGATGTGCGGGCATATTATAGAGCGGCTCACCTCGTTAGGCTGTGTGACTGGTATTGTCATGCTGAGGCGAATCATGGGGTGGCCATGGAGATGGAGTATCAGGTGGTCCAACGAAGAGCTGTCCATGGATTGCCTCTCCACTGCGAATGTTCTTAGTGACCATCCCACTCTGGGAAGCACTTTGCAAGTATCTAGGGAGGCCTTCCATGTTTTTTTGATTTCTCCGATGCCTTCTCCTTCTTCCACCTGGTGCTGGACGGTTGTCTTCTTCTCTGGGACTTCTTGGAGTAAGATGGCAAACTCTCATCCACAAAACTTGCCTCAGCTGCAGATCCCCCTTTGGGCTTTTGGAGCTGTCTTCAGCTTCAGAAGTTTCGCTGTCAATGTTCCCATTCCTCAGGCATCTCTCGTCAGCTCACAGAGTTGGAGAGTATTTGTCATAAGAAGGAACCTATTCACCACAGTCTTTCTACCATTTATGCTACCCTGATACAACCGGAGACTAGTTTTACCCCTCCTTCATTTCCTGGTGGTAATCCAACCTTGCTATACAGTTTACTGAGTCACAAAAGGAGAAAATCTTCCACTTTGCCCAGAAATCCTCCATGGCCACTAAGGTCCAAGAGACCAATTATAATATCCTAATGAGGTAGTATAGGGTTTCTGCGACCTTACACTGTATTTTTTTTGCAAGCACCTGACATGTGCTGGCGGTTCAATGGGGATCATGGCACAATGTTAAATATTCTCTGGGAATGTGTGCAGCTTAGATTGTTCTGGCAAGACGTGGCTAGTATTATCAAACACTTGACTAATGTTGATCTGGCGGACCACCACGCAGCATGTTTGATGCACCTCTCTTGACAGCCTATTAAAAGCTACAAGACCTCTATTACTATTCAGCTATTAAATGCAGCCAAGGCATGCATTCTCCTGTGCTGGAGGTCTGTGCATCTGCCTTCGAGGTTTCTCTGGTTTACCAAAATAAATTAACTCAGGAACATGGAAGATCTTACGCCTACACTCAACAACCCGGGAGGAGGCCCTGGCAAGACTTTGTCTTTACGGATGCCTATTTACAGGAAGTTTCCGATCCTGGTTGATTTCCCCTGGGACTTGTTATTAGGCCCCTGGTGAGAGAATTAGCTATTATGTTCTTTAACCACTTCCGGACCGCCCGCCGTCGTTATACGACGGTACTTTGACTTTGAATAATGTTGTTATGGAAGCAGATCACTGCTATTACCCTGGTATTTTTAAAAACACGGGGTGGTCTGCTTTTGGATAAAAGTGGCCTTTGTAGCAGATTTGCCACGAGATCACTTTTATTGGCGGCGGGTGAGCTACCTACCCCCCTCCCGTTGCGCTTCGGTCGTCTCCACCACTTACCGGAGCCATCGGCAGCGGCGGAGACGTTCCAATCCATGAATTTGAGTGAGGGAATGATGGCCCCCACTCGACTCCATACCATTGGATGACGGAAGCAATGTCAAACATCACTACCGCCCAATGGTCTTGAAGGGGAATTTTTTTTTTATGAAAAAATATTTTATTTGTTTATTTTTTCTATTACAAGGGATGTTTACATCTACTTATCTTTTTGGTACTTTAAAAGTATTAAAGGTTGGTTAGGTTTTGTAATATAAAGTGAGTAAGTGGTGTTAGTGATGTTTCTACTCTATACAATCGGTGGTCAATGTTGCCCCTTCAGCATCAATACACCCTCTTGAGCTTCCCTTTGTTGCATTGCCCCCCCCCAGGTGTTCAGTGTGCTTCTCTTGCATTGGTGCACGCCAAGCAATGTTTACCTATTTAGATAAGGCCTGCCCCCCTTGCTAAAACACTGGACTAAACAGAAAAAAAAATGTGCAGAGAAAAAAACTTAATATGCTTACTTTCCCCAAGCTTCTATACTGCAGGAGGTGATTTCACCATGTTTCCCGATCAAATCTCAGCAAATGGCAAGTAGTCAAAATCCAAGATAGCTCCAGCATAGTGCAAGATTACTTCTTATGAGATCTGGCCTATTCAGTCTCCAGGATCGCACCAGGAAGATAGTGACATCACTCTTGCCAGGGATCACAGCTAGAAGCAGGGTAATGTTTAATGTACTGCATATTGTTTTCTCCCTGTTTTTTCTTTTTTTCTTTCGTTTAGTGCAGTGTTTTCCTGAGGGAGTCCCCTTTAATTTAAAAAGTGTCTAATTACCAAAAAAATTTGTATGTACCTAGTCTGTATATTCAGTGCCTTTCCCAGAACATCTGATTAGTATCAATAGGATATTGTAATAAAACAGAATGACATTTGAAAACAATCCTTTGAAAACAGTTTACTTTCTCTGTAGTCATGTCAAGGTGTAACTTTTAGTATTGACTTCAGTTTTCCTTTAACCAACCCCACAGTTTCTATACAAAATTTAAGCAAACTTGTGATGTATTTAGCTAATAATGGCATGGTCGATTTTCTTGCTGCACTATATTACACCTCTCTTATCTTAGAGACTGTTGGAAGACACATAGGTGTTTAACCTTTGGGACTGGAAGGCAGATCATTAAGAGTTAATTATTAACGCAACAATTCAGTAGCAGTTCCCAGCTTTCTTTTCAGTAACTGAAAATCACAAGTTTTATGATTTTTTAATTAGATTGTAAATATTACAGGGTCATAAATGGTTAGATTTATGTCAGGCGAGTTTGAAAGTGTGTACTTTATATGGCCTTCAGTTTGGAAGTTAAGCGGCTACTGAAACTTATGGTAAATTTTGCTTTCAATCGTACTTTTTGTTTTAAATATTTTTTTTTACTTTTTGCCTTGGGAAACACTATTTTAATAATCATAATGGAAATGTAGCTATGCTACCCAACAAATTATTGCAAAGTTTTTAATAAACCTGTAAGTCTAGATCTTTTTAATGTCTCTGTAAAATATTATTTGTCCTCTTCTAATGAAAATCAAATGAGCATATTTTCATAGATGCTAGATCACTGCACTCCAGTAAAAATGACATTTGTTTGATAATTAGAAAGTGCATGGATACTAATGATTATAACTGATTAATTCAGAACACCGTAGCTAAATAAAAATTTGATTATCCACGCTGCAAAGCTTTGTCAGATTGAGAGATCATGCAATATATGCTAAGCAGGCATTAAAGCAAATTGGTTATTTTGCAAATGTGGAGTTGCAGTTAATTGAACTGGTCCACTCCAATTCGATGTTACCTGCAGGCCACCAGTTTGCAAAGGCAACTGACTCACTCAGTGAACTGGTAAGATGTCTACAGCTTCCTGTCCCTTTTTGCTGACTTCTGATGTGAACATTCTACATTTATTTATTTTCAGAGAGCATAGGGTGAGGCAAGAATGCTTGTCATGTTTTCTCCCTAATTATAAGGTGTTATACTTTTTTCTTAGGTTCTATTAGGGCAGTTAAAATACAGAGGGCTGAGAGTGGTGACAGCAATTCTAGCAGTCAGATGATAAAATGATCAAGATGACAAAATAACATGATAGCATGAAAGTAATTTTGCCAAAATAGAAGTCTTTCTAGTAATGTTCAATTCTCAGCACTAAGTCAAAGGTAATATAAGGAAAGGCAACCAAACGGATAAGAGGTATGGAGAAGCTTAGCTATCAGGAAAGATTAGAGGAACTGAATGTATTCTTTCTTGAGAAGAAGAGATTAAGGGGGGATATGATCAACATGTATAAATAAATAAGTGGTCCATATAGTGAACTTGATGTTGAGTTATTCACATTAAGTTCATCACAGAGGACAAGGGGGCACTCTTTACGTCTGTAGAAAAGGAGATGTATTCTCCAAATATGGAAAGGCTTCTTCACAGTAAGAGCTGTGAAAATGTGGCATAGACTTCCTCAAGAGCTGGTTCTGTCCAGCTCAGTAGATTTTCTTTAAAAAAGGCCTGGGTTATTTCTTAAATGTACATAATATAACTGGATACTAACATTTATAGATCATCCATTTGCCTCTGGGGGGATCAGAAATAATTTTTTTTCCGCTGCTGGAGCAAATTGGATCATGCTTTGCTAGGGTTTTTTGCCTTCCTCTGGATCAACTGTGGGTATAGAATTGTGCATATAGGATTGTAAAAAAATTGTTTTGTTTTGTTTTCCCTTTTTATTGGTTGAACTAGATGGACTTTGTGTTTTTTTTCAACCAGATTAACTTTGTAACTATATATGTAACTATGTAATATGTAGCTCTCTATAGGTTAGCCAGGGTTGGCTATTATGTCTATAATCTAGAGACATTTTCTGTGTTATTAATGTGGGGTTGACTCCCTCTAGTGTTTGCTGGACTCTATATGACAATTTCCTTTTTCCAGTGATAGGATTGAGAGCGAAGCATCATGGGATGTGTAGTTCAGAATGTTGAAGTTACTATGCCAGAAGGACTGAGCTGAACTACAATTAACAGAATGCTGAGTGGACAGAACAGATTGATGGGAAAGAATATAAAAGGGACTGGTGATGCCTAGATCAGGCTCTCTGGATGCCGTTTGACCCTGCCAACAAGAGGTCTGTGTGACAGTGAGCTGCTGATGTTTTGGGGACTACACAGCAGGGACCCGGATAGCTATACTTAGAGGGATCTCTTCGGTCAGCATTGTTTCTTCCATGCAGTGGATCAGAGGGTGTCCCAGGTCATCCAGAGACACCTGCAATTCGGAACCCAGCGGGCTGCATCATGTCACGGCAGATGCCCTTACTCAAGGCCATGACACAGAAAGAAAGTTCCAGCTGGAGTCTTCTCATCTGCACTGTTGCCAACTTCATCTGAGTTCCAGAGTGGTGAGCAGGTATAACCCATGTCACAGAACACTGAAAGCAGACATCTATGCCCAGTTCACATGACTGATTCTAGTATCTACATTGGATAACACCCTTAGGATTATAAAGGAGGAAGTTATAATACAACAAGGATAAACCAAGGTCCTGCTAAATTTGCTACACTCTGTCATTTAGGATTACTTTATTTACAGCATAACGATGCTAGCTGAAGACATCTGGATTTCAAGGAATACTCTTTTACCTTTTTATTATCCTATTTTCCCTCATCTGTTTCAATTGCATTGGACTGCATTTAAAGGGAGCCATCCTATTTGAACATAATAGTTTGCATATTGTTTTTCCATATTGTGCATGATTTACTGGCCTGTGAGTTGAGGAGGCAGGAGTGAGAAACCTGACACAGAAGGTATAGTGTCAGTTTTCCACCCTCCTGTTAACCTGTTCACATAGGTTTCTTTTGTGATTGAGTTAATATTTGTGTTACTATACACCCAAGCGGATTTTGCATCATTATATTGTTTCTTTGATAATTATAGATAAAATACCATATTTATCAGCGTATGCTTAGGAGGGAATTTTAAGGAAAAAAACTTTTAGGAGGGAAGTTTAAGGGGAAAAAAAAAACTTACATTTATATGCCCATCAGTGTCATCTGCAGCCTTGTCCACCATTGCAGTCTTATGCAGCCTTGTCCACCATTGCAGCCTTATGCAGCCTTGTCCACCATTGCAACCTTATGCAGCCTTGTCCACCATTGAAGCCTTGTCCCCCATTGCAGCCTTATGCAGCCTTGTCCACCAGTGCAGTCTTGTCCCCCATTGTAGTCTTATGCAGTCTTGTCCCCCATTGCAGTCTTGTCCCCCATTGCAGCCGTGTCCCCCATTGCAGCCGTGTCTATTTTATTTTTTAAAAATGCCGCCGCCGAGATACAGAGCCGGATGTGTATCTCGGCGGCGTGCGGTAGTTCTCGGCAGGCCTCCGGCCGCCTTCGGCTCTTCTCGGGCGGCTTTCGGCCGCCTTCGGCTGTTCTCGGAAGCTTTCGGCCGCCGAGAAGAGCCGAAGGCGGCCGAAAGCTTCCGAGAACGGCCGAAGGTGGCCGAAAGCTTCCGAGAACGGCCGAAGGCGGCCGAAAGCTGCCAAGAAGAGCCGAAGGCGGTCGAAAGTCGCCTTGAAGAGCCGAAGGCGGCCGAAAGTTGCCTTGAAGAGCCGAAGGCGGCTGAAAGCTGCCCAGAGGCTCAGAATTTCTGGGGATCGTGTATAACACACACCCACGATTTTCCCCTGCTTTTAAGGGGAAAAAAGTGCATGTTATACGCGGATAAATACGGTAGTTGAGTATTAAGGAGTGTTTCTTACTAACTGACCAAAGTTGACATTATTTTTTGTTCTAATTGATACAGTAAACACATTTGAACTGTTTCTTCAATACTGTGTGAGTCTCTATTTACTATTATAGTTGGTAAAATGATGAAACCCAGAGTGTCAGAAGTAATGGAGGATTTGCAGTGTCGAGGTAACAAATTGGGTACAGAGTCTATTAGCAGCCCTCACGGGGGTACCGATACAAAAGTATAATAGGACTCTCCCTGATAATTTTCAGCTCCCATAGCAGTCTCTCTGGTAACATGCAAAACCCTCATAGCACTAACTGGTAATGATCAAATCTCATGCAGTTCCCATAGCACCTATTCTGATAATGCATTGCTCGTATGCTAGAAAATATATAATGTTGCGCTAAATATATATGAGTGTTGTGAAACAATCAAAATTTAGAGTGATTCCAATAAAGAGTGAATCACATAAATCCTATAAAGAATCTATGTTGGATATCAAGTGCTAAAATAACACCGAAAAATAAAAAGGTAAACTCAAGCGTACAGTTGTTCAGAAAAAATTAGTAAAATAATGCACAAAAATTCAAAACGAGCAAAAGTCTCAAAAAGTTAGTGTTCAATCTCTTTCTCTGGGTTAAATGATGTTCCCAAATCCTGAACCGTTATGACTTCCCGGTAACGTAAGTAAAATTGGACCCTTACCCCAGCTGATGGACTCCCAAGTATATGGAGTCGGTAACGCCAACAGAAACAACCCTCTGCGGGGGTCAGCATATCTCTCCTGGGTGCGCACTGCGCTAAGGTCCCTCAAGCCGACAAAGCATCCTCGTATGCAGCCAGCATGGAAAATCCCAAACGGAGACGATCCCTCCCGGAAAAAGCCGATCCTCCTGACTTTGTCTTTGGCGGTGCTGGGAGGATGGACAGGTTTAGCCAGCCAATTACTCATGATGTTCAGCTTATCTTCCTGCCATGGTCTGAAGCACTCTCCGATATGAGAATGCGCTCGGAGTTTGTAGGAGGAGTCAGGCTGCTTAAAGCCTGCCCGCTTTTTTCTCCTCCTCCTCGTGGTCGCTGGCTCTTGTGGTGACGTAATTTCCGGGTCCTCTCGCCTCTCTCTGCGATCGTGTTGGGCGCTGCTGGGCAGGCCAGCTGCCTGTCATCTTGTCGCCCCTGGTGTTGTCTGATGCCACAGGGGCCTATCCGCCTGCTTCTCCTGGTGCCGCCTGCTCCATCTGGTGTTCGGGGGGGAGGGGCACATCCGCTTTCGCCTGTGCTCGCGGCCGGGGGGGAACATCTGTCCTCCCTCTTTCTTCCTGGTGCACCGGCGTCATGGGGGGTGTCTCTATGTTGGCACCCCTCCAGTGTTGTGTGGGGGGTGTCCCTATGTTGGCACCCCTCCAGTATTTTGTGGGAGGGGGTATCTCGATGCTGGCACCCCTCCAGTATTGTGTGGGGGGTGCCTCTATGCTGTCACCTCTCCAGTACTGTAGGGGGGGGGATTATGCTGTATCCCCTCCAGTATTGTGTGGGAGGGGGGTGTCTCTAGGCTGTCACCTCTCCAGTACTGTGGGGGTGGGGACCCTGGGGGATGTTGGGAGCTGGGTCAATTTACATTGGCATGCTCAGGGGCCATGCGGGGTGGGGTTTCTTGTGTCTCCAGTGTGTCTTACGTTTCCAGTGTGTCTTACATTTCCAGTGTGTCTTACGTTTCCAGTGTTTCTCACCTTTCATGTAACATGCATTTTTTTTTTCATGTTGTTCCTTTTCGCTGCATTTCTGTTTTGCTTGTGCTCACATCCAGGATCTGTCACATCTACAGATCTATATGGTCTGAGGTTTCATTTTTAATTGGTTGTTGTCCCACAATCTTCTCGCCTGTTTTCCATATGTCATACATGCACATTCACCAATACACATTTACTACTATCCACCACGGTCTGTGGGTACCTTAGCCCTGTTTTTAATTTCCTGTCTTGGCGCTGCAGGTTGCTCGGGCTCGCTTACAGCATATAGTAGGGTGGTGTTGTCATTAGGTTCACTTTCATGCGCTGTTGGTCTTGTCATTACTGCACCCACGTTTCTCATATTGGTCAGGTTCCAGAGGTGTTGTTAGGTCATGAGCTGATGGTCTGTTATGTTTCTCAGGTCGTTTTTAACACAGCTGGGTTGTCCAGGTTCTTCCACTGCAGGTTACCAATCACGTCTATGGGTTTAACAATTTGAGGTGATCGTTTTTAATTGGCTTGTTCAGTGGCAAGTCTCCTCATCTGTTCTTACGCTGCTTACATATTTCATACGAATCTCTCGTTTCTCATGCAATTTACGTTTTCTCATGCAATTTACCTTTTCTCGTGCAATTTACCTTTTCTTGTGCAATTTACCTTTTATTGTGCGATTTACGTTTCCTTGTGCGATTTACGTTTTCTCATGCAATTTAAGCTTTCTCGTGCAATTTACGTTTTCTCTGGTAATTTACGTTTGCTCATGTAATTTACATTTTCTCATGCATTTTACGGTTTCTCATGCTATTTACGTTTCTCATGCAAATGATGTTCCTTATGCAATTGACGTTTCTCATGCATTTTGTGTCTCATGCTTTTTGTTGTCTCTATGCCATCTCACATTTTCATGTTTCTCTAGTTTTTCCAGGTTTCTCTAATTTTACCAGGTTCACTCTCATTTCCCATTTTTCTCTCATTTCTCATGTCTCATGCAGCGCAGATTGGGGGTTTTAGCTTCTTTCTCTCCTTTTCCAGCTGGGGGGTCGGAGCTTGATAGCTCATCCTCTCTCGGAACCTGGTCCATCCCAAGGCGTCATTGCTCACACATAACTAGCTTCAACTTTTTGCTCTGTTGGCGGAATTATCAAACGCAGGGGGTTCGCTTTCCCGTCTTTGGGCTCGGTAAGCTATTTAGGTTTCTGTTCCCTTGCGCGTCAAGGGTGGAGCAGTTTACCCCGATGACTGTGGTTCTTCCCTGTCCCAAATCCACACTATCTTTTATTTCCTAGCTACGGCAGGCCAGGAGTGCTGTAATAGTATGGTACCATTGGTAAGTCAGCCTTTAGGCCCAGTACCAGTAGGTACCAGTAGGCCCAGGTCTTGGATGCAGATGCCGGCGTCACGCCTTCTCTTCAGTCTCCAGCATTTGGGAGGCATTGGGTTCCCATTTGGCTGACGCAGCAGCCTTGTTCATTTAGTTTTAATTTTAATACTAGATAGGCTCATGATACTGCTTGGGTTGTTTTCCAGGCATTCCGGGTTAGGCTCCTAGTCCTGACGGGTTTTTATCCAGCCCCTATTTGCTTTTGTTTTTTTGCCTCTTCCAGCTCGTATCGGTCCAGGCCCAGTACCAGTAGGTACCAGTAGGCCCAGGTCTTGGATGCAGATGCCGGCGTCACGCCTTCTCTTCAGTCTCCAGCATTTGGGAGGCATTGGGTTCCCATTTGGCTGACGTAGCAGCCTTGTTCATTTAGTTTTAATTTTAATACTAGATAGGCTCATGATACTGCTTGGGTTGTTTTCCAGGCATTCCGGGTTAGGCTCCTAGTCCTGACGGGTTTTTATCCAGCCCCTATTTGCTTTTGTTTTTTTGCCTCTTCCAGCTCGTATCGGTCCGTTAGCACTTTCGGGGAGTATCTGGCTGTGTGTTTGTTGAAGGCCTCTGACAAGCTTTTCTTATTTTCTGCACACTCTTTTAAGCCATTCTCAGGTGATCCAGAAGAGTAGCCCTCCTGCTGTGCTCAGCAGTCTTCCCATTGTGGGTCATATTCTTTGTGACATATCTTAAATGCTCTCAGGTCTCCTTTTATGTTGGTTATCAGCTTGGAGCTCAAGGCAGCGCTATAGCTGGCCTTTATTGTGGTTAATGGAGCAGGGGAGTGGCGCTTCTGGCTCAGGGTCTCGCTATTTATGGCCAATCAACTGTTTGGCCCCCCAGCCTTTTCTGTCACATCGGCATGCTCGCAAGACACAGAAATCAGGTCGACACTGTTATCAGGTTCTTGGAGCCTGGCAAGGCGTGGTGCCCGGTGTTGGTTTACCAGCTCATCAGTACTACATTTGTCAAACCCTGGGATGGTCCTCTGTTGTTTTTATTTCCTGACGCTCCCCTGTCCGCAGCCGATGGCATACTTCATTACCGCCCCCTTGTTTGGCCAAACAGGGTCTGGACTCTCAAGCATATTTTGGCTATTTCTATCAAGATAGGAGTAGCTTCTGCAACTTTGCGCCAGGGGGCTCCAGCCCTTATTGGTAGTTGGGTAGGTGGAGGTTGTTTTGTTTCCTCTGGGCATGTCCCAGTGCCACTTTTGAGATTCCACAAACATTTGTCAAGGTTATACGGTATTCAGTGAATAATAAATCTGGTTGGTAGGTTTCATCCTACTGTGTTTATTTTTGCCCCCTTTTAGGCATACTGACCACGTGACCCCGACACACTTCAGATCTATGTTCTCTGCTGCTCTTTGTTCCTTTCCTTTACTATCCACATATTGACTCAGAGTACAAACAAAATATAGTAAAATGACAAAGTTACAGGTCCCGTTACAAGGTTATATTACCGGTCCTGGAGTCAATGCTGAGTGAGAGTAGAGTGTGAGGAGGTGATAATCACTGATTATCTGTTGTGTTGGGGTAGAACATCATTCTCCAGTGACCCTGGGATCTGGCTGTGTGGAAACCTCTAGAGACTGGGGGAGCCCTTGTGAGACGAGTAGTATGTGATATGGTCCACTGGAGATTGACCAGCTTTGACAAGGAACAAGAGGGGTCATCTGTCCTGGATTATTATACTGCACCCGTGTCCAGATTATGGACATTATTTTTTTCATCTTCTTAACAAGCAATGACAGATTCTTGAAACAAGCCATCACTGACCTCTATAGCTGCATGTAGTGTGTAATTGTGTGTGTTTCTTTGTTCTCTGGCTGAGTGTGTGTTGGAGTTTTGCAGGGAGAGGAGTGTTCAGTTTTGTGCCAGAGATTTTTTTGAAAAATGAATGCAAATATGGGTAGTTTGCTGGCAATGCTCATATTGCTGATGATGAGGATGAAGACGAGAAGAGCGATCCAGAGTAGGCGACATCCTCGTCGTTACTGGGTCCATCCCTTAACGTCCCAGCGCCTATCGATCGGCTACTTTGCCCTCATGTTCGGTGAGCTGAGGACTCATGGGGACAAGTTCCATAATTACACCAGGGTGTCGGTGGCATGCTTCGATGAGCTGTTGGGACTTGTTAGAGGACGCCTCACCAGAACCATGACAAATATGCAAAGAAGCATTAGTCCAGAAGAACGGCTGTTACTTATTTTAAGGTAGGTTTTTCATATGTTGAACAAATGCTTAAATTCATGTACATGCAGGTGTAGCCAATATTGGCAATAGTTTGTACGTATATATGTGTATATATATATATATATATATATATATATGTGTATATATGTTCTTGCATTATATATATACACAGTATATATATATATATATATATATATATATATATATATATATATATATATATATATATATATACAGTTAGGGCCATAAATATTTGGACAGTGACACAAGTTTTGTTATTTTAGCTGTTTACAAAAACATGTTCAGAAATACAATTATATATATAATATGGGCTGAAAGTGCACACTCCCAGCTGCAATATGAGAGTTTCCACATCCAAATCGGAGAAAGGGTTTAGGAATCATAGCTCTGTAATGCATAGCCTCCTCTTTTTCAAGGGACCAAAAGTAATTGGACAATCGACTCTAAGGGCTGCAATTAACTCTGAAGGCGTCTCCCTCGTTAACCTGTAATCAATGAAGTAGTTAAAAGGTCTGGGGTTGATTCCAGGTGTGTGGTTTTGCATTTGGAAGCTGTTGCTGTGACCAGACAACATGCGGTCAAAGGAACTCTCAATTGAGGTGAAGCAGAACATCCTGAGGCTGAAAAAAAAGAAAAAATCCATCAGAGAGATAGCAGACATGCTTGGAGTAGCAAAATCAACAGTCGGGTACATTCTGAGAAAAAAGGAATTGACTGGTGAGCTTGGGAACTCAAAAAGGGCTGGGCGTCCACGGAAGACAACAGTGGTGGATGATCGCCGCATACTTTCTTTGGTGAAGAAGAACCCGTTCACAACATCAACTGAAGTCCAGAACACTCTCAGGGAAGTAGGTGTATCTGTCTCTAAGTCAACAGTAAAGAGAAGACTCCATGAAAGTAAATACAAAGGGTTCACATGTAGATGCAAACCATTCATCAATTCCAAAAATAGACAGGCCAGAGTTAAATTTGCCCAAAAACACCTCAAGAAGCCAGCTCAGTTCTGGAAAAGTATTCTATGGACAGATGAGACAAAGATCAACCTGTACCAGAATGATGGGAAGAAAAAAGTTTGGAGAAGAAAGGGAACGGCACATGATCCAAGGCACACCACATCCTCTGTAAAACATGGTGGAGGCAACGTGATGGCATGGGCATGCATGGCTTTCAATGGCACTGGGTCACTTGTGTTTATTGATGACATAACAGCAGACAAGAGTAGCCGGATGAATTCTGAAGTGTACCGGGATATACTTTCAGCCCAGATTCAGCCAAATGGTGCAAAGTTGATCGGACGGCGCTTCATAGTACAGATGGACAATGACCCCAAGCATACAGCCAAAGCTACCCAGGAGTTCATGAGTGCAAAAAAGTTGAACATTCTGCAATGGCCAAGTCAATCACCAGATCTTAACCCAATTGAGCATGCATTTCACTTGCTCAAATCCAGACTTAAGACGGAAAGACCCACAAACAAGCAAGACCTGAAGGCTGCGGCTGGAAAGGCCTGGCAAAGCATTAAGAAGGAGGAAACCCAGCGTTTGGTGATGTCCATGGGTTCCAGACTTAAGGCAGTGATTGCCTCCAAAGGATTTGCAACAAAATATTGAATAAATAAATATTTTGTTTGGGTTATGTTTATTTGTCCAATTACTTTTGAGCTCCTAAAATGTGGAGTGTTTGTAAAGAAATGTGTACAATTCCTACATTTTCTATCAGGTATTTTTGTTCAACCCTTCAAATTAAACGTTACAATCTGCACTTGAATTCTGTTGTAGAGGTTTCATTTCAAATCCAATGCGGTGGCATGCAGAGCCCAACTTGCGAAAATTGTGTCACTGTCCAAATATTTATGGCCCTAACTGTATATATATATAGATATATATATATATATCTATATATATATATAGATATATATATAGATGAATCTATGGCCTAATCTATATCACAACAGCGATTTTTCTCGCATTACTACCATTACCATTATTTTTTATCCTTGAAAACTATCTATCGTGCCTTGCAGAGTCTGTTTTTTTGATCCTTATCATATATTTATCATGTCCATATGTGATAGGGCCTAATCTGTGTGAAGGCGCATAACGTTTCTGTCCCAACAAAGAAAATGTTTACTATTTTCTGGTGTTTTACTTCTAGTGAAAATTGTGAATGTCTTTTTTTGCAAATAGGAAACATCATAATATTTCAGTAGTTTATAATTATGTAGGTGAACTCTGAACACAAAGGCAACATTTTGCATTAACAAGCAAGGTACCACCAAATAATTTTTTTATTAGACCCACTCACCACAAGGTTTCCTGTTTGGATGCCAGAATCGGCTACTACCAGAGCCGAGGGATGTTTCATCTTTGGGTTGTGATGTGTTAAAAGTCAGCAGCTTACATAAGTGCTGATGTTTATTTGTTACCATGTAGAAATCCATATGTATATTGATTTTTTTATTTTTTTTTTATTTTACTATTTTTTTATATTTTCTGAATTGTTATCAATTTTGTATTGCAGATACCTTGCCACTGGTGCCAGTTTCACTTCCCTCCATC
Organism: Lithobates pipiens; assembly: GCF_037356315.1. NCBI lineage: Eukaryota > Metazoa > Chordata > Amphibia > Anura > Ranidae > Lithobates > Lithobates pipiens. The sequence goes on along the minus strand of NW_027507758.1, from coordinate 100,822,305 downwards.
ATGAATTTCTGATGGGAATTTTCACTGTATCCACCATAGTGCACGAGACCTGTCTTATTATATGGGAAGAACTGAAAACATCAGTCATGCCGTAACCAACATCCAGTCTGTGGGAGGAAATAGCGGAGGAATTTTGGGAGACGACCAACTTCCCAAACTGCATTGGGGCGTTACATGGGAAACACATTCGGCTCATCAAGCCTCCAAAATCCGGTTCCCGCTTTTTCAACTACAAAAAATACATTTCCATTGTGCTCCTGGGACTCAGCGATGCAAATATGAAGTTCATCGCTGTGGATGTTGGAGCGTATGGGAGTTCAGGAGATTCCAGAATTTTCAGAAATTCCATAATGGGCCGGCGGTTTGAATATGGCGAATTTCAGGTGCCACAGTCAAGGCCTCTCCCTGGTACTACTGGACCGGATCTTCCGTTTGTAGTGCTCGGAGATGAGGCATTTGCCTTATCTACTCACCTGCTCAGGCCCTATACCAGGCATGGTCTCACTGCCAGGAGGCAAATTTTTAACTATCGACTCAGCAGAGCTAGAAGAATGGTGGGTGCGCATTTGGCATTTGCACTGCCAAATGGCGTGTTTTGATGACAGCCATGCATCTAGAAGTCGATCATTTCGTCAATGTGGCTCTGGCATGTTGTGTTCTCCACAATTTTTTGAGGGGTAAGGAGATTGTGGCCACCGAATCCCCTGTTTCTGAAGAACCCATGGGTCATGTTACTGGCACTCGTCCCAGTCATCAGGCCCTACAAGTCCGTGAACATTTCACAGATTACTTTCTGACTGAAGATGGACAGCTGCCATGGCAATATGACTATGTGTAAATTTGTTACCGGTGTTGCATGGACCTTACATGTCAAAGTTTTACTGTTCTTTATCACAGTTTTCGTGGTTGTGTCAGTTTTCACATTTGCCTTAAATAAAGTAGTCGACAATTTTCTACAATTTAAATTGTTTTTATTTCTATCTTTTGCTACTCAAAGGGTCTAGAAAAAATAGACAAACCTTAGAAAACATTGAATGCTTGCAAGTATAGAAAACTGTTTTTAATTCCTTTGAAATATATATATAATTTCCTTTTAGTTTCAAGTATTGACTCAACAGATAACGATTCCCCAAAATCCACCCCCCCCCCTAAAAAAAAACCAATACAGTATTCCTGAAGTGCTGTTATACATTTTTTAGACTTTAAAGATGGACAATAAGTGCAGTAAACAGCTCAGAAATATTTGGCTAGGTGGAGAAAGTGCAAAAGATGTCTCCATGTACACTGCACTGTGTAGATGGGGTAATCTCCCACTGGGCCTAGGCTCTCAACCTAAACAATGCTAGCACCCAATCAGAATGTTCAGGTATTGTGAGAGCAAGTGGGGCCGAGTAGCAACATATATAAGCTTGGGACAGTTCAGTGTAGATGGAGGAATCTGGGGTTGGTTGTAAACATTAGTTTGTGTAGGTAACAATAGCATTAAGTAACATTAAATTAACACAACAAGAAAAATAAAGCTGTCATATGACTGCTATATGAATAACAAATTAGAAGGACAAAACTATAAGTTTTCATACACTGGATAATTAGGGTTACGCAGGGAAGAGTGGCTTGGTTCACTGCCAACATCTATGGGTGATCCTGAATGGGAAGATGAGGGTGAAGACACTGGGTTTGGCTGCACATGCATCCTTTGATAACCAGGATTAGATGGGTAAGGTGTATACAGTGGTGGGGGTCCTGCATAAGTGTTAATGGCAGATGTTGTGTCATGGCACTTCTGACTGGGCATTGGTCTACTGAAAGAGCCACTAGGTGAATTAAAACCCATAGCCCATGGCTGAAATTTAGGATATGGGCATTGCTCTTTGCAAGAGGACACGATATACGTTAAATAGGCATGTATATCACCCCTGACCTCAGTGCGCTTATCTGTAGGAATCTCCCTGATTACACAAAGCAACATTCTCAAGAACATAACATCTGGGTCTGAGATGTTGAGGAATACATCATCTTTGGCCTGGTTTTGTGATTGGTTTCTCATCTCTTCAATGATACGGTTGAAATATTCCTCAAGTAGAAAAGATGTAGCTGGATAGCCGCACTCCAAATTATTCATTATTATTATTGAATAATTTGGAGTGCGGCTATCCAGCTACATCTTTTCTACTTCAGTTCCTGTTGCAAACAGAGCCAGCACCCTGTGGGATTGTGGAGACAGCTGTTTTGGGAGAAGTCATTACCTTAGAGCGGTAATTCTTTGTGTTGAAATATTCCTCAAAAGGTGTCTCTTGTTGAGTAAGGCGTGTTCGACGGGTGGTGGAAGTAGACCGGACTCTCCTATCTGGATTTGCCTGCAATAGTTAGAATATATAGATTATGCTTCTGATATTGAGGTCACACTTTAGTGAACAGCATATGATGATAATGCTTGTACAAATATTGAAGTCGTGTCCGAGCTTGCAGCACCTGTTTAGAATAGATCAGACACAGGTACTTGTTTTGCCGCAAAAACCTGATCTTACTGAAGACCTCCAAAGCCAGAAGTACAAGTGACACTTTGCCCAAAAATAAGTCGTTGTTGTTTCTCCAACATTTGTACCAACACCAGCTGCCCTTTCAAAATGTAAGTAATACGTTTTTTGTGGACAGAGATTGTGTTGTTTTTAAAATACATACCGCAGGTTCTTGAGTGGATGGATGATATTCTTGGGATGACACTGTCTCTGTGGTTTCTTGACTGGTGTCAGCGTCTCCTGATGGTGATGGTGACGAACTTTCATGCCTTGCGCTTGCTCTCACAGGGACACTTGACACAGTTCTAGGTAACAATAACAACATTACACGTTTAAAAAAAGTGAACATGAATACGCCTATACACAAATCGCTAAGTAAAATAAATGTATATACTTACGCGTGCATCTCAGTGGTGCGCCTCAAAAATGACAAAGCCTCTGCATGGGGGTTAGGCCTGCGACGAGTTGAGGGTGCTCTGCTTCTCTCCGCAGCCTTCTCTTCGTTGACGCTTTTTTTGTACTGGTCGCGCAGGGACCTCCAACGTGTATAAACCTCCTTTCCTGCAATATATAAAAAACATAACACATGTTAGGGACAAAAGTCGAGACAGATCTGCCCCCTCCCACCCAGAAAACACTATAGGGAAGACCACAACCATTGATTTCCCATTCAATTTAGTTTGTTTGCAGCATTACACAATTGTCAGTGACGCAGTGCTGTATTGCTATAAAATGGCATGGTCATTAGGATGTTAAGGGTTATAATCTTCACTATGATGCATGTGTACCCTGCTGTATAGACACAAAAAACCTTGCACTCACCTCGGTTATCCTGTTCAGTTGCAGACATCTTGTCCCAGTGTGGTGTGACTTTTTTGTAGACTTCCTTCCACTTTGCTCTCTTCAGTAGTCGGCATATCCTGGGCATTCTGAGTCCCATAACTCTGGTTGGGCATGCACCAGTGCTATAATGGCCTCGTGCGAGATGTCTCTTGCCGCCATGCTGTCTTCTCCCTTTTCCTCTATCCCTCTCAACTTCCTGTGTCATTTCCCAGGTACACCTGCTGATTAGGATGTGTTTCAGGGTGTTTTTTTTTCTTTCATGCTGCTAGCTGCAGTTGACACAACAGACTGCTATTACCTGCGGTTATGTGCATATAGCTTTGCTACTTCGCACCTGGACGCATTCAATTCAATTTTTTCTATTCGCACCGAACCGCACGTAACAAAATTGCAGTTAAACGCTGTGTGTGAACAGGGCCATAGGAAAGCATTGTGTGCCTTTGGCTGCAGTGGAAAACTAGAAAATCCGCAGCTAAAAGCATCATTCTATCCGCCCATGTGAAAGGGGCCTAAAGGGCTGTCAGGCTGCCTAATTTTACTCTCCATAGAAAGTGAGTAATAAGAAGCTGTGATTTCAGTGCCTCTAATGTTAAAATTGAGGGTGAACTTCTCCACAATGCTTATAGCTACGGAAGTGAATGACAATGTCTTTTTAAAGTGTTTTACCTTAATGTGCATAATAAGGTTACTGATTCACTTTAACGTTAGCGTATGGTGAGGCTTTTGACATTCAAATACTTATATATTCTTAACAAGCAGAAAATTAGCTTTCAAAAACCCTTAATGACCCTTTTTAGCTGCAAGAACTGTGGAGATATTCACCCTCAAAGTTTACAAAAGAGGCAACAAAATGCAGCTAATCTCTCCTTGCTTTTTTGTGGCAATAGAAACTTGACATTCTTTTAGCTTTCTAATGTAAACAAGTAGCAGATGCTGTAAAAATTTCCAGAAACTGGCTAAAACCAAAATTTGGAGTCTCTGTTGTGTCTCTGTTTCAGGATGCATTACTCCACAATGTCTGTAGCTACACAGGTCTGAGAAAACTTGTATTACACCTGATTTATTGTTGTAGATATGTTAATGTACATATACTGGACACATTTTAACTTTAAGCATGGGCCAAGTTGCCCAAATTGCAAAGACACATCAAAGAAATATGTCTTTATTTACTGCCCCATTATTGTTGTCAGAAATTGAATGACCCTGCCAGTGTGCCAGTATGTCAGAAAATGACATTTATTGGAACTGTCTATAGCAGGGGTAGGCAACCTGGGGCCTTCCAGCTGTTGCAGAACTACAAGTCCCATCATGCCTCTGGGAGTAATTGTAATGGCCAGCCTCACAATGCCTCATGGGAAATGTAGTTCCACAACAGCTGGAGGGCCCCAGGTTGCCTACCCCTGGATTATAGTGTAGTGTACATAACTGTCAGAAATCATGAATCAAACCGAGACGAGAAGTGAAATTAAATCACACTTGTTTATTAATAAATAATAAAACAGTAACTGAAAGTGTAGTCAAAGCAAGCCAGAGTCCAGTAACCAGATCGAGTAGTCAGCCAGTCCAGATTTCAATAACCAGATCGGGTAATCAGCCAGGCCAGAAGTCAGGGATTCAAGTGGAGCAACAGCAAAAAGGATAAGGAGCCAGAAGGGATGTCAGCAAGCCAGTCTTTACCCAGAAGATGGTTTCTTGTGATGTTACCAAGGCGAAGGCAGAGAAGAAGTGAGGTGGACAGCTTTAAGTAGGCAGGTCAGACAAGCAGGATCAGCTCGGTAACTGTGGAGAGAGATGAGACCTGACAATTACCCGACAACTGAGCAGCCAGCCCAGAGAAGTAAGGGCTAAGCCAGCCCTAACAATAACCAACTTGTAGAAGTACAGTTCTACTTCAGAGCATTCACAAGTTATGTCCTTATGAGGGTTGCCCTGTTCTCCTGCAAGGGATATTGTGGTCTACCATGGTGAAGCCTTCCAAGAATTTTGCTGTTGCCTAAAAGACTGCAGTATACAGCTGTTGCATATTACCACCTGTTTGCTGGCTTAGCACACCAAGCATACAGGTTGAAGGATAGTAGGCCATGAAAGTGTGAGCCTTTAACTATGCTAATGCTAACTTGTTTACGTCTTTACACTGGGCAGGTGCTTCAAGATGTAAGACCTAAAGCTGAAAGGCACCAAGGTCTTTCCTGTGACTGTGTTCTACGATATCATTGTGTGTTGAAAAAAATATGTAGAGGGGTGTCACATGAAAGGTGAAAGCAAACCTTCCATCATGAAATGGTAAAGAGTACCCTTATCTTTTACTTAGGCACAAGCAAATGTAAATTAAAGGTTTAAACACCAGGTTAAAAATAAAATGTAAAGTAGCTATTGTGTTTACATTATCTTATTTGTGGCCAGGGTGATTACTATTGAATGGATGAACCAATAATAGATGGTAGTGTGGTAAATGAACTGTGGTAAACTTCCAGAAACCCATAGTCTGCAGTCTACATTCTAAAGTGATTCTTAGATACACAGGATTAAAAAAGACATTTGTCCATCTAATTAAACCATAAAACTTGATTCTCTGGAGATTTGCCATGAGATGAATTAGAATGACTCTGGCATTTTCCATTTAAATTTGTCTACTTAGGCTCCTAACGATTGTGCTTGAAAATAAGACCAGGTACTAATATGTCATTTGTAAGCTGAATCCAGTTTTCTTTTTATGTGATCTCTGACAGACCCACTAAGTTCACAGAGATACTGGGCATTTTGGTGTGCTAGGTGGTTAATATTAGGGGAGAGCGCTACATCGATTAAAAAAAAAAAACAGTTTAAAAAAAATCAAAAAGTGATATTAAATTGCAGAAGGTGGGAGAATGCAGACATAGTGGATAGTATAGTGGCAATGGATCCATCACTCCTCTCTAAGAACCTTTTGTAACTTAAACTGTTAATCTACCTAAAACTGATAAATCCGTTGGTACAGTAAATGCTGGGAAGCTAAATTACAATTTTTATATCACTCAGGGAATCTAGTGAATCTAGTGGTGAGATCTCAAAATTCTCTAAGCCTTGATACCAGCTGTGCCATTGCAAAGAGGTTCTGCCTTTTCTGCTGGATTTTGATATAGTTTTATTATAGAAAAATAACTGTGGTAAGAGCACCCAAATACACAAGAAAGATGGAAACATTTAGAGCTAGGAATTATGCCACATAAAGTACCTAGGAGATAGAAAAGGCCAGCCAATGACTACCAGGTGCCACCATCTGAAATATTACTTTTGGGTAAACTGACCCTTTAAAGTGAACAAGGTACAGCTACAACTGCATGGAATTGTTACTAATAATAAAATGACCAATGTAGTCAGGCACAGAAATTCCTGTCGTTGGCACATAAGCAAGATTGAAATTATTACAAATAACACATTTGGCAGCCTAAAGGTTATACTATTAAAATAAAACCTTAATGGAATAAAATTGAATAGCTGTAAAATATCCAAGATTTGTGGTAGAAAATTTTAACAGCTGATGGATTGATTCCCGAAATATAGTAATTAGTGTAAAATTTGTAGCTTTTCTGATAAACCATAGATCATCGTTCCTTTTCCCACTCTGTCAAGGTTAAAAGTATGTAATTTAATTGGCATCATAACAGTTGCATTTTTTTAATAAAAAATGTTTTAAGAATATGAAATCAAATTGAAGTGAAGAATGTATTGTACAGAAAATATGAATCGCAATGATAAATATAGTCTAGCAAAAATTACTTACTAATTAGATCCCAAAAATGCATCATTTAGAGACCTCCTGGAAAAAATTTAAAGAGGTAAAGCACAGTTAACCAAATTTACTGAAAAAATACATACAAAGGCAGACATATTGCTTATATAATGGTCTTTATTATTATTATTATTATTTTTTTTTATTAAAGTGTATGTAAAACTACAATCTATTTTCCAGTATATTAGCCTCACTGGATATAGTTTTCTTAAGCAAAGTGTCTTTTGTTAATCCATTTCAAACTTTCTTACTTTCTTACATCATGCAACGAATAAAGCTTCCTGTTGTAGACTGAAAACATTAACAGAAACATAAAAAGAGGAAAGGAGGGTGTACCGACCTTGTCCATTACCAATGATAAAATGTATTAAAAACTGTAACAGTAGTAGTCATACTCACAAACAAACATGTTCAAAAAGCTTGTCAGTCCACCAGCAAATGGAACTGTGTCTCTGGACACCTGTAACCTGGAGCGGATATTGGAGCGGCCAGATGGCTAACGCGTTTCAAGGGAGACCCCCCTTCCTCGGAGCCAAAGCAGTGAATAACTGGCCTCCTCTGGTTATCTCTATATATATCCACATTCACACATCTAAACCAACACCCACCAGAACCTACCACTCCCATCAGAGTGGACATCATCCACCTTATAAATCAATCTAAAACATAAACAAACACATATCAAATCCCATAACCATCCCCTGCCAGCTTGAAGGTGTCCCCAGCCCATGCAATATAGCCACCATGCAGAATTTTAGCCATGGCAGGATAATTGATAATACTAGCCAGCACAACTGTGTAACACACCTACCCATCTCTGTTGTATCATGCGAAGTGCGGGGGGGGGGGGGGGTTAGAAAAGGGAGGTGATGGAGAATCTCAGGAGGGGTTGGTGTTTCTGCTTGATGCTACTCAGCATGGCACCACATTCACTGTGTGGCACGCATGCCGCTATGTATTTGCGTTCCACCCACCACTTCTGGTTGTCACCAACGTCACTTCCACCCCACAATCACTTCCAGGAAAAGGTTATTTTTGGTGCAGTGGTTGTGTGTATACACACACTCTCACTGGCCAATACTTGGGAATGTTCTCCCTCAAGTAGCTTGGCGGGCAATTACAAGTTGGCCAGTCCGATCGCTCGTACACTCCATGCCCTACCCCATGTCTAGGGAGAACCAGACAGTAATTCCCCAGGTGAGGGGGCCAATCTACCCCCTAGCCCAGTGGCCACATTTCATCTCCCAGGCTCCTGCCTACATTGCACTATTGAGGTGTAGCCCCTAATGGCGTTTGCAACCACCCCCGGGGGGAAACACAACTTATTAGTAGTAATAATTATATGGCAAAAAACGGTGCTGATTCATAGTGGGGATCCCCCGGACATGTTAGCATGTAGACATCCATAGAGACCCTAAAGAATGCACAATAATCCCTAGTGAACTTATGTACTAATAGACCCACCAGTGGAGTCCTTGTCCATGTATATAGACCCAATTCGATAGAATACTAAATAGCCAGATATTATAGAAACATTGTATAAAATATATACTGTAAAAAAAAAAAAAATATATATATATATATATATATATATATATATATATATATATATATATATATATATATAATATGATATAAAAAATTAAATACTAAAAACAATTCAAAAGAAATCAATAAAAAATGCTTCCATGTGTGCGTTACCACCAGCATATTGTGTATTCATAAAACAGAGCTATTTCAAGGCAATGAACCAGAGAAGCAAAATTAAACTTCATTGTTCATGTTAAAACATAGTCATGGTATTCATGCATAGTCTAAAACCAGTCAAAAGTATGGGGTCGGTATGTCCTGTTTCTCCTGGATGAACCCAGTATCCCTCTTTCGTCCAATGTATATTCATATGAATTGACAATATAAATTAAAGGTATTGTTGTTAAATATTAATCCAAATAAGTGTTGATCTAATGCAACGTAATGTAGACTGTCAGTTCGCTTTACATTCAGCTTGGATCTCTGGACTCAGGAGAGCAACCACAGCCTCTATGGATGCACTTGTTTTTATGTACACAATGTAAGTGTACTACAAGGCAGCAGAGGACACAGCATTGGGGGGTATAGGACACTACAGTGGGGGGAGTGGTGATGTGAAGGGGCAGAGGACACAGCATTGAAGGATACAGGACACTATTGTGGTGGGAGAGGGACAGAGGACAATGCAGTGGGGATGGGAGTGATGTGAAGGGGGCGGGGACACTGCATTGGAGGGTACAGAACACTATGGGGGGAGGGGGCAGAGGACACTGCTATAGGGGGCAGAGGACACTACAGTGGGAGGGTGATGCAAAAGAGACGGAGGACTCTACTGTAATGATGTCTCTTTATTGGGAGCTTGATAGTTGGTTTTTCATTTATAGGGCGCCGTGTAGTAGACTCCATCCCCCTCCGGGGATCTTTGATTTCTTCCATGTTGTACAGGTAGATCTCAACCTCTGAAAGGCTGCCTACTCCGCCTTACAGTACTTTGTAATAACAAGTTTACTTCAATGCTAATATTCCTTTTAAATAACATTCCTATTTTGTTGTTTATGATATAATCTAACAAAAATCAATCATATCAATGTAGTCTTGATACAGTTGTGTCGATGTGCTCATGGTACACTTGTGAATAAGTGTTTATGGATTTAAGTCCTTATTTATTCATGAAATAAATAATCATTTAAGCCACTTGACACAGTGACAATAATAACAAGCAGAATCCAGCCACTAAATTATGGAAGACACTAAATAAAATCCCTGATGACTATATTAAACATAAAGGGAGGAAAAAAGTCTCAATCGCTGTCTTCTATTCCAACAATCATTTTCCTGGGCTTCTGTAACTCACTATAGATCTGACAGGTATATTTGTCTCAATGACACGGACGTACACATTGTGTCCTATTAGATCTGCAAACTGACAAGTATAGCCACACATTACGCAAGCAGACACATAAATAATTGTATCAGCCCCGAAAGAGTATGATCATGCAGTTGTGACATATGACAATACCTGTACACTAGTGATGTGAGTTTTCCACTCCCTATGTCTCTTTCTGGTGAAGGAACATGCCAACACTCCATCTTGCACATGTTCTGTTTCCTTGGTGTTGGCCTAATAGCATCCATAAATAAATGTTAAATTATTCATGAACGTTATTTTGTAAATTCCGCTAGGCCACACCTCTCTGGGGGCATATTTATGAACGCACGTCAGTCTAAGATCAATATGTCTGCCAAGCTTCTAACCTCTGAGGCAGAATTCCCACATCTACTCCAAAATGCTGCAAACGACTCCAATTCCACTACAGAAGTCATCCATCATGCTGTCACTTTAATTCAGATGCTGCTACTTGTTTTAATAACATACATCTTACAGGGAGAATATTGCCAACACAAGAGCGTAGAGACACATTTTACAACCACATCAAATGTTATTAACCCTTTGATCTACAATAGTCTTATCAAATAGTGTGCTCCTTTATCAATAATGTTCAATACCTGAAGCCATTTTGCTTCCAAATCTTTTATCAATCCACACATTAAGATACATATACTGTATTTTAACTGGAACATTTCAGGCTACAGAACAAAAAAAATGATTATAGCTAAGGTTATATTGCAAACAATGGAAAACTAAAGTATGTCTCCCTGCAGGATATATTATTGAAGAGAGGCTTTAACCACTTGCTTACTGGGCACTTAAACCCCCCTCAGTCCCAGACCAATTTTCAGCTTTCAGCGCTGATGCACTTTGAGTGACAATTGCGCGGGCATACAACACTGTACCCAAATGAAATTTTTATCATTTTTTTCCCACAAATAGAGCTTTCTTTTGGTGGTATTTAGTTACAGCTCGGAGTTTTATTTTTTGCTAAACAAACAAAAAAAGATGCAAAAAAAAAAAAAAAAAAAATCATGTTTTAATAGTTTGTTATAAAATTTTGCAAACGGGTCTTTTTTCTCCTTCATTGAAGTGCGCTGATTAGGCGGCACTGATGGCTGCATTGGTGGGCACTGATGGGCTGCATTGGTGGGCACTGATGGGCTGCATTGGTGGGCACTGATGGGCTGCACTGGTGGGCACTGATAGGCATAGTTAAGGCGGCACTAATAGGCACAGATAAGGCGGCACCGATGGGCACAGATAAGGCGGCACTGATGGGCAAAGATGGGCACAGATAAGATGGCACGGATGGGTGGCACGGATAAGTGGCACGGATGGGTGGCACGGATGGGCACTGATAGGTACCACAGATAGATGGGACTGATGGGCACTGATAGGTGGCACTGATAGGTGGCTCTGATAGGTGGCACTGCTGGGCACTGATGGGCGGCACTGCTGGGCACTGATGGGCGGCACTGCTGGGCACTGATGGGCGGCACTGGGGTGCAGCACCTTTGAGGCAGATTGGGTGGCACTGTGGGTGGCACTGTGGGGTGGCACTGTGGGTGGCACTGTGGGTGGCACTGTGGGTGGCACTGTGGGTGGCACTGTGGGCACTATGGGCACTGACAGGGGGCACTGACGGGGGGCACTTACTTTCTCTTTTATTTTACTTCAGGATGGCACTGCGGGAGGCAGGTGGGCACAGGCAACTGGCAGGTGGGACCTTGTATTGATGGCCGTGATCGGGACTGATGTCCCGATCACGGCCGCCGGTGATCGGCTTTTTTTTTCTCTCCTCGCGCTGTCAGCGCGAGGAGGAATAATAGCCGATTACCGGCTCCGTTCTATCACATGATCAGCTGTCATTGGCTGACAGCTGATCACGTGATAAGGGGTCGGGATCGACCCCTTACACGGATCGGTGATCAGGCGAGTCTCACGGACTCGCCGATCACAGAGCGCGCCGCGCGCGCCCCTCAGGGGGCGCGCAGGCCGCTCGTAACCAGGACGACGTCAATAGACGTAGTCCTGAAAATGTAGGTCCGCGCTAATGCCGTCATTTGGCAATAGCGCGGATCTGTAGTGGTTAAACAGAATCACCACATAAAAATAAATTCCACATAAAAACAAAAATGTTTTTTTTTTTTTAATATGAAGAAAAAATCAGGATTGTATTAAAATAATCACAGCTGAGAGAACAAGTCACATGCCCTTTCCATGCCTTCCAAATCGCTGCGCAAACTGTTGGCGCTATATTAAACCTGTATAATAATATAATAATACTGGGTAATCAGTATTCCAGACTACTTGCAGCTGAATGGATGAGGCCTGAAGGGTAAGTAAGTATATGGGGTTGATTTACTAAAGGCAAATAAACTGTGCGCTTTGCAAAGTGCAGTTGTATTCTGCAAGAGCAGTGGGTCCAGAGCTTCGTAAATGAGCAAAAGCTCTGCTGACTTCCTTCATCCAATCATTTGCAAGCAAACATGCTGTTTTTTTTTTATTTTCCTTGCACGTGATTGGGTATTCTTTGCAAAGTGACGCTTTACCTTATTTAATAAGCTCTGGAGCAACTGCACTTGCAGAGTGCAACTGTATTTTGCAAAGTGTACAGTCTATTTGGCTTTAGTAAATCAACCCCTATGTTTCTGGGGAGGGGGCAAAACAAGTTTGATCTAAAGTGGAGTTCCACCCAAAAGTGGAACCTTCACTTATCTGCTCCCTCCCCCCTTCTGGTGCCACATGTGGCACCTTTTAGGTGGGGGAGGGGGGAAAAGCAGGTACCCTTTCCCACTTCCAGGAGACGGCAGGTGGCACCGTCCCTCGGAAGTTTGGCTTCCTTCCTCCTCTATCGGGCTAGTTAAAAATAACGGCATTCTTCGAGCATGTGCATTAGGGAACCAACTGTGAAGCCGAAAGTCTTCACTGCCAGTTTCTCTTACCATAAATGATGGGGGGGGGGGCAGCACCCAAGAGGCGATTTGAAAATAGTCTGGGGTGTCAAAGTCGTGAGAACGCTGGACAGGTAAGTGTCATAATATTAAAAGTCAGCAGCTACAGTATTTGTAGCTGCTAACATTAAATTTTTTCCCGGGGGGCGGAACTCCTCTTTAACCCCCCTGACGGTATTCCCGAGTCTGACTCGGGGTGGATTTTTTATACCAAAAGCGGTATCCCCGAGTCAGACTCGGGACAGCGTCGCTGGATCCAGGAGGAGGTTTACTTACCTTCTCCCTCGGATCCAGCGTTGTCTCCCCGCTGTACGAGCGAGCCGTGTCTCGCTCGATGCATTACATCGCCGATCTCCGTGCCCTGCGAGCGTTGCGACGCACGGGCACGGAGATCGGCGCCAAATTCAAAAAGTGAAACAAACAGTATACATACAGTATAATGTAATCTTACAGATTACATTGCTGTATGTAAATATTTCACATCCCCGTTGTCCCTAGTGGTCTGCCCAGTGTCCTGCATGCAGTTTTATATAATAAAAACTGTTCTTTATGCCTGGAAACTGGAGATTGCCCATAGCAACCAAACTGTCACTGTACATCAAAAATGATTTTAGACCAGCTAGAAAACAGCGATAATAAATTAGAATCACTCGCAGAATTAAGCGATAGCGATTTGTGGGGAGATCCGTCATCAAATACTGAAAAGTAATGACAGTGACAATTCTGCAACTGAGCAAATTTCAGTGTTTTTGATTTGATTACATTATTGAATAATTTTTATTATTGTTATATTATTATTTGGTACAATTATTTATAATTATTTATTATATTATAATTTATGATTTAATTTTTCAAACTTTATCATACCCGGGATGTCTGCTAGACTCTGGTTTGGACAGATTTAAGAGAGTTATTCCTAAGAATTGCAGGACTACAATATAAAACGCCAAATTTTCATGCAAAATAATGGTACCGCTTTTAGCACCTAAAATCCAAAATAATCGTACCGCCAGGGAGGTTAAAGCAGTATTAAACCCAAAAGCATTTATTATATTGCAGCTTAGCAGTGCTTTGATGTGATTGTTGCATTCATTTTTTGTAAGCTTTTTTTCTTCTATTTTCATCTGGTGATTCAACTAGGAAGTCTGTTGATTTTTAAAAGAACAAGCAGATATATCAGTTACAGGGATGAAACATGGCAGTGGTGCTTACAGTGATCAGCTTTTATTTATTTATGTAAACACCTTTATCCAAAAAAGAACAAACTGCTGTAAGGCTTGGTTAACACAGGGGGCGACACGAGGTGACACGACTTGCCGTGCCGCGACCTGACAAGTCGCCCCCGTTCTGTACTACGGAACCGTTCTAAGAGGAGCGACTCGATTCGCTCCGAATTAGAAAAAAGGTTCCTGTACTACTTTTGGGCGACCTCGGGCGACTTGCATTGACTTCTATACAGAAGTCATTTGCAAGTCGCCTCTGAGGTCGCGGCAGGTCGCGGCACGGCAAGTCGTGTCGCCCCCTGTGTGAACCGAGCCTAACTGCTTATAAAGTATTAGCTAGAGTTTGGCCTAAATTTGCTATTGTATTTAAATCTGCTAGTAGATCTAACACCCCCCCCAGACTGGCAATGCTGCTGTGCAAAAGTGCTCATCCATACAGAGTGGGGGCACTCTAATACAGGAGGTGTTGTACTGGTCAGATTACCGAGTGAAAACAGAGGGGGAAAAAAGCCTAAAAAATAATTCTAATGCAGCCATCACATGTAATGATTGTTAAGTTGCAAAATATTACATTTTTAGCTTTGGTTAAATTACCACTTTAAGCCCACATAACAAGTAGAGCATTGTCAATCTAATCCTTAGATTTACACAACTCTATCACACAACACAGCCCTGTCTGGCAGGGGACCTATTCTTTTCTTTGTGGCACTTAAATAACACTTACATATCTTGCCCCTATTTCAGCCTGTGACTGGTCAGTAAGGCCTTGTTTACATTGGTGAGCAGAAAAAATAAGCAGTTAAGCCATGGTTTTGCTGCCTCTAACTGCCCAGGCACAAGCTTTGTTGCAGCGTGACAAAAATTACACCACAAGTTGCATTCAGAAGGAGGTGCCATCACCAATTGCAACCTTTTTGAGTAAATCAGGTCACCCAAAAACCACCCAGGAACCTGAAAAGGGTCTCAGCACAGGTGAGGTTAAACTTAAACAAATCTCAAAGTAACTAGAAAGGTCTACTGTGCCTTGAAAAAGTATTCATACCTCTTGAAAGTTTTCACATTTTGTCGAGGTACAACCAAAAAGGTAAATGTATTTTATTGGGATTTTATGTGATAGACCAACACAGAGTTGCACATAATTGTGAAGTGGAAGGAAAATGCTAAATGTTTTTCACAATTTTTTACAAATAAATATGTGAAAAGTGGGGCGTGCATTTGCATTCAGCCCCCCTAAGTCAATACTTTGTAGAACCACCTTTTGCTGCAATTACAGCTGCAAGTCTTCTTGGGTATGACTCTACTGGCTTTGCACCTCTAGAGAGTGACATTTTTGCCCATTCTTCTTTGAAAAATAGCTCAAGTTCTGTCAGATCTGATGGAGTGCATCTGTGAACAGCAATTTTCAAGTTTGGCCACAGATTCGCAATTGGCTTTAGATCTGGCCTTTGACTGGGCCATTCTAACACATGAATATGCTTTGATCTAAACCATTCCATTGTAGCTCTGGCTGTATGTGTAGGGTCATTGTCTTGCTGGAAGGTGAACATTGGCCCCAGTGTCAAGTCTTTTGCAGAGTCTAATAGGTTTTCTTCCAGGATTGACCTGTATTTGGCTCCATCCATCTTCCCATCAACTCTGGCCAGCTTCCCTGTCTCTGCTGAAGAAAAGCATCCCCATAACATGATGCTGCCACCACCATGTTTCACGATGGGGGTGATTTGTTCAGGGTAATGTGCAGTGTTAGTTTTCCGCCACATATAGCCTTTTGCTTTTAGGCCAAAATGTTCAATTTTGGCCTCAAGAGGGAAATCGTGACTTTAATTGAAACATGCGGGTACAAAATAAATAATTGTAGTTAATTGAGTAAAATTCATATTTAATAGTTCATAGCTAGGGTATATTATGGTAATAATACATAAGAACCCAATTCAATTCATACATGGTAATGATACAAAATTGAACAATATGCATGATTGAACATATAGAAATACAATATAGACAATATAATCTGGGGCCTCTCTTAATCCCCAACATTAATGATACACAAGATTATACACTAAGGCAATACATAGTCCAATGGATCACACACACACACACACACACACACACATACACACACACACACACACACACACACACACACTAATGCCCTGTTGTGGGGCCTCATAATCACTATCATAAATACTGGTTAAATCATCCCATGAGATATTGACACGGACACCCATGCAACCTATTATCTGAGGTAATAAACATAAAGTAGTTGGGATGGGCATAATGAAGTACACAGCATCTGTAGCTCCATGCGTTTCATGGCTCACGACAATCTTCAGGAGAGAAGCAGGTGAACTGGATCTGTGGTAGAAAAATATAATTATATTGGTTCCTAAAAAAGTTTTTTTAGGCAATCCTGATAAAAGGCAATAATAGAGTGGGTACGAAAAATCCCCCTAGGGCATGTTACTCACAGGGTGTCTGTGCAATGATGGTGTGGCACTGAAGGTCGCGAATCACCCGGAGAAAGCCATTTCCGGGAGCTGTGGAGGCACACCAACAGATGTTGGCCAACGCGGGACAACAATCAAGGTGGGTATAGATCAATGATAGTGCTTGGTTAGATAAGTGGGATCAATAAATAAGGGCCTCTGTGAAGGATAAAATAATAGATTAAATTGTGTAACAAGATTAGCCATACAAGATTGGCCAGTGATAATTATTCAACAGTTACTTATTAAACGCCCAACTGCAGTTTTTTTTTATATTGAAAAAACTGTCCTCCTGAACCTTATTCATCCCCTTGATGTATTTAAAGTTTCAATCTTGTCTCCCTTTTCCCTTTTTTTCCTCCAGACTTTACATAGTAAGTAGGGATGAGCCGAACACCCCCGGTTCGGTTCGCACCAGAACTTTCGAACGGACCCCAAATTCGTACCAACTTTAGAACCCCATTGAAGTCTATGGGACTCGAACGTTCGAAATTAAAAGTGCTAATTTTAACAGCTAATATGCAAGATGCTGTGCTAAAAAGGGTTTGGGGACCTGGCTCCTGCCCCAGGGGACATGGGTCAATGCCTAAAATGTTTTTAAAAATGGCCGCTTTGGCGGGAGCACTGATTATAATGACGATTAAAGTGAACAAAAAAAAGTGAAATATTCCTTTAAATATCATGCCTGGGGGGTGTCTGTAGTATGCCTGTGAAGTGCCACGTGTTTCCCGTGTTTAGAACAGTCCTTGCACAAAATGACATTTAACGGAAATAACATCATTTAAAACTGCTTGCGGTTTTAATGTTATATCTGGTTCCTGCAATATGGTTGAAAATCATTGAGAAAAATGGCATGGGTAGCCCTCCCTGCCCATTACCAGCCCCTTTGGGTCCTGTACGCATATTAAGGGGAACCCCGTACCCATATTAAAAAAAGGAAATGCGTGTGGCCCCCAGGCCCTATATACTCAGAACAGCAGTATACAGGCGGTGCAAACAAGACAGGGACTGTGTAGGTTTGTTGTGTTAAGTTGAATCTGTTTGTAATTTTCAACTGGTACATTTTTAAAGTGTAGCTCCAGTCAAAAAAACTATTTTTAAGCTTTTTGGAAAACATAGGGAAGGGTTATCACCCCTGTATAATTAGTTTTGTCGTACAGCTTTTTTCATCTCACTTGCTGTTGTCTCCTTCTGTTTGCAAGTAGGTGATGTTTGTAAGTTGGATGTTTGAAAGTAGGGGCCTGCCCTATATGCTCTGCAGAAATGGCGGAACAAGGTGTTGGTTTTGCCACAACATTGTAAGCACTCAAAGTGACTCTTGGTCGGCGCTGGAGCGCCCTGCTGTGAACGATTATATCAAGAAATGTAATTACATGCCATTGTTGAACAGTGGTAGAAAAATTGACCTTTGGTGGTTGTGGTGCTGGTGCCACAACACTATAAGTTCTCACAGTTACTCTGGGTGGGCACAGGAACGGGCCCTCCTGTGAAATATTATATCAAGAATTGTAATTACATGTCCCTGTTAAACAGGGGCAGAAAAATTGGGCCTTAGGCACTGGTACTGGTGCCACGACACTGCAAAAATTATTCGGTTACATCAGCTTCAGGTGCTTGGTAGTTGTGGGTGATCCAAGTCTCATTCATCTTGATGAAGGTCAGTCGATCAACTGATTCGGTGGACAGGCGCACCCTGTGATCGGTAACAAAGCCACCAGCAGCACTGAAGATGCGTTCCGAAAGAACGCTGGATGCAGGACAGGCCAGTAGCTCAATTGCATACTGTGCAAGCTCTGGCCAGTGATCCATCCTCAAGACCGAGTAAGCCAGAGGATTTTTGGTGGGAAAGGTGTCCAAGTCTGACCTTGCCCCTAGGTATTCCTGCACCATGTAAATCAGATGCTGGCGATGGTTGCTGGAACCGATCATACCTTGGGGCTGCGGACTAAAAAATTGTCTGAAAGCATCAGTCAGACGGCCACCTTCTCCACCGCTCCTTCTGACCGATGCCTCAGCAACACGTTGTCCAGGACCAGGAGTTTGTAACCTCCCAGTCTCTGGGAACGTGTTGCACAGACCTTTCTGCAAGGCCTCCCGGAGATGTCCTCTGCTCCCTCTGCGATGGCAAGATAAGGTCGGCAACCTTACCCTTGTACCGTGGATCAAGGAGAGTGGCCAGCCAGTAATGGTCCCTCTCCTTGATCCGAAGAATACGAGGATCCTTCCGCAGGCTTTGCAGGATCAGGGAGGCCATGCAGCGTAGGTTAGCTGAGGCATTCGGTCCGGAGTCCTCTCGGTCACTAAGGACAACATGATCCGCAGCTACCTCCTCCCAGCCACGTACAAGTCCACGGGTTTCTTGGGACTGTAAATCATCCCTACAAGACTGCTGCTGCTGATGCTGCTGCTGCTGCTGCTGATGCTGAGTGCCAGCCACCACCTCCATGCTGACACAATCATCCTCCTCCTCCTCTTCCTCCTCCTCATCCTCTTCCTGTGTGATGGGTGGCACAGCAGGAACACTGTCTGGATAAAGGGTGCCTTGAGAGGCAAGGAAGTCCTCCTCTTCCTGCCTCTGTTCTGCCTCAAGTGCCCTGTCCATTTTTCCACGCAGCGTATGCTCCAAGAGGTGGACAAGAGGTACAGTGTCACTGATGCATGCACTGTCACTGCTCACCATCCTTGTGGCCTCCTCAAACAGTGACAGGACAGTGCATGCACCACTGGCGTGGTGAGAAAAAACCAAGCTCCCCTGACCCTGTCCTGGTGCTGTAGTCGCACAGGTACTATTGATGGCCCTCTGCTGCTTGTGCAGCCGCTGCGGCATGGCCAATGTTGAGTTCCATCTGGTGGGCATGTCACATATAAGGCGGTTCTTGGGCAGGTTCAACTCCTTTTGGAGCTCAGCCAGCCGAGCACAGGCATTAAATGATCGGCGGAAATGCACACAGACTTTCCTGGCCTGCTTCAGGACATCCTGAAAGCCGGGGTACCTGCCCAAGAACCTCTGCACCACCAGGTTAAGGACGTGAGCTACACAGGGCACATGGGTCAGTTGTCCCTGTTGGAGGGCGGAGAGGAGGTTGGTGCCATTGTCGCAAACCCCCATTCCTGGCTTAAGCTGGCGTGGCGTCAACCACCTCTCGGCCTGCCCCTGCAGAGCTGACAAAACATCCGCCCCAGTGTGGCTCCTGTCCCCCAAACAAACCAGCGCAAGCACGGCATGGCATCGTTTTGCCTGCGTACTTGCGTAGCCCCTGGAACGCCTATGGAGCACCGCTGGTTCTGAGGACAGAGCACTGGAAGAGGCCATGGAGGAAGAAGAAGAGGAGGGGGTGGAGGAGAGAGGTGTGCCACAACCAATAGAAGCATTTTGGAGGCGTGGTGGCGGAACAACCTCCAACACTACTGCACCTTGTCCTGCATCCTTCCCAGCTGCCCAATGGGCCGTGAAAGACAGGTAACGTCCCTGTCCATGCCTGCTGGACCATGAGTCAGCAGTAATATGCACCTTACCGCTGACCGCCCTGTCCAGCGAGGCAAGGACATTGCCTTCCATGAGAAAAAGTGGCGTTTGGGGACCTGCCACTGAGGAACCGCACATTGTACAAACTCACGGAAGGGGGCCGAGTCTACCAACTGAAAAGGCAGCAGTTGAAGTGCTAGCAATTTAGCCAAGCTAGCATTCAACCGCTGGGCATGTGGATGGCTGGGAGTGAACTTCTTTCGCCGGTCCAGCAGCTGGGGCAGGGACATTTGCCTGCTATAATCGGACGTGGGTGTACTGCTAGCAGAGTGCCCAGAAGCACTTGGCTGTGACACACCTAATTCTACACGTTCATTCCTCTCAGAGCAGGTTTCAGAGAGGACTGAAGGTCTAGTGGGGTTGGAGATTCCAGCTGATGAGGAGCAAGGAGAGGTCCGCTTTGTTCTTTGGTGTGGGTCTTTGAGGTACGCTTGCCAACGAGGTGCATGGCAGGTCAACATATGTCTGGTCAAGCATGTGGTGCCCAAGCAGCTGATGTTTTGGCCACGCGAGATACGCTTGAGACATATGTTGCAAATACCAGCGGTGCGATCTGATGCACTCGTCTCAAAAAAGGCCCACACCAAAGAACTTTTAGAATAACGCGCAGAGGCAGCGCCCTGCACAGGCGGAGCTCTGCGGTGTGATTCAGTCGGCGTGCTGCCCCTAAGCTGGCCCCCAGAGGGCATCCTGCCTCGTTGGACATGTGCCTCCTCCTCCTCCTCCTCTCTCCTACCAGGCACCCATGTGGAGTCAGTACCCTCATCATCCCCTCCCTCTTCATCGCTGGAGCAAACCTGGAAGTATGCTGCAGCTTGTGGAACATGACTGCCAGATTGCTGTCCTTCTTGAGCATCCCCTCTCTCTGCATAAATGCTACTGCCTTCCTCTAGCTGAGTATCATCATCAGAGCCTACAAAACACTGGGCATCCTCCTGGAGCATGTACCCAACACTGTGCTCAAAGAGTTCAGGAGACTCCTCAGGAGGATGTGGTGGGTCTAGGGAAGGAGTTACTGATGATGACATTGAGAGGAGGGAAGACGATGCGTTGGCAGCTGCTTTGCTAGTACCCTGAGACTGGGTGAGAGAGGATGAGGAGGATGAAGAGGGCTTGGTCATCCACTATACCAAGTCGTTGGCATGTTGCGGCTCAACATGTTCAGCTGCCGAAAAGAAGGACAAGCGTGTCCCATGGCCACGTGCTGATGATGACGATGCACCGCGTCCATGACCAGCACTGTTATCTCTAGACACAGAGCCTGCTTGCCCTCTTTTATCGGCTCGCGCCTGTCTGCCTCTCCTTACTGGCCTTCCAGACATGGTAATGGCCTGAAGGGAGTTGGGAAAAACAGCAATTGGGTAGTGTATATTGTGCTGGAGGCACACACAACTTCCACTAACTCCTGCAGATGGCAGATGGCTCAAATAGAGAAGAGCTATGTAGGTGGATATAGAGGTGTATACTGGGTTCAGAGCATGCAAACAGCACGCACAAGCTCCTACCTCTGACTGCAAGCTCTATTTAAAACGAGCAAGATAGTTTGCTATATAGGTGGATATAGCGGTGTATACTGGATTCAGAGCACGCAGACAGCACGCACAAGCTCCTACCCCTGACTGAAAGCTCTATTTAAAACAAGCAAGATAGTTTGCTATATAGGTGGATATAGCGGTGTATACTGGGTTCAGAGCACGCAGACAGCACACACAAGCTCCTACCGCTGACTGGAAGTTCTATTTAAAACGAGCAAGATAGTTTGCTATATAGGTGGATATAGCGGTGTATACTGGGTTCAGAGCACGCAGACAGCACGCACAAGCTCCTACCACTGACTGCAAGCTCTATTTAAAACGAGCAAGATAGTTTGCTATATAGGTGGATATAGCGGTGTATACTGGGTTCAGAGCACGCAGACAGCACGCACAAGCTCCTACCGCTGACTGCAAGCTCTATTTAAAACGAGCAAGATAGTTTGCTATATAGGGGGATATAGCGGTGTATACTGGGTTCAGAGCACGCAGACAGCACGCACAAGCTCCTACCACTGACTGCAAGCTCTATTTAAAACGAGCAAGATAGTTTGCTATATAGGGGGATATAGCGGTGTATACTAGGTTCAGAGCACGCAGACAGCACGCACAAGCTCCTACCGCTGACTGCAAGCTCTATTTAAAACAAGCAAGATAGTTTGCTATATAGGTGGATATAGCGGTGTATACTGGGTTCAGAGCACGCAGACAGCACGCACAAGCTCCTACCGCTGACTGCAAGCTCTATTTAAAACTAGCAAGATAGTTTGCTATATAGGTGGATATAGCGGTGTATACTGGGTTCAGAGCACGCAGACAGCACTCACAAGCTCCTACCGCTGACTGCAAGCTCTATTTAAAATGAGCAAGATAGTTTGCTATATAGGTGGATATAGCGGTGTATACTGGGTTCAGAGCACGCAGACAGCACACACAAGCTCCTAACACTGACTGCAAGCTCTATTATAAAAGATAGATATATCGCTAGCTATATAGGTGAATATAGCGGTGTATACTGCGGTCAGGGCACGCAGACAACAACCACTACAGAAGAGCAAGAACGAAAAATCGGCCGATAACGATCGGTGTATACTGTGTTGAAGGTACACAGAACACCCACTAACTGCTTCAGACGCCAACACACTACACAAGGCCGCCGCGCTGGCAGCCTTATATAGTGTGGGGCGTGTACTACACTGCCTGAGCTATGATCGGCCACAGGCATCCTGCCTGTGGCCAATCATAGCTCTCCTCGCTGCCGGCGCTGTGATTGGCCAAGCATGCGGGGTCACAGTGCATGCTTGGCCAATCATGAGCCAGCAATGCACTGCGCCATCGCAGTGCATTGTGGGCTGTGAGCGCCACACAAATTTGGCACGAACGGCCCATAACGTTTGGAATTCGCCGAACGGGCGAACAGCCGATGTTCGAGTCGAACATATGTTCGACTCGAACATGAAGCTCATCCCTAATAGTAAGTTCCTGAAGTCGCTCTTGATATGTTTTATCTCCCATACCTTTCACTAATCACTAATTTTCTTACCTGTCTCTAGACTTTTTAAGTGAGGTCTCCAGAACTGGACACAATATTATAAATGGGATCTCACTAAAGATTTATATAGGGGAATTAGAACCGCCTCCCTCCGGCTAATGATCCCTCTAGTGATGAATCGACAGCTGTAATAAGGACCAGAATGCTTCTTTTGCTCAGGCACTGTGTCAACACAGCAGAATGCACAAAGCAGCACTTAGCAGAATGTATATCTGCTGCCTAATTATGTCACCAGCACAAACAATGATTAGCTTTGTTTTCTATTCAGACCAGAAGTTTGAAGGTGCATATCTAGTAACAGTGTACCTGGCCTGCAGGGAAAGATACCAGCAAATTATCCTGTTGTGAACAAAGATGATTGGCAAAATTATGCAAATGTGTACACAGATGAAAAGAGGTTTTTTTTTTCCATCTCAGGGCATGCCTAAGAGAAGGAGTATCCTAAGGTGGCAAAGGGGGCTACTTTGGTATTAGTGGGCAAATAAGGAGTTGGAAAATATATAAATCCAAAAAGTTTATTAGATTGCTAAAATTTATACATATAAAATTAGCTTAGCCCAATGGCTTACTAAGACTACTCTTATAATGCTCTGCCTATACGTTTCATCGATTCCCCACAATACTATTCCTACTACGCTACCTCCTATATACATCAACACCAGACAATAGACAATAGACATACATACAACAATTAATGGTCGAGGCACTATAGCTACACATGTGCTGATAGCCACTAATGCATAAATCTTTATGCTAAATTATCAAAAATGATATCACTTGTCAATATTAGGGCTAAACAACAGCGCATGCGGAATTTATGGCTAGATCAAGATTTTCTACTAATTAAGTCGCATAACCCTACAACTTTAACAACTAAAGTTCTGCATTCCTTCTAGGGTTGCGTTCAGGTAAGTTCATATGTATTTTCGTAACAGTTCATAAATCAATGCTTTTTCTGTTATAATGTACTATTACGTTATATGATTATTCTCTCCCAGAGAGACAGCATTCACGGCAAAATTCTCCACTTTGTTGACATTCTCTTATCAATGGAAATTATCAGTCAATTAAGTCATCTACTATCGGTATCCCATCAGTAGTAGTCAATCTAATATCGTTATTAAACACAATGGCATTATCCTCATATTATGTAGATGTCAAGTAACAGAATAATTGTCATTATCCTCTTCATATGATGCTTTCCATACCACTGCAATACATCACTTTGTTTCTACCTACCAGGCAGATGTGTGTTGTATATTGCTCAATTAGTCCGTGGTTTGCAATTAACCATAAGGTTTTTTACATTACCCTTCCTGTATGCCTCCGGACCAGAGTATATAGATTGTGGCTGATTCCGCATCAGAAGGGACTCGTAATCCGATGGTGCCGATGGTTTTGTATTCCGTTAACCTTTCCAAAGGTATATCACGAACCGTTCAGTAATGATTGCCGTGTCTCTACCTCCAAGGGAGTCTTGCTTTTACGCAATCCATTTGGTGCTTCGCCCTCTGTAAGCGGCTTCCCGCTGTTAGGTTGTACACAGTCATTTCTGTGTTTTAAATGACTCCCATTGGCCTAACCTACTGTCATTGAACATGGGAGGGGCAACCCCCATTTCCAAGCTAAGGAGATGGGAACTAAGTAAGCAGAAACAGTATATGGCTCTTGTGCACTTGGTACAAGTTTCAGCTTTAAATTGATATCACAAACACTGGAGGATGATAAGGGGGGGGGGGGGGGTAAAGGCTATTAAATATTTAGTAATGGTAGCACGTCCAATTGAAATACCAGCTATGCTGGATGCTTAGGAAGTTAGAACTTATTATATTTAGATTTTAAAAAAGAGTGAAAAGTGATAAGTACGGCTTGGGGAATGTTCTCCCTGTAGTCCTTGATATTGAAGTTTTTGCTGACTTTTGTGAATTTGTGACAAAGTAATATCCTTTGCCAACAAGTAGGTGCAGTTTCAGGGCCCAGAGGCAATAGTATTTCTGTTTGGAAAGCCTCCTATGGTTTTTCTCTTATGGTTTTCTGCTCTGGTTTCTGAGCAAGCAGCGACTGGCAGCTGTTGCATGAAATCTGGGTTGACATTGGCATATCCATTTTCATACACAGTAATACCAGATCATCCAGAGTGGGGCAAAAATCTCAGCCAGCCAATTAATTTCTAATGAGTTCCTTCAGAAAGAAGCCAATAGTTCTGTGTTCAAATATTTTATCCCTATCCGTGCAAGTACAAAAACATACCAGTTAATCTACAAAAAATGTACTCAGTCTTGTTTATGGGTTGACAACACAGCTTTTTTTATTTTGTGGACTGAGCTTGGTCAGCCCTGCCCAGTATATTTCTCAACTTCTCAACCACTCCAGCTCCCTACAGCATGAAGGCTAATCATTCCAAAGTTCAGTATAAGAACTGGGATGGTTAAATAGCATCTTCGACGCAGGAAATGTGCAAGTGTTTATGACAGCTCTGAATTTTAAACAAAACCAACAGATTTTGCTCTTATCAAACAGAACTAACAAAATGCTACCAATGCTATATTGAATAGAATGTAAGATAACAAATAAAATAAACCACTAAATAAGCTATGATAAGACTTTAAATGTGCTTTTAGGGGACATATTGCCAACAAGGAGCTCAAATTGATATGGAATAAGGTCTACCAACCACTTTGAAGCATCAATGGAGCACATCCCTACCAGGCAAGGACTATGTCTTGATTTTGATATGGCTGGTTTGTTGTGATGGTACTACTTAACTTACTTGTATTCCACTACCTCCTGAGGAAGTGGCATATCAAGTCCACAAAACACATCAAGAAGAAATCTGTTTTCCACTGTTAATGTGGAAAAACTCTCTTTGAGGATATTTGATTAACTGATCCTTAATTCGTTCCCGCCGAGCGTATGCAGATGTGTGTACTCAGCTTTCGGAAGTTATACCGGAATAATGCCCGCAGCTGCAGGCATCATCCCGGTACCGTTGTTTAGAGCAGACGATCAGCTATCCAGGGATAACAACTGATGCGGCTAAAAGCCGCTCGGTTGTTATCTCGGAGGAGCGAGAGGGTACGTCCCCCCCTCCCGCCACCTTCCGCTGCTCTTCCTGGGCCTCCGGGTGGAACAGGAGGCCTGATTGACAATTCGCTGCTTCTGGCGGCTAGGGACAGACTGGAATGAAGCTGGAAATGGCTTTGTTCCATCAGCCTGATTGTAAACACGGAAGTGACATCACAACGTCACTTCCTGTTTACTCGGCTGTGAATGGTGCCGGTTTAAAAAAAATATACAGTATTCAGAATCACCGAAAATGACGATCTGAATACTTTGAAGTGCAAAGGAGGGATTGGAGGTCTTTTAGACCCCTGATCCCTCCATAAAGAGTACCCGTCACCACCTATTACTCTTACAAGGGATGTTTACAGCAATAAAAGTGATCAAAAAAAATATATTTTTTTTAAACACAACTTAATAATATAAAAATA
The DNA here is from genome assembly GCF_037356315.1 of Lithobates pipiens. NCBI lineage: Eukaryota > Metazoa > Chordata > Amphibia > Anura > Ranidae > Lithobates > Lithobates pipiens. Next base: position 100,795,487 of record NW_027507758.1, on the reverse strand, counting down.
AATAAATAAGAACAATATATATTTGTTAAAGCGCCCCCGTCCCCATGAGCTTGTGCAGCAAAGAAAACACGAACGGAAGTCGCTCCTCTTTAACGCTAACCTAGTAACCGTAAAAAAATTTTTTTAAAGTGTTACCTATGGAGATTTTTAGGTACCGTAGTTTGTCGCCATTTCACGAGTGCATGGAATTATAAAGCGTGACGTGTTTGGTATCTATTTACTTGCGTAACATCATCTTTCACATTATACAAAAAAATTTGGCTAACTTTGCTGTTTTGTCTTTTTTAAATCCATGAAAGTGTCCCTTTTCACAAAAAGTTGCATTTTAAACACAGCTGCGCAAATACCGTTTGACATAAAATATTGCAACAATCGCCATTTTATTCTCTAGATTCTCTGCTAAAAAAATATATGTATATAATGTTTGGGGCTATACGTAATTTTCTAGCAAAAAATACGGATTTTATCTTGTAAACACCAAATGTCAGAATTGGACTTAGGCCGCGTACACACGGGCGGATTGTCTGCCCAACTAAGTTCGTCAGACAATCCGACAGACAGTCCGTCCAACTTTTGAATGAACGGACTTGACCACACACGATGAACAGACAGTCCGCTGAAAGCTTGCACGATGACGTGTACAGCACGTACGACGGGACTAGAAATACGACGTCCAATACACTGCAATGCAACCTTCGGCGTGTAAATCCTTTCTGAGCATGCACCATACTTAGTCCGTCCAACTTGCCTACACACGAGCGGACTGTCCGCTGAAACCAAGTTTGGACGGACAAAATTACGGAAATTCCGAAAGACTTAGTCCGCCAGACTGTCCGCTGAAAAAGTCCGCTGAAGCCCACACACGAGCGGATTGTCCGCTGAAACACGTTTCAGCGGACTAAGTTGGACAGACAGTCCGCCCGTGTGTACGCGGCCTAAGTCATGAAAGGGTTAATTATTCAAGGAAACAGATTAGGGGTGATGTTGTATGGATGTTGTACAAAGAATTACTGCATACAACATGTCTGCCAGGTATCTAACACATTTTAACTTTGAATATTGGTTTATGGAATTTTAAATAAAAAAATATTTGTGTGGTAGAATGTATGTTTGGTAGTCCTGTCCCAGCTTTTTTGGTGAATACTATGTTAGGGGTGTTGGTACAAACTCTATATGTGTTACTACCCTTTATATGATTTTATGTAACAAATAAAAGAAGTTGGGTTTTTTATACACTTTAATGAGTGTCAATGCACCTCATTGCAGGATTTAAAATATATCCAGGAAACTAAGCTGTTTGTCAAAGACCCTCTGAAACTTTCCCAGTGGGGTTTGTAGTTAACAGAAGCAGGTGTTTTTCTTCTGGATTGGCAGGCCAGGCAAGGATCACTCCGGACAACAAATATTTGTTTCCTTAAAATTAGATCCATGTAAGATGCTATAACTCTGGCTCTGGCACTTGCTAAAGAAACTCCAAAAGGTGTTGGTTTTAACAATGTTATGTGTTGTGGCAGTATACAAATTAAAGCAGATTCTGAAAGAATTGTAGAACCTGAGTAGAGCATTCTCACTTTCATAGTGAATTTTCACTTGGCAATGTAAATTGTCACTTATCTTAGCAAATGAGGAAAAACAAATTAAAATGAACTTGCAAAGAATACCCAACCACGTGCAAGAAAAATAAAATAGCAGCATTTTTACTTGCATGTGCTTGGACGATTGAAGTCTGTGCAACTTTACCTCTCTGACTAAACTAGATGAAAAACCACTTTTCAAAGAAAAAAATAACTAAACTGGTTGAGGTGAAGTTTTAGAAATTTGAATGTTGCACCCATCCATGTGCAAGCAAAATCCTTTTATTTTCTTTGCATATGATTGGGTATTCTTTTCAAAGTGGATTATCACTTTGTTTCTCCTTATTCATTAAAATTAGTAAAAATTGATTTTGCAAAGTGAAAATTCACTTTGAAATTGAGCATGGTTTGCTTCTTTAGTAAAACAACCATACAGAATTTCTTGAATAGGCAATTATAAACATGTAGCAATTCAAAGCAAGGTTTGGAACTGGTCCAGTTAGCGTGATATCCTCTTGACTGCATGGAATTCCAAGAACTTGTGTAATTTGTTGAGGCTTAATTCAGTAAGTCAGATTTTGCAGCATATTAGAAGGGTTGCATCAGTAGGATCTATTACCTTAAAACTGTCATGGATAGTGGGGAACCTTCTATGTCACAAGCAAATAGGACTGTCTGCCCTGAGATATGGAGCCAAAGATTGACTATTAGGGTTAGAGTAATAGTAGAGTCACTTTAAGAGTTTAGTTTAGCCTGTGCAGAAAGGGATACTTATCTGCAGTACCACGTGGTTCACTGGTTTAGTAGGTGACAGAAGAGCTGCTGTAGGCTATGTCTCTTGGTCTAGATCACTCACAAATATGAGATCTGTAGTGAGAGACATTATTGGCATGTAAGGATGTATTTTTAGCTGTAGTTATCCTTCACTTGTTAGGGGTTCGACATAAGGAGATACAGATGGTGAAAGAAGTTTCAGTTTCCTAGAATATAAAAGAATGATAGAGGTGGAAAAGCTTACAATTCATCCAGCTTTAAAGCAGTGATGTAATAAAATAACTTTATTTTAGAGAAAACATTTCAGTATAACCATTTTATTATTACTGGAGTATGAAAAATCAGGTGCCTTGAGGAATAGGAGACCTAAGATGTTACGCTGCCTAGAGTTTTGTTTTTTCTTAATCCAGCCCCAAGTACTGATGTCTTATACAACCATATCACCTTTTAATTCAAATTAAAGTGGAGGGCCACCCTGAAAAAAACAAATACATTAAAAATTAGAAAAAAATCATTAAAAAAAATGAAAATTTTTTTTTTTACTTACCAGAAATGCCTGTTGCTAGGCACATCATCTTAATCTGCCTCTTCCTCCTCCGCGGAGATCTTCTTTCTTCTCTCCTCCGTGCGGAGTCTTCTGGGTAATGGGTCGCGCTGTGTTCTGGGAACTGTGTGTCCCAGAACACAGAACGTCCCATTTACAAAGCGCTGCGCGACTCGCGCATGCGCAGCAGGAAACGAGCAGTGAAGCCACAAGGCTCCACTGCCTGTTTCCCTTAGATTGAATGGCGGCGCCGGGACCCGAGAGCTGAGGGATGGGTCGGCCTCGGGCGGCCGACATCGTGGGTGCCCTGGACAGGTAAGTCGGCTTATTAAGTCAGCAGCTATAGTGTTTGCAGCTGCTGACTTTTAATTTTTATTTTTTTAACCGGCCCTCCTCTTTAATACTTTCATTTTTTTATTTATTACATGAATTTTAAAAACTGAATACATTCCAAATTCATTAATATTAATCTCACTGGGCAGTTAATAACATATCCTCTGTACATATTCATATCATCTGTATACAGGATTCATATCCTCCTGGCTGCAAATCTTAATAGCTTTTATGTTGCTATTCCGGCTGGTTGTTTAGGTCAGTTTAAACTATTGTATTCTTTGTGTATCTGTGTTATAGATTTTTTTTTACTTTTAATGTGTTATATTTTCAGATGAATTAGTTATAAATGCATTAGTATTTATTTAGAAAAAAGGGAATGTGCAGCACTTTGTGTTTTTAAGCTTATTGGATACTAACTGGTAACACCCTTTATTGAACATGATTTCATGATCACATGATATCCTCATAAGCAGTTCTTACAAATCTGAATAAATACTAGGCCAACTTTTACTGCTCCCACTGCTGTCAATCAAACTCAGTTAGCCAATCAGGAGAGAGAGGGGGTGGGGCCAAACGGCATTGCTGAGTCTGAATGCATACACGGAGCTGCAGCTCGGCTCGGGTGCCCCATAGCAAGTTGCTTGCTTTGGGAGCAGTCAACAGGAGGGACGGGCCAGGAGCACCAAAGAGGGACCCGAGAAGAGGAGGATACGGGCTGCACTGTGCAAAACCACTGCAACAGAGCAGGTAAGTATAACATGTTTGTTATTTTCATAGAAAAAGAAAAACAAGGCTTTACAATCACTTTAAGCCAATGGTGAACTAAAAGGTTTTACACTTTTATAAGTATTCACTCTATAGTTACTAAACTAAAAACAGAATGTTCTATTGAAAGTAGATTGCTATACAATTGGGCACTGGGGCGTGGCTTGGCTGAGCTCAATGGCGGACGCTTAACTGACTAGCTCCGCTGACCGGGGCGCATACTTCGGCATATAGAGGTGTTTATCACCCGCAATTTCACTACGAAAGATGGGAACAGCTTCCAGAACATCTTCCACCTCAAGATCTCGCACTCCGCGTGGAAACTCTGATAGACAAAGCCAGCAAATACCGGAGATGTTTCGCACTCAGAGAGGGAACATGGCGCCGTCCCGCCACAACTCCTCACAAGTGCTATCCACTCATTCTCCATGTCAGGAAGATATCATATTGACAGCCGCCGAGCTCGGGACAGCTCGAAACACAGATCCTAATGGCCAACAGCTCCCTGAGGCGAACCCGTCCTCCCACATCAGCATGCAGGACCTAAAACTGATTGCCTCAGACATCAAGGACACTCTCTCGGCAGCCATTGCGGAACTCCGAGTGGACATCAGAGCCCTTTCAGATCGGGTATTACAAGTGGAAAAAACCTCGGATCAGAATGCCTTACTTCTCCGCAAGTCCACCAGGAAAATTGACGGTCATACACTGCAGATGAGAGATATGCAGAGGCATTTAGAAGATTTAGATAATAGGGGGAGGCGACACAACCTTCGTGTCAGAGGCCTTCCTGAATCCATTGAAGGGTATCAAATCCCCATAGCAGTCACCTCCATCGTTATCACTGTACTGGACCGGCCTCCACAATCGATTGTAGAAATGGAAAGAATTCACAGAGCCCTACGACCTAAGGGTAGGGATCATGACCCCCCGCGAGACATTATCTGTTGTTTGATAAACTATCAACTAAAAGAGGATATTCTGAGAGGAGCTAGAACAAAACAACGTATACTGTATGACACTACCCCCATACAGATCTTTCAGGATCTTTCAGGTATTACCCTGCAGCACCGCAGAGATCTTAAACCTCTCTTGGAAATGCTGAGGAGCAGGAGCATAGCGTACAAATGGAAATTCCCCTTCTGCCTCACTGCCTCCAATCTCGGTCGTACGGCTCACCTCAGAGTCCCTGAGGATCTACCCGCGTTTTGCTTAACCCTAGGCATTCCGATAGTAGATGTCCCGAACTGGTACTCTAACTTTCGTCCTCTGAATGGTAAGCCAGAAAAGCTACAGCCTGAATCGATGGAAACTCAAGATGCGGGATACCGCCGACGTAGATCACCGTCACATTCCCAGTCACACCGGCTCCCTGATCATCCTCCGAGGGATTACAGTCCATCTATATCCCCTAGATCACGTAGAGCGAGGAGAGACTACTAATGGGTATGTGTCGTACTTTAGCTACGAGCTATTGCTTCACCTTTACTTAGGAGTCACCTCTGCCTTCACTGTCCCTTTCCGTCCTAACCCTACTTTTGTGACAGTATTACGGATTGTGTTTCGCGGATTTCAACGACCTATGTGATGCTGATCCGTACCCCGTCTATATTTGAATCTTTATTTGCCACTTATGACTATTGTCCTGGTATGGTAATTCTTATCCGTTCGGTGCTTTAGAACTAGAAGACCAGGCTATGACTACATTTCCCAGCACACACCTGGAGTAGCCTACACTACGTGGAGGCAGGATTCTTCTTGCGTAATCTCCTAGACGCCATGTCCCCTGCTGTGTGATCTAGGTCACATTTCCTCCGTCTTCCCAGCAGATACTGAACCCCGTTAGCGGTAATACCTCTTTCTTCGCTTCGCCAGCTGAGTTTGGAACTTCCAGGCGTAGCAAACTAATTATTCAAACTACGGGCAATATGATGCTTCACGTGAATCTATTGCAGAAAGAGACTGAATTTGACCTCTAGATAACGGGACTCTATCCCTCCTGTCGGTTCCCATGTATCTCTTGATCACCTGCCTCTCAGGTTTACTGGTAATTACAGGCATGTTTATTTGTTGTTTAAATGTGCTTCCATATATTTTATGCCTCCCCGAGATATGAGGATCATGAAGGCTTCTTGCCCCTACCTTCATTGCGCTATCCACAGTTACACGTTTATGCTCTAGGTTACACGTGTTATGCATAATGTTAAGTATAACTACAAGGGGCTTTAGTTTTAGTTTTAGTTTTAGTTTTAATTTTTCAGGTGCAAAGTTCTATACCTGCGGAGGGAGGGGAGAGAAGAGGGAAGGGAGGAATTTTCTTCCTTTTTTCTTTTCTCTCTTTGCTCTTTCAGTTTCTTCTTGTATGCTAGTCAAGGGTAAATACACCCTCAGTTTTTTGTTCAAAGTCATCGAAACTGTCTTAGTTACCTACCTTACCGGAATTTCAGCCTTAAACTTTCAAATTGTATTCCGATTTATTTTTACTTTGTTTTCCTGTCCTGCTTATGTCATGTGTTAGATAACTGCACCCTGAAACTTATAATGTCTTATCTATAGGTCATCTATATATACACTTAGCCTTTACATGCCCTCCCATAGAGTACCAATCTCCCATGAATATATGAAATATCTCCTTGACAGTTTCCATATCTTTATAGTCCTGGTTGGCGGAGTTACACAAATTAATTCACTTGTACTTCAGTCTTTCATTGGACTTGGCGACAGCCAACCCCCCTGTTGTGGCGGCAGAGAGTGCGCGCTCATCGTTGAGGTGTGTGCTCGCTTTCCTCGCCCAACACTGTATTGATTTCTTTTGTCACTCAACCAGTGACCCCCGTACCTTTCCCCCTTGGTCTAATTTTGCTCTTTAATCACTTCTCCCTTCCACGTGATTTTATATTCCCCCCCTCTTTGATCCTCCCACCTCCTATCCCCTGCCGTGACCCGTATGCACCCCCCTCTCAACATGACGGATCAGACCCCCATTGATGGTATCCCCGCCTCACAGGCCCTTCCACCACCGACCATTAAGCTACTTTCTTTGAACATTAGAGGATTGAATATCCCCGAAAAAAGATCCAGACTTCTGTATACACTACATAGATCGAAAACGCACGTAGCCCTTTTACAGGAAACACATTTTTTTTTTTTTTGTGTGCCAATGGTTCCATTATCAGGAAACACATTTTTGATCAGATGCTATCCCTAAACTTTACAATAACTATTTTCCCACAGTATATCATGCGACCACAGATCACTCTAAATCTAAGGGAGTTTCTATTTTACTATCGAAATCTTGCCCTATCTCTGTTACTGATGTTTTAAGAGACCCACAGGGAAGATACCTGTTTCTTAAAGGACATGCTCACAATCACCCCATTACAATAGCCAACATTTATGCTCCCAATTCCAATCAGGTGACCTTTTTTAGGGATACCTTAGCCGTTCTTACCACATTCCAATCAGGCATCCTCATACTGGGAGGAGATTTTAACGTCCCCTTGACACCCGCCCTTGATACTTCAAATGGTGCATCTTGTCTAAAATACAAAGCATTAAGGGATATCAAATCACAGTTACAAACCTTGACCCTTCATGACACCTGGCGCACGCTCCATCCAAACACAAAAGACTACACTTTCTTTTCCCCTCCACATTCTAAATACTCCAGAATTGGCCACTTCTTTCTTTCACAGGCAGACATTCACTACTTGACCAATGCCACGATAGAGCCCATATTGCTATCCGACCACAACTCCATCACGGTCACCCTTACATTCAAACATTGCAGCCCTAGATCGGCTGTCTGGTGGCTTGATGACTCTTTACTACTCGACACAGAAAGTAAGGCCCTGATCGGAGAATGTCTTTCGCACTATTTCAATGAAAATTCTAACCCTGAGACGTCACCCGCGTCGGTATGGGCAGCGCATAAATGCGTCATACGCGGACTATGCATCTCCCTGGCTGCTAAACGTCACAAGTGCAAAAAGGCTTTGTTGGATTCCCTATACGCGCGCATTCACTCACTCGAACGTCTGCATAAACGCTCTCTAGCTGATACGCACCTCACTGAACTGGTAGCTGCCAGAGAGCTTCTTTTGGAAGAACTCCAAAAAACTCTGCGTCGCTAATTTGCCTTATCCAACAAAATCTTCTATGAATTTGGTAATAAAGCCGGTAAGTTCCTAGCAAGGGCCATACAAACCAAAAAAGCAAAACATACCATACACAGGATAGTGACGCCCAAAGGAGATTCGGTAATAGAAGCGGACGCTATTGCGGAACATTTTGTAAACTACTTCCGTTCACTATATAATCTTCAGCACCAGTCCCCGACTGCTGGAATGGAAGATAAATCGGAACGGATAAAGGATTTTTTGTCTAAATTTTCCCCATCCCCTATTGAGTCCTTAGATCAACAGGTGCTTGATTCCCCCCTGTCTAAGGAAGAAGTGCTCTGCGCCCTTAAACAACTTAAAACTGGTAAAAGCCCAGGTCCAGACGGCCTACCGGCAACGTATTACAAAACATTTCCTGATTTGTTACTCCCTCATTTCCTACACACATTTAATAATTTCACCTCACACACACAATCCCCTACTGACCTTCTGCAAGCACATATTACCCTGATCCCCAAACCTGGCAAGGATGAGACACTGATCCCGAATTACCGCCCCATTTCCTTGCTCAATGTGGACATAAAGTTATTTGCCAAAATTCTAGCAAATCGCTTCATCCCCTTGCTCCCTCACATTGTATCACCTGACCAAGTTGGTTTCGTCCCTGGCAGAGAGGCTAGGGACAATACCATTAAAACTCTAAATATACACCATTGGTTGACAACATCACAGAGCAAGGGCTTCTTTTTATCATTGGATGCTGAGAAGGCGTTCGATAGAGTGGCCTGGGACTACATGTTCGCCGTCCTACAACACATAGGTATACCCTCTCGAATGATTCAAATGATATCAATCTTGTACTCCGTCCCCACCGCTCGTATACGAGTCAACGGCCACCTATCGAGCGCCTTCTCTATCACCAATGGTACACGCCAGGGATGTCCACTTTCACCGATCATTTTTGTTTTAACCTTAGAGCCCCTGCTTCGCATGCTTAGAGAAAACCCCTCCATCCAAGGCATTAACATCCAAAACAATCACTATAAAATTGCGGCTTATGCTGACGACATTATGTTATACCTCTCTAACCCACTTACTACTCTCCCAAACCTACTGAAAGACCTTGCTGCCTTTTCTACTATTTCTAACCTGAAGATACATTTTGAAAAATCAAAGGCGTTAAACGTCTCTTTGCCTGCCAAAATAGTAGAACATTGCCGCCTCAGCTTCCCTTTTTGTTGGGAAGATGACGCGCTAACGTACTTAGGTATTAAAATCCCATCCAATTTGTCAAGATTGTTTGAACTCAACTTTACCTCTGCACTTCTTCGGCTTCAATCAGATCTCCAAAAATAGCAAAGGGGCCCCTTCTCATGGTTTGGCAGAGTAGCTATTCTGAAAATGACTGTCCTCCCCAAATTACTTTATCTAATGCAAGCTATCCCTATTGATATTCCCAAATCCTTTTTTCAATCCTACAAAATGATATGTAGAGACTTTCTATGGTCTCATCGTCCACCCCGACTAAGTTGGGCCAAACTCATCCTTCCCAAACTATGTGGAGGCCTGGGAGTTCCTGATCTCCATACATATTATAATGCGACTCTTCTTGCCAGAATAGTTGATTGGCACATACACCAGAAAGACAAAGCTTGGGTGCCATTGGAAAACGCGTTTACCCCATTCCCTAGCTCCCATTTACCCTGGATCACAAAACAGGCCATCCCTTTATCTTGCACGCATCACCCGTTAATAGGCCCTACCATTAAAGCTTTCAGACAAACAAACAAATCTCTTCACATTAATCCACCACATGGCCCAATCACTCCGCTTTCCTCGAACCCAGACTTTCCTCCAGACCTTACCATGCCTGGAACAAATGATGTTCTCCAAGGAAACATCTACAGAGCATATACATTTTTTGACCGAGGGAAGTTGTTGACGTTCCCTGCTATGGTTGACAAATTCCCTGAATTGTGCCTCCCATTTTTTAAATTTCTTCAAATCCGATACTTCTTCACATCGACGAGACCATTTTCACACTGGACTTCGCCCCTTACTCCATTTGAATCCCTGTGCACTAGATCGGAACCGCAAACACATGTAATTTCCCTTATTGTCAAGATGCTCAGCTCTGACCTCACCCCACAGCTACCTATTCTACAACATTGGGAATCAGATTTACAAACTACATTGACCACGCAACAATGGGCTTTGATATATGAACACATTCACAAACGATCTATCAATGTGTCCATACAAGAAAATCGATACAAAATCTATTCTAGGTGGTATCGCACTCCTGACAAAATTCACACATTCTTCCCAGATGTCCCCCCCAGTCTGCTGGCGTTGCAATGCTCCAATTGGTAACTTCTTGCACATATGGTGGGAATGCCCCATACTCCAGCCCTTTTGGAAGGAAATCCACGAAACAATAACTAAAATCACTACCTATCAGCCAGCATTTTCCCCGGCACAATATCTATTGCACCACACAATGCTCTCAAATAAAACATATAAAACTTCGATAGTCCGACATTTGATAAATGCAGCAACCCTATGTATCCCACGTCATTGGCGATCTGTGACTCCTCCGTCTCTGGACGAGTGGCTGAGACAGATGGATAAAATAGAAGAAATGGAGAGATTAATTCACCAAGCGCATGATAGACATGAACAATTTTCCCATAAATGGGCGTGCTGGATACATTTCCGGGCCTCTAAATCCCCTACCAATACTACTCCTACCTAAGAGGCCTCTTTCGGGACAAGACTCCATTTCTTGCTCGACCGTCTTCCTTTAGCTGATATATGATAACCCTTCCTTTACATTTATACCTCACTTCCCCCTTGAGAAAATATATCCCCTTATACTTTAGCTTCCTGACCTCTCCCTTCTCCTCCCTATCAAATATATCCCCCACCCTTGTCAGTCCTTATATGCCCCTACCTCTTATATACAGGGAAGCTACTGGGCTGACCTTCCTTCCTTACTGTTTCTACTATTCACCTTTGGTTATGTTTCCTATTACGTAAATGATGAGATGTCTTTAAAGACCATGATGTAATCTCCTTTCCTCACGCAATTTGAAGTTCACGCCTTCCAACCATCCACAGTGTGATCCCATTTGGGGTGGATGGTAACACAGGAGAATCGTTAGGATTCAAACACATTATACTGTTTTTGGCTCCAATATTTCTGTTCACTGCAGATGTTCTAATATGTGTTTATCTATAGTGGCTTTCTCCACTCCAATTTTCCCTTGTTTACCTTATATTCTTCAACTGATGTACATTGAAATGTATGTTCGGGGGATATCCCCATTACTGTTGTTGTACCTTAATACCCGTACGTACTTAACTTGTATGTTGTGCTTTTCAATAAACATCCTTGGAAAAAAAAAATACAATTGGGCACTGAAAGGTATTGAGCCTTACCCAGAAAACAATTGATCTAGGAAGCTGTAAATTGCAGGGTGTATTGGTAAATTTGTTTATATTCAATGGTGCAAAAATCAACTACCTATGATTTTAACTTATCTTTCTTTTTTTTAAATTGACAACCAAACTTTTAACTGTTGCATATGAAGGGCCACTGTCAACCAAAGTTTGTGACATTTCATTAGACATGTGCAGAGTAAAATATTTTGTTTCGGAATTTCGTTTTCGTCCGAAAACTTAATTTATTTAGTTACTCCCGAAATTCGTTTTTATTTATTTCGTTTTTCGTTCAAAAATTGCATTCGTCCGAAAATCCACATGAATTACGGTCGAATCTGTCTTGGAAGGCTTATGGTGTCTGTCGAATGTATAAAGAAGATTCGACGGAGCTAACTATATAGCATACTTTAGAACCCTATTAAAGTCTATGGGACTCCAACGTTCAAAATCTAAAGTGCTAATTTTAAAGGCTAATTTGCAAGTTACTGTCCTAAAAAGTGTTTGGGGACCCGGGTCCTGCCCCAGGGGACATGTATCAATGCAAAAAAAAGTTTTAAAAACGGCCGTTTTTTCGGGAGCAGTGATTTTAATAATGATTAAAGTGAAACAATAAAAGTGTAATATTCCTTTAAATTTCGTAGGGGGGGGGTTGTCTATAGTGTGCCTGTGAAGGGGCGCATGTTTCCCGTGCTTAGAACTGTCCCTGCACAAAGTGTCATTTATGCAGGAAAAAAAGTCCTTTAAAATCACTCGCAGCTATTATGAATTGTCGGCTCCGTAATACAGAGAACACTCATTGAAAGTCATTGATAAAAAAATAAAAAAATAAAAAAATTAAAAAAAAAAGCGTGGGGGTCCCCCAAATTCAATTACCAGGCCCTTCAGGTCTGGTATGGATATTAAGGGGAACCCTGTCTCAAATTTAAGAAAAAATTTGACGTGGGGTTCCCCCTAAATATCCATAACCAGACCCTTCAGGTCTGGTATGGATATTAAGGGGAACCCCGCGTCAAATTAAAAAAAAAATTGACGTGGGGTTCCCCCTAAAAATCCATACCAGACCCTTTATCCGAGCACGTAACCTGGCAGGCCGCAGGAAAAGAGGGGGGGACGAGAGAGCGGCCCCCCTCCCTCCTGAACCGTACCAGGCCACATGCCCTCAACATTGGGAGGATGCTTTGGGGGTCCGTGACCCCTCAAAGCACCTTGTCCCCATGTTGATGAGGACAAGGGCCTCATCCCCACAACCCTGGCCGGTGGTTGTGGAGGTCTGCGGGCGGGGGGCTTATCAGAATCTGGAAGCCCCCTTTATCAAGGGGACCCCCAGATCCCGCCCCCCCCCTGTTTGAAATGGTAAGGGGGTACAAAAGTACCCTACCATTTCACAAAGAAAGTGTAAAAAATGGTTAAATAAAACAAACACACTTTTGAAAAATTCCTTTATTAAAAATAAAAAAATAAAAAAAAGATTCCAGCGGCGGTAATCCACTCTTGCTATCCAGCGACGGACGATCATCTCTCCAGCGATGTCTCATCTCATGCAGCGCAGCGATCCTCCATCCTTCTTCTGTCTCCTCCACGGAGACACTGCAGGCATTCCGACGGCTGATGTTTCTTATATACGGAGGGCGGGGCCACCCGTCACGTGACCCACCCCCCTCTGACGCAAGGGGAAACCCGGGGTTCCCCGTGATGTATGGGTGACCCCGCCCCCCTCTGATGTAACGGAAACCTGCCTGTGTTACATCAGAGGGGTGCGGGTCACCCCTACGTCACAGGGAACCCCGGGTTTCCCCTTGCGTCAGAGGGGGGCGGGGTCAGGTGACGGGTGGCGGGTGGCCCCGCCCTCCGTATATAAGAAACGTCAGCCGCCGGAATGCCTGCAGTGTCTCCGTAGAGGAGACAGAAGAAGGATGTATTCGCTGCGCTGGATGACATGAGACATGAGAGATGATCGTCCGTCGCTGGATAGCAAGAGTGGATTACCGCCGCTGGAATCTTTTTTTTATTTTTTATTTTTAATAAAGGAATTTTTCAAAAGTGTGTTTGTTTTATTTAACCATTTTTTACACTTTCTTTGTGAAATGGTAAGGGTACTTTTGTACCCCCTTACCATTTCAAACAGGGGGGGGCCGGGATCTGGGGGTCCCCTTGTTAAAGGGGGCTTCCAGATTCTGATAAGCCCCCCGCCCGCAGACCTCCACAACCACCGGCCAGGGTTGTGGGGATGAGGCCCTTGTCCTCATCAACATGGGGACAAGGTGCTTTGAGGGGTCACAGACCCCCAAAGCATCCTCCCAATGTTGAGGGCATGTGGCCTGGTACGGTTCAGGAGGGAGGGGGGGCGCTCTCTCGTCCCCCCCCTCTTTTCCTGCGGCCTGCCAGGTTGCGTGCTCGGATAAAGGGTCTGGTATGGATTTTTAGGGGGAACCCCACGTCAATTTTTTTTTATATTTGATGCGGGGTTCCCCTTAATATCCATACCAGACCTGAAGGGTCTGGTTATGGATATTTAGGGGGAACCCCACGTCAAATTTTTTCTTAAATTTGAGGCAGGGTTCCCCTTAATATCCATACCAGACCTGAAGGGCCTGGTAATTGAATTTGGGGGACCCCACGCTTTTTTATTTATTTATTTATTTATTTTTTTTAATCAATGACTTTCAATGAGTGTTCTCTGTATTACGGAGCCGACAATTCATAATAGCTGCGAGTGATTTTAAAGGGCTTTTTTTCCTGCATACATGACACTTTGTGCAGGGACAATTCTAAGCATGGGAAACATGCGCCCCTTCACAGGCATACTATAGACAACCCCCCCCTACGAAATTTAAAGGAATATTACACTTTTATTGTTTCACTTTAATCATTATTAAAATCACTGCTCCCGAAAAAACGTCAGTTTGTAAAACTTTTTTTTGCATTGATACATGTCCCCTGGGGCAGGACCCGGGTCCCCAAACACTTTTTAGGACAGTAACTTGCAGAATCTTTTCTCTCTGTCAAATCTTTTTTCTCTGTCGAATATTTTCTCTATATAATCTTGGACTAATAGAGGTAAGGTTAAGCACATTCGACCACAGGTTCTATAGACACAGATTGTTGTCAGAGTCATGTCGAATCTCCTATTCTATATCGAACTGTTGTAACAATGAAAATGAAAATAAAGCATTTATTTATGTCGGATCTTTCGTTTTTCGGATTTTGTGCTTTCGTTATCGTTTGTCAAAACGAAAACGAAAATAGCTGAAATTCGGACGAAAATGCATTCGGACGAAAACGAATGCACATGTCTACATTTCATCATGGATCTGCTTCGTACCTTTCTCTTGGAGAAACAGGAAATTGATTATGGTCCTACATTCTTCCACATTGAATTTTTCTGGAGGTGCTGCCATGGTCCAAAGTGAACACGGCAACACCTCCAGAAAAATTCAATGTGGAAGAACGTAGGACCATAATCAATTTCCTGTTTCTCCAAGGGAAAGGTGCGAAGCAAATCCATGATGAAATGTCACAAACTTTGGGTGACAGTGGCACTTCATATGCAACAGTTAAAATTTGGGTTGTCAATTTTAAAACTGGCCATTTCAGTGTTGAAAGTGAGAAACCCAGTGGAAGGCCCAGTTTTTGTCTCTGTGCCTGCAAATGTGAAACCCATCCAGGACAATGACTTGGAAATGAAAAAGATGGCAGAAAAGTCTCAAATCTTTTGACTTTTGCAGACACAGAAACAGCCCTTTCAATGTTTAACTGTTGCATATGAAGGGCCACTGTCACCTAAAGTTTGTGACATTTCATCATGGATCTGCTTCGCATCTTTCCCTTTCCCATATGGTCCTATGCTCTTCCACATTGAATTTTTCTTGAGATGCTGCCGTGTTCACTTTGGACCTAAAAAAGAAAGATAAGTTAAAATCATAGGTAGTTGTTTTTTGCACCATTGAATATAGATGAATTGGCCAGTACACCTTGCAATTTACAGCTTCCTAGATCAATTTTTTCCTGGGTGAGGCTCAATATTCATCATTACCCCCTCGTACACACAACATTCCTACTGTCTATAATCATACAGCCTGTGGAGAAAGGGGAGATAGTGGTACTTTACCTTTCAACAGAAAGCCTTGTGACTTTTCTTAAACATTACTTTTTTGTCCTAAATTCTGCTGATCAATTTACCATTAGATTTCCAAAAATTACTGGTAAAATTAAAGGGTAGGTAAAACTAAGAACAAAATATGCAAAAACCACATTAGATGGGTCGACTGTATTAGTTTTTTGTTTTTTTCAAAAATAAAATATAAGAATAAGAATATTTCCTGAAAGTACAGAAAAATATCCATTGATTTTTCCAGTATCCTTGAAATCTCATGCGCACTGCAGGGATATCTTCCCTTCCACATGGGGGGCTCCATTGGAGTCCACCTGCTCAGAAGGGAATCACTCCATTGATCTCTGTTGAGCAGGTGGATGGCTGGTCGGTGCCTCTTCACATATGCAGACCAGACAGAGACACAGCCCGCTCTCCTCTATGGGCAGACTAATCACCTGTCCACTTACATTTGACTGCTAACCAATCTACCAGACAGATGAGGAATGGATCCCCATTAGCCTTTTTTTAGCGGATAGGATCAGATCGGATGTAGGCAGGTGTAAATGAACACACGTTCGTTTACACCCACCGCTCCATGGAAGAAACTGAAGGATCTAATCGGGTCCACCTGAAAAAACTGACAGGCGAACTTGATCGGTCTGCTAATGTGAATGTGGCCCATCTCAGACAGTGTTATAAGCTTTCCAATCTATCTTCTGTAAACAGCTTCACTCTATGTAATAGAGCTGAACACAGGGAGAGATGTTTGTAGTCCAAATCAGGTGAGCAGCTTAGAGTGACCACACTGCTCCTCCATAGATATAGCACAATGAGTGAGCATTGTCAGCATAAGACAGGAAGTCTATTGTTCTCAGGATCCCCAAGCAATATTAAAATGAAAAAAATAAAAATAAAATACAACCAACGTCTAATATCCAAAAGGCTTTTCTTTCCAATTTGATACCAGGGAAGACAAACATACCTTAAACAACTGCTGTTTTGCCCTTCAATAAGTATAATGTCAGGTCATTATTTGTAACAGAGATCAGAAGTAGGCTCAAAGTTCTCTCATTTTTTTATAGCTACAAAGTGGTTGATATAGATGTCTACATTACATGTGTATAAAGCAGCAACAGCTTGTATGACATGAACATCAACACATATATTGGATAACTTAATTAGCTGTTGAAGATGGCAAGTTTGAAGCCTGCTAGGAGAAGTGAATAGCTCATTGACTGAATAACAAAATTGCTGGAAACTGCTGACAGGATTCATTTTTTTCTTACAATGTTTCTTACAATGTTTAAAAAAAGAGATTTTGCAGTTGCACAACACAGTAATACAAAGTCGTTTGTGGGACATTGTTCCAAGGCCAAAGCAATTGCTCACCCCTTTGAAAACTACAGTAGGTAATAATGACTTACAATTGATATAGATGTCATTATTAGTCATGGACTCACAATTATTTTCAGGTATACAGGAGCATAGCCAACAATCACTAACAGTACATAGGCCCAAAGTCTATATTTGAGTGTGATTGTTTCAAAGGGCTCTATCTCTGTTTTTTTAAGCTGCTATCAAGTTGCCTCACATGCTAACTTCTCCATGATTACCTGACCTGAAAGCTGTGTCCTAAAAAGGGAGGCAGAAGATGAAGGACTAGTCACCAGTATTGTCTGTAGGCTCCTTGAAGGTAATGTTTTCCCCTGACTGACTTGCCATGCCTTGTTCTGTGAGTTCTGTGTGGAGGCAGCCATCTTGGTAGAGGTGGGGTTTTGTTTCCTTATGTTAGAGCTGCACTCCTGATGACTAATGATCAAAAGACTGAAGGTGATTAAGAAGCAGCAGGAGTAGTGGAGGAAGCACAGATCCACAGAATATGGGGAATTAGAAGCACTGAGAATTTTTAGTGCATGTCCCTGGGCACACTTTCTTTTTCAACAAGCAGCAACATAAAGAAGTTAGCAAATCTTACGTCAAATTTTATGAGACTAGCAGTCACAGGCAGTGGAAACTCTCACACAGCAGATATACAGTTATGAGGCTGTAAGTACAGAAGTGCCTAGGCACACTCTTAGACCAGGAGGAAGTTCACAGGAGAAATGCAAGACAAAAGGTGCATTTTTCAGGCTACTTCCTAGGCACAATAACATTTCTAGGTGTTATAACATAGCCAAACTTCACTTTTTTAGGTCCATTTTGCATCAGAGTTAAAAGTGAACCATATATTATTATAATATATAATATATATATATATATATATATATATATATATATATATATATATATATATATATATATATATATATATATATATATATATAATTATAATATATTATATAGTTATATTATTTTTTATTATTTTATTGGGGGGGTGGGTACAACTTGGATAGGGATTGGGATATGGGATGCCCATAGAATTAATCATTGCTATTATAGTTACATATTTCAGTATACTTTGATCATAGTTAAAGCCTGAATATTGAATGTGCACACTTGACTAAGTAGAAATATTCTCCTGCAGCTCCCTCCCTCTGCATCTCCATGCAGACAACTGTTCTCCATCCATCACCATGTGAGGGACAGAAACATCACTTTTGACCGTGTAAAAACAATGGTCTTAGTTCTCTTCACCTCTTGCCCAAACTTGCTTCCTGTTACATAACTGGTTTCCTCCTGCACGATTGCGTTTAATGTATAACACATACTCTTCTAATGAGTATGAAGAACTCACTCTGAATAAGCCCCTCTACTGGCTCTGGTGGCTCGCTGCTACTAGTCCTGAGGCATACAGAACCTCTCCCCGGAGGCCTAGTAGGTTAAAGTCTATCTTGTAGGAAATGGACTAATGCTCCCAGCCAGTCCAACTTGCAAACCATGTGCCAGCCAGCCACACTGATTTGGCACAACTGCCCACAGTCTCTTCTCTGATCCAGACCATGTGTTCCGACAGCTTCTCCTGCCCCTCTGCTCCAGGAGTTCCCTGCCACCGACTGTGTGGTGAACAGAGACATTGCCAATGACTGTGCAGAGGCAATGTTCCCTAACAGTTCTCCCCGGGCCTCCACATACCCAAAAAGGCACTGAGAATATTTACGTAGACTTGCATGTATAGTAAGATGAACTTCAAATAAACTCAATTGCTCAGGTAAAATGACTCCCACACAGCAAATCTTTCCTTAATGGGGACCTATCAGTAGCTCAAACCATACAAATACAGAAACAAACACCAGAACAAAACAAAATAAATGAGCCCAAGATAAATTTATTGTTGAAAAAAAAAAGAAATATTAAAACAGCCAACTTATTTTAAGGACAATAGCACTCCCTCTTCAGCAAGGCTCAGCACAGGATACAACTTGGATGGACTCAAATAAAACAGTGACTTCACAGATCTGTTTCTGTATGAGCTTCCTGATGATGCTGTTAAGCGAAACGCATTGAGGCTGCACATCCGCCATACGTAACATCATTTCCTGTTGGATCGGCTTGGACTGAGCAGCGTGCAGGGCAACTGATACCAGGCTGTTTCTGTTGGTGCTGACTATAGCACCTGTATATGTAAGTAGAAAATATAAATGTTATCTCTGCTTTGGCTTTTAATAAGTAGTATTACACTATCCTGGATTATTATCTTCTCCTGGGTCTTGATTAATAATGCGTTTGGCAGATTCCTAATAATCATTATAAAGGTTGGACATCGTGAATATAACTTGAAAAAGGGTGGTACCATAGGACACCAAAGGCGAATATTTTAGATGTTGTTGGTAAGCATGCATTTTTCACATTGTGGTGGAGCACTAATTTAAGAAGCACTTGAGGCACTTTAACACCAGAAGCACAGTGATCGGGTTTTTTTCAGCAAAGGCATTCATTTTTTTCATTTTTTTTGACTGTGCAGTTTTTAACACCTATCTTTATCGTTCTGTATTTTCAAATATATTGGGTTGGTATTCATTTCTTGTTCACATGCAAATATCAAATATGTGTCCCCTTTCACACGGGACGGATCAGTAATGATCCGCCCCGTGATGATCCGCTTGCTCAGCGGGGATCGCTCCTTTGTCCCCGCTGAGCTGGCGGATAACAGAGCGGTCCCGGCACACTGCGCAGGGACCGCCCTGTCAGCGCTCCGCTCTCCTCCATGGGGATCGGATGAGCAAGGACCGTCTGTCCATGTTCATCCGATCCGCTCTGCAGACTGATAGAAAAATAGGATTTTCCTCCGTCTGCAGAATCGGACAATAGCAGAGGCGGACGATATCGGGGGTCTGCGGATGTTCATCCGTAGACACCTGCTATCCCATAGGGATGCATGTATGTCCGTATTTCATCCGCAAACGGATGGATGAAATACGGACATACGGTCCGCATGTGTGAAAGGGGCCTAAGCACCTTGCTTTATATTGTTTTTCCTTTTCAGAGGTGGCTTATTCCACTTAAAGGGGCAGCTTCACACACACTCATTTTTTCTAGGTTGGCACCAAGATTTACTATTATTACTTGCAAAGATAAATTTATTGTTGAAAAAAAAAAGGCATGATAAAACAGTCAACATATTCTGAGGGCAATAGCGTTCCCACTTCATCCGGGATCAGCACAGGATAAAACTTGGATGGACTAAAAGAAAAAAGTGACTTCACAGATCTGTATTAGAACAAGTATTGAACTCTGCACATGAAGTAACAACTAATAAACAGTTGTTGAGCAGCAATGGTGTGACATGCTTGAAAAAGGAAGCAAATTAAAAAAAATACTGCAGAAAAATATCACAGATGGAGTCTTTTCAAGATATAAAATCTGGCAGGAGATTTACACACTAGTGCCCACCTAAAACGCAAATACCTTTTGGTTTAATTGACCTTTAATTGCACTAGACAATTGATAGCCTTCCATTGGTCACAACTTTCATTTGCACAAGTGCCCATACACTAGATTTATTAAATATACTATGAAGTTATTACATCTTTTTTTTCTACTTAGAAGCACATACTTAAACAAAATCAAAAGTTTAATTCCCTGTCATCCACGCTTATATTTTATATGGTGTAAGTCAGCAAACTTGAATATTAAATATAGATTTAAATATTCCAAACCTGTAATTTATTGTATAGAGGCTTGGCATAATAGCTTAATCTGTAAAAATGTTATCTGCTTATTCTAGTGTTCTGGTTTAATAAGATATTTATTGTTTTAGTAAGCATTTTTTAAATATAATCTGTACACAAACAGTCATTCTGAGTAATAGGCTTTCACATAGCAAATGTCAGATCTTTAAATCACATTAGACCTCTGAAGAAAAGAAAGAATGCTTCCTCCCAGTTTAAACATCAGACTTCCATTTATTATGTACGTGTTTATAAATCTCTTTGGAATACACTTTTCATCTGGGAATCCTAGAACAGCAATGCTGTTTGTCAGTATGACTTATATAGTTATATTCATCGGTCATAGTCGTGCATGCTAACATCACATTGTTTTAATCCAAGGTTATTTTGAAGTTTTACTTATTCAGAAGTGAGAAGTTTATGTTTGTTGGAGAACATAGAACTTTTGCATTAATAAAATTTTCAGCCAGCAACAAAGGTGCACAGACAGAACTCACAGTTAGTTATGCAATCAGTGGAAACAAAGATAAGCCTAGAGGATAGCTATGATTGCAGAAAGGAGTGTCAAAGATTATGTTATAGAGAACATTTGTAATATCTAAAATTTTCCAAAAGACAACAGTCACAGATGTTGTCCATTCACCCTCCACATAGCAAATACTAAGTTAATGAAATCAAAGTATAAAGTACAGGTAATTTAATTTGAGTTTACTTATTTAAGAAGTTCACTGTTTTAGTGTACAATTTATTTTAACTTGTTTTTGTTGAGTCCTCTCTGGGACTGGACCAAGCAGATTGAAACTTGAAGTCTCGTTTATTATATTTTTACAAGTTCCGTTAAAGAATATATGAATTTTAGTAATAAAAACAAGGTGTTTTTATAGCTTTAGGCTACTTTTACACTGAAACAGTTGGTGTTTTAGAGCTAAAAATAGTGCCTGTAAAGCGCCTGAAAACTGCCTCTAATGCCACCCCAGTGTGAAAGCCCTTTGGGCAGTTTGGGAGGGCTGTATACATTGCTCCTAAACCGCCGTTCCCCATTGGAATGAATAGGAATCGATTCCAAAAGCGCCTGAATAGCCCTTCGAAAGCACCGCAACACAGATGCTATTAACCCCTTCTTCAGCCGCTAGCGGGGGTTAAAAGACCCCGCTATCGGCCTAAAAGAGCAGCTAAGATGACGGCGCTTTACCGATAACGAACCCGCCACCCCAGTGTGAAAGTACCCTAAAGCCCCATACACACTATCAGATTTTCTGCTGATTTTTGTCTTCAGATTTACCAAAACCATGTAGTGCAAGGGCCTGCCTGATTGCATACAAATTGAAACTCCTAAGGTTTGACCTCATATTATATGGTTTTGGTAAATCTGAAGGAAAAAATCAGCAGAAAATCTGGTAATATGTACAGATGCTTTTGAGGTTTTTAGATTAATTAAAATATCTTGCACCGAGGATTTATTCTATTCAACCTCAATATGCAACTCCTGGTCTTGTAATTTAATTCCCTGCCTTGAAGTTTTTATAAGTTAATTTTTGTTTTCACATAAGATAAAAAAACATGCTTTACTTATATACTTCACACCTTTTGTTCCTCCAACACACATTATCCAGATAAAAATATTTTAAAATAAATAAAAGTTGCAGATTTTTTTTTTATATCCCTTTTTGCCATTATTGCCTTTTTTTAGTCCATAAAATACTGATCTATTCCCCCCACATTTTGTTATGTGAAGTTTATCCCCCACACATGCACTCAACAGCATGACAGTGAATGAGACACTGTTGGTTTTCCACATTGCCCCAGTAAAATAATGTCAACACTCATTTATGCCATAGTTCTATCTAGATATAATAATAAACCCTTGTGTAAACTAGATCATCAACTGTGGAAAGAGCTGCACGCCTTCAAGCTTAAAAAGCTAAATATGATCAAAGTTATATAAAAAAGACAAACCGCGCTCATAACAAAATGACTCTAAACTATGAATTCATAAGTGTATCAAAATGTATAAATATACAAAACTTCATAAGCAATGCAAATCATGAAGAAATATAAATAAATCTATGTGCTGTAATCCATTAAATTCCAAAATAAAGTGCTTATTACAAATTCAATAAATACCATAAATTCATATGTGTATTAAAGTTCATAAAAAATCCCAGTAAAGTGCTTGCTGTGACACAAAAGCTTGAAAGATGATTCAGTGTTGAAAATTCAATTGAGATGAAAGTGACACTCAAAACTGTGTTATTTCTCCTTCTCCCAGATAGGAACACTCAGCACTTACCAGAGATATATCACCTCTTTTCTCAAAGAGGTCAAATACGCTCATGGTGAGCAGATCCCCAAGCAGATGTTATGTACTTAATCCTCCACCGATATCCTGAACATTTGGACAATAGAATATCACCATCTCTTGAAAGGTATTCCTGTGCCTTTAAGAGATCCTGTGTATGACTTGTTCACAAGGGGAAGATATGAAGGAATTTCTCATATAGTAGTATATTAGCTTTTTATCAATATTAAAATTACACTTACATGGTTCAAAGTAAAATCGAGCATGAAATGGTGTTTAAAAACACTGGTTTGTGCTCCACCTATGTTCCAGTATTAGCAAATGACAGATCCTGGAAGGTCCCATCCAACGCATTTCATTAGCAACGTCTAACGTCATCAAGGGTTACATGTGCCACATGGGGTGGGACTTTCCGGGATACGTCATTTCCGACTAGTAATTAGTGTCATTTTAATTGTTCCTCAATAAAAAGCTAATATACTACACTGTGAGAGAGTCCTTCATGTCTTGTGAAAGAGTCAGAAGTCTCTTAAGGCTTCTTGCACACTGCAGCTTGAAAAAGCTCAGCACAGCTTTTTTTTTTACTAAGCTAAAATACGGCCCATTAATTGTAATGTGCCTATACACACAGGTGCGTAAACAAGTGCCATGCATTCCTCAGTAAAAAAAAAAATTATTTAAAAATCTGCATTTTTGGTCAGTATTTTACGCCTCAAATGTGCTCAACTGCCCATTCACATATTGTTCAGAACATAAAAGTGAGAATAAGTTTTGTACGCAATTTTGCATATTTGCGCACAAATACATACAAACAAAAAGGAATGTAAAAGGGAGTATTGTGTGCAAGAGGCCTAAATCACAGAATACATTTCAGGAGATGGTGATTTTCTACTGTCCAAATCTTCAGTATATTGATGGAGGATTAAAGTAATTGTAAAGGCAGAAGGTTTTTTTTTTTACCTTAATGCATTCTGTGCAGCAGCGGTAGCCCCCCTAAGCCCCCCTAATACCTGAGCACCATCTTGATCAAGCGATGTGCACGAGTGCCTTAGCTGTCCGGGATTGGGAAGCAGGAGGTGCTGGCCAGCATGTCCTGCTTTTCATATTACTTTTGTGATATTTTTTATGGTATGGTATGTGCATCCACCTGGTGTAGTAAGAGTACCCATCCTCACATTAAAGTATTTTTTAGATGTTTACCAGTGCATTTTTGATCCATCCATCTTGGCCACATGTTTTCTGCTTCAGTTGAAGATTGAAGAGAAAGTTTTCCATTTATTGGACACTATACATGTGGACATTTGGTTATTTGACTATTGTAGTTCATTACAATTAATCCATATTATTTTGGTGTATGTCTTATGCCACAGATATCTCCTTTTTTTATTTATAGGTTATTTTGATTCATTTCAGTCTAACCTTAGCTCATTTGAGGTGGCTTTGTTGAAATTTTTTCACCTAGTCACATGTGTTTAGCGCTACACTATTTATTTGATAAATATAAAACCACCACTCTCCATAATCAATCCTAGTGTGGATGTATACATGTGAAAGCCTCAGTCAATGTCGATCCTCAGGCCTGATATGTTTCACTCCACCCACTTGGGCTTAATCATAGGTTGACTGATTAAGCCCCAGTGGGTGGGATGAAACGTATGAAGAGGCACGGCTTGAGGAGCGGCATTGATTGAGGCTTTCACATTTATGCAGTCACACTAGTATCAGCCATGGTGAGGGGTGGTTTTATGTTTACATGGTGTTAAGTAGAGGACACTCTATCTGACAAAACCAGAAGTGTAGGATAGCAGTGGGCCCAAGAGCTCCTCCAAAGAGAAAATATTTCATTATCACTAATCAGAAAGGCAAGTATTAAAAAAAACCTAAGGTAACTAAGTTTTATTTTTAAGCATGACAGCAGGGTCTCTTCCTCACTGATATGAATTTATAACATTTTAACCAGTTTTAACCAGTCTTTGATTTTGGTCAGTTAGGTGAACGGTACAGTTGTATATTTGGGGGCTGGGATTCTAGTGACTGTAAAACACTATATAGGTGTTTCTTGTTTATATAATTGTAGCACTACATCCACAAGGCCCGCTGGAAGTTGCTTATCCCCATTGGTTGCACTGACCTTGGAAGCTCCTCAACACCTCTGACACTCTGGGTTCTAACATATTTAAAGCAGACATAAAATGAAAATGCATCAATAGTTAGTAAGGTTGCAAGTTAACATTTTACTGGGATAATTAGTCACAGATTACGGGTGTTACCCAAGTTGATCGATAATGTGTTAAAATGAATTCACATGAACATACAAAGAAATAACAATAACAGTAAGTCAAATTGTTATAATGAATTGGTTGAAAAGGGGATTTATAGCCCCAGAACAAGAGGGTGATATGGAGACTTTTAGTCAGTCCACTCCCTCCTGGCCCTGATGCCACAAGAAATAGGAGCTAAACAATATAAAATGTCTGTGTAAGAGTTCCCCTTTAATACACAGTATTGTATCAGTTAGCACGTGTTATATTCTGCCACAGGTTCTATAAGCAGAGTCTCTTTTGAAGAAAGAAGGTCCTTGAAGTGTGGGTATCCTTTGATCTTCAACTAGCTATGGTGGGGTTACAAGATAATGACAGTTTAAACTGACTTCCTCTACAGATCAAAGTTCATCCCGTTGATCTGTAGATGAGTAAACAGAAAGATACAAAAAGAAACAATGTTGTTAATAAACATTGCCCTGCTGCTTTTTTTTTTTTTTACAGCTCCAATTGCCGGGACTTTGTTTACACTTCAGCTGTCAACAGGGCAACCCGACTGACCGCTGAATGAGTAATCGGTTGTTAAGGATACGGCGGTCCCACTCCTTAACAACCGATAATTGCTGGCCTTTTTATTTTTTACATTTCAGCTGTCAGTGGGGAATCCCGCTGATAGCTGAAAGGACCAAGCCTGAAAGTATCAGTTTCAGGTAACAGAGCATTTGCATGAGTACCGATACTCGTGCAAATGCTTAGTATCGGCACTTTTACCAATACCGGTACTGATATTGGTGCAACCCTACTAATATCAAAACCTTCAGATCACTCCTCATCTACAACAAAGTGAAGAGCATGCTAACACAGTGCATATAATAATATAACTAGCCAAGGATGAACATAAAAAAAAAAATAACTATGTATAAAGAATTAAAAAGTGTGATGAAATGAAAAACAGAATACAGTCCCAATAAAGAGTCTGTGATTATGAAGTATGAAGTATAGTAGTGATTTCCCTCCTCCATAAAATGCACAGCACAATTCACCCAGTATAACCCAGTATACCCAGAGTCTGCTCACCTCTGTATCTGACCTGAAAGCTTCCTAAACCCACGACCAGACTTTCCAGCAGAATTGGTCCGACGGAATCATTCCGTCGGATATTCCGATCATATGTGGGATAATTGGATAGTTTTTCTTTAAAAAATTCCAACGGACCTAGAAATAGAACATGTTTCAAATCTGTCTGACGGACTCAATTCCTATTGGGAAAACCGTTCGTCTGCATGCTGGTCTGACGGACCAAATACGACGCAAGGGCAGCTATTGGCTACTGGCTATTAACTTCCTTTTCTAGTCCCGTCGTACGTTATCACATTCAAAACTAATGAACTTTCGAATGGACTTTAGTCCGTTTGTGTGTGGGCAAGTCCATTTGTTCGGAAGTCCGTCGTAACTCCATCGAAAATCCGTTTCTGAAGACCATCGGACCTCTTCTGACGGAAAGTCCGGTCGTGTGTACGCGGCATTAGAGGTCACACCAGCTTTTCCCACATAAGGGTAAATCTTTCTGGTCTATCTTCTATCTTAACTCCTCTCACACAGATCATCTGTACACCACACATGCATAAGTAGCAAGGACAGAAAAGAAAAATTAAAGTGCTCACTGTATATATTTATTTAAATAAAATAATAAAATTGCACTCACATAAGGACATACAGTATATTTATTTAAATAAAAGGATAAAGATGCACTCACATAAGGACATACTATATAAGAAACTTGCAAATCATATGACAATCCTCTAGCTCGCCTCTAACTTTCAGGTGAAATACAGGATGGCATCATTGACTCAATCTTCTCCTATAAGTGATACATCCTAAATAGGACTTTTCCATAGGTGATACCTGATTGGTATTCAATATTTTTATTATATTATATTTCAAATCAAGAGGTTTCCCCTCTAGAGACCTTTTATGTTGTCAGTGTGGTAAGCAACATTGCCTAATTAAATCAAGTGGCAGACTACATTAGGGCTGCATTAGGGACCTCTCCAAGATCCACCTGGACAGTCCAGGTTTTGAATCATGTGTTAAGGTTCTAGACCACCTGAAACCCAGACACATTATTCAGACCAGACTGTGGCTCCCCAGGTAACTGAGTACCACAACCACCTAATTCATAGGCGTGCGCATGGGTTGTGTGACTGAGCACACCCTAATCACCAGGATTGCAAACAGTCCGGAAGGCTGGCTGCAGCTACCTAAGCCAAATGTATGTGACACACTCTCTCACACTGCCCAGAGCCAACATAGTTCCTCTCCCCCATCCCCACATGGACAGGAGAGGAAAGAGGGCTCCTCCTCCCACCCCCACGCCTCTGTGTCAGCTCACCCACACTCCAATACCAGGCATGCTGTGTTTCAGAAAAGGAATGTGTCTGTGGGAAATTTGAAGCCCAGCAGCCAGAAGATACAGTATATTATTTTCAGTGAAAGTCCCATGAGAGGTCTCTGTCTATAAGGTTACACTAATATTGGAAAGCAGTATCTTTGTGTTACAATATTAAGAAGCACGTCTTTTATATTTTATTACTATATGGTGGCCCAATTAACATATTTATAAAATCTTAAAATGGAAATGTTTATACATATAAATCTTTTTACTTGTATTAAGCAATTCGGAGTGCATTCAATACACTGACTTGAAGTATATTAAAGAGAGAAAGGAAAAGACTAAAGTGTAAAACTGAAATTGCATCTTCCTTAAAGCTAGTCTTATATAAATACCAGCATAGATTGTTCAACAAATGCAAGATGCTGTACTTTGTAGATATCCAAAACCAGTCACTTCACAATCAAAGTCCTTTATCATTTTCTTAGAGGAACAAGAAGGCTGTCACTGTCGCCCTCTACTTATGAAAATATCTCAGTGCTATTCCTTTAACCACTAGAGATCCACGCTATAGCCGAATGACGGCTACAGCGCAGACCTGCTTTGCCGGGACGACGTCTATTGACGTCGACCCGTGCACGAGCGGCCTGCGTGCCCCCTGAGGGGCGCACGCGGTGCGCTCTATGATCGGCTAGTATATGAGACTCGCCTGATCACGGATCCGAGCAAGGGGTCGATCCCGACCCCTTACCACGTGATCAGCTGTCAGCCAATGACAGCTGATCATGTGACAAAACAGAGCTGGTAATCGGCTATTTTTCCTCCTCACGCTAACAGCGCGAGGAGAGAAAAAAAAAAGCCGATCACCGGCGGCCGTGATCAGACATCAGTCCCGATCACGGCCAACTTATCAGTGCCCACCTGCCCCCTGCCAGTACCAGCCAGTTATTAATAAAAATGCCACCCAGCAGTGCCACCCATCAGTGCCCATAGTGCCATACATCAGTGCCATGCATCAGTGCCCACAGTGCCATACATCAGTGCCCACAGTGCCATACATTAGTACCCACAGTGCCACCCATCAGTGCCCACACTCTGCCTCAACAACAGTGCTGCACCTCAGTGCCACATATCCATGCCCATCAGTGTCATCTACCAGTGCCCATCAGTGCCGCCCATCAGTGCCCAGCAGTGCCATCTATCAGTGGTACCTATCAGTGCCCCTTAGTGCCACCCATCCGTGCCACCTATCCGTACCACCCATCAGTGCCACCCATCAGTGCCACCTATCAGTGCCATCTTATCTGTGCCCATCTTTGCCCATCAGTCCCACCTTATCTGTGCCCATCAGTACTGCCTTATCTGTGCCTATCGGTGCCACCTTATCTGTGCCTATTAGTGTCGCCTTAACTGTGCCTATCAGTGCCCACCAGTGCAGCCTATCAGTGCCCACCAGTGCCGCCTATCAGTGCCCACCAGTGCCGCCTCATCAGCGCATTTTAATGAAGGAGAAAAACTACCTGTTTGCAAAATTTTATAACAAACTATTAAACATGATTTTTTATTATTTTTTATTTTGCATCTTTTTTTGTTTGTTTAGCAAAAAATAAAACTCCCAGCTGTAATTAAATACCACCAAAAGAAAGCTCTATTTGTGGGAAAAAAATGATAAAAATTTCATTTTGGTATAGTGTTGTATGGCCGCGCAGTTGTCATTCAAAGTGCATCAGCGCTGAAAGCTGAAAATTGATCTGGGCAGGAGGGGGGTTTAAGTGCCCAGTA
The DNA here is from genome assembly GCF_037356315.1 of Lithobates pipiens. Classification (NCBI taxonomy): domain Eukaryota; kingdom Metazoa; phylum Chordata; class Amphibia; order Anura; family Ranidae; genus Lithobates; species Lithobates pipiens. Next base: position 100,765,994 of record NW_027507758.1, on the reverse strand, counting down.
AGCAAGTGGTTAAGGATAGTGTCCTCAGCTATATATGGTACTCCATAGAATCTTTCTTTTTCCTATAGCATGGTCTTGCTGTAGCCATGCTGATGAAAAAAGGTGGAACCAACACTTTTTACTCCAAAACTATTGGTTTGTTAATACAAAATCATTGTGAATTACAATCTGTATCGGCTCCTTACAGACAGGGAAATGCTACAAAGATTTATCTAAGCCAGCATTCTGAGTAGTTAAGAGAGTGCCAAATGTAAAAAAAAAACATGGAAAAGGTACATATGCACCAACAAATATGTGGAAGAACTAGTAACTTGAGGCTATGAATGGACTTTCATGGTACCATACAAAAGGCTTGAAGTACACCTAATGGATATAAAAATGATTAATTATATTCCAAACTTAATATACATGTATATCTTTAAAAAATGTCACACAACAAAAGTGTCCTGAAACAATAAGCTCTAAGCCCTTGTACACACGGTCGGACATTCCGACAACAAAATCCGTCTGATTTTTTCAGACGGATTTTGTCCGAAAGTGGTGTTGCATACACACGGTCGGACAAAGTTGTCAGAAAATCCGATCGTTCGGAACATGATGACGTTTGTGCCTTGCGACGGGACTACGTTGCGGCTAGAAGCCAATAGCTTTGGTGTCGTAATTTGATCTGAGCATGCGTGGCACTTTGTCCGATTGGAATTCTCTACAAACGTTTGGAAAAAGTCTGATTTTGTAGTCGGAAAATGTGAGATCCTGCTCTCAAATTTTTTCCATCGGAATGACTTTGTCCGATCGGATCATGTTGTCGGAAAATTTTATATCCCAGCCCTAAAACTTTGTCGGTCGGATATTCCGACGGAAACAGTCCGATGGAGCCCACACACAGTCAGATTATCCGACAACACGGTCCGATCGGACATTTTCCGTAGGAATATCCGACCATGTGTACAAGGGCTTAAAGAACCACAGATGAAGTGACACAGGACAACAGACCATTGTCAACTTAACAGGAAACATCTGTGTGTGGAATGCTTGACATGTTTCACCGATATATCACCACTTCTTCAGAAGATTTTTACATACATTGTTATAGAGCAAATTCTTCTATAAACAAATAAGAGAAAAAATAACAATTGTAAATATGAATGATAACATAAACTGTATGAAGCATGCGCTGTGTTGCACTCTGCTCATTGCCTTACCCAAAACATTGGTATGCAGGCCCGAATAGAGACATTGCGCACGCGTGGCACTCACGCATGTGTAATGCAGGGCTGGGCCCGGTGAAGTCACATGCCATTATGGTGGTGCGGGTGGCACTGGGCAGGAGCCCTTCAAAAAATACAGGGGCCCTGATAAATGTCCCTCCTCAAGCTGTGGTTCTAGAATCCGTTTCTCCAGACGGCAGGTGAGATGCGACGCTCCCATTATTCTACTAAACTCATTTTAGTGTGGTCACAATTGATTACAATTGCGTGTGCTTTACCATAGGTAACCCTCTGTGGAATATATAGTGTACAGCTGTTTAATTAGCTTAAGGCTCCAGTGCAGTACTATCCACCTTCTTGGCATACATATTGTCGGCTGAAGGTTAGCTCTGAGAGTATATTTATAGTCTTTGTTATTTTTGAGTGATGCCTCGTGTATGCTGACTGATGCAATATGCATCATATATGTCAAGTATCACATGTCTTTTTCTTTCTGGCTACCTTATTCTAGACAACTCTGATGATAGAAATATACCCAAAGAAACTTGCATGCCTTTTGACATGTACCCTTAGGAGTTTTCCATGGGCTACCTGTCTATTCCTTAAGGTAAAGCTTATCCACACACATCAACCTGGTCATATATTGTTGTAGATTTTGCTAAATAGCATTTGCCAGAGTGCAATATCTATTCATGGCTGTGCTGCTATCAATCTATCCAATCAAGGCCCAAGAACCCTGAGCACAGAGGTAGAGCGCATCTCTGATGTAGGAACGGACGGGCTCAGGCGAGTAAAACGGGGGGCTGCTCAGTGATAGAATTTTTTTCCCCTTAATGCATAGGATGCATTAAGGTAAAAAAACACCAGGGTTTACAACCCCTTTAAGCTTTGACAAAAAAACAAAAACTGGAAGCTGATTGGTTTCTATGCAGAGCTGCACCAGATTTTGCACCCACCAGCTTTAGTAAATCAACCCCAGTGTCTCTTTAGGGCCACCCAAGAATTCTTTCCTGGTCACACTATAATTCCTGTTCCATCGCTTGAGGTGTTAACTTATTGGTCAATTTAGCTGACTAATTCTTAAAAATGTCATCTTTAAATTTTTAATACATGTAGGAATTGTGGTTTACAAAGTATTAAAGAACCATCTAACTTTTTGGAACCAAACTCGATGATTCAGCCTATCTTCTAAATCACTGTGATTACAGCTATTTCAATAATACTAAGATATCAAAAAATCTGTATTTTGCTGCTTGCAGAGTAAAAGAATGTTAATGTAGAATAGAAAAAAGCATTTTTTCTGGTTGAAATGTCATCACTTCTACTTCATGTGAACCAGATGTGTGTCAAACTCAGAGCAGTGATGTATGTATTCAGCATATTGTATAATGAGACCCCATGAAATATTAAAAACAAACATTTAAAATGCACCATGCTTGAAAATAATTGCATTTATCTTGCTTCTCTGGAGTAGAATCATTAAGTGTATTTGCATATCTTAAGCACCGTCTGCATGTTTTGCTACTTTGCTTAATGTTGTGTCATATTCATGCGTGCTCTCCAACGATAGCTTTGGTATGAGAACTGCAAATGAATAAAAATATATTTTACCTATGTTTAAAATTTAGGAATAACAGATTACAAATTACAAAAATATTACATTTGCACCCAATCATGCAAACTACATTTTAAGGGTTCATTCACACCATATGCTTTGGGATTCATTGCCCAGTGCTTAGACAGAAGAAAAGCAATACATTTAATTTAGGATTGCTCACACTATTGCACTGCATTGTGCCGCATTTCATTGCAATACATCCTGCTCTACTTTTGTAGGGCAATGTACTGCAATGCATTAATGGGAAACAGGAATTTTATTCAAATTTCAAAATACAATGCATATTGCAATTTGCAATGCAAATACAACGCAACACAACACATGTAAAAAAATAAATAAAATCAGCACAGTTCAAAAGCGCATCTGAACATATGCCAACACAATTGCATTAACACTAGCATTGGGGTGTGAATGAGCCCCAAGAAATATAACTTATTGATAAATGACATTACATTGCTAATTATAGGTACATGTGTCATCCAAGTTCAACCTCTCATATGCAGATTTTTTCCAAAGATAAACAATGCAGAATTCACTCCTACTGCTGGGGACACAAAAGATATTTTCTAATGGCCATGAAAATGTTATTTATGTTATGTAATGAGTGATTGCATGTTTAAAATATAGTGTAGGTATAGTACTGAGAGTGAGAGGAGCACAGGAATGATAAAAAACAAAACAAAACCTAATTTAGCACTAGAAATTATGCAGTCAACATGCAAGCCATCCAACATGCCTTTATCTTATAACACAAGTGGAATTCCACCCAGATTTTTTATTTTATTTTGGGTTAGAGTGGGGAAAGGCTATATCTTATGTTTTTCTGTCAGGTCCACAGAAGAACACATTTAAAGGGGTTTGTAAAATCTCATGGTTTTCACTTTAATGCACTCTATACATTAAAGTGAAAAACCTTCTTTTCTGAAGCTGCCCCCAGAGTCCCCCCTTTTTCTTACCTAAGCTCGATCTGATCCAGCAATGTGCACAAGCCCAGCGGTTCCAGCCGCTGCCTCTGTCCCCATTGGATAGATTTATAGCAGCGGAAGTCATTGGCTTCCGCTGCTGTCAATCAAAACCAGTGATACGGGAGAGGGGGCGGGCTGAGTCCTGCTGTCTGTGTCAATGGACGCAGCAGTGGAACTCGGGAGTGTACCCGCATGGGTGCCACCATGAAAAGTGGATCTCCGTGGGGGCACCCAATAAAGGGTGCCAGGAGCGCCCGCAGGGCACCCCAGAAGATCGGGGATGCTCTGTGCAAAACCCTTGCATGGAGCAGGTAAGTATAACATGTTTGTTATTTTTATTTAAAAAAATTAATCCTTTAAAACCCCTTTAAAGAGGCACTAGGAATGTTTACTTTTGTACATGCAGTCAGTTGAAGGAAAACTTCAACCTTAAAAGCTCTGGCCAGGAGGCTCTAACACAGTAAGGGTTCTCTCGCTAGGTACCCAACAGTAGCTCAAACCAGAAATGCATGCCAGGCCAAAAACAGATGGAAGTATCCAAAGTAACTTGAATTGTTTAGGTAAAAAAAAACAAGCAGTGCACATTGAGGGGCAGACTACTCCCCCTTCTTCAAGGCTCAACACAGGATACAACATCAAAGGATTCAGAAAAAACAGCGGCAACACAGATCCAAATTAGTCCTGAGATTCAACTCTCCTTTTTTGGATTGAGAGAATAATAATAATAATAATAATAATAATAATAATAATAATAATAATAATAATAATAGATGTTATTTATAATGCACTTTACATCAAAAAGATCTCAAAGTGCTACAGGTTAAAATGAACAATTTATAAAATAAAACGAACATCTAAAAAGAACAAAAAACTTTGCTAAAAAGAAATGTCTTAAGACCTTTTTAAAACATTGAGTAGATTGAGGAGCCCCGGTATGTCAGGTAGGGAATTCCACAGACGCGGGGCAGCTGCACAAAAAGCCCTGTCTCCCATTGTCTTTAGTCTAGTTCTGGGTATATGAAGAAGGTTTGAGTGAGTGGAGCGGAGGGAACGTGTTGTGTTTTGTGACTTAAAAAGTTCTTTAAGATATGGGGGGGGGGGGGGGCATGTCCATAAATACATTGATATGTAAGAAGGGAAACCTTATACTCAATCCTGGCGGAGACAGGAAGCCAATGGAGTGAGTGGAGAATGGGGGTAATGTGCTCATGCTTCCGCACTCTCATCAGGATCCTTGCTGCAGAGTTTTGGATGTACTGAAGCCTCTGCAGACTCTTTCCATAAATCCCAATGAGAAGCACGTTACAGTTGTCCAGTCTGGAGGAGACAAATGCATGAACCAGTTTTTCGGCATTAGAAAAGGAAGGAATAGGAAGGAGTTTAGAAATATTACGGAGATGGTAGAAAGAGGTCTTACATAAATGATTTATATGGGTTTCAAAAGTGAGTTGAGAATCCATTTTTACACCAAGGTTTGTAACTGTTGATGAGAGAGGAATGTTAGAGCCAGAAAAGGTAATGCTGGTTATGGATGAGGCGTGCCAATCAAAACAATTTCAGTTTTGGAACTGTTTGAAGAAAATTGTGCTCCATCCATACCTTTATCTCAGACAGGTGGAGAGTACTGATAGGGATTACTGTGAAGATGGGGTTTCAGCTGTTGCATTTACATATAGCTGTGTGTCATCAGCATAGCAGTGGAATTACATTTTATGGCGGCTGATAATTTGACCAAGGGGGGTGAGGTAGAGGATGAAAAGAATGGGGCCAAGAACTAACCACTGGAGGACACCACAAGTAACTCTATGTGGATTTGATTTAAAATGATCCTGGGAAATATACTCTGTCCGGTTTGTGAGGTACGATTTGAACCAACTGAGGACTGTATCATTGAGTCCAGTGGTGAGGTGGAGCCAATTTAAAAGAATGCCATGGTGAACAGTATTGAATGCCCCAGAAAGGTCCAGGAGGATGAGGAGGGAGGGAAAGCCAGCATCAGATGATATGAGAAGGTCGTTTGTAACTCTGACGAGAGTATAATAGTTGCTGAGTAGCATTAGGTCCTATCTGTTCAGGTTTTATTGATATGGTGTTAAGCCCTGAGGGGTAGTTCGACCCCATAACACAGTGGCTGTTTTTATATGACCTACTTACCAACAAATCAATGAATGCCTAGTACACACAGGCCAAATGTTGGGCGACATAGGCCGGTTCAATAGAAACCAGCCGTCATTCAGCCTGTTTGTACAGCAGCAGGTTTGGACTATTTTGGTTGGCTTCTGTTGAAGGGTCATGACCTAAAAAGGTCTAACTACCGAATCCCAATTGTGCTCCCAGCAAATGGCTGAAAGCACTGACTGGATTGTTCTAGCGGGTGGGCAGTCCCCTCTGCAAGAACACAATATAACAGCAGGGGAGATTTTTTGTTTTTAACACTTTCCCCCTGAAATCTTGTGAGATCGTGAGGGAGGAAGGCTTTTTTTTAACAAGATACAGTAAGAGTAATCTCATACTGCGCATGCGTAAGATGAGGAGCATGACATAATTTTCCTTACCTCACACACCCACTGAATAGCATTACACTTTTCTGCTAAAAAAAAGGGACAGAAAAAAAGTTAAGTTTTAAACTAACACTTTATTTTTTCAAGGGCTTCAGAGTGATTTGGGATGATCATGCTGAGATGTATATTACATCGATTTTTTTTGCCCTTGAGTGGGAGTATGGGGGTATGGGGCCATGGGGTCATGGGGGCGTGGGGGTCCACCTTAACACCTATTAGTGGCCCAGTTGATGATATTTATTTTCTCAGGAAAATATTACTTATGTACAATTCTTTGAAGAATCCACTAGAGCTGACAAGAGTGTCATGAACAGGAAAACAGCAAACAAGAATTCACAAAGCATCTAAGCCCTTGTACACACGGTCGGAAATTCAGACGGAAATGGTCCAATCGGATTATATTGTCAGAAAATCCGATTGTGTGTGGGCTCTATCGGACTTTTTCTGTCGGTAATTCCCACAGAGAAAATTTGAGAGCAGGATCTCAAATTTTCCGACAACAAAATCCGACTTTTTCCAATCGTTTGTAGAGAATTCTGATCAGATAAAGTGCCACGCATGCTCAGATCAAAGTACGAGAGCAAAGCTATTGGCTGCTGGGCTGAATGTAGTCCCGTCGGAACAAACGAACATCATCATGTTCTGAACGATCGGATTTTCCGACAACTTTGTCCAACCGTGTGTATGCAACACCAGTTTCGGACAAAATCCGTCGGCAAAAATCCAACAGATTTTGTGGTCGGAATTTCCTACCGTGTGTACAAGGGCTAACTCTTTCATGTCATGCAAACAAAACTGATTTGGATAGAGTTTCTCCTTAACCACTTGTCTACAGGCCAGGGCACTTTTACCTCCTTTCCTGCCTAGGTCAATTTTCAGCTTTTAGCGCTCTCACACTTTAAATGATCCAAATGAGTTTTTTAGCATTTTTTTCACACAAATAGAGTTTTCTTTTGGTGGTATTTAATCACAAGACTGAAAAGTTAGAAAAACATTTTTTCTTAGTTTCTGTCAGCAAATTTTGTAATTAAGTAATGTTTCTCCTTTACTGATGTGCGCTGCTGACACGGCAATGATGGGCATTGATAGGCTGCACTGATGGGCACTGATGAGGTGGCACTAATGGGCACTGATGAGGTAGTACTGAAGGGCACTGATTAGATGGCACTGATGAGGAGGCACTAATATGCCGCACTGATGGGCACTGATAGGTGGCACTGATATGTGACACTGATGAGCACTGATAGGTGGCACTGATGGGCACTGATATGTGGCACTGATGGGCAGCACTGATGGGCACTGATAAGCAGCATTGATGGGCATTGATGGGCAGCACTGATAGGCAGCACTGATGGGCACTGAAAGACTGCCCTGACTGGCATCACTGATGGCCACTGTTTGGTGTCCCTGATGGGCACTGATTGGTGTCCCTGATGGGCACTGCTGGGGTTGTACTGTAGTCAGGACATCATTGGCATCTCCTCGCCTCACACTCTGTCAGTGTGAGATGAGGAGAGCCAATAAACGGCACTTCCTTGTCTACATTTGACCAGCTGTCATTGGAAACAGCCGATCATATGGGTAAAGAACCGTGTTATTGGCTCTTTACCAAGATTTTGGGTTGCACGTGTCCTAGGAACATGGCACAATGCAATCACCGTGCTGAATGCTGGCATCCTCCCAGAACAAGAGCGCATCCTGCTCACCGTCATTTTACTATACGGCAGGCAGGAAGTGGTTAAAATAATTCTAACATCATCATTGTAATAACAATAGAAACAATAGTTATTTTTGACAATACAATATAAGCTTACTTGAAAATTTTCCTTTCTGCTGGCTATTCCTTTCCACAACTTTCTGGATTCCTTCATACTTTACAGCTTCCCTTTCTGTTGTTTACTTTCATTTTGGAAGGACTACATATCCCATGGTACCTTGCTACCTGCAAGCAGTGATTCCTCTACTGACTCTGCCTCCTGAAATTAATCCTCTTAATACCTCTGTAGTTCAGAAGGCAGGCTCTGTGAAATGTGTGACAGTGCCTACAGAATTCAAAGAAGTAATATTTGGGGATTTTCATAAGGTTTTCCAACTTCAAGACTGTTCAGAGTAATAGGAGTAGACTAGAAATAACTGAAATACAATGTGGAAATACATGATTTACATTTTTTTTTTTACAATGGATATTCTTTAAATATTGATAACCTTTGTAAATTATTGTAATTGTTAAATAAATTTGTTTATAATACTGTCATAATAAAATAAGGTCTGAGTGACATAATCCTGTCATTGAGATACACTAAATAAATTGCCAATTTAACAGCTAGCCAGTGGAGCAGAAATTGTATACCAACGTATACTTAATTTAAGGCAATAGCTATAGACCAAAGATATCCCGGAGTATATGTTCCATAGCAATTACTGTCCACAGCTATGATGTAAGTCTACTTGTATGCAGCTGTGTCTCCACTATATATCTTCATCCCATGCATTGCCTGGGCACTAGAAGCCATCCTGTTGCCAACAGACACTGGATAGTCCCATACAGGGCAAGCAGAGTAATTTCTCTGGCAAATTGTGTTGTTTATTGCTGATGTACACTTCTGCAGATCTCTTTCTTCTCTTACCCATTAACATCCCTTGCCCCAAGCACCACTACCATTTGCCAATCACTAGTCAGGACTATTTCCCATGAAACAGGAAAACCCTCCCAGTCCCACCTGTTAAGTAGACCAGTAAAGTGTACCTGCCCATTCTTTATTTGCTCACACCAGACTAATTAGGCGCAATGTAAACACAAACACATAGGAAAAACATCCAGACTCCTGACAGAAAAACTCACAATCTCCCACGTAGCAAAGCTCAAAGTAGAACTATAGGGAAAACATTTTTTTTTCCATTTTGGATAGAGCAAGGGAAGGTTATTACACCTATCAGATTTTTTTTCCCCATTTGTGTCCCATTGGGGAAATTTCACTTCCTGTCCCATAGCCAAACAGGAAGCAAGAGTAAATGACTGCAAATTAAGGGACACCATTGGGGTCCCTCAGGTGACCAGAACTAGTGAGGCCTTTGGAAAATGTCCCCTCTATTTATTTTCTAGGGACAACCCAAATGTGGGTTTTTCTTTTACTTTTACTTTCAATGATAATGTTAAACTGGACAAATAGAACGGGGACACAGACAGCACAAAAAAAACCAAAAAAAAATTACAAGCATCCTAATCCTTCTCCATTTTAGCTAAAACTAGAAAAAAGTTTTGCCTTACTGTAACATTGCCCACTAATTCGACTTGTAGTTCATCCAAAATAAGATAAGCGACCACTACAGACAATGGCAGGTATTCCAAAGACATCTGACCATAGTACATAGTAATTGTACGCTTCTGCTTGATTTTGTTTAATAAAAATAAACTGCTGATTTCATGAAGTCATACAAAAACAAGCGATACTGTTTTAAATGTAAAAACATGTTCTGCTATATTCTTTAAGCATTACCATAAAAAAGCATGCCATTTGGAGATTCTCTACAAGATAAAAATCAGAGATCTTTTTCTTTACTATAATTAAGTTTATCACCAAAAATATGCAGCACTTGATTGGGGGGTTACAAGACAACTGATATGGACTTCTGAATAAAGCAGTGAGTTTAATACTTTTATTTTTTTTAAACTCTACCATGATTAAAGCTTTTTTCAAGTTGAAGGAAAAACTGAAACTAACTATGTAAGAAAAATGTGTGACCTTTAAGATTTTTAATATAAAGAACAACCTATTCTGTAAACAAATCTTAAAGCGCAATTAAAGCTTGTTGTCTTCATTTCTATCTATTGTACCATACTGCCATTTGCTATTATTTTTAACTGTTTTACATGAAAATGTCTCAAAATACCATTTGGAAATGTGCTTCTTGCTCTCTCTTTCCAGTGCTCTATGCTTGCATAGAGGAGGGGAGTATCCAGGTACAGTATGTACTATTATGCAATGCCATGAGCAGAGTGGTCATGCTCTAGTGCCTATTGGAATATGAAGTGTTATTTAGACCTATAAAAGGAAAGTGGTCCTATGACTATGAAATGGAGAATGTTAGCTTATTTATTAATTACTGGGACTGGGCTTTAAAACTGATATGGCCTCCCATGGGCTAGTGGCCTTTTGTCCACAGCCTGTCATACTTCTACAGGTTTCAACAAGGCAATAAAAATCAGCCCCATGATGAAACAGAATCTTCCCTTTTTCTTCCCTGCTAACACTAGTGTGCCTTCTTGTTTAACATCCATAATAATGAAGGGAAAAATTCAGTTAATGGTTCTTGTAAACAACTTATTACTGTAGCCTATATTGATCTGAAGGTCAGCTTGAGGAACCAATTCCTAGAAGTGTCAGTTGGGACACCATTCCTCTTGCTCGGCCTTGCAGGCAGCAGAAAAAGTATTTATATTCTTCTTTTGTAGCATACTTGTTTGACCACTTTTAAAATCGATGACAGGTTCATTTTCATTTTCTATTTCAGTTTCTTCATTTCTTTTAAGTAAAAAAGGCCATAATGGATTGATGATATGGACAACACAAGTCCCCAATACATGAAAATACATAATTATTTTTACTTCAGTCACCTTAAATCTGAATCTTTAAAATAGAAACATCTCCTAATGCCAATATAACGAATCAAACTTCTCCTTCAAGGCTCAGCTAATTATTTTGTGTGGTGGTAACAATAAACAGTTATGGAAACAACGTGCACAAATCTAAGTGTATGTCCCTGCAACTGATTGACCTACTGTAACACAGATCAGGGTCACTCTGCCTACAATTCTTTCATGTTCCCATAATAAGGAAAGGGATGTTCGGCACTCATGATGACATCCAAAAAATAGTATTCCTTTATTGAAAAGACATGTACAATGTTGTAAAAACAGCCTACATTGTTCAGACGTTAGTCCTTGGAAACGCGTAGGATGTTTTTACAGCGTTGTACATGACTTTTCAATAAAGGAATACAATTATTTGAATGTTATCCTGAGTGCCAACTATCCCTTTTCTTATTATTGGAACATGAAATAATTGTGAGCAGAGTGACCCTGAAGTAAATCTGTGTTACATAGGTCAATCAATTGCAGGGACATGAACTTAGATTTGTGCTGAACGAACTGTAAATCTGGTCGGAGACATTGTACTAGCAATGCAATTTTAGCGCAGTGATCTCCTCTTCTGTTCTGTTGTGTTCCTCCATGCCAGGACACTCCGTTCAGATCGGAAGTCAGTAGGCAGACCTTTTTTGGTCACAACCCTTTAGAATGGCCGAAAAAATACACCGCTCCAGGTAACTAAAATCCCTCTTTGTCATTACATCTGCACATGGAAAGGGTGCTGACCCTGAAAGCATCAGGAAGCATAAAGTGATAAAGTTAAGTCTGGATGGCCGCACTTCCATAAAATCGCCTTTATTGATCCATGATAGAAAAACAACAATCCATAGAGCAATGGGGGTACAAATACAGCACAGCTAATGCGTTTATGTCAGGGCAGGGCTCAGCCCTTCCATCCTCAGAGCTGTCTGCTCAGCTGTCGGTTAATTGCCAGCTCCTATCTGTACACAGTGACGCACCTGTTGATGATATCCTGCTCATCAGTCCTGCTTACTTAAGCCATCCAGCCCAGATGATCTCTGCCTTTGCCTTGGTCAACATCACAGAGACTATCTCCTGCATTCCTATTAAAGACTTGCTTGGCTGACATTCCTTCTGGCTCCGGATCCTGCTTGCTATTCCAATACGCTGATCTCTGGCTTCCTGACTTTCTGGCTTGGTTGACTATCCGTTCCGGTTACCAAACTTTGGCTATGTTTTGAATACGTTTGTTCTGTTTACTTTTATTGTTAAACAAGTGTGATTTAACTGTACTTCTGTCTCGGTCTGATTCATGGTTTCTGATAGTACGTGAAGGCCATGAATTCAGAAGATGCAGTCAAACCCCTTGTTGATAATATTTCCAGTTTTGATGAGCAGGATCACTGCATGGATCAGTTTGCCATGGCGTTACAAATGCTCCTGAGTCACATGGCTCACCTGGAATCTCCCACTATGGCTGCTCCAGTATAACCTATGTTGCTGCTGCTGCTTCAGTCTCTGTGCAAGCACTCATATTGGGTATTACCTCTATAAGAGATATGTCTGGTTCCGCTTCGCTTCCCCAGTGATTTGGGGTTGATCCAGTCCAATGCAGAGGGTTTCTCAACCAGGTTGAGATATACTTTGAGATGCTGCCCTAGGCATTTCCCATGGGCAGAAGCAAAGTAGGTTTCGTGATCACTTTGCTTTCTGAGAAACCCTCTATGGGAGATGCAAAAACCTGTTGTCTTGAGTTACCCTGAGTTTGTGGCTTCTTTTAAAAGGTTAGCTGACATTCCCACAGGCTCCGATTCTGCTGCCAAGTGCCTCATGTCCATCAAACAGAGTATGAGAACTGTTGCCGATTACGCCATTTAATTCGTACTCTGGCAGCAGAGGTTTCTTGGAACAGTGAGGTCCTCATGGCTACTTTTTCTCATGGTCCCTCAGATACCATCAAGGATGAGATAGCAGCCGGAGATATACCCACTGAGCTGGAGAAGTTGATCACGTTTGCCATCCTCATTGACTCCAGACTCAGAGAAAGACTCTCTTTTAAGGAGTGCTTGCGGAAGACTTCTGTACATTTGTCTCCCAGCTTTGCAGTCCCACCTTTGCCTCCCTCACCTCCCATGCCTCCTGGTACCAAGTCGGTCAGTGAAGGTGAACCCACACACTCGGGCGTCACGTGTCTCTCTGCGGATGAGAGAACCCTTAGGAGGGGGGAGAGATTGTGCCTTTATTGTGGCCAGTCAGGTCACTTTTTGAAGTCTTGTTCTACCCATCCATTTGTTCTCCTATTATCTTGATAGGTAATTGCAGAATGTAAAAATGTGCTTCAATTTGGACAGTGCGTATTGATATTTTTGGATTATAACACTTCTTAGCTGTCCAATAGTGTAAGTAAGGAGGGGCTGGCCAAAGTAACACATAATATTTATCCATTCAGCTCTCAATGAAGTGGAGAGGGTTACCTGTCCAAAACATCTCCCCCCTAATTTTTTTTACAATGGGCCATCAGAGGGGATGAGGAATCTGATAAGTGGACCTTTTGTCTTTAAATACTTTAAATACTTCAAATAAATGTTATACTGATGTTGGCCAATAATGTTTGTGTCTAATCTGCTTGCAATGTTATGTGCAAAAGTACTATTTTTTTTTCTTGTTTCACTCCACAGTTTCCTTCAATCCCACAGGAATAGCAGACTGTGGCTTCCCAATTTGCCCAGCGGTGGTACTTTCTCAATTGCGGAGGGCAATAGATGGGAAACACATCCACATAGTCCCACCCCCCAACTCGGGGTCATACTATTATAATTACAAGGGGTTTAACAATACAGTGATGTTGGCGGTTGTGTCGGCGACATACGAGCTTCTCTATGTGGACGTGGGGAAGAATGTCCGGATGTTGGATGGTGGAGTCATCGCCCAGACCGAGTTCTACGGACGGCTCCAAAGTGGTGGCTTGGGCTTGCCACCTGCAGATGACAAAGTGGCTGGTCTTCCGTTTGTCTTTGTCGCTGATGAAGCATTTGGGCTGGGTGATCACCTGATGCAGCCGTTCCCCATGAGGACCCTCACCTCGGACCAGAGGGTTTTTAACTACCGGCTGGTCAGAGCCAGAAGAGTGGTGGAGAATGCTTTTGGGATAATAACTAGCCGGTTCTGCCTATTTGTGATGCCAATCAACATGCTGCATTCTACACAACTTTTTTAAGGAGAATTTCTATGAACTATGTATTGGGCCTGAGGCCAGATTTCAAGACCAAACCCTGACGGCGCTTGAAGCTGGCCGTCCTGGCTTGCTCCCCCCAAAGTGCCCGCGAGGTCCATCTAAAATATATGGAGTACTTTGCGGGTAGGGGCGCCATTGATATGTCAGAAAATAAGAAACATTTTGAAAATAAATTTTTATTTTAAACTGAAATAATATTTTCTTTTGATTTACTGCTTGTTTTTTTTTTAGCTGCCTCCTAGGTTCCCCAATGGGCTTTTCTTTTTTTTGACATTTTCTTCAATAGTGCAAATGTAATTTATTTGATACATGAGGTGACAATCTCTTCTTCAGCTGACTAGTATGTTGTGGGTCTGCTACACACACACACCTTGTATTTGTTGTTAATGTATGTAATGCATTACTGATAAAAATAATCATAATTTTCAGCACCATGAATTTATTTATTTGGGTGACAAAAATGGCCTGATTGGGGCAAATTATAAAGCACTGTGGGTGTTATTTACGAAAGTAAAATCCACTTTGCACTACAAGTGCACTACAAAAGTGCACTTGAAACTGCACTGAAACTGCACTGAAACTGCACTTGTAGTGCAAAGTGTATTTGCCTTTAGTAAATAACCCCCATTGTCACTGCAAACACCCACTTACTCAAAAAACTGCTATTGAGCATTGAAAGAAGAAGCCACACATTGTTGAGTAGAAAACGTTTTACTCTGTGCACATTCGCATGTGCGCTAGAAAAGGGTTTTTGAACAAACCAACATATTTTTTGAATACATTTTTTTTTTTTTTTTGGACAGTAGAAATCCTTTATTGGGGTAAACAGGCATGTTCAAAACCACAAAACATACACAACTCAGGAATTTACAAAGTTCAACTTTGATAAATTGAAGGCAATATCAGACATTATTATTTCCAAACTGTGTTGATATTCCCTTCATCAGATGGGGTGATGTCACCCCTGTGAAAACCAAATTTTGAAGATACACACAAATTGGGACTCAAAATGTGGATTTCCCTCCTGATCCCATACCTAATGTCAACATGTGCTAGCTCTCATCGAGGGGGATCAATGGACGTGTTTCAGTGTGCAACCCCTTCCTCTCAGCTACTTTGGTTGCGAGGAAGGGGTTGCACTCACAAAACACGTACATTTATATTCCGTGATGGCAGATAGCACATGTTGACACACTATGTGCATCTTCAAAATTTGGATTTCAATTTTTTTAAAAAAAGTTAGAAAAATATAAACAATTTTAATAATTTTGGTGTGTTTTAGATTCTGCCTAAAACATCAATGATGTTTTTTGAGTCTTTTTTCAACATCATTGTTGTCTTCCTTGATCTTCTGTAAATCCCTGTTGCACACCATGATCTCCCTGATGAGGATCTGTGCACCTGCACTTGTGAAATTAGTTTCTTCTTCCACAACATCCACATTGCCTAAAATAAAAAAAACACATCATGTACTATAAATATGCAGGCATACATCCATTACCTGAAGCTGTGGTCTCAGACACTCACCTGTTGTGGTCACTATTTTGCCCAAATCATAAACCTATTCTTCATCCACATCCTGTGGTTGTGGTTTTGGGATTTCCCCTTCTTTAGGAGGTTGTGGGTCCCTGGGGTCCTCTGATGTCCTGAGTCTTTTCTCCCCTATGTGAATTAAAAAATAGGTATACTTAGCACACTGATATTTGAGGACAGAATTAGGAATACGAAACATAGTTTGGAAGTGTCCAAACGAAACATAGTTTGGAAGTGTCAAACAATTGTCTGTTTTGGCAGAGTTCCAAGCTGAAGACATGATTTTTTCCCTCTCTTAAAGCTGGAATTATTACCTTTTTTGGTAACTTTTCACACATGGAGACACCCCTAGTATCCACTGGAGCACCTGTGTGGGACACCCTAAAAAGTTTGTTCTGGTGTCCCACACTAGTGCGCCTACATCCAGATGTGTAAACAGCTGCTGAGTGTGCTCTCCTTACACTGAATCAAGTTGGCATTTCATTCTAGTTACAAACCCATCTAGACAACAATGTACTAAACATCTTTTAATACAAATAGGCATGACCAAATGTAGTTAACTCGCATCTGCAAAAAACATCGTATTAGTGGGCGAACGAACAGTGTTTACTACGAATGATTACTGTGCCTACGAACCTGAAAGTTGTCATTTTAAACTGTACAACAGTAAACAAAAGCACATGGAGCAGCACAAACGTAATAATAATAATAATAATAGGAACACACGACAACTACTTACTTTTTTGCAGCACTCTCTTGATTCTTTTGTACTGATACTGCTCTTTCAATTTGAGGTCTGACCATTGTTTCCTCAGTTGATCCTTGGAACCCCAAAATTCTTCTGCAGACTTTTCACAACTTTAGTCATGATCTCGGCCTTTCTCACATTTGCGTTTCGGTAAGGTCCATGCTTCCCATCATAGTTGACCCTCTTCAAAATGTCCACCATCTCCATCATCTCTACAAAGGACATATTAGAGGCCTTAAATCTCCTCCAGAATCGGGACGTTCGTGGCTCCGGGCTTTCCTCATTGCTGCTGTCTTTATGCACTTGTTCTTCCTCCGCCATGTGTTCTCCCACTGCGCTGAAAGAGAAGGGGCGGGGAATATACTAGAAAGAATGTCGGGGGTGGGCGGAGTTTAAAAAGGTACAATTTTAACTTGGTGCATCAGTGGCCTATACTGCTCATAGATTGAGGCCTTTATTAAGACAAGATTAGGAGCGTTTAGCCTGACATTAGGGTTTGTCTTGTGTTGTGTCTTGCAGATAAAATTGACCGATTCGACGATCATGACTTTATCCTCCTATTCGTTGATAAATACAGGGAGCTGCCCTGCCTGTGGCAGGTAAAACACACCTTTTATAATAATAAAAGAAAGAGGAAGGCAGCGCTGGATCAATTGCTGGAATTTGTGAAGCAGATACCCACGGCAACCATTCCCTATTTGAATGCCAAAATTGGTGGCATGAGGAGCACTTATATTAAAGAGTGCAAAAAGGTCCAGGATTCCCAGAGATCAGGAGCTGCAGCAGATGACATGTCCCCAGGCTGTGGTACTCTGACAGACTGCATTTTCTGTCAGACCAGACTGAAATCAGACCATCACTCTCCACTCTTCCTTTAAAGCTTCCTTCCACTGCAGCTGAGGCTTCCAATGTCCAACCCGTGCCTTTCAGCCAGGAAGATGTGGAGGAGCCCAGCTGAAGCCAGGTATAGCATTGTTCAACATATTTCTTGTCCAAAAATGTAATGATGTTAACTAGATGTTATTATTAATTATTAATTTCGGATTTAACAAAGTGGTTTACATATCAATAGACAATAGTGGCTAAAATGATTGGGACAAGAATAAAAAATGCTGGGTTCAGAACGATAGTCTTTTCTATTTATTAACATTCAATTTGCAACAGTCATGAGCTGTGTGTGTGCTTGTGTGTGATTGATGAACAAAAAACTAAAACTATATCCCTTTTTCATACACAGGAAAGCCTCAGCCAGGAAAAGTCTATGGAAAGTGGCAGCCAGGAGGTGGCGGGGGTAAGTGGCAGACAGGGAGTGGCCTGGCCCAGTAGCCTGACTTAATCCCAGGTCCCTCCCATCTGTCTTAAAAAAAAGGCCCAGGAAGGGGACGAACCTGGAGAAGTCAGCACTTGGGTTAATTCGGCAGGCTACTGTGGCCCTCTGAACCCCCCCAATCTTCAAGAGGACTATGCCTGCAAAATGCAGGAAATGGAGGAGGGCCAACTCCTCTTCTGTGAGGAAGTGATCTTACAAGCCGTAATTAAGGGGTTGAGGGGCGAACTCACAAACAAAAGCCATGTTCAACCATCGTCCACCTCCTCCACCTCCTGCCACAACTCCAAGCCACAGCCTGGAAGGAAGTGTGTAAGGAAGACAAGAGTGTGACGGCCTGGGTTCAGTCTGGTCTGGCAATCTCTCTGAATCCTGAACCGGATTATGCTCACTATTATATGGACTCCTCAGGCTACCTATTTTGCCTGTAAAATAGTTGTGTGCCCTGGGGTACAAAGGTTTCGCAGATTTCACCAGTTAATCCAGCGTTGCCTTCCTCTTTATTTTGTTATGACCCCTAATAATTGTCTATTATTTTTCACAAATACTATGTGTTTTACTTCAAAAAGGATGGTTTGGTTGTGAATAGGCAGGTCCATTTCAAAAATACAATGTCAAATTAACAAGGGACACCAACACCAAACAACCTCCTTGAGGTTAAAAAACACAAGATAATAATGGTGTTGTGGTAACTTGACCCACAAAACAACAAAAAAATATTATGGAGATCACTAGAAATAAAAAAATAATTAAAAAAAGATCACTATAAAAATAAAATCTAAACATTTTTATGGAGATCTGACGAAAAAATTAAAAATATTATTCAGGAGATCACGAGAAATAATAAAGAAATCAGTTTGTGAGAACTCTGTGTGAATATCAGTAGCAAAACAACTTCATTATTCTAGCAGTATAAGGAAGAAGAGAATGTGCTGCATTAAAAGATTATTAAATTTGCAACGTGACGAATGTGCTATTTCCATTATGAACGCTAGTTTTACCAGACCGAGCGTTTCCATCTCGAAATTGATTCTGAGCATGCGTGGGATTTTGTGCATCTGAATTGTGTACAAATGCTCAAAATTTCCGACAATGATATTGTTGTCGGAAAATTTGAGAACCAGCTCTCAATTTTTTTGTCAGAAATTCCAACAAAAAATGTCCGATGGAGCCTACTACACGGTCGAACAAACTCCCATCGAACATTTCCCGTCAGAAAATCTGACCGTGTTTACACGGCATAAGACTCTATGACACCTTTCAGTCTCCCAATGGAGAGAGGCCCTGGACCCACCTGTCTATGGATTTCCTGTGGAGTTACTCAACTCACAGGGCAACACATTTGTTCTTATCGTGGTTGACCGGTTCTCGAAAATGTCTCATTGTATTCCACTTAAGAAGTTGCCCACTTCCAAGGAGCTGGCTTCCATTTTTGCTCAGGAAATCTTTCTCTTACATGGGCTACCCAAGGTGACTTTCTCGAACAGGGGTAGTCAGTTTGTGTCCCGGTTCTGGCGAGCCTTTTGTGCACAGTTGGGAATTCAGCTTGCTTTCTCCTCTGTGTATCACTCGCAGTCTAATGGGGCCACAGAACGAGCAAATCAGTCCTTGGAGCAATTCTTACATTGCTATATTTCTGACCATCATAACAACTGGTGAGACCTCTTACCATGGTCAGACTTTGCTCATAATAGTGCCTTGAATTCTGCTTCCAGATTGTCTCCGTTTATGGTGAACTATGGTTTGCAACCTTCCATGTTGCCTGACTCATTTGTTCTGCAGAGTATTTCTGCATTAGAGGAGCATCTTTGTGGTCTTCATTCCACTTGGGCACAAGTCCAGGAGGCTTTGCCACATGCTAATGATAGGTACAGACTCCATGCTGACCGCAGACTACTGTGACGCTACCAGAAAGCCATAGGGATGTCCCCGTAGGTGGGTAGGGTCATCTGGCAACGTTACTGTGTAGCCCCTTCCATAGTTATAAAAGAGCTGTCACCTGAGAGGATGGTAATTACGGTGGGTGCCTCCCATGGAGGCAGGTCGGTTGCGGTTTTTTCTTTTTCGGTCCGTCGGCGGAGCAAGAGAAGAAGAAGAAGACTTCCTGGGACAGTTTTATTTTTTATTTTTTAATAAAGGACTTGTAGCCGTATAAGCCGTGTATTGTCATTTTTACCATTTTCCCACTTTTTTTATGAAATAGTAGGGGTACATTTGTACCCCATTACCATTTAACACAAGGGTGAGGCCAGGATCTGGGGTCCCCTTGTTAAAGGGGGCTTCCAGATTCCCATAAGCCCCCACAACCACCGGGCAAGGGTTTTGGGGATGAGGCCCTTGTTTCCATCAACATGGGGGCAAGGTGTTTTGGGAGTACCCAAAAGCACCCTCCCCATGTTGAGGAAATGTGGCCTGGTATGGTTCAGGAGGGAGGGGGGCCGCTCTCTCTCGTCCCCCTATTTTCCTGCGGCCTGCCAGGTTGCATGCTGTATATTGGCGGGACCGACAATTCGTTATAGCCGAGAGTACTTTTAAATTACTTTTTTCCTTTAGAAATGTAATTTTGCTCCCGGACTGTTCTAAACACAGGAAACATGACCCACTTTACAGGCATACTATAGACACCCTCCCTCCAGGTACAAAATTTTAAGGAATATTTCACTTTTATTGTTTCACTTTAAGCATTATTAAAATCACTGCTCCCAAAAAAACAGTTGCATTTAAAACTTTTTGTTGCATTGATACATGTCCCCTGGGGCAGGACCCAGGCCCCCAAACACTTTTTATGACAATACCATGCATGTAAGCCTTTACAATTAGCACTTTTGATTTCTCCCATAGACTTTTAAAGGGTGTTCCGTGGCTTTCAAATTTGCCAAGAACACCCCAAATTGTTCGCTATTCGGCAAACAGGCGAACACCCGATGTTTGAGTCGAACTTACATTTGACTCGAACATCGGGCTCATTCCTAATCTTCACCCTAATCTTCCTTTGGGGGCTGCAGACTCCGGCTGTGTGACTGGCCAGACATCACTCCCATGCATGCTCGTGGGAGCTGCTGGGCACAGCACGCGCTCCTGAAGAAATGGCACGGGGGGCCGTTCCCACAGAGCGCATTCAGTATACAGTAAATATCTCCTAAACGGTGCACGTTTAGGAGATATTTACAGTACTTATAGGTATGCCCTATTCTAGGTACAAATCATAAAGGAAGGTATACAACCTCTTTAATGCATCATATTCATTAATATGAAAAATCTTCTGTGCTGCAGCTCACCCCAGACCTCCCTTGTCGATCCGATCCAGCAATGTGCACGAGCGCAGCGGCTCCAGCTGCTGTCTCTCTCCTCATTGGACAGATTGATCGCAGTGGGAACCATTGGCTCCCACTGCGTCAATCAAATGGAGTGGGACTCGGCAACGGGATTCCGGGGCGAGCCCACATGGGTGCATTCAGGGAAAGCGGCTTTCCGTGGGGGCACCTGATGAAAAGGAGGAGCTCCAGTGGGGAACTCCAGAAGAGGAGGATTCTGGCTTCTCTGTGCAAAATGATTGCACAGAGAAGTTAAGTATAGGCATGTTTGTTATTTTTATTGAAAAAAAACAAAGGTTTACAACCCCTTTCATTTTCTAACAATGAAGCAGACATTGCCCATAACAACAAGCACACCTGACTAATCCTTTTTGATTGAGACCTGATTTGAACAAACATGTGAACACGGAAAAATTCTTTGCTAAGGAAAATTTCAAGCACCCATATTGCTTATGTTTGTATATCTAGAATATTCAGGTGTACATAATATTGAGGATGCGAGTTAAAAAAAAAAATCTGCTAGGCAAATTATTATAATTTCTATACCAAGTTCATATGGAGTTGTTTGCACAATTTAATAATACTCTATCTTCTTCAGCCTGAACAAACTGGTCCCTGTGGAAAAAAAATGGCACTCATAAATCAATAGCCCAGATGTAATCTTTGGTGTCTAGAATGCAGGGAGATTTTGGAGCATAATGGCACTGGTTGTCTATTGTCATTCAGACATGAGCTGCATCAGAAAAAAGGCTTGTGGGAACCTGATAAGAGTTGGTCAAAAGTGGGCTATAAATCAAACGTAGGCAGCATTCTGCTGATTTCACACACATGCTCACTGGAAAAAGTGATAGATCGGCAATTTACTGCTTATCACATCTGCTCCAAGTTTCATAATACCCAAAGCTGACCTTCACTGAGTAAACACTGGCTGGCTACCTGTTTCAAATGAAAATGTGTATGTGTGGTGTCTGTGTTCTCTGTAGACAAGAGGATTGCTATGGAAATATCAATTTATGCAGCCTAATGTAATGTGGCTAGAATCTAAACAAATTATTTCCTGGATGCATGCCAAAAGATCCACACTTAAAATAGAATTGCATTGTTGTCTGTGATTAATGCATAAATACTATGCAAAAAATCATTGCTGAAAAATAAAAAGGGTATTTTATTTTGTACCTATAAGCAGTGAGTCACACTTTCCACGGTGGTACTAAAGAAGGTAAATGTACAGTAAAGGCTTCTTACAATGTCTCTTGACCTGGCTGCATCCCTAAAGAAAAGTTTTTTTTAGATAGGTTGCTTAAGGTTACACCAGTTTACATATTGCTGTTTGCCTTTTAACCACTTGCCTACAGGGCACTTTTACCCCCTTCCTGCCCAGGCCAATTTTCAGCTTTCAGTGCTATCGCACTTTGAATGATAATTACGCCACATCAGTGCCACATATCAGCGCAGCACTGTACCCATATGAAATTTTAGCATTTTTTCACACCGATAGAGCTTTCTTTTGGTGGTATTTAACCACTTAAGGACCGCCGTATTGCCATTGTACGTCAGCACAATGGCACAGGCAGGCACAATCACGTACATCTACGTGATTGCCTTCCAGCGGGTGGGGGGTCCGATCGGACCCCCTCCCGCTGTTTACGGCGGTCCGATTCGGTCCAGGAGCGCTCCGTGATGAGGGGATGGCCGTTGGTTTTCGGCCACCCCCTCTGGATCGCTCCTGGCCAATGAGAAGCTTCCTCCCCTGTGTATTGTTTACACAGGAAGGAGGAAGTGATGTCATTCTCCTCGGGGCGGTCTTTTTGACCAGACTACGAGGAGAAGAGTAAAAGTAAGTGTGCACCAACACTACACTGACATGTAGGTACACACAGGCACACAAACCCCCCCCCGATCCCCCCCCCCCCCCGATCGCCCCCCGATCCCCCCCCCCGCCCCCCCTCCCCCCCCAGTCACAGTGTCACTGATTGCATTGATCATTTCTTTACTGATCAATGCATTCAGTGTCAGTTGTGACAGTAAAAACTGTCAGGACAGTTAGTGTTAGGTCCAGGGTAGCCCCCTATCACCCCCCAATAAAGATTTAACCCCCTGATTGCCCCTAGAGTTAACCCTTTCACCCCTTTTGCCAGTGTCACTAAGCGATCATTTTTCTGAGCGCTGCATGTGTCGCTAGGTAGCTAGTTATTTTTTTAGGTTCACCGCCAGGTTTTTATATCGCTAGGTACCCCGATATACTACCCAATAATGGTTTTAACCCCCAGATTGCCGCTAGTTAACCCTTTCACCCCCTTTTGCCAGTGTCACTAAGCGATCGTTTTTCTGATCGCTGCATTAGTGTCGCTACAGTCGCTAGGTAGCTAGTTATTTTTTTAGGTTCACCGCCAGGTTTTTATAGCGCTAGGTACCCCGATATACTACCCAATAATGGTTTTAACCCCCTGATTGCCGCTAGTTAACCCTTTCACCCCCTTTTGCCAGTGTCACTAAGCGATCATTTTCTGATCGCTGCATGTGTCGCTAGGTAGCTAGTTATTTTTTTAGGTTCACCGCCAGGTTTTTATATCGCTAGGTACCCCGATATACTACCCAATAATGGTTTTAACCCCCTGATTGCCGCTAGTTAACCCTTTCACCCCTTTTTGCCAGTGTCACTAAGCGATCGTTTTTCTGATCGCTGCATTAGTGTCGCTACAGTCGCTAGGTAGCTAGTTATTTTTTTAGGTTCACCGCCAGGTTTTTATAGCGCTAGGTACCCCGATATACTACCCAATAATGGTTTTAACCGCCTGATTTCCGCTAGTTAACCCTTTCACCCCCTTTTGCCAGTGTCACTAAGCGATAATTTTTCTGAACGCTGCATCAGTGTCGCTAGTGTCGCTAGGTAGCTAGTTATTTTTTTAGGTTCACCGCCAGGTTTTTATAGCGCTAGGTACCCCGATATACTACCCAATAATGGTTTTAACCCCCTGATTGCCGCTAGTTAACCCTTTCACCCCCTTTTGCCAGTGTCACTAAGCGATCATTTTCTGATCGCTGCATGTGTCGCTAGGTAGCTAGTTATTTTTTTAGGTTCACCGCCAGGTTTTTATATCGCTAGGTACCCCGATATACTACCCAATAATGGTTTTAACCCCCTGATTGCTGCTAGTTAACCCTTTCACCCCCTTTTGCCAGTGTCACTAAGCGATCGTTTTTCTGATCGCTGCATTAGTGTCGCTACAGTCGCTAGGTAGCTAGTTATTTTTTTAGGTTCACCGCCAGGTTTTTATAGCGCTAGGTACCCCGATATACTACCCAATAATGGTTTTAACCCCCTGATTTCCGCTAGTTAACCCTTTCACCCCCTTTTGCCAGTGTCACTAAGCGATAATTTTTCTGAACGCTGCATCAGTGTCGCTAGTGTCGCTAGGTAGCTAGTTATTTTTTTAGGTTCACCGCCAGGTTTTTATAGCGCTAGGTACCCCGATATACTACCCAATAATGGTTTTAACCCCCTGATTGCTGCTAGTTAACCCTTTCACCCCCTTTCACCAGCGATCACAGTATAAGTGTCACTGGTGACGCTGGTTAGCCAGTTAGTTATTTAGGTTCCCCGTCAGGTTTTTATATAGCGCCAGGGACCCCCATATACTACCTAATAAAAATTTGAACCCCCTGATTGCCCCTAGTTAACCCTTTCACCACTGATCACCGTATAAGTGTTACGGGTGACTCTGGTTAGTTTGTTTTTTATAGCATTTTATATTCAAATCCGGAAGGCAGTGCTTGGTTTTCGGGGTCCCGTACGTGGCTAGGCTCCCAAAAAGTCCCCCACATGTGGTATCCCCGTACTCGGGAGAAGCAGCAGAATTTATTTTGGGGTGTAATTTGACTTCTGCCCATAGCATGTGTGAGCAATATATCATTTAGTGACAACTTTGTGCAAAAAAAAAAAAAGTTTGTAATATTCCCGCAACTTTTGGCAAAATATAAAATATTCCATGGACTCAACATGCCTCTCAGTAAATAGCTTGGGGTGTCTACTTTCCAAAATGGGGTCATTTTGGGGGGTTTTGTGCTATTTTGGCATTTTATGGCCTTCGAAACTGTGATAGGTAGTGAGGAGTTAAATCAAAAATTTGCACCCTTAGAAATCCTGAAGGTGGTGATTGGTTTTCGGGGTGCCGTGCGCGACTAGACTCCCAAAAAGTCCCACACACGTGGTATCCCCATACTCGGGAGAAGTAGCGGAATATATTTTGGGGTGCAATTCCACATATAACCATGGCATGTGTGAGCAATATATCATTTAGTGACAACTTTTTGTAAAAAAAATTTTTTTTTTTTTTTTGTCATTATTCAATCCCTTAGGACAAAAAAAATAAATATTCAATGGGCTCAACATACCCATCAGCAATTTCCTTGGGGTGTCTACTTTCCAAAATGGGGTCATTTGGGGGGGATTTGTACTGCCCTGCCATTTTAGCACCTCAAGAAATGAGATCGGCAGTCATAAATTAAAAGCTGTGTAAATTCCAGAAAATGTACTCTAGTTTGTAGACGCTATAACTTTTGCGCAAACCAAAAAATATACGCTTATTGACATTTTTTTTACTAAAGACATGTGGCTGAATAAATTTTGCCCTCAATGTATGACTAAAATTTAGTTTATTCGATTTTTCTTATAACAAAAAGAAGAAAATATCTTTTTTTTTCTAAATTTTCGCTCTTTTTCCATTTATATCGCAAAAAAAAAAAATCGCAGAGGCAATCAAATACCATCAAAAGAAAGCTCTATTTGTGGGAAGAAAAGGACGCAAATTTCGTTTGGGTGCAATATTGCATGACCGCGCAATTACCAGTTAAAGCAGCGCAGTGCGAAATTGCAAAAAGACCTCTGATCCTTAAGGTGTTTATTGGTCCGGAGCTGAAGTGGTTAATCACTGCTGTTTTATTTTTTATTTTTTGGTAAATAAATGAAAAAAGACCAAAGATTTTGAAAGAAAAAAAAAATGTTTCTTAGTTTATGTTATAAAATTTAGCAAACAGGTAATTGTTCCCCTTCACTGATGTGCGCTGATGAGGCTGCAGTGATGGGCATTAATAGGCAGCACTGATGGGCACTGATAGGCTGCACTGATGAGGTGCCACTGATGGGACGGCACTGATGGGCACTGATAGGCAGTACTGATGGGGAGTTACTGATTGACAGCACTGATGGGCACTGATGAGGTGATATTGGTGGGCACTGATGAGGAGGCACTGATGAGGCTGCGCTGATATGTGGCACTGATGGGCACTGATATGCAGCACTGATGGTCACTGATATGTGGCACTGATAGGCACTACTGATGAGAGGCACTGATTGGCAGCACTGATGGGCACTTATTGGCAGCACTGATAGGCACAGATTCGAATCACTGATGGGCACTGACTGATATCACTGATGGGCACTGATTAGCATCACTGATGGGCACCGATAGGCAGCACTAATGGGCACAGTTGGGGCTGCACTGATTATCAGGGCACTGATGATCAGTGCCCTGATTATCAATGCAGATGTCCCCTTTCACACTAGCTGGTTATCGGCTCTCTCCTCTCTGCTGTGACAGTGTGAGGAAAGGAATGCTGATAACCAGCAAGTGTGTTTACATTGTGATCAGCTGTGATTGGACATAGCTGATCGCATTGTAAAGAGTCACTGTGATTGGCTCTTTACTCCAATCTGTGATCACCTGTGTCCGAAGGACAGTGGGCACATGGGGGGGGGGGGTTTGCTGACCTCAATTGATGTCCTCCCAGAACTTGACGACCGCGCTGTAGCTGTCATCCAGCTATAGCACAGTCGGCAAGTGGTTAATTAAATTCTTCATAGACATTGGATCCCTGGTGCTCAACCAATAGTCCTTTAGTGCATATAGTGCAGCCCTTGTGCCCTAGCAAGGAACATTCAGTAGGGGCATTCATTTGTAAAGGGTCTGTAATTGCAATCATCTCTAGCAGTCTCATGTAACATATTCTCAGTTTTCTGCAGCATATATCCAGCCTTCAGTTACACTTGTTGCGTATCACCAGTCTCTGACCATATCCAGCACTGTGTCAGCAGTCTTTGACAATCCTCTGTTGCACATATACTGAATATTACATATGGCCCTATGAAGATGGCAAGGGCTGCCGCTGAGGCTCCCTATATCTATTAAGTTGATTAGATAATATTGTTATGATCCAGCTATTTTTGTCTGAGTTAGATTGGATAGTCTTACATGACCATTTTTGGGAAAAAAATGTAAATTCCTTGGCTGATTGTTCTTGTTTCACAACTGCTGTCCCTGTCATCTCCACATGGAAGAGACTGTCCCATAGATATTAGAAAAAACAACTGGATCCTGTATATCATATTAGGGTGTATCAAATGCCAAAATGTATTTTTTTTTTAATTAGGATTGAATGAGGGGAAGGTTAGAACTCCTGTTAAGCTTGTGTTGCTCTCTGTGTCACCTTTTCTACTTGTCCTGATAATGTTTACCATTGGCGCAGAAACTGAAAGGAAATATAAAATTGTACTACTGTCAGCTGAATAGCAGGTGAGGGGAAATCTTCCAGTCGGTACATCTGTTAGGGTGACAACTTTGCAAAGATTTCCCTTCCTATTTTGCTTCTAGGACAGGTCATGAAGAAAAATCTCCCCAATGGCACAAACACAGCAAGAAAACTGATAGGGAGTCGATCCTTCCCTGTTGCTGCTAAAAGAAAAAAAAAAGTTTTACTCTGATAACCTTGTGTTTTGTGAACACTTAAAGAGGAAGTAAACCCTGCTAGTCAAAAGCATAATGGGCTAATATGCATCACATACTAGCCCATTATGTGGCACTTACCTGCAAACAAAGCCCACGATGTCCCCGCTGTTGCCGCATCCATCTTCGCCCCTCTTCCTTTCGGGGGCCGCAGCCTCCGGCTCTGTGACTGGCCGGAGTCGCGTGATGTCACTCCCATGCATGCGCATGGGAACCGTCAGTCACGGCACTTGCTAGGGAAGAAACACATTGTTTAAAAAGGGTGATGATAATTAGTTCAAAAAAGAAAAGTGCATCTAACGCCTCGTTCACATTAAAAGCGGCTTTGAAATCATGTGACTTCATCTGAAATTGCACGATTTCAAAGCCACATATCAGTGTGACTTTAGGTGCTACTTTGATGATATCTGTGCGGCTTCGAACAGTCACACCCGAAATCGCAAAAGTAGTGCAGGAACTACTTTTCCAAATTGATGTCGCACCACAAAGTCAGCATTAGGGTGCAACTTGTTATGCAATTTGATCTTCCAAATCGCATGACAAGTCACTCCAATGTAAACAAGGGTTTAATCTCAAACCAGAAATGGTATGTATTGCAGCTAACTAGTCCTCAGTGTGGTAGCTGCATTTGTTTTTGTTTTTTTTGCTTTTTAATTTTTAAGGCTTCTTTGTGTGTTTTTTTCACCTTGTAACCCTGCCATGAACTCACTTTCTATCCCTGGATGGCTACTTCACTCTTTTATGTATATATAGAGGGAGGTTGTCATCCTAAATTGTATTCCTAAATGGTTTCCCCGTCCCTTATCCAAAGCTTCCACCCTGGTAGAACAAGATCTCTCCTCGATCAACCTCACCCACAAGTCCCTTTCAACACTATCTCCCCTTACTAAAGACGCGCTTACAATTTGGTACCGCAAAAGGGAGAACTATGCTCTTTCCACCAACCCGAGCCCCCTTACACTGCTCTTTTGACAACCCGGCCCTCCCAGAAGGTAGCTTGACGCAAACTCTAGACAACTATAACAGAACCTCCTGGCCCACAGCGCAGCAATTTGTCCACAGTACCTCGGGCACCTTTGTAACAGACCGACCCACCACAGCCTCCAACATAACATGGCTCACCCGCTTTCACCTGACCTCATACTGCAAGAAACTTCATAACTACAAAAAGATCCATAGACCTCTTACAAGCTTTGAACAACTATGCTCACTTCCAGAAACCCCCAGACACACCCTGTCACTGATCTATAAAATTATACTAGATCATACCCACAGAACCCTACCGAACTATACGAAAATTTGGTCAAAGGAGTTGGTGAGAGACATATCAGCGGTAGAATGGAGTAAAGGTTTTATATTTACTCACAAGTCATCTATCTCGAGCTACACTCAGGAGAAAAATTACAAGCTGCTATCACGGTGGTACCGAGTGCCAACCAATCTCAGGATCATGTACCCCTCGGTCACCGACATCTGCTGGAGATGTAGTTCTGCAAAAGGTACGTACAAGCACATCTGGTGGGATTGTGACGCAATCCGACCATTCTGGAATCAGATTTTCCACATTTACTCTGAAATGTATGACAAACACCTTACTCCCTCCCCCTGCATCGCACTCCTCTCCATACTACCTGGTACTGTCAAATGCCAAAAACACGGCCTCCTGAAATTTTTCAGTGCAGGTAGCCAACTAATTCCTAGACACTGGAAAACATCCAACTCCCCATTCCTTTTGGAATGAGTGAACGAGATAAACAGTATCATGCTTATGGAGGAGATGAAAGCCAAATCCCTAGATAAATATGCAAAATTTTCCTATATCTGGAGTATTTGGAGGCATTACTCTACCTCAGATAAACTGAAACATAGACTCTCTATAGCGACCACCCCTTAATCGGATAGCCGACCCCTGAAACGGGATCCTTGTACCATGATCTGATAACACCTAGTTGGTCTGAGGCCCGCTGCCTCCCTCCCCTTCCTTCCCTCTCCCCCTCACCCTAGTTCCTTTTCTCTTCTCCCTGTGCTATCCTCCCTCTATATCTCTCTTACTTTAATTTACTGCTAACCTATTTCCTCGTGGCTATATCTAGCCACACCCTGAAACTGTAAGCACTCTAGTCCTAATTGATATTATAGTTAAATTGGTCCTGAGACTTAGTATATACCAGCACTTTTGTACAGATACATCTCTTAAATTTTGCTTAGATGTATCGGTCTCCCTGGTTGCGGAGCACAGCAGGCTCTCAATGGGGTGGCCGGACCACGGGAGATCACAGTACTACCATTGCTAGTACAATGTATATAACCCTACCTCAATGACTATCACTCAGGATATACATATAAAAGACATTGAATGTACTACTTATTGTATGACTTGTAAATGTTATACCAGATAGCCTGTTGTTGGGTACCTGGTCTTTTTTCTGTTCCTTTTTGTTTTCTTTTTCTTGTTTACACACGGTTTGACAGGGTAAGTGCTAATTCACAGAAGATAACTAGGATACAATATATTCTTCTATGCAGCTCACAGGGCAATCTACAGTATTTCTGACAAAATCAACATGTTTATTCTGTATTTGCTAAAAATGTTCTTATCTCACAGGGTTACTAAACCCACAACAGTAAAATCAGTCTGTATATGAAGTAAAACATGCTTTTTACACTAATCCTCTGCATTGTGTAAAAAGGCTGTTAGACCCTGTCTTCTTTGATCCTCCCCCTTCTTCCACTGTTCCCAATCCATCTCCTGATAGTACAGAGCCTTGGAGGTGCACCGCACATGCTCAGTTTGGTGTGCATTGCTAGAGAGGTTTTTTTTTCTTGGGAGTGTGCACTGTTCAGACAGAGGGTCAGGGGTCCTGCAGCCTCAGAGGACAGTCAGAGGAGAATGAAAACTCCTCCTACAAGCTTTAACCAGACACTGATAGAAGTCACAAGACTGCTAATACTGCTGATAAGAAAAGGTATTTAGCAGTTTATATTTACTAAAATAATTGCATTTCCATGTTCTGTGTACTGTGGGAGGGCAGATATAGTGAATGCAGGGTCCTGGGTTTTGTAACACTTTAACATTAAAAAAATGTAATGCACCCAACACAGCCTATAGTGGCATTATACTTCTGTTTAGTTATTAAACAGGCTTACAATAACTGAGATTTTGGGGTAAGGGGTGTGAAGAGCAGAGAAGAGGTGTAGCTGTGAAAAACTTTTATATGTGAACAAATTTCACTAAAAGGGTGATGGTTCTCAAAGGATGGGGTCTGGAATCTAAAGTACAATACACATCAATAATAAAAAAAAAACAGTACTGTTTTATAGACTAAAACATACCTCCCCTATTAAGGAGAATATGTCTATATGACCTAAAAATAAACAGGAAAAAAAGCTATAAAGTACAGGCATACCCCACCTTTAAGTACACAATGGGGTTGATTTACTAAAGCTGGAATGTGAAAAATCAGGGTAACTTTTTCATAGAAACCAAAGAGCTTCTAACTCCAGCTTGTTCAATTAGGCTTTGGTAATATAACCTGGAAGCTCATTGGTTTCTATGCAGAAGTGAGCCTGATTTTGCACTTTCCAGGTTTAGTAAATAAACCCTATTGCGTATCTAAAAGTGGGGTATGCATGTATGCTATTGAACTGTGCATAAGTTGGTGTAAACTCCACACCAATAATTCCTACAATATAAATTTCTATATAATTGTTAAATTAATATAGTGCTGCTCCCCTAGAAAGAGTGATATGCCCCTAATTAATGGATAAATAATGTATAGGGGGCGCTATTGATTACAAAAATCAATGTGATTGAAAACATCTTTCAATACTAATTTAATGCTAAAATCTACCACTATTAACAAATCAAAATTATACAGGGATACATAATTGACCCCATTGTGATAATTGAATAATTAATGATTCAAAAACAAAGAGTCCATGCGGAACACCCTGGTGACACCAGATATTACAAAGTGAAAAATAAAGTCCCATGTATTAGAAAGTGTCCCAATATGTAGATTCTTTAAACGTAATTGTGATTCCAACACACAGAAACAACAACCATGTACGTGATCCTTCACCACACCCTAGGTAATTGACACCCAAAAGTGACTGTAATATGGTTCTGCTTACCAGATTTTATTGACTACTTTACTGAAAAAGATAGTCAATAATAGCCTATGCAGGATTGTGCCTGCTCACATGGGATGACCTTGAGATGGTTAAGACCTTCCTCCTCATAGATATATATGGGATTTAAAAAACCGATAGAGCGCCTCCATAACATAACACAGTTTTATTAAAAGTTATAAAAAATTGTTAGCCAATTGGCTCCTTACTTCTAAAAGTGCCCTTTTCCCGGCACTGGGGCTGCTGGTATATCTGGAACGAGCTGTAATGGAAAACTTTCGCACTTTCCTTCACGGATGGCATGTGTTCCACACGCTTGCACCGCTGAGGTCAAGCTCTCTAGCATCAAGCTCTCCACCAACCTTCAGTGACTAGAAATAAATGAAGCAATAGACATTCATCTTTTACAATGTATATAATGATTTAGAGGCATACAGTACATCTTCTAGGGGCTTTTCAATCAATGATAATGTATTTGCCATTGTTTGAATTATATAAATCCAAATAAGAGAAATAATGTCATACTGAAGTGAAACCCATAAGTCATACAATACACCATAATTATATTAAATGTAAATGTT
Source organism: Lithobates pipiens (assembly GCF_037356315.1). Taxonomy (NCBI): domain Eukaryota; kingdom Metazoa; phylum Chordata; class Amphibia; order Anura; family Ranidae; genus Lithobates; species Lithobates pipiens. Next base: position 100,733,382 of record NW_027507758.1, on the reverse strand, counting down.
TATGTAGACAGGATTTGGACTACAGTAAAATGATGATTGAGATGTTGCTTTATTATATCCTTTTTTTGTGATATTGAAGAAATGCTGCATCATCCTTCCTCAGTAGGGGGAGAAAAAAAACAGGAGAGCCCATACGCTTTCATGCAGAACCCTGGGAACTGTAGTCCAAAGCCATGTAATAGAGTGACTAGGCTTTGGAACTACATATCCCAGCATGCTTTGGGGGCTGGGAAGAGAACATACGTGGAATCGTCTGGGAAAAGTTACTCTCTTTTCACCGCCAGGGTCTGAGGGATGGGTACAGAGGACAGTACTTTGAAGCAGGCCATGCCAAATGGGCTCAGATCTAATCAGTAGCAAGAGTGCAAGACTGCCAACAACCCTGTTGGCTTCACAGCATCTCTGTCAGTGCTGCTGAGAGACTGCAGATGTGCAAGCCCACTGCGACACATCGCTGGATTGGTGCCAACTCCTAATAGAGCCTTTCCACCTCCAGAGCAGAACACTGAGCCCAGGAGTTAGTGAGAGGGCTAAAAGCCCATTTTTGATGATATATCCAAGAGCCGCTGAAAGCAGGACATTTATATAACAGAAAACCATCCCCAACCCAAATCAGCAGGTATTCTCTGCCCTCTCGTTACCTGTAGGCTTTTAAAGGAGACTTGTGCCAAGTGAACCAACGTTAAAGGGGCCCCAGTGGAAGCCTGCTGGAGATACATATTGGTGACTGCCCCTCCTGTTACTATTATTACTCTCCATTTCTTTCACATGGCATCTAATAATTTCATGGTTTATCACCATCCAGTCAGATTAGCCCTGACATAGCCACGACTAGTGCACGTTGGCAGCATAGCCTCATCCTTTAGTAGTTCCAACATGTCCACTGCTCATCGCTGTGCTTTTGGGTGTTACTGTTTAAGCTGACTTAGAAGTTAAACACAAATATTGTTTTAAACTATACTTGTAATGTTCCATCTGTCGGCTAATGTTAACCCTTTAACGTTTTGCTCCACCGTTTGGTAGAGCACATTTTGAGTCACGCTAACTCATTGAAAAATGTGGACTTTAAAAGGTTAATGCTGTGTTCAGTGCATGTGGTGTTTAGCTCTTCATTTATTGGTCATATTTTTAACATTTGACCTGGTGCTTGTCTTTCTAATAAAGATTTATCGATGTGTGTCATATACTGCCTGGTGAGCTTGGAATGCTAAATGGGCCTCCACCCAGCCAGGTCAGTTTAAGAGGTTGAAATTTCTGAAGAATTCAGGGCAAAGAACAGGAGGACCCATCCTATTCAGCAGCTCATACAGGGGTTGTTATACATTCATTAGAGCATTGAGCTTCAGTCTTCATGGGTAGACAGTGGACCCATTCTTTTAAATGGCAGTGTGGTTAGGGAAGGGACCCACTTAGAAGTTCTTCAAAAGAACCTCTTTACTGACTTAGAGAGTGGATTGATTCACCCAATAGAGCAAGTGGGAAATCCGTGGTGAATATCTGATTGATGCAGATAAGCCAAACTCTCTAATAATTCTTGGTTATCAAAGGCTGTCATGGCTTTAAATTGTATTGAAGAACAACTATGCTCAAAATGGATACCTTCCAACCGCAGCATGGGCAGGAAGTTGACTGAATAGTGAGCCTGTTTTTGTCACCTGTGCCATATAATGCTATGGAGAATAAACTACAGTGAAAAGTTGAATTTCTGCTTGATATATGTTAAAAATTGCTTCCCTCAGTATATATTGTAGACTTAGCTGAATGTTAGGCCTACATTTTTTATTTTGTTATATAAGAATAATAGTGTATTGCAAATAACATCATTGCATATTTTTATGTTGTGTAATTTTTCAAATGTACCAGTTTCCTTTTAAGTGCCTTAAAAATAAGATAAACTAGTGTATATATTTATTTTTATGTATATAAATAAACCAATGCTCAAGCTTCACATGTCTGTAAAATAGGACATTTTCACTTCTTATTGGAGGACGTCAATGTTAAATTGGGTACTGTTCCATTAAATCAGTGACATCTGGTATGCCTGTGTAAATGAATTACCACTAGTAGACAGAAAACCATCTGTACTTCATTTTCTTCATTGCATCAGCAGACATAAGTTTTGAACACCGAGTTTCATTAGCCATATCTATATTTTATATTTCGGCAATATATGTAAATGCAGATCCTAATTCCCACTCGAATGGTTAGCACATATTTCACCTTTGCATTATTCTTCCTTGAGATGCAAAAGAAATAATCTAGAACAATCTGAACTGAGATATCAGGTAATAAATTATGACTATAGGAAGGTCTTAAACAACATAATGGAGGGATATAAGCTTCTGATGCATAGAGAGGTTTGCAGTGTATTTCAAGTTGCAGAACATAAGGATAAAATATCACAATTCTTCTTCCTCTTCAGACTAGGAATGGTACAGAAAGTCTCATTATAGCATTTGTAAAAACAGTGTCTGAAGGCAATAGTGCATAAATGAATTATTTAAGCTTTGCAGTAAATTGCCCTGATCTTCACTACGGAGTCTTAATGCACTCTAAGAGAGCCATGGGAAGCAAATCATAGCAGACAAGGGGTATAATGTAAACCAAGTTTTATTAGGCACGAATAACTAAACTATACATTTTATTAAGTGTCAATGACATATTGTTGTTTGCAAGGTTGATTCAGTAAGTAACCATCATCATAAAAAAATCCTCTTTCAATGTTTTCTTTTCTGAACTTTAAAACCTGAAAATGCAATCTTTATACATCAATTGGAGGAATATAGAATATAGATAAAGTTGTCAGCATACAGTATACTTGAGTTAAAGAAAAGAAGGAACTTATCATTAATGATCTACTGTTTTTTCTGCCTTATGTGCAGTAGTAATGTTATACATTGCTAACATATATTGTATATGGCATCCTTATCTTTGCAAAATTCACTGGTGGTGTTTAGGACATAACTAGCACTGCCATCCATCCGGTTTTGCAACTGACAGTTTGGTTTTCATAACCCATTTTCAGTTCAATGGCTGTGCAACTATAACTAGTTTCTTATTTCTCATTCCACCTTTTTATTCAGTACGAAACAGCCAACAGTATTTTGGCTTACCATAAGTGTGTGACCAAAGACAGGTTGGTTTTAATGTGCTTTGTGCTGGATGTTTTCTCTCCCAGGTTTTAGGAATTACCCTTGTTCCCATATCATTCTTCCCATCAGTCATCGAGCTCTCACAAAGTTCTAAAGCTTGTAACTCCAACATCTGCAGCATTTTATATACTGTTGATATATCTAATGGAGTGTTAAGGGGAAGATAACATGTATAAATAGTGGTGGGTTTTTACATTCAGTATAGGAAACCAGACTCCCCATCAAGCCCACTGCCCCAGGTTTCCCCAGGCCAATAAAAGATTTTTGCCAACACAAGGCATGCTCAAGGGCAGTAAGGCTGCTGAGGATGAGGCAGAGCCTTTCACTTATCATGGTACAGTGTTAATAAGACAAATATAACAAAAGGCACTGGGCTGCTATTCTAGAAGATTAAGGGGGCAAACTTTTCTATACTACTAGATGTCACTTCTAGGTATACAGAAACCGAGGAAACACACTGTCTCAGCCTCTTAGTGTACCTTGTTGGCTATAATGTCTGATTTTGTTAAAATGATACTTAAGCTGGCCAGCCAACTGTGGGCAAAGGGGCAGACAGAACAATTTAACTAGGTGGGCCAAGAAGTCTAAATCCGTTCCTACCCCGGCAGTCTCTACCTCCCCTTAAAGTGGAAGTAAACTCCCCTATCGTTTTAAGCCAAGGAAGCTGCCATCTTTGCCTCTGTTTAATCTTCAACTGCTATGGTGCTACACATCTGATTCGTTATGACACCAGCCATTTGATGGTTTGATAGTTTGGCTGAGAGCACAGCCAATGTGCAGTTAGCATTCCCGGCATGCCTTTTTTTTAACTGTTTAAATCCATGGGTTTACTTCTACTTTAAGGAATGTGTGTCTAAAAAATACAGCATAAAGGTTTACTAACACTGGAGAGTTCAAAATCTAGTGCAGCTGTACATGGTAGCCAAACAACTTCTAACTTCAGCTTGTTCAATTAAGCTTTGACAAAAAAAAAAAAAAAAAATGGATGCTGATTGGTTTCTATGCAGAGCTGCACCAGATTTTGCACCCCACAGTCTCTATTATGGAGAGTGGGTATTAGGAGAAGAAGATAAACCTTTTCCTCCTATACCTAAAGTAATATACCAGTAGTGATGTTTAACTGGTTTTCTGCTGTCACAAGGTGTGTTTTTTGTCTCAGAAACACCATCCCAAAAGATCCTATGTGAGGAATGGGTAGAGAGCAAATGAGTGTGGTGAAAGAAAAAAGTTAAAAAAAATAATTAACAAACTCACTATACGACACAGGGGACAAAGAAACTAATTTCTGTCTTCTGTATAGAGATGTTTTGTTTCTCTGTTGCTATGTACTATGAAAATTGGGAAGAAAAAAAAGTAAATGCCACTGCCAGTGAGAACAAAAAATGAGAACATGGATGCACTCCAGGGGAGCATTCTCTGGATGGTGTGTTTTATGATTTTGCGGAAAGTGAGTGTTCTGCTCAAAAGAAACCTGCAAATTAAGAGAGAGAATACTTGTTCCTTAACCACTTCAGCACCGTAAGCATTTACCCCCTTCCTAACCAGAGCACTTTTTGTGATTCGGCACTGCGTTGCTTTAACTGACATTTGCGTGGTCATGTGATGTGGCTCCTAAACAAAATTGACATAATTTTTTTCACGCAAATAGAGCTTTCTTTTGGTGGTCTTTTTATCACCTCTGTGGTTCTTATTTTTTTCGCTATAAACAAAAAAATAGTGAGAACTTTGAAAAAAAAAACGCATTATTTTTTACTTTTTGCTATAATAAATACCCCCAAAAAATATATAAAAAACATTTTTTCCTCAGTTTAGGCCGATATGTATTCTTCTACATATTTTTGGTAAAAAAAAAAAAAAATCTCAATAAGCATTTATTGATCGGTTTGTGCAAAAGTTATAGCATCTACACAATAGGGGATAGTTTTATGACATTTTTATTTATAAATATTTTTTTTACAAGTAATGGCATTGACCAGCGATTTTTATCGTGACTGCGACATTATGGAGGACACATCGGAAAATGCTGACACATTTTTGGGACCATTGGCATTAATACAGCTAACAAATTGCATTGATTATTGTAAAAATATCACTGGCAGTGAAGGGGTTAACCACTAGGTGGCGCTGTAGAGGTTAAGTGTGTCCTAGGGAGTGAACTGTGGGGGGGGGGGGGAATTACAGGGAGCGCTGATCAGTGACAGTGTCATTAGGCAGAACAGGGAGATGCTTGTTTACATTAGTATCTCCCCGTTCTTTCTCATCGTGAGATGATCGTGGGTATGCCTGCAGAAACCGAGTCCGCGGGATCCACAGTCATGGAGCTCCCAGCAGGTGCACACACGCGCAAGCCGCCTCTTAAAGGGCAACCTACAGGCACATTAATCTGCCTGTACGTGCCCTTCTTCCGCAGTATATGTGCATGAGGCGTTCCATTGGAATTCACACTTGAGCGCAGAGCAGCATTCCTGGTTTGCTTTTGTAAGGCCTTTACTTAAGTTAACATTGTAAGTGCAATATTTCGTGTATTACTGCATGGCATTTAATAAAAGCTGATTGCACTATGAGGGACTTTCCCTTCTTATCTTTTTGATGATCCTGATGAAAATTGTTTGGTGGTCCAAGAAGGACTTAAAGGAACAGTGGCGTATTTCTCTTGTTTGATGGAGGATCCAGTTAATGTATACAGCATATACTGAATTCAGTACGTTCCAGCTTGCGAAACATCCAGTTTAAAGAAGCGCAATTTGACTTTCTTGTTACACATAAGGGGGTCAGCATGATCTGGTGAGTGTATAGTGTAGGGGTTCACACATGACGGTTTCTTCTGAGCATAAGCGCACAGAGCGCAATAAGATGTGAACTTATTATATACAGTTTTTCATCATTTATTTATTTTCCTTGTACATACATTGCACAATTTTAAAAGGTGGTGTATGTTATAAGCGCTGTCTTGCTCTATATAATTTGCATAGGAGTTTATAATGGTGTGGATTTGGTAAAGGCAAATAGACTGTGCACTTTACAAGTGCAGTTGCATTTGTTTTTCCCCAGAGCTTAGTGAGTGTGGTAAAACTCTGCTGATTTCCATTATCCAATTATGTGCAAGTAAAAATTTTTTTTTTTAATTTTACTTGCACCTGATTGGTTTTCTTTACAAAGTAAAGCTTAACCACATTAACTATGTTTTTTGGATGAGAATTTAATTTTCAGGAATTTGGATGTATCCAAATTTCTGAATGGACATAGTAACGAATCTGAACGAATCTGAAAAAAGTTATAACAAAATTTTCAAATTGATTCAGACATTCGGATTCATTGATAAGCGGGTTGTTAAGGAGCTGGCGGCCACTGCATCCTTAACATCCATGACTCATCTGCTGTTAGCGGAATTCCCCCTTCTCCAAAGCACCCCCTCCATGCTGAGGGCATGTGGCCTGGTATGGTTCAGGAGGGGGGGGGGTCTCGCTCATCCCCCCTTTCCTGGCGATAAGGATTTTGGAGGCACCCCAATTGCAATTTTTTTTAAATTTTGGTGTGGAGTGTGGAATGGTAAAAAAATATGGGGTGGATTCCCCCCCAAAATCCACACCAGGCACTTAGGTCTGGTATGTATTTTAGGGGGGGCCCCACCCCATTTTTTTAACATTTTGGCTTGGGGGTACCCTCAAAATCCATATCAGACCCGTAAGGATCAGTATAGAATGGTGGGGACCTCCATCCTGTTTTATTTTTTAAATATTTAATTATTTTTATTTTTTTAAACAGCACTTGTTTTGTTTACATTCTGCTGAGAGCGGGGAATACCACTAACAGTAGATGAGTCATGGTTATTGACATGGTGACTACCCATTCTTTAGCAACCAGGCTATTCTGAATTAAATGAAGTGAATACTGAAGATACAAAATGTATTTAAAAAACGAATAGGATCCATGAACTAATCCAACCAAAATTAATTCTGCAATTAACGAAAGCATCTAAAAACGAAACAATAAATAAATGTTTAACCCCTTTCCTGCCTACAATCCTCATATTAGCCTTCCTCGCAAGATCTCCAATGCTGAGGATATGTAAATAATCATCATCCCTTTGAGATCACTCTGTGCTCCCGGTATGTATCACTGAAAGCTCAGGTCCTCATTAATGACTGGGAACTAACCTGCAATATCCCTGCAACAGAAATACAGAAATTACATTTTTAGTTGGATAAATCTTCAGGGTTAATTACTTCTAAAGGGATACAGACACTGCAGCGTTTCTCATCAGAAGATTATAATGAACCAGACCCTCCCATTCAGAACTAGTATCTAAAAGACAAGCAGAACAGAAACAGGTATAAATCTGCCATGGAGTTTGTACAATTCTTGCAATATACATTGATCACCTAGAGGGTATTGTTTATTTATTTATTTTTCTCAGAAAATTTTGATTTACTCTTTAAATTTAGCTTGAAAGTATATCTATAGCTAATGATTTATTTTAGCGTAAAGAATGGATAAAACTTTTGTCAGTTTTTTTTTTTTTTAAGCTTTCGCAATTGGAAGATTTTTTCCTCAACTCATAGGAATTAGAGGAAAACAATCTTTCCTTTTATAGATTTCATTTCAGCTCACAGTTTCCTATTCTGATAGCAACCATAACATTTGAGATTTTTTTATCTCCTTTTGTGGTGACAATGGTCAGCAGGATAAATGGGGAATGTGAATCTACAAAATAAGAAAAAAAAAATCCAACAAGAGTGTTGTCCACAAAAGATGATACTATTTCTGAGGCCTTTGGAATCCCCAGTTTCAGCCCACAGGTACCCATTCCTCTGGAGCTTGTTTCTCCCAATTGAAATTAAGCATAGCCCTATTAAGCCACAGTAGGAGGTGAAGCAGGTTATAGGGGATCCTAGGTGGAGTATCTGTGCTCAACAATGAAGTTAAAGTAGTATGAAACACTTAATGGGGCTGATTTACTAAAACGGGAGAGTGCAAAATCTGGTGCAGCTCTACATAAAAACCATACAGCTTCCAAAGCTTAAAGTGGATGTAAACCAGATTCATGAAATTTGAGTTGGGCACATATATCTGCAATGTTTTTTTTTTTTTATCTCTCTTCGAATCACTATGTCCTGTAGCTGTTTCTTGCTCCGTTCTTCTGTTATCAGCCTGATAACTTTTGACAAGCTCAGCGAGACGGGAGCCTGAAGTCGGTGTTGGGGGAGATTGCTATAAATAGATTAAAGCCCCGTACACACTATCAGATTGTCTGCTGAGTTTTTCCTTCAGATTTACCAAAACCATGTAGTAGAAGGGCCTGCCTGATTGCATACACATTGAAACTCCTAAGGTTTGACCTCATATTATATGGTTTTGGTAAATCTGAAGGAAAAACTCAGCAGACAATCTGATAGTGTGTACAGGGCTTAAAAGACAGCTAAACTATATACAGACAACCTCTGCATGTGTGGGGAGGGGGTGTGTGGCTTTCCTCCAATCAGCTTTCTCACAGGGTATAGCAATAATCTACTCCTACAGGGAAATGAGGAAGTGAAAAATCAAACAGGATGTGCACTTTCTAAACAGTATATAAAGGTGAAGACAGCAGATATACATGTAAAACGTATGTAGGGAGATTTGTTTCATCTCTAAGTACCATCTGAGGCTGTTCACTTCACTGGGTATATGTGAGGGTTTACATCCACATTAATTGAACAAGCTGAAGTTAGAAGCTGATTGATAGAGATGGGCTCAGGCGTGTTTAGGATCGTAGTCCCAACCCAACCCTGATAATTCCCGGAAGTCAACACTGCACCCCAGTAAATACAGGCAGTGAGACATTTCCGGGTCTCTGAGCTGAGGACTGGAAAATGTCTCACTGCCTGTGATTAGTGGTGTGCAGTGTTGGCTTCCTGGCAGGATTAGGGAAATCCTGCCAGGAAGCCAGAAACACACCCGAGCCCATGTCTACTGATTGGCTACCATGCACAACTGCAGTAGATTTTGCACTCCCTAGTTTTAGTAAATCTACCCCAGTGTTTTTTAGCTTACAATTTTGAATGTTGGCTCCCAATTTGTCATTGCTGCTTCCCTGTACGTGCGGTCTTCACAGGAAAGAGTTCATAGTAAACAGTGCAGTTTCCAGCCAGTCTGTTAGTTTGGAGGTGGGAGTGCATTGCCACCCCAGGCTATGGAACTGTGTGGTTCTATTGATGCACACAGTGTAGGGAGACACACCTCTGATCCTTGCTTTCAAAGTGGGCTCCATAGAATGCTGCTGGAGAAAAAGAGCCACCCTGAAACATGAAACCTGGGGCAGCATTCATGGCATCATATTAAACTGAAAAAAAGCAAGGATTAAAAGATAAAGAATCTGTATATTTAGTGAGTGATAAAATCAGCTGCTTAAAAATGGAGGGTTTAAGATCAGTTTAATTTTACCCTTTGGAAATGTTGCGTGGCTCCAGAGCTTTGCTGAACTATGAGTAGGAGTGTTAACCCTTCCCTAAACTATATAACCTCCCCTCCCAAACAAAGTTGTGTTATAGGTACACTTTAAAGTTGAAATACATAAATCCTTAATTTTGGATTATTATACTGTTGAATTAAATACATTTTATAAAGCTGCATATAGATTTCTAGGTTAATAGAAATATAATGTTTAATCCTCACATATAAAGCTAACAGCATCGTCATGATTAGCAGACCAAGGTATTGTATCTTCTAATAGACAACAGAGGAGAAACAGACCCTGCTAAGATAAACCAATTATACGAGATAGGCTTAACAAGCAGACAGATCTTTCTAAAAATATCCATGTGAAAAACAGGTGGACGCTTCTCTACTTTATCTGGCTTTGGAAACAATGTACTAATGTTTTCATGAGAATCATTCTGAAAAAAAAAGAAACTGAGAATGTACTGTAGATGAATAAATCACTATTCAGGTACAGTAAACATTACTAAGGAATGAGTGTAGACAGTGGAGGCTGGTGGTTTTTTGTTTAGGGGGGGGGGCATCAAGCAACCACCCCACAGCACCTAAACCCCCACCCCCCCACTGTTTGCCTGTTTGCCGGTCCACCGAAACTTACCTGATCGACTGGCAAATCAGGGATCATAGGGCACGGGGACAGGCTGTGGCAAGCATTTTGGAGCGTCTTCAGTGTCCTTCTGAGATCACGCCGGCTTCCGCCATGTGTCTCCTCCCCTCCTCCTAGGCGTTCAATAGATTCGCCTAACCTTTCAGCCAATCGGGAAATGGGTAACGGACCCTCTCTTCCCTATTTGCTGTTCTAACACATCTGGGTGCACTCTGAACACAATGCTCTGCGCTCTAAGTTCACAGTTTTGAAGCCTATTAGAGCCAATGACTCTAATCAGGTGCTTAAAAAAAAACACCCCGCCACTGTTATTCGGGCACCCGGCGTCCAAAAAGGGGCTAGACACCTGAATTGGGGGGGGGGGGGCAGCGGCGGCCATGGATAGATTCATACAATGCATGAATATCCATTATGCATATAGGGGGGTGGTGAGGATAGAGGGGGAAGCGCCCGTGCACCATTAATGCCACTCCTGAGTGTAGATCACTTCAGCTGATTCTACAGCTCACTTGCACACGGGCATCATAATTTACTTATGTTTACTCAGGAACTTATGACGCCCATGTGTAAGGGGCAAAAAAATTGTGTGGAAAGACCTGAGTGATGTTGAGTATAGGCGAGTAAATTTCTTCTTCATTGCCAATGTAACATACTCATTTATACTTGTGTAAACATGTTTGTCCAGTTCAGCTACATACGTCCAAAGAGTGACCCTGTAATCATGTGTGGGTTTTGTTCAGCCGGCTCCCGGCTTCAAAGGGAATGTGATGCAGCTGCTCCATAGCTGCCGATCACTTTCACAGACCCGGCAGCGCGATGCTTCCCCCCTCCAGCCGGCGCCCCCCTCCTCCTCCTGTGGTTTCTGGCCTCTTCCTTGCTGTTACCGGAGCCCAGGAACAAAGCCATCGGCTAGGGGAGAGAAATTGCTGTGGGACTGAGGCAAATCCATGCCTCAATCTCACATGTCAACAAGGAAACCGCAAGTGACGTCACTTCTGGTTTCAGATGCACCATTTCCTGGCCAGTACAGCCCCTAACATCTCCATAAAGAGTACCTGTTACCTGCCCAATGCTATCACATGGCTGTTTATTAACCCATTGTGAAAGCAATTAAGTAAAAAAAAAAAAAGTTTAAAAAAAGAAATAAAATTATAATAAATTATATTAAAATGTAAAAAAAAATGCCTAAACCCCCATTGCCCAGCACACTTGTGGAAATGCAAGCCCAGGATGTGCACGCGTATGTAAACTGCGGTCACACCACACGTGTGACATATCACCGATCAGAGTGAGAACAATAATTCTAGCACAAGAGGTCCTAGTTAAATCTAAACTAATGAGCTGCAAAGGCTTTTAAAGTGTCACCTATGGTGATTTTTGGGCATCATAGTTTTTTGTAGATTATAGTGGGCGCACAAAATTTTAAGACATGGAATGTTTGCTATTTACTCGATGCAACCTCATCTTTTATATTTTAACCAAAAATGGGTATTATATGGTGTGTTTTTGCACTAAAATTAATTTTATTACATTTTTCCTAAACATTTGCATTTTTTAAACAGTTGCACAAATATCATGTGACACAAACATTTGCAGCTATCACTTTTTTATTCTACAGGGCCTCTGATTTTAGAAAATATATAATATTCTGGGGGTTTAGGTAATTTTTTTGCCAAAAATTTGGATTTTTACATGTATGCGACCAATAAAAAAAATTGCTCTTGAGCAGAACTGGCTATAGACAAGTAAACAAGCATATGCAAGTAAATTACTGCGCTCAAATGGAAAACTTTCTGTCTTTATTTTAAATAAGATAAATATTAGTAAATATACTGTCTGTATTTTGTAAGATGGTGTGATGGAGATTTTTCTGTGCTACCAACAAGGACAGACATATTGCCGCTGCTTGCTTTATACACTCCCCACAAACCTCCCCCGTCCAAACTTCACTTACCTCCATAGGTGTTGAACTGTCAGTGGTCCTGGGATTTGAAGTTGCCACTCTGCTTCCCCTTCCTTCTGTAGGGTTTCAGAGATGTATCAAAGTGATTTTGATTGTTCAAAATATTCACTTGCCAGAGCTGACCAACCAAAATCACTCTGTTCCATCCTGAAAGCCCTACAGAAAAAAGGGGAAGAACAGAGGGGATTTCAAATACCTGCACTGTTAAGTCGGCTTTTCTGAAAAGGTCAACTAACCCTTTAAACGTGCAACTCATCAAAAAGAGGAATGAAATACCTGACTCAGTCCCTCTGATCATGTCATGTAACCACTGCAACAGGCAATTAAAATGATCATATGATTGGGAAGTCCATCCCACCTTCTGGAATTAAGACCAACTTAAAGGGCAACTGGGAGGCATTGGGAAGGGGTTAAAGTGGAATTCCAGTAATTTTTTTTACTTTTGTTTAGGGTGTGGAAGGGTTGGTATCTTTGGAAGATTTTTGATACTGTCCCTTGTGCTAATTGGGGAGATTTACCCTCAAATCACATCACTATGTTACTGTCAAATTTCAATGCATTTCAAATGCGCTCAAACAAACTAACAGATATCCAAACCAGTTGATATCAGAGAGATCAATCCAGGGTGCCCAATCTGTCTGTATCTCCATACTTCTGAGTCCAAAGTCACTGGATGTTCCTCTGGATAACGTGTTTCAACCACACAGATCTGAGGACTAGTTAGCTGCAATACATACCATTTTTGGTTTGAGGTTAAACCCTTGTTCACATTGGAGTGACCTGTCATGCGACTTGGAAGGTCAAATTGCATGACAAGTTACACCCTATTGTCAGCAGTATTGTCCATTCAAGTCGGTGCGATGCTGACTTTGTGGTGCGGCATCAATTTGAAAAAGTAGTTCCAGCATTACTTTTGTGATTTTGGGTGGGACTGCGTGAAGCCGCACAGCTATCTTCAAAGTAGCACCTGAAGTCGCACTGACATGTGGCTTTGAAATTGCGCAATTTCAGATGAAGTCACATGATTTCAAAGCCACATTCAATGTAAATGACGCGTTAGATGCACTTTTTTTTTTTGGACTAATTATCATCACCCTTGCTTAATATTTAAATAATGATGAATATAGTGCATTTCTTCACTAACAAGTGTCGTGATTGACGGCTCCCGTGTGCATGCTTGGGAGTGACTTCACGCAACTCCAGCCAGTCACAGAGCCGGAGGTTGCGGCTCTGAAAGGAAGATGGGCAAAGATGGATGTGGCAACCAGCGGGGACAGCAGGGACATCTTGGGCTTTGTTTGCAGGTAAGTGCCACATAATGGGCTAGTATGTCATGCATATTAGCCCATTATGCTTTTGCCTTGCAGGGCAAAAAAGAGGAAGTAAAATCCATCAGGTCTTTCTGTCATCACATTTCCCATCCGCCCTCCACACACCAGAAACCAGACATCACCTTTACAAGGCAGCTGAAGACTTTTTGTGTGCATCTGAACCACAACCAAAAAAGCAAATATGACAGCTACTCTGATATGTTTAAAACAAGCAAAAATCAAAAGGTGCAAATGGGCAGAGCACTATACAGAGCTTCCCAAAAAAGGTCCCCTGCACAGTTTAAAGCTGGGCAGCTTGATGGGGCAGCCTCCAGATGAGCCTGTTTCTGGTCCCACAGATCAGAGTGTAAAAAATATGTACCTGCATGCCCCGTGAAAAAAGTGATAAGTGATGAGATTTAGTAATGTGGATGAGCTATTAACAAAATACCTATGTATCCCTATGCAAACCCTGTGTAACTTTACCAGGACTAGGAACAAAAGAGGATTTAAGTAAAACCTCAAATCTCCTTATGTAATAAAATTTGAGATACACATTTTAATATTATTTAGGGCTCTTGCTGTAGATATGCCAATTAAGGTTGTAACTAACATCCTTTGAGCATTACATCATGGGATGGAATTGAATAATGTAACAATCTAATCAACGTGCACTTGATTCTTATCTCTACAAGTATCGGGGAAGGTGAAACGTGACACAACAGAAAGGACTTTCATGGAAAACAATATTTCCGTCTCAAACAATATTAATCGTTTCAAGCTGAGTTTCAAACTCCAAACAACCACATAGAAATGTTACATTGGAGAGACATAAACAGCACATTATTATAAATGTTGCACTTTAAAACTATACGTCAAGCTATTTAGAAATGCAAATGCGAGCTGCATTAAAAATCCATCTCTCTTATTTCACCCATGGTAAAAATTCTCAGGGAATAAATGATGTAAAGAACACATCCTTTTTATTATGTTTTATTACAAATGTTTAGATGAGCAAAGGTATGGAAATGATCTAAATAATTCCATTGTTTTTCTTTCTTTTTGTATTATCATTTGAATCTTGATGTCCTTTGTGTATTTCTTTTAGATCTGTGCAGTAATCCACCTCTGTGCAGGAGCTTTCTGTAATCTGGTAACTGCTACTCTCAGTCTATGTGCAGGGTGAATGGCGGGCCTGCTCATATACTCAGTATAGGCTGTGTATATGTATATGTGTAGTACCGTGATGATGTCACAATTAATCTCACGAGGTAACAGCTGGGTTTGCAAAGGCATTTCCTGCACACAAAGTGGATTTTTATTTCTTTGTGGCTATTGAGAAATTTGTTTAGGTGAAAGTGTTTGTGCCCAGAGTTAAGTTTTAAATAACAGATACAAATACCCTAGCTGTCAACATTATACACTGAGGAATATCTCATTTCTCAATCATAAAGTAAGAATCAATAAGATTCACTTCATGATCATATAAAGTTTAATATTTATTGAGTGTTAATGTTAGTTACTGGCATTGTTCAATTTGCCTTGAAATGTTTTATTTATTTTTTTGATACATGGGGGTCTAAGAAAAATTACATTACAAATGTCAAGTATAACAAATAATACTTTTGCCAGACGAATATAACATTAGCTAGCATTTGGTTCTAATAGAAAAATATCTGTAAGAACATTTAGCCACGGAGATTTAAAGTGTAAGTAAACCCTCTTTTTCAGCCAAGGAAGCTGCCATCTTGGCCTCTGTTTAATCTTCAACTGCCATGATGCTGCACATGTGATAGTGATAGTTTGACAGTTTGGTTGAGAGCACAACCAATGGAAGTGTTACATTTCCGACACATCCCGGAAATGAAACCATTTTATAGATGGGTTTACCTCCGCTTTAAAGCAGTAGTAAACCACTGGGCGTTTTTTTTTGCTTTTTGTTTTTTGTACCGTGCAATGTAATGTCATAATGTGTAGTATGTATCACATTATGTTAAATTTACCTTAAAACGAAGCCCTTCCCACGCCGGACTGTCACTGCTGCAGGGGCTCCCATTGTCACCTGTCTTCCTTCCAGGTACGCGGATTCCGGCTGTGTGACTGGCCGGAGCTACAATGATGTTTACAGCATAGGGCTTTGAAGGAACAGCCCAGGTGTCCGTTTCTTCACAGCGACAACGCCAGTCATGTCACCGGCTGCATGTACAGTAAATATCTTCTAAACGTTGAACGTTTAGGAGATATTTACACTACCTATAGGTAAACCTTATAATAAGTTTACCTAGAGATAAAAGTCAGAGATGGGAGTTTCCTCCCACTTTAACATTCACCAATAGAGAAAAGAAAGTGATACTATAAGCTAAGAAACAGCAGGAGAAATAATACGAGGGAGATTTTGGCACTATGTACAGTCTATGGAGAATCTTGTGCGAATAGGGAACAAATGGGTGTTCAGCTAAATGAATGTCCAGTTGCTGTGTGAAGCATACCATTTAGCAGTGGTATTATTAATACTGCTAAATTTGACAGCTTCCTCCTGGTTGTTAGGGAGTTGGCACCCGCTGGTGTCCTAACAACCAGAGACTCATCACCACCTGGCACATTATGCTGTTATCAAACAGCCGGGATAAGAAAAAACTGTGTAGGGTCCCCCCAAATTCCATTCCATACTAGAAAAGTCTGGTATGAATTTTAAGGGGGAACCTCATGCAAAAAGCAAGAATAAAGGTGAAAAAATGTGAGGTTCCCCACCACCCTAATCCATACCAAACTCCTATCTGTACATGAAGCCTGAGTGGCCATGAAAGGGGATTAGTAGCCCTTCTTCCTGAACCGTACCAGGTCACATGTCCTCAACATAAGAGTGTACCTTGCCGGGGGGGGGGGGGGGGGCCTAAGTAAAGCACCTTGTCCCCTGCCAGAGGACAAAGGCCTCTTTCATGCAATCTCACATCCCAGGGGCGCCTGGGGGTGGGGGCTTATCAGAATCTGAAAGCCCCCTTTAAAAATACTGCACCCACAGATACTACCCCCTAAATTGCTAAAAGAATAAAGGAGCTATCCAGTTGTATTATTTTCAGAAGTATCCAAAGATTTGAAGCCAATGGTCAAAACCCCAGGAGCACATCAAGCAAATAGCCTGTTTATCTGAATACATAATTCTACCTTATATAAATGCTAGAATAAAAATAATAATCAGTAGCTTGGCTACTTCTAAAAGTAAAAAACTACAAAGTTAGTCATTATATATAAACCTCATCTTCAAAGACCTCTATGAGTCCCTGTGATCATCTATATGGAACAGCATGGTCAGTAGTCCCACACAATTGTTAAGCCATTACAAATCATAGACCCACACAAAATAATTAGTTCCTGTGCCAGGGAATGCAAAGTTGACTTCATTTTTATAAAGAACAAATAGTTATTTAATAACAAGCAGCACATTCTGCACGCTTCAAATATAATGTATGATACAGAAGAGATATTAATTTTCATTTAAACAGTCAGTAGTGTAACTGCTAGCAAGGTTTATTTAAATCCCATGCAAGGCATAAAAGAAGGAGACTCAGCCATTTGGTCCATTTCCAGGGCAATCGATCATGCTTAGACATTCACAAAACTTTCAAGGTATTTCAAACAGTTTAGTCCCTGTGGTGGCGATAACTGAATTAAGCCAGAAATTGTTAATGCTGGCAATAGGACAATGCAGAGGAGATATGTATTAATCCTTTTATAAAACTGCTGAATATATTTTATATAAATGAAGGCTCCAGCTGATCTTTCAGTTCTGTCATCAGTACCTTAGCATTTTTACACTAAAAAGAAATTTATGCTATAAAATTGCTATGTTGTATAAATATTATTTTTGACTCAACAGTGGGTCTGCCTTCATATTGGTCTCTCTGTCATAATTAAGGCTATGAATTTATGGAAAAACTCACATAAATCCATCCTACGGTAGTATAGTTTTAGGGTTGACCATTGATTGTAGTGCTATGACATGAAGTGGGAGAAAAACCTAAATCTAACTATTCTTAAAGTATAACTAAAGGCTAAACCCTTTTTTTTTTTTTTTGGATAGAGTGCAGAGGGATTAGAACCCCTTGTGTTTATTGATGCTGTCTGTAACCCCCCCTTAGATTCACCCTTTCTATTTGTCCAATTTACCATCATCATTGAAAGTTAAAGTCCCAAGATAAGTAATACTCTTATACAGTTCCATATAATGATTTTATAAGGAAGGTGTACAAATTGGGGCTTTAAAGTGATTTACAGTCTTGTTTTTTTTTCAATCAAAATAACATACATGTTATACTTACCTGCACCGTGCGGTGGTTTTGCACAGAGCAGCCTAGATATTCCTCTTCTCTGGTCCCTCTTTGCTGCTCCTGGCCACTCCCTCCTGTTGAGTGCCCCCAAAGCAAGCAGCTTGCTAAGGGGGCACCCACGTTGAGCTTCAGTTCCCTGTGTCCATTCAGACACGGAGCCGAAGTCCGCCCCGGCCCTGCTCCCTTTCTCTCCTAATTGGCTCACTGACTTTGACACCAGTGGGAGCCAATGGTGTATCGCTGCTGTCTAAACCAATCAGAAGTGAAAGTTCTGGACTGCAGAGTCTCTCATGAAACATCACTGGATCTAGATGGACCTCAGGTAAGTATTAGGGGGGGCTGAGGCACATAGAAGGCTTTTTATTTTAATGCATAGAATGCATTAAGATAAAAAAAGTTCTGCCTTTACAATCACTTTAAAGCGTTTGTTCTCCCAGCATTTTATATTCCTGATATGTGCCTGCTGTACTATGTACTTGTATGAAAAAGTCTCCTGTTCTCTTTGTGTTGCTACCTTTATGTGAAATCACTGCTGTTCCTGTCAGTCCCTCTGCTTTCTTATTAAAAACTGCCCACACTAAGCAGGAGAACATGCTGTTGCGTCTGCCCCCCCCCCCCCCCAGCTCTTACCCACACTAAGCAGGAGAACATGCTGTTGCGTCTGCCCCCCCCCCCCCCCCCCCCCCAGCTCTTATACACCTGAAAACAGAGAGAATCACTTATAAAAAAGGAAAAAAAAGATGTTTAGCATGCTTTTTTTTATATCTATGCACAATGTTTTGCCTTTCAGTTTTAAAGGTTTTACAAGGTGATCATTTACAATCACTTTAACCCATGGGTGGTTTAGTGGATATGCATTTGGTTAAAGGATAGATATCAGTGTGATTATAAATGAGGTTCATTATTTTGTTGTTGACACAAAGGTATGCAATAGGGTTGATCATCACTGGAGGTGTCTGTAACATGATTTGGCATTGCTGGAAGATTGGTCAATGCAGTGGAAATGTATGCTGTAGATGATGCTTGGAGTAGGCTCCAAGCAGAGACAGAGACAGATATACAGTTAACAGTAAATTAATTTAAATATGCTTGGGACAAACATAGAACTTGTGACTGAAGCGCTTTGGCACCCCGCTTGGGTGCTTCGTTCCACAGAATAGTGCCTCCTGCCCTCCAAACTGTCCCGAGTAGGGATGAGCTTCGAGTTCGAGTCGAACATTGCCTGTTCGCCTGTTCAGCGAACAGTGAACAATTTGGGCTGTTCGCGGCAAATTCGAAAAGCCAGAACACCCTATACAAGTCTATGGGAGAAATCTAAAGTGCTAATTTTAAAGGGTAATATGCAGATTACTGTCCTAAAAAGTGTTTGGGGACCCGGGTCCTGCCCCAGGGGACATGGATCAATGCAAAAAAAGTTTTAAAAACTACAGTTTTTTCAGGAGCAGTGATTTTAATAATGATTAAAGTGAAACAATAAAAGTGTAATATTCCTTTAAATTTCGTAGCTGGGGGGTATCTATAGTATGCCTGTGAAGGGGTGCATGTTTCTGGTGCTTAGAACTGTCCCTGCACAAAGTGTCATTTGTGCAGGAAAAAAAGTCTTTTAAAATCACTTGCGGCTATATTGTCGGCTCCCCGGAATACAGAGAACACTCAATGAGTGCTCTCTGTATTAGCCGACAATTCATTCATTCATTAAGTAAAAAAAAAAAAAAAAAAGCGTGGGGGTTCCCCTAAATTCAATTACCAGGCCCTTCATTTTTACACTTTCTTTGTGAAATGGTAGGGGTACTTTTGTACCCCCTTACCATTTCAAACAGGGGGGGCGGGATCTGGGGGTCCCCTTGTTAAAGGGGGCTTCCAGATTCTGATAAGCCCCCCGCCCGCAGACCCTCACAACCACCGGCCAGGGCTGTGAGGATGAGGCCCTTGTCCTCATCAACATGGGGACAAGGTGCTTTGAGGGGTCACAGACCCCCAAAGCATCCTCCCAATGTTGAGGGTATGTGGCCTGGTACAGTTCAGGAGGGAGGGGGGGGCGCTCTCTCGTCCCCCCCTCTTTTCCTGCGGCCTGCCAGGTTGCATGCTCGGATAAAGGGTCTGGTATGGATTTTTAGGGGGACCCCCACGTCAATTTTTTTTAAAAATTTGATGGGTGGTTCCCCTTAATATCCATATCAGACCTGAAGGGTCTGGTATGGATATTTAGGGGGGCCCCACGTCAATTTTTTTTTTTATTTGACACGGGGTTCCCCTTAATATCCATGTCTGACCTGAAGGGCCTGGTAATTGAATTTAGGGGAACCCCCACGCTTTTTTATTTTTTTTATTTTTTATCAATGAATGAATGAATTGTCGGCTAATACAGAGAACACTCATTGAGTGTTCTCTGTTTTACGGGGAGCCGACAATATAGCCGCAAGTGATTTTAAAAGGCTTTTTTTCCTGCACAAATGACATTTTGTGTAGGGACAGTTCTAAGCACGGGAAACATGCGCCCCTTCACAGGCATACTATAGATACCCCCCAGCTACGAAATTTAAAGGAATATTACACTTTTATTGTTTCACTTTAATCATTATTAAAATCAGTGCGCCTGAAAAAACGGCAGTTTTTAAAACTTTTTTTTGCATTGATCCATGTCCCCTGGGGCAGGATCCAGGTCCCCAAGCACTTTTTAGGACAGTAACTTGCATATTACCCTTTAAACTGAGCACTTTAGATTGTGAACGTTCGAGTCCCATAGACTTTAATAGGGTTCTAAAGTTCACACGAAGTTTAGGTCTGTTCGCAGGTTCTGGTGCGAACCGAACAGGGGGTGTTCGGCTCATCCCTAGTCCCGAGCAGACCAAGAGCTAATACCAGCCCTTTTTACCCCAATCGCCATACACAGAGAAGATGTTGGGATAGAACCAAAAGAATGACTGTACTGAAGCTCAGACATATACTTTATACCCCACAGGAGGACATTCCCCTCTTGAGGATACTAGCATGACAATGCAAACTTCAAACACCAATCCAATTAACAGCTAAAAACTAACAGTGATCTTAATTAACCAGTAATCTAATTAACAATGGGAAGACACACAATGGGAGAGACAAAGATACAAACTTGTGTATTCTGTCCACTAGGCAAGCCATCAGAAGACAAATAATGTCCCAGCAGTCTGATACAGTGAAATTCATTCATCTTCATAGATTTCTTAAGCAATATTGCTGATAAATGTTTCTGTCCCAAGTGAAGGAGCCTCTTCAACCCAGTCTGCAGGAGGGTCACTATATCCTCCTGACCATTAACGTGTACAAGATTAATATTACACCTTTCCATCCACCCCAGAAGGGAAGTTTTATTGTCTTTATTCAGAGGAGTAATCCAAACTTACGTCCATTACGTGATTGTCCATCATTATAGAATGATCTGCTTTCCAATAGGCCATAATCAGTGGGTAAGAGGCTTGCCCCTAGTCCTCTCCAAAAGCCTGTGTTCTGGTTGGGTCTGTCGCGGGTCTATGCTCAGACAAAAAGAGATAAAAAAATAACATGTATAAATAATAAAAATGGGGCAGACTCAAAGGATCACTTGTTCTTTTTTTTCCCCATTTGTGTCTATGGGTTTGATTTACTATGGAGATTGCAAAATTTGGTGCAGCTGTACATGGTAGCCAATCAGCTTCTAAATCAAGCTTGTTCTATAAAGCTTTCACAAAAAAGAACTTGGACGCTGATTGGTTTCTATGCAGAGCTGCACCAAACTCAACAGTTTTAGTAAATCAGCTCCTATGTCTATACAGAGCTTAAAGAGGCACATGTATTGTCTAAAAGTGCTCTGGCAGTTAATCCAGCACTGTAGAGCTTAGAACCTAAAGTGTACGTCTGAACAGAAATAAAGAAATATATGCAGTATATCCAGTGAGCTCCATTGCTGCACCAAAGTCCAAAGCAGTGTTGTTAGCCCTTTGTACCATACAGAACATCTCCCATGTACGTTATGAAGATGAGGAGAGAGCTCCGTAGCATAAAAGGGTAAACCCAGGCAGGCCTAAAACCACTGCTTAAGGTTTCAATGACACAGAGGCAGCGATGTCAACTTTTAAAGGAAGTTAGGAGCTCACTATATTTCTGGCAGGATTAACTGGAAACTTTCTGCACCTGCAGCTAAAATGGAGACAAAACATGGGAAACTATGCATATATTACAGAAATATAAAAAAAAAAATTGCCCAGATATACATTTTAATTAGTTTTAGGTAGGAGTTTACTAGATTAACTTCTACAGCTTAAAGGATAAATACACCAAAGAGCAAATATGGAAAAAAAAATTATATATATATATATATATATATATATATATATATATATATATACAGCTTACTGACCTTAGATGTGGTGGCTGCATTCATTTTCTCTTTTTTCAGGTTAAGAACATTTTCAGCAAATACAGACATACTTGTTGATCTTGCCAGAAATACCATATCCTAGTTACTTTCTGTGAGCTGCACTGCAGAATATCTTCTTACCTCGTTTCCTCTATAATCTAGCAATTTCCCTACCCCCAATGTAATGGAGATGAAGAGATACAGACATGTTTGTAGTCCATATCAGGAGAGGAGCCTTGGCTGACAACAATAGCTCTCTCCATATATACGGTGTAAGAGTAAGGTAGCCATCCAGGGAAAGGAGGTGTGTCATATGGATATATGTTATATGTGTTATACGAATAATAAGAGGAGGCCTCACCGACCTAGCCCATTACCCCAATACAATTTTATTTTAGGATAAAAAACGAGCAATATATACTCACAAACGTGATATCATAAAAACGCATGTCATAGCAAGTGTCCTCTACTGCATAGAGGTGTATTATAGTCCATTAGTCCTGTCAGAAGACCGGGAGGTGTCAAGACTGCTGAGTTTCAAGGGCAAACCTTCTTCATCAGAGCCAAAATAGTGGATGATCTTTTCGGCTCGGATGAAGAGGGTTTGGCCTTGAAATGCGTCAAGATTTTCACACCTCATGGTCTTCTGAACGGACTGATGGACTATAATAGACCTCTATGCAGTGGAGGACACTTGCTATGATATGTGTTTTTATCGTAGGAAAAAAAAAGAGAGCATGCAACAAGTGCAACAAGTGCAACAAGGGCCTGCTCCTTGGACTTTTCAGGCAGAGATAAAGGTAATGGAGTAAATAAAAGGCAACCATGTGTCACTTTTATTGAATATACAGTATCTGATACATTTTGTAGTCATAAACACTCACATTAAAATATACAAAAAGTAAATCAATGAACCAATTAATACATAGATATATATATATATATATCAAACGCAAAACTAATAATCCAGGTGCTGCCAGAGTCAAGCTGAGGTCAGTCCATAAAGATTTGTAGCATACATCCCGACATGTTTCGGAAATTTTATTGGTACGTATTTTCCTTCATCAGGTGACTTTAAGTCCTTTATTTCTGCCTTAAAAGTTCAAGGGGGCGGCCCTTGTTGCACTGGTTGCATGCTCCTTTTTTTTTCTCATGATTTAAGGATGTTGGCAGTCCTACACATTTAATTTCCATAAATAACCTTCTGCTGTGTTTTTATCATATCACGTTGGTGAGTATTTTTTGCTTTTTTTTAATCCTAAAATAATATTGTATTGAGATAATGTGCTAGGTCTGAGGATACCCATTGTCAGCAAGACCATTTTTGGCACAAAGGTAAAACCAGCAAGACTGATTTTACCATTGTGAGCACAGGAGAATATTTGAGTGTTAAATGGAGGATAACCAGGTAAAAAAAAGGAAGCTTGAAAAAAGAAATGCAGCCACTACGCCTAGGACCAGTCAGTTGCAATGCATTAACTTTACGGTAAAACATCATCAAACCTTTGTTTGTGTCTACATTCCTCATCTGCCCTATTTTTATTTATATATGTTTTAAAAATTTTTGCTACTACATACTCAGGATTGTGTAACTATTAATTGCTGTTGCACATATTTTCGTGTAAAGCCAGGGAAATGACAAGACTGCATGATTTAAGTTGCTGTGATTTACTAATGGGCTGTTTTTGTGTGATGCCAAAACAACAAATTTCTCATCATCAGCTCTGTCACTGGATGACTTGGAGGTTACTAAATGACTTATTGACCTCTGTGTAGCAATGCTGAGGTCACAGCAGTCCAAGTCAGATTAATGATTGGGTGCTGCAGGCTACAAGTCATCAATATTGGGAGATTATCTTTTACTTTGTGTAGTAAAAAAAAAAAAATCTAAAGTCAAGGTAAAGTCAAGTGTAACATTTAAAATTTGTGCATTCGGTTTGTTGTGAGTAGACAGGGTGGTGTAAGCGCAATTGGCCATGGCAATCCCAAATGGTCGCTCATTAGCAATGAACCCATAAAGATGTATTGTATCTCACTGAACTAACAATCTCTATGGTAAATCACATTGCAAGTGTTTGAATTGTAAGCAAGTTGGACAAACTGAGCCATTATTGGCAGAATATCATCAAAAACTTAATTTATTTCAGTAATTATTTCAGTAATGAACAAAAAGTGAAACTCATATATTATATAGATTCATTACACACAGAGTGATATATGTCAAGCATTTCTTCCTTTTAATGTTAATGACTATAGCTTACAGCTAGTGAAAACCCCAAATTCTGAAAAAAAATTTGAATATTGTGAATAAGTTCAATATTGCAGACTCGGGGGGGGGGGGTTGATTTACTAAAGGCAACTAGACTCTGCACTTTTCAAAGTGCAGTTGCACTCTGTAAGTGTAATTGCTCCAGAGCTTAGTAAATGAGGCAAGGATTCACATGCACACAAACAGCATTTTTCCTTGCACATGATTGGATGATGGAAGTTAGTAGAGCTTTTGCTCATTTACTAAGCTCTGAAGCACCTGATCTTGCAAAGTGCACAGTCAATTTACCTTTAGTAACTCAAAACACCTGCAAAGGTTTCCTGAGCCTTTAAATGGTCTCTGTCTGGTTCAGTAGTTTACACAATCATTGGACTGACTTGACAATTGTCCAGAAGACAGTCATTGACACCCTCCAAAAGGAGGGTAAGTCACAAAAGGTCATTGCTAAAGAAGCTGGCTGTTCAGAGTGCTGTATCCAAGTATATTCAATTCATGGAAAGTTGAGTGAAGAAAAAAAGTGTGGTAGAAAAAGGTACACAAGCAACAGGGATAACCACAGCCTTGATAGGACTGTGATGCAAAGGCCATTCAATAATTTGGGGGATTCACAAGGAGTGGACTATTGCTGGTGTCAGTGCTTCAAGAGCCACCACACACACAGACATATCCAGGACATGGGCTACAACTGCTGCATTCCTTGTGTCAAGCCAATCCTGAACCAGAGACTATGCCAGAAGCATCTTACCTGGGCTTAGGAGAAAAAGGACTGAACTGTTGCTCGGTGGTCCAAAATCCTCTTTTAGTAAATTTTGTATTTCATTTGGAAATCATGGTACCAGAGTCTGCGGGAAGAATGGAGAGGCACAGAATCTAAATTGCATGAGGTCCAGTGTGAAGTTTCCACAGTCACTGATTTGGGGAGCCATGTAATCTGCTTGCGTTGGTCCACTTTGTTTTATCAAGTCCAAGTCAGCACAGCCCTCTACCAGGAAATTCTAGAGCACTAGATGCTTCCGTCTGCTCACCAGCTTATGGAGATACTGATTTAATTTTGCAGCAGGACTTGGCACCTGCCCACATTGCCAAAAGTACCAATAACTGGTTTAATGATCATGGTATCACTGTGCTTGATTGGCCAGCAAACTCGCCTGACCTAAACTCCATAAAATACATTTAAGTTTTTGCTTGTAACATAACAAAATATGGAAAGTTTCAACGGGTATAAACACCTTTTCAAGGCACTGTATATGTGTGATTCTGTACACAGCAGCTGCCCTGTAGCAGTAAATCTACAGGAGATGATCGCTAAGTGGTTAAATTAGAATTTCAGCTAATGCCAATCTTGTCTTAAACATGCCCCCTCTTACTAACAATTATCCTAACTAACCCATGTAAAAAAATATACACTTATCTATTTTGGCCCACTCTGGTCCAGTCACATAATCCCCCCCCCCCCCCGTCAGCCAGTGGCAGTTGGAAGGGAGAGGAGGGATCACCAACAATGGCTGCACCATGGGAGCAAGTCGACGTCACCACTTCTGACTTTCCCAGCCATTGGGCACTTTCTTCATTTTCCTGAAACTGCCCCTGGCTGGCACAGGTAATCATGTGACTGAACTGGAGCAGGCTGAAATAGGTATGTTGCTTACTTTTTTACACAGGTTAGTTAGGCATTGAGAGGGAGTGGGAGGCATGTTTAAGACTAGTTAGGTTTTCACTGGGATTTTAATTTACTTCACAGGGGGATACGTAGTGTATATATTAAAGTGATTGTAAAGGCAAAATGTCTTTTTTATCCTAGTGCACTCTATACAGTATAATGCAGCAGCCTCCCTCAGCCCCCCTAATACTTACCTGAACTCCCTCTTGTTCCAGCATTGTGCACGAGTGCCTCGGCCATCCGGGACTCTCCCTCCTGATTGGCTGAAACACAGCGTCGGACCATTGGCTCTCACTGCTGTCAATTAAAGTCAGTTAGCCAATGAGGAGAGAGATGGGTGGAGACAAACCATATCCCCATGTCTGAATGGACATACAGAGCTGGGGCTCGGCTGGGGTGCCCCCATAGCAAGCTGATTGCTGTGGGGGGCACTCGACAGGAGGAAGGGGCTAGGAGCACCAAAGAGGGACCAAAGAAAAGGAGAATCTGGACTGCTCTGTGCAAAACCATTACACAGAGCACGTTAGTATAACATGTTTGTTATTTTTAAAGAAAAAAAATGGAGACTTTAGTATCTCTTTAATGATCAGAATAAAGTTTTATTCACTCAGCAATATAATTTGGCAAATTATACTAAATACAATTATAGCACGTACAGTATATTTTATGCTTCTCTACCAGATAGAAACCAATGCACTTAGCATTCTGCAGTGTTTTTGCTTCAAAACTGAACATGTCTTGTGAGTAGGAATAAAATAAAGTGTGTGGGGAGCCAGGAAAAGGACCCGTCAAATGTGCTTACCCCTGTGATGTGTTTGTAAACAGACACTTTAGGTATTACCATATTTATTGGCGTATAACATGCACTTTTTTCCCCTTAAAATCAGGGGGAAATCGCGGGTGCGTGTTATACGCCGATCCTCCATGATTTCTGATTGATTTTTGGGCTCTGGGCGGCTTCCAGCCGCCTTCGGCCCTTCTCGTGGCTTTCGGCCGCCTCTGGCCCTTCTCGGCTGCTTTCGGCCAAAAATCGCTGAAAGCCGCCGAGAAGGGCCGAAAGCCACTGAAAGCCGCCGAGTACAGCCAAAGGCGGGCAAGAGCCACCGAGTACGGCCGAAAGCGGCCAAAAGCCGCTGAGTATGGCCGAAGGCGGCCAAGAGCTGCCAAGTACGGCCGAAGGCAGCCAAAAGCCGCCGAGAACTACCGGGCGCCGAGATACACAGGACATCTCGGCGGCACCATTTTTAAAAATAAAAGCTGACATCACTGAGGGGACAACGATGCACGAGGCTGCAATGGCGGACAGGCTGCATAACGGACAGGCTGCATGACAAGGCTGCAATGACGGACAGGCTGCATGACAAGGCTGCAATGACAGACAGACTGCATGACAAGGCTGCAATGACAGATAGACTGCATGACAAGGCTGCAATGATAGACAGGCTGCATGACAAGGCTGCAGTGATGGACAGGCTGCATGACAAGGCTGCAAATGACACTGACAAGGCTTCAGATGGACACTGATAAGGCTGCATTGAGGGGCATTTAAATGTAAGTTTTTTTTTCCTTAAATTTCCCTCCTAAAAGTTTTTTTCCTTAAAATTCCCTCCTAAACTTGGGGTGCGTGTTATATGCCAGCGCGTGTTATACTCTGATAAATA
Source organism: Lithobates pipiens (assembly GCF_037356315.1). NCBI lineage: Eukaryota > Metazoa > Chordata > Amphibia > Anura > Ranidae > Lithobates > Lithobates pipiens. The sequence goes on along the minus strand of NW_027507758.1, from coordinate 100,705,580 downwards.
CGGTACGTGAAATCAAAATGGTGAAGCATTGAACAAGTACAACAGGCCTACTATAAATCTGTTAAAGTAACATCACAATATAGAGTCTTATTGTAAACTACAATAAATATCTAGGGGCATTTTTTGGGGTTCCATAACTTGCACATATCAACATGAACAAAGAAATTCTTCAATTCTCTTGAAGACTTAAAGGAGAAATAATATTTCAATATATTTATATCAATGGAAAGAGAGAGCTAAAGCAAAGCCTTGAAATGAAAAGATCATATGATTGTCTAAAGATTTTCAAATATGTAACATTCCTTGACTAACATTCAAACCAAAATCCTATCTTTTTTGTCTAGACCACACTTGTTTTGCGAAAAAGTATCTAGAAAATGTTCAGTTCCTGCGGTTTTAAGAATTAACAATACTACTGGTATATTTCCATGATTATTTCTAATGTTAGTAACATATGTATTTATCTATAAATAGCCCGTATTTAAACTTTGTCATTCATATAATTGTTTTACACTTCTCAAGCTTGTCAATTAATCACTGTACCACACACTTAGCGCTGTAACATAAATAGAGAAGGCCGCATACCACAGATGTGAAATCAACTCTGAAAATCAAAATAATGGTGTCTTCTGAAACATACCCTCTGGGTCTCCATATACTGCATTGTTACTGGAAGGAATATATTGTATTCCACACTTTAAATCACATGCTGTCCACGTTATTTTTGCATGGATGAGTGCTAAGCCAATTGTAATTTATTTACTATACCCAGCTTCCATTTTGGACTATACACGTTTGCCTTTGTTTTATTCAAGTATCATTAAGACAGTTATTACAAGTCTACTTTGCAGATATACCTAACTGGGAATAAACTGCTGGTTTAGTTCAACCTGAACTCAAGTCATTAACTGTTTGGGAAAACAGCAACCAAATGCAATCTTTAACCGCCATAGCAAATAGTTACACTTCATTGCCTTTGAACTATGGTCAGATGACTTATGCCGCGTACACACGGGCGGACTGTATGGCGTACTTAGTCCGTCGAAACACATTTCAGCGGACAGTCCGCTCGTGTGTGGGCTTCAGCTGACTTTTTCAGCGTGCAGTCCGGCGTACTAAGAATTTCGGATTTTTCTAAATTCTGTCCGTCGTACTTTGGTTTCAGCGGACAGTCCGCTCGTCAGTATGCTAGTTCGACGGACTAAGAATGGCGCATGCCCAGAAAGGATTTACACGGCAGAAGGGTGCTTTGCTGTGTATTGGACTTCCTATTTCTAGTCCCGTCGTACGTGCTGTACAAGTCATCGTGCAAGCTTTCGACGGACTGTTTGGGTATCCGTGTGTGGTCAAGTCCGTTCAGTGGAAAGTACGACGGACTGTCCGTCGGATTGTATGACGAACTAAGTACGCCATACAGTCCGCTCGTGTGTACGCGGCATTAGAAGTGCCAATAATGGGGGTTTTCTGATGTACCAACCCTCTCCCTATTAAATTCAGAGTTCCCAGTGGCCTTTTGTTAGTGTGTATGGAGATTTGCAGTAGATAGGAATAGTTGACAAATTACATGTAATTTGGAAAATTACACGGGGAGACAACTGCTGCTATAAAAGAAATATATATCTAAATATATATATACATATCTCACGACTTTCAGATGCCAGTGTAATAACATAATCAATTCTATTCACTTGAACGTTGATCAGTATATATATATATATATATATATATATATATATATATATATATATATATATATATATACAGTATCTCACAAAAGTGAGTACACCCCTCACATTTGTGTAAATATTTTATTATATCTTTTCATGTGACAACACTGAAGAAATTACACTTTGATACAATTTAATGCAGTGAGTGTACAGATTGTATAACAGTGTCAATTTGCTGTCCCCTCAAAATAACTCAGCACACAGCCATTAATGTCTAAACCGCTGGCAACAAAAGTAAGTACATCCCTAAGTGAAAATGTCCAAGTTCAGATTTGATATTTGCACAAAATATACATATCAATGTTTGTTAGATTATTCTTAATGCCAAACATTTTGTACATTTATTATAATTTATGTTTAACCCATAGCATTCAAGGAGTCATATAATCAAACTAATGGTTTGCCTGCTTTAAGGTATGGCTGTGTTTATTTTAAAGCGTAAATCCTATTTCTAAGCAAGTATGCACTCCCACTCAATAAAATTTTTTTAAAGTAACAAACAACTTTTTCTACTCACCTGCGTCTGCTGTCAGGTGACCATTTATGCCTCCTTTTCTGTAAGGTAATACAGACTGGTCTAGTTCCCACCTCTCCTTGGGATATAAAAATGCCACCATTGGAGTCTTCAGGACCTAATAAGAACCATACTGATGCACAGCCAATAGGAAGTGTCTACATCACCAGGGAGAGACTTGAAGCTCAAAGAAGGACCCTCCCATTCATTAGTGCAAAAGAAAGAAGACATTGGAAGGCAGTGATAACAATTTCCATTAAAATGGGACACAATAAAAACTAAAACACTTTTTATCAGTAGAGTGGGGTGAGGTTATACCTTCTGACAATATTTTTATTCTTACCATGTACTTTCCTGTCCTGGAGAAAGCTGCATCCCCCATTTTTTGCAGGGGTGCTCCAGGGGAAAGAAGTGAGGGAAAATCTCTTCCACTTGGATATCAAAAATAAAAAAACTCACAGAGTCCCCTGCATGGCCCCACAGCATATACCTGCTCCATATAAAGAACACCCACTTATAGGCCCAACCATTCAACTATTTCATATGGCCTGTAAAATGCATGACCTTTCCTCATCTTCCGGATCCCTAACCCTACTCTGTCATAAGCTGGACTTCTCTCCTGGTATGTCCAATACATTTATGGTGGAGATCTGGCCTCACTCTAAGGTGTGTGCAGAACACTTTTTCAACAAAGGTTCTGTGTTGTCCTATGCTTTGTTGTCATCATGCATGATAGGACAAACGTTTCCTTTCTGGACCTATGTTCATCTATGCTATTTCTTTGCTGGCCAAAACCTTGCACTCATATGGTCACGTCCATGCATGCCATTCGAATGTACTGTGTACTAGAAAGACTCCTCAATGCCATTTAAATTCTGATATTGACTCGATCCTGTTTTTCACTTACCAACCTAAGAACAGTAGAACAGGCCAGATATGGGAGCATGACTTGAATGTAGATTTGTCTGCTGCAGAGTGGGATAGTATTTTCATATATTTGCATAAGGGCTCAATGAATGTGTCTACCCAAGAGAATGGGTATAAAGTACTCTCGAGATGGAATAGAAACCATCTACTACTTCACAAATTTTTCCCTAGCAATATCATCCCAATGCTGGCACTGTGCCGATACCCCAGGCTCCCTTCTACACATATGGTGGTCATGTCTCGTCATCCAACCTTTCTGGTCAAAGGTCCATAAACTATTAACCCAAATTACAACGTACACCTCAGATTTTACCAAAGTTTAATACCTCCTACATCAGTCCTGCTTACCTAAAAGGAATATTTTAAATCCCTGCATTCTGTCAATGCTGCATGAATGTGCATTCCCATGTCCTGGTGCTCCACTGAGCCCCCCAAAATCACAGAGTGGATTCACTGAGTCGGTAAAGTGGCAGAAATGGAGGAGCTTATCAGTGTAGCTCATGAGACAAACTCTAGATATAAGAAAACCTGGGCCTGCTGGCACCTTTTTGTGGAGTTTATGCAGTTCACTCAGTTAATGGCACCCTAAATTTAACGACTGGTCTCTGTGACCCGTTTCAGCCTAGGGGCTTCCGTGGTCTGGGAGAGAGGTATTGGGAGACAGTTTGGTCTCCTGCCCTTTCTTACCTCTTTCCCCTCATTACTCCACCCCTCCCCCTTTCTCCCTACCCTTCTTTTTTTTCTATCTCTCTCCTCCCATCCCCCCCCCCACCGTTTGTTTCACCTATCCTCTCCCATTCCATATCTCCTCTACTATAGCTCAGTACAACTGACCCTCCCAAGAGATCAGACATAATGACCCTGGTATACCTATCTTTTTGTGTTAATAGCTCTAGGCATGGTTTCTGATTGCTTGATTTGATTAATACTGGTATCTACTATTTCATCGGATTGCCTTTGTCTGTAGCATAAGTTCCCATGTTATCCTTTTATCCCTTATGCCCTTTGAACACATATTGACCCTGGTGTATTATAAGTAAGTGTTCTCATTATTGCTGTAACACTGATTTGGCTAAATGATGGGTGATTCTTGTATTGTCACTATTATTTGTATTCTTTTGTTTCAAAAATGTTTTTTTTTCAAAAGTTCTTGGAAAAGAAAAAGCTCCCAAAGGTGTTAAATCTTCCCAAATCTGTTCAAAGCTAAAGAAACAAAATATTGGTGTTAAAGTTTGTTTTTACAGAAAAGGTTTGTAATTTTCTTGAAATTATATAAAAATTTTGTTTTGTAGCTGCTTTAAATACAAATGAGCTTTTTTTGAAACAGAAACTCTCTAAAATAAGATATGCATCTAACAATTGACTTCTGCATACCACAACCAGTATGAATTTCTGAATAATTGTATATAGACATTCCATAGACGTCTCATGACATTAGAACATAAAAATAGGCATTGTTGAATGTTTTCTTTTTCGTCTTGTTCACATGAAGTGATGCAAGATGTATTCTGATTAGTGTATACTTTAATGGATCATATACAAGGAGTCCACCTTTCACATTGTAGCCATTAATTTTGCCACAGTATTATGGAAAAAGCAGGTACGGTCTCTCTGTGCTGATTGAAAAGTGATGAATTGTTTTCATGAGGAAAAAAAACACATTGTTTTCTTTAGCACAGCAGGATATTATGTTTGCAAGATTCAGCAGTGAAATATTATGCATATCTACTACTGGCTTTCTGCCAGAAATTCAGAAAGCCAAGCAGAATCTGGATCTTACAGCACAAGTCTACTTTTTTTTTTATAAAAAGACTAGCGATGATAAAAATAAAAGAAACAGTTTTCGCTACAATACTCACCTCCTCTTCTGTGCTGTCTTTTTTTTCCAATTCAGTGTCAGCCCTTTTGCAGTTGAATGACTGTCAGCATTTTTCTGCTCACTTCCTGGAGTGCCAGGTGAAATGGACCCAGAGGGGAAAAGATCACCATGGCATCCTGCGCTCACAGTACAATGAAGCACAGAATGGTGTTGATGACATCTATGACACACTCTGCATCACTGAGGACCACCCAGCCCAGAGAAGAGGCAAAGAGGAACAGGATGCAGCATGTCACGTGACAAGCCTGAAGTTTTCTGAAAAAAAGAAAGTATACAAAGAAAAAAAAAAATTAAATGTAGGAGGGAGTTAGTTGTGCTTAGCTGAACATTAGGCAGATGTAAGAAATACACCCAAATAATGTAGTTGTGTGTTTAATATAAAATAATTACATTTTTAAATGTTACTGCTATAACCTGAATTTGTTTCACATTGGCTTTCACTAATTTCCTGCACAGCAAGAATAAATCTATGAGAGGGAGGGCCACCACTAGTAGCCATGAGACTCTAATGCAGAGCACATTTATTGACAACAAATAAGCTGAAAGGAGTAGTGAGTAATGTGAGGCAAAGTCCATGAGCACAGCGGAGGACCAAGGTCACTGATACTCGTGTGGGCTGGGTGCAGCATGGTGTGGCAGGCAGTGAACTGTCAGAGTCCAAGTTCAACAAAAATTAGTACATTGTAGAAGCTCAGCAATATACACAGACAGGCCTGGCAGGGAGGCAACCCACTTAAAGACACTTGCAGAGCAACAGTTGTCTGGATGCCCGGTGGAGCTGACAGCATCTATCAAGAAGAGTGGAATGTGGGTTGGCCGGTCCGTACCCAAAAGTGGAGGCTTCCTGGAAGGTTGATGTAGTCCCTACATTCCCCTATTCCTCCAGAACCTTTCTCTGATGCTAAGAATTGTCCCTGCTACATGGGAATCATATCCTGTCCCTACACTAACCAAGCCAGGGTCTTGAAGTGGTCCTAAAGGCTCAAGGTTTTTTACCTTCATGCATTTTGGGCCCTCTGTGGACTCTGCCTCCTCATTGACTCCTGTTGCTGTCAATCACAGCCACTGAGCCAATCAGGAGCCAGAGAGGGCATGGCCAAGCCATGGTTCTATGTGTGAATGGACATGCAGAGCTGCAGCTTGGGAGCAAGCCTCCATTGTTACGTGTAAGCTTCTTGCTCTGGGGCACTCATTAGGAGGGAGGGGCTAGGAGCGCCGGCGAGGGACAAGAAAAGAGGAGGATTGGGGTTGCTCTTTGCAAATCCTCTGTAAAGAGCAGGTAAGTATAACATATTTGTTATTTTTTTTAAAAGGAGACTTTATTATCACTTTAAATAGACTTTGCCTGACCCAAGATGGCAGCAAAGTCACATGATGTGCCAGCATCCAATCAGCTTCCTCCCTGTGACCAAGGGAACCATAAAGGAACTAAGTTCCTCTTGACTTCCCTGCTCATCTGCAATGCCACTACTGTCGAGCACCACCTGCAGTGGAGACAATAGTTTGCACCTGCCTACACTCGAACTTGATGGTGAACATGGAAGTACACTAGTTCCAGAGCTCTGTCTCTTCCACCCCATCCTAACAGCAATCCTGTGGACCTCTCTTACTATTTTGACCCTAGCATAGCAGCATTCACCCTCAGGATCTCAAGACAAGTTTTACAATGGTAGAATTCAGCTAGGTCTGCTAAAGATCTGGACACAATTGCTTCCCTGGGCACAAAGTCAGAAACAGCATCAGTACCTCTGCAATCACCAGGCTCCCCTGTGGACCCACAACCTGAGGAGGCGAGTAACCAAATGACTCAGAAAGAGTCCATTCTCCTAAAAATTATAAATATCGCTTGTGATTACAAGGCCTCATTAGCCTCACAGGTAGCCATTTTCTTTTTGAAACATATTAGACAAAAATTAAGGGTAAGGAAAACAGCAACAGAGTAAAATGTGACCAGAAGACACATTATGCCCAATAGCCACCATAGCTAGAGAATCTGTACATCTGTACATGATACGATTACTTCCCCCCCTTTTGCTTACATTTGACTTATCAGACTTCCTTGATGGGTAAGGCATATTGTTATGTTGTCACTGTCTACTGTCCGTCGGCATGCTATAGATAAGAAAGGGAAGAATAGTGCTGTTCACAGGTATATGTAGTACATCTACTAGATAAAGTAGGGTATAGGCACACATAGAGAAGGCTGGCCAGTCATTATGGGCATTAAATTAAGTAAGGGAATGAAGGGTAAGATACCCTCAAAAATGCCCAGCGCAAAAGGAGCGCTATATATGAACCTATATGAGCCCCAAGATTAATGGTTAAAGTGGACAGTGATCTACAATGGGTAACTGGGTTATCAAAGTCCACAGGGACTAAGAATCATGCAGTGTAAACAGCTAGAGAAACAGCTATCTATGGGAGAAGGATGGATCAAGGGTGACAATTAACACTAGACAGAAAGGGACATTTTGATGTTAAGTTGTGGGATGAATTTGGGGTCAGGCACTACAACTAGTAAAGTCAAGAAACAGAGAAATGAGAGTTAAAACAGAATACTTTATATGTTGTCAGAGAGGGAAGATGGGATGAGCACTATGGCTACCCGTCTGATCATATTAGGTACAGTATGTGAAGTATGGCATTACAATACATTGAATGCAAAGGATATCAGAACAAAATAAGGAAAGCAGAAGTGAAGCAAGGAAATATTAAAAGAGTTAAGTGAGAGAATGATATGCATGTCTTGTGTACAAATGGGTGTGTGAATGCTGGGACCTTTAGTTCTATCTCTTTTGTGTGTCATGTATGCAGATGTGCCCCCCTCCTTTGCGCTCTCATGAAAGAATGTAGCTGGGATGAGAGGTCAGTGATAAGCTGGAAGGACATCATGCCAATTTCAGTTTTTTAGACAAAACATTAACGGTTAACGAATCTAATGATAAACAATGTGATCACAATTATTTTTGAATCTATTTTCCAAACATGGTAAAGCAAAGGTTACATTTAGCTGTGTATTACACAAATTTAATATCCTTTGATAGTGGAAACAGTGCATTTAAAAAAGGGATAATAATGAGTATTCATTTCTCATATGAGTTTAACAATTTTATTAATAATATAGATATGTTGAAACTGGTTTAGACAATCTTTGGTTGGAAATTAAGTCCAGGTTAATGGGGAAATGTGTAATGAATGGGATTAGTTTAGATTAAGATAACAATTTAGAAATTTTACATTTATACAATAAGCCCTTATTGAGAGAAAAAAAAAAGATTAAGATGACGTTGTTAACCTCCCTGGCGGTATTCTGGCTCGGGGTGGAATATCAGAACCAAAAGCGGTAAGCCCGAGCCAGACTTGGGATTGCATCACAGGATCCAGGATGAGTATGCTTACCTTATCCGTTGGATCCAGCGATGTCCCCCCGCTGTGCGAGCGGCTCGTCCTTCGCTCGATCTTTTACGGAGCCGAGCTCCGTTCCCTGCGAGCATTGCTATGCACGGGGACGGAGAACGGCACCAAATTCAAAAAGTGAAACGCACACATTACATACAGTATAATGTAATCTTATTACATTGCTGTATGAAATTATTTCACATCCCTTTTGTCCCTAGTGTTCTGTCCCGTGCCCTGCATGCAGTTTTATATTATAAAAACTGTTCTTTCCGCCTGGAGATTGTCCATAGCAACCAAAACTGTCCCTTTACATCAAAAGTGGTTTTAGACCAGCTAGAAAACAGTGATAATAAATTAGAATCACTCGCAGAATTGAGGGATAGCGATTTGTGAGGAGAGCCGTCATCAAATACTGAAAAGTAATGACAGTGACAATTCTGCAACTGAGCAAATTTCAGTGTTTTTGAGTTGATTACATTATTGGATAATTTTTATTATTATTATCTTATTATTTGGTATAATTATATATAGTTATTTATTATATTTTAATTTATGATTTTGTTTTCCAAATTTTATCATACCCGGGATATCTACTAGACTCTGGTTTGGACAGATTTAAGTGAGTTATTCCTAAGAATTACAGGCCTACCATATAAAATGCCAAATTTCCATGAAAAATAATTGTACCGCTTTAAACATCAAAATCTGAAATAATCAGGGAGGTTGGAATACAGCTACCATAATATTTAACAAAGCCAAGATGGATGGGATACATAAGAAGTTTTCCTACAAAAATGAAATCCTAAGGTCTGATAATAATTTGATGAGCGGTCCATGATGTGAGAGTAATAATACAGGGGGCTGCACATACATGGGTTCTTCCAAAGAAGTGGGGTTCTTTAAATAAGTGGCACATCTGCTCTTGCACTTCAGCGATTTGCGCAAAGCAATCCACAGCAGATTACAGGTGAACTCATTCCCAAATGATCTCACCGTCCTCTCTGAAACATGCACTCTTTATCTCTCCTCCTTTTCACAATTACAGCCTCTCTCCTCAAACTCACATTTCTTCACCCCTCTTCTCCACCCCACAATCTGTACATATCACCCTCACTTCTCCCCTCTCCCTACTTCTGCACTCATCACCTCTTTCTAACTCTAAGCCCACTTGTTAACAAACCTCCCAAGATGCTGAAGCATATCCCCTCATACAAATCGTATTCTCATATTACCTCCCTTACTTTTCTGCTTCTCCTAACCACTGAATATATTTCCCCAAACCCTGGGCCTCCCTTTTTTGATTATACCCAACACACTCATCACCATCACCCTACACCCTCTGGCAGTAGTCGCAATCTACACAATTTAGTCTCCATTCCTCTTCTTACCAATGCCAGTCTCCCCCTCTCCTGCGCCCTCTGGAACGCTCGCTCTGTCTATAACAAACTCACCGCTGTTCATGACCTCTTTGTCACTAAATCCTTTAATCTACTTGCTCATACCGAAACATGGCTCCACAAATCTGATACCCCTTATCCTGCTTCCCTCTCCCAGGGTGGCCTTCACTGGACCCACTCCCCTAGGCCTAATGGACACAAGGGAGGTGGAGTGGGATTCCTCCTATCCCCCAATGCACCTTCCAGGTTATTCAATCCCCTCCCTCTCTTTCCCTCTCATTATTTGAAGCTCACTGTATACGTCTATTCTCTGCAACTTCTCTAAGAATTGCTGTGATCTACCGTCCCCCTGGACCATTATCGACTTTCCTTGATGAGTTTTCTGCCTGGCTACCCTACTTTCTCTCTTTGGAAATTCCCACAATCCTTCTCTGTGATTTCAACATCCCTGTTAATACAAACACTCCTGCTACTTCTAAACTTCTTAGTCTAACCTCTTCATTTGACCTGATGCAATGGATACAGGCTCCTACTCACTCGGTATTCTCCTACCTATGCGCTCCATGCAACTTCTCAAACAATCCTTTTCCTCTTTCCGATCACCACCTTACTAGTTTCTCTCACTCCCTGTCTTCCACCACCTTTACCTCCAATTGCCTAACCATCACCCGTACAAAGTTTTGCAACTTGAACCCTTCTCTCCTCTATTCTGCTACTGACCACCTCTATGACAAAATCTCTCCCCTGTCCTGCTCCAACCAAGCCACTTCCATCTACAATAAACCCCTGTCCTTCACCCTGGACAAGCTCGCTCCCCTCACTACACACCTCAACCTTTACAACCCTGGAAAACAGATGACACTAAACTTCTCAAAAAACTTAGTCACGCTCTTGAGCGTCTGTGGCACAAGACTAAGTCTCTCAAAGACTTCAACCAATACAAATCTGCCCTCCAGAAATACTATTCTTTCCTCCACACTGCTAAGCAGACCTATTTTACAGCTCTTATTAACACCTTCTCATCCAGTCCCAGGAAACTTTTCTCTACCTTCAACTCTCTACTTCGTCCTCCACAGCCTCCACCCACTGACTCACTCACTGCCCAGGAGATTACTAAACACTTCAAAAACATGATTGATACAATCTGTGATGAAATCTCCACTCTACAGGTGCCTCCCCCAGTTAAGACCCCATATCCACAAATACAATTGGCACTCCCCTTATTCAAATGTTCTATGACAGACAAAGTTGCTAAGCTCCTTTCTAACACGCATGCGCCGTAGACAGCGGCGTGCAGGTGCACTGAGCGGGCCGCTGTCAAAGGCGATATGCCGCGAGTGGCGGCTCCCGTGCGCATGCGCGGGAGTGACGTCATCGCGGCTTCGTCGAATGACAGCGGCGGAGCATCGAGACCCACCGAGAAGATGGATGCTCTGGACTACAGGGGACAGTGGTGACATCGCTGGCTCCTGTGTCAGGTAAGTGACACATAATGCACTACTATGCGATGCATAGTAGTCCATTATGCTTTACCTTTGCAGGGAATCAAAGGGGAAGTAAACCCATCAGGGTTTACTTCCTCTTTAACAACCTATGTCCTATCTTGTTTCTCCTCTTTTCCTCTAAACTCCTTGAACAACTGGTTTACAACCAACTGAGTGACCACCTCATTAATAATAACCTTCTCGATCCCCTTCAATCTGGATTTCATCCTCAACACTCCACAGAAACTGCTCTTTTAAAACTCAAAAATTACTTACTAACTGCAAAAACCAACGGACACTATTCTGTACTCCTACTTCTGGATCTTTCAGCTGCCTTTGACACAGTTGACCACCCCCTCCTCCTCAAAAACTTTACTCCTTTGGTCTCTGTGACCGTGCTCTTCAGTGACTCTCATCCTACCTATCCCAACGCACCTTCAGTGTCACTTACAATTCTACTTCCTCCACTCCTCTTCCCTTCTCTGTCGGGGTTCCCCAAGGTTCTGTTCTTGGACCTCTTTTATTTTCAATCTACACCTCTGCCCTGGGTCAGCTGATTGCCTCTTATGGCTTTCAATATCATTTCTACGCTGACGACACACAAATCTATCTCTCCACCCCTCAACTCACTCCATCAGTCTCTTCCTTTTCCTCAAACTCAACTTGTCCAAAACTGAGCTTATAAAATTTCCTCCCCCATGTGCCTCTTCCCCTGACTTCTCTGTCAAGAGCAATGGTACAACCATCCACCCATCACCACATGACAAGGTTCTAGGTGTTATTCTAGACCAGTGATGGTGAACCTTGGCACCCCAGATGTTTTGGAACTACATTTCCCATGATGCTCAACTACACTGCAGAGTGCAAGAGCATCATGGGAAATGTAGTTCCAAAACATCTGGAGTGCCAAGGTTCGCCATCACTGTCCTAGACTTTGAACTCTCCTTTCGGCCCCATATCCAATCACTTTCCAAAACTTGCCACCTCAACCTCTGCAAAAAATCTCCAAGCTACGTCCCTTTCTAACCAAGGAAACCACAAAGCTCCTGATTCACTCCCTGGTTATCTCTCGCCTTGACTACTGAAACTCCCTCCTCATTGGCTTACCTTTAAATAGACTATCTCCCATTCAGTCCATCATGAATGTTGCTGCCAGACTCATCCCCCTTACAAACCGCTCAGTGTCTGCTACCCCTCTCTGCCAATCCCTCCATTGGCTGCCACTTGCCCAATGGATTAAATTCAAAATACTAACATTAAGTTACAAAGCCATCCACAACTACATCACTAGCTTAGTCTCAAAATACCAACCTAATCGCCCTCTTCGTTCCTCCCAAGACCTCCTGCTCTCTAGCTCCCTCATCACCTCCTCCCATATCCGCCTCCTGGACCTCTCCCGAGCTTCGCCCATCCTATGGAATTCGCTACCCCAATCTGTCAAACTGTCTCCAAATTTATCCACTTTTAGGCGATCCCTGAAAACATTCCTCTTCAGAGAAGCCTATCCTGCCTTCATCTAAGAACTGCACTATTTTCTCCATTAGCTCATCCCCCACAGCTATTACCCTTTTGTATAACTTAACCCTCCCTCCTAGATTGTAAGCTCTAACGAGCAGGGCCCTCTGATCCCCCCCTGTATTGAATTGTACTGTCTGCCCTAATGTTGTAAAGCGCTGCGTAAACTGTTGTCGCTATATAAATCCTGTATAATAATAATAATAAATAATAAATAGCATTTAAATATAACAGACCCATCACATAAAGTCTACACACCCTGTTAGGATAGATGCCACCTGCAGCCAGTTGTTTTATATGGCTGAGTGCTTTCTGGTCTATCATACAGATTGTTGGTCCTTTTGTATTTATTTTTGAAATCCAAAGCAAAATTTGTGAATTGTGAAATGATGTGCCCCTTTCCTAGTGCAGTGGTATAAGCAGAAGCATATTTTGGATTTATTGGACATATTTGCATGACTGCAGGGTATTGTTATCATTTATTATAATATTGCCAGGAAAAAGTTGTCTTTTTGAAACTGGAGTTCTTACAAAAACAGCATGATAGAAAACAAGCCATTGTAATATATTTATGCAAGCTGGACCCAGTAATGAAGGGTCCACCCCAATATATCAGATCTGTAGCTTTATGCAAAGGTGCTATTAGACAAAGGTATACATTATTTTGGTCAAATATTAAATTTTTAATTGTCCCACATTCTGCGCAGCAAATATACAGCTAACTAAATGCTTGTCTAATGAAAGGTTTAAAATGTGAGTTTGTTTATGTACAAATCTAACAATGAAAAATGTGTACATTTGAATCCAGCCACCTTATTGCCTCTATTGGAGGAGCCTGGAGACAAAGAAAAAACACATTTGTTCAATTGTTGACGTGGGAATCAGCTGCTGTCAGCCCAGTGCAGGACACACTCCCTGAAGACCCAGATATTACATTTTTGTAGATTTGGTCCCAGTTTTATAATGAGGATGGTAATACCCATACTGAGTATGCAGTTTATCACCCAGAATGATACTCTGTATTTAGAGTCATTGGATTCTTTTTCCCCAGGCGACTAATGATGCTGCATTTACAGCCCCGGACACTTGCTGGGTCTGTGAAACTCACAGATTACACCCTAGTTCTGGCTCAGTATAGCTGGGATTAATAATTCAACTTTAAGGACCCCAGAATGAGAAGAACAAGTGGTCCATAGGGGGCAACTTCTTATGAAACAGGACTTTGGAAAAGGTGATCATTTATGTCTGCCAGACAATCTTTTCCCTCCAGCTTGACACGTGGACCTTGTCATCAGTCACAAGCAGTTATGGCTGCCTTAGTAAATGAGCATGGGATAGAGCCAGGGTTCACCACCATTGTTTTTATAACATACCACTTTTTGTTTTACCTGTTACCAAAGGTGTTACCAAAAGCTGAACATCCCTTCCAGAGATTACAAAAAGATATATCCAGATACCCAAGTCAATGCATTTTGTCTGCATGGACATGTTTTCTGGATGTCCAGTGGCAAATGCTACTGCAAAGGCCACAGTAAAAAGTGTTATCAGAAGTAGTTTGTAAGTACAGAGAGCAACAGAAGAAATCATTTTTATAGGAGAGTTCTTACTAGAAATGTTGAGGTTTTATTTTTACACCCCCTACTGTCTACAATGTAGCGGACAAAGTAGAGTAAGAAACTAGAAAACTTTTGCCTGAATATTTTCTTATATTTTATCAAGCCACTAAGGGGATGTTGGACTCTCTCCCTATGGGATTTTGTTTGGGAGTGTGTTACTCACTTGCTTGTATTTTATTTCAGCAGCTGAAGTCCTCCATTTGGATCTCACAGAGAATGTTGCTGATCTTTTAAGGTTTTTAACAAACTAATTTACGTGTTTTCTCCCCAATTCCAGATCCTAAAAGTTTGGAAGGATCTAAAACTAAAGCCAGGTTACTTGTGGATTGTTAAGAGACATTTATATATAAGGGAATGTTTGGAGACTCAATACAGCATCTATTTCATGTACAGTGTTGCAAAACTTGAAGTAAAAGTCACCTGGATCTACACCAGGCACTGCAAAAATGACTAAATTAAAGAAATCTCTGTGTTTGATTTGTTTCCCTCTTGCGATCACAATCTTGGGTACTTTTTGATTCAATTACTTTAATTGTAAGGCCGCGTACACACGCGCGGACTGTTTGCCCAACCTTGTTCGTCAAACAGTTTGGGCAAACAGTCCGCTCAAAATTTGCATGAGCGGACTTGCCCACACACGAGCGGACTGTTTGACGAACAAGGTTGGGCAAACAGTTCGCTCAACTTTTGAAATGAACGGACTCGCCCACGTAAGGAGGAGGCAAATCCGCCCATTTCGAGCGCGTGTACAGGTAGGCGGGGCCCGCGAAGGAGACGTCGCGGGCTCCGCCGCCTGGAATGGGCTTAAAGGGGAACCCCAACGCCGAAAAAAATCGGCGTGGGGGTTCCCCCCAAGTCCACACCAGACCCTTGTCCGAGCACGCTACCCGGCCGGCCAGGAAGGGGGGGCGAGCGAGCGCGCCCCCCCTCCTGAGCCGTACCAGGCCGCGTGCCCTCAACATGGGGGGTGCCTTGGGGAAGGGGGGGCCGCGCGGCCCCCCCACCCCAAAGCACCTTGTCCCCATGTTGATGAGGACAAGGGCCTCTTCCCGACAACCCTGGCCGTTGGTTGTCGGGGTCTGCGGGCGGGGGGCTTATCGGAATCCGGGAGCCCCCTTTAAGAAGGGGGCCCCGGATACCGGCCCCCCACCCTATGTGAATGAGTATGGGGTACAATGTACCCCTACCCATTCACCTGTGAAATAAAGTACAAAAAAAAACACAACACAGGGGAAAAAAATATTTTATTGCACAGCCGGGGGTCTTCCGTCTTCGGGGGTCTTCTCGCCGGACTCCTCCGCTATGTGTGTGTAGCTCTTTTGCTAGCGGAGGAGTCCGGCTTTCTTCCTCCCCGCCGCCGGCCTCTTCTCCCGACTTCGGGGGTCTTGTCCCCCTCTTCGGTTCTTCTGCCGGGCCACCGCGCCTGGTCCGGTGGCCCGGTCTTCTGTCGCCGTCTTCCGTTCTTCTGTCGCCGCCTTCGGTTCTTCTGCCGGGCCACCGCGCCTTCTTGTAGCTCTTTTACAGGCGGTGGCCCGGTCTTCTGTCGCCGCCGCCGCCTTCCGTTCTTGTTCTTCTTGTTCTTCTTCTTCTTCTTCTTCTCCTGGAGATGTTGACTCGACGAGCTCTCCGGCCGGAATGCCAGGGACACGCTCCGCTGCCACTTATATAGTGACAATGGGGCGGTGTCACATGGTATATGTCACATGGGTTGGTCACATGGTGACCCCGCCCCCTTACGATGTCATAGTCCCCATGTGACATCAACCCATGTGACCAACCCATGTGACATATACCATGTGACACCGCCCCATTGTCACTATATAAGTGGCAGCGGAGCGTGTCCCTGGCATTCCGGCCGGAGAGCTCGTCGAGTCAACATCTCCAGGAGAAGAAGAAGAAGAAGAAGAACAAGAAGAACAAGAACGGAAGGCGGCGGCGGCGACAGAAGACCGGGCCACCGCCTGTAAAAGAGCTACAAGAAGGCGCGGTGGCCCGGCAGAAGAACCGAAGGCGGCGACAGAAGAACGGAAGACGGCGACAGAAGACCGGGCCACCGGACCAGGCGCGGTGGCCCGGCAGAAGAACCGAAGAGGGGGACAAGACCCCCGAAGTCGGGAGAAGAGGCCGGCGGCGGGGAGGAAGAAAGCCGGACTCCTCCGCTAGCAAAAGAGCTACACACACATAGCGGAGGAGTCCGGCGAGAAGACCCCCGAAGACGGAAGACCCCCGGCTGTGCAATAAAATATTTTTTTCCCCTGTGTTGTGTTTTTTTTTGTACTTTATTTCACAGGTGAATGGGTAGGGGTACATTGTACCCCATACTCATTCACATAGGGTGGGGGGCCGGTATCCGGGGCCCCCTTCTTAAAGGGGGCTCCCGGATTCCGATAAGCCCCCCGCCCGCAGACCCCGACAACCAACGGCCAGGGTTGTCGGGAAGAGGCCCTTGTCCTCATCAACATGGGGACAAGGTGCTTTGGGGTGGGGGGGCCGCAGGGCCCCCCCTTCCCCAAGGCACCCCCCATGTTGAGGGCACGCGGCCTGGTACGGCTCAGGAGGGGGGGCGCGCTCGCTCGCCCCCCCTTCCTGGCCGGCCGGGTAGCGTGCTCGGACAAGGGTCTGGTGTGGACTTGGGGGGAACCCCCACGCCGATTTTTTTCGGCGTTGGGGTTCCCCTTTAAGCCCATTCCAGGCGGCGGAGCCCGCGACGTCTCCTTCGCGGGCCCCGCCTACCTGTACACGCGCTCGAAATGGGCGGACTTTCCGAGCGGGAACAGTCCGCTCATTTCGAAAGTACAGCGGACAGGCCCACACACGGGCGGACTGTTCGCTCAAACACAGTTTCAGCGGACAGTTTTTCGGAATTTCCGAAAGACTTTGTCCGTCCAACTGTCCGCTGAAACTGTCCGCTGAAAGCCCACACACGAGCGGACTGTCCGCCCAAACACTGTTCAGCGGACAAGGTTGGGCGAACAGTCCGCCCGTGTGTACGCGGCCTAAGGGATATATATATAAATTTGAAAAGTACTTTAGCCATGTTGAAGTCATATTTGTCTTTTGTACCTCTTCCATTTTATGTAGAATTGTCTGTGGTTACATATGATGATAAGTCAGTATTCCAACAATTCAGCTAGAAGGCCATTCTGACCACAGGAGTGTACAGCCAGTACTCTGTAAATATGTCTTATCAATCATTTGTTTTTCACAATGAAAAGTAATTTTTTAATGAAAAGGCTGCTCAGCTATTATTTTCTCCACAATGGACTTTGGCCAGGACTACCTCCACCTAAACGTGTGGAGGTTCCAGGTTAAAGGTGATAGCAGGTATGGTTAGTGATCAAAATATTGATCAAAAGAAAGGAGACTGTAAAGGAAATTTGTAGGTTCTGTATATAATTGTATTCTATTTTATATGTAATGCACACTGCCCTCACTATGCACACGGCACTAATGTTTTCAGTACATGTTTGCATTCTTTCAAGTCTTGATTAGAATTAGCCTGCCTATGTAACGCCCCTTGTTACCATAGACGTACAATTGTAATATTAATGTAATCATGTGTATAAAAACTTTCAATTGCGTCATAATAAAGCAAAACAGTTATTTTGGAAAGATGCTGAACATATCTTTTGTGTCTGTTCTCTACTGCACTAGTTATTCATTTGGAACCACTAATCAATATGAGGATAGGAGTTGCCTATCTACAAAATGTCCGACTCACAATCAATGTAGAAGCGTAAGATATCAATACACACATACAGTATACACATATTTGTACACAGGATTTGTATACACACATTCACCCTTAACTGTAGGGCATGAAAGGCAACAGCCATATAATAGGGTATAGCATAAATTTTATAGCTAAGGTGCTTATACAATTTTTTACCACAAAAACTGTGCACAAATAAATACATTCATCACAAGTATATAACCATATAGTGCAAAGTATCAATATATCAATATATAGTGCAAAATATCAGACACCAGAACGTTTATGACAATAGTCCCCAAAATCCTCTTCACAATTTAATCATTTAAATCCCATGTGCGCAAATTCACATCCGTGCTTTAGGAACCTTTTCACCACTTTGTAAACCACCACTACCTTCTGAAATGGGCAATCACCAGAAACTAGAAAAAACTTCGCCTTTGGTAGATATTGGGATAACCACTCCACTTTTATGGGTTTATCTGGTGTTTTTCCATCTAGGTTGCCAGTAGTTACTCCTCCCATCTCCACATTAGTCTTGATATCTCATAAGAAGTAAACATCCATCATTGCGCAACATGTTTTTATAAAAAAAAATTTAAATCAATAAGGTAGACATAAAATGTGCACTCACATCCCTCAGCCCGGATTAAAGTGAACAACACCCTATCGAATGCCTTCTCTACCTGCAATGGGACAATACAAGGTTGCCCCCTATCTCCCATCCTTTTTGTCCTTACCCTTGAGCCCTTCCTCTGTTGCATAATACAAAATCCTGATATTAAGGGCATCAAAGACTACAAGCTTGCAGCTTTTGCGGACGATATTCTCCTGTTCCATACTAACCCACACACAACGCTGCCAATACTACTGGAAGAATTCCAACAATTTAACTTAATTTCCAATCTCAAAATTAACTTTGCTAAATCTTTTGCCCTCAACATCTCCTTGCCATCACAATTAGTAACACAATGCAAAGAAAACGTCCCCTTCAAATGGCAAACGGACGTGATTACTTACCTAGGCATACAACTGCCAGCCAAGTTGAAAGACCTATATTCAAAAAACGACATACTAATCTTGAACAGACTGACAGCAGACCTCAAACAATGGGACAAACCACTCTCCTGGTTTGGCAGGGCGGCGATACTTAAAATGAATGCATTACCAAGAATACTATATATTCTACAGATAATACTGATACACATAATGCCGGTCTTCTTCAAAAATTATAGAAGTCTCTGCTCTAAATTCCTCTGGGGAGATCACAAACCCAGTATCAACCACGCCCCCCTGATGATGGCGCCCAAACACTTAGGTGGGATTGGACTCCCGGACCTGATGAACTATCTTAAAGCTGTACACTTGACCAGGATACTTGAATGGCACTTACATGTCTCCACCAAAGACTGGGTCATTTTGGAAACCTCTTACCTCTTTCACAAATCGCTTCCATGGATAGTGGACCACCAAACCCTTCTAGAAGTAAACTCACACCCACTAATCAGGCCCCAAACAGATTGAATCCAGACTTCCCCCCAGACTTCCCCCCAGGCATGACAAAGGATTTCCTCACACAGCACTGGTCAGATGAACAGATTTTGGCTCACCACTTCTATGACCAAGGAAAACCCTGCACCACATCCCAACTTGCAACACTTATGGAAAAACCCTCAACACCATCGTGGACATACTTGATGATCACACACTTTCTGGGATCCCTGGACAGAAAATCCCTTGTCACCAGACAAATAACGCAGTTTGAAAGGATTTGTATACACCCCCCCCCCCCCCCCCCAAAATCACTTGATCTCTATCACACACTCCCTCCTCTTCACAGATTGCCAGCACAACAATTCCCAGGCTTGTGAAGTGTGGGAAAAGGATCTATCTCTATCCCTAACACCAGAAGAGTGGGAAAAAATCTACATCAATATACACAAAGGATAGATCAATGTATCCACACAAGAGAATGGATACAAAATCCAATCACGCTGGTACCGCACAACTGCTATATTACACAAATTGACAAATGAACAACATGGCTCCCTGTTCCACATTTGGTGGGACTGCCCTTGTATCCAAATTTTTTGGGTAGACGTACATTGCATCACTTCCCATGTTACATCCTACGATCTAGAATGAACATCTGCTCAGTTTCTTCTGCATCACTCATCCCTCTCACGCAACTCTAACCATAAATCACTGGTGATGCACATAATTAACGCAGAAAAACAAAGCATACCAATACATGAAATCCCAAAACATCCCCCTCAGTAGAATTAATAGGATTGCTGAGATGAAAGAACTAATCCACATCGCGCGAGATACCCCCAGAAAATATGCCATTAAATGGGCTTGCTGGAAACAACGTCATAATTTTCCAGTCGCAATTCGTCACATACAATCCAAAGCTCAGAACTAAAACTCATCAACCCCATGATCTAAACTGGAACTCTACTAAGTAAAGGGCCACCCCCTCCCCCAAAACACAATCAAAATTCAAAAATGATGGACCTCTGGGGAGAGTAGATAGAGATGGCCCAACCCAACTTTAGTACCTACACCCCTCTAATCTTACCCCCCCCTCTGGTTTCCTCTCTTCCTTCTCCCTTCCATCTCCCTTACCCATGCCTTTTACCCCACTCATCACACCATGAGCTCTCCTTCTCTTACTGACCACCCACATCCCCCCCCCCCGATATTCTCCCTCCTTTTTTTCTTTTTTTCTCCCTCCTATCCTTTTACTTTTTTAGTTGTAGCCCCCTCTCCACAGATCTGAAACCATATGACCTTGTGACAACACACCCCACATAATTCACCTTAGACTTCCCTGAAACATAGCTAACCTACCTTGATAAACACAAGAGACTTCCACTGGGTGAGAAGCACAGCAAGCCGTCCGAGACACTCACGCCATGACTGACTCCCCCAAATTTACGAAATATAATATCATCCATCACTCCTAATTAATGTAAAAAAATTAACAACACTGATGGCACTTGTAACTGTCACCCCCACCTGCAACAAAGGACTCTCCTTAAAATGGTCGTAATAGTGGGACAAAGTTTATTTTTTCTTTCTTTTTTCTTTCTTGTTGTTTTTTAAATTTTTTGTGGGGTCAATTGGAAAATGAATGTACCTATGCTACCTTATTCTTTGCTTAATGTACAGTTCATGCCTGATATTTCTGTACAATATCACATGTTAATCTTGTGCACTCACAATCGCTGACGTCAATTCCTGTCCTAACCCGTACCAGATCGAGGCTTGTAGCGCACGCCAATCCCGGGAGACGAAGCTGGAAAGCCATAGGGAAGTCCCCGTGCATCAGAGGGGGGGTTACCTGGTGGCCCCACCCTCAGTTATAAAAGAGATGTCACAAAAGCATCACACAGCAGTAGCCTCCCATTGAGGCGGATCGTCCGGAGGATGAAGAGGGGAAGAAGAAGCAAGAGGAAGATGCCGGAGGAAGATGGAGAACACCGGAGGAAGAAGCAGAGGACCGGAGGAAGAAGCAGAGGAAGATGGAGGAAGAAGCGGGGAAGAAGACGGTGGAGAAAGAAGGAGATAACCGAAGGAAGACCAGAAGAAGATGGAGGAAAGAAGAAGACATTATTAATAATGGAATTGGCAAAAACCGGCTATTGTCTTTTTTACCATTTTGACACTTTTTTTGTAAAATGATAGGGGTACTTGTACTCCATTACCAATTCACACAGGGGCAGGGATCTGGGAATCCCCTTGTTAAAAGGGGCTTCCAGATTTCGATAAACATAACCCACAACCACCGGGCAAGGGTTGTGGGGTTGAGGCCCTTATCCCCATCAACACCAAAGCACCCTCCCCATGTTGAGGGCATGTGGCCTGGTACGGTTCAGGAGGGGGTATGCTCTCTCGTTCCCCCCTCTTTTCCTGTGGCCTGCCAGGTTGTGTGCTCGGATAAGGGTATGGTATGGATTTTGAGGGGGGGCCAATTTTTTTTTTTAATTTTGGTTGGGGGCTCCCTTTAATATTCATACCAGACCTAAAGAGCTTGGTAGTGGACTGCGGGGAATCCCATGCTCTTTTTTTCAATTATTTTTATCTATATTGCCGAGACCCGACAATTCATTACAGCCACGATCAGTTTTCAAATGACAATTTTTCCTTTAGAAATGTAATTTTGTGTGGTACTGTTCTAAACACGGGAAAAATGTGCCACTTTACAGGCATACTATAGACACCCCCCAGGCATGATATTTAAAGGAAATTTTCATTTTTATTGTTTCACTGGGGCAGGACCGGTCCCCAAACACTTTTTATGACAATAACTTGCATATAACCTTTAAAATAAACACTTGATTTTTCTTGTTAATGTCCCAGAGACTTTAATGGTGTTCGTGTATTCTGAATTTTTTGCCTGTTTGGTATGTTTTGGTGCGAACCGACCCGGGGGGGTGTGAGGTCCATCCCTAGTCTGTAGTTCCCAGGGTTATAGCTTGGTCCTTTCTTAAATATTACTTATTAATGTTAAGTTTTTCAAGTCTATTCCTAATTCTATCCTCTGTTAGCTATGAGGGTGCTTCCTGTGATGTGTCATTATGAGGAAAAACATTGTAGTCTTGGTTACTGAATCCCCCCATTTCCCTTGTGAAGACTGAGACATAGGTTTATGTAAGAGTGCTTCCCATGGATCTTTCCATAAATTTACATGGAGAACTGTATCAACCAATGTGTATACCCTAATACATAACCTCAGCACTTTGGGATAGGTCCACCATATGAGTGTTATATCGCCAAATCTGGGCAACCTCGAAAAAAGTTGGATGGGTATGATGGTAGACATTTCATAATCCTATCTGGATTGAGAGACAACTTTAAAATAATTTTCTAGAGCAAGGATATTGCGGGAGGATTTAAACAAGGCCTCCCATATTTTATGCCAGTCTTCAGGAAATGGAGCAAAACTAAGGTCTGTCGCAATATGGAGGGGGTTCAGATCCAATATTATTCAACATAGAAGAGTATAAGAAAGAGATCAGATCCTGAGTTGTAGGACGGGTTCAACATCTGGTCTCGAAGACGGTTGACAGTAATGGGTGCACATGATGTTTGGTTAGGGACTCCATAAAGTGACAAATTTGAATATATCAAAAACATTACGAAAAAGGGAATCTCATAAGAATTGCATAGGTATTGGAATGAACAGATTCCCCTAGCAGTAAGCAAATAACAGACCATGGCAAGGCCCTTATGCTTCCACCACTGAAAACTTTGGATATTCTGCAACCCGGGTGGGAACAGGGGACAGTTGAACAGTGGTAAAAGTGGGACTTGCGGAGATATCAAACGTGCAGAATATTTTATTGGATCCCAGAAAGTAAAGGTATGAGGCAGAATTGGATTTAAAATTTGGGGCGAAGCGCAGGAGGGATCCAATGTATGGAGTAAAGAGGAATCGGATCAGAATTCAAAATATCGATGAGAGGCCATGAAGGTGCTGATTTGTCTCCCCTAATTTTTGGAGTATACAGAAGAGATGTGTTAACTCGTGATCTGGTACTACTCCAGATAAAGTTTAAGAAAAGTTTTGTTGTAGAATGCGAAGGACATAAGGGAGAACAGGAATGGGAAGGATTCTAAATGGATATACAGTAGTATATTGGGAAATAGAGACATTTTGATAGCATGAATACGACCCATCCATGAAATTTAGGGGGTATCCCAGGTATCTAACAGCCATTTTGGGGAAGATATAACAGGGGGGAAATTAGCTGAATATAAGCAGTGTAATGCCACATACACACGACCAGACTTTTTAACAGCAAAGGTCCAACAGAATGAATCCGTCAGACAATTTGATCATGCGTGGGCTCCATCAGACCTTTGGTGTCCAAAAATCTGATGGGCTTTAGAAATAGAACGTTTCACATTTTTTGCCAGAACTTTGCTGGCCCCAGTTCCTATTGAGAAATTGCTCATGTGTATGCTAGTCCAACAGACAAAAACCGATGCTAGGGCAGCTATTGGCTACTGGCTATGAACTTCCCTATTCTAGCCTGGTTGTACGTAATCACGTTTGAACCCTTAGGACTTTGCTGTGATTGTGTGTGGCCAAGTCCGTTCATTCGGAAAGTCAGTCGGAACTCCGCAGAAAGTCCATTGGGAAGACCGTTGGACCTAGTCCGTCGAAAAGTCTGGTGTACGCCGCATAAGAAAAAGTAAGACGAACCCCTAGGTACAGTAGCGAGGGTGTCCACTGAAAAGGAAATTGTGCTAGCAAAGAATCATAAAAGCATCAGATAAGAACACGTTAAAAGGCTTGTGATTTGGATGGATTGATATGAAGCCCCGATATAGATACAACGTTACCCATGAGAGAGAAAAGGTTTGGTAAGGTAGTGTGTGGAGAGGAAATGTATAAGGTCATTTCATCTGCAAACAAAGCCAACTTGTGGATTATGCTTGCCAATTTCTCCCTTTGAATGTTCATGTTAGCACGTATATGGGCCACTAAGGGTTCTAGTGCGATGATAAACAATCAAGTGGACAGGGGCAGCCATGCCTCATGCCCCTAGAGATGGAAAATGAGGAGGACTCATAGCCCATATATTTCATGGAGGCTGAGGTGGTGCTATATGGGGAGTCAAACCAAGACAGGAATCAATCACCCTCTGTTATGCAACACCGCTCGCAGATAAGTTCAAGAAAGCATATCAAAAGTTTTGTCGAGGTCAAGAGAGCAGCATAAGCTCTAGAGATCTCTGGCATGCATAGTGGGTGAGAAGAATCATGTTGAATATTATGCACTGCCTGGCATAAAGGGATGAAACCCACTTGGTCTTTATGGATTACGGCATGAATGATCTTATTTAGTTGAGATGCAAGAATTTTACTCAGTAATTTAAGATCAATGTTCAGTAAAAATATCAAAAAGTTAGTCCAAGATTGTGTGTCCTGACCTGGTTTGGGTATCATCACTATGGTGGCTCATAACATGCTAGGGATAAGGCTGTCACCATCTCAGGGACTGTTGAACATAGTGGTGAGAGGTGGCACAACTTTAACCGGAACTTTCTTATAAAAGAGAGCTGTAAAACCATTTGGGACCAGGCATTTGTAAGCCTTCAAATCTTTAATAGCCTAATATACCTCTAGTTTCAATATTGGTGCATCCAAGGCATCTGTGCTTCCTTTAAATTTGGAAGGGAGGATTCAGCTAGAAAGCTAACAATATCTATAGTGGGTCGGGCAATGGGGGATCTATAAAGAATATGATGACTGTTAATCCTAAATAAGATGATTCAGAGAACAGACTAAGGTGCAAAAATCTGCAGTTTGCAGGGTTCCTGAAAAGACCATAGAGTGAGCCCACCACACACCACCTCAAGCCCCACCTCAAGATGCAACTCACAAATTCCTAATCACAAAAAATCCTTAACTTTCGGGATTATGTTGCCATCCTTATGCATGTTGTGAAGAGCATCTATCAGTTGAAATGTTTTTTTTCACAGTTCTGTCCCCTATGGGACAAAGTACACATAATATTTTGTCCAATGTTTCTAAATGCTTTCTAACACTAGTTATAAGGTCCAGTCTTTCTTCACCCCTCTGCCACTGACAATTTGACAACAGCTATAAAGATGTTGGCATATTCATATTGTAGCTTGTGTCGACTATGAGCATTTACAGAGACAAGCAACGGCAAGATGAATGCAGAAGGAGGGGAGAAATGTCAGCCTCTGCATTCCTTTTGCCACTGTTTGTCTGTGGAAAGTGCTTACAGCCGAGACAAGCTGCAGCTATAAATTAGCTGTCTTCTTCATAGCTATTATTGGATTGGCCACTGCAAGAGGGCAGGGGACAGGTCAAACTAGGGCTAGAATCACTTATAAAATTGAGACAAAGTTCAACATTGTCCCATAGGGCACAAAACTGAACAAATAATAATTATAGACTTTCCCTTCAATGGCAATATAGCTGGAATTCTCTACAGATGCATGTGGGGTTTTGTGCTTGTCATTGTTTTAAGTTTTAGGAAAACTGTTTTATCCCTTGCATTGTTTTTGCTTTGCCATGGAATAACGCTGTATACACATGTCCTGTAACTTTTTTTACTATATTCTCAATATTCTCAATATGTATGATAATGCAAAGATTATCTCCTGGAATACAAAGGCTTGAACTCCAAATGTAATTCCCTAAAGAAACATAAATTGTATATTATGTGCTTACAGGAAACTCACGGGTTCTAAAATCCTAATATAAATTTGCGGGTTCTAAAATCCTTTGTGCTGGATAGACAAACCTTTAATGCCACCCACACTTCATACTCCAGAGGCATCTCAAAACAGACCAGGAAGGATTTTATGTTATTTTTAACCACTTCAGCCTCTGAAAATTTTACCCCCTTCCTGACCAGAGCACTTTTTACAATTTGGCACTGCATTGCTTTAGCTGACAATTGCGTGGTCATGCAATGCAGAACCCAAATGAAATTTGTGTCCTTTTTTCCCACAAATAGACCTTTCTTTTGCTGGTATTTGTGTGTTCCCTCAGTGTGTTCTAACTGTATGGGGATAGGACTGATTAAGAGAGGAGACATATCGCTGTTTCTACTTACTAGGAACAAACGCCATGTCTCCTCTCCTCTGATAGCACATGAGTTTGTGTGTTTACGCACACAAATCCCTGTACTGGAGATCATGCATGCGATTGCACCAGGCCAGCGGCGATCGTGATGCCGGCCACATGCATCAAGTCCCACATTGTGCGGTGGTGTGTGCGCACCCTCTGGTGGCTGAAAAGGGGAAGGATGTACCCATACAGGGTTTCACCCAGGAGAGCCATTCTGTTGCAGTATATCTGTGTGAGCTGGTTGGGAACCAGTTAAAATAGAGATAGCAGGCAGAAAGTTAACCCTAGTAAATATACATGTCTCTTTCCCCTTTTAATGGACCCTACTGAACAAAATAACTTTATAGGTGCATGACTAATGCTCCAGATTCTGTAAGAGATCCCTTGGGAGGTTCAGGTATAAAAGAGGAGGGAACTTGGGACTTTAAATGAGGCAATGACTTGATAAGTGTAATTTGATATAAGTTTATTAGTATGTTGGCATATGGCTGGATATACAAACATAGCATAGACATATAGCACATAAACAGGTTATTTCATATATAAGCACTGTATAGCATGGATCGCCATATTAACATCCATATGCACACACACAAAGGTTAGGCAGCACAATCAACTTTGCAGTACACAACAGTTTAGGATATAGATTAGTACCAGATGTGTGGAAGTATGTATGAAAATGAATGACATTGATTAGAATAAAATACTTATATATAGAGATTGGGTCCTTAAAAAGCATGCAGCTACATCCTAAATTCCCGATGCATTTTGTGCATTACAACACTTCTTCGGGGGCAGATGTTAAGGAATATCTGCAAAAGACACAGTATAAGTGTATCTAGTTTTAAAACAACATTTTATAAGAAACAGGGTTCCTGATCCTAAATACTTACATACAGCCAAAGGCAAAAAATATACACAAATTTTATTGGCGGTTTCTGCCTTCCAAAGTTGCATATATATATTTTTTGCCTTTGGTTGTATGTAAGTATTTAGGATCAGGAACCCTGTTTCTTGTTATAAAATTTCGTTTTAAAACTAGATATACTTATACTCTGTCTTTTGAAGATATTCCTTAACATCCGCCCCTGAAGAAATGTTGTAATACACAAAACACGTCAGTGTTTAGGATGTAGCTACATGTTTTTTAAGGACCCCATCTCTATATATAACTATTGTGTTCTAATCTATTTCATGTCTATGCTATGTATTTATATTATTATTATTATTATTATAATACACGATGTATATAGCGCCAACAGTTTACACAGCGCTTTACAATGTATAGGGGGGGACAATACAATTACAGTACAATACAGCCATATGCCAACACACCAATAAACTTATATCAAATTACACTTATCAAGTCAAATTACCTCCTTTAAAGTCCCAAATTCCCTCCTCTTTTGTACCTGAATGGAGGCATATATATATATATATATATATATATATATAAAATCATATATTATTGTTATTATTATTATTATTATTCAGGATTTATATAGCGCCAACAGTTTGCGCAGCGCTTTACAATATGAGGGCAGACAGTACACTTACAATACAAATCAATACAGGAGGGATCAGAGGGCCCTGCTCGTTAGAGCTTACAATCTAGAAGGGAGGGTCAAGTTGAAACAAAAGGTAATAACTGTGGGGGATGAGCTGATGGAGAAAATGAAAATACAATTAGGTTCGGGTGGGGTAGGCTTCTCTGAAGAGAAGTGTTTTCAGGGATCATCTAAAAGCTAATAAAGTAGGAGATAAGCGGACAGATTGGGGTAAGGCATTCCATAGGATTCATATATATATATATGAATTTACATAATGCAATGTCCAGAATAGATCTAGCCTCTACACCTCTCAACACTTCCTCTAGCCCTCAGCATGAAACACTTGTCTAATGGCATCCTGCCTGGCCAATGATTTACAGTAGAGGTTCTTAAATCCAGGTTCTTAAATCCACAATGACTGAACAACTCCATAGTGGTAGAAGCATGTACCCATGGTATAACTAAATACTGTAGTAGTAATTCTAATTCATCCTCCTAAGACACTGCCTGGAACACCTTATGTGGAATATTTACTGTGTGTCAATGACAGGGATACACCAGACAAGTAAAATAACATACTGTCCCTATGGAGAAGGCTATGCTCCAAGCTGATACCATGTACACTGCTCTTCCCACACAGATAATTAAGAAAGCATGAACCCGATTTGTCAATATCACAAAGAACAAAATGTACACTGCTCTCCCAAAATTTTTACATTCAGAAATAAAGCTTGTAGATTGTCTGCTGACTTGGCCAGACCACAGTATACCCTAACATCTTTCCCACAAAGTACAGACCAATTGGACCATGTCCAAGAGAGACTCCATTCGATTCTGGCTCCCTTCACATCTTACTCCTAACAGTGCTCCTCAACTGTTCAATATTCTGCTGACCAACCATCTACTTATCTAAACAAAGCTCATCTGCCAAAACTGACACCTTGAATGAAGGAAGAATTAGATGCCCCTATTGCTATAAGTGAGAATAAATTTACAATTTCACATTTCCTTACCCACAAAACATCAAGACTGAAAGGATTCCCAGATAATTGGTAAAGTAGGTTTAAACAATGGTTCAGCCCATATTTAAAAGATACCTTTATAGCAGTACTGGAAGCAGAAATATTAACACCCTCAATGCCAAAGGCACCTATAGTACTTAGTCTATTAAAGACCCATAAGGATCCTATTAAATGTGAATCATATCACCCAATTTCATTGATTAATGTAGATGTCAAATACTGGCTAAAGTTCTTGCTATTAAGATTAATAAACTGATGTCTCAACTGATAGGTCACAACCAAACAGGATTTACACATGGTTGATTCACCAGCATAAATATCTGAAGACTTTTTTTTTTACTAGGGTTGAGCATTGGGTTCAGGACTGGGTTGGGTCATTGTTAGAAAGAAAAAAAAATGTGCAAGATGTGTATGCAGCCTAAACCACCTCATGCTACATTACTCACATTCACCGCATCCCCCTACCCTCAAACATGAAATAAAATGTAGGCATCCATTGGTTAGGTCTATTATCCATAATTAAAATGGTCTTGCTGCTGGCTAATTTTAAACTGCTACATCCTCTGCTGTATTTTCTTTTTTTATTAATTTAGAAACTCTAATGCCTTGTACACACGGAAGATCAATACACGTGGACTCTTGCATTTTGCGCTGCACTATTTATATTAATTGACATGTGATTAAGGTGTTTTTTGTATTGCTCCTTTTTGGTGTTCAGCTTGCAATTTTGTTTATCGTATTATTCATGTGTGCGCTGATTGTTTTTCTTTTTTAAATATTACCTTGTACACACGGTCGGACATTCCGACCACAAAATCCATCAGATTTTTTCCAATGGATTTTGTCTGAAACTTGTGTTGCATACACACGGTCGGACAAAGTTGTCGGAAAATCCGATGGTTTGAAACGTGATGACATTCGTTCATTACGATAGGACTACGTTGAGGCTAGTAGCCAATAGCTTTGGTCTCGTAATATAATCTGAGCCTGCGTGGCATTTTGTCCGATCGTAATTCTCTACAAGCGATCGGAAAAAATACGATTGGATTTTTTTGTCAGAAAATTTGAGATCCTGCTCTCAAATTTTTTCCGGCGGAATTTCCAATGGAAAAAGTCCAATAGAGCCCACACACAATCGGATTTTCCGACAATATAATCTGATCGGACCTTTTCCGTCAGAATTTCCGACCGTGTGTACAAGGCATGAATGTGATCACTTATAGGTAAACAAAAATAATCAGTATAACGTAAAAAAATAAATAATAAAAAATGCAAAATTATATAATTATTTATAAAGCATTCACAGTATTTTTTTTTTTTGTTTTTTCCTTTTACCTAATAAAAAAGTGATTCTATCACAAGCATTTTATTGTTTAAGAAAAGTAAGCTGGTGCATTCTCATTAAACTTTTAAATTTTATCAGGCAAGGGAGTAATGTTTGCTTTGGCAATTAAAACATATTCTTGAGCTTTGATCTGCTTGGCCTGCATGCTGTTGCCACAACAAAATTAGCTAAATAGAAGACCTTTTGCTTTGAAAATTACATCTATCTTCTTTAGATCACAAGTTCCATTTAGTTTCAGTGGAAAATCTTTGTTACTAAGACAGAGCCATGATCATTCTATAGTTATGATTCCAGATCATTCCATAGGTATACACATTTTTTGCAGCAGAGAAAGGCTTTCCTGCCTTTGTTCAGGTGATATGATTACTTGAACGCAAGAGACTTACAGCCTTGCCATCCTTGCCCGCCTATTTTACATAAACAGGACAGGGATGGCCTTATGACAGAAATAAAAAATTAAAAGATCATAGATGAAAATTATTAAAAACATGCTGATCTATAAATAGTATAAAACATACAAGAATAGTCTTGAAGGATGGGTACTGTTTACCGCCTCCAAAAGAAAAGGGTGCTCTGGTGAATACCCGGTGTATGTACTTAGATTCTGAGCTCTAGCCTCTCTCCAATGTGCAGATACCACAGAATGTCCACTATCTTTTCTTCTGTAAAAATCAAAAAAAGGATAAAGTAAAAAAATGTAATCTGTACATACAAAAATCTAACATTAAACACATTAAACATTAACATTTAACATTAAACATTAATTAACATTAAACATTAAAACACCATACTACCTTAGTATGCAGAACCTCTGCCTCTCACTTCAAGTCAGCCTGATTCTGATTTTTAAGAAAGAGGATTTCCCAAAATAAATGGCAGCTATGACCAATGGTTGAATAAAAATGTGGTGCTTCTGCACACAAGCATGCAGTGATGTGCTGCAAACAAAAGGTACCTTTTCCTGCGTCAGAAAAATGTATCAAACCAAAGCCACCTTATGGATGGATGGCCAGTCTATGCCCCTTGGTTTTGCTCCTAAGCCTATGCCTACGGTACGGCGAATCCAGCCAGCATCAAGAATTTTGTCAAAAAGTTTCTTGGGTTATTTTGGGCCTACTCTTGGATCATGACAATAGATCTCCAAGATTTTTCACTTGTTTTAGGGAGAGATTAAACATCCCCCTCTCTCACAGTTTTCCTCCTCTTTGTTGACGGTACCCAACCACTCCTCCTCCTAACAGCCAAGATCCCAACACATCTTCCTCAAATTCCTTCTATGCCACCTTCTGCTTCATGACATTTCACATGCAGGTAGGGGGCAGGCATGACCTTCTGTGCAAAATAATGGCAATGGCTCTGTAGCTTATGGTCCAAATACAACTATATAACACAGGCCACAAAAAAGGCATTATCAGTTGAATAAAATGTCTGATATGATGCCTTGAGGAGCAGGAGGAAGGAGGGAGGAGGGAAGGCTACATTAAGAGATCAAAAATATGGCTGGTAAGTGGCCTTGAGAAGGAGGATGATGTAGAGGTAATAGGGTGCATTAGCAGTCTAAATAAAAATAGCTGATACGCATCTTTGAGGCAGAGGTAAAGGGCGCATTAGCAACACTTGCAGGCTTGGAAGGATTAAAAAGACATCTGGCTTATCGCCCACTTCACTACTTTCTGCACCATTTACTACTGGAAAAATCCACCTACACTGCTTTTCTGATATATGCAACCAAAAAAGAAAGATTTGAGGGGGAGAGGGGTGGGGCGGGCAGCCTATATCCATAGGATTCAATGCTTAATTTTTTTTACAGCTGTCTGTCCTTCCCTTTGTCTGTTGAAAATTTTCCCCATTTTCTTCTTCCTGCCCTTCCACCTGCACCGAGGAAGGGTGGGCAGCCTTTTTTTATTATTGCATAGGGGATGAATAGGCCTAAGACATTCTTTTTTTGTTAAGCGATTACCTAAGTTGCATTGCCTTCTCTGCCTGTGTTTTTTTTTTACCAGGGACAAGTAAAACATTTTTTATAAAAATATGTAAATTGTGTAAACATGCAAAGAATAAATGTATATAACAGCCATAAATATAACATACATAAAAGTGGTTGTAGTGTGCAGCAGCCACTCGAATACTTACCTAAGTCCCCTCTCGATCCAGCAATGTCCACGAATGCCTTGGTCATTTGGGACTCTCCCTCCTGATTGGCTTAGACTCTGCAGTAGTGCCATTGGCACCCTCTGCTGTCAATCAAACTCAGTTAGCCAATGAGGAGAGAGGGGGTGGGGCCTAGGCATGGCTCCATGTCTGAATGTATACATGGAGCTGCAACTCGGCTTGGGTGCCCCCATAGCAAGATGCTTGATGTGGGTGCACTTGACAAGAGGGTGGGGCCAGGAGCTCCAGCCAGGGACCCGAGAAGAGGAGGATCTAGGCTGCCCTGTGCAAAACCACTGCACAGAGTAGGTAAGTATAACATGTTTGTTATTTTAATATAAAAAAACAAGACTTTACAATCACTTATAGCTGAAGTTCGGGTTGGGTTGTGAGGGACTCCCTGGGTGAATCACAGCACGGTAAAAAAGGCACAGAAGGACAGCAGGATCTTGGTGACACACAACTGTGGTTTGTTTATAAAGTCTGTGTTTACAAAGTTCATGTATCAAAATGGCAAAATAGAACAAAAACAGAAAAGAAACCATTGCCATGTTGGGCATCGATCTACAAACACAGGGACCTCACTAGTTACTACCTGTCCTGGACAAACCTACTGCTGCCCAGGCACCTGGCTGTCACACACAGTAAATCTGAGTTTTTAGTTACACAGACTTGTGTCACATTTTGTAAAAACAGCAGAAGTTGAATGATAGAATCTCCTCGCCATTCACAGATCCTGGTGCATCATAGGAGTGTAATAAGATAAGTTATATCAAAAAATAGTGCATCCCCTGACAAGTAACTGCTGCTATTAACCTTCAAAACGCAAGAGAACACCCACTCTGAAGCAATATCCGGCAGCTGTGGAGGGGATGCAGCACAGGGGATTTTGAGCAGAAGTAGCCGCCTGCAGGTAATGGGACATACACACACAATTACACATACCTAATAAGTATAGTGCTGTATCTAAAAAAGAAAATTTTACTAAACCTCAGCTTTATCATCCAGTTAATGAATGCTGAATGGCAGACTCTGAAGAAAGATTTAGAGAAGATGGGTAGACAGCTCACAATCATAAGATTGCCACCTATTTTTTGCTGCTGCCTGCCTTTCACCTCTGGCTGTATAATTGCCCCACTTTTTTTGTATGCTGCCTGCCTATATTCCTGAGCTGTGGATAGGGATAAGCAGCTTTTTTTTATCCTTTTTGCTACACTCCTCCTCTGGGTGTCATGCTTGTGGCTGTCAGAGTCTTGCTATGCCTCATGTGACTTGTAGTTCTGCAACAGCTGGAGGTCCGCTAATTGCATATCTATGCTCTAAGAGAACATTTCTGCTATGATCCCTGAAAGAGCAAGAAGACAAAAATGGCGCATTAGCAGTACTCTAATAAAAAAGGTTACTATGCGACCTTGAGAAATGGGGAGGAAGTGCCTTTTACTGTCGACTTGTGTTGAGTCATGTGTTTGCTTCTGCATGTGGTTACTTTACCATGGCTGACCCCCTGAAGGCAGAAGCGTCAAACCACAATGGTGCTCTTGTGAGCAGATATGTTAAAAAATTATTTTTCTTTTTTCTGCCTAATCAAATGCTTGCATAATGTCCTGGGGCCAACCAACATATGCAAAACACATAACAAAAGCCTGTATTCTGAATATTTGGGGAATAATTGTGGATACGGGGATGCAAGTGTTTTGTTCACTCTGTTTGGACAATGTATTGCACTTTTAAGACAATGCACTAAGGTACAGTGAAAAGAGAAGCTAACAAACTATACTATGAATTTGTTTTCCCAATGGCCAATGTGTACAAAGCTGAGGGCTTTAATTTATGTTTTCAAGAGTAAACTTTCCTATAGATTATAGATATGCTATGACTCCTACTTTCAGTGTTTAGACCCATTTAGGCCTATTGGCATTGGATTAAAAAAATCTGATGTTCCAGCCAAACAACCCAAAAAAAAAAAATTTCTTCAAGTTGTAATAAAGTGTGGTTCTGTTGCAGTATTTAATCCAAGCAATAAAGTAAAATTAAAACATCAATTACAAATGCAAAAATGATAAAAAAATAAGGTGTTACTGGCGCTATCTGTGAGAATTGTACTGTACTATAATATCACATACAGCTTATAGGTATCTCTGAAACATGTCATTAAAAGGATTGGCGTTTTTCACATATTGCCCTCAAAGTTGCATTAAAAGGTGGACCATTTCCCTGCTGTACAGTATTTTTTAAAATTTGTTTTGCAGTGGTACATATTCTCAGTGGCAATGCCGAGCTTCTCATGCTCTTTGTTTGACAATCCCTTCCCTATTACCCTCGCAAATGGTCAGAATTTATTTTCAGGATTTTCAATAGGGTTTGGACCTAAAGTGTTATTAAATCCAGGACCCTTCATTCACCCACAATACACAGAACATGGAAATGCAATAATTTTAGTAAATATAAACTGCTAAATACCTTTTCTCATCAGCAGTATATAGCAGTCTTGAGCCTTCTATCGGTGTCTGGTTAAAGGTTGTAGGAGGAGTTCTCATTCTCCTCTGACTGTCCTTCAGGACCCCTGAACCTCTGTCTGGACAGTGCCGATTGGCCCCGTGCTGATCACATGCAGCCTCAAAAGAAAATAAAAACTCTCTAGCAATACACACCAAACTGAGCATGTACAGAGTGCCTCCAAGTCTCTGTTCTAGCAGGAGATAGATTGGGGACAGTGGAAGAAGGGTAGGATCAGCAAAGACAGGATCAAACAGTTTTTTTACACAATGCAGAGGATTAACCCCTTAGGTTACACAGTGTGTATAACAAGCATGCTTTACTGCATATATAGACTGATTTTACTGTTGTGGGTTTAGTACCACTTTAAGCTTGATGCTTTCAGACTTTACATTGAGTTTGACAAATACCCAAGGAACCGAATCTAGACACATTCGCTCACTCCTAATCTTCACTAATCTTTATTATCCCCATGTATACTCTGGAATGAGGGGTTGCGATCTCTTTGAACATTTATAAGTGACAGTGTCAAATTGACCTACTTACTTCAAATACCATGGAGTCTATGTATAAAAAGTTTGCTTTGCAAATGTCTTAGCGATTGCGAGATAATACCTGTAATGGTTTAATGTGTATGTAATGTCTTTTGAGCGTGGATGTAACACTCCCTAACATTTGATCCTAAGAGAAAATAGTCTTTAGAACATTAAACCAGAAGAGTTGAAGAACATTTAGGCATTAAAGAAAATTGCCTACACTATAGGCTAAAAACATTCCATCAGAAGAGTAAATAATATGAGACCTCGGCACTGTGTACAAAGGGAATAAAAGTTCTTTAGAAAAGAGATGCAATTTGCCTATTGTTTGGGAGGTTCGACAAATATGTGTTCGGCTGAGCAAACCTCCACCTGCAGTAAAAAGTGAAGCATATAGCATTAGACATGTGCATTTGTTTTCTTCCGAATGCATTTTCGTCCAAATTTCTGGGATTTTCCTGTTCGTTTTAACAAACGATAACGAACGCACAAAATCCGAAATCCAAATTATCCAAAATAAAAAATGCTTTATTTTCATATCCATTATATTTTCATAGTGTTGCGACAAAAGTTCGATATAGATAAAGATTCGACATGACAGTGACAATAGTGATCTGTGTCTATCAGACCTGCAGAATGCGCCTAACCTAATTCTATTAGTCCAAGATTATTCAACATAGAGAGAAAATATTATATTTACAGATTACATTATGGAGACATAAAGATTCGACGAAGCAGCTAAAAACATACAATCGCGGAGAGCGGACATTTACGGTCAAATGCTCCACCCATAGGTTATAGAAGAATTCTAATGTTGAAGAATTCTAATGTTGTTTGACTGTAATAATAATTAATTATTATTTCTGGTCAAACAAAATTAGAATTCTACTATAGCTTGTGGCTGGAGCATTTGACCGGAAATTTACGATCTCGGCCTTCAATTGACAGATTCGACCTTAATTAATTTGGATTTTTGGACGAATGCATTTTTGAACAAAACTAAATAAATAAAAACAAATTTTAACTAAATAAATTTCTTTTTCGGACAAAACCAAAATTCCGAAACAAAATATTTCAGTGTGCACATGTCTATTTAGCATTACTAAGTGAAATGTTTGCATTTAGCATTGAGAAGTTAAAATATTTAGCATTACCACCACTGCTAAATATGACATATTACTGCTCAGGGCTCCTAGTCAATAGAGAACAAGCACCCCAGCACCAATGACCAGTGACTCATTCCTACCTGGCACATTCAGCTGTCAGATAAGGACAGGTGCATATACACAAAGGGGTGGGGACAGTCTATAAAAAAGTCATGATGTCCCCCCAAAATTCATACCAGGTCCTTCAGGCCTGGTATAGATTTTAAGCGTGACCCCGTGAAATAAAACAAAAAACTGAGCGGGGCTCCCTTCAAAATCCATACCAGACCCTTATCTGAGCATGCAGTCTGGCTGGCCCGGATTGGGGTGATTGATTGTGCTCTTCTCCTAAACCATACCAGGCTACATGTTGTCAACATGGGAGGAAGGTGGTACCTTGCCAGGGGAATACCTTAGCACAGCACATTGTTCTCAACTTGATGAGGACAAAGGCCTATTCCCCACAACCCTGGCCCAGTGGTTGTAAGGGTCTAGGAGCAGGGGGGCTTATTGGAATCTGGAAGCCTCTTTAAGAATAAGGGGCACACGATATTGTCCACCCACTTGAATGAGTACTTGTTCACAATAAAATGTCACCTACCACACATGGTCATCTTAATATTTGGTCAATGATGTCACATTAGAGGCCTTTACCCTTTGTTTCCTTTAATGGCGGGATCAGGAGATAGGTGCAAAGGAAGTGACATGATTGGACATGTTGGTGTTTTTTTTTGTTTGGTAGGTTGTTGGTGGACATTGTTATTCATGCTTGACACTTTTTTTTCTTAAATTAAAGATTTTGTGTATGCATTTCTTTATTATTTACAATTTTTAGACAATGAGTAGGGGTTCCATGCACTCATGAGGGGATGGTATTTGGGGGCCAAATAAGTTTTAAACAGGGCTTCCAAATTCAGTGGCAGCTGGTGTTCAAAAATTTTTTTGGAGGGGTGCAAACAAACTGAAAATTTAGAAAAATGCAAAAAAAACATCAATTGCAGCCTTGCCGTTCCCATCAATTGCAGCCACTGTGCCCATCAATTGCAGCCACTGTGTCTATCAATTGCAACCACTGTGCCCATCAATTGCAGCCACTGTGTTCATCAATTGGAACCTCACTGTGTCCATAAATTGCAACCACTGTGCCCATCAATTTCAATCTCACTGTGCCCATAAATTGCAGCGACTGTGCTCATCTACCCCCCCCCCTGCGGCACTTAACCAGCACAGCCCTTTCCCCCTCCCTGGCGGCATTTAACCAGCCTGCCCACTCATTGTCTGCCCGGCACTTACCCGGCACTTACCCCATCATTGTGGCAGGTCAGGCAGCGAGTCAGTTAGCGGTGAGCTGTGGAATAGGTGGTGGGCCAGGCAGCGGGTCAGGCAGCTAGTCCTGTGGGGCTGGGCGGTGGGTCAGGCATCTACAAGCTGTGGGATGGGCGGCGGGTCAGGCCGCGGCACCTGTGTCCTCTATGCTACTGCAATGCATCTCTTCTTTCCTCCTTCTAGGTGTCCAATAGGATCGTCTGTCCTTTCAGCTAATCAGGTGACGGATATCAGACCTGCGCTTCCTGATTGATGGAGAGTGTTAGAAAAGCAAATCAAAATGTGCTTTTCTAACACACCTGGGTGGGCTCTGCGCCACGAGTCCACCCTATTTTAAAGTCTATAAGAGCATATGGCTCTAATCAGGTGCTTCAAAAAAACACCCCCAGCCACTGTAATTCATGCGCCCGACATCCTGAAAGGGGCCTGGCCGCGGCGGCCATGAATAGATTCATGCATATTCATATACAATGAACAATATGCGGTGTTTGGGACAAATTCGAAAGACACTGGAACACCATTAAATTCTATGAGACATTAACATGAAAAACCAAAGGTGTTCATTTAAAGGCTTATATGCAATTTATTGTCATAAAAAGTGTTTGGGGATCCGGGTCCTGCCCTAGGGGACATGTATCAATGAAATTTTTTTTTTAAAAAGGCTGTTTTTTCGGGAGCAGTGATTTTTATTTAATGCTTAAAGTGAAACAATAAAAATGAAATATTCCTTTAAATATAATGCTGGAGGGGGGGTGTCTGTAGTATGCCTGTAAAGTGGCACATTTTTCCCGCGTTTAGAACAGTCCCTGCACAAAATTACATTTATAAAGGAAAAAAAGTAATTTAAAAGTACTCGCGACTATAATGAATTGTTTATGGGAGAAATCAAAAGTGCTCATTTTAAAGGTTTATATGCAAGGTATTATCATAAAAAGTGTTTGGGGACTTAGGTCCTGCCCCATGAGACATGTATCAATGCAAAAAAAGTTTTAAAAACTGCCATTTTTTTGGGAGCAGTGATTTTTTTTTTTTTTGTAAGTGAATCTTTTTTTTTTTATTTCACAAAAGTTTTTATTGATGAATTGCAGGTAATTATAGTCGACAATATATCACTCAGTAATAGTAGCATAATAACACATTGTTACATGTGGTTACAGAGATACAGAAACAGTAACTTGAACTTTCAGGGTATAAGCGAGAATAGTCTATAGACCTTTAATGCCTATTATACAGTTAATTTTTCGTTGTGGATAAGATAGAAATCTTAAGCAGATATAATGATAGGTCAGAATCACTCATAGAAAGGAGGGGGGAGAGAAAAAAAAAAAAGGGGGCGGGGAAGGCAAGGAAGGGGGTAAGAAATTAGTTTAATATAGTTGCAGAAGGGAAGAGTAGGCAAGGAGAGTTCCCAGGCAGCGGGCCAGCGCTGTTAGGTCCTCGAAGAAGTAACATAGATGATGAAGGTTCAACAGCAAACAATACTAAATGGATGACTTATATTCCTGTGTATCTTTGAATGCAAGCCATTTCGACCAGGTTGAAGTAAAGTTTAACATTCTTTCTTGTGAGATACTTATAAGTTCCTCAATGTTTTCAACAAAATTAATCCTTCTGAACCATTCTTTTTTCGTTGGGAGTGAGGATGATCTCCAATGGCAAGGGATACATTGTCTCGCTGCGTTTGTCATGATCATGGTTAGGGATTTCAAATATTTTTTTGGGGGGATTGTGTTGTGATGCAGCAGGAAGTGGGCTGGGTTGAGTTCTAATGTTTCTGATGTTATTGATATGATGGTTTCATGAACCATTTTCCAGAATGGTTGAATAAGTGGGCATGACCACCAGATATGAAATAGCGAGCCCACCTCCCCACTGCATCTCCAACAATTGTTGGAGATCTGGGGGTAGAATTTATGAAGGGTACTGGGTGTTCTATACCATCTTGTTAAAATCTTGAACCCACACTCCTGTGTGGCAACGTTTAGTGAGCCTTTATGGGCATAAGTGAAGATATTTTCCCAGTTTTCATTTGTGAAGGAAAGGTTGAGGTCATTTTCCCAACCTTTCCCAAGACAAGATGGGTAGGAGAACTCTAAACCCTCTTTAA
This sequence comes from Lithobates pipiens, assembly GCF_037356315.1. Taxonomy (NCBI): domain Eukaryota; kingdom Metazoa; phylum Chordata; class Amphibia; order Anura; family Ranidae; genus Lithobates; species Lithobates pipiens. Next base: position 100,665,113 of record NW_027507758.1, on the reverse strand, counting down.
ATAGTGAATTGTAGAGACATGAAATAATATGTTTCTGTGGGGATGTGCCTGAGCATAAGATCTCGAGGGTTGTGGGAGATTTGGACCTAAGGGGTGCCAGTGCTGTTTTAGAGATATAGTGTCTAATTTGAAGATATGTCGAGGGGGAAATCAGTCCAGGGTCACTGTCCTTAATGATTTCCTCGAGGGATAAAAGTGTCCCCTTGTGGAGAAAGTGTTTAATTAGCACTGCTTTGTGGGGCCATCTATCCAAGAAAGAGTTTGGGGTGTTTCCTGGGGGGAAATCAGGATTGTTCCGGAGAGGGGTTAAGGGACTGATCCAAGGGGTGGGGTCTCCGTTCTTATATGTGTCGTGAAAGATTGCTATTGTGGGTCCAATAAGGGGATGTGACTTGATTTCTTTTTGAAGATATTTGGGGTCTATCCATGGTATGTGGGTGATTGAATAGGGAAATTGGGCCTGTTCTAATGAAACCCAATCTTTGACATGTTGATGTAAGTTCCAATCTACAATTCGCGTGAGTACAGTTGCTTGATGGTATTTTTTCAGATCAGGAAGTGCAATTCCTCCTTTGTTTTTTGGGAGGATCAGTCTGGCATAATTGATTCTGGGAGGTTTACCCCTCCAAATAAAGGTGGTACAAGCTTTGCGGAAGGAGGCAAAGAAGGATGATGGCAATCTGATGGGGATCGTTTGCATGGCATAAAGGAACCTGGGTAGAATGGTCATTTTTAATAGAGAGGCCCTTCCAAACCATGAAATGTTGAGGGAGTTCCAACGTTTAAGATCTTCTTGTGAGTTTCTTAGTAAGGGTAGAAAATTAAGTTTGAATAAGTCTTTTAGGGATGAGGGTATCTCTATCCCCAGATAGGTAATTTGGTTGGGAGACCAAGTGAATGGGAAGTTTTGTTTGCATAATTCTACATCTTTGGGGGGCAGTGATATATTTAGTGCTACCGATTTGGAGTGATTAATTTTTAAATTAGATAGTAATTGGTATGTTTCAAGTTCTTTAACTAGATTGGGTATGGAGACTAAGGGTTGTGTTAGAAAGAGTAACATATCGTCCGCGAAGGCGGCAATTTTGTAAGAGCGATCTTTAACCTCGATGCCTTTAATATTTGGGTTGGATCTGATTTTATTTAAGAGCGGCTCTAAGGTAAGGACAAAAAGCAACGGGGACAAGGGGCATCCTTGTCTCGTCCCATTTTTGAGGTTAAAGGCGCTCGACAGGTGGCCATTAGTGCGTACTCGCGCAGTAGGATTAGAGTACAGTGCAGCAATGTATGCTCTCATCTGGGGCATTATGCCAATATTTTTAAGGACTGCATCAATGAAGTCCCAGGCCACTCTGTCGAACGCCTTTTCTGCATCAAGAGACAGAAAGAAGCCCTGTTTTTTTTTAGACGTCAACCAATTATGTATGTTCAGAGCCTTGATGGTGTTATCTCGGCCTTCTCTGCCGGGGATGAATCCCACCTGGTCTAGGGAAATTAAGGAGGTCAGTAGGGGTAATAATCTATTGGCCAGAATTTTTGCGTATATTTTGATATCAACATTTATTAAAGAGATTGGGCGATAGTTTGTGACAAGGGATGGGTCTTTTCCTTCCTTGGGAATGACTGTTATATGCGCTTCCAGGAGCTGTTTGGGGGGATTTTTTTCTGAATGTAGTGATTGGAAGGTTTGCAAAAATTTGGGTTTGAGAATGTCGAAAAAAGTTTTATAATATTGTAAGGGGAGACCATCTGGACCCGGGGCTTTGCCTATTTTCATGTCTTTCAAGGCCTTATCAAATTCTTCGCCATTAATGGGGGATTCGAGTTCCTGGGCAATATTTTTCGCGACTTTCGGTGGACTATGTTTCTCTAGGTAGTTTTGGATCAATTTCGCTCTGGCTTCCGGGTTGAGGGGGGACTTAGAATTGGGAGGAATATTATACAGTGTTTGGTAATATTGTTCAAATTGGGTGGCTATCTCCTCGTTGGAAGAATACGACTTTCCTCGGTTGTCAGTTATGTGGTGTATGGTGGAAGCGGCTTTCTTACTCTGAACTGCTCTCGCAAGCATTTTCCCACTTTTATTACCTTGCTCGTAATATATTTTATGTCGTAATATGTATTGTCTTTTAGCCTTAAAATTCAATTGTTCCGTAAGAAGCTCTCTAGCTCTGGTCAATTCAGCAGTGATTTTAATAATGCTTAAAGTGAAACAATAAAAGTGAAATATTTTCCCATGTTTAGAACAGTCCCGGCACAAAATCATATATCTAAAGGAAAAAAGTAATTTAAAAGTACTCGCTGCTATAATGAATTGTTGGGTCCTGGCAATACAGATAAAAGTCATTGAAAAAATGGCATGGGAATATCTTACCAAGATTATTATATCTATTCAGAACATTACCTATTTCAATCCATATGGCGGATCTTAAATTGTTCCAACATAAGATATCCAACTTTATTTGGATGAATAAAAGACCTTGAGTAAATGCACTCACTCTACATGTACCTAGATCACAAGGTGGTTTAGGATTACCAGATTTAATTAAGTACTTTCATGCGACACAATTAGCGCAACTGATTAGTTTTCATTCACTATCGTCACAACCTTCATGGATGAAAATTGAATCTTCTCATTGTCCATCAAGTCCTATTAGCAATCTCTTATGGTTGCAATGCAAAAATAGATCACCTATATAATGTGTCCTACATTCTCTTTTTCTTTAAAGTGGAGGGCCACCCTGAAAAACAAAAATACATAAAAATTTAGCAAAAAATCTAATTATTATTTTTTTTAACTTACCAGAAATGCCTGTTGCTATGCATATCGTCCTAATCTGCCTTTTCCTCCTCCGCGGTGATCTTCGGTCTTCTCTCCTCCGTGTGGCGTCTTCTGGGTAATGGGGCGCTGTGTGTTCTGGGAACTGTGTGTCCCAGAACACAGCGCGCCCCATTCACAAATGCTGCTCGACTCACACATGCACAGTAGGAAACGGGAAGTGAAGCCGCAAGGCTCCACTGCCTGTTTCCCTTAGTTAAAATGGCGCCGCCGGGACCCGAGAGCCGAGGGACGGGTCAGCCTCGGGCGGCCGTCTTCGCGGGCGCCCTGGACAGGTAAGTCTGCTTATTAAAAGTCAGCAGCTACAGTGTTTGCAGCTGCTGACTTTTAAAAAACATTTTTTAATGCTGGCTCTCCTCTTTAAGTTTATGGGATAGGTTGAGCAAGGCTTATAAATTTATTTATTGCTCCCCATGTTCCTTTTGCTCCTTTACTAGGTAACCCTTCATTCATCCCTGGTCTAAATCCACAAGCATTTTCTTGGTGGACAAATAAAGTTTTTTTACGAATTGCTGATTTTTATGACCATAAGGGTGTTTTAACAATAAATACGCTCCGTGAAAAATTTCAATTTCCTGATTCTGAAATACAACATTATTCTCAAATTTCAGATTATATACAATCGTTGCAACATTCGTTTAACTTGACTTCTTCGACTTCAATGGAATGTTTTTGTTCCTCTTTTGATAAACATTCTGGTCACATATTGAAAATGTATTCTATTTTAATTTCTAATTGAAAAATTATCTTATATGCATAAGTGGGAAAAAGATTTCAATGAAAACATTTTGACTGATAAATAGTTCAAGATGGCGCAATCTGCCTCTAAATCCTTTCTTAATACTAACCTAATAGAGGCTAATTATAAAGTATTGCTTAGGTGGTATATGGTTCCAATTAGATTAGCAAAATATATTCCTGAAGCATCATCATTATGTTTCAGAGAATGTGGAATGGATGGCACCATGTTCCATATTTGGTGGACGTGTCATATAATAAAAAAAATTTGGACGCAGATTTATGATTTCATTTATTCCTTAACTGATATTTCTTTATTGAAATCTCCTAAACAAGCATTATTAGGATACCCTATTGAACATTCTCGGAAACATATAAAAAATCTTATAGCATTAATTTTTACCGCTGCTAGAATTGCAATAGCCAAATCTTGGAAATCTCCCTCTGTTTCCATTCATTTAGTTAAAAATAAATTGTCATTTATAATGGTCAATGAACATCTTACAGCAATTTTCCTGGATAAACAAAGTTCTTTTGATGAAACATGGAAACATTGGATAGATTATTTATCAAATTGTTTGTGAATCAATATTATATTGCCATGTACTCTTCCCTCCCCTTTTTATATATATCTTTATTCCTTTCATTTTGAGTTATATTTCTCAAATTTATATTATTCTGAGAATTTTAATTATTTGTAATGGGTGTTTAGTTATGTTATATATGTACGATATTTGCGAATATTTTTGACCATTATTAACAATATTATATTTCCTTGACTGTAATTCTTCCTTTCTATTTGAAATATCAATAAAAAATATTGAAACAAAAAAAGAAAAAAATGGCATGGAATCCCCCCAGTCCATTACCAGGCCCTTTGGGTCTGGAGTGAATATTAAGGGGAACCCCGAACCAAAATTAAAAAATAAATTGCGTGGGGTTTCCCCCAAATTCCATGCCAGGCCCTTCAGGTTTGGTATGGATTTTAAGGGGAAGCTTGCGCCAAAATAAAAAAAAATGGCGTGGGGGTCCCCTCAAAAATCCATACCAGACCCTTATCCAAGCACACAACCTGACATGCCACTGGAAAAGAGGGGGGCCGACAGAGCGCCCCCCTCCTGAACCATGCCAGGCCACATGCTACCAACATGTGGAGGGTGCTTTGGAGTAGCCCCCCAAAGCACCTTGTCCCCATGTTGATGGGGACAAGGGCCTCATCCCCACAACCCTTGCCTGGTGGTTGTGGGGGTCTGGGGGGGCTTATCGGAATCTGGAAGCCCCCTTTAACAAGGAAACCCCCAGATCCTGTCCCCCTGGTTGAAATGGTAATGGTATATTGTACCCGTACCATTTCACAAAAAAGTGTCAAACTGTTAAAAATACAACAAGACACAAGTCCTTTATCAAAAAATAAAAAAACAAAAATGTCCCATGAAGTCCATTTATCTTCTCTCGCTCCACCGATGGACCGAAAGAAAAGAAAAAAACCTTCAGGCTGCCACCGATCCGCCTCCATGGGAGGCTCCCACTGTCCTCGCAGATGACGGTTCTTATATAACTGAGGGTGGGGCCACATGGTTACGTACCCGGGTGACCCCACCCCCTCTGACACACAGGGACTTCCTAATGGCTTCCCCGTGGCATCAGAGGGGGACAGGCCATCCGTTTACATAATCGGTGGGTGCCCCCTCTGACACCCCAGGAAAGCCATGGGGAAGTCCCCATGGTGGGGACCTAGTGCTTTGGGGGCTACCCCAAAGCACCCTCCCCATGTTGAGGCCATGTGGCCTGGTACAGTTCAGGAGGGGGGCACTCTCTCTGGTCCCCCCCTTTTCCTGTGACCTACCAAGTTGTGTGCTCAGATAAGGGTCTGGTATGGATTTTTGGGGGGACCCCCACACCTTTTTTTAAATTTTGGCACGGGGTTCCCCATAAAATCCATACAAGACCTAAAGAGACTGGTATGGATTTTGAGGGTTACCCCCACATATTTTTTTTTACATTTTGGTTCAGGGTTCCCCTTAATATTCATACCAGACCCAAAGGGCCTGGTAATGGACTGGCCGTTTTTTCTTTTAAATTACTTTTTTTTCCTTTAGAAATGTCATTTTGTGCATTGACTCTTCTAAACACAGGAAAATGCGCCACTTTACAGGCATACTATTGACACCCCCAGGTATGAAATGTAAAGGAATATTTCACTTTTATTGTTTCACTTTAAGCATTAAAAAAATCACTGCTCCCCAAAAAACTACCATTTTTAAAACTTTGCATTGATATAAGTCCCCTGGGCAGGACCCAGGTCCGCAAATAGTTTTTATGACAATAACGTGAATATTAACCATTAAAATTAGCACTTTTGATTTTTCATGTTTGTGTCCCATAGACTTTAAAGGTGTTCACGTGTTCGAACTAATTTTTTGCCCGTTTGCATGTTCTGCTGCGAACCGAATCGGGGGGTGTTCGGCTCATCACTAGCACTTTTGATTTTTCATGTTCGTGTCCCATAGACTTTAACGGTGTTCACGTGTTCGAACAAATTTGTTGCCGTTTGCATGTTCTGCTGCGAACCAAATCGGGGGGTGTTCGGCTCATCACTAGTATACAGTATATATACATTATCTCACAAAAGTGAGTACACCCCTCACATTTTTGAAAATATTTTATAATACCTTTTCATGTGACAACACTGAAGAAAAGACTCTTTGCTACAATGTAAAGTAGTGAGTGTACAGCTTGTATAACAATGTAACAGTTGCTGCCCTCTTAAAATAACTCAACACACAGTCATTCATTTTTAAACCACTGGCAAGAAAAGTGAGTACACCCCTAAGTGAAAATGTCTAAATTGGGCCCAATTAGTAATTTTCCCTCCCAGTGTCATGTGACTTATTAGTGTTACAAGGTCTCAGGTGTGAATGGGGAGCAGGTGTGTTCAATTTTGGTGTTATTGCTCTAACGCTCTCATATTGGTCACTGGAAGTTCAGCATGGCACCTCATGGCAAAGAACTCTCTGAGGATCTGAAAAAAAGAATTGTTGCTCTACATAAAGATTATTATACAGGATTATTATTATACAGGATTTATATAGCTCCAACAGGCGGACAGATTGGGGTAGGGCATTCCGAAGGATTGGCGAGGCTTTGGAAAAGTACTGGAGGCGAGCATGGGAGGAAGCGATGAGGGAGCTAGAGATCAGGAGGTCTTGAGAGGAACAAAGAGAACGAGTGTGTTGGTATTTACAGACCGATGGCCTAGGCTGGTGATGGCGAACCTTGGCACCCCAGATGTTTTGGAACTACATCTCCCATGATACTCACCTACACTGAGCATCATGGGAAATGCAGTTCCAAAACATCTGGGGTGCCAAGGTTCACCATCACTGGCCTAGGCTATAAGAAGATTGCCAAGACTCTGAAACTGAGCTGCAGCACAGTGGCCAAGACCATACAGCTGTTTAACAGGACAGGTTCCACTCAGAACAGGCCTCGCCATGGTCGACAAAAGAAGTTGATTGCATGTGCTCAGCGTCATATCCAGAGCTTGTCTTTGGGAAATAGACCTATGAGTGCTGCCAGCATTGCTGCAGAGGTTGAAGGTGTGGGGGGGTCAGCCTGAGACCATATACTGGATTAAATTGGTCTGCCTGGCTGTCGTCTCAGAAGGAAGCCTCTTCTAATGATGATTCACAAGAAAGCCCAAGCAGACAAGCAGACTAAGGACACGAATTACTGAAACCATGTCTTGTGGTCTGATGAGATTAAGATAAACTTATTTGGTTCAGATGGTGTCAAGCGTGTGTCGCGGGAACCAGGTGAGGAGTACACCTCCCACGTGTCTTGGTCTGGGGCTGCATGAGTGCTGCCGACACAGGAGAGCTACAGTTCATTGAGGGAACCATGAATGTGAACATACTGTGACATACTGAAGCAGAGCATGATCCCCTTCCCTCAGAGACTAGGACACAGGGAAGTATTCCAACATAATAAAGGAAAAATAAACTGCGCTTGGCAAAAACCAAAAATAATGATAAAAAAACAAAAGATAAAATTAATCTATAAAGAAGGCAGCAGCAATAAGTGGGATACACACACCTAACAGCAATAAGGAAATACAGAAAGCTGCGCCAACACAAAAAATAATCTATACACTAACTACCCAAAATACAAAATATAGAGAAAATATAATAAAAATTATAAATAATTAGTATATTCCAAACTTATAAAAATGATGACAATTAATATGAATCCATAATTAAAGAGTTCATGAAAAAGTCCGTAGATGATCAACACTTGAGATCCTATGTAAGAACACCACGGTGGTTACACACACTTGAAATGCGCACACGTGCCCGTCACCTTATAGTGAGTGCGCTTACCAGATTAAGGCTTAATAAAGGCGTTGTAAATATGTCCTCAATCGCCTCAGGATACTCCTCCTCTTAATGGATCAGCTCACCGTAATTAAAAGCAGTATTCACATGTGCATATCTTATTCCATGATCCCACAAATTGCTATCAATGGCTCAAAGGAAGAAGAGGAAACCAACATAGTGTAATACTGATTGGAAGTTTAATAAGAGCAAAAAAGTAGCACACTTACATGAGCGTCGAGTCAGTACAGCATGCACAATAAAACATAAAAAAGCCGGCCGGCATTCGGGAGCCCGTCCTCCCCTTCGGCAACGTGATGGCATCACTGCGTGCCTTCCCAGGCGCGTTTCGTCATAAATTGACGTTGTCAATGGGGAACGGGCAGCGCAGCGACGCACCACCTTTTATAACTAAGCTAAAAACCAGACCTCGTTCTGAGATGCGAGATCCGGTCGGACGCCGCCATTTTAGTTGATGGCAAACTGCCCTAAACATTACACGATTGGTCCCTCTCTAGACCAAAGAACAAACTAACATATTGTATAGACTAGTGTGGCTCATAGGACATCACTTTGTCATGCAAGCAAGTCAGAGAGTCAAAGATGGCATAATAACATACATCAAAACGATTGGCAAATATAGTAATTATGCCAATTTATTTAATATCGCCCACCTATAGTGTGTGAAATAATAAAACGAAAAATATGTATGTATATAAAAAATATAAATTTTTTCTATGGTAGTGATTAAATAAATATCAATATATTTGTTAAATTAATGTATAATAAACAAAAAATTAACAAAAAATTATAAAAAATGTATAAAAAATTATATGTGAAACGATAAAAACATTTCCTTTGCTTTTACCCCCAAAAAAATGTTTTTTCAATCGTTTAGTGAACTGTCAACACAGTGTGTGGTAATCTGTGGATGAATTCCACAGAGAATTATTGTATCAATACATAAATATCAAATCTATACATAATGATCTATAGACATTGTAATTAACAAAAATAGCAATTTCACCATAATGGAGAAATTGTATATATGTGATCTCCCATTGGTGATATAAAAGATATACATATATAGAAAGAAAAAATGAAAAAATGAAAAATGAAATATATAAAAATATAAAAATATATAAATATATATAAAGACCTATCAGGCATCCCAGAACAGGTACAATAAGAAATTTAGAGGGAGGTCAGTCCCCCAAACTTCAATACAAACACCTACATAATAATATAACATTTGCAATAATAGACAAAAATTAAGAATTATCAATAAAGGCATTGACGTCAGTATCAATATTAAGTCCGTGTGGGGCATACGTTTTTAAACGATAAATCCAGGATATTTCGAGTTTTGAAATTTCCCTTACCAGGGAACTTCCCCGCCAGTGAGGTTTATGTTTATCGATTCCTAAAAATAAGGTTTTAGAAGGATCCTTATTGTGGAACATCAAGTAGTGTTTGGACACTGAATGGTTAGGAAAACCAGTTAGTATATTCGTTATGTGTTCATTGAGTCTCACCTGTAATGGACGTTTGGTCCGTCCCACATATTGCAGCCCACATGGGCATTGCAACATGTAGACCACCCCAGTAGTAGCACATGTAATACATGGCTTGATGTTGTGGTCCATCCCTGTGGCTGTACTATTAAATGTAGTGGTCCGTCTACGAGAGCAGGAATTCATAGAACAGACCCTACATCTTCCACATTTGTAAAACCCGGTAAGTTGGTCAAAAAAAACTCTACTTCTCGTGGATGGATCAATAACGTTTGGTGCCAAACGATTTCGTACTGATGGTGCACCCCTAAAGACTATTTGTGGTCTTTCACATACCACATTTTTCAGTGTGACATCACCACTTACAATATGCCAATGTTTGTTAATCAACCTTTTTATACCTTTCTGTTGAAGTGAATAGGTGGTCACAAAGGGGACACTTCCCTGGATGGCGTTTTCACGTGGGCCTTTCTCAATCAACAGATTACGTCGGTCAATGTTGGTCACCTCATTGAGGATCTCGACCAAAAAATCCCGCTGGTATCCCTTTTCGAGAAATCTCGAAGTAAGGACTTCAGCCTGTATCAAAAACTCACTCGCTTCTGAGCAATTACGCCTTAATCTGATATATTGACTCTTGGGAACTGCCCTGAGCCAAGGGGTGTGGTGACAACTGTCAGTAGGGATAAAGGAGTTCCTATCAGTGTCCTTAAAGAAGGTTGAAGTAACAAAACGATCCTCTGCCACAGAGATCGTCAGGTCCAAAAAGTTGATTCTTGATTGGCTTATCTCGTAGTTGAGTTGTATGCCCCTTTCATTTCTGTTCAAAGAATCCAAAAAATCTCTCAAATCACATTCCTGACCCTCCCATAGGAGGAGGATGTCATCTATGTACCTAGCCCATAAGGCAATTTGGGGTATATTATGAGCATAGATGACATCCTCCTCCCACCTGGCCATAAAGAGATTCGCCAGACTGGGGGCATATTTTGCCCCCATGGCTACTCCCATGGTCTGTCTATAGTATTGATTCCCAAACCAAAAATAGTTGTGGGAGGCAGCAAATTCCAAAAGGGACATAAGAAAAGTCACCTGTTGGGTGGGAAGGCCAGAATCTCTATCCAAATAGAAGTGAACCGATTCGAACCCCAAAATGTGTGGAATGATCGTATACAAGGAGGCCACATCGGATGTGACCATCCATGTATCGGGTCCAGCGGACACACCTTCAAGGAGATTGATGATGTGTCTCGAGTCCTTGACAAACGAAGGGGTCTTCCGAACCAAAGGCTGTAAGTACGAATCTATATATCTGCCCATCCGGGAAGTGATGGAATCAATACCACTAACAATGGGTCTTCCCGGGGGGCAGATAGGGTTCTTATGTAATTTAGGTAAATAATATAAAATTGGTGTACGTGGGGCCCTAGGAATCAAAAATAAACTCTCCTTGGAATTCAAAAGGCCTGCCTCACGGCCCGCCTTTATCAACGTTTCAAGCTTTTTTACATATGCAAATTTCGGATCAGAAGGTAATATAGTGTAGGTACTAGTATCGCTTAAGATTCTGTTCATCTCAGCCAAATAATCGGCACGGTCCAATATTACAATCGCCCCGCCCTTATCTGCAGGCCTGATGACAAGATCTTTCCTATTGCAGAGAGATTCCAAACCTTCTTGTAAATTTTTATTCCAACATAATAGCGACCCCAAACACACTACCAAGACAACCACTGCCTTGCTAAAGAATCTGAGGGTAAAGGTGATAGACTGGCCAAGCATGTCTCTAGACCGAAGCTCTATTGAGCATCTGTGGGGCATCCTCAAATGGAATATGGAGGAGCGCAAGGTCTCTAACATCCACCAGCTCCGTGATGTCGTCGTGGGAGGAGTGAAAGAGGACTCCAGTGGTAACCTGTGAAGCTCTGGTGAACTCCATGCCCAAGAAGGTTTAGGCAGTGCTGGAAATAGATGGTGGCCACACAAAATATTGACACTTTGGGCCTAATCTGGACATTTTCACTCGGGGTGAACTCACTTTTGTTGTCAACGGTTTAGACTTTAAACAGTCCCCCTGCAAAATGGAGGCAATATGAAGCACTGGGCATTGGGCACTTAACATGCTGCCGGCCCGCGGATGCGCCGGTTCCCTGTCTGCCAGCCTGGCAGACGTTCGCGTGGGGTGGCCGAGAGAGGGCCCCAGCACAAGGGGCGCGATGGAGGAGATGGGGCCACGGCGGCAGGAGCAGTAGAGGCCGGCCAGAGGCCCAGACCTGTGGTGAAGGGGCAGAGCCAAGCGGAAGGACGGGCGGCGAAGAAGATTGGAGTCAGGGAGTCACCGGGAGCTACGCGGGGGCCCCCAGGCCCAGTATGAACCGTCGGTCTGGGGGGGGCGGCCTCTGGGGCGGATTCACCCAGGGGGCTCATTCCACGGCCGGAGAGGGACCTTGATGTGCAGTCGGAAGGGGAAGTGTCCACAGAAGATGAGTTATCGGTTCCAGCGGGGGAGAGCGACAGAGAGGCTGTGGGGCGTGTTCCTGGTCAGCCCAGTAAGTCTATTGATCATGTTTTGTTGTCTGATGCTTTGCAGGGGTTGCTGGGGGTGGTTCAGGCGGGCTTGTGGGGTCAGTGGCGCAAGTGAGCGGGGGGTGCAGAAGCAGCCAATGGCGGGGATTGGACCTGCCTTGCCTGGTCCCGCACCACAGATGCAGGATCTCCTGGAGGGGCTGCGGGCATTGGTGGATAGGTTCGGGGGCCAGGGCCGACCAGCCCAGGCAGCGCCTTGGGTGGCAGATGTGAACGCCGGGTCGGTGGTGCCCCCGATCCCCTCAGTGGGGGCACCGGTGGCAGTCAGTGGGACAAGTGGGTACAAGGGTGTAGATGTGGCGACAGGCCGGTCGGATGTGGTCAGGATCGGGGATGCAGTGAAGTGCGAGGTGTACATGTGCTTTGAGGGCCTGCTGGGAGCACATTTGAAGTCGGAAGTCCGGGAAAAGATGAGGGTGAGTATGTGGAGATATTCTCGCTACTCCCGTTGGAAAAGTTCAACTTGGATAGGGTCAAGCCCAACGATTCCAAGAAAGTCGACGAGGAGAAGAGGTGATACCGGCTGATTCTGCAGACATTTGCAAATTGGTTGCGCGCATTTGTGATTTTGGCGAGTATTTTGTTATATGGACGCCATCTGAGAAGCACACAGGGTGTACGGGGGGAGGGTTGTCTGGCTCAGGTACGATGAGCAATTCCGGCAACAAAAAGCAATTCGCCAGGAGTTGCGCTGGGATCACAAGGATATTAGCCTCTGGATGAGGCTTATGTCCTCAGCGCGGGCCCAGCCTCAGTTTTTTCAGGGGGGGGCCGGGGGCACACCCTCCTCAGGACTGTCGGCCGGAAAGAAGTGGGGAGTATGCTGGCAGTTCAACGAGGGTGCCTGCAAGTTTGGGGGTGCATGCAGATTCAAGCACGAGTGTTCGGGATGTGGGGGAGCCCACGCGTTGTCACGGTGCTTTAAGCGGGGAAAGCATGCTGGCGACGCTACAAACAAGAGGGAAGATGCTGGTGATGGTGGAAAGGATGCTTCCTTTCCTAAGTAAGTATCCGGACAGGGTGTCTGTGCGGCTGTTGGTGGAGGGGTTCCGAGAGGGTTTTCGGATACCTTGTGAACTGACGGTGGTGCCGCCTATGTCACGGAACCTTAAGTCGGCCTTGCAGCACCCCGCGGTGGTAGACGAAAAATTGGGAAAAGGGGTAGATCTGGGCCGTATGGGGGGCCTGTTTGCGGTCAGGCCTTGGGGTGATCTCGTGGTGTATCCGCTGGGGGTAGTCCCCAAGAAGGAGCCCAACAAGTTTCGGCTCATACACCACTTGTCTTTCCCCAAGGGTGGCTCGGTCAATGATTTCATTGATCCGGAGGTATGCACGGTGTCCTATACTTCATTTGACGTGGCTGTCAGATGGGTGCAGTGGTATGGAAAGGGGATGCTTATGGCAAAGGCGGACATCGAATCGGCGTTCAGGTTGCTTCCGGTGCACCCGGACAGCTTCCGGCTGTTGGGTTGTCACTGGCGAGAGCGATTTTACGTGGACAAGTGTTTTCCCATGGGTTGCTCTATTTCTTGTTCCGTGTTTGAGACGTTTAGCTCGTTTCTAGAGTGGGTGGTGGGGGACGTGTCTGGGCTTCAATCTATCATTCACTATCTGGACAACTTCCTCTGCATTGGCCCCCAGCTTTCTCTGCGTGTGCGATTCTCCTTTCAACATTGCAGCACATCATGAGCATTTTCGGGATGCCATTGGCGGCCGAGAAGATGGAAGGTCCAGTGAAGGAATTACGTTTTCTGGGCATAATGATAGATTCAAGGGCTATGGAGTGCAGGTTGCCAGTGGACAAACTGGAGGATTTGCAGGGAGAGATTCGGGAGATCCAGGGCTGACGTAAGGTGCAGTTGAGGACCATGAAGTCATTACTGGGTAAACTGAATTTTGCGTGCAGGATCATCCCTATGGGGCGGGTGTTCTGCCGACGACTGTCAGCGGCGACAGCTGGAGTAAAAGCCCCTACTCACTTCATTCGCTTGACGAAGGAGCACAGGGAAGATTTGAGGGTGTGGCATATCCTCATACAACGACCGTGCGGTATGGATGTCCGGACCAGTGAGCAATTTTGATGTGGAATCGGTCACTAATGCTGTGGGTTATGGTGCTTTTCTTCAAGGCAAGTGGAGCACGAAGCCGTGGCCACAGTCTTGGAAGGAAGCAGGTTTCCTGGGTAACTTGGTGTTGCTGGAACTCTTTCCGGTGGTACTGGTGATGGAGCTGTGGGGAGGGGAATGAAGGAATTTGAAGTTGAGGATTAATTGCGATAACATGCGGGTGGTGCAGGTAATGAATCGCATGTCCGCGTCCTCGCCCCCGGTCATAAAGGTTTTGCGGCAGTTAGTGCTTAGGTGCCTGCGATTGAACGTTTTTATGTATGCCGTTCATAAACCGGGGGGTGGACCACTCCTTGGCTGACTCACTGTCTCGTTTTCAGTGGGACAAGTTCAGGGAAATGGCGCCCGGCGCAGCAGCGGAAAGAATTCCTTGCCCGGAGTGGATCTGGGCGCTGCCCTTGGAGTCGCTGCGGGATGGATACGGTGGTCCGTAAGTGGTTCCACCTGGAAGGCATACGAAAAGGTATGGAAAGAGTGGCGGGGGTTGGTGCTGGAGGCAGGTAAGGATGGCGATGCTGGCGACTGGCGTCTGTTGACATATATATATATATATATATTTATATAGATAGATAGATATATATAGAGAGAGAGAGAGAGATAGATATGTGTATTTACGGTGGTCCGTAAGTGGTTCCACCTGGAAGACATACGAAAAGGTATGGAAAGAGTGGCGGGGGTTTGTGCTGGAGGCGGGTAAGCATGGCGATGCTGGTGACTGGCGTCTGTTGACCTATATATATATATATATATATCTATATATATATATATATATAGATATATATAGATATAGATATATATAGAGAGAGAGAGAGCGATAGATATGTGTATATATATATATATATATATATATATATATATATATATATATATATATATATATATATATACATATAAACAAACAATATAGATATCAGAAAACAGTCTACAAAAATATCTAAATTACACATAGGTCACAATCAGTTACTCTAAAAATGTTACTGTGCTAAAAAATGAACATCTTAAAGCAAATCTATTCAGTGTTTTCATTCAGCTCCTTGTCCCACGAGGCATTTTGCTTTTCATTAAAAACTGCCATAACCTTTTAAACCCAAAAATGATGGATTGCTGTTTCTCTCTCTGGCAGAATACAGCTATGGCAGGAATCTCACCACGTTTAGGGCTCTCACTTGTTCCAACTGCTTCCTGCTACACATATACAATATACATTAAAACCAGAATCAATTGCATGCAAATGTTTAGATGTGCACTAGGAACTGCTAAAATAAAAATACAGGCGCTGAACACACACCATCCACAAAATGTCATGCATTACTTATTAAGAAAAATGAACAAGCTACTCAGCATTTCTTGGACATGGCAAACAGCATGTAAGTGCTGGAAAGGAGATTTTTATAATTGGATTTCAAAGTAATTTAGCAAAGCAGATAAGGCCTAATGGGCAAATATTACAGGTTCCTACTGGAACAGAGAGCCGTGTTATACAAGATGGAAATCAGAACAAATAAGTTTGGTATAAAACCAGGCAGCATTCACTAGAGATCGACAGAGGGAGAGTGGGTGCCAAGATATATAAACTCCTACCCTGAAGTAACAATAAAATGATTGCCAGGCTGTAAAGCAGATACACGCTGTAATTGTTCAGCTTCATGAACATGTGTGTATGCATTGGTGCCATTGCTTCATTTTTACTGTAGTGACATTGCTGCAGATGAAAAAAAAAAAATTGGAAAGAAAATTATCTGACTTCAGCTGTCAATTTACTAGTGCAGGTGAGAATATGACAAGCAGATGCTGATTTGTGACACATTTCCCAGAAAGTTTATGAAGCAGCTTTATTCCAGTGAGATAAATGTGAAATGTTATATATAAATATTTTCTATTTCCCATTTGCAGCCAGTAGTTGGAGCCAGTGGTGGATTATAATAAGAGCAGAATCAGCAGCTTCTTGGGACTCCAGATTCCAAGGGGACTCATGGAGATGCTAAAAATGTTCTGAACTTCGGTGTACTTCAAATTTAAAAGTTTCTGTTGAGCGATAATATGAGATTGGTTGTTATGGGTTACTGCACCTTCACAATACCCTTTCCTATTGCATAACATTGTTGATGAGACAGGTGTAAATGATTTTGCAACTCAGCAGGTATTAGACCCTATGTGGACTTTTATATACTGTATGAAATATAACAGCAAAAAAATCAGATATTTATATATTTTTCTTACTTACCACTGAGACCACTTACCCTATGTTCACGCCTATGCGTTTTTGGTGTGTTTTTACAGAAACGCACTACAGTCCTTTTAACATAGTTTCCTATGGATGTAGTTCACATCTATGCATTTTGTGGCACTGCGTTTTTTGGAAAGGGTCAGGAACAGATTGCGTTTTGCATGTAATAGACTTCAATGGAGTCACACCAAAAACACAAGTTTTTGATGCATTGTTTGATGCGTTTTGCGTTTTTTTTCTCTTTAACACACTCTGTATAGCTGGTTGCTAAGGAGTTGGCCAGGAAGCCAGCTGCTGCATCCTTAACAACCAATGTGTCACCAGCTGTTAGCTGGGTTCCCAGCTGACAGCTGAATGTAAAAAAAAAATTGCTGGCAAAAAAATCAGGAAAAAAACAACGTGGTAACCCCCCCCCCAAATCCATACCAGGCCCTTCAGGTGGGTATGGATTTGGATAGGAACCCCACGCTAATTTTTTTAAAATTGCGTGTGGTTCACCAAAAATCCATACCAGACCCTTATCTGAGCATGCAACCCAGCAGGTAAGGAAAGAGAGAGGACACGCAACAATGGCAACTTCCCCACAACCCTGGGCAGATCCCACCCCCCCACCCCCCTATGTGAATGAGTATGGGGTACATTGTTTCCCGGTTCATTCAAGAAAATAGTGTCAGAAAGAAATAAAAACATGCACAAAGTGTTTGACAATTCCTTTATTAACAAAAAATAATAATAATTTCCAACCAAAGTAGATCCATCGCTAATCATGCCGCCCGCCGGACCCAAAAAAAAAAGTTCCGCCTGCGACGAAGACTAACCTCCAACTGCCTGCTCCTCCATCTGACTGTTCCTAAATAGGTAAAGGGCGGGGCCAGACGGCGGCATCGCCTGGGGGCATTGCCCCCCCCCCCCGTAATGTCATTGACCTGTGCGTGCTGGGCCACTGACGTCACAAGGGGGCAGTGTGTTTAAAGAGAAAAAAAGTGCATGGCAACTGCATGCAAAACTGCATCAAAAACATGGGTTTAAAAATTCAAAACATACTGCAAAATGCTCCTGACTCCATAGAGGGGAACCTAGTCTTATTTTGTATCCCCTATTAAACAGGTAGCAAAAATCTGTATGTTTCAATTAATATAACTAAGATCACCTTAAGAATTACCTAAAAATTATGTTAAAAATTATCAGAATTTTGTTTTAAAATGTAACAAATCCTGTCCTATATATATATATATATATATATATATATATATATATATATATATATATATATATATATATATATATATATACACAGTAATTCAAGAAACAACACAAAAATGATTGATTTGGATACATGGCTAACACCGATGCTAGTGTATTTTTAATGTGAAAATATTCCAATAAATAACATGTTTAGATGGGATGTAATTTTAGTATTATTCTTTTTTCCCACTTTGTTTTAACTATTCTTGCAAGTGCTTGGCTACCCCCTACTGGGCATAGAGGTCACACGCTTAAGAGCAAGTGATTAGCCCTCTAAATCAACACCTTTTATGTATTTTCTTTTTTAAATCCTCAGCACAAAATATGTTATTTTATGTGTTTAGCTATTTTAAAAAGTTTAATAATGAAAAATCAAAAAAGAATATATATAAAATATACCTCTGTATATATATATATATATATATATATATATATATATATATACCTCCGTGTATATATATACAATATATATATATATATATATATATATATATATATATATATATATATATATATATATATATATATATATATATATATATATATATATATTATATACACACACACGTATTTAATCCTGTCTACAGTAGGGAACATAAAAAACTAAGATGCCTCCTCCACTTTTTGACTACAAGAGGTATAGCTACAATGACATGCAACTTTCTGTAATTATAGATGTGGATGTGAAAGTCACAGCCTATCCATACTGTTGGGATTCAGATTTAGTTTGCATTTTCAGCTTGGCCACAGCAGTACTAATGATCCACACTGACATATAATAAATGAAACGTAACAATGTTTAACACAAGAATCCCGTAAGAGATAGCAAAAGTATGTAAAGCACAACAAAAAAAATACAGATCATGATATGAAGTCATAGCTCACGAGCCAGATGTTTTTTCCATTCAAAAGGCAAAGTAAAACTGTCTTTAGGTAAAGTGCTTGAGAAGAAATTATTGAAAGAACGTAACAAAGGGGAACCAAAGGTGTATAAGAGAACAGACTTGCTTGTTTCTAGAGCACTTAAGTTGTCTTAAAGGTCAAATGTATATTTAATTATCATAATCCTGGGGGGGCATGGCCTGCAGTACATATAAGCTTCCAGAAGTCCATGAGCTGTTGCCCTTGTTCCCAAGTAAAATCCTGCACATGAGCTCTGGGTGCCAGTTCAGAACCCCACACACCTGACCCCAATACCCACACCTTTTCTCAGCAACCCCATGTACCTCTTTTGGACCATATAAAAATTCAAGTCCAAAAAATGAAAATTGCAGGAGAGCTGGTGAGCTCAGAGTCTTAAGATAGTTGTGGCAAGCAGCACAGGGACCAAGGGAACAAGGTGGCAGTGTGCCTGGAGCAGTTTGCTGAGCAAGCTGAGCCTGAAGTTGTAGAATGCTGCTTAGACTGGCCATGGGCTGGCACCTACAGATGCCTGATGAATGGAAGACACACAGTAGTAATTTGGATCTATCTGCCTTCTCTGTGAGTACTAATGGTATACCTATATCTGACTCCAGGCTGCCTCTTGCATTGCCCCCTGTCCTTGAACCCACACTGAAAGATATATATTTTTTGCTGTACAGCTCCATAATACTTTTCTGGTCAGTTTAACTACACAAGCTCATAGCATGGGAGCTGGCATTTCATTTATCACACATGACCTACAAAATAGAAGAGCATCAGTGACATTAAAGTTATAATACCTACAATTAAAATGATGCTGAGGTGAACTTCCACCAGGTTACTTCTACTGTCGCTAAAACAGAGGATCATGTAAAACAGGCTGAGGAGGAACAATGTGAAGGTAATTGTCATACCTGAGAAAACCAAGGGCTGTAATACAACTGCCTTTGTTGTAAAATGGCTACTTGATACCACTGGTACAGAGACTCCACGGCCGTCTTAATAGAATCATGGGTCGCTGGGCAAAGTAATGCCCTGGGGCACAGGGGCCCGAATTTACGCACCTACTCTCTAGAATTAGTTGATAGAATTAAACATATATTTATTAGTACTTTCAATAAAATCGATTTTAAACAATATTAAAAGCATTCACTAAATCAAAGACTAATCAACACAAAGGCCACAGTACAGGGGTGGAGGTAGAAGGGCACTGTCCAGGGGGTCAGAAGGGTACAATACTGGGATCAGGAAGGCACAGCACAGGTTCCAGGATGCTGATCAGGAAATAGTCATCCTGGGACAGTTTAGTAAAAAGCTTGACTGGTATAGCAAATCCGGGCCAGTTGGTATGTATGATGTAATGCAAGAATATCATCTTGGGCCCCTGGGCCATGCCCAGGGGGGCCCATGCACCAAGACAACTCTGAGAGACTCTGCCACCTTTCTTTGCTGTTGAAGGGGTACACTTAGTCCCTGCCCACCTTCTAGAAATCCCCTTGCCAAATTCTGGCACGCATCTTGAATCACTTAGGCCGCGTACACACGGGCGGACTGTTCGCTCAACTTTGTCCGCTGAACAGTGTTTCAGCGGACAGTCCGCTCGTGTGTGGGCTTCAGCGGACAGTTTCAGCGGACAGTCTGACGAACAAAGTTTTTCGGAATTTCCGTAAAACTGTCCGCTGAAACTTGGTTTGAGCGGACAGTCCGCTCGTGTGTAGGCTTGTTCGTCAAACTAAGTCTCGCGCATGCTCAGAAAGAATTTACACGCCGAAGGTTGCATTGCAGTGTATAGGATGTCGTTTTTCTAGTCCCATCGTACGTGCCGTTCACGTCATCGCGCACGGTTTCAGCGGACTGTTCGTTCATCGTGTGTGGTCAAGTCCGCTCATGCTAATTTTGAGCGGACTGTTTGTCAAACTGTTTGACGAACAAAGTTGAGCGAACAGTCCGCCCGTGTGTACGCGGCCTAAGAAAAAGACATCTTGCATAAAGGGACCTCAAAGATATTTTTGTATTTTTCCTGATTCCTTATTTTTCCCAAAAGATTCGTAAACAACTTGCCAAATTTAAAGATGTCAAAAGCAATTTCAAAGCTACACCTAAAATACCCCATGCTCTATGACCAAATGTAGTTGTTGTGATGGACCGCCTTACACCCAGCCAACCAAGATACATCTTCCTCCACTCTGGAACCAGGTATTATAGCTGAGCATTGCACTCAAGAACTGACAATTCTAGTTAGGTGCAAACTGGAACTAACATTATTGTAAATTTACCCAGAATTTATACCACACAAAATCAGATAAGAGCTTGATCACATTATCCTAAACAATGCTAACTTGAAACAGTAATATCATCTGTACATCTAATGAACAGCTAACATACTGTAAACATAAACAGTAAGCTAATCAACAGCTGGCAACTGACAGCTAACAGTGATCTAATTAGTAGTAAGGTAATATTAGTGCAGAAGTGTCCTCCCCAGACAATCCTGCACCAAGCCTACAGATACACAAAGTACATAACACATGCTACCTGTCAGGTGTTTGGCTTTCACTTGTGTAATCTTTCTATTACAAAAGTAATCATAAGACAAAACCCAGACAATGTTCCAATAGTCTGAAAAAGTGGAATTCATTTATCTTCATAGATTTCTTGAGGGATATTGTCGATTAATATTTCTGTCCCAAGTGGAGGAGCTTCTCCAACCCAGTCTGCAGGAGGGCCACCATATTTCCTCTGACCATTAACCTATACAAGATTAATATTAAACCTTTCCATTCACTTCAGAAGGGAAGCTTTATTGTCTTTATTCAGAGAATTATCCCAAGCCTCGTTCTCAGCGTTCATCACATCATTGTCCATCATTGGTGCTGCTCTCTCCATTGAATCAGAGGCGGAACTGAGCTCTTTTCCAGGCTCTCACTGGGAGAAACAGACAAAATCCCTGATCTCCTTCATGGGCCATATTCAGTGGGTAGAAGTCTAGCCCCTAGTCCTCTCCAAAAGCCTCTATCTCGGTTGGGTCTATCACAGTTGCTAATGGTGAATCCCATTTTCTTTACTCCCTTCTGGTGGCTTCTGAATGGATGAGGATATTCCATAAATTACAGCAAATTTCCTGACTATAACTCCTGGTACCTGACCGGTCTTCTTGGTCTGGGCAACCTTTGGAAGCTGCTGACTTTCCACTGCTTGGAAGCCCTGTTTCCTGATGGATAAACATTGCTTTCAGATGGCATTTCACTTGTTGCTATACTGAGAATATGCTACTAACTTTCAAGGGCTCAGCAGTTTATGTTTGGAGATTTTCTTTATGTGGAGTTCTTATATGTTCCAATAGCACAATGATCCTGTCAGCTGACAGGGGTTACTTATTACCAGTAGTCTTCTATTTCTGGGGTGCATTATTTCATATATGTGCCCAGTTTCCTGTGAATGATGAAAGGAGTATATGCCCCTCTGTTTTGACTATTTGTTTAGCCTGCTGATCTTGAATAAATTTGTTGTTCTGCTCACATGCACTGATGGGCGAGCTTACATCCTCCTGCATGGAGACTGCTTAGTTATTTATGTTTAGCGGTTCTTGTTAAATTTGAGATTGTTAAACTTTTTTTTTTCCACTTGATTGCTGGTTGTGATTGCACGCTCACCCAGGACTCATATGCTGATTTTTTTCTGGTTCACCGCCTAGCTATCAGATGCTACAGGAAAACTAACCTCCTGTGTTTTTCTGTACCATCAGCCTCATATACACAATGGTACATCTTAACTGCTGAGACTTCACAATTTTTAAACACACTGACTTTTCAGTATGCTATTTATTTTAACTAACACAGTGCTATGTTCTTATGGAAGAAGGTGCAGGTTGACAAACAAGGCAGGTCCCTTTTTTTCATTGCACTAGTTTTGCTGTTGATTGTGCTAATCAATATATTTCTCACGCCTTTTCCAGCAAGATCATTAAGCTCTGGCACAACTCTTAGTGGACAAACTGTCCTTGCCCATGTTGACATTGGGTAACCGAAATAAGTTTTTCCATCCTACAGTAAATAAATATACTGTTATTAACCTCTTAATGCCAAGGGAAATTAACGTGCTAGAAAAATTGTTTGAAGAACTGGGTTTGGTGGACCTTTAATGTGCTTCTTACTGATAGAAACAGTTTCTGTCATTCCAAAATGTACAGATCCCTATCTACAATTAACCTAGCCCTTGGCACATCAAAACATATTCCATATGTACATAAAGTAATCATAATGGTCAGAGGCATCTCTGACTATTCCCTGATAGGATTGGGATGACACCTCACAGTGCATGGACAAGGACTTGTGGTTATTTGAAGCTGAACAGGGGGCAACCCTGTCGGGCCCCTCTACGTATGTTTATATTTTATGACTTATAGCCCTTGACTATGAGGCATGCCGTGGGAGCGCTATAGATCATTTTAAACGTCATCAAAAATTTGTATTTTTTTAAATTTTTATTGTTTCACTTTAAGCATCAATAAAATCACAGCTCCTTCATAAACGATATTTAAAAAACTAATTTTGCATTGATACATGTCCCCCAGAGCAGTAACCAGGTCCCATGCCCTTTCTTGTGGACAATAACTTGCATATAAGCCTTCAAAATGTAGACTTTGGACTTTTCAAGTTCGGATCCTATAGACTTTAATAGGGTTTGTGGTTTGGATCCAAACTTTTTCCGTGTTCCGGAATTCTGGGGCGAACTGAGCCAGGGTATTGGTCGGGCCACCACTAGCTGTCAACAGGGAACCCTGCTGACAGCTAAGGAGTCATCAGTTGTTAAGGGAGCGCCGGCCACTCGCTCCTTAATAACCAGTACACGCAGTGCCACCAAACCAGTGTAAACCAGCAATGATGTCCCTGATTGTCACCACAGCAGTACCAGTGTCACCAGACCAGTGTAAGTCAGCAGTAGGGATGAGATATCAGGTGTTTGCCTGTTCACCGAATAGCAAACATTATCGGGTGTTCTCGGCAAATTTGAAAGCTGCAGAACACCGTCTATGGGACATTAACATGAAAAAACAAAAGTGGTCATTCTAAAGGCTTATATGCAATTTATTGCCATAAAAAGTGTTTGGGAACCTGGGTTCTGCCCCAGGGCACATGTATCAATGCAAAAAAAAGTTTTAAAAACTGCAGTTTTTTTGGGAGCAGTTATCTTAATAATGCTTAAAGTGAAACAATAAAAATGAAATATTCCTTTAAATGTCGGGCTTGGGGGGTGTCTATAGTATGCCTGTAAAGTGGCGCAGTTTTCTGTGTTCAGAACAGTACCACAGCAAAATGACCTTTGTGAAGGAAACAAGTCATTTAAAACTGATTGCGGCTGTAATGAATTGTTGGGTCCCGACTCCCGGCAATATAGATAAAACTCATTGGAAAAAAAACAGCATGGGTTTCCACCCACAGTCCATTACCAGGTCATTTGGGTCTGGTATGAACATCAAGGGGAACCCTGAACCAAAATGTTTTTTAAAAAATGTGGGAGTCCCCTCAAAATCCGTATCAAGCTCCTAAGGCCTGGTATGGATATTAAGAGGAACCCTGCGCCAAAATTTTCAAAAAATTGGCGTAGGGGTCCCACCAAGATCTATACCAGACCCTTATCCAAGTACGCAACCTGGCAGGCTGCAGGAAAAGAGGGGTGTCGGGAGAGAACCCCCCTCCTGAACCATGCCAGGCCACATGCCCTCAACATGTTGATGGGGACAAGAACCTCATCCCCACAACCCTTGCCCGGTAGTTGTAGGGGTACAGTGAATTGGTAACAGGTACATTGTACCCCTACCATTCCACCAAAAAGTGTCAAAAATAGTAAAAAAAAGGAGACACTTTGGGACAAGTCCTTTATTAAAAGATAAAAAAATGTAATTGTCCCGCGATGTTGATCCATCTCACACCACCTGACCAGTTGAAAAAAAAACTCACATAGAGAGGCCAGGATCTGGGGTCCCTTTGTTAAAGGGGGCTTCCAGATTCTGATAAGCCCCCTGCCCGCAGACCCCCACAACCACCTGGCAAGGGTTGTGGGGCCCTTGTCCCCATCAACATGGGTACAAGAAGTTTTGGGAGCCCCAAAAAATCCTTCCCATGTTGAGGGTATATGGCCTGGTACAGTTCAAGGGGGGCGCTCTCTCATCCTCCTTCTTTTCCTGCGGCCTGCCAGGTTGCATGCTCGAATAAGGGTCTGGTACGGATTTTGGGGGGGACCCCTGCGCCATTTATTTTTAAATTTTGGTGCAGGGCTCCCCTTAAAATCCATACCAGACCTGAAGGGTCTAGTATGGATTTTGGGGGGACCCCTATGCCATTTTTTAAAAATAAATTGGCACGGGTTCCCCTTAATATCCATACCAGACCTGAAGGACCTGGTAAAGGACGGGGGGGGGCATGCCATTTTTTTTCAATGAGTTTTATCTATATTGCCAAGACCCGACAATTCATTACAGGCGTGAGCAGTTTTAAATTACTTTTTTCCTTTAGAAATGTCATTTTGCTGTGGTACTGTTCTAAACACGGTAAAACTGTGCCAATTTACAGGCATACTATAGACACCCCAAGGCACGATATTTAAAGGAATATTTCATTTTTATTGTTTCACTTTAAGCATTATTAAAATCACTGCTCCTGAAAAAACTTCCATTTTTAAAACTTTTTTTTGCATTAATACATATCCCCTGGGGCAGGACCCGGGTCCCCAAACACTTTTCGCAAGTTCTGGTGAAAACTGAACCGGGGGGGGGGGGGTGTTTGGCTCATCCTTAGTCAGCAGCAGTGTTCCTGATTGCTGCCACACTAGGCTCCAATGACACCAGACCAGTGTAAGACTGCAACAGTGCTCCTGATCACCACCACAACTATGGAGTGTTGCATCTGCTTGACATCTGTACTAACTTCTGCCTGTTTACTGGACCAATCCTTTGCCTGTTTGCTGACCATGTTGCCGCCTGTGGCCTAACTACACATTTAACTGACTATGTTCCCACAGGACACCAATCCCAGTCATCCCCTGTGGACACCAGTTCCAGCTATCCCCTGTGGACAACTGCACACCTGAAACCATAGGGACTCTTTTGTTCTTCGTTTTTTCACATTTGTTTGATTTCTCTGATACACAAGATACAATGTCCAGTATGGTCTATAAAGTAAAGTCTCAAAAATGTAATAAGTAGCCAGGACATTGCATGTGTAATTTATGTGTAATTGAAAATGCTCCTTTAATTTTGGACCCCTCCATGCACCTAGGCTGTTAACAAGTCTCCCTCATGTGGTATTCCCATTCTAGGGAGGCATACCAGAATGTGTTTTAGGGGTAATAATAAGCATGCCTGTGTTCAAGAAATACTGTAACTTGTTAAAATAACAACTTTGTAAAAAAGGAAAAAAAAGTGATTTGTAGTATTTTTACTGAAGCAATTGTAGCGGAATACATTTTAGCCTAAATGTATTAAGAAAGCTTATTTATTTGCAAAAGTTTTTTTTTTTTTTTTTTTAATTTTCCAAAAAATTGTGACAAAAAAACTACAGCTTTACCATGCCTCTTACTAAATACCTTGGACTGTCTATTTAAAAAAAAGGGACCATTGGGGCAGTATTTTTTACTGTTCTGGCTTCAAGGAAGGAGATGTCATTATATCAGATTTGATTGACTTTCAGTTATATATACCATAGTTTGTAGACTTTCACACAGGCTAAATAATACACACTTATTTTCAGTTATTTTTACCAAGGAAAATTATCAGAACACATTTGGCCTATAATTATGAAGAAAGACTATTTGTTTGCAAACATTTATAACAAAAACTAAATTATTTTTTTCAAAATTTGCATTATTTTTTATTTTATTATTAGCAAAATATCATTAAAAAATCATTTGGATACAATGTTGCCTGAGTAATTGTCATTCACAGTGTGACAGCACTAAAAGCTGAAAAATAGGGGTGAAATTGTTCAGTCTTAAAGTGGTTAAAGGCTCACTGCATCCAAGACAGACATAGGCACCTATAAGCTGAATTACAAAGTTACTTCTTATATATAACAGTAAGTCGTTAATGAGATATCCCAGATCAGCCTTTCTCAACCAGGGTTCCTATAGAGATTGTTAGGGGTTCCTTAATCAGTGGCGGACTGATCTTCTTCTAGATAGTGCCTGCATAGTTCTGGCTTCAGCATCATTCAGCAGAGCTAGAGACATGTGACCAGTACAGTGTCTAATCTCAACTGTTAGATAAGTAATCACTGACACCAGGTATCTTCTCTGGTATCTGTAAAGGGAGGAGGTCTTCCCATAGACACCAATATACTGTAAATGGGAATTTTTCCCACTGACCATTAATATAAGGGGATGCTAGAAAAAACAAACCTGTTTGACTCTGAGGAAGAAGCTACAACCCTCGAAACATGTAAAGCCCCATACACACTATCAGATTGTCTGCTGATTTTTTCCTTCAGGTTTACCAAAACCATGTAGTACAAGGGCCTGCCTGATTGCATACACATTGAAACCCCTAAGGTTTGACCTCATATTATATGGTTTTGGTAAATCTGATGGAAAAAATCAGCAGACAATCTGATAGTGTGTATGGGGCTTTAGTCATTTGGATCTTAGGTGATATCCTCCCATGCTCAGCAGAACACTGAGTGTGGATCGATTACTTTGCTGTGCTTTGCAAGTCATGTCATCTGTGAGTAGTTTTTTATTTACGTTTTTATAATAAATGTTTTTTGGGATAATGCACTAGGCTGGAACACACTCTCTTTTCTTGTATTTTGTACCTTTCATTTGAACCTGCCTATGGAAACAGAACAGTCTAATCTCATCTGTGGCTTTCCTTAGCGTCCTAGATGAGGCAAATTTACTAAGGACGTTGAGAATATAAATAAATTGTTCAATTCAGTTCAGTTATCCAATCATGAGAAAAGTACATTCCTATTTACTTATCTTATCTGCAAATGATTGGATAAGTGATGTGAATTTTCATACAATGTATCATGTAAAAATTCTCAACACCTTTAGCAAAAATAGCTCAATATTGTTTGTGTTCTCTTTTTTATTACATTTGTGTGTTCTTGTCCCCCTTCCAGTCTGATGGTATCTGTAAAAATTCCAGCATCAACGTCATTAGGCAAAGCCCACTGACCACCAGGGGAAAGGGCATTATTTTCATTGATCACAAATGGAAGGTGTTTCCTTTTCTAAATGGCCAAAAATGTAAGAAGCATATTTTTTACTAAAGCCTAATGGAAGGGGAGAACTGCACTGACTACCGTTATAAGGGGATGCGTTCCCACTCATGTAAAGAGGCATCTGGTTCATCACCAAGGCAAAGGGACACTTCAACTTTCACTGTCTTTTCTGGCAAATATTATTTTTTTATTATTGAAAATATTTGTTACATATGTCAAAGGGGTTGTTAAATTACACCTATTCTGGATGACATTTATGCTATGTACCCAACATGAATTCTTCTTTTATTTATTATTATATCTATAACTGGTCATACTAATGTGTCGTAAACTGTAGATAAAATAAGTACAGTAAAACCTTGGTTTGAGAGTGTTTTGCAAGACAAGCAAACATTTTAAATAAACTTTGACTTGATAAACAAGCGATTGCCTTGATATACAAGTAGTGTCACGTCACAACTAAGTATAAAAGAGAAGAGAGGCACCTCTAGGTGTAGCAATATGCTTACATTTAGCCGCTTGCCAAGCAGCCGCCGCAGTTGCACTGGGTCAACATGGCTCGGCTGAGCGAATCGCTGTCATGTTGTGTTGCTTTCAATTTCGGCCACTAGGGGCACGCACACCCCCTGCTCGCCCATGGAGCCGATGCGAGTGCCCAGCAGTGACAATCACCACCGGGCTCCCGCGATCGCTCGGGGCACATCGAGAACCGGGATCTGTGTGTGTAAACACACAGTTTCTGGTTCTCTGAGGGGAGAAGAGACAGATTGTTTGTTCATACTGAGTATGAACAGCGATCTGTCATCTCCCCTACACAGTCCTCCCCCCTTCAGTTAGAACACACACTAGGGAACACAATTAACCCATTGATCCCCCCTTAGTGTTAACCCCTTCCCTACCAGTGACATTTTTACAGTAATAAATGCATTTTTTATAGCATTGATCGCTGTATAAATGCCACTGGTCCCAAAAATATGTCAAAATTGTCCGACGTGTCCACCATAATGTTGCAGTCCCGATAAAAATCGCAGATCGCCACCATTACTAGTAAAAAAATAATATTAATAAAAATGCCATAAAACTTTCCCCTATTTTGTAGACGCTATAACTTTTGCGCAAACCAATCAATATACGCTTATTGGGATTTTTTTTTACCAAAGATATGTAGAGGAATACATATCAGCCTAAACTGAGGAAAAAATATGTTTTTATTTATATATTTTTGGGGGATATTTATTGTAGCAAAAAGTTAAAAATATAGCGTTTTTTCAAAATTGTCGCCCTTTTTTTGTTTATAGCGCAAAAAATAAAAACCAGAGGTGATCAAATACTACCAAAATAAATCTCTATTTGTGGGAAAAAAGGACATACATTTTGTTTGGGTGTAACGTTGCACGACCGTGCAATTGTCAGTTAAAATGACGCAGTGCCGAATCACAAAAAGTGCTCTGGTCAGGAAGGGGGTAAAATCTTCTGGGGCTGAAGCAGCTAATGAAGGTATAACATTTAGCAACTCACATGGTTGATGATATAAACAGTATGCAGGCATCTGAGGTAAACATAGACCACATAAACCATCCTCCTTCAATAAATGTAACCATATTGATACACTTAGAGGCACCTCTCTTCTCTTTTATACTCTGTAGTTCCTGCTGGATCTTCTAACCCCCTTGTGGAGGCTGCGATTAGGACATTTTATGGTTACACGGCCTATTACATTCCTAGAATCGTTATATGGACTATAAACTGAAAGACCTATAAATAAATGGTTGTGGAACGAATCATTTGAGTTTCTATTATTTCTTATGGGGTAATTCGCTTTGATATACAAGTGCTTTGGATTACAAGCATGTTTCCAGAACAAATTATGCTCGCAATCCAAGTTTTTACTGTACTTTTTTAGGATAGGTTTCCCTGAGATTTGAAAAATGTTTTAAGGGTTCCTCTGTGGTAAAAAAAAGTCCAGAGTGATTGGTGGGAAACCCGCGCTCTAGGGTGGAGTATAGTCTTTCCCAAAATGGCAGCCAGCAGTATTTAATTGATCTGGTAAGGGGTTCCAAGGACCCCTTCCCCAACAAAGTGATTAATGAAATGACTAAACAGGTGGTATTTAAAATCTCATAAATTCTACTTTCAGACTCACTGCAGATTTGGTAGATTGCTTCATTGATCCCTATTGGTGATTAAAGTGGAACTTTAGTCAGAAAATTAAGTTCTGATAGATTACTTCATGCTGGCCCCTATTGCAGGTAACTCTATGTAAAATATTAAAAAGTAAGTGCCTATATTGTTTAAATCCAGTAATGCATTGTCTCATCCTGCTCTGCTCTGCATATGCTCAGTTGCTCTCTATTCTCAGCACTGTGCCTATAAACTAGAGGCCGATCAGCTGACAGCTTTAAAGTCTACTGTTGCTGAAGGCTGGAGAAAGCAATAGGAATGACAAAGACTGTATAATGAAACAGAGATTAGGGACGGAGAAAAGAAAAGCAAGAAAAGTGACAGGATAAACTCTGCTGCCTGGGAGAGTTAGGCTGGTGTTCCGTCAGATTTGGTGACCCATCAGATAAGTTAACGGAAGTGATGTTCTGTCACCTGCACATGCGTACAGCCGCTAGGAGGTCGCCTAATCCGACAAAACACTGTAGTCAGAAGGAGGAGGCAGCAGACATCTTAGTACACCCAGCTATGTATTGAATTTAAGAGTAATTTTAGCAATAAAGTGTAAGGTGTAGTAAGATGTCCATTGTCTTCTTCTGACTACAGTGTTCTGTTAGATTAGGCAACCGTACACATGCGCAGATGATGGTACGTCACTTTCGTTACCTAATCTGATGGGTCACAGATTCTGATGGAACACCGGCCATAGATGTTTTTCGAATCTTGGCCCGCTCCTGCTGAAGATTCAAACCATGTGTGGGCATGCTGAATGTTCCAAGTTGATCAATCAACTTGGGTACAACCAGCCTGCCAGATTCACTTGTGATTATTGCTAGTGGCTGCTAGCTGCTCCTCCCCCCCAGGAACACACAATTGCTTGGCAGGTGGTATTCCCCCGTCTGCACTGTTTGTTTGGATGAGGGAATCATCAATGGATTTGGCGGTGTTTGCCATTGCTGTCGGGCTCACATGCTTCCATCCCTGCCACCGATGCAATGCCAGCTGTTCCGCCAGAGATTGGGAGTGTTCAGCTGTTTTTTTTGTTCCGCACCCTCGGGCTTCTTCCTCTTCTGGGTCAAGCAGCCTTGTCGGCTTGAGATATGAACCCACCTCTTCTCTTGCTGTCAACCAAGAGGCTTCAGGCCGGATTGGCATCTATCTCTGAGGATAGAATCAGGCGTATGCACAATGGAGAACTCTAGCATTAGATGTTCAGCTAAGAGACCTTGCAGGTTTGAATCTCGGGCACCTCCTAGAGTAATACCAAAGGCGAATAAGAAGGTTAGGATGCCTAGGAGTTCCACTCCTGTGAAACAAAATGTAATTAAGAAGAAAAAGACTAGTTCAGTGGTCAGTGTAGCTCCTGGGAGGGAAATTGCTATTGCACCTGCAATTGCATGACTTGAATGTACATGATGTTACTAATGATGCTGCCGTTACCATGGAAATTCAAGCTTTGCCTGTTCGTGCAGTAGCGCTAAATGACCATGCGAGGCAGGCGGTCCCTTCAACAGATGCAGGTGCATCAGGTGAGTCTTCTGATATTGCTATGTTGCTATGTTGCGTAATTTAGTAAAAAAAAAAATTCTGCAATTATAGATAAATTGAAATCTCCTGCTGTTGTTGATGTTAGTAATGATGCATCTGCGTGACAACTTGATTCATCCAATTCCACGCTGACTCTAGGGAGTCTAATGTTCTAAATTCTATTTGTGTTAATCCTGCTGTATCTAAGTCATCAGTTGTTCTTTCCACGCTAGTACCTGAAGGTTATTTAAAAGAAGCATTGTCCTGTGAGATTTCACCTTTGGGTTTTCGTCTTAGTGCTGTTTGTAGCTAAGAAAAAATATGGAGAGGTGATTATATTGAAATTTTTTCTTTGTTACCTTTGTCTACAGTTCCCCAATCATTTAATAATTTATTGAAATCTTTTTGTATCTTTGCAAGTGTTCTGGGGGGAAAATATCCTAAACGTTGTAGTGGCCTTTTCCGACATGTTGTGATTATTTTGGAGGCCTATAAAAAATTTTATGGACAAGCTTGTTTTTATTATGATGAATCGTTTACACATCATTCTCTAACATGGGGGATGAAAGATGTGGGTCTCAGGTTAAACCTACTATTACCTCAAAAACCACAGTTTTCTAAACCGATTGTTACAAACCCTGTTGAATTTTGCAAGGGCTTGTGCTTTCATTTTGAAGATGGTCAGTGTAAGTGGTAGGCCACTTGTAGATATAAGCACAAATGTGCGTATTGTTCAGGTGCACATCCTGCAGCTAGATGTTTTAAAAAATGCCTGTTGGTAATAATACTCCTTCGAAAAGGAGTCCTTTCTTAAAAGTAGTGGCTTCTGTGATGGTAGAAAACATGCAGTCATGGCTTATACGTTACTCAAATCGAACGTCAGCAGCATTCCTAGCTGAAGGTTTTTTTGGTAGGTTCTCCTTTACCTGCATTCTCTGGATCTGGTTGCTCTGTTTATAAAAATGTATTATCTGTTAGTTGTTACATTGATGTGGTTAACGATAGACTCAGTAAAGAAGTTTCTGCAGGACGCATGGAGGGTCCTTTTTTGGAAACCACCATTTGTTACTTTTCGTGTTTCACCTTTAGGAATTATTCCTAAGAAAGGTGAGTTATTTTATACTAATTCATCATTTGTCCTACCCTGTTGGTCTTTCATTAAATGATGAGATAGACCCTGAATTTTGTTCAGTGTTCTATTCTTTGTTTGATGATGCACTGGAAATTATTAGAAGAGTGGGAAGTTTGCCTCTTTTGGCTAAAGCTGATGTGAATTCAGCCCTTCAATTATTGCAGATTCATCGACCTTTAATTCTTTGGGTATTTATTTTCAAGGACAGTTCTATTTTGAATAGCCCATGGGCTATTCCTTGTCTTGCAGATATTTTAAATTATTTTTGACTTTTTTGGAATGGGTTGCCAGTTCACAATCTGAAAACGTATTGCTTGTATTATATGAATGATTTTTTGTTTATTGGTAAGGATAACACGGATGAGTATTTGTATTTATTTACTGAGTTTAAGATTATTTGGTGTTCCATTGGCACCAGAAAAATTGGTACCTCCTACACATCGTTTAGAATTTTTGGGTGACACTATACAATTGAAATTCCCCTCCCTATGGCAAAAGTGATAAAAAATGCGTGACAAATCTTGCTGGATTTTGTTCTTTCCAAAAGGAAAGTTTATTTTAAAATGATTTAATCTTTAGTAGGCCTTTTGGCATTTACTTCTAGGGTTATACAGAGGGTTAGGATTTTTTTCTAAAAGATTATATTTAGCTATTGCTTCTTTTAGGGAAGATTTATTTATTTGGAAACATTTTTTGGATTTTTTATTGGACGTTCTTATGGCAGGCACCATTTTGCTTGGCTAAGGCATTTAATTTATTTACTGATGCTTCTGAGGCAATTGGTTATGATGCCTATTGGCAGGGACACTGGTCAGCAGATACATGGCTGGAGGTTTGGCATGTTAAAGGTTTTACAAAGATCATTGTTTTTTTGGAGTTGTTCCCTGTGGTTGTGGCATTGGAATTGTGAGTTGAAGCATTGTGCTTCATTCAGACAACAAAGGCATGGTCTACGCCATTAATTGTTTGTCTTCAAAGTCTTTACCAGTCATTGCCTTGTTACGTCGCTTAGTTTTAAATGTTTAACATTAAACATATGGTTGAAAGCTAAATATGTTCCTGGTGATTCCAACACTGTGGCTGACGCTTTATCACGTTTACAGTTGGATTGGTTTCCTGCCGGAGGCAGACCTGGATGGTATCCCTTGCCTGAAATTCTTATGGAACCTGATTTAAAGTTCATAAGTTCGGCTATACGGAATTCAATTGCTCCAAACACGTGGGCGAGTTACGAAACTGTGTGGTCTCTGCGTTATTTTTTTTGGAACATTTTGATAAATTATCTGCCATCTTTTCGGAGAGTTTACGTTGACATTTTTGAATTTCTTGTTGTCATGTAATTCTTAATCACACATTCAAAAAACATTATATGGTGTTTCTTTTTTTTTTTTTTATTAAAAAGTTTTCCTTCTTGCCAGAGGTTTTTTTCAGTTCAACAAATGTTAAAAGGTTATCGCAAGGGTAATTTTGTAGATGATCATAGAGTGCCTATTACCTCTGATCTTTTGAGCTGTATATGCTTAGCTACTGAGTCGATATGTTATTCGCGGTACGAATCGTGTTGTTCAAAGCTGCATTAAGCCTTTGTTTTTTCGGGCCATTCAAAGTGTCAGAATTAGTTCCGCGTAACGCTATGAATACGGCGGGATTAATGTTTAAGGATTTACTACTGGGTCCTGCTTATGTACAGATTTTACTTCGACGCAGCAAAATGGATCAATTAGGTAAAGGACATTGGATTAAGGTGGGAAAAATTTCGAATCCACTTACATGTAGTGTTTCTTTAATTCTGCAATTTTTGTCGGTTTGGCTTTTTTCTTCTGGGCATTTATTTTTAAACCATTCCAATGTGCCTTTGACCAGGGCAGGACTTAGGGTGGTGGGGGCCCCTGGGCTTGAGTCACTTTCGGGCCCTACCTTCTATGCATTACCGTATTTATCGGCTTATAACATGCATCCCAAGTTTAGGAGGGAATTTTAAGGAAAAAAACTTTTAGGAGGGAAGTTACATTTAAATGCCCATCAATGCAGCCTTATCAGTGTCCATCTGCAGCCTTGCCCATCCATGTGCAGCCTTGTCCAGTGTCATTTGCAGCCTTGTCATTGCAGTCTTGAAGTTTAAAAATGGCGCCGCCAAGATACAGAGTCCTGCGTATCTCGGCGGCTCTCGGGTACTCTTGCAGTCCCGAGCGGAGCCGAGAGTAGCCGAGTGTACTCAGCTCGGCTCACAGTCACGCCCAGTCTCTATGTTATGTCCATCATAGAGCAGGACGGGGCGTGACTGTGAGCGGAGCTGAGCCAAGTACACTCAGCTATGTATCTCGGCGGGGCCCCCTTATTGGGTGGGGCCCATGGGCTTGAGCCCAGTCAAGACCAATGGTAAGTCTAGCCCTGCCTTTGACTGTATCAGTTTCAATCTGTACTAAAGAAATGTTTGGATTTTCTTCAACTCAGCCACCTTCATATTTTGTCACACTCGTTTAGAATCGGTGCTGCTACAGAGGCGGCCAAGTTGGGATTATCTAGTGCTGATATCAAAAATATTGGTGGGTGGAAAGTGGGTGGGAATGTTATTTATGCTACCGTATGTACGCCCTAATGTTTCCTTTTGAACTTTGAAGGTGTCAAATTCAATGTTTGGGTTATTGGACATTCGTATATTTTTTGGTCTCGTGCTGGACTTTTGCATTTGGTGGTATGGAAAAAGGGGAATGAATTGGTCTAATTTAAAGGAAACTTTATCATTATTGTATTTCTCTTGGCCTCCTTCTCCTAATATCATTGTTTTGCATTTGGCTGACAATGATATTGGACTTATGATATAAGACCATTGATCTTATTTCACAAATTAACTCAGATTTTTTGTGTCTTCATTCTGTTTTTTTCCGGAAGCAATCTTAGTTTATCCTGAAACTGTACCGCGTTTGAATTGTCTGACTCCGAAGGACGTTAGGCATTTTGAAAAAATATGTAAGAGACTTAATAGGGAAATAGCCAAATTTATGATTTCCTTACATGGTCTGTTTTTTAGACATGTTGATCTAGAAGGTGGTATTCAAGGATTTTATCAGACAGATGGTGTTCATTTGTCCGACGTTGCCTTAGACATTTTTAATTTAGACTTACAGTCTTGTATCGAATTGGCCGCAATGAAGGTGGGGGGGTGCCAGGCTCATGAATAATCCTGGCATTTGGATAATATTGTATTTAGTATTTAACCTGAGCTTTGATAGCTAGGTATTATTATTATTATTATTATTGTTCCTTTATTAGTATTGATATGTAAAGTTAAATAAAAATGATATTATTATATATGATATATAATTTAAAGCTATATCATTTGTTATTATTATTAAGCCCATAATAAAGAACTGCAGCCTTTTTGATCCAAGTCTGGTGTTTATAGTGGTTTGTTTAAATAAGAATAAATTATACAAAGTCCTGACTTCGGTACCATGTATGTTCTTTTGTAAAACAATAGTTGTTGTCAAACTGTTTAAAGTGTAAAGTTTCACTTTAAGTCTTTTTTTCTCCAACTATAAGAAATGCTCTTTTTTCTTCTGAAGTAGCACTAACCACTTCTGTATTAGCCAGCAGTGCCAGACGAGATCATTACCAGGCCAATTTTCAGTTTTCAGTGCTGTGATACTGTGACTGCCAATTAATCCGTCATATAACACTGTACCCATATGAATTTCATATATTGAGACAAATAGAGCATTTTTTTGTTGGTCTTTAACCACTTGTTGCCACGTCACAGTACATTTACTGCAGTGGGGTGGCAGCTGCAGTCTCAGTCACGTATATATATGTCCAGGTTAGGAGCGTCGAGACCACTCCTCCTGTGATTGTCGTGTCCACAAGACACGGCAGATTACTGTTACCATAGCGGTTACATGATAACAATGTAAACCTGTTATGAATGCCTTTCCATTTACAAACATCTTGCTTACTGTTTAGCTGTAGCCTATCACAGATTACAACCATAAACAAGCTATTTATGACTGGAAAACCCATTCATGACAGCTAAAACTATTGCTTGTACAGTGATCTTCACTGAATAAGCAAAATGTGTAACAAAAAAAAATCCCTGATCTTCCCCCTCAGAGTGGTACAGTGTCAGTATGGTGACACTGAGCTACTCTGATGACAGGATGTATAAAAATAGTAAAAAAAGTTCAATACTTTTTTTTAATATACTGTCACTTGTCAGTATCCCTGATCACCGCTACACCAGTGATATGATGATGCTGTACTGCATTGCATTTCTTATTTTTTCAAAAAATTGTGACAAAAAATTACAACTTCAAAAAACTTGCCATGCATCTTACTAAACACCTTGTACTGTCTACTTTTCAAAAATGGGGGATATTTGTACTGTCCTGGCATTTAAGGGCCTCAAGAAATTAGATTGGATGTCAGTACATAAGGATTGATCAATTTTCAAATATATTTGCCATAGTTTGTAGACGCTATAACTTTCACACAAACCAATTAATTTATACTTATTGGGATTTTGTTTTTACCAAAGACATGTAGCAGAATACATTTGGCCTAAATTTATGAAGAAGTTTGATTTTATTTGATTTGTTTTATAACAGAAGGTGAAAAATATTGGGGGGCTTTCTTTTCAAAATGTTCTGTTTTTTTTTCATTTATATAATAAAAAAATGATATCAATTTAATTTGCATACAGTGTTGCATGATCGCGCAAAGGCCAGTGCTGAATATCAAAAAATGCCCTGGTCATGAAAGGGTAAAAGGTTATGGAGGTCAAGTGAGTAATAATTGATGTTTTTGCTGTGTCACAGACAATGGAGGAGAAAGGGTTATTGTTCAGATGTGCAGGATAAGAAATGTAAAGGGGGTAACATAGGGTCACTGCAGAGGCAGGATGGGGATGACATATACAAGGAAGGAGGAGGAGGAGATGAAAGGGATTAAGTGGAACTAAACTGATCAATTTATTTCCCAAAACAGTTACATTTGAGGCATGCCATCAATGATAACTGTCACAGTTGCATGTGCTCTCAACTGAACTGTCAAGACATCCAATGGCTGGTGTCATAACTGATCACATGTGCAGCTATTTCGCTCAGAGTTAAGATGGCAGATTCCTTGGCTTTAAATGATAGGAGAGTTTAGTTCCCATTTTAAAATCTGTGCACTAGCACAGCTATTCATTCATTAGTTCTTCCTCCTTTGTAAAAGGAAGAGGAGGGGGTCACAGATGTAAACATTACACTGTTTATATCATGCTCTGTAACCAATCACAGCAATCACGTAGTACAAAGCCACTCTGATTGGCTCTGGCAATGTGTTTCAAGAGGACTAGGGATGAGTCGAACACCCAACCCCCCCCCCCCCCCCCCCGTTCGGTTCGCATCCAGAACATGCGAACAGGCAAAAACTTTGTTCGAACACACAAAAACTGTCTATGGGACACGAACATGAAAAATCAAAATTTTTGCTAATTTTAACGGCTTTTATGCATGGTATTGTCCTAAAAAATGTTTGGGGCCCTGGGTCCTGCCCCAGGGGACATGTATCAATGCAAAAAACAAAGTTTTAAAAACTGCAGTTTTTTCAGGAGCAGTGCTTTTAATAATGCTTAAAGTGAAACAATAAGCCCTTGTACACACGGTCAGACATTCCGACAACAAAATCCGATTTTGTCCGACGGATTTTGTCCGAAACTTGTGTTGCATACACACGGTCGGACAAAGTTGTCGGAAAATCCGATCGTATGTAACGTGATGACATTATTTTGTTACGACGGGACTACGTTCAGGCTAGTAGCCAATAGCTTTGGTCTAGGAATTTGATCTGAGCATGCGTAGCACTTTGTCCAATTGGAATTCTCTACACACAATCGGACAAAGTCTGTTCGGATCATGTTGTCGGAAAGTTTTATAGCCCAGCTCTAAAACTTTGTCCGTTGGATATTCCGACTGAAACAGTCTGATGGAGCCCACACATAGTCGGATTATCCGACAACACAGTCCGATCGGACATTTTCCGTCGGGATGTCCGACCGTGTGTACAAGGGCTAAAAATGTAATATTCCTTGAAATTTTGTACCTGGGAATGTCTATAGTATGCCTGTAAAGTGGTGCATGTTTCCCGTGTTTAGAACAGTCTGACAGCAAAATGACATTTCTAAAGGAAAAAAAGTCATTTAAAACTACTCGCGGCTATAATGAATTGTCGGTCCGCAATACACAAAAGTTCATTGATTTCCCCACAACAGAACCCCGAACCAAAAAAAAATAATAAATGTGTGGGGGTCACCCTAAATTCCATACCAGGCCCTTCAGGTCTGGTATGGATATTAAAGGGAGCCCCACGCCAAAATTAAAAAAAAATGGATATATAAGAAGTGTCAGAAGAACAGAAGCGTCAGACAGCAGAAGACTCCCACTGATGCGGATCCTGCGGAGGACGAAGCAGAGAAGAAGCCGGAGGAAGATGCCGGACGAGAAGAACGGAGGAAAAAGAAGATGGAGAAGAAGAAGATGGAGAAGAAGAAGATAGAGGAATAAGAACACCAAAGGAAGACCAGAAGAAAGAAGATGGAAGAAGAAGCGGGGAAAGAAGAAGAAATTAATAAAGGATTTGTCAAAAACCGTCTCTTGCCTCTTTTAACACTCTTTTTGACACTTTTTTGTGAAATGGTAGGGGTACATTTGTACCGCATTACCAATTTGCATGGGGGGCTGGGATCTGGGGGTCCCCTTGTTAAAGGGGGCTTCCAGATTCCGATAAGCCCCGCGCCCGCAGACCCCCACAACCACCGGGCAAGGGTTGTGGGGGATGAGGTCCTTCTCCCCATCAACTAGGTGACAAGGTTCTTTGGGGGGCTACTCCAAAGCATCCTCCCAATGTTGAGGGCATGTGGCCTGGTACGGTTCAGGAGGGGGGGCTCTCTCTCGCCCCCCCTCTTTTCCTGCAGCCTGCCAGGTTGTGCGCTTGGATAAAGGTCTGGTATGGATTTTGGCATGGGGTTCCCCTTAATATCCATACCAGACTTGAAAGGCCTGGTATGGAATTTAGAGGGACCCCCACAAATTTTGTTTTTTAAATTTTGGTTCGGGGTTCCCCTGTGGGGACATTCCATGCCATATTTATCAATGTAAAGTAGTTTTAAATGACTTTTTTTTTCTTTAGAAATGTAATTTTGCTGTCAGACTGTTCTAAACACAGGAAACCTTTCCTCTTTAGGGATGGGCTTTATGTTCGACCCGAACATAAAGCACATCCCTAAAGAGGACAGGTCAATTCACAGACATTAACAGACACACTGGTAGCCCAAGAACTATTCCTGGATTTATATTTATAAAGCAATCCAGAATACTGCACATCAGTAAGGTGGTTATGTTTGCCAGACTGTCACTCAAGTCAAATTGGTCACTTGTACTTGGTGACAACATTTATAACTGTGGCGCTACCCCACAAAGGCTTCTGTACCCCAATGGTTGCCCTGACCATACAAGTTTCCTGACACATCTGACACCCTGGGTTTAGACATTTTCATTAAGGAAATATGGATGCAGATAAAGAAGAGTTCACAGTAAGCATAATAAGGGTATTGTTATACTCTTTATATGAACAAGCAAATGAAGGATCAACTAAAGTCCCTTGAGAAGCTATAAATCAGAAAGCTTAACTAAACAAGGCCTATGATTGCAGGCCAGAAAAGGGTAGGAGAATGACCAATCTGGAGTCAGACTACTCCCCTTAACCTCCTGACACCATAGTCCCCTTTAACACAAACACTTTACCCAGTTTAGCAAGTTTTATCTAGAGTCCTTGAATGCAAAGAGGGTGGGCATATGCCCACTCACCAGTCCAAGTAATGCCAGGCTCAGGAGGGATGGTGTGAAGATCCTGCAGCAGGCCTCTGCACATACTGTGGTCAAGGGATGGTGCGTTATCCCTGCACCTCCAAGCGTGGCAGCTTAGCTGGATCTGTAATGCAGGTAATGTGGGTGCCAACTGCCGACAACAGGAGAGTCCACACATGCTCTCCAGAGGCTTTCCCCGACCACCTAGGCCACAGCACAGCCGTGCTCTCCCCGACCATCCAGGTCACTGCTCCCAGATGAAGGCTGTGGTCCCAAGAGACTGACTCCTCCCCAACACAGGCTATGTATCACCTCTCCCAGCATTCTGTTCTCTTTCTCTAGCTGACTGGAAGTGTAAGTCTACAATGATCCGGGTCAATGTAGATTTGAGCTCTTTGAACTACATGTCCCAAGACCCTCCATGCTTAGCTGGATCTGTAATGCAGGTAATGTGGGTGCCAACTGCCGACAACAGGAGAGTCCACACATGCTCTCCAGAGGCTTTCCCCGACCACCTAGGCCACAGCACAGCCGTGCTCTCCCCGACCATCCAGGTCACTGCTCCCAGATGAAGGCTGTGGTCCCAAGAGACTGACTCCTCCCCAACACAGGCTATGTATCACCTCTCCCAGCATTCTGTTCTCTTTCTCTAGCTGACTGGAAGTGTAAGTCTACAATGATCCGGGTCAATGTAGATTTGAGCTCTTTGAACTACATGTCCCAAGACCCTCCATTCTTTTGTGAGTGTCTGCATTCTGCATTCTGCTCTGCATTCCAGATATAACAAGGCAGATCCAAATCTGAGCACTAGAAGGAACAGCCTCGCTGTGGCAGTGTCTTCTGATAATACAGGCAATTTATCCAGCTCCTGGCTACATAATCTATTATAAATTTAATGATAAATGTGATTACAGTTGCTCATATAAAAGTTGTTAGTCTTGGACCCCAGTTGCTGAACACTGACAGTAGAAAATAATTGCTTGTCAAAGCAATTGTTTTGGAAACATTGTTTCCAATGTTTCCAATTGTTTTCACCATGATTATGTCCACGATTCCATATTGCACTGCAATTATAGTAGCAAAACACACCATGTGTGTTTCGGTGGCAGTAATATTTAATGGTACCGAAAGCATAGTGAGGTTTTGCTGTCATAACGATGTCACGTAAAGTAGTTCACACAGTAATCACAGCAAACCGCATAGTGTGAATCTTGTCGCCCAAAAGAAGCTTCTGCTCCATTTTGGATACAACTTGTGTACAACCAGTCTGCCAGATTTTACATGCGATTATCGCTAGCGGCTTGTATAGCCACTAGCAATACTAACGCTCTTCTCTTGACAGGGACAGCTTTCCCCCGCCACCCTTCCTCCTCCTCGGGTGTATACAATGGCTCAGTGGGAGGGATTCCACAGTCAACACTGTGTGGTGGCTTTAGGCAGGAAGTGTGTTGCTGGCTGGATTACCAGGTCAAAATAAAGTCTAAAAAAGGAAAAAAATACTGCAACCACATTTATGGATTGGTAAGCATAAAGTGGACCTTCTCCGTCTTCCACACATTCTTCCATTCCACCCCTCCTCCCTTCCTGCAGAAGTATTGCACTGTTTTTTCTTGTTTTTTTTGTTTACCTTTTTTTTTCAAAAATGTCCAGCGCCACCTCCCCATGCACGTAATTCACTTTAGGCGGTTGACATTTACACTGTCCGCTGTGCCTACTGGGATATGCACATCATATATCTCAGGAGGCATAGCCTTTCATTCAAGGAAAGGAGTAGGGGGTGAGACTTTTGGTGTGTCATCAAGAGGCCCACCTGCTGAACCTGGAAGAGCTGGCAGGCGTCTCTATGACATCATAGATCACATGGCGGTGTGGTACAGAGCTGTGGCTGGGCTTGGGAGGATCTCACTAGGACAACGCTGGATCCACTGGATGGGTGAGTATCTGAAATGTGCAGATGGCACCTTCAGGTAAGTAGGGACAGAAAAAAATATATTGGGGAGGGGTTGCCCTGAGGTCCGCTTTAAGTATATTAAACTTTTTGGTTTCAGGTGTATAAACACTTAAAGGGTTCATTCACACCAGATGCGGTGGGACTGCATTGGGTGGCTACTCCACTGCAGTTCCATCGCATGACAAGAAAAAAATGCCTTGTTTCCTGTGTGCAGGTTCACAGTTAACACACTGTATTGCAGCAGTTTTCTCAGCACAGCACAGTGCAAGGCAATCCAACATATTGCACCACACCGCAGCCACACGGCAGCCAATCGAACTTATGGAAACGTCTGTGTTAAAAAATTGAAGAATGTGATGCAGTGAGATAGGTGCATTAGCACTGCAGCAACCCTGCCGGACCACAATGCACACCAGCAGCTGTGTTGCAATGCAGTTTAAGGTGTGCAATAGCCCTTAGGACTTCTGTCTCTCTTATCTCCATGCCAAATGCAGTTCCTCTAGTAATACAGAATACTATATATATATATATATATATATATATATATATATATATATATATATATATATATATATATATACACTATCTATCTATCTATCTATCTATCTATCTATCTATCTATCTATCTATCTATCTATCTATCTATCTATATATATATATATATATATATATATATATATATATACACATACACAGACACATAATTAACACGCTTAACCCACACTTACAGTAGCAATATATAACAGCAGCTAGCACAATTTACTGGTAACAAATGGTAATACAAAAATAAATATAGAGGTGCAGCATGTCAAGAAAAGTCCATATAAATGGCTCAGGTAAAAGTCAAAAATGTCCAAAGGTGCCAATTCCAAATCGAAGTGTCATAATAGATCCTCCACAGTATTGCACACACTGATCCTTACCATTAGGGATGAGCCGAACACCCCCCTGTTCGGTTCGCACCAGAACCTGCGAACAGACCTAAACTTTGTGTGAACTTTAGAACCCTATTAAAGTCTATGGGACTCGAACGTTCACAATCTAAAGTGCTAATTTTAAAGGGTAATATGCAGGTTGCTGTCCTAAAAAGTGTTTGGGGACCCGGGTCCTGCCCCAGGGGACATGGATCAATGCAAAAAAAAGTTTTAAAAACGGCCGTTTTTTCAGGAGCAGTGATTTTAATAATGATTAAAGTGAAACAATAAAAGTGTAATATTCCTTTAAATTTCGTAGCTGGGGGGTATCTATAGTATGCCTGTGAAGGGGTGCATGTTTCTGGTGCTTATAACTGTCCCTGCACAAATGACACTTTTAAAATCACTTGCGGCTATTGTCGGATCCCGTAATACAGAGAACACTCAATGAGTGTTCTCTGCATTAGCCGACAATTCATTCATTCATTGATTAAAAAAAAAAAAAAGCGATGGGGTTCCCCTAAATTCAATTACCAGGCCCTTCAGGTCTGACATGGATATTAAGGGGAACCCCGTGTCAAATTAAAAAAAAATTTGACGTGGGGGTCCCCCTAAATATCCATAACCAGACCCTTCAGGTCTGATATGGATATTAAGGGGAACCCCGCATCAAATTTAAAAAAAAATTGACGTGGGGTCCCCCTAAAAATCCATATCAGACCCTTTACCCGAGAACGCAACCTGGCAGGCCGCAGGAAAAGAGGGGGGACGAGAGAGCGCCCCCCCTCCCTCCTGAACCGTACCAGGCCACATACCCTCAACATTGGGAGGATGCTTTGGGGGTCTGTGACCCCTCAAAGCACCTTGTCCCCATGTTGATGAGGACAAGGGCCTCATCCTCACAACCCTGGCTGTTGGTTGTGAGGGTCTGCGGGCAGGGGGCTTATCAGAATCTGGAAGCCCCCTTTAACAAGGGGACCCCCAGATCCCGCCCCCCCCTGTTTGAAATGGTAAGGGGGTACAAATGTACCCCTACCATTTCACAAAGAAAGTGTCAAAATGGTTAAATAAGACAAACACACTTTTGAAAAATTCCTTTATTAAAAATAAAAAAAATAAAAAAAAGATTCCAGCGGTGCTAATCCACTCTTGCTATCCAGCGACGGGTCTCCGGGGTCCAGCGACGGATGATCATATCCAGCGACGGGGGATCTCTCAGTCCAGCGCTGTCCATACATCCTTC
This sequence comes from Lithobates pipiens, assembly GCF_037356315.1. NCBI lineage: Eukaryota > Metazoa > Chordata > Amphibia > Anura > Ranidae > Lithobates > Lithobates pipiens. Next base: position 100,620,573 of record NW_027507758.1, on the reverse strand, counting down.
TTCTGTCTCCACTCCGGACACACCGCAGAGATCCCAGCGCTGACGTTTCTTATATTAGGAGGGCGGGCCACCCGTCACCTGACTCCATCCCTCTGACGCTGGAGAGGGAAGCCAGGGGTTCCCCAGTGACGTGTGGGTGAACCCGCCCCCTCTGATGTAACGCAGCGTTACATCAGAGGGGGCGGGGTCACCCACACGTCACTGGGGAACCCCTGGCTTCCCTCTCCAGCGTCAGAGGGGCGGGGTCAGGTGACGGGTGGCCCCGCCCTCCTAATATAAGAAACGTCAGTGCTGGGATCTCTGCAGTGTCTCCGGAGTGGAGACAGAAGAAGGATGTATGGACAGCGCTGGACTGAGAGATCCCCCGTCGCTGGATATGATCATCCATCGCTGGACCCCGGAGACCCGTCGCTGGATAGCAAGAGTGGATTAGCACCGCTGGAATCTTTTTTTTATTTTTTTATTTTTAATAAAGGAATTTTTCAAAAGTGTGTTTGTCTTATTTAACCATTTTGACACTTTCTTTGTCCCCCCCTCTTTTCCTGCGGCCTGCCAGGTTGCGTGCTCGGATAAAGGGTCTGATATGGATTTTTAGGGGGACCCCACGTCAATTTTTTTTTTAATTTGATGCGGGGTTCCCCTTAATATCCATATCAGACCTGAAGGGTCTGGTTATGGATATTTAGGGGGACCCCCACGTCAATTTTTTTTTAAATTTGACACGGGGTTCCCCTTAATATCCATGTCAGACCTGAAGGGCCTGGTAATTGAATTTAGGGGAACCCCCACGCTTTTTTTTTTTTTTTTATCAATGAATGAATGAATTGTCGGCTAATGCAGAGAACACTCATTGAGTGTTCTCTGTATTACGGGACCCGACAATAGCCGCAAGTGATTTTAAAAGACTTTTTTTCCTGCACAAATGACACTTTGTGCAGGGACAGTTCTAAGCACCAGAAACATGCGCCCCTTCACAGGCATACTATAGATACCCCCCAGCTACGAAATTTAAAGGAATATTACACTTTTATTGTTTCACTTTAATCATTATTAAAATCACTGCTCCTGAAAAAACGGCCGTTTTTAAAACTTTTTTTTGCATTGATCCATGTCCCCTGGGGCAGGACCCGGGTCCCCAAACACTTTTTAGAACAGTAACCTGCATATTACCCTTTAAAATTAGCACTTTAGATTTCTCCCATAGACTTGTATAGGGTGTTCCGGCTTTTCGAATTTGCTGCGAACAGCCCAAATTGTTCACTGTTCGCTGAACAGGCGAACAGGCAATGTTCGAGTAGAACATGAGTTTGACTCGAACTCGAAGCTCATCCCTACTTACCATCAAGGATGAACCACTATTTTCATAGTAGTCAAATGCACTTAGTATCAGTTTCCAGGGATCACACAACCACAAGATGGTAACAATCCTCTTGGTGTAGGGAATTCCTCCACAACTGTATACCAAGGCACATAGGGATCAGAAATCAGCAGGAAAACTTTATAGTGTAGTATTTAAAACGTCCATGTTTATTATAATTAATGAAATACACTCACCAAACGACTAACATTATCTCACATGTAAACCACCGAATGCAAGGGAATGTTTCCAACCAACAAGATGGCTGACCTCTGTATGCAGCGACGTTACGCAATCCAGCCTCACCTTAATGCGTTTTGTCATATAGACGTCTAGTAATAGAGAATACTTTTTTTATATATTATTCACAGACACACACGCACACACAAACACACACACACACACACACACACACACACTCCTTGTATCCAAATGTATTTACCAATTGTGTTTGCTTTCTGCACATATCACTTGCTTTTTTTAATGTTCTTCTTACACAGATTTCCATCAATAAGTTTTTATTGAAATTTATGTAGGGTACAGAAAAAAGGGGGAATAAATGGGGGAAAGAAAAACAGAACAAAGAAAGGGATTGCATAAGCAAATTTAGGCTCAGAAAGAAATAAGTGCGATATACACAGTGCGTCGTTCTTACACAGATTTCCTAAAAGTCTACTCTCAACTATCTTCACTGACCTAAAATACTGTATATATATTTTTTCTGTTATGATATTAACCCTAAAATATATTTTATGTGAATTTTATGTAAAAGCCTTTTACATAAAGTAAACCATTTTAATGTTTTAGTCGCCCTTTAAAGGGGAGGGCCACCCTGAAAAACAAAAAATTTTTAAAAATTACAAAAAATCTAAAAAAAAAAAAAAATGAAAAAAAATTTTTTTTTTTACTTACCAGAAATGCCTGTTGCTAGGCACTTTCTCCTAATCTTCCTCTTCCTCCTCCGCAGAGATCTTCTGTCTTCTGTCTTCGTCGCGGCGTCTTCTGGGTAATGAGTCGCGCTGTGTTCTGGGAACTGTGTGTTCCTGAACACAGCGCGTCCCATTCAGAAAGCGCTGCGGGACTCGCGCATGCGCAGTAGGAAACGGGCAGTGAAGCCATAAGGCTCCGCTGCCTGTTTCCCTTACAAGGGATGGCGGCGCCGGGACCCGAGAGCCGAGGGACGGGTCGGCCTCGGGCGGCCGACATCGCGGGCGCCCTGGACAGGTGAGTGTGTTTATTAAGTCAGCAGCTGCAGTGTTTGCAGTTGCTGACTTTTTTTTTTAATTTTTTTTTTTTTTTTTATAACAGGCCCTCCACTTTAAGTAGATGCTTCAAAGTTAATTGCTGATAGTTTTAGCATTTGTTAAGCTAGTGTACATACAGCTATCAATAATCACACACACTTTTTAGAAAACAAGTAAATCCAATACTGTTTTAAGTAGTTTTCAATCGAATAAATTTGTGAGATGTGCCCTGTAATCTTGATTAAGAGAGTTTAATTACATTTCTACCACAGATTCCATAAAATGTACTTTATGATGTACAGATTGCTGATTTCCTGCAGAACATACAAATTGTATATTCTGTTGAGAAAGCAAAACTGCAAAATGTCCTTCGATTTGTGTTTGAACAGCAATCTATCTATTAACCTTGTCATAGGCTAGAACAGCTGTAAAATGAGGGAGAAGGACATGCATCCTCATTTTTATAACAGTCTTTGTTGGACTTTTACAAGAAGATTAGGTGCTATGCTAGTTTAATGTGTGCTTGGGAATAGCCCTGAAGTTATGTTTTTTCTGGATAATTTTAAGAAAAGTAAACAATAAATATCAATTAGAATAAAAAAATACAAAGGGGCGTGGTTTGCCTTGGAAGAAGATGGCCGCTTAACCCTCGAGCTCCAGCCGATATCGACCACAATCGAGCTCCATCAAAGCTCATGCCTTCTAAAATGGGGACATTCTCCTGTAACACCTTGGCAGACCTATCCCATTCTCCCCGCGATCTTAGCGGGCGGATAAGCCAGAATATTCCAGAGATATTCCGGACACATTCCAGACACAGGCCAGCAACACGGTCACTGTCCTCATGCCCTGCAGTAGCCAGCTCGACCTCGGCGGTAGTACTCCCTTCCCCCCACTGAAAGCATCCAGCACTCACAGCAGCAGGTCAGCCTGAGTGACCTCCGAAGCATAGCAGGGGGCATTAAGGACACACTGTCTGCCACGATCACTGATCTCTGCCATGACATCCATGCTCTAGCCAGCAGAGTGCAGGAGGTTGAACGCTCCACATCACGCCAGAACACTGCAATCCGAAGAATCCACCACACAATGGACATTCACACCCTCCAACTTCGGGACCTACAGCGCCACATGGAGGACTTGGACAACCGCAGCAGGTGACACAGCTTACGGATAAGAGGTCTCCCCAAATCGGTTGAACTGGAGCAACTACTACCTGCAGTGTCAGGCCTGTTTAATAACCACCTTAATAGGCCCCCTACCACTACAATTGAGATGGAGCACATCCATCAGGCTCTCAGACCTCGAGGCAGAGAGACAGACCCACCAAGTGATCTGGTATGCTGTCTGACGGACTTTAAACTAAAAGAGGAGATCTTCCACAAAGCCCACAACAGGATGCAGCTCTCTCATGGAGGAAGTGAGATTCACATGTTCCAAGACATGTCAGCTATTACACTCCAACATCACAAGGATCTTCGTCCCCTGCTAGAAATCCTCCGAACCAGAGAAATCCATTATCGTGGAAATCCCTTTTTTGCCTCACTGCTACACACCAGGACCACACAGCTTTATTAAAGGTTCCAGAAGATCTCTGCACATTCTGCGAGACACTCAACACACCGCAGATGGAAGTCCCTAACTGGTACGCGGAATCTCACACACCCAACATGAAACCACTGTCTTCCGGAGAAGAACCTATGGATGCACAGGATCAGCGCTACCGTCGGCAGCGGGCACCATCAGAAGCAAGATCTCTCACCGCTATGAGGGTCCAACATCAACATCCAAGCCCCACAAAATTGCCACAATCTCAAAGAGCACGGGCGAGACAAGTAACCTGATGTCAGCACTACATCTAATATCTGGATGAGTATTCATATCCTTGTTGCTCCCCCCTCCTGTTTTATTGTGTGGCTATGATGCTTATTGCTGTGGGATATTGCACCCCCCCTCCCATCACTGCTTCTTTGCAGAACTGTTAAACACTGAAAAGCATACAACACTTTAGCCATCGCATTTTGGGCATATGCCTAACAGCTTACTGCCCCCACCCAGATGTGGAACACTGACCTTCTAATCTTGACAGGAGCACCATCTCAACATCGCTTACAGGCTGGGTCTGCAATGCCCACCCCCGGGAGTCTATGCCTTTTTATCTTCCCTCTCTACTCCCACAAACAGCAACTGCACCCTGTGATACAGGCCCCATACCAATAAGTGCTAAGCAAGAGGAACTCCCTTTCACGCCCCCCCCCCCCCCGAAACTCAACCTAAGTACTGTGTCTCTCTATACTGTATGCTGCCATACTTTACTTTAAAGTCAGCTGATATAAAGACTGTCTCCCTTGTGACCCTTTCTGTGCTCCTAGTGTAGATGGACTCTCTACTCGCAAAAAAGTGACATTGCTTGATTTCTCCCTTTCTCTACCTGTAGCTAGGATGACTCACAGGATCCGCTCTCCATTAACTGAACTACAGTATGTCTGATTGAGACCTCTGTAAGGTATACAACACATTTAACCAGCAGTGCTCTATATCTCATGCTGCCTCCTGTTGTAGATCTACTACAGGGCATTTACTCCACCTATATTCTTCTACACACCACATCCTGTGACCCATCATGCACCCCTTGTGGTCGGTATAGAAATGATATTGTTCCAATACTAGAGATTGGTCCTCTCCAGATTATTAGCTGCAAAGCAGTTAACAGGTCCCAGATATAACCTGCCTTGTGATTCTGTTCCCTGCTCTCCATTGTAGGTCTGACAGCCTCACAGGGAATATTTACTTAAACACATTAAGATATATTTGCTCAATCCGAAACAAAAAACCTAGCTATTTCTTTTCTACTTCCCAGTGTTCAATTTTTTTTATTACTTTTTTTGTGATCCCTCTAAGGCTGTCAGCTACACTTGAGACTTTACAAATGGAAAGCACTGTCTCTCAACCTGGTAGATGGGGTAAATTAGCTCATCAAACCGAGCTTACTTTGAATTGATGATCAATGTATTATGTCAATGCCCTATGATGTTTAAAATTAGGGCTAAAAGGGCCTTATATCCTCTTGACTAACCTCCAAAAGGTCCCATCTACATAGACTGAGCTATAATCACACTCTCGGGTCACCCCTCCTCCACTATTTCTAAGCTGCAAGAATCACTACTAGAGAAGGGCTCATATGTATATCGCCTGGAGGACATCGCAATTGTCCTCTACCCAACCTAACATACATATATCACTTAAATGTATAGGATCCTTCTTACTGACCCCATCACACTACCCCCCTCCCAGGGACACCCACCTAGACCACATCTTTTTCATCCCCCTTAAGTCCCCAATCTTAAGCGAATATGGGAGCTCATTTCTCCATTTTCCAGATAAGAATCCCAAAGATGTGCTAACAGTTCTCCCTCCCACAGAACCCATCAGGGTATTACTCATTAATATGTTCATCTGTTCCAACTGTGTTACTATTTAATGGTTATAGTTATAATATGGTGGTTTTAATACTGTAATGTCCCTACACTTGTTAGACAGGGCTCAATTTTTGACAACTAGCCCTCTATCTTAAGCAAGCCTCCAAAGTCCTAGACCACCTGCCACTCTTAACCCAATGCACCCTGTAGACCACATGGTTCACTTGCACACATCCCTTACTTATATGATGGGTGCTGCACTCATAGCCACCCCCTCATGCTATTGCCCAATAAACACTCTTTCAGGCATACCTATCTGCACAGCCTCCATGAACACATCTCAAATATGCCCTCACTGGCCACCTGTCTGGCGGACTATCTCTTTGACCATATTCTTCCAGTAATACTAACCCCAACACAGTGGTGACCCTAGCTATTGCACATACCTGTGCCCTACAACCCCTCAACACTACTGACCACTTCTGGTGAAAAACTGCCTAGGTGGTTCATATCCTCCCAGGACAAATGAGCGGTTTCTAACCTGTTGCCAGATACTCCCCCCTTTCCTACTCCCAGGTTTCCCTCTAGGGACTTTGACAAAGCGCATACGTGTGAAACATGTAAGCCACGGTCACCACGGCAAAACTGAGCTTGCGATCCACCTCCACACATCGCGGTCTTTCTCGCTTCCGGCCCCGATATCTGCGTCATCCAGGGTGCCTGGTCTCAGCCAGCCTAATCGGCTTGTTCGAATCTAACCTCCAGCTGGGTGCACGATACACCACCCAGGGCACAGCATGCTGGATACTCGTGACAAGCCACCAGTCCTATCATTGTGACCCTTGCCTTCCCATCCTGGTGTCTCCCCCTGAACATCGGGTTATCCATCCCAGGATTGAGACTTGAAGCTGACCTGTTGATGTTAACCCCTCATCATCCGGACTTATGGTGGTATCGTGCATACTTTTTTCACAGTACATCAACAATGGCAATGAGTTTTTATATTGTTTTTATTCTTATTATCTCATTTCCCTTTTGACGGTTGTTTTTAAAATATTTGAAGTGTGCATTTAATAAATGAACTTTACTTGGCATATTATCTGAAAAGTTTTTTTCACACTGGTCCCATAGAGCGCTGCATTGGTTTTATATGCTCAAGCAAATGAAACCTGGCAAGGGCCCAGAACCAGACGGACTATCAGTGGGTTAGTATTAAACATACATGGACATTCTCCTCCCCATTTCCTAAATGACATTAACTCCTTCTCCTCCCAAACAGTACCACCACAAGATCTCTTTGAAGCTCACATAACGGTGATCCTTAAGCCAGGAAAGGACCCCTCATTAGTCACCAACTACAAACCAATCTCACTACTAAATGTAGACCTGAAACTGTATGCTAAAATTCTCACAAACTCTCTACTATCCCTATTACCACAACTGGTTTCCCTCGATCAAGTAGGCTTTGTCCCTGGCAGAGAAGCCCGGGACAATACCATTAGGGCAATCAACATACACCATTGACTTACCACCAATCGCCGACCAGGCTTCTTCCTCTCCCTGGATGCCGAGAAGGCATTCAATAGAGTGACCTGGGACTATATGGTGGAAACACTTAAAGCAATTGGTCTACGTGGACACATGCTAGACTTCATGATTGCATTGTATTTTGTACCCACTGTAAAGGTCCACATAAATAGCCAACTATCAAATGCCTTCTCCATCACGATTGATATACATCAATGATGCCCCCCCCCCTCTCCTCTAATCTTCATCCTTACTCTGGAGCCCCTACTCTGACATCTCAGATTGAACCCAGACATCAGAGGCATCATTATTGCAAAGCCAATCCAAAAGTTGGCTGACAATATCCTCTTATTCCTCCCTGAACCCCTTATTATGATCCCTAACCTACTTAAAGACTTTACCACATTCAAAACTCTTGACCAATTTACAGATCAACTTCTAAAAATCTGAAGCTTTGAACGTCTCATTGCCACAGGACGTCCTTAGTCAATGTCAGTCCAACTTCCCATGTAAATGGAATCGAGATACAATCCAATACCTAGGTATCCAACTACCATATAAACTTAGGGATTTATACTCTAGAAACTTTCTCCCACTATTACAAAGCGTACATCGCGACCTAAATTCATGGTCCACTGGTCTGTACTTCATACGTAAATCAGTTTCGGCCAAGAAATTACCCTGTGTACTTTAAAATGCCATTTGGGGGACTTTTGCAAAAGTCCTGCAGTAGTGAAACCCTGCATAATTTATCCACAGGAGAAAAATTATATATATAAATATATCTAACTATATATTTGTCTGTCTTTCTATCGATCTATCATTGGTCAAAAATTCAACCTACAGTGCCTTGAAAAAGTATTCATACCCCTTTAAATTTTCCACATTTTATCATGTTACAACCAAAAACGTTATTAAGATTTTATGTTATAGACAAACACAAAGTGGCACATAATTTTGAAGTGGAAAGAAAATGATAAATGGTTTTCAACATTTTTTACAAATAAAAATTGGAAAAGTGTGGCGTGCATTTGTATTCAGCCCCACAAGTCAATACTTTGTAGATCCACCTTTCACTGCAATCACAGCTACAACTCTTTTTGGGTATGTGTCTACCAGTTTTGCACATCTAGACAAATTTCTAATTTTCACCCATTTTTTTGCAAAATAGCTCAAGCTCTGTCAGATTGGATAGAGAGCATCTGTGAACAGCAATTTTCATGTCTTGCCACAGATTCTCAATTGGATTTATGTCTGGACTTTGACTAGACCATTCTAACACATGAATATTCTTTGATCTAAACCATTCCATTGTAGCTCTGGCTGTATGTTTAGGGTTGTTGTCCTGCTGGAAGGTGAAACTCCCCCCAGTCTCAAATCTTTTGCAGACTCTAACAGGTTTTCTTCTAATATTGCCCTGTATTTGGTTCCATCCATCTTCCCATCAACTCTGACCAGCTTCCCTGTCACTGCTGAGGTAAAGCATCCCCACAACATGATGCTGCCACCACCATGTTTCACTGTGGGGGTGGTGTGTTGAGGGTGATGTGCAGTGTTAGTTTTCTGCCACACATAGTGTTTTGCTTTTAGGCCAAAATGTTTAATTTTGGTCTCATCTGACCAGACCACCTTCTTCCACATGTTTGCTGTGTCCCTCACATGGCTTTTTGCAAACTGAAAATGGGACTTCTTATGGCTTTCTTTCAACAATGGCTTTCGTCTTGCCACTCTTCCACAATGCCAGATTTGTGGCGTGCACGACTAATAGTTGTCCTGTGGACAGATTCTCCCACCTGAGCCGTGGATCTCTGCAGCTCCTCCAGAGTTACCATGGGCCTCTTGGCTGCTTTTCTGATTAATGCTCTCCTTGCCTGGCCTGTCATTTTAGGTGGATGGCCATGTCTTGGTAGTATTGCAGTTGTGCTATACTCTTTGCACTTTCGGATGATGGATTGCACAGTGCTTCATGAGATGTTAAAGCTTGGGATATTTTTTTATACCCTAACCCTGCTTTAAACTTCTCCACAACTTTATCCCTGACCTGTCTGGTGTGTTCCTTGGCCTTCATGATGCTGTTTGTTCACTACGGTTCTCTAACAAACCTCTGAGGGCTTCACAGAACAGCTGTATTTATACTGAGATTAAATTACACACAGGGGGACTCTAGTTACTAATTTGGTGACTTCTGAAGGCAATTGGTTCCACTAGATTCTAGTTAGGGATATCAGAATAAAGGGGGCTAAATACAAATGCAGGCCACACTTTTCACATATTTATTTGTAAAAAATGTTGAAAACCATTTATCATTTTCCTTCCACTTCACAATTATGTGCCACTTTGTGTTGGTCTATCACATAAAATCCAACTAAAATACATTTACGTTTTTGGTTGTAACATGACAAAATGTGGAAAATTTCAAGGGGTATGAATATTTTTTCAAAAACTGTATGTGCTTTAAAATTCCATTTGGGGGATTTTTGTAGAAGTCTTAAGCTGGCCAAACCTTAAGCCATTTCCTTTTCTTAAGGCTGGGTGCACACTAATGTGAATTGGATGCAGGTTTCCCTGTCAGGAGACTGTGACTGGCTCTCAATGGAGCTGGTTCACACAGCTCTGAGATGGCTGCGGAGAGTCCTATGCATCTTTTGGTCCATTTCAGGTTCAAATCCAGCCATTGCAATTGATAGAAACGATGAATCACCGCTCCAAAGTAATCCTCGAGGACTGAAGCTCTGTCTCCTATTGATGAGCCCCAGGTGCTGATCATTACACACACACTGAGCAAATAAGCAGGACAAAACTCTGGATAGCCACACACTGGAAAAAGACTTGAAATCCCATCTTTAATTTAAACAACATGGGTCACATCAAAACAAAATCAAAAAATCCACAGCAAAAGGAATAACCGGGTACAGGAAAACTGACGTGTTTCGCACCATAATCACATAATTACTCATAGCTATCCAGAGTTTTGTCCTCCTTGTTTGCTCAAATACAGCCAAATATTTTGGCCAAAGTGTTGATGGGGGAATTCCTCTCGCTGTGCCTTTTGTATTCTCCCAGTGGGAGGATACATATAATGATTACTGTTGCCAGCTGTAACTGAGTTTGAGATGATCCTAGAGTTTGCGACCTCATTGTTTGTCCTAGGGGGACTCATAGAGATAACAAAATCTTACAAATATTGAATTCACCCTAAGGCCAGCCATACACAGTTTGAATCTTGAAACTGGTCGAGATTTGAACCATTAATAGGCAGGCTGAATATACCAAGTTGATCATTCAATCAACTTGGGCACAGCCAGCCTGCTGGATTCCCTTGCAATTATCACTAGCGGCACCAGTAATAATCACAGTCTTCTCCCAGCAGGGTCTGCCTAAACCCAACCCCCCCCCCCCCCCCCCACATGCCAGGAGAAGTCAATGGCCCAGCAGGTTGTATGTGTTGATAAGGGAATCAAGGAATCAGGAAAGAAATTTGCTCCGTCTGTGGTCATCCTAAGTGTATAACAAACTAGGGCAGTTGCCATTTTTGTGTATTGCGTCACTTAGTTGTAAGGAATATTTTGATAGCATTGTACACATAAATGCTGATTTAAGAAAAATCACTTTACTGCAATAGTGCTATCCAACAAGTATTGGCCAACGTTTCAAAACTCAACACTGCATTCAATAAAAGGAATACACTAATGTACATCTAGAAGAAAATGCTTGAGTGATTCTTTTCTGCTTTTGCTGTGCTTTTTCATCCAAAATACCCTTGGCGTCCAATTTGGAAGGTTTTAACATTCCTTAAGGGACCAAGGTCAGCATATGGTTCAAAGTGTCCTACTTTCACCATATCTTACACCAAATTCCAATTACACAAAGTAAAGGGATTGAAAGGCTGTTTTACCTTGCAAGTGTCAAACTAATTCAACATCAAATTCATAAACCAGAGGATAGGGAATATTTTTGTCACAGGGGAAAGGAGAATCATGACAATAGCAAGTTGTTTTTATATGCCAGGGCAAAAGATTAAAGAGCTGGGAATTATGAACGTAAGAGCATAATCTATGTTTTTTCATGCATGGATTTCCCAGTGTGGTGGCTTCCTCAAACTGTACCTGTTTGGCGTCAAGGTGTGAAATCAGAAGGCAGCGGGTATTTTTGTCTGCCAGCATAATATCTCTTGATGTAACAAGAAGAATAACAGCGAAACAAAATAACAGAGAAGACATCAGAGGAAGTGTGATAAAAGAATCAGATTTGCTACATAGCTGTCACATTAACCTTACAATTAACATTATTTCAAAAGAAAATCAATTCTGTTGATTTATATGTGTATTTTTTTCAAAAATGCCAATGGAAAAATATCAGCTCAGTTTAAGAAACCATACTATTAATTTAGTGTACATAAGTATTTATACTGTGCGTGTGTATATATATATATATATATACTATATATATATATATAGTGCCCGGAAAAAGTATTCATATCCCTTGAAATCTTGAAAATTCCACATTTTGTCCTTTTACAACGAAACACGTCAATGTATTTAATTGAGATTTTATATCATAGACCAACACAAAGTGGCACATAATTGTGACGTGGAAGGAAAATGATAAATGGTTTTATTTTTTTCTTACAAATAAATATGTGATAAATGTGGTGTGCATTTGTATTCAGAAAAAAAAAATATATACATTTCCTTCTACTTCACAATTATGTGCTACTTCGTGTTGGTCTATCATATAAAATCTCAATCAAATACATATATGTTTTTGGTTGTAACATGACAAAATGTGGAAAATTTCAAGAGATATGAATAATTTTTCAAGGCACTGCACTGTATGTACTGTATATATGTACTCAGTTAGTCAGTTTAGTCAGATACATTGGTGGTCAGTTGTTGCATGCCCCCTTACATTGGAAGTCAATGGGAGGTCAATAGATCTTGAAGAGGCTTTTTTCGACACTTTCTGTTTACATGTAACAACCATTTATTTTTTTGCACTTTTTTAAAATTTTATTAAATTCTAAAATATAAAAGATGATGTTACACTGAGTAAATAGACACTAAACATGTCACACTTTAAAATTGTGCACGCCCCTGCAACGGCAACAAACAACATACATTTTACTATCTATAGGCAATACAATAAAAGCCTTTACAGGTTACCACTTTAGATTTGCAGAGGAGGTCTAGTGCTAGAATTACTGCCCATGATATAACATTCCCAGTGTTACCACACGTGTTTGGGACGATCACTGTTTGCATACGTTCACCTTTGTGCGCTAGCATGGGGGAGGGGCACTTTAAAAATATATATTTTTTATTTATTTATTTATTTATTCACTATTGCTTTAAATTGTTTTTTTAATCACTTTTATTGCTCTCACAAGGAATGTAAACATTTGTGCCAGCCTTTGTGACAGCAATAGGCAAGTGACAGGTACTCTTTATGGAGGGATATAAGACCCCAGATCCCACCTTTGCTCTTAAAAGCATTCAAAACACTAATAACTGTGTTTTTGAATATATTTGATTTTGTAGGTGAGAAACCTAACTGACGTGTATAAACTGTCTACAATTTTGCCAGCCAGTGCCTCACAATATACAGTATACAGTGGTGTGAAAAAGTGTTTGCCCCCTTCCTCATTTCCTGTTCCTTTGCATGTTTGTCACACTTAAGTGTTTCCGAACATCAAACCAATTTAAACAATAGTCAAGGACAACACAAGTAAACACAAAATGCAATTTGTAAATGAAGGTGTTTATTATTAAAGGTGAAAAAAAATCCAAACCATCATGGCCCTGTGTGAAAAAGTGATTGCCCCCTAAACCTAATAACTGGTTGGGCCACCTTTAGCAGCAACAACTGCAACCAAGCGTTTGCGATAACGTGCAATGAGGCTTTTACAGCGTCCTGGAGGAATTTTGGCCCACTCATCTTTCCAGAATTGTCCTAATTCAGTTACATTAGAGGGTTTTCGAGCATGAACGGCCTTTTTAAGGTCATACCACAACATCTCAATAGAATTCAGGTCAGGACTTTGGCTAGGCCACTCCAAAGTCTTCATTTTGTTTTTCTTCAGCCATTCGGTGGTGGACTTGCTGGTGTGTTTAGGATCATTGTCCTGCTGCAGAACCCAAGTTCGTTTCAGCTTGAGTACACGAACAGATGGTCAGACATTCTCCTTCAGGATCTCTTGGTAGACAGCAGAATTCATAGTTCCTTTTATCACGGCAAGTCTTCCAGGTCCTGAAGCAGCAAAACAGCCCCAGACCATCACACTACCACCACCATATTTTACTGTTGGTATAATGTTTTTTTTATGAAATGCAGTGTTCCTTCTATGCCAGATATACTTGGACACACACCTTCCAAAGAGTTCCACTTTTGTCTCATCGGTCCACAGAATGTTGTCCCAAAAGTCTTGGGGATCATCAAGATGTGTTGTGGAGAAATTGAGACGAGCTTTGATATTCTTTTTGCTCAGCAGTGGTTTTCTCCTTGGAACTCTGCCATGCAGGCCATTTTTGCCCAGTCTTTTCCTCATGGTGGAGGCATGAACGCTGACCTTAACTGAGGCAAGTGAGGCCTGCAGTTCCTTGGACGTTGTTGTGGGGTCTTTTGTGACCTCTTGGATGAGTCGTCGCTGCGCTCTTGGGGTAATTTTGGGCGGCCGGCCACTCCTGGGAAGGTTCACCACTGTTCCATGTCTTCACCATTTGTGGATAATGGCTCTCACTGTGGTTCGCTGGATTCCCAAAGCTTTGGAAATGGCTTTATAACCCTTTCCAGACTGATAGATCTCAATTACTTTCTTTCTCAATTGTTCCTGAATTTCTTTGGGTCTCGGCATGATGTGTAGCTTTTAAGGATCTTCTGGTGGACCTTACTGTGTCAAGCAGCTCCTATTTAAGTGATGCCTTGATTGTGAACAGGTGTGGCAATAATCAGGCCTGGGTGTGGCTTGAGAAATTGAACTCAGGTGTGGACAAACACAGTTATAGTATGTTTTAACAAGGGGGACAATCACTTTTTCACACAGGGCCATGATGGTTTGGATTTTTTTTCACCTTTAATAATAAACACCTTCATTTACAAATTGCATTTTGTGTTTACTTGTGTTGTCCTTGACTATTGTTTAAATTGGTTTGATGTTCCGAAACACTTAAGTGTGACAAACATGCAAAGGAACAGGAAATGAGGAAGGGGGCAAACACTTTTTCACACCACTGTATATACAAATACATTCACATAAACATGCACTCACACACATATACACATACTACCAACTGAACACTACCTTGTGTTCAATTGGAGCATAATCTTTGCTTGGGTCACACAAAGGTATTGATTCACCCCTACCAAAACGTTTTTAAGACTGGGTTCACACATACGGGACACCACATGTGATTCAGATAGGAATCACGCTGTATTCCTATTCAAATCACATGCATTTGTTTGCAGTTTAATTTAAACCCATTCATTTTGTATTTTTTTTTTTGCTCCACCGGAATCGGATTGCATAGGTGGGAATACCCATGTGATTAAATTCTTGCAAACACGCTGTTTTTTGCGACCTGTTTTGGGGTGTCATTAATGTAATGTTGACACTAGAGGCATATGGCATGAACGGAGTGCGATTTCAATGCAGCGCGAGAAGCATGCAGCTGCATATATGTGAACTGGTGCTAAACTACTGTTTTCAACAGTGGGGAAGGGTTTGATCCTCTCACTTTTTTCATGTTCCCCAAGTTTATATTTTGAAAAAGAGGGATAGAGAAAGGAAAAAGTGGCATATACAACAGCACACAGTATGCATGGCTACATAACAATGATTATGCAGTGGGGTTAAAATCAGTTGCGGCTGGTGAAGTTTTAGGATGGGGGGGCGCCAGACCCCACCCTTCCTTTTTGACCCCTCCCACTTGGTGAAAATGGGTGTGGTTTCAGCAAAATAGTGGGTGTGGCTCTAAGGTGGTGTGGTTAGCGTCTGAGACGAATGGGGGATAGAGGGAGAGGGAGAGAGGGATGGAGCGACAACAGGCCCAGAACCTACACAACAATAGAAATATGTGTATTATAGAAAGTTTAACAATCAGCAGATAAAGATATTCCAAACACCTAGTGTTAGCACTTCAATCATCCCGGCACCATGGTTGTTATGGTGTCAGGATGATTGAAGTGCATTATTTTTATTATTACATTGTAATATAAAATTAAATCATTCAACTCTCCATAATGCAGAATCAGTGGGAGCCCTGAGCGTGTCAATAGCCACGTCACCTGCCACCAGATACAATCAGGTGTCCCCTGTATTATTCTCCACAATTTTTTTATTGTGCATTAAAAAAATAAAACTAATTAAATTAGACATGCTATCTGCCAATAGAAATTAACCAAAAAGTGCATTCTATGTATCCAAAAATATAGAAAATATACCAACTCAAATCATTATTATACCAAAAAAATAATTTCAAAGCAATAACTCCACGGCCAATAATAAATAACACGTTATCTCCCCCAATTCTGCAACATGTCTGGTTGATGAACAGCCATTCAGAAATAAACAGAAAAGCGCAAACTGAAAAGTGCAACATGAAAAGTGAGAAACAACACTCACCAAACTTCTACTAACACAAAATTAGCAGAAGGAGCCCAAAAGGTGGCACTATGTCTAGTACGTCATAATTGTTGGCCGTGTGTATGCAAGACAAGTTTTGGCCAATGCCCTTCGGATAATATTCCACGGTAATTCAATTGTGTGTATGAGGCTTAAGTCTACTAGCAGTATACACTGCACACATATACCATAGTCTTTATACTTAGGAGTTTATTTTACTAAAGGCAAATCCACTTTGCACTACAAGTGCACTTCGAAGTGCAGTCACTGTAGATCTGAGCGGAAGATCTGTAATGAGGGGAAGCTCTGCTGATTTTATCATCCAATCATGTGCAAGCTAAAATGCAGTTTTTTTATTTATCTTGCATGTCCCCCTCAGGTCTACAGCGTCTTTACTTCCAAGTGTACTTTCAAGTGCATTTGCAGTGCACTTGCAGTGCAAAGTGGATTTGCCTTTAGTAAATAACCCCCTTAAGGCCCTTGTCACACTTACATTCCAATTTGGTCAGTTTTTCAGGCACACTTGATCGGCCTCCATTCTCCTCTATGGAGCGGTGTACATGCAATCTGATCTGATCCGCTCAGAAGGCAGTCGGGTGTAAACAGACAGGCAATTCAGTTACATCCGACCACCCATAGAGGAGAGCAGGCTGTGTCTGTGTCCGCACTGCAGAAGCGGAGTGGACATGGACCTGTCATGCGGCTGCTCTGTGGGGATCAGCAGACAGATCACCTGCTGAGCAAATGGATCGCAGGTTGAGTCTGCCCCGTGTGAAAGGACCCAAAACCTCAGCTCTATTTCATTTTTAAAAATGTTTCTGTTACATATGCTTTTCTGTGTGAGCCGTAAAGAATAACTGCATTCCAACACTTGGGGGCTGTTCAGAAACCAGCAACTGTTGAAACAACAAACACTTTGATCAGGAGTATGTAACACACAGAACAGCATACAGAGTAAAGCAGTTAGGAATATAAAACCTAGTGCCCCTTATGTTTCTGGTCAAAGATAGAAAAATATGCCCAGTTCCATAAATCAGTTGGAGAAATAAAAATGGCAAGTGTTATAGGTCAGTGGTAATAATATGCCATTGTCATTGGTCAGTGAGAAAAATTGCCTGCCATTATTGGTCACTCGGAGGAAAAAAATTCCTGACATTAGTAGGAGAATAAATGGCACTAGTTTCAGTTGTAAATCTGGGAGTAAAATTCCCTGGCATCAATGGCAGGGGAAAAAAATGTCCCACGGTTAGTGTCATTGTGAGGAAGTGGTAATTCAGCATCATCAGTAGAAAAAGAATGCCCTGGGAACTTAGATCAGCCCCCTAAATATTTAAACACTAGATCAGTACCCTATTTATATTGCCCTCTGTTGACCTCAGATTAGCCAAGACTAGATCAGTCAAGACTCAAATTGCCTATTCAGATTCCCGATTAGCCCCAGCTTGTGCCACAACGTACATAAATCCTTGTTGTTGCTGTTCAGTCTTTTAGTCATGTTCGACTGTTCATGATCTCATGGACCATAGTGCGCCAGGCTTTTCTGTCCTCCACTGCCTCCCGGAGATTGCTTACTTGCATGTTCATTGTTTAGATGATGCAGTCTATCCATCTTGTTTATTGTCGTCCTTCTTTCCTTTTAACTTCCATGTTTCCCATCATCAGGGTCTTTTCCAGTGAGTCTTATCTTCGCATTAGGTGGCCAAAGTATTCGAGTTTCAGCTTCAGGATCTGTCCCTCCAGTGAATATTCATTATATATTTGATCTTCTTGCCATCCAAGGGACTTTCAAGAGTCTTCTCCAACACCATAGTTCAAAATCATCAATTCTTCGGCGTTCGGCCGTCTTTATAGTCCAACTTTCACAGCCATAGGTTACTACTGGGAATACCATAGCTTTGACTATACAACACTTTTTCAGTAGGGTGATGTCTCTACTTTTTATATTGTTGTCTAGGTTTGCCATTGCCTTCCTCCCAAGAAGCAAGCGTCTCCTAATTTCATGGCTACAGTCACTGTCTGCTGTGATCTTGGAGCCTAGGAAGATCTGTCACTGTTTCCATTTCTTCTCCTTCTATTTTTCAAGGAGTGATGGGACCGGTTGCCATGATCTTAGTTTTCTTAATGTTCAATTTCAGGCCAGCTTTTGTGCTCTCCTTTTTCACCTTCATTAAGAGATTCATTAGTTCTTCTTCACTTTCTGCCATTACTGTGGTATTGTCTGTATCGTCTCATTGTCTATATAGTCTCAGATTACAGAAATCCCTAGCCAAAGCTAATATCTGGTACAATTACCGAATGAGAACAAAAATGGGGTGGGACTTTACATGTACCTTGCAGGGTCTAATAAATACACATACCAAATAGGATTAAAAAATAAACAAATCTTTAAGTTCCATAAATAAATGGTTAGCTTTAAAAAAGTTGGATACAACTGGTTAAAACTACAGTTACTGTATATCTATCCAGGACGTGCTGGTCCTGGCCGAGGAATCGACCCTGCAAGGTACAACGAAAGTCTCACTCAATTTTTGTTCTCATTTGGTAATTGTTTTATATGGGATGATACCTTTGCAGGGTCATAATGGCTTCACATTCATCCCTCATACCCTTCTATAATATCTGGTGCAGGCTATTATCTAAAAAGTAACACCTAAACAATACCTTCAGTCAGTCTCTACCTCTTTGGATACATATTTAGTCAACATTGCTAAAAAAAATCCTAATTCCAAAAATAGTTTTTAATTCAATATCCATATATAGCAATGGCAAATTGTTTCAATATATCTACCCAGTGGTTGCATTTCAAAATGTAAGTGATTGCAAAAGTAGAAGCAAAACATCTTCCCATTGCTATCTTCCACAACAATCCCCCCTAGCTGACTAATGTTGCTGATTTCTTTGCTATAAATAAGAAATACATAGAATACCTCAATCTGTCTTTAGCCAATGTCACATGATGACAATCTATCAGTACCAAAGACACCATAAAAAAAATGTATCTAAGATGAAACAGACAAAGATGTTGCAATGCACCCACCTGGCATGGACAGTGAGGATCGGGATTTTAAATTTGTATCTGGTGAGCCTTATTTCATAACATGAATTAAACAACCTAATTAAGGACTTGGGTTTGTCAAAATTAAAAGCAGAGCTACTGGGTTCAAGATGGCATTGCTTTCACCAGTTTAGAAAGCTTTTTTTTTTTAAGCTACCAAGGTAATTTAACAAAATATTTTTCAGAAGTTAACAACTTTTTTTTTCTGTACTGACATTGACGGTTTATTCACAGCTTTAGGTTGTGAATATGACCAACTAGAAATGCATCTATTTATTGATTCATTAGTGTTAAGCCTCAGGGCTGTCTTGTTAGATGATACACAAGCATGGAACTGTTGTTGAAGTGCATCCAGTACACCAAGTACAACTGGAATATCTGTGAGGATCTAATTGTAGTGGTTCTGCTGCTTAGCATGCAGCTTGGATATACCCAGTATTGTTGTTGCATTTGCAAATGGGACAGAGGTGCAAAAGAATCATGTTAGATTTGAAAGAAAAGTGACCTCTGAAAGAATTTGGTTCCAGAACAGAAAAACATGTCACACACATCACAATAAAAACAATGAACAAGAAAGGTAAAGGTTTTTGTTATTTGAGACAAATATTTCAAAAATGTATTGATGCCAAGATTAAGGAAGCATTTTTGTTGGTCCACAGATCAGATACATCATCAATGACAAGCAGTTTGAAGATCTATTAGTGGGGCCAGAGAAAATCACCTGGAAAGCATTCAAGGATGTTGAGAATTTTCTTGGCAACTACAGAGCACCAAACTACATTCAGCTGGTTGACAAACCTCTTACAGCATACAAGACCATGAAGGGCAATATGCCATTGATGATTTATTTTCTGCATTTACACCTTGACTTCATTCTTGAAAATCTAGGTGCAGTCAGAGACAAACACGTTGAAAGGTTTCATCAGGACATTGCCACGTTGGAAAAACAGTATCAGGGCAACTGGGATCCATCAATACTGGCTGACTTTTGCTGGACCCTGAAGAGAGATGCCCTGGACACTGAATGCAAATAAAAATCAGCAGCAAAACACTTTTAACTCTGTTGAACTCATGCAATGTGTCAGAAACAGTATGCATTATATAAATGTTAGTTATTAAAAGTAAAGTGGATCTTCAGCCTAGTTTTTAAAGTTTCTGTTGTTGGAATCCTTTCCTCTTCCTAAAACTCCAATGGAGATTAAAGAGTTTTTTTTTTAGGTCTCTACATACCCTCTTTTTTTTACTGTCTACTTCCTGTTCCGATTGTCTAGGCAAATGATGTATTGTGTGCTCATGTTGACTCCTGGGATAGCTTTGTCACGAATCCCAGGAGTCTTCAGGTAGCTTTCTTTTTGTTCTCCTGAGAGTTCCATGCTTCAGAGGGCAGGACAGGATGGGTGAGGAAGGTAAAGAGACTTGCCCAGAGGTTATTGATCAGTCTTTGAGAGGGAGGAAGAGGGTGGGAGAGGAGGGCAGAGAGCTGTGTCCAGAGGTCTGAGGAGGAGGCCAGAGAGGCATGTCCGGCCCTTGAGAGGGAAGGAAGAATGATCCTCCGATCACTCAAAAGAACTGACAGTGTGAGCACTACTAGAATGGGGAGCAGGATATATATATATATATATTTATCTTTGGTTTGAAGGGGTCAGTTGTATTCACCAAAAGTTTTTCAGGAAACAAAACTTTTGAAAAAAAATGATGTCCAATGTCTACATTCTAAGGTGAGAGAGAAAATATTTTTATGGTTAAAGACCTTTCATATTTATTAAAATATAACATTAAATGATAATTATGTGCAAATGATGATTACCTTTTCACAACTGCTTTCTTTCTTTTCTTTCCTCCTTTAAAACCTCATTCAGATCTCAGATTAGTAGGGCAGCTCAAAGCATACTGAAGGAGTCTATTTCCTGACTTCCCTTGTGACTCTGTATCTGTATCATTGGTCATTTTTGTCACATGACCAGAAACAGGAAGTAGGGATAGGTCTACACATTAATCTTTGCAGGCACCACACCGGTCTGATGTTTGATACCAACATTGGGTGCTTGAACAAGTGTTCTAGATAGAACCCAGTGCCAGGACATAAGGTGGCTTAAATCTTAGGCAGTCCCATGGAATTTGGAATGGTTGAGAGGTATGCTTTCTGTGGTGCCACTAGGACATAAAGTGAAGGGAATCTCTCTAAGAAGGATGCAGGCAGCAATTAAAACACTACATTTTAAAGAAAGTGAGGAAAGTGTAAAAGAAAAAAAAACACGCAGGAGGGTGCAGAGTGCATTAGAACCAACAACATTTATTAAAGCAATATTAAAGCCTTGTTTTTTTTCTATAAAAATAACAAACATGTTATACTTACCTGCTCTGTGCAGTGATTTTGCACAGAGCAGTCCGATCCTCCTCTTCTCGGGGGCCCACTTGGTGCTCTTGGCTCCTCCTTCCTGTCAGGTGCCCCCACAGCAAGCTGCTGTGAGCAGGTCCTCTCCTGAGCCATAACTCTGTGTGTCCATTCACACACAAAGCTGCGGCTTGGCCCCACCCCCTCTATCTCCTGATGGACAGCAGCGGGAGCCAGTCAGGAGTGTGAATCCCTGAAGAGGTAAGGCTCTTGTGGACAATGCTGGATCAAGAGGGGGCACAGGTAAGTATTAGGGGGGCTGGGGGGCTGCTGCACACAGAAGGTTTTTTCCTTCATGTATAGAATTAATGAAGGAAAAAAAACCTTGTGCCTTTACAACCACTTTAATCCCTTACTGACCAGCTGCCGCAGTTGTACTGCAGCAGGTTGGCTCCCCTTGGCGAACCAAAGTAACTGTATGTTGGTTCGCATTTTGACCACTAGGGGGCACATGTGCGCCACCGGAGATGATGCACGTGACTGCCAGGCACTCGCGATCACTCCACACAGAGACAGAACGGAGATCTGTCAATATAAACAGACAGATCTACGTGCTGTCAGGGGTGAGGAGAGCGATCTGTTGTTCATACTAAGTACTAAGTATGAACAAGGTTTGCTCTCCTCACTCAGTCAGTCCCCTCCCCTCACAGTTAGAATCACTCCCTAGGACACACAGTTAACCCCCTTGTTCGCCCCCTAGTGTTAATCCCTTCCCTGCCAGTGACATTTACACAGTAATTAGTGCATTTTTATAGCACTGATCACTGTATAAATGCCAATGGTCCCAAAAATGTGTCAAAAGGGTCCGTTCTGTCCGCCATAATGTCACAGTCCTGATAAAAATCACTGCCATTACTAGTAAAAAAAAATAATAATAATAAAAATGCCATAAATCTTGCCCCTATTTTGTAGATGCTATAACTTTTGCGCAAATCAATCAATATACGCTTATTGCAATTTTTATTACCAAAAATATGTAGAAGAATACATATCGGCCTAAACTGAGGAAAAAAATAGCTTTTTTAAAAAAAAAACGGGGATCCTTATTACAGCAAAAAGTACAAAATATTGTGTTTTTTTCAAAATTGTCGCTCATTTTTTTGTTTATAGAGCAAAAAATAAAAACCACAGAGGTGATCAAATACCACCAAAAGAAAGCTCTACTTGTGGTAAAAAAAAGGACATCAATTTTATTTGGGTACAACTTTGCGCGATCGCCCAATTGTCAGTTAAAATGACGCAGTGCCATATCACAAAAAATGGCCTGGTCATTGAGCAGCCAAATCTTCTGGGACTGAAGTGGTTAAAGTGTTTCTAAACTCACAACAGTAAAATCAGTCTGTATATACAGTAAAGCATGCTGGTTATACTCACTGTGGAACCTAAGGGGTTAATCATCAGCATTATGTAAAAAGGCTG
Source organism: Lithobates pipiens (assembly GCF_037356315.1). Taxonomy (NCBI): domain Eukaryota; kingdom Metazoa; phylum Chordata; class Amphibia; order Anura; family Ranidae; genus Lithobates; species Lithobates pipiens. The sequence goes on along the minus strand of NW_027507758.1, from coordinate 100,597,540 downwards.
TTTGATCCTGTCTTCTCTGACCCTCCCCTTCTTCCACTGTCCCCAATCCATCTCCATATAGAACAGAGCCTTGGGGAAAAGCTGCACATGCTCAGTTTGTTGTGTATTGCTAGAGAGTTTTTTTTTCCTTAGGAAAGTACATGTGATCGGCACAAGTACAGAAAAATTTGTGACAATACCTTACATGTGTGGTGTGATCACTGTTTACATGTGCATGCGGGAGTAACGTATGCATTCATATTTGCGCATAAGCATGGGGGGCGTGCTTTAACATTTTTTTATTATTCTTATTTATTTGATACAAAACTTTTTCTAACATTGTCTTTAATTTTTGTTTTTTTGTATTAACTTTATTGCTATCACAAGGGATGAACAACTTTCCTTTTTTGACAGTATGGGCTGTAACAGGTCCTCTTTATGGAGAGATCTGGTGTCTATTAGACCCCAAATTTCTTCTCTGATCTCCAATAGAGCCTATCAGATACAGACAGGTTTAATCGACTGCTTTCCTGGCCGCTAATGGCTAGGTAGACAGAAAGGTGGAATCGGAAGTGATGATATACTCGTTGTTTCCTGTTTCTTAATGAGGGAGGAACAAAGTCAGTTCCTCTCTCTCTGTTCTGTGCAGCCGTTGCCCCAGTTTGCATTGCTCACAAGCTCAGTGAAGGGCAGAGTCTGAAAAAGGCAGTGGCAGGAGGGGGTTGGGATCTTCCTCTGCCACCCACAGAAGTGGGTGGCAGAGGAAGCCACTGTTCCTCTGCCACCCAAAGCAGAGAAGCCACTGTTCAGCCACTCAAATCCCTTCTGCTGAAAAGGGAATGGTCGGTTGTAAATTTTCATACTGGGATGATGCCTGCAGGTGCAGGCTAAATCCCGGTATTACTGGACTTCCATTGACGGGCAGCAAGTAGTTAAAGTCCAAACTATTTGTTTTTAATTTTTTGATAGAGTAATGAAGGTTTGAACCTCTTTCAGATGTTGTATTGCTATCTGTGTCCCCACTACATAGATTAACCCTCATTGGTGATGATTGGCATGTGCTGCTAAGTACCAGGGAAGTTTCTATTTTTAAACATTTTGCTATGCTTTATGTATTCTACAGCATAACACATGTGGCCCCAGGCATAGCAAAATGTGGAAATATGGAACATACTTAGGTAATAATGACATGTGAGGGTATAAACATCTATAAGTTTGTATTAGTACCCTATATACAGAACATTCCAGTGACCTTTTTTCTTATTCAAACCTTTAAAAGTCTGCCAAAGAGCAGAAATCACAAGATGTGCATCTTCTGTGGCCCTCTCTGATTCCGTTTCATTGTGTTACTGGGGTCTAATTTTTTCCTAATTTCTTAGCTAAACCTTGCCAACTACTATTTCACTTTCCACTTGTCACTATCCAATTCCACTGTGGTTGCCAGTAAAGTACTCAGTGCTTAGTTCTGGTTTATGTGAGTTCAGAGGCCAATGAGCAGATGATAAGCAGGATTGGCACCCACTGCTAGGACTGATTTCCTAAGAGGGAACAGTAGCAGTTGGCACATGTTTTCTTTCCTGTTTTAATAAATGGGGGAAAGGTAACTTATGGCGATTAGATTGTTGCTCCTTCTAGATGAACACAACTGAATTCTGTGATTGTCATCTTCTATCTTCCAGCTGAGGAATGTGGAAAAAGGGGTCCAGTTCACTTCTAACCTAATCACATTGTTTCTAATCAATAACTGATAAAAGGGGCATTTTTAAAACCACAAAATGTGTTGGCTACTTTTTGGATTGCCCCCCAGAATTTTAGTGGAATATAGTTGTATCTTGACCTCTTAGCAGTGGTGTGGTACTTGAATTTCCATTTTTGTTACATCTCCTATCTCTTGTTACCGTTACTTATTCCTGCACTTGCATTACAAATTTACAAAATATATAATGTTGCGCTAAATAAATATGAGTGTTGTGAGAAAACCATTCTCCGTGCTGGCCGCACACAAGGATGCTTTGCCGCCTTGAGGGATCTTGGTGCATACGCGGACCCCCGTAGAGGGTTGTTTCTGCCGGCGTTACCGACTCCGTATATTTGGGAGTCCATCGGCTGTGGTAAGGGTCCAATTTTACTTACGTTACCGGGAAGTCAAAAAGGTTCAGGATTTGGGAACATCATTTAACTCAGAGAAAGAGATTGAACACTAACTTTTTGAGACTTTTGCACTTTTTGTATTTTTGTGCATTATTTTATTATTTTTTTCCGAACAACAGTACACTTGAATTTACCCTTTTTTCTGTGTTTCTTTCAGCACAGAATTTTCCACATGGATTCTCTATAGGATTTATGTGATTTACTTTTTACTAGAATCACTCTCATTTTTGATTGTCTTACAACACTCATATTTATTTAGCGCAACATTATATATTTTAGAATTTTTTCTCCATAGTGATATTTGATGGTGTTTTAGTTGCAGCTTTCCTTTTTTCTTTTTCCTAGCGTGATATTGTTTTATTATAATTACAAATTTTCAAACTTTAACTTGTCAAGAGGGTTGAATTAAGCATTGTGAGACATAATACAGTGGAGAGATTTACAGCAATAATATACGATTTCAAAGAGTGTCAAGTCTTTCATGCCCCAAAGTATTACCAGGAATAGTAACAAAGAACTTACTGGTGGGGTACACATCATCAATTTAGAGCATCTAAAAAACAAGAAAACACCTACTTCAATATACAATTTTCCTTTTCTGAGACAAAAGACTAACATAACTGGCACCATTTCAAACTCATGTTAAAGCCATGTGGTCCATCGAATGATGGTCAAACCTAGAGTAGTGTGAGAATCCTGCTGCTACTAATAGGTGAACCGAGGGAAGAGAAGATCTCTTTAAGTTGCAAAGGAGTTAAAACCAAACTGCATATTTTAATGTAGCCTTGACTTTCTGTTTAAGCCTAAAAATACAGACAAATAATACTGTAATTGTAATATATTTGATTTGAATAGATCAGAAATACTTAGTATCACACATCTTAAATTCTTCTGCCGTAATTGTTTTGGTATCTAATCAGGGAATACTGTAATTAAAAATAATTGCACCTGCGTACGCATTGACCTTTTATGTAGAATCTTATACATACCTCATGAGAAACCTTGTTAGAATTCAATGCAGACGAAATTAAATTTAGAGCCCTAGCCAGTTTGTTTGCCATATCATGTAAAGAATTGATTTTCTTATTTTCATCTGACAGGCATTTTACAAAGAATGAGTTTAATTCTACCATTTTATTAAACTCCCTGCTTAAGCGGCAGAAAAATAACTCTGCTTGCAGGGCAATAGTAAAGTATCTGTCTGATTGAATGACATATGTCAGCCTATGATGAATGACCCACAACCCCCTCTTCTGTCACTCAGGTAAAGGCCATTAATCTTCTTTGAGGGTCTAGCAGGTCAGACTGCCATGACAGCAAAGTGTCTCCCAATGCCAATCGCAAGCATATAACAATAGGAAATACTTATTGTGAGAACAACATTGAATTATCATAATTTATGATGACTTTCCTTCCCCCCAGCATTGCTTCATTCAGAAATCAAGGAAGGGATAAATATGATTAGACAGATGGAGTGTAGGCCCAGACTGCCAGCTACTGAACCCCCTGCAGTGCTTGATGAGGAATGGAGCATCCCCACAAACCAATCACAGGGCTGGCAGTTCAATTACAGTATAATAAAGGGACATTCATCATTCAATTAGGCACCTGTCAGGATTTTACAAAAGGGAAAACTTCGAACCTGAGACTCCAGGGGAAAGACATTACAATGAAGAAGCAGAGAAATAAATGAAAAAAGGACAAAGTCATTTACAGTGTTGGTAGGCATAACAGTTGCATGGAAGTATGTGGACCAGAAGCAACAGAGCGGTTCTATAAAATTTCACTATTCTTGGATACTTTAAGGTTAAAGCTTATACAGTCCACCAATGACTATGACTAATAAGCTATTATATATATATATATATATATATATATATATATATATATATATATATATATATATATATATATATATTATACAGTTATAGATAGATATACTTGCATCTTAGTATATTGGAGAAGAATATACAGTACATAATATTAGGTTAATACTATCATAGTATAAAAGTATCCCATAGTCATGATGTTAAAAACAATTACAGATAAAAAGAATAGTTAGATAGATAGATAGAGAGATAGACAGATAGATAGATTTAGATTCTTGAGATCCTTCGGCCTTGGAAATATGAGACTTAGACCCCTTTCACACCACACCGCCCATAGCATCGGCGGTATATATATATTATACAGTTATAGATAGATATACTTGCATCTTAGTATAGCATCGGCGGTAAAACGCCGCTATTTTTAGTGGTGTTTTACCGCCGGATTTGCGGCGCATTTCGGCCACTAGCGGGGCACTTTTACCCCCCTGCTAGCAGCCGGGAAAGCGTTAAAACCGCCGGCAATATGCCGCAATATGCCGCAATAGCTGTGTTTTTCAGGCGGTATTACAGCACTGCCCCATTGATTTCAATGGGGAGCAGCGGGAGAGGAGCGGTAACACACCGCTCCTTCACCGCTTCAAAGAAGCTGCTGGCAGGACTTTTTTCTGACGTCCTGCCAGCACACCTCTGTAGTGTGAAAGCCCTCGGGCTTTCACACTACACACAATTGTGCAGCTTTTTTAGGGCGGATTGCAGGCGCTATTTCTAACGCTATAGCGCCTGCAAAACGCCCTGGTGTGAAAGGGGTCTTAATGTGATTGTAAAGTCAGAAGTTTTTTTTTATCCTAACACATTCTATGCATTAAGATAAAAAAGCCTTCTGTGTGCGGCAGCCCCCCTCAGCCCCCTTAAAACTTACCTGAGCTCCCTCTAGAGCTGAATGTCTCGGCTGCCCAGGAGTCCCCTCCTCATTGGCTGAGACAGCAATGAGAAGAGAAAGGGGCAGGACGGGGCGGGGCAGGCCGCCGCTCTGCATCTGAATGGACACAGAGAGCTGCGGCTCGGGTGTCCCCATAGAGAGCTACTTGCTGTGGGGGGCATTCAACAGGAGGGAGGGGCCAGGAGCGCCAAAAAGGACCCGAGAAGAGGAGGATCCGGGCTAGATAGATAGATAGTTACATAGCTGCAACTATCTATGCTTGATAGGCATTGCTCACACTGCTCTTGTGTATAATGTCAATGTGTATACTGTGTATACTGCCAAAAGGGCACTGACTCACCCACATGTAGCCAGCCTCCTAGTAATATACTGCACACAAACCACTCCTATCTGCACCCGTCCACCCACTCACAGTCCAGCTTTACACAGCCAGGTTAGCTGTGGCTAGCATTCCGAACGTTGGTGCGCAGACCCCATTTTGTCTGCACCTGTACCTATGGCTGCACTATGCAAATGCCCCACTGATTGACTCAGTTTCAGTGGACTCAGCCATCCCTCCACCTATCCCTCATATATTCCACATCACATCTGGCCCTGTACTACTGTTGAAGTCACAGACTGGCTAACTGTGGTTAAATCACATTATACTCTATCTGCAGTCACTTGCACTAGTGCTTCTTTGATTCAACCATCAGATTGGATGAGTGTGTGCTGGATGTGTGATTTGTCTGGGTATCTGCAGCTGCTCTCTTGTCTGGTTTTGACAACATTATCATCTTAGCTTTTTGTTATGTAGGAGGTTTTTGAAATTTTTCATGTTCTATTTTTACTAAATATACTTTAACCACTTCAATACAGGACACGTTTGCCCTTTCCTGCCCAGGACAATTTTCAGCTTTCAGTGCTGTCACACTTTGAATGGCAATTGAATGGCCATACAACACTGTACCCAAACTAAATTTTTATAATTTTCTTCCCACAAATAGATCTTTCTTTTGGTGGTATTTAATCATCACTGGGATTATCATTTTTTGCTAAACAAACTAAAAAAAAAAGAAAAAAAAAAAGTTTTTCTACCTTTCTGTTGTAAAATATAGTTTTCTCTTTCACTGATGGGCACTGATGAGGCAGCACTGAAGGGGACTGATGAGTTAGCACTGATGGGCACTGATGAGTTGGCACTGATGGGCACTGATGAGGAGGCACTAATATGTAGATTTGATGGGCACTGATAGGCGGCACTGATATGCAGCACTGATAGGCACTGATAGGTGGCACTGATGGGCACTGACAGGCATCACTGATGGGCGCTAATAGATGGCACTGATTGGCACTAATAGATGGCACTGATCAGCAGCACTGATGGTGAGGTACTGACAGTCATTACTGATGGGCACTGATTGGCATCTGTTTAGGGCACTGACAGGTAATTCTGATGGGCACTGATTGGCACTTTGGTGGGCACTGACTGGCATTTTATGGGCACTGACTGGCACCTGATGGGCACTGATTTGCAGCTGTGGTGGGCACCTCTGATGGGAGCTGCATTTATAATCAATGTGCAGAACCCCCCCAACAGGAGAGCCACTGATCGGCTCTCCCTGTCAGTGGGAACCGAGGAAGGCCATTTACGGGCACTTCCTGGTTACACACTGTGATCAGCTGTGATTGGTCACAGCTGATCATGTGGTAATGAGCCTACATCATAGCCTCTTTACCACAATCATAGTTGTGGTGTGTCAGACTAACACACCACACCACTGTAATCACGGCTTATCCTGCTGGACATCATTTGCCGAAACCACCGCCCAGTCGTCATTCTGCTATAGGCTGGGAAGGAAGTGGTAAATAAAGCTGTCTATAATTGACTGATTGATCCTCTTTGAAGATTTATTTTTGGACCTTTAGTCACCCTTAAATAACTGCTCTTAGTATATATCTTGGTAAATGTACTGCTGTCTAACTTGGTAGTGATGCTAGTACATTTAGACATAATAATATACTGTATAAACATTAAAGAGGTTTAGGAGCTTACTTTATGACTACAGTTCCACTTCAATAATTATAACTCTCCAAATACTACAAAAAAATAACTAACTCAAGGCTATATGCCTTAAAAGTATATATATTTAAGACTAAAACATCTAAAAATTGGGAGTAATGATAATAGTAACTCAACATGTTTTTTTTATTGAAAAACACTTTGAAATAAATAATTCATAGGTTGTGGTTTTCATTAAAATTGCCATCTATGTTCATTAAACACCCTTCCAGGCTTGTCTTAAGAAGGTGCCCCCTGTGTTTTGATTAGGGACCATGTGGTTTTCCTAGATGTCAAAACTTGGAAGTCTTTAGTTGTCTTAACAGCCTTCTAAGCTGGAAAATCTTTCGAGCTGCATACTCTGAAAATGAGCCGTATTCCCTCTCTACTCATCACTGGCCCCTAACCATGACAGCCAGCCCTAGTAAATAATATATCAAGATAAATGATAATTGCTCTGTTTAAAATGTTTCTTAATGAGCATCATCAATTAAAAATTAATATTGCAACGACTGTATCCATAGCATTTATGTAGCAAACAAAGCAGCAGGTATCAGATTATAGATATGAGAAACATTTTTTTAACCTATATAAGCAAAACAAAACAAACAAAAAGCCATTGCTCTTATCTTTTCAAATACTCTCTTTTTGATTTTTTTTATGCAACCCTGTTAGTCTTAAATAATTTATATCAGCTAAAGCTACACTGTATCCTAACCTTTTGAAAAACAAATTATTTGAACGTTATATCTCCATAACTTAAATTGTGTTTTACACTGCCAGCAAAAAAATGTTGCCTCTTCCATCTAGGGTACATTGGTGCTGCTTTATTATTATTATTATTTTTGCAACAAGCATGATAAGGTCCCTGCCCAATATTTAAGCAGTATTAAACTCAAAGCAATCATTTATTATATTGCAATTTACCAATTCTTAGATGTAATGGCCGTATTCATTTTCTTTCTTAGCCCTTGTACACACAGTCGGACATTCTGACGGAAAACGTCCGATCGGACCGTGTTGTCGGATAATCTGACCGTGTGTGGGCTTCATTGGACTTTTTCCTTCGGAATGTCCGACTAACAAAGTTTGAGAGCTGGATATAAAAATTTGCCGACAACATGATCCGATCGTACTTTGTCCGATCGTTTGTAGAGAATTTCGATCGTACAAAGTGCCACGCATGCTCAGATCAAATTCCTAGACCAAAGCTATTGGCTACTAGCCTGAACATAGTCCCGTAGTAACTGAATAACGCCATCAAGTTATGAACGATCGGATTTCCCGACAACTTTGTCCATGCAACACCAGTTTTGGAACAAAATTTGACAGATTTTGTTGTCAGAATGTCCGACCGCGTGTACAAGGGCTTAGGCATTCTTTGCTTTATTTTCATCTGGGGATCAAGCCAGTAAGTCTGTTTTTTTTCCAAAAGAACAAGCTCTCTTTCAGATGTAGCACTAACCCCCGAAGGAGCTGCTGGTTAGATTTGGGCTTACCGTTACCTTCTGTTTTCCTCGTCGCACGTCTAGGAGTGTCCGTGGCAAATGGCCCAGTAACTTGAGAGACCGACAACAGATCCACTTGAATGGATTTTATTTGCAAAACGTAGACAATGAATAGTCTCTTTAATTGGGATCAGAGGGTTGGAAAGGAAATTCAGGTACTCTTAGTGTCAAAGTCAAAATGTTGAAGAACTTGCTTACTTTGCATCCAGGGAATAGCCATTCGCAACTGGATGATCACTCAGGTTGGACAGTCCCTCTCTCACAAGGCCTAGCAGCCAACAAGGTGCTTACTCAGGAACAAGTCTCTGCCACAGACGTTGTTGTAGAACGTACAAGATAATGTCTCTGCCACAGACGTTGTTGTAGAACACGTAGGGAAACAAAGCTTGAAAACACTCATAGGATACCTGGATCTTTCAGTCAGCTTGGCGATATCCACAAGACCGGATTCTCAAACCAACCCGTATGTGGACTTCTTCTGAAGAGTCCTCCTCTGGAATGATTGAAGTCACTGGGTCTCTCCCAAACAGGGGAGAGCACCCAACCCCCTCAGAATCCTTCCTTAGCTTCCCTGCCTCCGGCCAGCCAGCCCCGAGACATCAAAATGGGGTGGATCCGCACCCCAGGCCATATCCTTCCTGGAGGCTGGTCAGGAGGACCAGGACCATGAAGTTAGTACATTATTCTGGACCGGAACCCCGAACCAAGTGACGTCCGCATCTTAAATACCCTCTCCCAGAAAGCACAGCGAGAGCAACGCTCCCACTGGGAGGGCTCTGAGAGAGAGTAACTTAAGCACCTAACCAGATCATAGTTCCATGCCTGCCAGAAGAGACAGCACCCCCTGTGGCCAGGCTGAACATCTCACAGTCCAGTCAGACTGATGCTGAAGTCTAAATTTAGACAATTGTACCCAAACCAAACTGCAGTTTAGGCATAACTTTAACTTTGAAAAACGCATAGCGCCTGCTCTTCAGGAGCCGTCGCTACACAGATGTATCCATTTACAGGGATGAGACAAACCATTTAAAACTAAGATGGGTATTTACAATGATAAGCTTTTATTTATTAATATAAAACCTTTATCCTAAATGGAAGAAAAACAGTTTGCTGTGACTGATTATACAGTGTGAGCTGAAGTTTGGCTTCAATTTGTTTGTATATGTAAATCTTAGTACATTTAACACTCTCCTCCTCCCAGACTGAGAATGCTGATGTCTGCTGTGCTTATTTATTTGGAGTGGGGGCACTCTAATAGAGGAGGTGTTTAGATCACTAGGTGAAAACAGAGGGGAAAAAAGCCAGAGAAAAGAAAACTGATGCAGCCACCATAACTGTCGGCGCTATATAAATCCTGTATAATAATAATAATAATAATAATAATAATAATATCTAATGATTGGTAAGCTGCAGTATATTATATTTCTGGTTTTGGGTTTATGACCACTTTAAAGCTACTTGTGTGTGCAAATTTGGGGTTCACTCTGATTATGATATTAACTGCTTCCCGACTGCCTCACGCAGATATACTGCGGCAGAAGGGCATGTACAGGCAGATTAACGTACCTGTACGTGACCCTTTAAGAGGCGGCCCGCCGGGAACTCCGTGACCGTGATCACGGGTCCCGCAGACCCAATGACCGCGAGGATACCCGCGATCATCTCATGGTAAGGAAGAACTGGGAGATGCTAATGTAAACAAGCATCTCCCTGTTCTGCCTAATGACACTGTCACTGATCACAGCTCCCTGTAATCAGGAGTGCTGATCAGTCAAGCCCCTCCCCCCCACAGTTAGAATCACTCCCTAGGACACACTTATCCTTACAGTGCCACCTAGTGGTTAACCCCTTCGCTGCCAGTGACATTTTTATAGTAATCAATGCAATTTTTTAGCATTGATCTCTGTATTAATGCCAATTGTCCCAAAAATGTGTCAAAATTGTCCGATGTATCCGCCATAATGTCACAGTCACCATAAAAATCGATGATCGTCACCATTACTAGTAAAAAAATTATCAATAAAAATGTCATAAAACTATCCCCTATTTTGTAGACGCTATAACTTTTACGCAAACCAATCAATAAACGCTTATTGTGATTTTTTTTACCAAAAATATGTAGAAGAATACGTATCGCCCTAAACTGAGGGGAAAATATGCTTTTTTTAAAAAAATGGGGATCCTCATTATAGCAAAAAGTACAAAATATTACAAAATTTTCAAAATTGACGCTCTTTTTTTGTTTATAACGCAAAAAATAAAAACTTCAGAGGTGATCAAATACCACCAAAAGAACGCTCTGTTTGTGGTAAAAAAAGGACATCAATTTTATTTGGGTACAACTTTGCGTATGTTTTTTGGGGATATTTATTATAGCAAAAAGTTAAAAATAATACTTTTTTTTCCAAAATGTACGCTTTTTTTTGTTTATAGCGCAAAAAATAAAAACCACAGAGGTGATCAAATACCACCAAAAGAAAGCTCTATTTGTTGAAAAAAAAGGATGTCAATTTTGTTTGGGTACAATGTCGCACAATTGTAATTGTCAGTTAAAGCGATGCAGTGCCGAATCGCAAAAAGTGCTCTGGTCAGGAAGGGAGTAAATTCTTCCAGGGTTGAAGTGGTTAATGTGGATGATATAGCCTGAACTTTCTTTATTCTTGAGGAAATGGGGTTGATTTACTAAAAGCAAATACACTTTTAGCCTTTCAAGGGAAGTTGACCTCTGAAAGAGAATTTTCCTTAGAGTTTAGTGAATGTGGGGAAGTTTAACTTTGCAAAAAATACCCAATCATGTATAAGGAAAATAATAATAACATAAAAAAAATAATTTTTGTTTGCACAATATTGGATGATAGAAATCAACAGAGCTTCGCCCTTTTCACTAAGCTCTGGGGATAATTTTAATGCAGAGTGTAACTGCATTTGCAAAGTGAATAGTCTATTTGCCGCCAATAAATCCATTCCATTGCATTACTTTTAATAAATTCTTTATTTTCATTTTCGAAGACATACAGGAAAAGTACAAAGGTTACAATAGATTACAGGTTGGGCATGCACTTTGTGCATTGAACAAGGTTAGATAAGATTTAAATGCATGCCTCACATGGGTTCAAGCAAATAAGTTTATCATATTAATTCACATGAGACAACACCCAGTATTTAAAAAATAAATATTAGGGGTGGTAGCGATCACCAACCTGTACAATCTCAAATTATCAATGTAAGTATTTACCAAATAGTCTAAAAAAGCAACGGAAATATAGAAATATGAAATAAAAATTAGGCTCATTCCCACTTTTCTAGGTATTTTGGGCGTGATGCGGTGGTCGAATCTATCAGGAGCTCTAAGATTCTGACACAGCGTGTGAACTTGGCTCATCCGCCAAACAAAGTTTCTCATACTCCGTCTGGGTTGGAAGTGTCCCTGACCTCCCAAAATTATGGTTTAGGAACTGACAAATCTGCATAGGTTGCCATAGTGAGAGGGGAGGGTCAAAAACATTTTGGATGTGTGCGAGAGAACCCCATTGTATTACTGATAAAGTTTAAAACAGGAAACCACACATATCCCCTGTACTCTAGATATGGTCATTAAAGATAAAAAAGGGAGATACATTATTGTGGTTGGGAAAATTAATGAACATGCCATCACTTTAGTCTCCTACTATGCCCCTAATGGGGGACAGGTAAGAAATGTTGAAACAATGTTAGCGGCACTGATTCCACATGCAGCGGGTCATATTTTAATAGGAGGAGGAGACAGTAATGTGCCCCTGGATCAATCCCTAGACAGGTCTAATCCATATAAACCAGTTTTGAAACATACTCCGAAACAGCTCTGTAAATTGGCCTGGCTGTTACACTTACAACCTAATAGATACCGGGATAGACTTTCACCCAACAACTAGGGAATACACACATTATTCCCAAGTACATAAAACCTACTCCGCAATTGATCATGTGTTCACTTTATCACATCTGCTCCCCTCAACCGAATCGGCTAAAACATTGACCACAGGGTGGTCTGATCACTCACCGGTGCAAATCTCATTATCAGATCTGGGGATGAAACCGAAACCTACCACTTGGCCCCTCAATGCCTCCTTGCTTAATGATTCTATTATTTTTATCGAAATTGAAATGGCCATACGTCATTATTTTACTGAAAATCGGGCTACGGACACAACTCCGAGCATCGATTGGGCAGCACACAAAGCCATAATTCGTGGCAAGTTGATTCAATTAGCTTCTAGGACCAAATACATACACACATAAACAATACAACAACAAGAGAATGATCTATGGGTACTCATATGAGAACAAAAGAAATACTCCTAGCAAGACATGGTACAGGTAAAAAAATTGATGCAGCGTGTACGGCATAAAATCTTATGCCCCGTACACACGAGCGGACTTTTCAACATCCAAAGTCCGAAGGACCGAGTCCGTCAGACTATCCGATCGTGTGTGGGCTGCAACGGACTTTTGATTCGCCAAAGTCTGACGGACTTTAGAAATGAAGCATGCTTCAAATTTTCCCGAAGGAACTCCGCCGGACCCGGTCCCCTTCGAAAACTCCGCTCGTGTGTATGCTACTCCGACGGACTAAAACCGACGCTAGGGCAGCTATTGGCTACTGGCTATGAACTTCCTTATTCGAGTCGGGTCGTACGTCATCACGTTCGAATCCGTCGGAGTTTAGTGTGATCGTGTGTGGCCAAGTCCGTTCGGCCGAAAAGTCTGTCAGAACTCCGTCGGAACTCCGGCGGAACTCCTTTGGAAGTCTGTCGGACATAAGTCCTCTCGTGTGTACGGGGCATAAGCCTCACCAAGAAAATGGAGAAGTATCTTTGCTGGTCCCAACACTGATTCTACATGCTGGGAGATAAACTAAACACCTTGCTAGTTATGAAACTCATTCCTCATCCTTACAATCCTTCCCTACCAAAGTTACGTTTGCGCGATGGCAAACTGACCCAAAATCCACAATTGGTGGTTCAAGAATTTTGTGTCTTTCACTCTAAATTATGCCCCACCAAGCACTTTCTCCACAGCTCTAGCTAATAAGTATTTTAGGGGCATTCCTCTACCTAAGGTGGCAAAAGATCACATAGAATTGATGAAGGGAGATTTCACAAAGCGGTTATCAAGGTTCTGCATCCCTCAAAGGCATCTGGCTCTGGCAGATTCTCGGGTCACTATTATTGGAAGTATTTGGAGTTGCTGGCACCCGACCTATGCTCCTTTTTTAAAGACCTGAAGAAGGGATCAGCTTTGGCTATGTATGAAAATGCCTTTATCCACGTCATCCCTAAATCTGGGAAGGATCGTGGGGACTGTGCTAACTATCGTCCAATTTCACTTATTCATGTAGATCTTAAACTAATGACTAAAGTCTTGGCAAACTGAATGAATATTTTTCTGTCTAATTACATCCACCCAGATCAGGTGGGGTTTGTGCCTAAGGCTGGGTTCACACCGCTGCGGCTGGGAGACCCGGATGTGATTCGCACCGCACTGCAGTGCAAATCACATCCGATCTCTGTGCGATGCGAGTTCAGCCATACAGATAGTATGGCTGAATTCGCATCGCACCCGCCGCAAACTCGCACAGGACCCTTTTTTTGGTCCGCAGCAGAACCGGATCGCATGGGTGTTCACACCATGCGATCCGATTCCTGTCCGAGTTTGCAGATCGCACTGCGATATGCGAACTGATCTGGGGGTGTCATTAAGATTTCACTGACACTCCCAGCAGTCCGCATAGGGCAGTGTGAACTGCCGGAGGGAGGCATGCGATGCGGGAAAATGCCGCAGATTCGCGGCGTTCCCGCATCGCTCCAGTGTGAACCCAGCCTAACTGTCAGGCTCCCAATCAGATTCAACAATGAATAAATATCATATCAATGGCTCAGTCCAATTGGGATAATCGCGGACCCAGGAAGGGCATGCTATTGTCATTAGATCTCTGTAAGGCCTTTGATTCCTTGTCACCGGATTATCTATTTTATGTACTGAAAGGTTACAGGTTTGGCCCAAAGTTTTTTATGTTGTTGCAGAATCTTTATAGTGTATCTACTGCTAGGATTCAGGTTAAGGGATATGGCTCACATCAAATAGATATTCACAGAGGGACTCGAACTCAAGCAAGGGTGCCCTCTATCCCCTATTCTATTCATATTGGCCCTGGAACCCTTGGCTATCACAATTATGTGCAACCCCAATAAAAAGGGTATAAATTGTGGGGGTTTCCAGCACAAGAGTGCCCTTTTTGCAGACGATATCCTATTGCTTCTCTCTTCCCCGGTCACATCACTTCCAACTCTATATCAAACATTGCCCCATTTCTCCATTATAATATCGGGTCTCTCTATCAATTATTTGAAATCAGTTGCCCTTAACCTCTCACTAGATGCGGACACAGTAGCTCAAGTACAAAACTCATTACCCTTTAAATGGCAGACGAATGCCCTCCCATATCTAGGAATTTTCTTAACTCCTACTTTAGATAAGTTATATCAGACAAATTATCCTCCACTATATAGTAAGATGCTAGTTGATCTCCAATGATGGGATAACAATCCTCCGAGGTGGTTCGGTAGACTGTACACGATCAAGAGGAATCTCTTGCCAAGGTTATTATATTTATTCAGAACACTACCTATCTCAGTCTGTATGCCAGACCTATACAAGTTCCAAAATAAGGTTTTGAAATTTGTATGGGGGAATAAGAGACCATGGGTGAACAAATGCACCCTAAACATGTCCAAGCTGAGGGGTGGCTTGGGAGTCCCGGACTTTGCCAAATACTTTCATGCAGCGCAATTGGCACAGCTAATTCTAATACTACTCCTCAACACCCTAATCCACCTGGATGAAAATGGAATCTTTCCTATACTACTATGGTTGAGATCAAAAGACAGACATGTCCCATGCTATCATTTTCATTACATTTATGGGATAGATTAACAAAGCCTTATAATTTCAAGTCACCACACATTCCCATGGCCCCCCTAGTTTGCAACCCAGATTTCACCCAGATTTCATCCCAGGTCTCAATCCCCACCCCTTTGCCTGGGGGACAGGGTCTGATACGTATTGCCGACCTCTGTGATCACAAAGGTATTCTATCAAAAGAAACCCGAGAGAGAAATACCAACTTCCAAATTCAGAACTTTTTCATTATGTTTCTTTTTTTTGAAAACTCTACAATGTGCAGCTGATATAACCACATCCACTTTAATGGAATATTTGTGCAGATCCTTAGACAAGCACACTGGCCATATTTCCAAAATGTATACTATATGACATACAAACCAGAAAAACTGTTCTATATGATGAAGTGGGAACAATATATAGGAGAGACTTTTGAAACTAGAGGAATGGTCCAAAATGTCACAGTGTCATCAAAATCATACATAAATACTTCATTGATCAAAGCTAACTACAAGGTCTTATTGAGATGGTACATGGTTCCCGCAAGAATAGCTGTGTATGTCCCAGGGGCCTTGTCCTCCTGTTTTCCAGGGTGTGGTTTGAAGGCACAGTATTACACATTTGGTGGTCTTGTCCCAAGGTGAAGAGCTTCTGGATCCGTCTCTATAATTTCATCTTTTTACTTTTTACACAGGTGAATTTAACTAAATCACCACAGCAAGCCCTTTTGTGACACCCAGTAGATGGTACACCTAGACAGGCAGGAAAAAGGTATACCTTTAAAATCACGTCAGTCAGAATAGCAATAACCAGGTCCTGGAGAACACCCATGATCCCTTTCAACTTTGTAAAAAATAAACTGTCATGGATCATGGTAAATGAGCACCTATTGGCAATCCTAATAGATAAACAAGCCATATTCTAAAAGATCTGGGAACCCTAGATTAAATACCTGTCTGATCCCTTAAGAGTTGTCAGAGATCGGCCAAGTTTATATTAGGGAGTGCACTGCCTCATTTGATACTCTTTTTTTTAGAAAGAAATGTTATAGAAATTTTATTTTGTTATGTATCCCCCCCCCCTTTTTTTTTCTCCTGATTTGGAGCAATTAGCTGTTAAGAGTTACAAAGTCAGAAGACTCACTTCTCTTCTAGAAATGTTCAATGTATAGTAATACAGAGATACGGAATGTTGGTTAAGTTCAAATATTTGTCCTAAAAATTTTCAATAAAAAACATTGAAACAGAAAACAGGAAAACACTCTTGGTTTAAAGATGGATTCACATTTATACATGGTTTAAACTCTTGGTTTAAAGATGGATTCACATTTATACATGTGACCACCAAATGTGTAATACTGTGCCTTCAAACCACACCCTGGAAAACAGGAGGACAAGGCCCCTGGGACATACACAGCTATTCTTGCGGGAACCATGTACCATCTCAATAAGACCTTGTAGTTAGCTTTGATCAATGAAGTATTTATGTATGATTTTGATGACACTGTGACATTTTGGACCATTCCTCTAGTTTCAAAAGTCTCTCCTATATATTGTTCCCACTTCATCATATAGAACAGTTTTTCTGGTTTGTATGTCATATAGTATACATTTTGGAAATATGGCCAGTGTGCTTGTCTAAGGATCTGCACAAATATTCCATTAAAGTGGATGTGGTTATATCAGCTGCACATTGTAGTGTGTTTGTAGGTTTTTGGCATGGGTCATGATGTGTTGATATACATTGCCATTCCTATAAAATCCTTGCATATTAGTGGATGAAATAAGGTTCTTTTTTTCTTGGGTGTTGTGTACATCCAACATTTCATAAACATGGACAAAATAGAGAGATCACATTGACAGATCATTTAATACATTTGAGAATAAGGATGAGCCGAACACCCCCCTGTTCGGTTCGCACCAGAACCTGTGAACAGACCTAAACTTGGTGTGATCTTTAGAACCCTATTAAAGTCTATGGGACTCGAACGTTCAAAATCTAGAGTGCTAATTTTAAAGGCTACTATGGAAGTTACCGTCAGGTCTGGTATGGATATTAAGGGGAACCCCAAGTCAAATTTAAAAAAAAATTGACGTGGGGTCCCCCTAAAAATCCATACCAGACCCTTTATCCGAGCACGCAACCTGGCAGGCCGCAGGAAAAGGGGTGGACGAGAGCGCGCCCCCCCTCCTGAACCGTACCAGGCCACATGCCCTCAACATTGGGAGGATGCTTTGGGGGTCTGTTACCCCTCAATGCACCATGTCCCCATGTTGATGGGGACAAGGGCCTCATCCCCACAACCCTGGCCAGTGGTTGTGGGGGTCTGCGGGTGGGGGGCTTATCAGAATCTGGAAGCCCCCTTTAACAAGGGGACACCCAGATCCCGCCCCCCC
Organism: Lithobates pipiens; assembly: GCF_037356315.1. Classification (NCBI taxonomy): domain Eukaryota; kingdom Metazoa; phylum Chordata; class Amphibia; order Anura; family Ranidae; genus Lithobates; species Lithobates pipiens. The sequence continues at coordinate 100,579,757 of NW_027507758.1, read as the reverse complement.
TGTTTGAAATGGTAAGGGGGTACAAAAGTACCCTTACTATTTCACAAAGAAAGTGTAAAAAATGGTTAAATAAGACAAACACACTTTTGAAAAATTCCTTTATTAAAAATAAAAAAAATAAAAAAAAGATTCCAACGGTGGTAATCCACTCTTGCTATCCAGCAACGGATGATCATCTCTCCGGGGTCCAACGATGGCTGATCTGATTCAGCGACGGGTCAGTCCAGTGCAGTCCATCCATGCATCCATCTTCTGTCTCCACTGAGGAGACACTGCGGGGATCCCAGCGCCTGATGTTTTTTATATTAGGGGGCGGGGCCACCTGTCACCTGACCTCGCCCCCTCTGGCGCTAGAGAGGGAAGCCAGGGGTTCCCCAATGATGCATGGGTGACCCCGCCCCCTCTGATGTAACGGAAACCTGCGTTTCACTTTAATCATTATTAAAATCACTGCTCCTGAAAAAACTGCAGTTTTTAAAAACTTTTTTTTGCATTGATCCATGTCCCCTGGGGCAAGACCCAGGTCCCCAAATACTTTTTAGGACAGTAACTTGCATATTAGCCTTTAAAATTAGCACTTTAGATTTCTCCCATAGACTTGTACAGGGTGTTCCCGGCTTTTCAAATTTTCCACGAACAGCCCAAATTGTTCACTGTTCGCTGAACAGGCGAACAGGCAATGTTCGAGTTGAACATGAGTTCGACTTGAACTCGAAGCTCATCCCTATTTGAGAATGAGGTTATAATGCATCGATGCAACTCTTGAATTGCTGTAAGTAGTGAGCCAAATGTGCTTGGGTCTGGTTCTTCTGCTGTCCTGTGATCATATAATAATATGTTGGACCCCGTATGGCGCTCCTTGGTGTGCTGGTGACATATCTCTTGCTTTGAAGTCTTTACGGTCTCCGTGCAGTGTTTATTACAGCACCCACTCACTCTTCAGCCATATTCAGGGATGCATGCATTGGGGATATTGCTCTGGGTCTGGTGCAAGGGATATTCACTGAACAATCTAAAAAAGTTCAGAAATTTTGAACGCTCTCTAGGCCCCACAGGAGCAGCACTTCCAGGGCTTGTTCACACTAGTGTTGGTCTTTGAAGAGCGATCCACAATTAGACCACTCTTCACAGGGCATTTGACAGGCGGTGAGGAGGCCTTTTATTGCCTCCTCACCACCTGATTTAACCTCTTGATCCCGCACTAGTTTGCCACAATGTGCATTGCCTGTGCAGGACAGCCCCATTCACTTGAGTTGGTTGTGTTCAGTAGGTCGTATGCCTACCAAGAAAGATGGGTAGAAAAATTTCTGCCCCAACCACGTAATGGTGTTTTTCCATCCCCTTACCAGTAATATTAATGAGCCCTTAGAAGGGCTAAAAGGGCAACATAAAATATGCTCAATCCCTTTAAATAAAATGCTTGAGGGATAGCTGCTTGGCAGGATAAGCGTCTGGTATTCAGTGTAAAGGGGAGCCAAGGCAAAAAAAAAAGAGTGGTAGGGTCCCCCCAAAAAAATGTATACCAAACCTTTTGAATCTGGTATGAATTTGAAGATGATTTTAAGGCAAAAAAAACTAAAAAATCTATACCATACCCTTATTAAAGCAGTCAGCCTGTCTGGAAATGGATAGGGAGTGAGCATGCTTCCCCTGCCTGAATCATACCAGGCCACATGCCCTCAACATGGGGAAGGTATCTTTGCCAGGGGGGGTCCCTATGTTGATGATCACCACATCCCAGGCCTGGCAAATGTGGGGGAAACTTATGGGAATCTGGAAGCCCCATTTAAAAAAGGGGGCCTGCACATCTCTGCCTCCTGCATGAATAAATCTATGATCTCAGAAATATAATGGATTCAACAGTGAGTAGGAATCACATAATGTATTATATTTATTCTATTCTCATATGTCACCTGTTGCCCTGAGGGAGCTTACAGCACTAACAGGGAAATTTGAAAGGAAATTTCCAAAAGACAACCTCTAGATATGACGCTGAGCATGTGCACTCAACTTCCTTGGTCGACCACTGTATGGTTTGGCCACAGTGCTGCAGTTCACCTTCAGGGTCTTGGCAATCATCTTATAGCCTAGGCCATCTTTCTGTAGAGCAACAATTCTTTTTCTCAGATCCTCAGAGAGTTCTTTGCCATGAGGTGCCATGTTGAACTTCCAGTGACCAGTATGAGAGAGTGAGACTGAAAACACCAAATTTAACACATCTGCTCCCCATTTACACCACAGAGACCTTGTAACACTAATGAGTCACATGACACCAGGGAGGGAAAATGGCTAATTGGGCCCAATTTGGACATTTTCACTTAGGGGTGTACTCACTTTTGTTGCCATTATATAATATATATATATATATTATATAAAGATGTAATAATGATGACAGAGGTGCATCAATGTGTGTCCTCTAGATTTAAGGAAATCACATACTCCTTTTTTTGCTGTCTTTGTCCACTGAGTCCATTGGAGGCTTTCCCTTCACCTCCTGTTGTGGTGACAGCTATATAATTTAGAATTTATCATCATTTACTGTCCAGGTGACTGTCTAGAAGTAGAGAGGGCAACTTTCCACTGTGAGAAAACTTCCCTACTCTATCCAAAACTAAAACTGCCTTTAGATATAAGCTAAATGAGACCTGAATACCTTTTTTATTAAAGAGGAAGTAAACCCTGATGAGTTTACTTCCTCTTTCATTCCCTGCAAAGGTAAAGCATAATGGACTACTATGCATCGTCACTTACCTGACACAGGAGCCAGCGGTGTTCACCGATGTCCCCTGCAGTCCGGCGCATCCATCTTCTCAGTGGGTCTCGCTGCTCTGCCGCTGTCATTCGGCGAAGCCGCGATGACGTCACTCCCACACATGCGCACGGGAGCCACCACGCGCGGTATAACGCCGTTGACGGTGCCGTGCTCAGTGCGCCTGCGCACCGCTGTCTACGGTTGTTGTGACAGCTATATAATTTTGAATTTATCATCACTTACTGTCCAGGTGACTGTCTAGAAGTAGAGAGGGCAACTTTCCACTGTGAGAAAACTTCCCTACTCTATCCAAAACTAAAACTGCCTTTAGATATAAGCTAAATGAGACCTGAATACCTTTTTTTTAAAGAGGAAGTAAACCCTGAGGAAGTAAACCCAGTCCGGCGCATCCATCTTCTCAGTGGGTCTCGCTGCTCTGCCGCTGTCATTCGGCGAAGCCGCGATGACGTCACTCCCACACATGCGCACGGGAGCCACCACGCGCGGCATATCGCCGTTGATGGTGCCACGCTCAGTGCGCCTGCGCACCGCTGTCTACGGCGCATGCGCCGTAGACAGCGGTGCCTGTCTTTCAGCAAATATCTCCTAAACCGTGTTTAGGAGATATTTATTGGACCTACAGGTAAGCCTTAATCTAGGCTTACCTGTAGGTCAAAGTGTGTTGTAAGGGTTTACAACCACTTTAAGACCATTGTTAAAAAAAAATATTTTTTTTTCCAAATAGGCCCAATTACTATTCATCAGTAGATACTACCCATAATGCATACACACCCTGTACATTAAGCAATCTATCAGTTATAAAAAAAAATAACCATGATCATCTTTCTTTAAAACAATTTTGGAAAAAGTCATCCAAATAAAACAAACATAAATTCAGGTAATAATATCTACCAGCTGATTTTGTTTTCCTCATTATGAAACAGTGCAGTTATGAAAGGTTTTGCATTTTATTGTAATGATCTGGCAAAGGCTAACTCATCAAAGAATATAAAAATTATAGTGTTGGATGCAATGTTTGCAACCAATTCTGGCAAGTGATACATTCCCACCGTTTAATATGTGCATCTTTTCATTCATATGAACAGGGTAAGGACTTGATATTAAAGTGGAAAAATAAACCACACACTAGCAATTAAGAATTGATGTTTGAGGTTTATTGATTTTTACTGTGTACTTGTGTGTGCAAAGCTTCATTTACAATACAGTATTGCGCATCTGTTTTTTTTTGTTTTTTTTTAACTCTAATATAATTCAGCTTTTTTTAATTGTTTGGAAAGCTTTGATGCTCGTTGCTCACAATACACATCAGAGTATCACAGTTATAAGTGCATAGTCCCTATCCCCTTCATGTTTTTTAAACTACTCTTGGACAATATTGAAGAGGGAACTCGTGGGATACAGCTGATTAGATTCTGGCAGAAAGGGCCAAACATCTGCTTCAAACCAAAGACATCTGCATATTTCACATTTATTTTTCATAATTTGCAGAAGCAACCTGCCAAAATTTAGCAAGGGAGAATAAACTAGCAGATAATTAGCTAAAGTTAGCTTGCTTTAGAAGTATTAGATTGAAGAAAGCAGCTCACCTGGGAGAACATGAAGGAATATGTGCAACTTTGGTTTGCTTTTGTAAATTGAATTTTAGGCATGGAGTACCAGGCCAAAAAAACTCATTCTAATACACCCTGGCAGATAATGTGGTTGTCAGTAGTAGAAAAACAATTTAAGCACAAATGATTCTGTTTGTAAGTATGGCAAGCAAATCAAAGATCCATCAAACGTAGGCTCTGTGTTTTGATCCTCTGCAACTTTATACACCTTTATTTTTTTTATCTGTGATATAATTTAGTTTTCCTTTTAAAGTGCACCTGTGCCTAGACTATGGAAATTAAAAAAAAGTGTATTCTTACAAAATGGTAAAATAACTTTAGAACAAGAGATCCCTGACCTCTCTAGCTGTTTTTAATGTGAAATTATTATTTCTCAAATAAACTCAAATATTACAACAATGACTCTAGATTCAGGTTTCAGTTTGTTTCTAAGGCCCCATGCACAGAAGGCATATGATTGCTGCTAGAGGGATCATACTTAAATCATGTCTGTACCCTGTAAGCATGTAACATGTATGTATTTGTGTTAAGATTCACATGCATATAGCACAAATGTACTCTATTAACTGCTGCTGCTTCTCAGGACTTACATGTTTATCAACATGTATAGTCAGTTGCATCTACACTGCTGATTACATACTATTGATATACCCTTGCTGTCCTTAGTTGTTAGAACAACCTTTGGTTGCTAGGATGCAGGTGGCTTCTTTTGCCCAGGTTTAAGGTTGTCCCGATACTACTTTTTTAAGACCGAGTACAAGTACTGATACTTTTTTCAAGTACTCGCCGATACCGATTACCAATACTTTTTTAATGTCATGTGACAGTTTGACTGATGGGCACTGACTGGTGGCTGGCATTGATGGCTGGAACTGATAGATGTCACTGACTGATGGGCACTGATAGATGGCACTGATAGGCAGCACTTATGGGCACTGATAGATGGCACTGATAGGCGGCACTTATGGCACTGATCGATAGCACCGACGACTGGCACTGACTGAAGGGCATTGACTGATGAGCACTGATAGATGGTACTGAGTGATGGGCACTGATAGCCAGCACTTTTGGGTACTGATAGGTGGCATTTATGGGCACTTATAGGTGGCACTGATGGCTGACACTGATGGCTGCCACTGACTGATGGGCACTGATAGGCAGCACTTATGGGCACTGTTAGGTGGCACTGACAGGTGGCTGGTAGTGATGGCTGACACTTATGGCTGGCACTGACTGATGGGCACTGATAGGCGGCACTGATAGGTGGCTTTTATGGGCAGGCACTGATGAGCACTAATTTGCAATTGCATAATAAATTACATGAATGATGGGAGGCAAGAAAGGATTTTGCAATGCTATATGGCATATAACATTTCAAAATACTTCCTTGCATCTCATCATTCACGTAATTTAACATCTAGTATGCTGCGACGCCCATCTTGGTACACCTTGTACTCAGATGCAGTAAGCCAGCAGCAGACATCATGTTACACCCACCCCAAGCTATATGGGCTGGGTGTAACAAGATGTCCGCTGCTGGCTTACTGCAGCCAAGTGCAAGGTGTACCAAGATGGTTGTTGTTTCACTGCTGCCAGATCGATCTCTGCTGCGCCCTCTCCGCCCACCGACTTCCGCTTACAGGTATCGGATTAGGCATCGGGAGCATTTGTGCGAGTACAAGTTCTCACACAAATGCTTGGTATCGGGACAAACCTACCAAGGATACTTGGTTGCTAGGATGCAGGCAGGCCCTGCTGCCTAGCTTACATGTTTTTTTGGGAAATAAGATATACCTGTGGTCAAATTCCAACAGCTTATACATAGATACAACCCACCAGGTGGTAAAGGGTGTGATCATACCTTAACACTAAAAATTCTTGATGAACCCTCTACACACTACTATACACCCTTACATATTTCTTGAAAACGAAAACTTTGAATAAAAACAGGGATTTTTAGCTCACATACATTGCAATACATGTTTAGGTTGGCATACTGCATCAAAGTAATCTCTCTCTGGCCAGTCCCCACTCTACTCTGCAAATTACAAATGCTCCAGTGCAATTATGAGGCAGATAGCCACAAGTTGAAGGAGAGCTACAAGATTCAGGTTCAAGCTGTGGGAGAGCTACAGGTGTGAGTCTAGTCACTGACCTGGACTATGCAATAGACATAAAATATACCTGTGCTCAAATTCCAGCAGCTTAAACATATATAACCCACCAGGTGCTAAAAGGGTGTGACCACATTTAAACACTAAAAATTATAGATGAACCCTCTGCGCAGTTGGCCAGCTTAAACATGTATTACACTGTATGTGAACTAAAAATTAAAATTTTATTTTTTTGCAAAGTTTGCTAGAAAGGGTGTATAGTAGTTTCATTATGGAAGCATTTCATAATGCTTTAGTTACTAAAGACACATATTATAATGGGGTTTAAGGAATAAATGTTGAGTTGTAGTATCTAATATAATAAGAAATATAAAGTTATTTTTAAGAATTATAATAAAAATAATATTAACTTTGAAAGTTCAGTGTAATTAAAAACATAGAATATATTTTCGTTGAGGATCTCCAAAAAATTTTTATTTTACGTGCATGCTTTACTTTCTAGTCAAAGACCACAGCAGTGTCCATATGCTTCAATGCGCCCACTGCTAGTTCTGATAACACAACCTATTCCAATGTTTCAGTCAGTGCCTATAGTGAACACTAGAAAGCTAAGCATTTTTGTGAGACCACATAGATAGTTTATTTTCTGAGGTGACTCACTGCCTGTTACTCATTGTAAGTAAATATAGATTTAAAATGCAGGATTCAGCTATAATAATTAACATTAAATAAACATATTTCAATATTTAAAAATATTAAAATTTTGGACAATGAGTATGATAATAATTTCAATATGAAGATTTAACATGTTATAGTTTGGTGCAGTGACCTGTCTTGTTTTGTTTTAATGCAGGTTAAATTAATGGGATGGGTCAAAAATGTATCACAGTGAGGCTGAATTACTAAAGAAGTTATAAATGTTCATACAATATATCTTGTGAATTTCAATCATATGCAGATGAAAAAAGGGACCCAAATGAAATTTTTAAGATGTTTATTATTTGTCTTCAGAAGTGTAGCTATAACCATAGTCCCCCAAGTCGTAACTATTGGACCTGGGAGAGAAAGAGCCTAACCAGAGGAACAGCTAAACAGACATTACTAGATGTAGAATAGTGTAAGGAATCATGGTGTAGCATCCATCAAATCTTTGCCATAGGGCCCTGTAATTTCAAATTACACCCTATCAGTCTGCGTCCTTGTGTTTATTATTATTGCAATGCCACAGCTCTTGAATGCTAAAACTTACAAGGGCTTAAAATATTTAAAGTGATGGTAACCCTAAAAAAAAAAGCTCCTCTTCCCTTATAGCAGGTCAAACAGCACAGTGCTTGTGCTGTCTAACCTGTCCCTCTCTAAGCTGTAAAAAACCTGGTTAATTCTGCCTGTTCCTGTGTCCCTCTTGGTGTGCTGACCACGGTAGCCATGGCTGCTGATCCCTGATTACCGTGGTCAGTCTATGCGCCTCCATCATCCCGCTGCTCTCCTCCTCTCCCCCTCCCTCCCTGTCTGTCAGCTCCTGTGTGTGTGAGCCGTCTCCGCCCCTCTTGCCACTCTTCGTGATAAAGGAAACTTAATTAAATATCACTGCCAGACCCTCTCTTTTATGCAGCCACCCTACACTGTTTAAGTGTTTGTAGAAAACAATGCCTCTAAATACCTTTTTTTTCAGTTCTGGCCATCCACGTGACCTCCAGCTGATCTCCTCCCCCATCTAAGGGCTACATCGGGGGGGCTGAGCAGACAGCACAGCAGTCATGTGACCTCCCCGGATTATGTCAAAAGGGATCTCGGTCCCTCCCACTATAACACTTATATCAGAGTAGGAGAGTGACCAGAACAGATCTGAAAAAAGGTATTTAGAGTCATCATTTGACACAAACACTTACACAGTATAGGATGTCTGCATAAAAGAGAAGGGCTGGCAGTAATTTTTTTTTTTAAGTTTACAACCACTTTAAGTGGTATTTACCAAAATAAGATCACCACGCGCTCCAGGCATTTGCAAACCAAAGGCAGTTCTAATAATGTGTTCAATATTACTGCCGGTGTGCGATCTCCCATAGTACCAATGTTGGCTGGCATTATGGTTGCTTTAGCACTAGTATATTTTAAGAGTAATTTCTATTAAAGCTGAATTTAATGAGCAGGTCCAGCAAAAAAAAAAATTAAAATTAAAAGTCAGCAGTTGCAAATACTGCAGCTGCTGACTTTTAATATTAGGGCAATTTCCTGTCCAGGAAGCCCGCAATGTGGGCACCCCAGTTGATCTTTGCATTGACTCCTGGGTGCTGCCACCACCATTCCTGGTAAGGGAACCAGCAGTGAAGCTGAAAGGAACTGCCTGGCTCTCCTACTCCCTTTTCACTTTTTCAAAGTATTACCCATGAAGAAGCTGTTGGATTTTTACATGCTCTCCAGCTTTCCTACTGGTGATCTGCCTTGTAGTTGCACCCAGACACTTACCAACCCACTGACAGCAACTCAACAGTGTCAGGAACCATGAAACAGACGGAGACAGAAAATGCAGTAAAAATCACACCTTTTAATAAAATGGTAAAAATGGTAAAAGTAGTCCAAACATAGCCAGGGTTTGGTAGCCAAATTGGGTAGTCAGAACAAGCCAGGAAATCGGGGAGCCAGAGATCAGCATAGTCAGAGGCAGCAGACAGGATCAGGAACTAGAAAGGACGTCAGCCAGGCAAGTCTTCTACAGGAAAACAGCAGAGAGTCTCTAGATGTCTTTGACCAAGGTGAAGGCAATTGACTAATTGAACCAGGCAGGTTAAATAGCCAGGAGGGGCTGGCTGTGGGCTTGACTGATGAGCAGGAGATGATCAGCAGGTGAGCCACTGTGGAACGATGAGTTCTGAAAATTAACTTACAGCTGAGCAACCTAAACACAGTGAAGGAAGGGGTGCGAGCCCAACCCTGACAAACAGACACTCAATCTTCTTTTGCAAAACTTATTGGCTCTGGGAGAGAGGTTTAGAGGTACAAGATACCACAAAACAGAACAAAAAGCAATTTTTCCACTAAAGCCGCGTACACACGGGCGGACTGTCTGGCCAACTTAGTCCGTCGAAACACATTTCAGCGGACAGTCCGCTCGTGTGTGGGCTTCAGCTGACTTTTTCAGCGCGCAGTCTGGCGGACTAAGTATTTCGGAATTTCCGTAATATTGTCCGTCGTACTTTGGTTTCAGCGGACAATCCGCTCGTGAGTAGGCTAGTTCGACGGACTAAGTATGGCGCATGCTCAGAAAGGATTTACATGGCGAAAGGTTGCATTGCTGTGTATTGGACTTCCTATTTCTAGTCCCGTCGTACGTCTGTACACGTCATCGCGCAAGCTTTCGACGGACTGTTTGTGTATCCATGTGTGGTCAAGTCCGTTCATTCGAAAGTAGGACGGACTGTCCGTCGGATTGTCTGACGGACTAAGTTGGCCATACAGTCCGCCCGTGTGTACGCGGCTTTAGTAGTATCTTGTAGTATCTTTAAGTTATGTCACAGGCTAAAGGAATTTAGTAAGTCAGGCAAACAACTATTTTAAGTATATTTTTTATTTTTTTTCAAATATAGAAGTTTATTGAACACCAACTTAGGGAAAGAGCCCAGCAATACAGAAAGTCATAAGAAAATGTGCATGTGTCAAGCATCGTTATACAGTACAATATTAAAAGCCAGTAAAGATACATACACTATAAACAGATCGCCCGACATGCAACATTCACGACTGTTAGACCCACTAATGTCATGGCTGCGCATGAAAGGCTCTCAATGGCTGGCACTATTCCCCTTTTTCTTTTTCCACTTTTCTTTTAGTTTGGTGATAACCTGGGGAAAGGTAAACTATATTGGGAAGGTAAAGAGTGGGGGGGGGGGTAGGATGGTGGTGAAGGAAAGTTGGGGATGGAACCGGGAGGGGGGCCAAAGGAGTGGGGGGGAGTGAAGGGAAGGTGCAGCGGCGGCAGCCAGAGCGAGGATAAGCCCGTCGCAGCCTTCTAGGATCAAGGATGCAGGAGGGAGATTCCCTCAGCTGAGTAAATGAAAACATTCCACTTGGTCCAAGTTGTTAAGTATTTCTCACGGTTGTGTTGCGCCGTGAGAACCAAGTCCTCAAATTTACGAATTTCCTCCACTTTACGGAGCCAATCCTTCACCTTCGGCGGGCACTGCTGTTTCCAGTAGGTTGGGATACACGTTTTGGCTGCTTTGACTAGATGACGGGTTAATGATTTTTTGTATCTTTTCATCGGGATGTCTGATAAATGAAGTAGAAAAAAAGCCACTTCGTCTGGGATCTTATAGTCCGTGAACAACTGCGTTATATATTTTAAGTATCTTTGACCACTCTCTTATGGATAGTTGTGGATTTTTTAGCACATATAAGCAATTTACTAAGTAGGACTCTTCTTCAGCTTATGCTTGCTCCCCCAAGCAAAGGGCCTGGGAGACAATGGATCTCTTAGTAGCTACACTCTCCCGCAGTAGAAAGCATGGGAGGCAAATGCCTTTAGACCTAAATCCTGCCAGGCTGCAGGCCTGGGAGTCAATGTTCTGCTGCACTCTTCCAAAAAACATTCTCTGCAGGTAAACTTTAGAGGGAGAAGAACCCACCTAGAAAGTCTCTCCAAATATTTATTTCCTTGCTGAGCCTGCATCACTGTCTTAAACCCTACAGTCATTGGTCAGGTTAAAATAAATATTCAAAACATTGAACTATTGAATAAATTATTTAATTATTTAATAAATAAACTATTAAATACATTGTATTTTCTTGCTTTACTTACTAGAGAGCACTCAACAGTAGCAGGCAGAATCAATCAATGCCCTCAGGGGGATAGGGGAAACCCAACAAATACCAGTAACATAAACAAAGCTCAGGCTTGGGACAGCCTAGCTGCAAATGCTGAATCTGGACTAGAGATACTTCAACTTATGGTGGTTGATAAACCCTTACCAGTGAAGTGACCAGAATCGAGTGATACGCAGAGATGAAAAAAATCCTCCTAAATAATTTGTACCTGTTTTTCTGCATCGATCTTTCTTCTACATCCATTCAAATTGTATAGTTTACACAGCCATTCTCAGCTTTCAGAGGCAGGGGGGCGGGGATCTGATATCACACACTGCACAGCTCAGAGAGGAGAGCTGAGCGTAATTTGAGAGCTGAGCGGAAGGAATGGTCACACACCCTCCACACAGCGCACAGAGAAACATGCACAACTGAGGCTATCAATCACATGCTGTGTGCTGGAGATCTTCTCCTCTGTCTCCTTCTCTCTCTCTTGAAGTTGGGGATATCTTTTAAGGGGTTTACTACACCTTTACATTCTTTTCTTGCCATGGAAAGCATGCTAAATTTATTTAAAAAAAAAAATTTCGGAGAAATATTGTGTCTGGGTCCACCCACTTTGCAAAATGTACAAAGTATTTTTTAAAAAGTTGAAAACTGGCAGCTTATTTTTTAACAAACAGCTGTTTTTTTCAAAGAAATATATTTTTTATATTATATTCTTTTCTTTCCCCTTCTACTACACAGCAAATTTATCTTAGAAAAATACATTTTTAAGTTGCTAATTTTGCACAAATATAGGAACTTTTGTCACTCTAAGATGTCATAGATAGCTAAAACAAACATATTTTTACTGTGAAATAATGTTGGCATTGAGTTTTGACAATGTGAATGTTCAGATAAAGTCTGTTTATTCCCTGGATACAAAAGTCCTTGTACTTCTCTATTCTTTCCATCTCTCTTCATGCCCCTGACGATTTATCAATCAAAAAACGTGTAGGTCTCGAGAGGACAGCAAAAAGCAAGGTAACTCAAAATGCACTCATGTTTCTCTTGGTCTAAATTCATCCCTAACTGCTGGATTGGAATATGGGTCATAAAACTCTATGCAAAGGCCAACGTTTCATAGGAGTCTAGCACTTGTGGATCTTTTAGTAACTTGACTGTAAATATTTTCCTTCTTATTAAAAAAAAAACATTATATTGTTGGACAAAAATGTATTCTATCTAGATAAACAAAGATGACTGAATTGATTTATTATTTGATGAAAATATGCAGATTGTGAAAATCTCATTTATTTTTCCAGATATAATATGACTTAACAATTTCCCTTTATTATGAGCCTCAAATTGACTGATTTGTTTACAATAAAAAAAAAAATTACAAAACATACATAATTCTCAGGTATGCTCTGCCTGCCTTATTACATCTCCTTATGCCCCAAAAACTCCTGTTTCCCTGTTTTAAAAGTGGGAGTCTTACTTATGCAGCTGTCACGTTTAATAACATTATAGAAAAATGAAAAATATAATAAGCACAATGAGACTACCTTGTATTGATCACAGCAAGATCTGTGACCTGGATTTTTAAGTAAAAGCACTCCACAGTAACATCACTGGAGTCATTAAAGTGGAGCTCCACCCAAAAGGGGAAGTTCCACTTTAACCTCCTTGGCGGTACGATTATTTCAGATTTTTGATGCTTAAAGCGGTACATTGTTTTGCATGGAAATCTGGCTTTTTATATTGTAGGCCTGTAATTCTTAGGAATAACACACTTAAATCTGTCCAAACAAGAGTCTAGTAGACATCCCGGGTATGATAACGTTTGAAACACAAAATCATAAATTATAATATAATAAATAACTATAAATAATTATAACGAATAGTACTATAATAATAATAATAATAAAATATTCAATAATGTAATCAAATCAAAAACAGGGAAATTTGCTCACTTGCAGAATTGTCGCTGTCATTACTTTCAGTGTCTGATGACGAATTTCCCCACGATTCACTATCGCTCAATTCTGCAAGTGATTCTAATTTACTATCACTGTTTTCTAGCTGGTATAAAACCGCTTTTGATGTAAAGGGAAGCTTTTTGGTTGCTATGGACAATTTCCAGTTTCCAGACAGAAAGAACAGTATATATAAAATATAAAACTGCATGCAAGGCACTGGACAAAGCATTATGGACAAAAGGGAGGAGAAATGATTTGCTACAGTAATGTAATTTGTAAGATTACATTGTACTGTATGTATTGTGTGTTTTTAACTTTTTGAATTTGGCACCGTGCTCCATCCCCGTGCATCGCAGCGCTCACAGGGAATGGAGCGGGGCACTGTGATACATCGAGCGGAGACACAGCTTGCACACATCGAGGAGGACATCACAAGATCCTGGGGACAAGGTAAGTAATGCCGCGTGCACACGACCGAATTGTCCAGCGGACTTAGTCCGCCGGACCGCATTACGCTGGACAATTAGTTTGTGTGTGGGCTCCAGCGGACTTTTTCAACGTAAAGTCCGGCGGACTTAGAAAGTAGTTTTGACTCAAAATTTGGACTTGGCTTTCAGCGGACGATCCGTTCGTCAGTGTGCTAGTCCGGCGGGCTAAGAATGACGCATGCTCAGAAGCAAGTAAGATAAGGAAGCTATTGGCTACTGGCTATTGAACTTCCCTTTTCTAGTCCCATCGTACATGCTGTATGTCATCGCGTTAGAAATCGGAGTGTCCGTGTGTGGCCTAGTCCGTTCGTTAGAAAGTCCGGCGGATTGTTTGCCGGATTGTTTTCCGGACTAAGTCCGCCGGACAATTCGGTCATGTGTACACGGCATTAGCTGTACCTAGATCCTGTGATGCGATTCCGCGTGTGGCTCGTGGTTACCGCTTTTGGTACTGAAAATCCCCCCAAGCCACACTCGGGAATACAATAAGGAGGTTAAGGACTCATCTCTGCTCCTCTTGAAGAATTGGCACTGATTTTGACAGGTACCCGCTCCAACTTTCACTCTGACTGCCTAGGTGGTGCAAGTGGTCCCCATTGAAATTAATGTCAGACTCTCATTAAAGATAGGGGTATAGTAAGGATGGCCACTTGTTTGCTAACAGAAGGGACCAATGCTCTCATTTATCAGAAATTTAAATGCCATTTTTTTCTCTGCAAATGTCAAAGTTTTGTTGCAGTAGGTTGTAGACATTGTGTAGATGCGCGAATTCCGCAGACATCCCCCAGGCATGTTATTTAAAGGAATTTTGCATTTTAATCTTGTCCTTTAATCAGTATTGAAACTTCTGCTCGCCACCTAAAATAAAATGTTAAAATATTTTTTTTGCTTTGGTTCATGTTCCACAGGTCCAACCCCTCGTGTCATTTGTTTGACAATCCTTTGCATATAAGGCTAGGAAATAGCCTTCGGGTCTCATCTATAAAAGTATGTTTAAACAATGTATTCAATAAACTCAACAAACACTTAAATCTACTTTTAACTTTATAAAAAATGTTATTGAGTCCTAATACATTGGGGAGATTTACTGGTGCATAGAGAATCTGGTGTAGCTGTGCATAGTAACCATTGTCAGCTTCTAGATTTATTGTCAAAGCTTATTTGAACAAGCTGAAGTTAGAATCTGATTGGTTCAAAAGCAAAGCTGCCCTTGATCCTGTGTGCACCAGTTTTAGTAAATCTCCCTTACTGTGTAGCAGTGACCAATATCAGAAATGTTTTTCTTTTCTCCTTTTGATGACTGAGAAGACTACACAGTCTGCTGCTTAGTCCCTTAGTCTTGACTCTGAATGACAGATGAAGGATGACGGAAAGTCTTTCTACATGACTCCTGTGGTTACTTTTGAGTCCCACTGTAAGTAATAACAGCTACGTTCTTTAAAGTGTGCACAATGACAGGAGTGAAATGGTATCCATTAGATACAGAACATTATTTTTTTTCAAACGACATGGTACATCAGGAAGTGAATGTTATGCCCTTACAGTAAGTTAATAGTAGAAAAGGAAAAAAAAGGCTAAAAAAATGTCACAAGGGATTCTGTCCAAGGAGAACTGGATAGACTACGCAATATATACTCAACAGAGAATCCCCATAAAATCTCAGAAGATTTATGTACTGAGGGGATTATGTAAGTGTACATTGTGACTTTTACCCTAAATATAAGTTCACAAGAGACAACAAAACTTAAAGAAAAATAAAGCTAACCAACAAATCAATAAAATAAAAGCTGAATTCCAGGCTTTGATTTTTTGCATAGTTTTTTTTGCTTGGTGACATTGGGGCTGTAAGCTCTAACGAACAGGGCCCTCTAATCCCTCCTGTATTGATTTGTATTGTAAGTGTACTGTCTGCCATCATATTGTAAAGCGATGCGCAAAATGTTGGTGCTATATATAATAATAATAATAACAATAATAATAATTGGGGTTGATTTACTAGAACTGAAGTAAATCAGCTTCTAACTTCAGCTTGTTCAATAAGACCCCTTTCACACCACACCGCACCTTGCGTCGGCGGTAAAACGCCGCTATTTTTAGCGGCGTTTTACCGCCGGATTTGCGGCGCATTTCGGCCGCTAGAAGGGCGCTTTTACCCCCGCTAGCAGCCGCGAAAGGGTTAAAACCGCCGGCAATACGCCGCAATAGCGGCGTTTTGCCGGCGGCAGTACAGCGCTGCCCCATTGATTTCAATGGGCAGCAGCGGTGGAGGAGCGGTAAACACACCGCTCCTTCACCGCTCCAAAGAAGCTGCTGGCAGGACTTTTTTCTGACGTCCTGCCAGCGCACCGCTGTAGTGTGAAAGCCCTCGGGGCTTTCACACTACAGACAATGGTGCAGCTTCTTTAGGGCGTTTTGCAGGTGCTATTTCTAACGCTATAGCGCCTGCAAAACGCCCTGGTGTGAAAGGGGTCTAAAGCTTTGACAAAAAAAAAGTGGAAGCTGATGGTTTCTATGCAGAGCTGAACCAGATTTTGCCCTCTTCAGTTTTAGTAAATCAGCTCCATTGCAATTAGGTTAGGTGGACATTAGAAAAAAGTTTAGTGACTTCCTCCATAGTAGCTGGGTTGAAAGAGGGAAGTATTGGTTAAGAATGAACCGAACACCACCCGGTTCGGTTCGCACCGGAACATGCGAACAGGCAAAAAACTCGGACGAACACACGAACACTGTTAAAGTCTATGGGACACGAGCATGAAAAATCAAAAGTGCTAATTTTAACCACTAGCCGGCCAGCTCACAAAGATGTACGTTGGCACAATGGCAGGGCTGGGCAAATGGCCATACAGGTACGTCCCCTTTAAATTATGGCATTGTGGGCGTGCGCATGCCGCCGGCAGTTCACACAAGCGCCCGCTGCATGCTCCTTGACCGTGCCCACCGGGGCCTGCGATCGTGTCACGGAACCTTGTAAACAAGGCATTTCCCTGTTCTATGTAGTGACATGACAGAGATCACTGCTCCCTGTCATCGGGAGCAGTGATCGCTGACATGTCAGTGGAAGCCCATCCCCCCCACAGTTAGAACACCCCCCAGGACACATTTAACCCCTTGATTGCACCCTAGTGTTTTACCCCTTTCCTGCCATTGTCATTTACACAGTAATCAGTTAGTTTTTAGCATTAATCGCTGTATAAATGACAATGGTCCCAAAATGGTGTCAGAAGTGTCCGATGTGTCCTCCAAAACGTCGCAGATCGCTGCCATTACTAATAAAAAAAATTATAATAAAAATGCTATAAATCTAATTTTATAGACACTATAACTTTTGCAGAAACCAATCAATATATGCTTATTGCGATTTTTTTACCAAAAATACGTAGAAGAATACGTATCAGTCTAAACTGAGAAAAACATTTGTTTTTTTATATATTTTTTGGGGATATTTATCATTGCAAAAAGTAAAAAATATAGTTTTTTTTCAAAATTGTCACACTTTTTTTGTTTATAGCGCAAAAAATAAAAACCGCAGAGGTGATCAAATACCACCAAAAGAAAGCTCTATTTGTGGTAAAAAAAAAAGGATGTCAATTTTGTTTGGGTGCAATGTCGCATGACCACGCAATTGTCAGTTAATGTGACGCAGTACCCTATCGCAAAAACTGCTTTGGTCAGGAAGAGGGTAAATCCTTTCCGGACTGAAGTGGTTAAAGGCTTATATGCAAGTTATTGCCATAAAAATTGTTTGGGGACCCGGGTCCTGCCCCAGGAGACATGTATCAATGAAAACATTTTGCGTGTATGTCAGTGATGTGTTTTGATTTTGTGCTGCCCTAGGCAAGACTAAATTCCAATGCCCCCAACTAGATTTGCCCCATCCCTTCCTGTTTAAGATCCACCCCTTCATCTGGAAACTCCACTCCTTTCTCTTTAGGCTCCACTTCTTCCTATTAGCGCTCCACCTGGAGAGTTGGTTAGAGACTGCAGACAACATACAGGAGAGAGTCAGAGACTGAGGACATGATAAAGGAGAGGGTCAGGGACTGCAGAAAAGATACAAGAGATGGTTAGAGATGGCAGAAAACATACAGGAGAGGGTCAGAGACTGCAGGCATGACTCCCCATGGTCATCAGAGTGAATATAACATTTTTCAGCCATTCATTCACTGTAATCACAGTGAGGAACAGTTCTAAAACATGACAAGCAAGATAAGTTACAGCATCTTCTGTGACATAATCATTGTGCTTCTTCTAATAGTAACAATAATGCCAGTTACCATTACATCACTGTGACCACCCCCGCCAGAGCACATTGAGCTGAGTTGAGCCAAGCCCGCCCCTCCTGAGCACAGCCAAGGTGAGATGAGCCTGCCCCCTTCTGAGTGGGGACCACCCCCCTGGCCCTAGCACAGCCAAGGTGCACCTCTGCTCAAACCCAGTCAAATGGACACTGCACACCTCCTGAGCACAGCCCAGCCGAGACTGCCCATGCCTGTCCAAAAAGTCCCTGCCCAGTCCACTCCATAAGCCACTATGGACTGTTTTTGCACAGGAGATGGGAGCCGAGACTTGGAAGAAGGTGGGGGGAGGACTTTTGTTCGTGCCCTTGTCAGCCTAGGCTAAGACATAGCACTAGTGCATGTATCCTAGTATGGTTCAGAAGAAGGGGGCACATGCTGGCTGCCCTCCCTTTTTTTGGCAACCCAGGGTACATTGCTGGAAAAGGGTCTGGTATAAATATTAAGGGGGCTCCATATTTTTTTAAGAGATGTTAGACATGTAAAAAAAAGATTTAGTGGGGTTCACTCTAAAATATAAACTAGACCTTTATCCAGGCATGCAGCCTGGATGGTCAGGAATGCAAATGTACCCCCCCCCCCCCAAAAAAAACCATAACAGAACATACTCTTTTAACATTGGGATGGTGATTTGAGAATATGGGTGGCAAAGCCTCCTTCGCCCTCCCCTTTTTTTCAAGGTGTCCTGTCTTGAGGTGACATGTTGAGGTGACAAGGACCTTATCCTCACATTCAGTACCCAGGATGTTGTGAGGGTTTGTGGGGAAGGACTTATCAGAATCTGGAAGCCTCCTTTATAATAAGGGGACCCATAAGACATCTGAACCCCCCCCCCCCCCCAATGAGGATGAATATAGAGTACATTAGGTAATTGGGTCACCTATTGTTTCTGTCTGCCTACTCATCTCTGTGTTTATACTTATAATAATACATAATGGACTTTGTTGGAGACATGTTGCCAAATGGCAAATCAGGGCTATTTGCTTAATTAGCATACTGTTTATGTTGGCTGTTCCTTAGCTATTTTAATGATGTTCCTTTATACAGTTTCCTTTGTATACGATAATGTGATTAGGCTCAACTGATCTGGTGTGCTGTATGTGTGAGTTTTCAATAAAGAGAGTTCCAGTTTGCATCTGAGCTAGTCCCATCTAGTATCTTGGGTGCAATATGCTGCTATAATACCTGGTTCCTGGCTCCAGACTGGGGGAAGCTGTATCCTGAAGGAAGCATCAAAGCGGGGTGCTGGACGGTTCCGTTACAGAACTTAGGTACCTTTGTTTGCACTGCAGCAGAAATTAAATCTATTGCATGGATTTGCCAATCAATTGCATAGCATCCTTTTATGTAATACTTTTTCTCAATACTATTTCTTCATTACGGTGTGTGCAGCCCAATTGAAGTAATGCACCCATTGGTCATATGGTACTTCCTCAGTGCAGCTAACCCTATTCTGAAATAAATAAATATATAAATATACATATATATATATATATGTATGATGTTCTGTTCGCAGACCGGGGCATGGCGCAGACATCATGGCTCTTTCCTGAGTGGCTCTGTCACGAGTGATGCGCAGTTTCAGCGACGCAGTTATCAATCCTGATCATGTCTTTTCTTCTGCTTTCTTACAGGTAAATGACTTATCCAACTGTACACTCTACCCTACTCTGCTGAACTGTCATTGCTGTAACATATTTGGTAAATGACTTATCCAACTGTACACTCTACCCTACTCTGCTGAACTGTCATTGCTGTAACATATTTGGTAAATGACTTATACTGTCATATCTTTAAACTTCCATATTTAATGCTAGCTATATAACAACCACACTACAATAGCAACATTACTGGTTACTGGTGACTGATTCTAAACCCCATGTACTTCTCTTGATCTGTGAAGCAATTAGCTTTATGACCCTAGCCTGTGTCTGGTTTTGGACATCTTCTCTCCCATATTCAGGTGTCTTAAATCAGACCCTATGATGACCAATAGGTAAATGCATGCCTTCTCACTCTCCCTATAAATTGAAATCATTCTTATGGGGTGGCGCAGACCGGGGCATGGCGCAGAAATCATGGCTCTTTCCTGAGTGGCTCTGTCACGAGTGATGCGCAGTTTCAGCGACGCAGTTTAACGAAAGCAGGATAACTAGAAGTGGATGAAGACACAACAAGAACTCTGCTCCACTCTGCAAGACAACAAGCAAACCAGCAATTCTCATTTATTTTGTATCAAGTCAGATTCCCACTCTATCTACTACGATGCTCCTCATTCTCTTCCTTCTCACATCAGTGTCTTCTATCCTCAAATTCTCCTTACTCTATCCCTCCCCTCTACCCTGCAGCATGCACATATCACCCTCACTCCTGCCCTCTCCCTACTACTGCACCCATCATCTCCTGCATTTGCTGCATCCATATGCTGGCATAAACTCCAAAGCCACGAGACACATGCACTCATGCTCATCTCACTCCCATCTTGTGTTCCTCACCCTCCTCCTTCTCCTAGTCTCGGGTGACATTTCTCCTAATCCTGGGCCGCCACTCTCAAACTACAAGCCACATCTTCAAAACCCCTCCCCCTCTGGCAACCACCGCAATCCACTTAATTTAGTTTCTATCCCCCTGCTCCTTCAAAGCAGCCCCCCTATCTCATGCGCCCTTTGGAATGCCCGCTCCATCTGTAACAAGCTAACATCTGCACATGACCTCTTCATCTCTCATAGCTTCAACATACTTGCCATAACTGAAACCTGGCTTCAAAATTTGGACTCGGCTTCTCCTGCTGCCCTCTCCCATGGTGGCCTCCATTGGACTCACTCCCCCAGACCCAATGGACAGAAAGGAGGTGGAGTTGGATTGCTCCTATCCCCACAATACACCTTCCAAGTCCTTCCTATCCCTCCCTCTCTTTCCCTCTCTTCTTTCGAGATGCACTGTATTCGCCTGTTTTCTCCTATTTCGCTGAGAATTGCAGCAATTTATCGGCCTCCTGGACCGGTGTCACGCTTTCTTGATGACTTTGCTGCCTGGCTACCCTACTTTCTCTCCTCTGAAATACCCACCATCATTCTTGGTGACTTTAACATTCCTATCAACGTTAACAACCCAACTACAGCTAAACTTCTTGACTTAACCTCATCTTTTGACCTAACCCAATGGACACATACTTCCACTCACTCCAATGGTAATACCCTTGACCTTGTATTCTCTCATCTCTGCAACCCTAGCAATCTCACAAACACCCCCTTTCCTCTCTCTGATCACAACCTCATTAGTTTCACTGTATCTTTGTCTCCAACCACCCATCCTTCCAAGCAGCAAACTATCACTTGTAGAAACCTTCGCCACCTTAAGCCTTCTCTTCTCTATTCTGCTACTGACCACCTATATGATATAATCTCTCCCCTGTCCTGTCCTGACCTTGCCATCTCTGTCTACAACAGTTCACTCTCTTCATCACTAGATGCACTTGCTCCTCTAACCACACGCAGAATCAGGCCCCGACCATTACAACCCTGGCAAACTGACAACACTAGAAATCTCAAGAGACGTTGCCGTGCTCTTGAACGGCGGTGGCGTAAAACCAAATGCCTCCAAGACTTCACCATATATAAATCTGCCCTTCGAAAATACAATTCCTGCCTCCATGCTGCCAAACAAGCCTACTTTGTATCTCTTATTAATACTTTGTCATCCAATCCTCGTCGGCTCTTCTCAACTTTTAACTCTCTGCTTCGTCCCCCACCCCCTCTACCCACCAACTCACTCACTGCCCAAGAGATTGCCAATCACTTCAAAGACAAGATTGATGCAATTCACGAGGACACCTCCGCTGTGCGTACATCTTCCCCACCCAACATACCTGGCCCAATAGCACATTCAACACTCTCCTCTTTTGAATTGACTACTACTGAAGAGGTTGCAAAACTTTTCTCAGATGCTCACCTAACCAATTGTCCCTTGGACCCTGTTCCCTCACAACTATTAAGGTCACCCTCTAATTCTATCCTATGTTCCCTCACTCACATCTACAATCTCTCCCTCTCAAGTGGCACCTTCCCCTCCCCTCTAAAACATGCGCAGATCACCCCCATACTTAAAAAACCCTCTCTGGACCCCACCAACCTGAACAACTTAAGACCTATCTCATTGCTCCCATTCACCTCTAAACTTCTAGAACGCTTAGTCTACAACCGCCTTAGCTCCTACCTCAGTGAAAATAACCTTCTTGACCCATTACAGTCTGGCTTTCGCTCTCAGCACTCCACAGAAACTGCCTTACTAAAACTCACTAACGATCTACTAACTGCTAAAACCAACAGCCAGTACTCCATACTCCTACTACTTGACCTCTCTGCTGCCTTTGATACTGTTGACCACCCGCTCCTCCTCAATAAACTACATTCCCTTGGCCTCCGAGATTCTGCGCTTTCCTGGTTCTCTGCCTATCTATCACAGCGCTCCTTCAGTGTCACCTACAACTCTGTATCCTCCTCTCCATTGCCCCTTTCTGTGGGGGTCCCCCAAGGCTCTGTTCTTGGACCCCTTCTCTTCTCTATTTATACCTCCTCCCTTGGTCACCTGATAACTGCCCACGGCTTCCAATACCACTTATATGCCGATGACACACAAATCTATCTGTCTACTCCTCACCTCACTCCTTCAGTCTCCTCTCGCATTACTAACCTGCTAACTGACATATCAGCATGGATGTCACACCATTTCCTTAAACTAAACCTCTCTAAAACTGAGCTATTAATAATCCCCCCTGCACATGCCCCCCTCCATGACTTTTCCATCAAAATCAACAATGCAACCATCAGGCCCTCCCCTCACGCCAGGGTACTCGGTGTAATCCTGGACTCTGACTTGTCATTTCAGCCCCAAGTCCAATCATTGTCTAAAGTTTGTAGATTTCACCTCCGTAACATCTCTAAAATTCGCCCCTTTTTAACAATTAAAACTACCAAGATCCTCATTCACTCTCTTGTTATCTCTCGCCTTGACTATTGCAACTCCCTTCTCATTGGCCTGCCTCTCCATAGGCTATCTCCTCTTCAGTCTATCATGAATGCTGCTGCCAGACTTATCCACCTTACCAACCGCTCAGTGTCTGCCAACCCTCTCCTCCAATCCCTACACTGGCTCCCAATCACCCAGCGAATTAAATTCAAAATACTAACCACAACATACAAAGCCATTCACAACTCTGCCCCGAGCTACATCACCAATCTTGTCTCCAAATATCACCCAAACCGTCCCCTCCGTTCTTCTCAAGACCTCCTACTCTCAAGCTCTCTTGTCTCCTCCTCCCACACTCGTCTCCAGGATTTCTCCAGAGCCTCTCCAATCCTCTGGAACTCGCTACCTCCACCGGTCCGGCTATCCCCTACTCTTGCTACCTTCAGACGATCCCTGAAAACTCATCTATTCAGGGAAGCCTATCACGTCTCAAACTAATCTCCTACCACTTCCATAAACTCATTCCCAACAATTATAACCTTCTGTATCACCTGCCCCACCCTTTTAGATTGTAAGCTCTGCTGAGCAGGGTCCTCTTAATCCTCTTGTATTTCATTGTATTGTAACTGTATTGTCTCCCTTTTATATTGTAAAGCGCTGCGTAAATTGCTGGCGCTATATAAATCCTGAATAATAATAATAATAATATATATATATATATATATATATATATATATATATATATATATAGTATATTTGTGTTTCCTTTTTTCAGGATAGAAACTTGCAAGTGAGCAAGTGAGTAAAAGAAAAATGACAAATGGAAGCGCTTTCTATTATCACAGTCATATTACAGATATACTACTTGCAGTCAGTGTTAATGCTATTTAGCTGTGTATATTAACAAGAACTTATGAAGTGTCTATCCAGCTACGACAGTGTAAACCACACTTAAATATTTCTTAACAAAAGCCAGGTCTAATCTTGTCATGTCTGGATTTTTTTCCCCTTAGGTAATGTGTCAGCATTTGATGACTTAATCCAAGTTATTAAATTGTCTATTGTGACTAATATAGAAAAACTCGGAGATCCGCCATGGCTTTCATTTTACATATTTTCTTCAATAATCTCAGCACTCTTTTCATTTAATCAAAAGGTGAGCATTTTCTTCCAAAGGGGATAATACAGCATCTGAATAGCATGTATCTGAAAATCTGAGCGATTATATGCAACATGGATTTTATCACTGGGGAAACGAAAATGAAAGCAAAATAATTAATGGCTAGAAAGCTCAGCAATAATGTTATTGTCTATGAGAAAGGGATGGGGTTGATTCACTAAAGGAATTGCGTTAATTTTCCCTTACACAAGATTGGGTAATTGAAGTGAGCACAGCGTTGTCTTATTTACTAGCCTCACAGGTGATTCACTTTGCTAGGTAAAAAATATTTCAAATGTTATCAGGGATAGACTACTAGAAGATCTAAAAAAACACCAATTAATGCAGGATTTTGAAATGCAGTTACAGTTATGCCCTGTACACACGGTCGGAAATTCCGATGGAAAAAGTCAGATCGGATTATATTGTCGGAAAATCTGATCCTGTGTGGGCTCTATCTGACTTTTTTCTGTTGGATTTTCCGACACACAAAGTTTGAGAGCAGGATCTAAAATTTTCTGACAACAAAATCCCTTTGCATAAATTCCGATCGTGTATAGACAATTCCAACGGACAAAGTGCCACGCATGCTCAGAATAAATGAAAAGATGAAAGCTATTGCCTACTGGCCCGTTTATAGTCCCATCGTACGTGTTTGACATCACATCGTTCAGAATGATCGGATTTTCGGACAACTTTGTGCGACCGTGTGTATATAACACAAGTTTCGGACAAAATCCGTCGGAAAAAATCAGACGGATTTTGTGGTCTGGATGTCCGGCCATGTGTACAAGGCATAAGAAATTATGCAAAAGCTGCACTCTACATATTCTTAAAGTTGCAAGCAATCTTGAGCATCCATATAAACAATAAGATACTAAAGAGTTTAAGCCATAGCCTTACGGCCCGTACACACAATCAGAAAATCGCTGCTTTCTAATCGATTGTCCGATAATCTGATCGTTAGCACACAGCTTTCAAAATATGATCATGAAAGTTTATCTGATAGTATCAGAAGGGACAAGCATGAAACATTTTCTCATACGACACCAGATCATACCATTTAGTTTTATCAGTACAGTTGTCATTCGAAAATACAATACAAATACACTACAATACAGATAGTCCTCGTTTAAAGGATAACGCCACAAAAAATAGCAAATAAAGAAAAAATAATATAGCACATATAATTGTGACACTAATCATATTGTAATTGAATGTTGTTAAAAAATACCTTTCCTTTTCAATCTGCAGCCACTGTAACTTTCTGAGAATGCAATGCAATATGGCTACCTGGAGTTGTTCTGTACAGAGAGTGTGTGCTGACCACTCCCCAGAAAAATAATTTCCTGCTTGTGTGATTGGCTCACCAATTTTCCCAGAAGTCTACATAAGATACAAGTCAGATTTCAGGCATCCCCTAGCAACAAGATTTTCATTTTTGGAGAGATATTTTCAATGGGAGCATGTCTAAATGAATGCAAGCCCAGCAGATGACCTGTACAACAGCACATAGATTTAGAAGAAAAGGTCCAGCACTAGGAGCCAATCAGGTGTTCTGCATGCACATGTGCTGACAGGGGACTTGCTAAGAGTGGGAGGGAGCAAGATGAGCGGAGGAATGAACTGCTGCTACTTTTACCTAGATAGATCCTGCAGTTCCACAAAAAAACATAGAAAACTGGACACTGCCATGGGGAACATGTACCAATGCAAAAAAAATAATGTTTTATAAAAATTTAGTGTGAAAAGTAACATTTAGGTATGAGTGAACTGGGCAACATTAAAAATAGAATTCCTTTAACAATACACAATGCCTTTAAAATATGCTTGGAGGACACCTCCAGGCCAATTCTGACTCTTCTCACATACATGTAAAAATCTGTATTTTTTTTTTTTACCAGGTAATTACTTAGATTTCCCAAACATCATATATTTTCTGAAAACAAAGACCTGGGAAAAAAAATGTGCACAATGGTATTTGCGCAGCGTTTATTTTAAATTAAATTAATTAAATATAATACCCAATTGTTTTGTAAAATATAAAATATAATGTTACGCCGAATAAATAGATACACCTTAAAAGTACATATGCCCGTGGAATGAAAACTAACTATGGTACTTAAAAATCTCCATAGGCTACGTTTTAAAAGCCCCTACAGGTCACCAGGTTATAGTTACACAGGAGGTCTAGTGCTAGAATTATTGCTTTCGCCATTACATTTGCGGCGATACCTCAAGTGTGGTGCGATCATCATTCTCATATGTGTGCGGGACCAACATATGCTTTCACCTTTGTTTGCGAGCATAGGGGGATGGTGGTGCTTTTAAAAAAAAATTAAATTTATTTTATTTCAACTGTTTACACTTTCCCTTTAACTTTTTTTTTGTCAATGCTATCAGAAGGAATGAACAACATCTCTTGTGATAGCATGGGCAGTGACAGTTTCTCTTTACTGAGACATCTGGGGTCTCAAAAGCATCTGATCATCCAAAGATCAGGTAGATCAGATGCTTTGACAAGATGGTAATGGCTTGTTTACAAAAAAGAAATTGTAAGTGACAAAATTGTTGCCACTTCTGGTTTCAAAGACCATAGAGATGATCGGGAACTTCTGTGTCTCCCTCCTCTGTACAGGTGAGAGCATGTAAAGGTGGCAGAAGGTAGCTGAGGAAGGGGGATCACCTTCTGGCACATGTAAAAGTGATCCAGTGGCTACATAGCCACTCAGATCATTTTTAAATTTAAGAGCATCACTGGCTCTAAAAAAAAGATACTGAGCTTCAGCCATGACTGCAGCTTCAGCCATGACCCCAGTATAACCAAAGAAACCTGAGGATGAACGGACATGTCCTAAGGGCAGCAAATGGTAAAACCATATGGTGAAGTTGCCTACCTGTACACTGTACTTCAGCAAAAGTGACATTTAGAAAGTATAAAAACTATTGCCACTAAATTACATTTCCTGATTGGCTTTGTTTGCAAAAAATGGCCTCCCTCACTGGATAAGGGTCTAGTATTGATTTTGAGGCAGGCCTTTGCTGTTATTTTTAGGACAGTACACATTTTTTAGAACAATGTATTTTTAATAAAAAAAATACAAGGTATCCCCCTCATAATCCATAAAATATCCTTATGCTAGATAGGTTTGAAGACCCAGACTTTAAACTGGGTGAGTAACAGCCAAACTCTATGAGGTTGTGGAAGACAGATTCATGTCACAGGTCATACGCCATGGCAAGACTTGCACAGTGACACAAGGTATTTAGACGGCATTAGCAAGGTCTCTCCCAGGTATAGATTTCAAGCAGACTGGGGTTTCAAGTTGTGCTGTTCAAGCTCTTTTGAAGAAGCACATAGAATCGGGCAACATTGAGGACCGTAGATGCAGTGGTTGGCCAAGAAACTTTAATGCAGCAGATGAAAGGCACATCATGCTTACTACACTTTGACATCTCAAAATGTCCAGCTGTGCCATCAGCACAGACTTAGTGGAAACCAGTGAGACCCAGGTAAACCCATCTACTGCCTTGAGAAGTCTGTCAAGAAGTGGTTTTCATGGAAGAATTGGAATGAAAAAGTCATACTTCAGACGTGGAAACAAGAATTAGCTATGCACTAAAACATAAGAATTGGAGTGCAGTAAAATGGCAGCAGGTGCTCTGGACCAATGAGTCAAAATATGAAATATTTGGCTGTAGCAGGAGGCAGTTTGCTCGCCGAAGGGCTGGAGAGCAGTACAATAATGAGTTTCTGCAGGCAACAGTGAAGTATGGTAGAGTTTCCTTGCAAGTTTGGGGCTGCATTTCTGTAAGTGGAATTGGAAATTTAGTCAGGAACAATGGTGTTCTCAATGCTGAGAAATACAGGCAGATACTTATCCATCATGCAATACCATTAGGGAGGTGCATGATTGGCTCCAACTGCATTCTAAAACAGGACAATTATCCTAACCATACAGCCAATGTCAATACAAACTATCTTCTGCATAAAGAAGAACAAGGAGTCCTGGAATTGATAGTTTTGGCTCTCACAGAGCCTTGATCTCAACATCATTGAGTCTGGCTGGGATTACATGAAGCAGCAGAAGAATTTGAGGTAGCTTACATCCACAGAAGATCTGTGGTTAGTTCTCCAAGATGTTTGAGACAACCTACCTGCCGAGTTCCTTCAAAAATTGTGTGCAAGTGTACCTAGAAATGGATTGGATTTCTCTTTGTTCTTTTACTTTCCATTTTGTTAATTGATAAAAATAAACTATTAACACTTCTATTTCTGAAAGCAGTCTGTATATCCAGCATTTACAGCATTTTTTCACACTTGCCTAAAACATAAAAGGAATTCACAAATCTGAAATGTGTACTAATTTCTAGAAAATGGGCAACTCATAATAGACCGTGTGTACAGTATTTTCTATACAGCTTTAAAAGTCTGTGTGCACCCAAAGGGCCAGATTTATTAACAGATATACACATACAACTGTGCATTGACAACAATCAAGTTGTATGCTTATGGAATTTGTGCAAATGCACAAATGCACATAGGATGGATTGCTATAGAATGTATACTGTATAGGACTTTCTCTACAGCTTTTAAGTGCTGTTACCATTTTAGTTGCCATTTATAACTAACTATAAAAACATTTTACTGCTTAACGACTGCCCACCATAGATATACTGCGGCAGGGCAGCCGCTCTGTGCCAGATTACATGCCTAGTACATAAACCTTCCAGGTTTGGGGTGCACACACATACCACTGGTGACCCGCTCCCGCTGTGACCACACAACCCTGCACCCTCGATGCCCACTGGTACCCACCAATTACACAGGACACAGGCAGAACGACAATCTGCCTATATAAACAATGCAGACTGCCGTTCTGTCCGTAGAGAAGGCATTGACCCTTTGTTCCTGCTTTGCAGGAACACTGATCTTTACCTTCCTCTAGTCAAAGCACCACCAACACAGTGAGAAAGCACAGGTTAGGCACACAGTTAACCTTCTGATCGCCCCTGATGTTAACACCTTCCCAGCCAGTGTCATTAGTACAGTGACCGTGCATTTTTTTTAGCACTGATCACTGTATTAGTGTCATTGGTTCCTAAAAAGTGTCAAAAGTGTCAGTTAGGTGTCCAATTTGTCTGTCGCAATATTGCAGTCCCACTAGAAGTTGCTGAAAAATAAATAAAACTATCCTATAGTTAGTAGACGCTATAACTTTTGCGCAAACCAATCAATATCTGCTTATTGGGATTTTTCTCTACTAAAAACATGTAGCAGAATATATATTGGCCTAAACCAATGAAGAAATTAGATTTTTTTAAATGTTTATTGGATGTGTTTTATAGCAGAAAGTAAAAAATATTGTATTTTTTTTCAATATTGTCGGTCTTTTTTTGTTTATAGCACAAAAAATAAAAACCGCAGAGGTGATCAAACGCCACCAAAAGAAAGCTCTATTTGTGGAAAAAAGGAACATACATGTTATTTGGCTACAGCGTCTCACAGCTGCGCAATTGTCAGTTAAAATAACGTAGTGCCGTATCGCAAAAAATAGCCCGGTCAGGAAGGGGGGATATATTTTCCAGAGGTCAAGTGGTTAAAAAAGCATCAGAGAAGCGTACACCGGAGATATTGTTCTACGCATGTATGGATCATTTAAATACTTATGCATATGCTGACTTTCTAGTACAACACTACAGGCATACCCCATTTTTAAGTACACAATGGGGTTTATCTACTAAAGCTGGAAAGTGGAAAATCAGTCTCACTTCTGCATAGAAACCAATGAGCTTCCAGGTTTTATTACCAAAGCTTAATTGAACAAGCTGGGGTTAGAAGCTCATTGGTTTCTATGCAGAAGTGAGCCTGATTTTGCACTTTCCAGCTTTAGTAAATAAATCCCATTGTGTACTTAAAAGTGGGGTATGCTTGTATAGCGTACAGGGAGTTTTATGTGAGTATTAGCTTGGTACATGTGTATTTTATTGCTTAGTTGGAAGGTCCCTTTTTTATTTCAGTTTATTTTAGGTTTTAAAAAGTGTCATATGCATTCCAAGGTGCACCTTCTAGGAACAAAAGGCTTAAAAACAACTCGCACAGCAAACAAAGACTGCACTGTACACATCAGTGCACAATCTAGACAGGTTCAAGGATTGTGATTGAGCATCTTAGCAAATGTGTGCATGCACATGTGGGTCCGCGATCCAATGCTACCAAACCTATTTATCCCTGTCTTTATTTATTTTATTTAATTAATCAGAACCTGATCCTAATGATAAAAAACAAACCAAACAAGCCCTAGATTATACAGGTTAATGTATTTTTACCCTAAGTAGAGCGTTCCTTTAAATGCAGGTGATAAGGTATCTACATTTAAATAACATTTTCCAAATCCTTTTAAAATAGGTACTATAAGCCATGTGGAGCTTTCGGGCTCTAGTTATTGCAGGGAGATAGTTCCTACAGCAGCTGTTCCTCTTCTCAGTCTTCATCTATAATATCTTGAGAAACATGGCAGCTGGAGACACAAGCCGGTACTTCTTTGTACTCGAAATACAAGTTACAACAATGTCTAGCATTATTGTAGTACTGGCTTTGTATCTACTACAGGTAACCAGATACCTACACAAGAATAACCAGGACTTGAAACTTTGCTAAACCCAACTCATTATTTATCTTCCAGCGTTATATTTCCCTGCTTATCTGTAAAGGTAATTTTATACAGGAATTATAAACCCTGATCATGCACTAGATATGTAGTTAAAAAGCAGGATGCCCACTGGCTGCCAATTTGCATGTCAATACCAGAATCCATGTCTGCAGCTTAACAAATGTCATGTAACAATGGGGTGACTGAGGCAAGTATAATGAGCGATGGAGGACAGTCAAGCACACAAAAGTTGCTATAATACAAAGAACAATGATGTTTCCTCCAGGGACTTTCTATATGGATTGACTGGATAATCCGAAAAAAATAACAATAATAATAAAAATTAAAATGCTAGTGCAATGCAGGGAATACTACAGATGTGCTAAAGTAAAGCAAAAACAAAAAAATGCCTATTTACCTTACTCTAAGTTACAGCAGTACTAAAACCCAAAACCAAAAATTGTATATATTGCAGCTTACCAATCATTAGATGTGGTGGCTGCATTAGTTCTCTTTTTTTAGCCTTTATTCCCTCTATCTGGTGATCTGGTCAGTAACACACCTCCTATATTGGCGTGCCCCCCCCCCCACCTGGATAAAGTAGCAACACTTTCGGACAGCAGTATTGTCAGTCTAGGGGTAGGGGAGTGTTAAGCCTCATACACACCATTGGATTTTCCAACAGGAAATGTGTGATGACAGGCTGTTGGCGGAAAATCCAACTGTTTGTACGCTCCATCGGACAATTGTCGGATTGTCCACGGACAAATTGGATGGCAGGCTTTAAAATTTTCAGCAGACAAATGTCTGTTGTCGGATTTTCTGAATGTGTGTACACAAGTCCATCGGACAAAAGTACAAACACGCATGCTCGGAAGCAAGGACGAGCCAGAAGCGGTCAGTCTGTAATGGAGCGTTTGTAATTGAGAATTAACATTCATGATGTGGGAAATGATGAAATCTCAAAATGCAGCGTACATTCTCTTCTTCTTTAACCTCCCTGGTGGTATTCCGGAGGGTGGCTCGGGGGGGGGGGGGGATTTCAGTACTAAAACACACTTGGAAGATCGCATCCCGGGATCCAGGCAAAGTTACTTACCTTGTCCCCAGGATCCTGCGATGCCTTCTCGCTGTGTGTGCGAGCTGCGTCCTCCGCTCGATCTATCACAGCGCCGGGCTCCATTCCCTGCAAGCGCTGCTACGCACGGGGATGGAGCACGGTGCCAAATTCAAAAAGCTAAACACACAATACATACAGTACACTGTAATCTTACAGATTACATTACTGTATCAGATTATTTCACCTCCCTTTTGTCCCTAGAGCTTTGTCCAGTGCCCTGCATGCAGTTTTATATTATAAATACTATTCTTTCTGTCTGGAAACTTGAGATTGTCCATAGCAACCAAAAAGTGTCCCTTTACGTCAAAAGCGGTTTTAGACCAGCTAGAAAACAGCGATAGTAAATTAGAATTACTTGCAGAATTGAGCGATAGTGATTCATGGGGAAATCTGTCATCAGACACTGAAAGTAATGACAGTGACAATTCTGCAACTGAGCAAATTTCAGTGTTTTTGATTTGATTACATTATTGAATCATTTTTATTATTATTACATTATTATTTGTATATTATAATGTATGATTTTGTGTTTCTTATGTTGCTTTATCATACCCGGGATGTCTACTAGACTCTTGTTTAGACATATTTAATTGAGTTATTACTAAGAATTACAGGCCTACAATATAAAATGCCAAATTTCCATGCAAAACATTGTACCTCTTTAAGCATCAAAAATCTAAAATTATCATACTGCCAGGAAGGTTAATGGGATACTGATGGAGTTCTGTCAAACGTATTTTAAAAGGCTTTTATTTTCTAGTGATATCAAGAATAATATTATTATGTTTTTTTTTTGGGCAAGTTACCACAACACCATTATCCCAGATTCAACTATGTTGGTGTTCCTTGTCAATTTCACATTGTATTTTTTAAAAGTACCTGTCTACTCCCAAATTGTCATTTGAAGTAAAACACATAGCCAAGTATTATTCTCCACAATTTTTTTATTGTGCATTAAAAAAAAGAAAACTAATAAAATTATACATGCTATCTGCCAATAGAACTTAAACAAAACGTGCATTCTATACATCCAAAAATATAGAAAATATACCAAATCAAATCATTATTCAATCAAAAAATAAAATAAAAGCCTCATGCATGTGTCCTGCTTTTTAATATAGGGGGACAACAATGCCAGGAGTTGGTGAAAGCAGGGGTCCGTCATCCAGAGATAATTCTGAAAAACATCTGGATTATTCTCCTGGAGCTCCCGCAGCAAAAACATATGGCACAATTGGTCACGATTAATAAAGCAACCAATTTTTGGCCTGAGAACTCCTCTTCCTCCTGTTCCTGGACTGGACTTGGGTCAAAGCAATAACTCCAAGGCCAATAATAAATAACATGTTATCTCCTCCGATTCCGCAACATGTCTGATTGACGAACGGCCGTACAGAAACAAACTGAAAAGCAGGAAATGAAAAGCGCAAAATGAAAAGCTCGAAATGAAAAGCGCGAGTCAACACTCACCAATCTTCTACTAACATGATGGAGAAGCAGAAGGAGCCCAAGGCATGGTGCTAAAGAGCTGAAAAACCACGTAGTACATCACTGCATTCATGTTTGTTGGCCGACAATTCCTTGCCATTTGTATGCAAGACAAAATCCAGGCACACGGCCACACGCCTTCGGGCAAAAGTTAGAGATTCTGTCTGTGGAAAATCTGATCATGTGTAAGAGGTTTTAGATACACTAGCAGATTTTATTACACCAATACATTGAAGCCAAACTCCAGGTAACACTTTTAAGCAATTGTAGTAACAGTTTTATTCTTTTTGGGATAAAGGTTTTACTTAAATAAATAAAAGGTGATCATTGTATGCAGTGCGTAATGTTTAATTATCTGCAGGACATCTCCTTCTGTTGAAAATCAATTGACGTACTGGCTAGATCATCAGGTGAAAATAAAGGAAAGAAAGCCTAAAAAAAAGAAAATGAATGCAGCTATCACATCTAAGAATTGATAAGTTGCAATATAATAAATATTTGCTTTTGAGTTCAATACTGCTTTAATGTAACCTGTTCCATGTAGTTACGTGTTACTTCAGCTTACATCATTTTTTTTCCTGCTGTGGGTTTTCACCAAATTCCTTTTACATTTTTGTGAATTCTTTGGCCAGCAGTAGGTTGTAGTTCACCCTAAATGTATCTTAACAAGATAAGCTAAGCTAAGAGTGTATTTTGCTTGAACTTTCTCCAGAAGGGTGTCTAGAGAGATATGGTTCTGTGAGTTGGATATTTGATAGTCTGGCCAATTACCTTTCTGTATCTGTATAGCAGTAATTTACCTAGGAGAAGAAAACGGAGCATTACAAGCCACTCAAGTCTCTATTGTGTTGTGTCCATGTGCAAGGGAGATAAAAACATGTACCGTATTTTAGCTAACCACATCATTGGTTTATTGAATATAGCTTCACCTTATTTACTAAGCATAGTAACCATCCACACATGCATATTTGTTTTATGAATTTAACTGAACTACAATAAATTATTAATAGAATTAAAAGCAACAATAGTTGTTTAAGTATTTCTTGTTACAAAACTAGATTTATAGAATTTATACTTGAAAAACAAATAAAACTATTATTATTATTGGTATTATTATTATTATTCAAACTTCAAAGCAAACCTCTAGCCAAAAGGAAAAAGTAGCCAACTTTTTTTTGGCAATGTTCGACTACAATATAGATTTCCCCCAAAGCACTTATTGTTTGCCACTATATGTCAGTTTGATGGCCAGCGTCATTTATCCGGCTTCCTCGGAGGCCATTGAGGTCTCTTTGTCACTTTGCTCTTTCTTCCTATCAGCATGCTCCTTGTCAACACATAATCTTATTGGCTCCTTGCCCTCCATGTCAAATTCAGGTACTTACACTTCTTGCATTTAAAAAATACATTTAATGGTGCACAAGTGATTACTGAACTGCATTTGTTTTCATCTTTTATATATCTGCCTAGAGTTTAGCTTTAGTTAAATGATTAAAAAAAAATAGAAAATCCACCTTTCCTAGAGTTTAGCTTTAGTTAAATGATAAAAAAACAAACAAACAAAAAAAACAAAAATATAAATTACAACTATCCTAGAGTTTAGCTTTAGTTAAATGATAAAAAAAAAAATAGAAAATCCACCTATCCTAGAGTTTAGCTTTAGTTAAATGATAAAAAAACAAACAAACAAAAAAACAAAAATATAAATTACAACTATCCTAAAGTTTAGCT
Organism: Lithobates pipiens; assembly: GCF_037356315.1. Lineage (NCBI taxonomy): Eukaryota > Metazoa > Chordata > Amphibia > Anura > Ranidae > Lithobates > Lithobates pipiens. The sequence goes on along the minus strand of NW_027507758.1, from coordinate 100,544,594 downwards.
TTAGTTAAATGATAAAAAAAAAAAAAATAGATAGTGTAGTTATAGAGGAAAATGTAAACATGCCAAAATGTAAAGCTTTTATTTTATAAGATCAAACTTTGAAATATTTATGTTTGTAAGAGAAATAGTAACAGAATTTTAGGCATCTTATACATATATCTAAGGAAGGTTACTAAGTTTATATAACATATCTGAACATTTTGAAGATACTGTATAAGCATTTTATTTCCATACAACATTTAAAGTGGTTGTAAAGAAGAAGAAGAGCCCCGAGTGCCAGTGGGGGGCAGAAAAAAATCATCAGGGCTGCTCTGTGAAAAACCATAGCACAGAGCAAGTAAGTATAACATGTTTATTTAAAAAAATAAATAAAATAAAAATAAAGAACCTTTACAATAACTTCCATTTTAAAACATATAAAGGCTTCATATATAAAATGCAGGCTTGTTTGTTACAGTCATTTATCTGTTGACTAATAAATTCTTCCTATTAATCAGCACAAACTTTAATAGTTATAAAGAGTAGGAAGATACAATTTAATTCTGTCAATTAATAGCGGATCATTTCCTTTTCATCCTTAATGGCCTTTTTTTCCTTGAAAATGGGTTCATCTTAATTACACCTAACATTCTGATTTAATTGTATTTCAGCAACTAATTAGAATCAATGTCCCTTGTTAAAATAAAATTATATGACTACTGTCTGCTTTGCACATTCATGCTTTCTTTGAAGGAACTCAACAAATAAAAGGCACAACACAAAAACTAAATGTACATATTTTTTGTCATGCTGTAGACTTAGTTTTAACTAATTAGTCTAAAAACTTTAATATTTGACTTGAAGATTGCAAACCAAGCATGTTAATGTGCTCGTACTAGACGGAACTTAGACTTGCCAAAAGTGTTGGCAATGCCCATAGTGATTTACACATTAGGAAAGCTCTTCTTATATAAAGATTGTTTTCACCACTTGGCTACTTCTGTCAATAGAATGGTTTTACTAATGAAACACAGTGTTCACTTAGAAAAGTTAGTGATAGCAAATAAGGCGAACATGCTATGACTTACCCAATTATATGCAAGCAGTGGTGGCTGGTGCTCAAATCTTTTTTGGGGGGGCGCAAACAAACTGAAAAATTCTGGAAAAAAAAACATCAACTGCAGTCTCACTGTGCCATCAAACACAGCCACTGTGCCATCAAATGCAGCCACTGTACCATCAAGCACAGCCACTGTGCCATCAAATGCAGCCACTGTACCATCAAGCACAGCCACTGTGCCATCAAATGCAGCCACTGTGCCCATCAATTGCAGCCGCTGTGCCCATCAAGCGCCGCCACTGTGCACGTCAAATGCAGCCACTGTGCCCATCAAACACAGCCACTGTGCCATCAAATGCAGTCACTGTACCATCAAGCGCAGCCACTGTGCCCATCAATTGCAGCCGCTGTGCCCATCAAGCGCCGCCACTGTGCACGTCAAACGCAGCCACTGTGCCCATCAAACGCTGCCACTGTGCCCATCAAATGCCACCGCTGTGCCCATCAAATGCTGTCACTGTGTCCATCAAACGCTGCCACCGTCCATCAAATGCTCATACTATGACCCATCAAATGCTCCCACTGTGCCATCAAATGCTCCCACTGTGCCCCCCCTCCTGCCATCTGCCGGTACTTACCCTGTCTAGGTGGGGAAGCGGGTGATGGCGGTGGGTGGCAAGCAATGTCCTCAATGTCTTCTTCTCCCATCCTCTCTTCCCGTCCTCTCCTATGATTGGACGCCTGATAGGCATCCAATCACAGTGCCTATCGTTTCAGCCAATCAGGTGATGGGTAACAGACCTGAGCATCTGATTGGTGGAGAGGCGAGTCAGTGTTAGGAAAGCGAATATTCATTCACTTTTCTAACACAGCTGGGTGAACTGCGAGCCCCAGGCATTGGCGCTCGCTATTTTCCTTTTCTGACACATATTAGAGCCTATGGCTCTAATCAGGTGCCTCAAAAACACCTCTGTAATTCAGACGCCCGAAAAGGGGTCGGATGCCTGAATAGGGGGTGGCAGCGGCGGCAATGCAATGAATGAACCTATCTATTGGTAATAGCGGGGGTGGCTGGAGAGAGGGAGCGTTGCCTGTGCGCCCTTATGGATGCATTGCCACTGTATGCAGGGAAAATTCAAAAACAGGATTGATTAAAGTGTTTGTAAAGGCACAAGGTTTTTTTTTTTTTTTTTACCTTCATGCATTACCTTCATCATTATCCTCAATTTCACCCCTAAATCAAAGTCATAACCTTAAATTGGTTGTAAAGGCAGAAGGCTTTTTATCTTAATGCATTTAAAATTTAGGTCTGGGAGCCCACAATCACCAACCCATCAAATGTTTCAACACAATACAATTATGTCTTCATTCAACAATATTGCTTTTATTCCTGATGCCACAATGTAATACAAAAGAAAAAGTAATTTACGTTGTATTGATAACAAAATCAGGCACATGAAATCAGTTAAAATTATCCATCTGATCAGTGGCGATCTGTCCATTAGGGGTGCACGGGCGCCACCATCCATGTGTCTGGCCCCCTGATCTATATGCAGGGAGCGGGATCATGGATTCCAATGGGGTTTTTTTTTAGCATGTGATTAGAGCCAGAGGCTCTAATAGGCTTCGATAAAGGGTCGGCACTGCGCTCCTAGCCTACCCAGTTGTGTTAGAATAGCGAATGAATATTCGCTATTCTCACACAGAATCTCCTCTCGGCCAATCGTTAAGCGTGTCTTGAGATCCTTTTCCTAATTGGCTGAAAGAAGAAGCAGTCCTATTGCCCTAGAGGGAGGAGGAGGAGGGAAGAGACACATGGCCGAACACTGGCCAGCTCCATGTACCATGTTTCGGCCTCTGACATGGACTCTCCGCTGTCCCCGGCTGGCTTGAAGGGGCTCAGGTTGCCCCAGGATCTCCAAGAAGGACCCAGACAGCAGGACCATAGATGAGATGTTCCCTGCTTGTATTCAGGAAGTCGTGTCCCAGGTGCTGAAGGGCTATGACTGGTCCCTGGTGCCCATGCCGGTCCGGAGCTCCAGTTCCCTCAAAGCCAAGCTCCATGCCAAGATATGAGGGGAAGCCCGGCCCACAAGCCGCCACTTAAACTCTATGAGGGGAAGCCCGACCCATCAGCCGCCACTGCTTCCAGCAATCCCCAGCTCGGACAGTGGAGATCGGAGTGCCATAAGGTAAGGAGGCCTTCCGTCCTCCCATTCATCTGTCTCCCTCGCCTAGAGGTGATTCAGTTCGCATTTTGTGCTATACAAGTATTTAATTCATTCATTCATTCCCTCGCGGGAGCATTGGGTTGTCATTGGTTTGCCTCCCCCTAAATTATTGAGCACCAGCCGCCACTGCATCTGATGTCTACATAGTGGTGCCAAGTGAACCGTACTTACAATGTATATAACTGCAAAGAAACAGATCAAAGAAAAACTACACACAGTAATTAGTAAAGCTTTTATGACAGACTGGGGTTAATTTACTAAAGGAAGGCAGACTGTGCCCTTTGCAAAGTACAGTTGCTCCAGAGCTTAGTGAATGAGCAGAAGGTGAAATTAGTTTAAGCTACTCTAGCTCTCCTCCTCAAGAAAACGGCCGTCCAAGTCACACAAATCCCAGCATTAGCAGATCAGAAAAGAGTGACTGAACCCCAAATAAATGATTGCATTCTTTCCATGGCACAGGATATATTTATTTTATTTTTATTTAGTCAATTTTTGATATAAGTTTAGGATTTTCTGGTTCACTTACACAAATCTTAGCATTTGCAGTCAAGAAAAGAATGATTGGCTCTCCAAATAATATTATTTCTGTGCCACAGAACATATTTTGGGATTTTTTTTGTTTAGCCAATTATTGAAAAAGTTTAGGATTTTCTGGCTTACCTTCTGCCTAATTCACACAAATCCTGGCATTAGCATTACAGAAAAAAGGGATTGACCCCCTTCTTTATGAGCCACAGGATGTATTTTTTTTATGTATTATTCAGTCAGTTAATGAAATTAGTTTAGGTCTTTCTAGTTCACTAACTAAAGAAGATGGCCACTCAAATCTGCCCAACACTAATTTATAGCATTCTTTCTGTCTGAATGACATTTTTTGATGATCATTCAGTCAGTCACTAAAATTAGTTTAAGTTTTTCTAGTTCACTTAACAGTGATGATGGCCTCACTGCGAGACAACAACAGAAAAAATATAATAAGACATGGGCACTTTGGCACCAGTTTATTTTCTCTTCAGAGGGTATCTCCCTTAGAACCTCTTGATGAGGCCAATGTTCCAGCGAACGCAGAAGCCAGGGCCGTCCTGAATCAACCAGAACCCTTTATTGCCCTTCCATCCTGTAACCACAGCCCACCCCCCGCCCCCCCCCCCTTTTTTCCCTTCCGACCTCCCCTCCTTCTTATCCCTTGCCCCCTTTTGATTCCCCCCAGCTTCAGGCAATGAGGTATCGCCCGGGTGGATGTGGGATGAGTGACGGATGGAGGTGGGAGGTAGAGGATGACTGAGGCCTTTCTTCATCTACCACCTCCTATTGGAGGATTTTATGTTCAAGAGGGCTTCGGCCTCTCAGAGATTAGTCAGGAAGTATTTGCCACTTGACGTATATCGATAAGTTTGAAATGTATGTGCTCTCTGCCTCTCCTTCCGTCCATGTGATGAAGTCAATATGTTTCTTCCCTTCCCTCCCCAATTGTTTCTAATATGTGAATGTATTGTATTGTCTAAGCCAATGTTGGGCATTTCCAAAATAAATAAAATTCATATTTGAAAAAAAAAAAAAAACAATGATGATGGCTGCCCATATTAACCACAAATCCCAGCAGTATCAGTCCAGAAGTGAGTGATTTACCCACATATAATCATAATTTTATGAGTTTTAGTTCAAGGCTTGATGTCACCTTGTATATACCTACAAAGAAAACCTAATATTAAAATCATTCAAGAGGTTTTAACAGGCAATCACACTCTGACATTTCTCCAGGCACCTTTTTTCTTTGTGAGTCTGACCTTTTTCTAAAGAAAATAAATTTCAATTGCAGCATTAACAGAATGATCTTGAGGGGTACTACTCCGATTTGTGACACGTGATTCCACCAGTGTAGTTTGGTCTAAAAATAAATCAGCGAGTTCCAATCACTATGTGATTTTCTGCAATCAGATATACATTTTCCGATGCCTAATGTTGTGACGATTCCTCACATTGCCTGAGGCTTTCAGTCTTGGTCTGGCCTGCTGGAACACCAGAGGTTCCTCCGTTGGGCCATGACTGACATATCTACTTTGGGTCATTCTTCTTGCTGGGCAGATGGATCTTCTTTGCTTTCTCTTAGCCCTTGTACACCTGGTCGGACATTCCGATGGACAATGTCTGATAGGACCGTGTTGTCGGATATTCCGACAGTGTGTGGGCTAGAACGGAGTATCCGACGGACCAAGTTTTCCAGCTGGGCTATAAAATTTTCTGACAACATGATCCAATCGGACTTTGTCCGATTATGTGTAGAGAATTCCGATCGAACAAAGTGCCACGCATGCTCAGATCAAATTCCTAGACCAAAGCTATTGGCTGCTAGCCTGAACGTAGTCCCGGTAGTCCCATCCTAACAAAACAATGTCATCACGTTAAGTACGATCGGATTTTCTGACAACTTTGTACGACTGTGTGTATGCACCAGTTTTGGACAAAATCCATCGGACAAAATCCATCGGACAAAATCCGTCGGACAAAATCCGACGAATTTGGTTGTCGGAGTGTCCGACCGTGTGTACAAGGGCTTAGATAGATATGTTTTTAATGTTTTCTAATTTTTTACACAAATTTAAAGGGTAACTTGACTTTCAGAAAAAAAAGAAAATGGCAAATAAAAAATAATAATATAGCATATGCAATTGCAATAAAATGCAGTATGGCTACATGGACGTGTTCTGTACACAGAATGTGTACAGATCGCTGGCCAGAAACATAATTTTCTGCTTATGTGATTGGCTCACTGATTTTCTCAAAAGTCTGCACTAGCATACAAGTAAATTTTTTTTTATTTTTCCTAATTAGAGCCCTGCAGATGCAGCAGCTGATTGATAATTATGAAACCACACCTATTAGACTAACTTAACGCATGGGCACAGAGGAACAAACAGGGATTATTAAAAGTTTGTTAAAATCCTTGCACTGTACATAGATCAGCCTTTTTTTATCCAGGGTGCCTTGAGGTTTCTTTAGGCCTTGACAAAATGCCTAAAAATGACCCAGGAATTATATATACAAGCCAGAATGTTGATGAAGCCTACCTTTTAGTTACACAAATCCACAGGTTTTCATTGTGCACCTTCTAGCTGCCGGCATCCTAGTGACCAGTGGCCTCATCAGTTGATACATTGGATGTGAGTCCCCTGCATAGCATCCTTGTTTGACCCTCCCCTGCCCCTCTCCAGGGTCATATTATCTGAGTGATGGATAAAAACCAAGGGAGAAGAGAAACATTGGCATACTAGTCAGTACCAGGGTGCAAAAGTGTATTTGCTTTGGAAGAATAAAATACCTCTAACGCTGGGCGTCCTACTTGTGTGGATGTTGCTGTATTATGTAAAACGATTAGAATCGTTTTTATATTTTGGAACGGGGTGCCTCGAGACTCTTCATAGTTTTTAAAGGGTGCCTCAAGATTGTCAATAATTTTTTTTTTTTTATTCAAGTTTTATTGAAGGTTTTTTTTGAAGTACAGATAATACAGAGTTGTACAGTAAGGTAAAGACTTAGAGGTGACTTAACATCAAATAACAGGTAGTCACGGAGCGTGTTGTAACTTAACGTCAATGAAATAATGCAAACAATAACAAAAGGGGAGATAAGGTATAATGCCAATAATACAATGAAATAATGCAAACAATAAAGATTGTCAATAATTTTTATAAGGGTGCCTTGACTGAAAAAGGGTTGACAAACACTGATATAGATCACCCAGAGGAGAACGTGATTCTCCTCCTCTTAATCGTTTGTTAGGATCGCCCATAGTAGTTGTTTTCTTTTCTCTAGTTGACTTTAATTCGATTTTTATTTTTTCACTTTTCATTTTGAGTTTGTACATTTACGCTCTGGTATATCTTTATACCTTGAAGAACTAATACCACATATGGAGATCCTGAATGTGGGGGCTGGTTTAGAGGCATATATTTTGTGCCATACAGACTAATTTGCATCAGCAGCTAATGATGGTATATAATTCCACTGCCATCAGGATACCCCCATCCCCATTATTAAAGAGGAACTGCAGTCTGCTCAGATAATTTGTAATAAAAACATCTTTGCCATTCTGAAGCTTCCCTCCAACCACTTTTCATATTATTTTATATATACTGTGATTCTGTACTTGCCAAATATGCTACAGAAATCTCCCTCCACTGAGTCTGGCTGCAATCATTTTAAACGGTGGGCAGCTGCTTTCACTTCCTGGATTTACACAGACACAGAGGCACACCTCCAGCTCTGCAGCTTTCAATGGCCCTCTTATGACTCATCCCCCCTCCCTTCCTGGCAAACTTTCACGAGAGTGAGAGAGAGACCTGTGCATGATGTACCTAGGCTTTTTTTCCAGACAAGAAACAGAAAGTGGGCTATATAAGGTATTTACTGGCAGAAAAAAAAGTTACTATCCAAAGTCAAAACAACAAGGGCAGAGAATTTAATAGATGAAAAGATGAAAAAATGACTGAAGTTCCGCTTTAAGCCTCAGAGGCGGGGCAAAATGGGGGTGTAGCTTGTACGGAGCAAGCAAAGGGTGCTACTAATCACATGGCCGGATGCCGGGATAGGTGTGCAGCGGTTGAAGAATTCCTTCATCAATATAAAGTATCTACTTAGGGTCTGACATTTCTTCCTGACATTCTTGTCTTGCCTGCCTCTCTGCACTGATTGTTCTACCCCCCAGGACCCCCAAGCAAGTCATTCCTGTCAATTCTCACTATATACTTCTAACGCTGGCCATACACGGGTCGAATTTCAAAAGTTTTATCTAAAAAATTTTGTACGAATTTCACACCATTAGTGGGCTGCAGCAACGGCCGATTTCCGTGCGGCCATCGAATTTTAAAAATCGGACATGTTGGAATTTTTTTTTAAAAACGAACGATTTACTAATCAATGATGGGAGAATCGTGCGAGAAATGTAATTGAAAAAGAAATGCGCATGTGCAAGAAAAGAGAATTCCCAGAAAGAAAAGATTCCCAGACACGAAATTTCTTTTCTGTAGGAACATGATGTCAAATTGAAGGTTTGGTTGGTCGAATTTTGAAATCAATGGTGGCAATATCGAATCACAAAACGCACAAATTTTCTGATTTTCAAAAGAAAGTTCTTTTGAAGTTTGACCTGTGTATGACCAGCATTAGTCACTAACATGATTAATAGCTTCCTTCTTTCTGCACCTGTGCAGCCATTCTGCACATGACCTCCAAAAAAATAACACCACTCACTCTGCCCTAGCAGGAGATTAATTGTAAGTTTTAGTTAGTCAATTATTCAGCTTTGTTTATTTTCTTTGTTGAATTACTCAAGATGATATATGCCTGCTGCCATGTGTCTCTTCTTTCCGGTATGACTGGTTAATGCAGGCAGCCAGGTCAGCAATGCAGTCTCCTGCAGCTCCCAGGGTGCACCTGCCATGGCTGTATTTAATTCAGACTACAGAGGGCGATGATCAGAGGAGGATGCCAAGTGGTTTAGTGCTTTTCAGCTCCCAGGATGCATCTGCAAGGGCTGTATTTAATTCAAGCTACAGAGGGCGCTGATCAGAGGAGGATGCCAAGTGGTTTAGTGCTTTTCAGCTCCCAGGATGCACCTGCAAGGGCTGTATTTAATTCAGACTACAGAGGGCGCTCATCAGAGGAGGATGCCAAGTGGTTTAGTGCTTTTCAGCTCCCAGGATGCACCTGCAAGGGCTGTATTTAATTAAGGCTACAGAGGGTGGCTGATCAGAGGAGGATGCCAAGTGATTTAGTGCTTTTCAGCATCTAGGGTGCATCTGCAAGGGCTGTATTTAATTCAGACTACAGAGGGCGCTGATCAGAGGAGGATGCCAAGTGGTTTAGTGCTTTTCACATACTCTGGGCACACGTGAGGATTCTCTTGTGCTGCTGCAGGTCAGTCCATACCTGTGCAGAATTACAAAAGATGCTCCTTTGTTTCATTGCACACCCTGTATCTTCACACATGACCATGTACAACAGGTCCTTGAAAGATGATGATAAATTGTGATGTCAGTGGCTCATTTCTATTTACATATTTACCAGACTCCAAATGAACATGTGAAGGCATATACTGAACGCATTTGCATATAAATAAGGCAATTATATTTTACAAGGGATGACATATTTTATTGTCAGTTTATCATCAATTTAGTCAATGACATATTTGGCCCAACAGCCTGATCAGATGATTTAAAATAAAGCCTAAATAGTGCCCCGGTGTTGAAAGATATGAATTAAGTAGTCTTATGTAGTCATTAGTCATACAGAAAGGTGTATTATATTCTAAGCCAATTTGCTTTTTTTTTCGGTTATTTCAGTTTTATGATTATGATACAGTATACAGTATAATAAGCAATTATAATATTTTTACACATATATTATTCGAATGGTTATCTTCAAAAATTGTGGTATACACACCTGATCCACACAACCACGGGGATCTGAGAAGTGCATTAATGCTCCGCATCCCGCTATAAAAACAGCCATTGCTGTACAAAGTGTCACCAGAGAGCATATAAGCGTGGATTTACTAAAGACAAATATACTTTTCACTCTGCAAGTACAGTTACTCCAGAGCTTAGTAAATGAGGGGAAGTTTTGCTGACTTCCATCATCCAATTATGTGCAAGAAGAAAATGCTGTTTTTTTTTTTTTGTGATTGGGTATTCTTTGCAAAGGGAAGCTTTGCCTCATTTAGTAAGCTCGGGAGCAATTGCAGTTGCAGACTGCAACTGTGCTTTCAAAGTGCACTGCCTATTTCGCTTTAGTAAATCTACCCAACAGTCTGGTGTTGCTTTACTAAAGGCAAGTGGACTGTGCACTCTGCAAGAGCAGTTGCTCTAGAGCTTAGTAAATGAGCAGAAGCTCTGCTGACTTCCATCATCCAATCATGTGCAAGCAAAAATGCAGTTTTTTTCTTTTTTCATTTACTGGACCATGATTGGGCATTGCTTGCAAAGTGAAGCTTTACACTATTTACTAAGAGCCAAAACCATTTTTTTTTACGTTTACAAACACTTTAATTCTTAAAAGCACCACCACGTATCGGCAAGCTCACACTTCTGGGTGTGCCAAACCACACTTCTGGGCAGGCATGTACTGGCCATTGGGACTACCGATGGCTCAGTGGGCAGATTTCAGTGACAGCCAGTGGTGTCTCTAGGGGGTGGCTTTTTGGGCTACAAGGTCGTGGCCTCTATGCAGCCATGTGGCGGGCAGCACGGGAGAGCCAGAGAGCTGGCAGGCAGCACAGGAGAGCCTAGCGGGTGAGAGAGCAAAGAGATGACATCTTTCACCACCTGCCCCGCATCACCGCTGTTCCACCCTCACTGTGCAGCCGCGGGCAGCAGAGAAATTACATCATCTCTCACTGCCCGTCCTCTCTCTGGTGACCCTGATGTAAGGAGCAGCTCTCTGGGGACTCTGAGGTAAGGAGGGGCTCTCTGGGAACCCTGATGTAAGTGGGGGGCTCTCTGGAAACCGTGATGTAAGTGGGGGGCTCTATGGGGACCCTGATGTAAGGGCGGCTCTCTGGGGACAATGATGTAAGGGGGAGGCTCCCTGGGCATCCCGATGTAAGGGGGGGTTCTCTGGGGACCCTGATGTAAGGGGGGGCTCTTTGGAGACCCTGATGTAAGGGAGAGGCTCCCTGGGGATCCTGATGTAAGGGGGGCTCTCTGGGGACCCTGATGTAAGGGGAGGCTCTCTGGAGAGCCTGAAGTAAATGGGGGGCTCTCTGGGGACTCTTATGTAAGGGGGTATCTCTGGGGAACCATGGGGGGCTCTCTGTAAGTGTGGGGCTCTCTGAGTACCGTGATGTATGTGGGGGACTCTATGGGGACCTTGATGTAAGGGGGGCTCTCTGGGGACCCTGATGTAAGGGGGGGCTCTCTGGGGAACCGCGGGGGGGCTCTCTGTAAGTGTGGGGGCTCTCTGGGTATTGTGATGTATGTAGGGGACTCTATGGGGACCCTGATGCAAGGGGGGCTCTCTGGGGACCCTGATGTAAGGGGGAGGCTCCCTGACACGTTTGCAAAATTAAAGTGGGCCGGTCTGCATGACGTTTTTGGGGTCGAGGACTTTTTTCTCTGCACGCCTGAAAAGATTTAACAATTTTTCTGGTAAAGAACTTATTTTTTTTTACATATATATTTAATTTTAAATTGAATGTGAATGATGTGACTGTTTTTGAGAGCAAGGCCCCTTTCACACTGACGTTCCGTTCAGGCCCGCCTGTCAGTTTTTCAGGCGGACCTGAACGGGTGATCCATAGACCTCTATGGAGCGTCGGATGTCAGCGGGGACATGTCCATTGACATCCGACCCGCTCCGATCCGAAAAAGTGTAACGGAGGAAAAAGCTATTTTTCCATCCGTCTGCGGATCGGATCGGGTGACGACGGGCACTGCGGTCCGTCGTCATCCGATCTCTCATAGGGGAGAGCGGCGCTGTGACAGGCCTGTCCCTGCGCAGTGTGCAGAGACGGACCTGTCATCTCCCTGCTCAGCGGGGATCGACGGAGTGATCCCCGCTGAGCAAACGGATATCCATGGGGCAGATCAGAACTGATCCGCCCCGTGTGAAAGGACCCTAAATCATATTGAAATGGTTGTAATTTTTTTTGTACTTTTGCTTGTTTCCCTGCTTTTCATTTAACAGTTTCTCTTTCTCCATCGCTAAACAATGAGCAAACTTTATTTACAAGCATCAAAGTTGGAATGGACCGATCTCTATTATTATAGTGTATTATAATTAGAGCGATCAAGTTCTCCCGAGATCTCGCACAATTCTTGCGTTACCAAAGGAACCAATGAATGACAGACTGACAGAGATTGTGTTTTTATATTTGTTGCTTTTTTAACTTTTGCGACATTGATTTAACATTTAATTTTTTGATATATTCAAGGTTTCAAAACGTTAGCAATTTTAAATATTTTTCAAAACTCCAAGGGCACACCTGAAAATCTTAAATAAAGTTTTCTATATCACCTACCACTAAATTTATGCAAGGACAAACTAGACTACATTTACTACGCAGCTGTGTGACGACCCTCTATTAACACATCCATGTCCCAGTTTGAAGGCTTTTTCTGGCACTTTTTGTTTACAAGTTTAAATTAGTATTTTTTGTTAGAAAATTACTTATAACCCCCAAACATTATATTATATTATTATATTTGCACAGCGGTTTTGCAAATGCAATTTTTGGGGGAAAAATACAAATTAATGAAAAAAAAAAAGCCACAATATTTCCACATTTTTTGTATTATGTGAAAGATTATGTTACAGATTAAGTAATCAGATACCTAGTTACAGTTTAAAACTGCGCACGCTCGTGGAACAGTGACAAACGATAGTACTTAAAAATCTCCATAGGTGACGCTTTAAACTCCTCTACAGGTTATCTATTTAGAGTTACAGAGGAGGTCTAGCACTAGAATTTTTGTTCTAGCTCTAATGTTCGTGGTGATACCTCACATGTGTGGTGCAAATACCATTCACATATGCGTGAACGACAATTTAATGTAAACATTCCTTGTAATAGAAATCAGGATGACAGGTCTTCTTTATGGAAGACCTGTCAAAAAGACCCCAATTTTTTTTTTTTACTTTCAAACCATAAGTGATAAATGTGTCAGTGGTGCAAAGTAGGATAACTAAAATAATAATAAAATAAATTCCCTACTGTGTTGTCAGCTGCAGCTAAAGTGACTTCACTATTTAGTGAGGTGTTCTAATAAAATTATGTATATATAGATAGCCACGCTGACTGGAATATATATCAATATACACTTACAAATATACCAACGCCAATGTGTACTGTGCCCAGATATATAAACATAAATCCAAGATATTAAAATAAAATGTCCATCCGTTCAAGGTGGTGATTCCTTGTATATAATCACTCTCCTCTGTATAATTTTGTCCAATGCCGTGCTTAGCATGCTGTCCACCACAAATATTGTGTGTAATCCTCCACCATCCAAAATTCTCACTCACCAGATAACCATCAATTATAAGCATGACCCATACAGTCCATACAGGTCCATACAGGGTGCCACCCCCTAATCCATGCGCCCAGCCCCTAATCTACATGTAGGGCGCTGGACGCATAGATTCCAATGGGGTTGTGTTTTTTTTTTTTTTTTAGAAGTACATGATTAGAGCATGAGGCTCTAATTGGCTTCAAAAAAGGGTGGGCTCGAGACTCAAATGCACTGTGCCCGAGCCCACGCAGTTGTGTGACAATAGCGGAATTTATTAGCTGCTATTTTCTTCCTAATTCTCCACCCGGCCAATCAGGAAGCGGGTCCTGAGACCCATCTCCCAATTGTCCAAGAGGAGAAGGGATCCTATTGGCCACTGAGCCACCAGCTGCCACTGTCCTGTATCAAATTTCTATGATCTCCCCTCTCACTCAGTCATGTAATAAGAAAATGCCATCATTGCGCAACATTTTTACTCAATATATAAAAACACATCCAGTTTAAAAATGCCAGCTCACATATAAAAATGCCCTCCAACCAGCACTAAGAATATCCAGCTATCTATCTGTGGCTTTTACGCCGCTCCGTGCAGTGAGTGAAGCCTGTGTGCGTTCCAATACTCAGACCCCAAATGCAGCTAGGACACGGTCGCGAGAACACCAATCACCTCAGAGCTATGCCCTTCTGCCAAATGCTCTGGCCCTCCAGCTTGCCCATGCTTTAAAAAAAAAAGATTTACTTGCAGCCTGGACCTGAAGTGACGTCATGACACTGCTCCAGTCCCCCAAGGCCATAGAGGTGATCAAAGAGTATCTATGGGAGCAGCCAACTGCAATGTTGTATCGTTTGTCGGGTGAACCAGTGGAAATGATAAGCCCAAGAAACACCGGCGAGTGGCAGGATGCGGGGCGTCCCCTCCCGCTGCTTCGGAAACCACCCCAGCGGCTCACGAGCCACTCAAAATGGTTCTATGGAAAAGCCGGCTACAAAAAATGATACCGGGGTTATGGTTGATATCTTCAGCCATAATTCCAGTACACCACTTGCAAACCACAACGTATATATACGTATTGCGTTCGGCAAGTGGTTAGGAAGCACTGCTCAAGTGGCATAAATGATGTAAATGTTTTCTTTAAAGCATTCAATGATATATAGCTTTTATTTATAACTAAAATAAAAAAAAATAACATTACACAGGTGTAAATGAGTTCACTGAGCAGGTAATTTAATGTTCATGAAAAGTCCTCCTGCTGAACGAATTATTATTTAATACATATTTGATATAACCTCACGAACAGCGGCAATTCATTTTCTTTTCTGTGCTTATAGAACTTTCTACGTAATTGCTTTCAAGCAAGTGATCTTGAATCTGTATTTATTTAATACTGATGTGACTAATTGATTTAGGTTTTCTTTTTCTTTTATAATTAGGAGCTTTACACATAGTTATAATTATCGCAAACACATTTACAGAATGAAATAATCTAGTATAATAGTTTTACGAACGACTTTGATCTTTCTTACATTCCTGTAATTACTCCGGCTCACGACAAGTGAGTTTTTGAAATTGAAAGAATCACTTTGCCCCAGCGTTCTAATGCACCGATGGAATGTCGTTGCCCATTGATGCTTTTTTTACGCACATAAGACAACAATTCATTCCAGAACAACGTTATTTATTTATTAAACATGAAGCCCATCTCTCGGGCGGAAAAAAAAAAATCCTTGAAGGTCTGCTGAAAAGTTTGATCTTCAAACATTGTGAATGTTGATTTTAATGACTGGGTGAAAGCTGAGGAAATTTTGGCTGAAATTTGGATAAAGATGACAGCAAAGGGTCTCAGGTTGCACAAAGCAGACAGAAGGATTAAACCAACAAAGCCAAGTCAATGCTCTAGAGTTTCAAAAGGATAATCTTCATAGTAGCGATTCACACTCTGACAAAGTTGACTTTTACCGGTGATGTTACGTTCTCCATATTTATCTTATGTTGCAAAATAAAAAATCTAATATGCTTAATTACTTAATAAAAAAGCTCAGTGGAAAAAAAAAACTGAATTGCATTAAGTTGGATCCCAATGGCAAACGCAAATCAAATTTCTACTTTAGCGAAATAAACTGTCATGGGATTCTCAGCTGACAGGATGTAGAATCAAAATCAGGTGCCTCCTGTTGTTTCAGGATCCAGAAGGGGTGGCTGCCATATGCTCAATGTTACAAAGGGGCAGAAATGACAGCACTAAAGAAAACACAAATACAACCTTTCCAATCTGTTAAATCCACTAATGAAAATATTTTATCCTACGCATGTGAAAAAAGAAAAACAGTTTAGATTAATAAAGCAAGCTGTTGGCACTTTCTTACAAATATACCTTTCATTAGGCAAGTATTTATTATGTCATTTACTGTAAATGTTTGACTTTGCTCAACATTAGATCTTTCAAGCTTTCTATAGATATATGTAATAAAGAAGATTTAATAAAAGGAGTAGAGAATGGTCTCTTAGATCAATAAAAATGGTGAAGTTATGTTCATGTGGAATACCCAACCACACGTAAAAAATAAATAAAAAGGGTATTTTGCTGAAGAAGACTGAATAGTAATTGTGACAAGGCTGTCTTTTATTCAATAAGCTCATCGAACATTCATTTTGAAAAGTGAATATGCCCTACTGATTTATTTAGTCAACTCTATTGTGTATGCATAACCAAAAAACAGTGAGAGAGAAAAATTGAGAATGAGAGGCAATGATGGACTTTGGTGGTACCATACAACCACTGAATATAAAAGTATGTTGCACTAACTAAAAGTGATAAATAAAAATTGTGAACAAAATTAAGTAGTGATAGAAACACTCAATGAATAGCAATTCCAGGACCGTGCTAAAGCTAATATGCTGGATAATCAAGTGCAAAAAAATCTTCAACATAGTACACGGTAATAACATTCATAATGCTAGAAATTCGAATAAAGTGCAGACAAAGCAATAAGTGCAAAAGTACTCCAAAATTGCTAATAGTGCCATCAAAGTCCAAGAAAAGGGAAAAAAATCTCCAAGTGAGGGTTCATGTAAACTGCATGTGCAGGACGACCAAACGAAATCCAATTCATCCAATTACTATCACCAACTGTGGTGCGCCACTCATTTGCCCCAGTCTCCCACCTCATATAGAGACCCCTACAGGTCTAGTCAAGCCTTGGTATGGATATAACCTGGATCCTCAGCAATCAATCGATTCCCACAGATATCCACAGTGGTACCGGTACCAGGGTGGACTTCAGCCTCATCCGATATAGTATGGTCATGCAATAAAGAGGGGGGGACTCCATAGTGCAGAATTTCAATCCAATTTATTTAAAAAAACAAGTAGTAACTTACAGTTTAAAATCCTAGGTAAAGCTATATAAGGTACAACAACTGAACTGAATTTAGACAGTAATATGTAAAATATTTAGATATATTTTATTACAAAAAAATACATCTTTAACAATAACGTTTTTAAAAACAAGTATTGTCGGGACAAAGGTACCATATGTAAATACTTTCTATTGAGGCACTCCTTTTGAAAAAACAGTGAGGTTGATTTACTAAAGTAGTAGAACATGCTTACCTTGCCATGTACATTTTTATTTAGCTTAGTGAATAAGTTGAAGCTAAGTGAAAATTCACTACGCAAAGTGTAGTTAAAGCGGCGTTTCGGACACATTTTTTCATGTATCCGAGCATAATGCATTATTATCATAAATAACGATTTTAGATGTTTGCTAGTGGATGTTGCTAAAATATTTATTTTATACTTACAACTTATTAAATTCTCTTCTGGTCATTGTCATGATGATTGTGGGCATGTGAAGCCCAATCGATACCTCTTCCGGCATTAGTGATGGTGAAATGCATGCTGAGTAACCAGCATGCACCTCTCGATATCACGCATGTGCGAGTCTCCGGCAGCTGTAGCGCTGATTGTTTCGAAAGTTGCCATAACAACGGGCAGCAACAGAGGAAGGTCCTGCCCCATTGTTATGCAAACTGCCTTAAATTGCGTAATTTCCTGTTTGGAAATAACACGATTTTTGATCAGAGTACTGCCCACAGACAACTGGGAAATTATGACTCACATTTCCCAGGAGCACAGGCGAGGGAGGAAGTGATGAGGAGCGCCATGGACCATGAAGTGGAAGATTAGGAGCACTACATAGCAACTTCAAATTCGAATTAGAACCGGAGATATGTGAACTGGCTCCATAGAAAGCTGGTCAAAATCTCCTGCTATTGCGAATTGGATACAAGTTAACTGCATACAATTCGCATAGGTTTGAATCCAGCCTCAATCTTTCCCCTATTTTGAAGACGCTATAACCTTTGCGCAAACCAATCACAATACGCTTATTGGGATTTGCAGAATACATATTAGCCTAAACTAATGAAGAAATTTGATGAAGAAATTTGATTTTGAAAATGGTTTTTGGATGCGTATTATAGCAGAAAGTAAAAAATTATATATTTTTTCAAAATTGTTGCTCTTTTTTGTTTGGCTACAGCAGTGCTGTATCGCAAAAAATAGCTTGGTCATTAAGGGGGTAAATCCTTCTGGAGCTGAAATGGTTAACTAACAAATAAAATGTATGTCCTTTTTTTCCCACAAATAGAGCTTTATTTTATTGGTATTTGACCACCTTTACTTTTTTTATGTTTTGCACTATAAACAAATTTTTTAAAACATTTTAAATTTACTTTCTGCTATAAAATGTTTCCAATAAAAAAATTGAAAAAATCGAATTTCTTCATCAGTTTAGGCCAATATGTACTCTGCTACATATTTTTGTTTAGAAAAATTCCCAATAACTGTATATTGATTGGTTTACGCAGAAATTGTAGCGTCTACAAACTATGGGATATTTTTATTTATTTATTTTATTTTAATTTATTTTTTACTAGTAATGGCGTCGATAAGCGATATTGCGGCGGACAAATCGGATACAAACTGACACTTTTGACACTTTTTGGGGACCAGTGACACTAATACAGCAATCAGTGCTAAAAAATATGCACTGTCACTCTACTAATGACACTGGATGAGAAGGGGATAACATCAGGGGGAAGTGCTTGTACTAGGGGAAGGCATGGATCAGTGCCCCTGCTTTGCAGAGACACAGGATCCATGCCTTCTTTACTGACAGAACAGCCACCTGCCTTGTTTACATTGGCAGATCACCGTTCTCCCTCTGTACTGAAGGATCGGCAGGTGCTGGTGGACATCGAGTCTGTGGTACCCACCAATCAGCTCCTGCTGTGTATAATCATAGCAGACTGGCAGCGGCGCACGTGCGTGCGTGTCCCAGGCCCCGGAAGTGTTGGATCAAATACTAGGTGCAGGATCTGGCGCAGCCTTGCCATTTTGTCGGCATATATCTATGCCGGCAAGTGGTTAAACCAAGTTAAAATTTGCAAAGTGGACATGCTTTATCCCTTTAGTAAGTCAATCCCACTGGGCATGTGCGAGCATAGTATATTTTACGATAATGCCTTATTCATCAAATAAGAGTACATTTTAATGAATTTCGAGTTGTATTTATTATGCAACGATATGGTCATCTAACTTTGACCATACTACTGCTTTAAAAATCCAGCAAATTAAAAAAAGCAAAAAAAGGCCAGTGCATTCTGATGATCTTCTGGAATTGTCCCGTGATTGCTGGTTATTGGGAGAGATAGTCTTCACTGTAAATAATGTTGCTAAGACCTCGCTGGTGCCTTACATTAATATTTGTCTACTGGGGTTGGTGGAGGAATTGGTCC
Source organism: Lithobates pipiens (assembly GCF_037356315.1). Classification (NCBI taxonomy): domain Eukaryota; kingdom Metazoa; phylum Chordata; class Amphibia; order Anura; family Ranidae; genus Lithobates; species Lithobates pipiens. The sequence goes on along the minus strand of NW_027507758.1, from coordinate 100,525,514 downwards.
CCGCTGTGGCAGAACGAACCATGATTGGTCTTCTCTTAGGGGTTGACCGAGGAAATATAACGTAAGGTCCAAATGGTTGGCTGAGCCCTCTACAGCAGTAATGCTTGATAGTTCCTAGATGCTATGGTCAATACTTTATTTCCCTGGTTTATTGAAAATAATTATGGCATGACTCTGGGGCTAGGGACACCCCCCATATCATAAGAATTGTTATCCTGTATAGAAAGTATTCATTTTTTCTCTGAGCATGAGCCACGTCTTTATGTTTCAACTTTTACTGTACCCAATTGTTCATGCACCTCATGCACCAGAGGTATATTCTCCTCCATATTGTATGCCCCATGTGGGGGCAGATTGTATTTTTTTTTGTTTTTGTTTTTTGTTTTTAATTTGTGTTTTGTGTATTGAATGTGAAAATACACTAATAAAAATATATTTAAAAAAATAAATAAATAAATTCATTCTGCTAGCTGGAGGTCATGCCCCATGTTTTGGACCTTAGCTTCATATTAAAAAAACTCCCCTCCTGAAACTTATTCATACCCTTAATGCATTTAAGATTTCAGTTTTCCTCTCCCTTTTCTGTACATAATAGGTTCCTGCATCTCCTGATATGTTTACATCACATATGCGAATTGGATACGGGTTTCCTCGCATCCAATTCGCATAACAGGCGAGTGTGACCGGCTCCATTGAGAATTGTTATCCTGTATAGAAAGTATTCATGTTATCTCTGAGCACGAGCCACGCCTTTATGTTTCAACTTTTGCAGTACCTAATTGTTCATGCACCATGCACCAGTGATATGTTCTCCTCCAGAGGTATGTTTTCCTTCACACATGTCTGGGGCGGCTGCGGGCAAGATTCAAAAAGGGTCCGGTGCATCTTTAGGTCCGGTTCAGGTGTGAATTCAGGCTAAAATTCAGATCTGAATCTCACCTAAACCAGTGTACAGGAATGCACCGGACCCCAGGCACTAACCCGCGGCCGCACATGTGTGGACCTGGCACTATTCCTCTTTCACCATATTTGTTGTATATACATGCCTACCTCTGGTCCAATCTAGTCTGCTAAAAAACGTAAGGGAATCTGTCTAGGTAGACCAGATCAGAGGGCAGTCAGGTGTAAACAAACAGTGGAATCTTTTTTTTTCCTGGCCACCCATAGAGCAGAGTGGGCTCTGTGCCTACTCTGATCAGCAGGAGATCAGCAGACAGATGCCCTGCTGATAAAAATGGAATCCACTCTATGTTAAAGGGGCCCTAGTGAGATCAAACACAGGTACTTACCAAGGACAGTCTACTGTCTTCAAGCTCCTGCAGTTTTCCAACTATTGACGTTCAAACTATTCCACTGAAAGTATAAGTACAGCCCAAACTTTTTTGTTAGTTTGGACAGAATGAGGATGAATTAGAACATCTGTCAGGTTTTTATTGCTACCACCACCCCTATTAGGGAGCTTCACCCTCCCTCTTTGAAGTGCAGTTCATTCTGCACTCCTGTGACCCGTTTTCAGCAGACAACTGACTGGGACAAATGCAGCATCGAACCAGCTAGGTAAGCATGATTCAAAAATAAAAACTAGTCCCATGCTTCTCTTTTAAGCTAAGTGAAAATTCTCTAACAAACAAAAAATTCACTTTGCAAAGTGAACATGCTTTACTCATTTAGTAAATCTGGCACAGAATGTGGGCTGGTTCTTCGGGGTCAAGGCAGAAAAAGATTGGAGTTGATTTACTAAAAGTGGAGAGTGCAAAATCTGGTGCAGCTGTGCATAGAAACCAATCAGCTTCCAGTTTTTTTGTCAAAGGTTAGCTGCACAAGCTAAAGTTAGAAGGCGATTGGCTACCATGCACAGCTGCACCAGATTTGGAGTGCTCTAGTTTTAGTAAGTCAAGCCCAGTGTGCCTGTGGAACGGGGGGGATAGAAACAGGTAGAGGTGGATGATAGGTAAAATTTGGTTTCCAGCAGCCATGGCTGATTGGTCTAGTTGGTATTTCAGTGCAGCAGAGGCATTGTGGGAGATGTACTAAAACTAGAGCACTGAATCTGGTGCAGCTGTGCATGGTAGCCAATCAGCTTCTAATTTCAGCTTGTTCATTTAAGCTTCAACAATAAAACCTGGAAGCTGATTGATCTCTGTGCAGAGCTGCACCAGATTTTGCACTCTCCTCTTTTAGTAAATACCCCCAATTTTGTTGCAACCCAAAATAGAATTTAGGAGCTCATTGAATTTCTGACACATCAACGGGTATTTTTCTGAAGTTGCAAAAAAAAAAAAAAAACGGGCAATGCGCATGTATTCAGAGATGTAATGAATATGTTTTTTTTTCAACCTAGCATACATTTTAAAGAGGAAGTAAACTCTCCCACTCTGATGTTTCTTTTCATTTAGTCCATTATAATAAGTAATTATCAGACTATAGCCACTGTAATCCAGCCCAAATCACATATTACTTACTGTTTAAAGAAACTTTAAAAAACTTGATTCGAGGGGTTAGGCAGCGCCATCTTAAGTATTGTTTTCTGAGTCCACAGTGGAGTGTATTTCCACCCTTACATTGAGCACTTCCTGTACTGTTAACCAAGCCTCCTTCTCAATTCAACATTTCTATGGCAATCCTGCTTCCCTGTCCATAGCTGACTTGCTTTATTTTATAGTATTTACTTGTGCCGATTATCTAGTGTTTGCCTGTTTCAGTCTTATCAGCTTCAGCAATGCAATCTGATGCCCTGGTTTACACTGCATGTGATATAACGTGGTCACATGAGGTGTAGGAGGATGCTCTCAGTCTCCTGGGTAGGGATGAGCTTCGTGTTCGAGTCGAACGTACGTTCGACTCGAACATTGGCTGTTCGTGCGTTCGGCGAATTCCGAACGTTTTGGCCGTTTGCGTCAAAATTCGAGTGACGCGCGCGCGGACCACAATGCACTGCGTTGGTGCAGTGCATTGCTGTCCGATGATTGGCCAAGCATGCACTGTGACCCCGCATGCTTGGCCAATCGCAGCGCCGGCAGCGAGGAGAGCCATGATTGGCCACAGGCATCCTGCCTGTGGCCAATCATAGCTCAGACTGTGTAGTGCACGCCCCACACTATATAAGGCCGCCTTTAAGGCGGCCTCCTGTAGTGTGTTACTTTGCATCTGAAGCAGTGGGTGTTCTGTGTACCTTCAACACAGTACACACCAATCGTTTTTGGCTGATTTCCTATCTTGCTGCTGTGTAGTGGTTGTTGTCTGTGCCCTGACTGCAGTATACACCACTATATTCACCTCACCTATATAGCTAGTGATCTAGCTTTAACCACTTAACAACTGCCCATTGCCGATTAACGGCTTCAGGGCGGTTGTTTAACTCAGAGAGGCCGTTAATTAACGGCCTCCCAGAATTCTGCTCTCGCGTGCCCCGAGGTGTGCGCACTCGAGAGCATCCGTGACCGCCGGGTCCATAGGACCCGGCGCATCACGGTAAACGGCCGCTCATAGCGGCCGTTTACCACGTGATTGCTCCGTCAAATGACGGAGTGATCACTTGGAAACAAACCGGCGTCATGTTATGACGCCTGTTCCTCCCTCCCCTTTCTGTACCGATCGGTACAGCGGAGGGGAAAGAGATCGGTGTCAGCAGCGATGTGGGCTGCATCTGCAGTGCCCACATCGCTGCTCACCGAATTTAACCCCTCAATTCCCTGCCAATACTCTGCAATACCAGTGCATACTCTGCAGTACCCTGCCATTACTCTGCAGTACCCCGCCATTACTCTGCAGTACCCCGCCATTACTCTGCAGTGCAGTACCCCGCCATTACTCTGCAGTGCAGTACCCTGCCATTACTCTGCAGTGCAGTACCCCGCCATTACTCTGCAGTGCAGTACCCTGCCATTACTCTGCAGTGCAGTACCCTGCCATTACTCTGCAGTGCAGTACCCTGCCATTACTCTGCAGTACCCTGCCATTACTCTGCAGTACCCTGCCATTACTCTGCAGTACCCCGCCATTACTCTGCAGTACCCCGCCATTACTCTGCAGTGCAGTACCCCGCCATTACTCTGCAGTGCAGTACCCTGCCATTACTCTGCAGTGCAGTACCCTGCCATTACTCTGCAGTACCCTGCCATTACTCTGCAGTACCCCGCCATTACTCTGCAGTACCCCCCATTACTCTGCAGTAACCCCCATTACTCTGCAGTGCCCCCCATTACTCTGCAGTACCCGCCATTACTCTGCAGTACCCCCAATACTCTGCAGTACCCTGCTATTACTCTGTAGTACCCCGCCAATACCCCGCCAATACTCTGTAATACCCTGCCATAAATTGCCATACCCAGCCATACTCAGAGATACCCAGCCATACTCGGTGATACCCTGAAGTACCCAGCCATAGACGCCCCCCACCCCTCACCGCCCTCCGGTGCTTCTACCAACTCGCCAGTACGATCAAAGCCAGAATCTTTTTTTTAATTTTTTATTTCAGGCTTCCCAGCCTAGAGGTGAGATGTGGGGTCATATTGACCCCCCAGATTTCACTGTAAAGAGGACCTGTCACCCCATATTCCTATTACAAGGGATGTTTACATTTCTTGTAATAGGAATAAAAGTGATCAAAAATATATTTTTGGGAAAAAAAATGTCAAACTAAAATAAAGTAAAATGAACAATAAAAAAATAAAATAAAAATGAAAGCGCCCATGTCCCCATGTGCTCGCATGTGCCACACATGTGAGGTATCGCCGAGAATGTTAGAGCGAGAGCAATAATTCTAGTCCTAGACCTCCTCTGCAACTCAAAACATGTAACCAGTAAAAAAATATTTAAAGCGTCGCCTATGGGGATTTTTTAAGTAGCGACGTTTGGCGCCATTCCATGGGCATGTGCAATTTTGAAGAGTGACATGTTTGATATCTATTTACTCAGCATAACTTCATCTTTCACTTTATGCAAACATTGGGCTAACAAGTGGTTAATAATAGAGCTTGCAGTCAGTAGTGTTAGGAGATAGTGCGTGCTGTCTGCGTGCTCTGTACCCAGTACATAACGCTATAATATAGGGCAGGCCCCTACTTTCAAACATCCAACTTACAAACATCTCCTACTTGCAAACGCAAGGAGACAACAGCAAGTGAGATGAAAAAAGATGGACGACAAAACAAATTATACAGGGGTGATAACCCTTCCCTATGTTTTCCAAAAAGCTTAAAGATAGTTTTTTTGACTGGAGCTACACTTTAAAAATGTACCAGTTGAAAATGACAAACAGATTCAACTTAACACAACAAACCTACACAGTCCCTGTCTTGTTTGCACCGCCTGTATACTGCTGTTCTGAGTATATAGGGCCTGGGGGCCACACGCATTTCCTTTTTTTAATATGGGTACGGGGTTCCCCTTAATATGTGTACAAGACACAAATAGGCTGGTAATGGGCAGGGAGGGCTACCCATGCCATGTTTCTCAATGATTTTCAACCATATTGCAGGAACCAGATATAACATTAAAACCGCAAGCAGTTTTAAATGGTGTTATTTCCGTTTAATGTCATTTTGTGCAGGGACTGTTCTAAACACGGGAAACACGTGGCACTTCACAGGCATACTATAGACACCCCCCAGGCACCATATTTAAAGGAATATTTCACTTTTTTTTTTCACTTTAATCGTCATTAAAATCAGTGCTCCCGCCAAAACGGTAGTTTTTAAAACTTTTTTTTGCAGTGACCCATGTCCCCTGAGGCAGGAGGCAGGTCGCCAAACCCTTTTTAGCACACTATCTTGCATATTAGCCGTTAAAATTAGCACTTTCCAATTCGAACGTTCGAGTCCCATAGACTTCAATGGGGTTCTAACGTTCGTACCGAACGCGGGGGTCGTTCGCAAGTTCTGGTGCGAACCGAACCGGGGGGTGTTCGGCTCATCCCTACTCCTGGGATTTCCGTGTTGTGTGCCATAGGAAGTCCTGATAATAGATAGACAAGTACACAGAGTGTGCCATACATCAGGGGAGATCTGGGCATGCTCAGTGACATCATTCTAAAGAACAAAAAGGATTACAAAAATGCTAAGCAAGTAAGAAGATATCTACAAGCAGTGTTCATTAGGGTTTTTTATGCTGATTCACATGGGACAAAGTTGTGGGGAAGAGTTTACAACCACTTTTTTTTTTTATCCAGAACAAACTTTATTCAATAGTATACACATATAGTCCAAAAAATACAGTCAGTGCAAAACAATGCAGTACAGTGCAGATTAGCCCGAGAACATACAGTAGTTTACAACCACTTTAACTGCTTCCCTGTGGTGGACTCCCCAATGCCAGGCACGTAAACTCACTGGAAGCACAAGCTTTTTCTGCTTTACTCACTAATACAATACTATGTATAATGCTATATTAGACATAATACCTAATATGCAGAATTATAAGCATTACTTTTATAGTATTGTACTTCAAAATGTAACTTGGGATCCCGACAGTTCCTAAGGCTAGCCCTGGGTGAGCTGTGGGTTGGTTTGAATCAAAGCATACACAGGACTAAGGACCCCACAACTACAAACGACTCTCATGCTAATATGTAAAAGTACAGAAGAAAAAATAAACACGCAAACAACCTTATGCAACAGATAAAATATAGTCATGTTTGATCACTGTGAAGCCTTTTTTTTTTTGCGTGTCATTGTTAATGGAATATTTTACAATGTGTAGTCTAATATCTGGAAGCATTTATATACAAAGATCTCCTAAATCCCCTCTTTTTATTTTACCTCTAGGCATATGGATTTGCCAATTCAAATCCGTCATCTTGTTGCTCACATTAACTACCCAGAATAAGAGACACCTGAATAATTAATTATGCAGCTCATTTAACAAGAGACAAAGCTTGATAAATTTTATCCCTACTCTGTCTGGGTTTGGTTAAGGTCTCTGATTTTTTATTTTTTTTGCTGACAACATTTATCCTTATTTAGGGTACATTAATTCTATATTCTGTTCCTCCCATCATATTCTTATACACCATCAAAATTAAAACACGGGTTAAGTGAACCAGAGTTGGTCGATTATAAAATTGAACACGTCATTTTAAGAGCTGACTGGTACTTCCATTAAATCTTCTTGATAATTTTATATGTTCTTAAAGTACATACGCTACATGATTTAGAAAGTGAGCTAAGAGGGAGATCCAATCCACATGGATGACAAAAACGTTTGTCTTTTACTTCGTAGTCCAGACTGTGATGCAGTTAGATGACAAAGTGCATATAGTACGGTTGGTAGCTGCAAGGAGTAATGGAGTGATGAAACAATTTCCACTTAATGAATCAGAGAGCTTAAGTTGTTTATAGACAGATCAATCATTCCAACTGTATTGGAAATCCAGATGGTAACAAAAGACCGGATAGTACTCAGAATTCAGAGCACAATATGGTTTATGGGATTTTTCCATCAATCTCTTCCCTCAACTAGTTTAATCCTCCAATCAACTCACCATCCACCTTTCTACAAATGTATCATATTTTGTTTAAAATTGCTAAACCTTAAAGTGATTGTAAATGCATTTTTTTTTTTTAATAACAAGTTTATACTTACCTGCTCTGTGCAATGCAATTGCACAGAGCGGCCCCAAACCTCCTCTTTTTGGGTTCCCCGCCAGCGCTCCTGGTGCCTACTCTTTGGCGTTATTCCAATTTTTTCTACACAGCACCAGGAATATAAATTGCCTCTAATGAAATGTGTCCCATGTCTCGTTGGCTGCTGCATAGTGTAGAAATTTTCCCAATCCCACTGCTGCCAGGTCTTCCACACAGTGCTGATCTTCCTGTGCTGAGGTTACCATCACCCGGCTGCAAGTGTGAAAACAGCTCATTTGCCACTTCTGTCCGCCACCTCCATTCCAAGAACTATTCTTTCCCAGAACTCAAAGCACCCTGTGAATGGAAGATGGGCAGAAGAATTATAGGATTTGGCTTCTTCAATTACAGTGCATTCTGGGAAAGAATAGTTTGAGTTCTTTGAATGGAGGAGGCGGGCATAACTCTTTGACACACACAGCGGCTGATGTTAATCCCAGTAGCTCTGGAAGATCAGGGCTATGGGGAGGACCCAACAGCAGAGTGGAAAAGATGTCTACACTATGCAGTTGCCAGAAGAAATGGGATGCACTTCATCAAGTTATATCCCTGGTGCTGAAATGCAAAGGAACAAAATTCAGTTTTAATTGCTTGCCTTATTATCCTTCAACTACCTTATGCATCTATAGGCACTTTGAAAACAGTAAAAGGACAAAGCATTTATTTTAGTTACAACAGAAGGAATAGCCATGCTCTGCAGTGGGAGACACTTAGCTCAACTTACGCCACATACACACGATCGGATTTTCTAGCGGACCAGAGTCCGTTGGACAATTCGATCGTGTGTGGGCTCCAGCGGACTTTTTCTTCCCAAAAGTCCGGCGGACCTTGAAATAAGATTGCCTTCAAATTTGTCCGCTGGACTCGGCTTTTAGAGGACAATCCGTTCGTATGTGTGTTAGTCCGATGGACTAAAACTGACGCTAGGGCAGATATTGGCTACTGGCTATGAACTTCCATATTTTACGTCATCACGTTCGAATCTGTCCGACTTTTGGAGTGATCATGTGGCCAAGTCCGTTCATTTGAAAGTCTGTTGAAAAGTCCGGTCATGCTTTAGCAGAAGCAGCTTAAAATGGAGCTCCAGCCCTCCCACTCAAAAATTACGGTAGCTCCTGACTTTTAATATTAGGACACTTACCTGTCCAGGGATCCTTCAATTTTGGCACCCCAGCTGATTTTTCAATCAGCTCTCGGGTGTTGCCGCTGCCATTGCTTGTAAGGGAAACTGGCAGTAAAGCCTTGTGAGCTGCGCTTTGTAAATGGCCCAGTGGTGGGGGAAGTAGGAGGGGGCCGAACTTCCAGGGGACCTCGCTGCAGTGAGGTCCCCCGGAAGTTGGGACGGGTATCAGTCACAAACAGGTACCTGCCCCCCCTCCCCCACCAAAAAGTGCCAAATGTGGCAGCGGAGGGGGGGAGGAAGCAAACAAGGCTTTGAGGCTGGGTACATACTGGTGTGAATTGGATGTGGATTCACACACCTCCGTGGCGACTGTGGAGCGGATTGCACAGGGGTCCTGTGCATCTTTGGCACCATTTCAGATCTGAACTGAGGCAAAAAATTGTGACTGATTCATCCCCGAAACAGAGAACAGGGTTGCATCTGACTCCTGCTGGGAGCCGCATCCGTATTAAGTGTGAACCCAGCCTTAAGTGATATTAAATAACAAACATGTTTTCCTTACCTGCTCTATGCAATGGTTTTGCGCAGAGCAGCCCAGATACTCTTATTTTTGGGCCCCTCACCAGTGCTTCTGGCATCTCCCCCTCAAGCAGCGCCCGCAGAGAAAGCTGATTTCCCTGGGGGCACTGCTGTGTGCTCGTTCCCGGGCTGCTGCTCTATGTAGCGTTTTTTTTCCCCTGCCTCCTAAATGCCCTTGTGTGTTAGCCCATGTGCCCATGCACACATAGGTGTTTAGAGGAGTTTAGAGGCAGGAAAAAACACACTTTATCATTGTGTCCAGGAGTTTTGGCAATGTGCCTAAACATATGTAAATGGGTCTAAATGCACCTAACTGTTAATTCATTTTAATGGCCAGAAAAAATGATCATTCTGGCAAATTTAATTAACACCCAAGTGTTTGACACACCTAAATGCGTCTAAACATGTTAAGAGTTTACAAGCGTCAAGCATTTTATTTTTTTCCAAACTCTGCTACCAGTAGGAAAGGCATCTAGGATAGTTAGCAAAACATCCAGTGTGCATGAGACCTAAAGGTTGACTAAACTGCCTGCTAACGCAGCCCGGCTCCGCATGCAAACTAGAGTGGTGGACCACATACACTATGCGAAGGCCAAGCAAAAACAGTTCTTTCTCAAACAAAAATTCTTTGAGCACGGGGAGAGGGCTGGCAGACTTTTATCCTACCTGGCGCGAAGGAAGATATCGGATCCACTAGAGGTGACGGCTAAATTTAAAGAATTCTTTTCAGATTTATACTCTTCCACAATACCCCCCAACTGTGACTCTATGACCGTTTTTTTAGAGAAAGTAGATTTCCCTCAACTCACGGCAGAACAAATTGACATGTTAGAGGCCCCACTTACCCTAGATGAGATCACTACTGCTATTGCTAGCTTTGCCCGCTCTAAGGCCCTGGGTTCGGACGGCCTACCGAAAGAATTTTATGCACAATTTTCTGAGGTCATTTCACCCAGACTGCTGACACTCTACAACCATTTTTTCCAGACATTCGAATTACCTGCCTCCATGAGAGAGGCCACTATAGTCCTGATACCCAAACCAGGGAAGGACCCCTTGTTCCCAGAATCGTAACGTCCCATCTCGTTATTGCAGGTGGACATTAAAATCCTAGCTAAAACCCTCTCCCTGTGTTTAAATCAGGTCATTCTCTTACTTATCCACCCGGATCAGGCGGGCTTTATGCCAGGTCACAACACATCCTTTAACTTCAGAAAACTCTTCATCAATATACAAACACGACATGAGGAAGTGGGTACACGAGTAGTCATGTCTCTTGACACGGCGAAAGCTTTCGATTCAGTTAAGTGGCCCTATTTGTGGAAATGTCTGCAGACCTATGGTTTTGCTTCCAATTTTATACGGTGGGTGCAGCTCTTGTATCATGCTCCGATGGCCAGGATGGTGGCAAATGGATGGCCTTTCCCGATATTCAACCTTGGTAGGGGTACGAGGCAGGATTGTCTACTGTCCCCACTCCTATACGCCTTGGCAGCGGAACCCTTGGCTATGGCTATATGACATGCTACTATATCTCTCTGACTCAGACTCCTCCTTGAACAGGGCACTGATGGTTATAGAACAGTTTGGAGTGTTCTCTAGCCTAAAAATCAACTGAAATAAGTCCCAGATATTACCACTGGATAGCTTTCCCCCAGCCCGGTCCCGGAACGACCTCCCCTTGCAGAGAGCCATGACAATTAAATATCTAGGTCTATATATATCCAGAGTTCCGAGAGATTATATAGCCCTGAATTTTGAACCCCTTTTCTCCCTAATTAGAAATAAACTTCTTGCGTGGTCCCGTCTACCTCTGGGGATATGGGGACGCATTAACCTTATCAAAATGGTTTTATTGCCCAAAGTGTTGTACGCCCTCTGGCATTCTCCAATATACCTCCCCCTAAAATATTTCAAGAAACTGGAAGCCCTTCTAGGCCCCTTTGTTTGGGGTAGGAATAGACATACGCTAGCGTGGCAAACACTCAAGAACCCAACAGATAGAGGAGGCATGGCGTTACCAGACTTTAATCAATATTATATTGTAGCACAGCTCTCCCAGCTTTTCCACCTGGACAAAGCTGATGGAGCTCGCTTCATGACCACGCTTCTACATCAATACAGACATATTTGGGATATAGCCTCTGGTAGATTGGGAATCCCGACTTACAACGATTACACACCACTGTGGAACAATAATCATATGAAGGAATTTGCTAACATACCAGGGCAGGAATTGTGGAACAAATATGGGGTGTACTATCTGCGCCACTTAATCTCTGGGGGCGCTCCCAAGCCCTTTAATCAACTGCAGGAAGAGTTTGCAATACCACACAACATGCACTTTCAATACATACAGGTTAGGCATGCGGCTAGTGCACAATTCCCCCGGGGAGCATACCCACATCCCACCCCCAACCCCATTTTATCTGTGGCCAAGAGCGAAGAACCCAAGGGCATTATTTCATCATATTATGATATGCTATCCGCCCCAATCGCTTCCAGGGTCGCATATGCCCCAAAGGTACGGTGGGAAAGGGACCTAGGTCAAATGGAAGATGGAGAATGGGAAGAGGCGCTTGAGACGTGGACCCCAAACAATGCATATTGGGTGTATACCCAGGAGTACCTGACAGACACACTAAGTTATTTCTGCAGGAAACTCTGTTCGCTGCGAGAAAACTTATCGCCAGGAAATGGATGAGATCTACACCCCCGACATTAGCAGAGTGGAAAGTGGATATTAACTTGACCCTGCCATACAAAAAGTGTATTTACATTAATAGGGGATGCCCACTTAAATATAATAAAGTGTGGGACCGTTGGCTGAGTGACTCAGACACCTGCGCATAGTTGCCGTTCGATCCCGCTGCTCCCAATTGAATAATTCTGATGTTGGTTTGAGATATATATGGGGTTAATTGCTAAGAGGGTTATAACGTTTAGTATACTAACCAATAATATATGCTGACTGTACTATAAGATGTAATACTTGTGTACTCTGCTGTAGACTCCTTTACTGTATGTTTATTACTGCAAGCTATGTTTTTGCGATCTGTGCTTTACTTCAATAAAACGTTGTTAATTAAAAAAAAAAGGTTGACTAAACTCAAAAACAAAAATATAATATCCCACAGCATTCCAGTTCTTAGATGTGGTGGCTACATTACTTTTTTTCTCAAGCTAAGAATATTTTCAGCAAGTACAAAAAATACCAGCTGATCTTGCCAGAAATGCAATGTCTGTATCACTTCCTGTGAACTGAATTGGAAGCATAAAACAATCCTTCTTCTGTAAACTATTTATTTTGCCATCCCTTGTGTAATGAAAATGAACATACATTATTTTTTCAAAAGTATTGGGACACCTGCCTTTACATGCACATGAACAGTAATGGCATCCCAGCCTTAGTCCGTAGAGTTCAATATTAAGTTGGCCCACCCTTTGCAGCTATAACAGCTTCAACTCTTCTAGGAAGGCTGCCCATAAGGTTTAGGAGTGTGTCTATGGGAATGTTTGACCATTCTTCCAGAAGCGTATTTGTAAGGTCAGGCCCTGATGTTTAGACGAGAAGGCCTGGTTCGCAGTTTCCGCTCTAATTCATCGTTCAATCGTTTTGAGGTTTTGAGGTCAGGACTCTGTGCAAGCCAGTCAAGTTTCTCCACCCCAAACTCACTAATCTATGTCTTTATAGGCCTTGCTTTGTGCACTGGTGCGCAGTCATGTTGGAACAGGGAGGGACCATCCCCAAAGTTCCCAAGTTGGGAGCATGAAATTGTTCAAAATGTCTTGGTATGTTGACACCTTAAAGCCCCGTACACACGAGCGGACTTATGTCCGACAGACTTCCAAAGGAGTTCCGTCGGAGTTCTGCTGGAATTCCGACGGAGTTCTGACAGACTTTTCGGCCGAACGGACTTGGCCACACACAATCACACTAAACTCCGACGGATTCGAACGTGATGACGTACGACCCGACTCGAATAAGGAAGTTCATAGCCAGTAGCCAATAGCTGCCCTAGTGTCGGTTTTAGTCCGTCGTAGTAGCATACACACGAGCGGAGTTTTCGAAGGGGACCGGGTCCGGCGGAGTTCCTTCGGGAAAATTTGAAGCATGTTCCATATTCTAAAGTCCTTCGGACTTTGGCGAGTCAAAAGTCCGTTGCAGCCCACACACGATCGGATAGTCTGACGGACTCAGTCCTTCGGACTTTGGATGTTGAAAAGTCCGCTCGTGTGTACGTGGCATAAGAGTTCCTTTCCCTGGAGCCCAGGGGCCAAGCACAACCCCTGAAAAACATCCCCACACCATAATCCCCCCTCCACCAAATGATTTGGACCAGTGCACAAAGCAAAGTCCATAAAGACGTGGATGAGTGAGTTTGGGGTGGAGGAACTTGACTGGCCTGCACATCAACCCAACAGAACACCTTTAAGGTGAATTCAAGCAGAGACTGAGAACCAGGCCTTCTCATCTCCATCAGTGCCTCACCTACAAATGCTCTTCTGGAACAATTGTCAAACATTCCCATAGACACACTCCTAAATCTTGTGGACAGCCTTCTAAGAAGAGTTAAAGCTGTTATTTCTGCACAGGGTGGGCAAACTCAATACTGAACCCTACAGACTAAGACTGGGGTGCCATTAAAGTTCATGTGTGTGTAAAGGCAGGTGTCCCAATACTTTTGGTAATATAGTGTACATACTTGAAGTCCAGCCTGGGGAGGATTGAGAGTAGTTGCCTGGGGAGAAGTGTCATTCTCAGGATAATCAGGTGAAAATAAAGAAAATTAAAGCTAAAGATTGGTAAACTGCAGCATATGAATTTTTTGTTTTAAGTCTTTGATACACTTGAATGCTATGGTCGGGGGATGAACTATATAGTGCTTTCTCTAAGGGCTGTAAGTAGCAAAACATTGATCTTTATTACACAAGGAGTCTTGTGTAAAGGTGGTCCCACATCCACCTGAGTTATACCTTTACCAAAATGTAGGTTTTTAGCACAGGATCTTTTTTAGAAAGGAGTTATGCGACACCGGCCTCACCTGCAATTTAAAAACTGACCTGACAAGTTATATGTTGCAGATGTGATATTGTTAAGCCTTGTACACGTGATGATAGTATCAGATGAATGATCATGCGTTTTCTGTTGTATGCTAGTCTCATATCAAAAATGAAAAGGTTACTAAAGTTACGACAGAATCCAACTTCGAAAGTGATGTAATGTGTTGTATTGTATTGTAACGTATTCTTTCGTTTCCGAAAATGTGTGGTCTTGATCTTCTAAATGTTTGTGGACGAATACTGTACTGATTAAATGAAAATTGTACGATCTGTTATTGTACAAGAAAAATGTTCATGCTTGTCCCTTTGGATATTGATGGATAAACTGTCATGATCAGCTCTTGAAAACTGTGTACTAATGATCAAATTATCGTATGATCGCTCCAATTTTCTGAACGTGTGTACTTGGCCTTACTCTCCAAATATTAACTAATAGCTCAGTAGTCTGTAAATTTATGAATATATTATTATATTTATTATTATTATTATTATTATTATTATATCATTATTATGTAATTATTTATCCCCTTGATTTTTTTTATATTGCAGAGAGTAAATGTTTAACGTGTCGCATAAAATAAACACATGATAAGCATACAACAAATTATTTTTTTAAAATCCTTTTGTTTACTTTGAATTCTAACAATATTATTCCCTTGGTATTAAATCTATATCTGCCTTGACAAACCATAATCTATGAATATTTTAACACATATGTACTCAGTGGGGTTTATTTTCATACTGATATAAATAGAATTAATGAGCAGTCAACCTGCCACATGTCATGACATATGACGGGGCAGCTAGAGCACGAGAATATTTTTCCTGGTTCACATCAAGCATTCATCCTCTATGTTGATAGTTTTCAAGCTATATCCCAGCTATTGTTAAAACCTGAAGATCAGTTCTTTTCTGAACCAATTACCTGCAATATTACCATACTGAAACACAGAAGCAAATCATAAAAAAAGAACAGAAACAAAACCCTTATGCATTCCTTGAGTATAACAGACACGATGTGCTTAAAATGACAGCATGGTGTCCCGTGGCTGCAGAAATAGACTTCCACAATACCGGTGCTTTGCGAATATGAGCTGTAATATGGATCCTGATACTGTAGCACTATGTGGCCAATGCATACTGTGCCTACTCTAAAAATGATACTTAAAAATATGCTGATGATTGCACTTAGTATTAATATAAGTCCTTGCCAAGCAATATTCGGTAAAAGAAAAAAAAAAAAAGATATCTGATTTTACAAAATCTGACAAGAAATGCTGGAAATGTAATGAATATTGAACAAAGGTGTAAAGATGCTAGTTGGGGAGATGATGCGACACTTAGGTCTGACTCCTGAAAATGTGATGACGCGGTTGAACACAATGCAGTTGCATCATTGCAAATGAGTGAATACATTTCAAATTTACTGTGGATCAGCAAGTTGAGGTGGAACTATTGAATCAGGTGTACCATTGCAATCTTTTGTGGATATTCAGTGGGAACGAGGTATCACTGTGCAGATGATGTTTTGATAAGAATTACAGTATGTAAAAAAACGGATAGCATGGGTGAGGTTTGGACCATCTCTCAGGTTCGGGAACATCTTTTCAGCAGTAATATATACCATGTTGGCGGACATCCCCAAACTTTTTGTCCCATCAGGAAAGAAATCGAGGGGAAATTTTTACCTAACTAGATGCATCACCAGCAATAAAATCTGACAGAGGTTAGACTCCTAGTGTATCCTTTTCCACCAAAAAAAAGGACAAGAATATGTTTGGAGAATAGTAACTTTGATAAAGTTTTATATCCTGTAACTTTCGGCCCATGCAATGAGTATTTTAAATGTCTCCTTGCAATATTTACTCTAAAAGGAGAAGTATAATCAAAGCTTTTTTGGTTATATTTCTTCTATGGATCACAGAAGTGCAGTTCATTTTGCATTTCTCTTATCCATTTTCAGTCAGCAGCTGGTCCAGGCTCAAGAGAGATATCGACTTTACAGTTGGATCCACCGAGATGCCTGAATCGGCAGGTGGCTCAGCCTCTCAGCACACCGCACTCCCTCTACAGCCAAAAGCTCCAGTGAGTGCTGGAGGGGCAGAGCAGAGAGCTGGTGACTGCTCAGAGCAGATGGGGAGAACTGAGCGATCAGCAGTGTTTGATAGAGTCAAAGTTCAAAGTTTACTACAGTTTACTGTAGTAAATTACTAGGAATCCATTGACTTCTCCCTATGTTTGGCCTGGATGTACTTTCCTCTTCTACCACCAGGTGGCCGGGAGGTATTAGATTGAGAAGGACAACTCAAGGTCAGGTTATGGGTATATGGGGTATCTCAGCCAATGGGCAGGGATTTTGTTGAATCCCTTGGCCTGCTGGGAGAGCCTATATATGCGGGTGAGGTCTCAGCGGCATCATGCTGCCAGGCTGTGTGAGGGCCTATATAGAAGTGAGAGGGCAGCGCAGGGTTGTGACTGCGGCTTGCAGTCCAATCAAAAGTGACGGTTCTGCCAGCCGGAGAATCTGCATTGGTCAGAGGTAGATAGGAAGTTGTCGCCACAAAGGGTCCAATCGCCTTTACCGGGGACCACAGTGAGTAACTGAAGCAAGTACCAGAGCATTATTCTCACCAAAGGGGCACTGTGGAGAATCAGGAAATCTCAGGTGGTGATCAAGTCAGGGATCCAACTATGGAGATGACGATTGCAGAGCAGCCTTGTGTGTCAAGCTAGGGACCGAGCCAGTCAGCAAGGTATCCGAAGTGCCAATCTAGGGACCCAGCAGGGAAGCGTGGGTGACGCTTGAGGGAGATAGCACTGTAAAAGCCTTGAGGAGCTCAGTGGCACCTTGCTGGGGCCTTTCCCTGTACGACTGTCCTCCTGTGGAAGTCTTGGTGTCTGCCATTTGAAATTGCAACTACTTAAGGGTGTCCTGTCCCTAACCCTCTTTGCCTTGCAAAATGTAAAAAGGACTGTCAAAGAAATAAAACCTCTTTTACATCCAAGAAGTGTCTGGCTTTTACCACCAGATGTCAGCTATCTTTGGCCATGAAGGTTCGCATTAGACTGGAAGAGGTCAGAGATTCTGCTACATTTACAACTCCTTTAATATTGCAATTGTACATAGGCAAGCTAATTTATTATCTTTTTCATTCAAAAGAATACACATACTTATTCAAAACATTGTTAGTGCCGTGTGAACGAGTGCTGTATGAAAGGCATAAGCAAAGCATACAAAATGGAATACAAATTTATACAGAATTTACAATTTCTTTTGCGTCTGTTCAGGCTCTCTCTATGATACAATGCAGAGAGAAGTGGTTTGAAGAAGTTCTGGGCTCCTGACTAAGGACTGGGAAGATATATCTGATAACCCATTTACGTATTGTCTGCTAGAGACCAATATTATTATCCATTGTATGCAAAACTTGTGGGTATTTGCTCTTCATTCTCCTCTGAATGTTGGCAATGCACTTACTCAATTGCTGATTTCACCCATGTTTTTTGGCAATGTCCCATTATTCAACAATGCTGGACCAAGACAGACAATTTATAACTGAATGTACTATCTTGTCTATCCTAATACCTGTCTCTGTTAATTGGGACTGGTGGACGAGGTAGCCTCTTAGAAGTTTATTTGGTATTCTATTGATTTTTTGTAATTCCTTTATTAAGTTGTATTATACATATCAAACCAAGAGTATTGCAACAATACAATTACATAGTTATGCTAGTAACATTCAGGGCATCAGAGCTATGCAAGTAGCAATACAGAGCAATACAGAGCATGTACAAGAATGAGGTCTAAGTTGGGCGGGTGGGAATATATCAGAGAAAATGCAGTGAAAAAAAAGAAAAACAACATCTCCAGGGTTCCAAATATATATAGGATAACCCCAACTTGGTGAAACAATCTTATGGAAAATACAATGAGAAAATACCGGGGTTGAAAGAGAATCCCCGGTGGCCAGCATATCCCAATAAGAAGGGGAAATGTAACAACATGATCAGAAAAAAAACTGCATGGAAAAGATTCCAGACTGCCTGAAAGGGTATATGAAGGGGAGAAATAGAGGAGGAGAGGGGAATAAAGAGGGAAAGAACAAAGAATTGCAGAAGAGGAACACACACAGCATAGATGGACTGAGTATATGCCCAGAGCAGAAAGGAAAAGGACATTAAAGAACAAAAAAGCAAATTCTCTCACCCAGGTCCTCATAACAAGTACCAGGGGAAATCAACCAGGATCTGAAACCTCCTGTAAATAGCCATCCGTAAAGGCAAAGTGTTGCCTGGGCCACCTAGTTTCATGAAAGGACTCCTCCCAGTTGTTGAGTATATCTTCCATGTCCCTGAGTTCATTAGTTTTGGTAAACCAGAGAGACCGCAAAGGCGGGTGCACAGACCTCCGGCACAAGGGAATGCACGCCTTGGCCGCATTTAATAGCAGAATAGTAAGAGAGGTCTTGTATTTTATAATGGGCTGTCGAAAGAGGAGCAGTAAACATGTGGCAGGGTCGTCTGCCAGATCGACATTAGTCAAGTGTTTGATAGTACTAGCCACATCTTGCCAGAACAGTTTAAGCTTCAGACACTCCCAGAAAATATGTAATCACAAGCCCCATTGCACCCCCAGCATTACTCCAAAAGCTTTTGCTTTGTTTGAACCATTTGGAGATGGACTTGCTGTTGCATTTTGGATCATTGTGCTGCTGCATAACCCAAGTGCACTTGAGTATGAGGTCACAAACTGATGGCCGCACATTCTCCTTTAGAATTTTCTGGTAGAGCTCAAAATTCATGGTTCCATCAATTATGGTAAGTTATCCATGTCCTAAAGCTGCAAAGTAATCCCAGACCATTACGCTACCACCACCATGTCTAACTGTTGTTATAATGTTCTTGTTATGAAATGCTGTATTCGGTTTATGCCAGATGTAATGGGAGGCAAACCTTTCAAAAAGTACAATTTATGTCTCATCAGTCCATAGAATATTTGTTTAAAAGTCTTGGAGATAATCAAGATGTTTTTTGGTAAATGTAAGATGATCCTTTGCATTCTTTTTAGTCAGCAGTGGTTTTGGCCTTTGAACTCTCCCATGGATGCCATTTTTGCCGTCTCTTTCTTATTGTTTAATCATGAACACTGATCTTACCTGAGGCAAGTGAGGCCCGCAGTTCTTTAGATGTTGTTCTGGGTTCTTTTATGACCTCCTGGATGAGTCGTCATTATGGTCTTGTAGTCATTTTTGTAGGCCGGCCACTCCTGGGAAGGTTCACCACTGTTCCAAGTTATCTCCATTTGTGGATAATGGTTTTCCCCGTGGTTCACTTAGAAACGGCTTTGAAACTACATGTAAATTACTTTGCTTCTAATCTGTTCTTGAATTTTTTTAGATTGTGAAAGTGCAAGTGAAATTTAACTGACATTTAGCTTTCCAAACAATCATGGTTAATCGCATTTCATTTACGATTCAGCATAGGAGGGGGCAATTACTTTTTCACATAGGGCTAGGCAGGTTTGAACAGCTTTTTTCCTTTAATAAATGAAATAATTAAAAAACTGCATCTTGGATTTATTTTATTAACATTTGTTTGATGATCTGAATCATTTAAGTGTGAGAAATATGCAAAAGCTGCAGCATGGTGGCCAAGACCATACAGCAGTTTAACAGGACAGGTTCCACTTAGAAAAGGCCTTGCCATGGTTGACCAAAGAAGTTGAGTGCATGTGCTCAGCATCATATCCAGAGGTTGTCTTTGGGAAATAGACATATGAGTGCTGCCAGAATTGCTGCAGAAGTTGAAGGGGTGGGGGGTCAGCCTGCCAGTGCTCAGACCATATGCCTCAAACTGCTTCAAATTGGTCAGTTTCGCTGTTGTCCCAGAAGGAAGCCTCTTCTAAAAATGAGGCACAAGAAAGCCTGCAAATAGTTTGCTGATGACAAGCAGACTAAGGACATGGATTACTGGAACCATGTCCTGTGGTCTGATGAGACAAAGGTAAACTTATTTGGATCATCCTCAAACAGAAGGTGGAGGAGTGCAAGGTCTCTAACATCCACCAGATCCGTGAAGCTCAAGGTGAACTCAATGCCCAAGAGGTTTAAGGCAGTGCTGGAAAATAATGGTTACCACACAAAATATTGACACTTTAGGCACAATTTGGACATTTTCACTTAGGGGTGTGCCAGCAGTTTCGACATTAATGGCTGCGTTGAGTTATTTTAAGGGGATAGCAAATTTACACTGTAATACAAGCTGTAGACTCACTACTTTACATTGTAGTGTCATTTCTTCAGTGTTGTCACATGAAAATGTCTAATAAAATATTTATAAAAATTTGAGGGGTGTACTCACTTCTGTCAGATACTGCATAACATGTTTGTTATTTTTTTTAACCACTTACTGGAAGGACTGGAAGGATCTGCCCCCTTAATGACGAGAGCACTTTTTACAATTTGGCACTGCACTGCTTTAACTGGTCATGCAATTCTGTGCCCATACTAAATTTGCGTCCTTTTTTTCCCACAAATAGAGCTTTCTTTTGGTGGTTGATCAACTCTGGGATTTTTATTTTTTGCGACATAAACGAAAAAAGACCAAAAATTTTGAAAAAAAAATATTTTCTAATTTGTGTAAATTTTAGTCATACATTTAGGCCAAAATGTATTTAGCCAAATGTCTTGGGTAAAAAAATGTCAATAAGTGCATATTTATTGGTTTGTGCAGAAGTTATAGTGTCTACAAACTATGGTACATTTTCTGGAATTTACACAGGTTTTCGCTTATGACTGCCTAATTTCTAATTTAATAATAATAATCTAATTTCTTGAGGTGCTAAAATGGCAGGGCAGTACAACCCCCCCCAATGACCCCATTTTGGAAAGTAGACACCCCAAGGAAATTGCTGAGAGGCATGCTGAGCCCATTGAATATTTAATTTTTTTGTCACAAGTGATTGAAAAATGAAAAAAAAAAAAGTTGTCACTAAACAATATATTGCTTACACATGCCATGGGTATATGTGGAATTACACCCCAAAATACATTCTGCTGATTCTCAGGGATACCACATGTGTGAGACTTTTTTGAGCCTAGCCTCGTACAGGACCCCAAAAACCAATCGCCGCGTTCTGGATTTCTAAGGGTGTAAAATGGTGATTTCACTTCCTCACTACCTATCACAGTTCCGGAGTTCCCTGAAATGTCAAGATAACACAACTACCCCCCCCCCCCTCCCCATGACCCAATTTTGGAAAGTAGACACCCCAAGCTATTTGCTGAGAGGGATGTTGAGTCCATGGAATATTTAATATTTTGCCACAAGTTTCGGGAAAATTTAAATTCTTTTTTTTTTTACACAATGTTGTCACTAAATGATATATTGTTCAAACATGGCATGAGTATATGTGGAATTACACCCCAAAATACATTCTGTTGCTTCACAAGTACAAGGATACCACACGTGTGAGACTTTTTGGCAGTCTGACCACGTACAGGACCCCGAAAACCAATCACTGCCTTCAGGATTTCTACCTATCACAGTTCAGGAGGCCATGAAATGCCAAGATAGCACAACCCCCCCAATGACCCCATTTTGAAAAATAGACAACCCAAGCTATTTGCTGAGGGGCATGTTGAATATTTTGCAGATCTCGATTTTTGTCACAAAGTTTTGAAAATTGAAAAAAGAAAAAAAAAATTCCCTTTTCATCTTCATTTTCAAAAACAAATGAGAGCTGCAAAATACTCACCGTGCCTCTTAGCAAATACCTCCGTAATTGTGATAAGTAGTGATTAGTAAAATCACCATTTTATGCCCTTAGAAAGCCTGAAGGGAGTGATTGGTTTTCAGGCTCCTGTATGTGGCTAGGCTCCCAAAGAGTCTGACACATGTGGTATCCCCATACTTAGGAGAAGCAGCAGCAGAATGTATTTTGGGGTGTAATTTCATATATACCCAAGGCATATGTGAGCAATATATCATTTAGTAATAACTTTATGTAAAACAAAACAAAAATAAAAAAATTTCCAGAAACTTGTGGCAAAATATAAATATTCCATGGACTCAACATGCCTATCAGCAAATAGCTTGAGGTGTCTAATTTCCAAAAAGGGGTCATTTGGGGGGTTTTGAACTGTCCTGGCATTTTATGCACAACATTAGAAGCTTATGCCACACATTATACCACTGGAAGACAAAGCCCTTTCTGACACTTTTGTTTTTTTTGCTAGAAAATTACTTTGAACCCTCAAACATTATATATTTTTTTTAAAGCAAAGGCCCTACAAATTAAAATGGTGGGTGTCGCAATTTTTTTTCACAAAGTATTTGCGCAGCAATTTTTCAAATGTTATTTTTTTTTTATAAAATACACATTTTGAATTTTAATGCACTAAAACACACTATATTTCCCCAATGTTTGGTTAATTATAAAAGATGACACAACATGCTTTAAAATTACATACACTGCCTTAACCCTTGGGCATGGAGTTCATCAGAGCTTCGCAGTCCTCTTCTTTAGCAAGGCAGTGGAGGTATGTTTGTGGTTGTTATCATGTTGGAATACTGCCCTGCGGCCCCGTCTCTGAAGGGAGGGGATCATGCTCAGATTTAGTATGCCACAGTACATGTTGGCATTCGTGGTTCCCTCAATGACCTGTAGTTCCCCAGTGCCAGCAGCACTCATGGAGCCCCAGACCATGACACTCCCACCACCATACTTGACTGTAGGCAAGACCCACTTGTCTTTGTACTCCTCACCTGGTTGCAGCCACACATGCTTGACACCATCTGAACAACATAAGTTTATCTTGGTCTCATCAGACCACAAGACATTGTTCCAGTAATCCATGTCCTTAGTCTGCTTGACTTCGCAAAGTGTTTGCAGGCCTTCTTGTGCATCATCTTTAGAATAGGCTTCCTTCTGGGACGATAGCCATGCAGACCAATTTGATGCAGAGTGCAGCGTTTGGTCTGTGCACTGACAGCCTGACCCCCCCACCCCTTCAACCTCTGCAGCAATGCTGGCAGGACTCATGCGTCTATTTCCCAAAGACAACCTCTGGATATGACGCTGAGCACATGCACTCAACTTCTTTGGTTGACCATGGGGAGGCCTGTTATGAGTGGAACCTGTTCTGTTAAACTGCTGTATGGTCTTGGCCACTGTGCTGCAGCTCAGTATCAGGGTCTTGGCAATCTTCTTATAGCCTAGGCCATCTTTCTGTAGACCAACAATTATTTTTTACAGATCCTCAGAGAGTTCTTTGCCATGAGGTGCCATGTTGAACTTCCAGTGACCAGTATAAGAGGGTGAGAGCGATAACACCAAATTTAACACACCTGCTCCCTATTCACACCTGAGACCTTGTAACACTAACAAGTCACATGACACCGGAGAGGGAAAATGGCTAATTGGGGCCAATTTGGATATTTTCACTTATGGGTGTGCTCACTTTTGTTGCCAGTGGTTTAGACAATAATGGTTGAGTGTTGAGTTATTTTGAAGGGACAGCAAATTGACACTGTTATACATGCTGTACACTCACGACTTTAGTTGTTACATGAAAAGATATAATAAAATATTTGCAAAAATGTGAACTCACATGTGTGATACTGTATTTATATATATATATATATATATATATATATATATATATATATATATATATATATATATATATATATATATATATCATTTTTAATGCATAAACATAACAACACAATGATTTATATTGCAGTTTTAAGAAGGAGTAAGCAAGCTGAGTATCATCTTTTTTTTAATACCATGCTGACACAGGCTTCCAAAAATATGGAATTGTTTAAAATCTTGATTTCATTTCAGCAGCGTAGTCATCTACTTGCACTTGCAATGACAGGAGTTGTAGAGATAATGTATGTTCTTACTTCCCGTCAAGAATGTCATTTGCTCCAGGAACCTGTGCCAACTCAGTGGTAGTAATAGCATAATTGCAAATTTTCCAGACATTATAAAAAATTACTTTAAAGGGTTCTTGGCCAAAGTAACAGATTTTTCTTTAATCTGACAATGAATATTACAGGTGATAAAAAGTGGTTGTTGTTGAGATAATATATCTAATATACAATTATATATGTATTTTAAAATGTACGTGATATGCATATTGCCAAAAATACAGATAACAGTGACAATAAAGGGCTGTAAATTCTGAATTGTAGCTATTATGAAAAAAAAAGTGTTTATATATAAAATGGGAAGATAAGAAAGAGCACCTATATAAACACATACCGTATATACTCGAGTATAGGCCGACCCGAGTATAAGCCGAGGCCCCCAATTTACCCCCAAAAAACTGGGAAACCTATTGACTCGTGTATAAGCCGAGGGTGAGATATGCCTGTCCATCCCTGTGTGTGTGTCCATCCATCCATCCATCCCTGTGTGTGTGTGTATCCATCCATCCCTGTGTGTGTGTCCATCCATCCATCCATTCCTGTGTGTGTGTGTGTCCATCCATCCATCCATCCCTGTGTGTGTGTGTGTCCATCCATCCATCCATCCATCCCTGTGTGTGTGTCCATCCATCCATCCGTGTGTGTGTGTGTGTGTGTGTGTGTGTGTGTGTGTGTGGCCTTGTGTGTCCAGCCTACCTGTGTCCCGAGCCTCCGTCCGGTCCCGTCCCGTCCCGAGCCGAGCCTCCGTCCGGTCCCGTCCCGTCCCGAGCCTCCGTCCGGTCCCGTCCCGTCCCGAGACTCCGTCCGGTCCCGTCCCGTCCCGAGCCGAGCCTCCGTCCGGTCCCGTCCCAGGATCACCGCTCTTCGTCGGCGCCCATTCCCCTGTTCAAATTCCGCGCCTCCCTGTCTGTGATAGGCGGAACACAATTTCCCAGCAGTCTGTGTTCCGCCTATCACGGACATCCTTTCATCCTCGTCCGTAGTACGAGGATGAGACGATGTCCGTGATAGGCGGAACACAGGCTGCTGGGAAATTCAGTGTTCCGCCTATCACAGGCGAAGGCGGAGCCGGAGGCGCGGCTTTTGAATTATAGAATGGCCGCTGTCTGTCTGCTCGACACGCTGATCGAGCAGGCAGACAGCGATGACTCGAGTATAAGCCGAGGGGGGCACTTTCAGCCTCAAAAAAGAGGCTGAAAATCTCGGCTTATACTCGAGTATATACGGTAGATACACTCAATGCAAGTTCAGTAAAAAGAACTTGTGTAGGCAAGGTTATTCCTGTTAGATTCTTGTCCTGAGCAAGTGTGGCAAAGTAATCAATATCTTTCAAGTCTGTAGAAAAAGCCATAAAGACATGCAATGAGAAGGTTTACATACATAATATAACATGTTTGACAGCAAGTCTTGAGGAAACATATAAAGGGTACCAGCTATGGGAATTTAGAAGTGGTCTTCCAAAGTCAACGCAGGTAAAATGGTGTCTAACCAATAAAACTATGTTACCTGGTTAATAGCTGGCTGTGGTTGCTGTTTAGGTTCAGACAAGTTAAGCAAAATAAAATTGATTGGACGTGAGATGTAACAGATACATAAATTGTATCTCTGAAAATGTACCCCAGGTAAGCAGAATATATATTTCCACAGATCTTTACACCAGAGCAAAACAAGGGATGAATAAAGAATAAAGGGATTTGGTTAAAAAAATGGGATAGTCTGTCGAAATGAGGAATTTGTGAGCTATCAGTATGATTAATATTGTATAAACAAAAACAACATCTATTCCTGCCTGTAGTTTGCATGTTCTCCCTGTGCCTGCATGGGTTTCATCCGGGTACTCCAGTTTTCTCCCACACTCCAATGACATTGGAGGTTTAATGTTGATAAATGTAAAGGTATACACTTGGGAGCTAAGAATATGCATGCATCATACATACTAGGGGGAGTACAACTGGGGGAATCAATGGTGGAGAAGTATTTGGGGGTTTTGGTAGATCATAAGCTCAATAATAGCATGTAATGCCAAGCTGTGATTTCCAAAGTGAGCAAAGTCCTTTCTTGTATTAAGAAAGGTATGGACTCCAGAGAGAGAGATATAATTTTGCCCCTGTTCAAATCAGTTTTGGGCACCAGTTCTCAAAAAGGATATCAGGGAACTGGAGAAAGCGCAGAGAAGGGCAACCAAACTGATAAGAGGCATGGAGGAGCTCCCC
Source organism: Lithobates pipiens (assembly GCF_037356315.1). Classification (NCBI taxonomy): domain Eukaryota; kingdom Metazoa; phylum Chordata; class Amphibia; order Anura; family Ranidae; genus Lithobates; species Lithobates pipiens. The sequence goes on along the minus strand of NW_027507758.1, from coordinate 100,498,974 downwards.
GGAGGAAATATTAGAGGAACTGAATCTATTCCCTCTTGAGAAGAGGAGATTAAGGGGGGATATCATCAACATGTACAATACATAAGTGGTCCATATAGTGAACTTGGTGTTGATTTATTCACTTTAGGGTCATCACAGAGGACAATGGGGGCACTCTTTATGTCTAGCGTAAAAAAGATTTCACCTCCAAATACCACCTCTATCGCACCACAGATCGTTCCCACAGCCTCTATGCGTTTCGCAGTACCCTCTACATCATCAGAAAGCTTCCTGATGACGCAGAGGGTACTGTGAAATGCGCAGAGGCTGTGGGAACGATCTGTGGTGTGATAGAGGTGTCGGGGACAGGTTGGCTTAGGAGCAGGAGAGGAAAACCACCTGTGGAACATCATTGGCTTGCCCGATTTGCACCGTCTACACATGGCTGGATAAGCTTAGTGTCGGCTAGATGGCACAAAATTATGTGAGTGCAATATGTTTTTTTTTATTTTTATATTAAAGTTTAAAACGTTTTTACACTATGTTTGTTCCATATACTTTTTTTATGAACATACATTAATCGAGGAATTTCTGACAGGAAAGTGAGTAAAGGAGTGGTTATCCATTGAATAAACCAAAGGCGTACTTTGACGTAAAGTCTGGTGAGTGGCCATTTCATAAGGTGGTGGTGGCACAAATGTTTTTTTCCGGTGGAAAATGCACATAAATATTGAAGGACTTTTGTTGTGATTTGATAGTATACTGCAACTCGAAGATAGGACTGCACCTATATGCATGCTAGTGGGGGCATCTGGCATACAACTAAGGACCATTGCAATTAAGGACTGTTGTGGCATAAGTTTTTTGTTTTGATTTCACACTTTTTATATATTTTTCTATATTATTTTGGTTTGGTGTTCTCTGGGGCATTTGGAGTTGTCTTCTGTCCATTGGGTCATATATATATATATATATATATATATATATATATATATATATATATATATATATATATATATATATATATATATATATACATTTATTTATTATTATTTTTTTTTTTTTTTTGATGCACTGGAATGATTTGTAATTGGTAAAATACTAGTTTAATAATTTTTTTGGAGATGTAATTGTATCACACGCACAGTAGGATATAGAAGTCATGTGTTGCACAAGAGCGGTAGGGGGCGCAATCCACAAACACAATTTACATATATTTCTCTCATCCGGGTGAGGGGGCACATTGGATTGCAACACGCCAATACACATTAATGGGTAGATATTTTTGAGCGCAGGTATCTAATTTTTCTATATATGTTTAAAGTGATTGTAAACCCTTACATATGCCCAGTGAAGTGACTAGCCTCAGGCGATACACAGAGATGAAACTAGTCATCCTACACAAGTTGTACCTGTCTATCTGCAGCCTCTTCTCTCTACAACCTCCAAAAACACTTTTTTTTAAACAGCATCTCTCAGTAGCGGAAAGCAAGGGGCAGGGATCTAACATCACACAGACTGCAAAGCTAGAGCACAGAGCTGATCAGAGAGAACTGAGGGATACACCCCCTCTAAAAGTTTCATAGAGAAAAACACAGAATGGGAACCCCGCTGACAGCTGATAGTTCATCTGTTGTCAGGGAAGCGGCAGCCGCCTACTCCTTAACAGCCATGTTGTTTACCGGGTGTTAAGGATGACAGCGGCCCGCCGGCATTAAATTAACACAAAGTATTACTACTAAAATACTGCATCACTTTATAAAATGGTGTTAAAATGTGAAATTTTAGTAGCTCTTTTTTAGTGAATTAAAAAATCTCTGTTGAAAAAACGCAATGCATGTTTTTGTGAAGAGAGGCCAACATTGTTACAAAATGGTATGTTAATATAGTGCCGTAGTAGCAAGTTAGACAATAAAGTTATTGCAGACAGTCTAATATGTAATATGTCTATAAAACTGAATTTGATTCAGAATCCTAGATATGTCACCATTTTTACATTAGAAACACATTTTGTATGGCAACACAGTTATCTGGGGGCAAAAAAATGGACATGTGCCTTTAAATAACACTGATCACTCTAGTATAGTGCAGTTCATTTGAGTATATTTTATAATGACTTTAGAATAGTCTTTTATGGATGCCAACAACACTAAGTCATAGGTCAAATGGGATGACTTAAAGTGATATAGTACAACATAAATTAAAATTTAAATCTCTGAACCAGCAATAAGTTTTTTTGTTATCACCGCTTGGTGAAAGCTGAAGACAAACCACAAACTGTAAGTAAGACAGAGTTGTGTTTTTTGGGGAAGCCACGGAACATTCTGTAATGTTGGGCTGGACCTATAAACCACAAAACATCATAAAACTGTAATTTTGTTGAGGAATGTTTGATGGATGATCGGTGGGACCCACATATTCCTAAGAAAAAGTCATCTGTTATTTAAAATGAGTTGAAGAAATCCAAAATATCCTTTTTATGGGGAAAAACATTTTGAACTCATTAATTCCCGAGGTTCATTTGTCTGCTGTGCTGAGCTAACTGTATACACATTTCAACCAATGATCTGTGGGTCCTTCCTCCGTGTGCCAACTACCCCCTGATTATGATGCAATTAAAACAAACCACAGAACAGTAAATAGGTATATTTTTTTTACAATAGCAAAACACATATGAGGAATAAATGAGAACATAGTATAGGCCATAGATCCATGTTCATTAATTATAATTTTTTTTTTTTATAAAGATGAATTTTGGGCAATGAAACATAAAAACATCTTAATATTAACCCTCTCTGTCCCAATGCAGTTACCATAGCTCTTCATTAATAATGTTTTTAAATATTCACAGTGTAAGCACTGTTTTTACTTGTATACTGATATTCTTATATCAATACAGCTTCCACGAGTCCCCTGCAGCAAGACATTATGGGACATTTATCAATACTGGAGCAGACAGAATCTGAAGCCACTGTGCATAGCATTAGCTTTTGTCTTCAAATAAGCTTTTCAAATGAAAAGCTAAAATTTGATTGGCTGCCATGTACAGCTGCTCCAGCTTTGATAAATTCCCCTTTATGTAGACAGGCCTTTGGGATTGGCAGGGACTGTGTTGCGGATGACTCTCTGGTCAAGAATAGGGGAAAGGTGTACACCCCCCCGTCATTACCCAGGTCATTGCTTCAGCACCGCAGACAAACTAGATGGGGCAGTTAAAGCAAAACCAAACCTGCAAAGTAAAAAAAAAATGTTATCAGATAGATATTTAATACAAAAACAGAAGGACCCATGGTGGTGGACTTTAAAGGCACGTACAACTGTAAGTTAAAGTAAGAACCGTTTTATTTATTTATTACATTGATATAAAACCATATAAAAATAATTTATATGTGCCACAACAAATTATAATTCTATAATTCAAAGTATAATTCTATTTTTAATTGAATATTGGCTATAAAAGTACCAACAGAGAAAATATTGCATTATTACTATTATTTTTTTAGTCCATCATGTTCCTGTTCTAATATCCTGTCATCTATATTCTTCACTAGAAATATACTTCATGCTCTGTCTCCACCCCGAAGAAGGAGATCATATTAGCTCCGAAACGCGTAGGGTGATTATTCTTGTAGCCAATTTTACCTTGTATAGGTGATTTGCTCCGTTGCATTGTATAATTTGTTGTGGAGCATATAAATTATTTTTATATAGTTTTATATCAATGTAATAAATAAATAAAACTGTTCTTACTTTAACTTACGGTTTCTACGTGCCTTTAAAGTCCACCACCAGGGGTCCTTCTGTTTTTTATAGTTTCTATATTGGATGCGGCACAACAACGTTACACAGCATTGCCATTCTATACCATATTGTTCAGATAGATATTTATGGTAGAAAAAACTCTGCATGTCTCCAATGCCATAAAATGTTTCCTCCTGCCTTCTAGTAGTGTTGTCCAATTTGTACACTGACAATTGCACATACGCAGTTCAATGTACAATCTCAGCATCTGCATTGGGATGAATGAACTTCCATGTGCATTAGTTATGTCAATATGAGAATGGCGGACAAGATGGGTGAACTATAGATACTGTTGCACGGGGAGGATTTGGATTTGGATGTGGGAATTTCAGAGACCTGGTTCAACAGCTGTCATGATTGGCTGGCAACCATTCAACCATTCAAGGGTACACCTTTTATGGCAAGGATAGAGAGGGTAAAAAGGGGGAGGGGTATGCCTATATATCAAGAATAATGTACAAGTGAATGTGAGAGATGACATCACTAAGTAAGCTAGGGAGGAGGTGGAATCCTTATGGGTAGAGCTCCAAAGGGATGAAGCTAAAGGGAAAAATAATACTGGGAGTATGCTATAGGCCCCCTAACCTGAGGGAGGAAGGGGAGAGAGATCTCCTATCACAATTTGGATTAGCAGCAAGGATGGGAAGTGTTATCATAATTGGGGAATTTAATTATTCAGCCATAGAATGGGCGCAGGGAACCACGCATTCATCTAAGGCTCGCCAGTTCCTAAATGTTTTGCAGTACAATTTTATGGGTCAGATGGTAGACACATCAACTATTATTATTATTATTATTATTCACAATTTATATAGTGCCAACAGTTTACGCAGCGCTTTACAATGTATAGGGGGACAACACAATTACAGTACAGTTCAATACAAAAGGTACAGGAGGGCCCCGCTCATAGAGCTTACTTTCTAAAGGGAGGGGGTGGCGGTACAAAAGGTAATAGCGGCAGAGAATGATTTGATGGGGGTGGCTAACCAACTAGAAATGAAGCGTTACTGGATCTACTGATTACCAACAATACAGACCTGATCACGGATGTGGAAATACGGGTCAATTTACGTAACAGCGATCACAGGTCAGTTGGCTTCAGTATACTGTAAATCACACAAATAGGAAACATAAGGGGACTACAAAGACACTGAATTTCAAAAGAGCCAACTTCCCTAAACTACAAACCTTGCTAGAAGGCATAAATTGGGATAAAATCTTAGGAACAAAAAACACGGAGGAGAGATAAGTTTGCTGTAAGAGTATATTAAAAAGGATCTTGAGCAAATCGTCAATTATGGTTTTGATTCCGGCATTGTTAATAAATAACAAAAATAATTTCTTGTACCGGTTTCCCATCATATATTACCTGCCCAAAATCCACAAGGATTCGGCCCACTCCCCCGGTCGACCTATTATCAGTGGGATAGATTACTTCACTTTACTGGCATGTAAATTTATCAATGGGTTCTTCCAACCATTAGTGAGATCATTACCAGCTTTTATCAAGGATAATAGACATACGATTAATCTGCTCAAAGATTGTGGGTACAGGGAGGGCATCTGGCTGGTTACAGCGGATGTGACCTCCCTGTACACTATAATCCCACACGATTGGGGGATATCTTCAGTGAAATACTTTTAAGATAAAGATATTACTTTGTCTGGGAGGCAAAAAAGGTTCATTATAGAACTTCTTGAGTATGCCACTATGCACATTTTTTTCTGCCATGGTAATAAATATTACCTACAGAGAAAGGGGGTGGCCATGGGGGCAAAGTTTGCCCCCAGTTTGACAAAACTTTTCATGGGGAAATGGAGGAGGACATCATCCATGGCGATGAATGACAGAGGCATAGAATTAAAATATGTACCTAGTCAATGCACAATTGACTTTTTAGACTTGAATATTTGAAGGGGGGAAGCCAAAAGAACATGTCAACAGGCGAAGAATAGACTGCCCTGAGAAGGGCGGTATTAATCATGGTTGCCCTCCAGGAATAAGGGAGATTGCCCATATGATGAGCCCAAGGTTCCCAAGTGGCTTCAAACTGGGTAGTGGTGTTTAAAAGAATACTGGTGAGTTTCTCTTGGGACATTATCCAAGAAATTTTACCTATCGCAGCCCTAAAGGAGACTCTGAGTTGTTTCCAGACTTTGGCTATTGTCAGCCTGGCTCCCAAGAAAATGAAGTGTATAAGTTTGCGGTTATGTTTCCAGGTCTTGGGTAGGTTAGCATTAAGTAGGGTGATGGCGGGGTTTCTCGTCAATTGGAGATTCGTAACTTTTTTATATTAGGGAGAATATTATGCTCCAAAATGCCCTTACCCTGGAACATTCCCACCATATGTGGGCCATGGAGCCTGTTAGTTGGCAGCCCCGGAAACACCGGGAGTCTGTTGAAGGGTACATTTTGGCCAATCTAGCAGGGGTCAGGTACCATCTGGTCAAGACCTTGAGGCTGGATTTGATTAAAGAATTATTTGTAATGCCCTTAAAAGCTCTGGAGAATGAAGCCCGCCATCTCTCTACCTACCAATTTATTGAGATTTCGTTCTCCCAGGGTTTTAGTCGACTGGTGGGCAAGCAACCGGTATATGATGGAGAATCCACCCCTCTGTTCCGTGGCCTGCCCACACCATATCTCATACAGTGTAAAACTGGGTGGAGTATATTTCTCTGTCTAGATTTTGTTTAGGAAGTGTCGAATCTGATGATATCTGAAACGTTCTGAGGTCGGCATCTCTAGTTTGTCCACACAAAAATCCAGGGAAATTGGACCATTGGTGATGAAGAAGTGTCCGATTCGATACAAACCCTTGTCCAGCCACCATTTAAAGGCCTTAATGTCTTGAACTGGGATGAAGTTTGGTTTGTTGAAAATGTGTGCTAGTGGCTTGTTACCTGAGGTCAGAGTAGGGTCTACTCTCAACTTGTCCCAGAGATGCAGTGATTGAGATAGGATTGGGGAGAGGATTAGAGGTCGGTCTCTAGGGGTGGTCCATAGTAAGAAGTCTAGTGTGAATTTGATGAAGGGTTCACTCCACTTAAATTCAAAGGCTCTCTGGCATGACACCATTGTTTCTGGCTTAAGTGAGATGTTGAGGGTGTAGGACTTAGAGTAGATCACCTCCAGCCTTGAGATTGCTGAGAACTCCTTCAGGAGTTTACATAGGTTCGGCAAGGAGGTGATCGGGGAGATGAGGAATAGGAGCTTATCGTCTGCCAACAAACCACATTTGTCAATATGAGTATTCCAGGCATCAGCATTTCAGGTATAAGGCTATGCCTCCTCCTAATAACAATTTACAATTTGTCAAGAAATGAAATCTGTAATCTAAATATACAGAATAGACTTAATCACCTTTAACCACTTCCCACTCAGTCAAATGTAAATTGACGTACAAGTGGGAGTACTGTTACTGTTGGGTGGACATCATATGACGTGCTTCAGGTATGTGCCTCATGGACACCCTAGGGGACCTGCAGAGGAGTGATATGTCACCCACTGTATCCACCAGACACAGCTGAAAACAGACCATTGTGCAGGGATGGCACTGGTACCATGTGATCGCTGTGACCAATCACAGTGATCATATGTCAATAGTACACAATGTCATTCCTTCATAGCCATTCATTGTGTACTACTGTGATCTCTTTGATTGGTCACAGTGATTACATTGTACGGACAAAGCCAATTACAGCATCCATGTACCATGTGATAGCTGTGGCCAATCATAGCTATCACCATTGTACACAATTTCACATGAATTGATGCCATTCATAAATTTTAAAAAGATGATTGCATTAAAATCCTGATCACCTCCCCAAAGAAGTACAGTGTCACTGTGGTAAGAAAAACAACTGCGCTATTACAAATAAAAAAACAAAACCAAGCTGCAGCTCAAGGTGTTATACGACACCGGACAGAAATATAAAAAATATGAAGCTGCGCTAAAAATTGACCTGTGAGACGCTCACCAATGGTATAAGGTTGATGTGCAAAAACTGGTGAAAACCAGTATAACGTTGTGCGAATCAATTGAAAAGAAAGGGAAGTGCCTAAGACACTAAAAAAGCTGTTTGCAGAGAATTGAAATCACAAAGAACACAGAGCATCTGAAAAAAAATGTAATGATAAAACCCAATCGCGTGATAATATGAGTGATAACTGATGATGATAAACGTATATAACAATAACAAAAAGTAGTTAAACAGGTGAGTGATAATTATAAAAATATATAACAAACGATAAGTCCATATAACATGTGGTAACTGGTGAATAACAGATAAAAAAAAAAGTCCATGCACGATGTATAAGTGATTTGTTCACGGTGACATGAATCCAAGCATCCCAGAAATTGTGAAGAAATAGGAAAGTGCCTCCACCTAAGCACACATGGCCGCTTCTAAGAACAATAAGGTCCCTGATTACAAGGGACCCAGGAGCGCAATTGGCCTATAACCCAGCCTGGGATACTCAATGGCGTGCACCAAACTCCATATGGCCATGTGTCATTACAGCGGCTCTCAGGTCCTCTCGCAGTCCCGAGTGGAGCGGAAAGTAGCTGAGTGTACTCGGTTCGGCTCACAGTCATGCCCAGTCCCTGTGTTATGTCCATCATAGGGGGGGACAGGGCATGACTGTGAGCCAAGCCGAGTACACTCGGCTATGTATCTTGGCGGGGCCCTATTGAGTGGGGCTCATGGGCTTGAGCCCAGTCAAGCCCAATGGTAAGTCCTGAGTGAGTGCATTGGTGTATCCCCCATGGTTTGCGTCTCACAGGTCACTTTTTAGTGCAGTGTCACTACGGTGACACTGTACTGTTCTGGTCACAGTATATAAAAAAAAAAATCATAAAAAAATTTAATAAAGGAAAAAAGTTAAAACATAAAAAAAAAAGATATTTCATACTGTAACCAGTCAGTTTCCCTGATCACTACCACACCAATCATATGGTGAAGCTGTGCTTCTGTACTGCTCTGCTAATAGTATGTAAAAAAAATTTGGAAAAAAAAACATTTTATTTGTTTTCTAATTTTCCCAAAAATTTGAAAAAAAAATACAATTTCTAAAATCTCACCATGCCTCTTACTTAATACCTTGGACTTTATACTTTCCAAAAAGGGGTTATTTGAGAGTATTTGAGTTGAAATGAGATGAGGCAGTCAGTACATCAGGACTGACCAATTTTCAAATATACTGTATGCAGTATACCATAGTTTGTAGACTCTGTAACTTTCATAGAGACATAATATACAATGATTTGGTTTATTTTTACCAAAGAAATGTAGCAGATTAAATTTTGTCCTTCATTTATGAAGAAATATTATTTATATATTTGCAAAGTTGTTTTTTTCCAATTTTTTTCACATTTTTCTGTATTTTTTTTATTTATATAGGAAAAAAAAAAAAAAGACCCAGTGGTGATTAAATACCTCCAAAAAGAAAGCTCTATATGTCTAAAAAAAATTATCTAAATTTCATTTTGGTACAATGTTGCATGAGTAATTGTCATTTAAAGTGTGACGGCGTTGAAAGCTGAAAAGTGGCCTAAGCAGGAAGGGGATCAACGTGTCCTGTATTGAAGTGTTTCTACATCAACTTGCGGTCAGGTTTTTTGGTTACAAACTGATTCATTTACAAATGATTTAAAATATGTTCTCATTTACAAACTTTTAATTTTATATTAGACACAGCAGGTTAGGATTAGAGACTCAATCAGGTTTATATTACTATCTGTGTCTCTTTTGGGAAGAAAATTTATCCAACTAGGACTCAGACAAAGACACATTTTTGGGAAGAGTAATTTCTTTTATAGGCATCACAGCGTGAGGAAGTAAGGAAAATGTATAGACATACCAAAAACATGACAGAAATTTTAATTCTTCCCCATTTGATTTAAAACAAACAAAAAATATGGCTAATGTTAAGCTTTAACAAAATAAGCCTACATAACTCTTTTGTTTGCATATTGCCAACAATTATGTGGGAGAAAATATGGGACCCCTTGCTGCCTGAGCCAATGAGGAAGGAGAGTCCCCAAAGAGCCAAGGCTCTCTTGCACATCGCTGGAGGAAGATCTGGCTCAGGTAAGTATTAGGGGGGCTGGGGGAACTGTTACATACAGAAGGTTTTTTACCTTCATGCTTCATCGGCGGTAAAGCACCGCTATTTTTAGCAGTGCTTTAACGTCGTTTTAGCAGTGGTATGCGCCCGCTAGTGGGGCGGTTTTACCCCCCGCTAGTGGCCGAAAAAAGGGTTAAAAATGCCCGCAAAGCGCCGCTGCAGAGGCGTTTTGTCGGCGGTATAGCCGCGCTGCCCCATTGATTTCAATGAGTAGGAGCGGTGAATACACCGCTCCTTCACCGCTCCAAAGATGCGGCTAGCAGGACTGTTTTCACCGTCCTGCTAGCGCACCGCTCCAGTGTGAAAGCCCTGCGGCATTCACACTGGAGTGAAAGGGGCCGGTTTTTTCAGGCGCTGTTTTTAGCGCTGTAGCGCCTGAAAACCGCCTCTGTGTGAAAGGGGCCTTAGACAGCCAGGCAAATAGCATTTTCAGAAGAAGGCTGGCACTGGCATTCTTTATATAACTCTCAGCACAGGCTTCCTTTACATTTCTCTTGTTTTCTCCTTTTTTAATGACTACAGTGTGTGTTTCTCCAAAAAACATTGTTTTACAACATATGCATGTCTATAAACTAGCTTTTCAAGGAGGATTTATTTACAGCAAGATGAATGCATGTTTTTTCCTGATTAGTTAGAACACACGGAGACATGATAGACTGCTTATAATAACTGGTTCGAAAATTTACTTACATGTAATGATACAGTCTCAGCTTTCATCTGATTGCCTTAGAAATGACAGATGAAATATGAAGTAATTACAGATAAGGAGAGGATGCTTGAGGTGGAAAGGCTGAGCTTGCAGAGAGATAAAAGGAAGGAGGATAAAAAAAAAGAGAAAATTCAGGATTGATTTAAAAGTTCCGGGACTAACGAGAAATATAAAATGTAGGGGCTTCAACTTCACATTTTATTTCAGTAAATAATGAAATGAAGGATGTGTGATATACCCAAGTTAATATTACACTAGAGCTTTTAAAATACAGAATCGTAGTAATTAGGGTGATTGTAAACCTCAAATTGTTTTTTTTTTTGTTTTTTTTATAACAAACATGTTATACTTACCTGCTCTGTGTAGCTGTTTTGCACAGAGCAGCCTCAACCCTCCTCTTATTGGGTCCCCACTACCGCTTCTGGCTCTTCCTCCCCTCCGTGTGCCCAGTGCCCACCATAGCAAGCCGCTTGCTATGGTGGCACATGTGCAGGCATGCTCTTTTCCTGCATGGGATGCATTGGTGTTCCATGTATCCCCATGCAGGTAGTCCTATTCATGTCGATTGGGATGCAGTGACTGCACCGACACAGCCACTAGTCCCAATTTGACAGCTGTGCACACTTAGCAGGCTGCCTGGACACCCACTCCTCCATATTGACGTACTGCCATTAAGACATTTTTTTTCATGTATGATTCCACTTTGAGAGGACAGGGCGCTGTGATCTTTGTGGGAAGTTATGTACAGCACCCTTCCAATCCCTTCCACCAGCTATAATTCTACCTGCATTCAATAGAGAAGTACAGAGACAAAGTAACGACATCACTGGACCTAAAATATAGCAATTATTCAAAACAGGTCTGTTTTATTTAAACATGGTATTGGCATGTTCCCTGAACTTCTGGTATTAAGAGGAAAGAGTTAACAGTGTACCCCGCAGTCTCCAGTCAGTCTGTTGGCTTGGAGAAGGGAGGGGGAGGAATCAGGGAGTGCTTTGTCACTGTAGGCTATGGGGCTGCATGTTTCTATTGATGCACACAGTGTAGGGAGACACAACTCTGGTCCCTGCAAGCAAGGTTAACTCCAAAGGACACTGCAAGAGAAAGGGATCCCCTTAAACAGGAAACCTAGGGCAGCAGTCCTAGCCAGGGCCACTCACATGGGCCTTTAGGGTCAACAGAGGGGCCCAGGAGATGAGTGCTGTGGATGGACTACTTTTCATTTACAGGGGGCACATACATTACGCCACCCCGCATATTGCCCTGTCGCTTAGTTAGTCCCAGCTGCCGCTGCCCACTGCCTTCCCTGGTAAAGTAATACCACAATGCTTTGCTCAGCTCCCACATCCCATCCTCAGGTGCCGACTGCCGAGACTCACGCTTGCTCCCTGGACCCTCAGCGGCTGACAGAGAGCAAGCATGGCTGCACTGCACACAGTGAGTGGAGAACAGAGGATAGAATGTTCACTGATTCTCACTTATGCTTACAGCATAGCAGGTTATGATTATCAGTAGTATGATAACCACACATGCAGCACAGCCAGCATGTGCCCTGCCATGGATCTGTCAAAGTATGTCACATGACTATTGGGTGCTTACTTTGTTTTGTTACCCCAACCACTCCCTTTTAACCAATTCCTGTCTGTTGCTGGATTGGAAGAGTGATAGCTCGGTAATTGCTGCAGGAATGATCGTGATATTGTTTTTTAGCCCCAGCAAATATGCACAAAGTAAAAGTAATCCTAGTGGCTAAGAAGCCCCTGGATTACTTTTACAGGCAGTAGAAAGGGGTCCCACCCTTGTCCCACCGCCACCTTTACTAGGCTCTCCCATGCAATCAGGAGTCCGGTAAGGATGTGAGCAGCAGCATCCAGTTCCTAGGATACAGTAAAAGGAAATTAAATGAATGAAAATGATTTCATCACTTCCGTTTTCGGTCTCATGTAAACAAGCCATTTCTGGCTTTAACAAGCATCTGATCAAAACGATCATGGTTTCATCAGATGCTTTGGAGGCCAGTGGATAGCGGGTCTAATACACCTCAGATCTCTCTATAAAGGGGACTTCGCACAGACCATGCTATCACAAGGGATGTTGTTCTTCCCTTGCGATAGCAATAAAAGAGATATAAAAAAAAAAATAATTAAGATACAGTGTAAAATTTTTCTTTACATAAATTAAAATTGAAAAAATGTTTAACCACCTCAATACAGTGCACTTACACCCCCTTCCTGACCAGGCCAATTTTCAGCTTTCAGCGCTCTCACAGTTTGAATGACAATTACTCTGTCATGGAACACTGTACCCATATGAAACTTGTGTCCTTTTTCCATACAAATAGAGCTTTCTTTTAATGGTATTTATTCACTAGTGGGTTGTTGTTTTTTTTGTGCTACAAATTAAAAAAAAAAAGTACATTTTGTGAAAATGCCTTATCTCTTTGTTTCTGTCATAAAATTTTGCTAATTAGCAATTTTTCTTCATAAATTTTGGCCAAAATTTATACTGCTACATATCTTTGGTAAAAATAACCCACATTAGTGTATATTATTTGGTCTTTGTGAAAGTTATAGAGTCTACAAACTATGGTGCCAATCACTGAAAATTTAACACATCTGATCCGGCCTTCAGTACATCAGGTTTATCTCATTTCTTGATACACTAACAAGTCAGGAAAGTACAAATACCCCCCAAATGACCCATTTTTAGAAAGTAGACATTTCAAGGTATTAAGTAAGTAGCATGGTGAGTTTTTTTAAGTTGTGATTTTTTCCCACAATTCTTTGCAAAATTAATTTTTGTTTTTTTTACAAAATTGTCATATTATCAGGTTATTTCTCACACACAGCTTATGCATACAACAAATTACACCCCAAAATACATTCTGCTACGCTTTCCGAGTATGGCGATACCACATGTGTGAGACTTTTACACAGCCTGGCCACATACAGAGGACCAAAATTGAAGTAGCATTTCAGACGTTCTAAGAGCAAAAATGACACATCTCATTTCTCAACCACCTATTACACTTTTGAAGGCCCTGGAGCACCAGGACAATGGAATTATCCACAAAATTACCCCATTTTGGAAAGCAAACACCCCAACATATAATCTGTGAGGCAGAATGAGTCTTTTGAATGGTTCATTTTTTTCCAGAAGTAAAACATTTTTTCCAGGGAAAATGTGGAAAAAATGAAAACGCATTTTTTTTTTACACAAAGTTGTCCATTTATAAGATATTTCTAACACATAGCATGTATATAGCAAAAATTGCACCCCAAAATACATTCTGCTACTCTTCCCGAGTATGGCGATACCACATGTGTAAAAATAAAGTGGGGGTGTGTGCGCTTAACTTATAAAACCAAAAATATTAAAGAAGAAAAGAACACTCTAAATATCAACCAGGTGTAAATATACACAAAATTTGTGAACCAACACAAATAATTAAATGTAAATATAAAGTGACTTAGTGCATAATTAAGATGGAATTTTGCTGCATGCAAAAAAACGCATAAATCTGTGTAAATATGGCATAAATCATTCAAATAAAAATCAAATAGCAGCAAATGAGTGAATTATATAAAAAAATAGCAGCAAATGGTGAAATACAATGTGGTATAAACCATATAGGTGGATCACAGTGACATCAGTGCATCAAACTAAAGTGTCCCATATAGGATGCAAACATGCAACTCAAATAATCAAAAAAAGTTTTTAAAGTGCAAATGTGCAAAGAGAGACGATCCTCTGGTGATAAACCGTGCCAGTGGTGTTAGCACTAGGTAATTACCTCCCCGCTGCAAGATTAGCAGCGAAAAAATCACACAGGGCAACCAGGTAGCAGAGGATGATCCAGAGGATGGCTGTACTGCAGATTCTTAGAAATAACACAAATGCCTCCAATTTATCCGTTAGTGGTAGATGATCAGCAGGCTCAAAAGGATAAATCAGAAAAAACCCGCCATGGTGTAGTAATTTCAACACAAAATTTTATTAAATAAAATATCTACTCACAAGGAAAGATGTAAACAATACACAGCAGACCGCCGAGCGTCTTGCCCGGATGTAAACGTCACTTCCGGTTCCTACGCGTTACGTAATCAATAAGACTTCAACTGGGATAATTCAGTGTTGACAGGAAGTGGCTTTTAAGAGTACTGGGCGGATCCGTCCCACCCTCTGTTTGCATATGTGTGATACGTTTACACAGCCTGGCCATATAGAGAGGCCGAATATTGAAGTAGTACCTTCAGGCAAGCTAGGAGCATAAATTACACATCTCATTTCATTCCTACCCATCACACTTTTGAAGGTCCAGGAGCACCAGGACAATGGAATTACCCACAAAATGACCCAATTTTGGAAAGCAAACAACCCAACTTATATTCTATGAGGCATGGGCTGCAAATAGGTACTCGGGTACTCTGATGGGCTGGTGACAGGTGCTCGGGTACTCTGATGGGCTGGTGACAGGTACTCGGGTACTCTGATGGACTGTGACAGGTACTCGGGTACTCTGATGGGCTGGTGACAGGTACTCGGGTACTCTGATGGACTGTGACAGGTACTCGGGTACTCTGATAGACTGTGACAGGTACTCGGGTACTCTGATGGACTGTGATAGGTACTCGGGTACTCTTATGGACTGGTGACAGGTACTCAGGTACTCTGATGGCCTGGTGACAGGTACTCTGATGGCCTGGTGACAGGTACTCGGGTACTCTGATGGGCTGGTGACAGGTACTCGGGTACTCTGATGGGCTGGTGACAGGTACTCGGGTACTCTGATGGCCTGGTGACGGGTACTCGGGTACTCTGAAGGGCAGTGATAGGTACACAGGTACTCATATGGACTGTGACAGGTACTCAGATGAACTGTGACAGGTAAGCAGGTACTCATATGGATTGTGACAGGTACTCAGATGGACTGGGACAGGTACTTGGGTACTCTGATGGACTGTGACAGGTACTCGGGTACTCATAAAGAGTGTGACAGGTACTCTGATGGACTGTGACAGGTACTCAGATGGACTGGGACAGGTACTCGGGTACTCTGATGGACTGTGACAGGTACTCTGATGGAATGTGACAGGTACACAGGTACTCTGATGGACTGTGACGGGTATTCGGGTACTCAGATGGACTGTGACGGGTACTCTGATGGACTGTGACGGGTACTCAGGTACTCTGATGGACTGTGACGGGTACTCAGATGGACTGTGACGGGTACTAGGGTACTCTGATGGACTGTGACAGGTACTCGGGCACTCATATGGAGTATGACATGTACTCTGATGGACTGTGACAGGTACTCGGGTACTCTGATGGACTGTGACGGGTACTCGGGTACTCAGATGGACTGTGACGGGTACTCTGATGGACTGCGACTGGTACTCGGATACTCTGATGGACTGTGACAGGTACTCAGATGGACTGTGACGGGTATTCAGGTACTCTGATGAACTGTGACAGGTACTCGGGTACTCTGATGGACTGTGACGGGTACTCAGGTACTCCGACGGACTGTGACGGGTACTCAGATGGACTGTGACAGGTACTCTGGTACTCTGATGGACTGTGACAGGTACTCAGGTACTCTGAAGGACTGTGAGTGACAGGTCCTCTTTATTGGGGGGGTAATCAGTGTGTGTTGGTGTACACTGTAGGAGGTAACCAGATGTTACTGCAATCTCCTTCTCACACACGATTGGTGTGTGAGGAGGAGAACCTGGTAACATCTCGTTACCGTGGTTTGTTTACATTTTGTGATCGGCTGTGAAAGGATCATATGACACCCTCCCGCCACAAGAGCTGCGCTGCCTGGCCGTCATTTGATGGCTGGAGGTCGGCAACTAGTTAAACTGCCTATGTCCCCTTGTACTCATGAGAAACCATGAACGCACACGTCGGTCCCACGCGCATATGTAAACAGTGACAAATCTGTATTTTGTTTGTGGGGTCAGGGAAGGGGCCAGTGGTGGGGTCAAGGACAGGAATAAAGGGGGCCACGTCAGGTAGGCTGTACGGGGCACCATGATTTCTAACAGCGGCCCTGGTCATTGCACCAGCTTAAACTTGAACATGGGCAAGGGTTAAATGGTTAATAAGGCCGTTGAAAGTGCGTAAAAAACAAAGATTGTTTAATACCACTTTAACCATCAGTTTGAACCCTTTCACAGCTAATGAAATAAGGCTTACTTAGTAAGCCTTGCATACTCTGCATTCCCTTCTGCTATAAGCACATGATAACTGGTGACATTGAACTTATAATAGAGGGGTCCCCTAGACCTTTCTAACTAATGAATAGAGGTGATCAGTGAATGACAATCTGCTGATAGCAGCCATTCATTAAAATTCATCCCTGCTACAACATGCCAGAGGGAGGGTCCCTGCATGGTCCTCAAAACGTTGCTTTTCTATGTGATCATACAAGAATAAAGAGCTTTTGTCAGAGAACAATCCGCAGAAGAACTGGCATATCTATCAATGGGCAGCAAAATTGCCAATTGGCATGCACACATGTACAAGAATGATCAAGAAGATATATTCGCCAGCACGCATACGCCAAAGTGCACACAATGCGAGACAGACCCCCCAGTGGCCTATTTAAAGCCTCCTGCAGCAACCACTGATTGCTGGATGATCTTCAGCTCCCCTGTGTGTTCCAAAGTTGTTGTTCCTGCTATTATTGGATTTCCTGTTACTGACCTGGCTTGGTTTTGACCTGTCTTAACTCCATTGGTGGCTTTGACCCTTGGCTTATTCCAGTGACGCCACTTCTGACTGCTGATTCGTGTATGACCCTGGCTTACTCCAGACTCTGCTTGCTGCCTTACTATCAGCTGATCCTCTCTGTATGACTTCTGGCCTGGCTCCTGACTCTGCTCCTGGCTCTCCCTTCTGCCAAGTCTCACCTGGTACTCCTGAGGGACTCCTGCCCAGCAGTGCACCCTGCTCATCAGCCGCCATCCAGCGGACATCTCTTCAACATCTCAGCCCCGCAACTGGCAACCCCTGCTTCTCTGAGCATAGCACTCCCTGTTACCACCTTCAGGGGCGCTCTGCACTTAGCAGCAAGGGAAGCCCTCTCAGCACTTCAAGGGAAGCCCTCTCAGCACTTCAGCCTCTGACTAGGTACGTGACAGCTTTGCATTGGAAACATATGCTGTCCATACTGTACACCGTGACCAGTTGGGAGTTGTTGCAGCACCCTTTTAACCACATAGTCCACTCCTGCATGCTATGAAAAAGGAATATACTCCATCACTCCCACACTGAGGGACCAACAGCAATAAAAAAGTTCTAACCCTTCTATGCTCCAAATTGAAAAAAAAATGTTTTGGCTGGATTTCAAAACCGGATCTGTACAACTCCCTTTGCAATATCTAACACATTTGGTTCTTAAGGCTTTGGTCTAACTTTTCTCTAAATCATTGGTCTCCAAAGTGCAACCCAGGGGCCAAATGTGGCCCTTTCCAACCCTTGAGCCATTATTCTCTGCCACTGTCAGCAACAGAGGGGCATAGTTCCTGTCAGTGACACCGACAAGGGGGCACTATTCTTCCCACTGATACCAATGATGGGGCACTATTCCTCTCACTGACACCAACAATGGGACACTATATCTCTCACTGATACCAAAGGAGCATTATTACTCCATCTAATGCCAATGATAAGGGGACTGTTTACTCCCCTTGATGCCAGGACATTATCTTCCCCCCACGGGCAACAGTCCGGCCCCCCCTAACGTTTGAAGGACAGTAAACTGGCCCCTTGTCTATGGATGCACACAGCCTACCTCAGGAGTGCACATTCATGAGTGCCCCCTCAGAACATACCTTGCTGAGAAAAGGAGGTAAATGGCCGCTCTGTGCAATACTTTTGCACAGAGCAGGTAAGTAAAAAATTATGTTAAGAAAAAAAAAGAGGCTTTCGAGCCACTTTAGGGATACAGATATATTTCTATTAATTCTAACTCAAGGATGCAGATATCTTTCTACTATTGCTAAAATACATTTCTGCATCTAGTATTTGATTTATTACCAAATCTGGAAATTATCCTTCAACACATATTCACATTATCTAGGCAAAAACTTATAAAATCATCCTCTTTCTTGTAGTATATTTTATTGCATATTTCATTACTAAAACAATTCATTACAGGATACATAACAGAGCTGCAAAAAATGCTAAGTCTGTGCAGTTTTTCAAGACTGCATTAAATGTTCCATATACATTTTATAAATAAATAACATGCATCTAAAATTTGAAGCATTTATTACCTTTGAGAGAACAGTTTGAGTTCACTGAAAGGTTTCTTCTTCAAAGGTCAAAAGTAGCATTTCCTTTCTGGTTTCATGTCACCACCTAATGAAATTAACCATAAGGAACTCTATTAAAATGCTACGTGATAATGCAATGCATGCTAAAAAGTGTCAATATATTTTAATGGTACACTCCATTTAAAATTGAAAATTATAGTTTACCTGTGGGCATGAACAACATTTTAAACTAACACCAACTCGGAATGGTAGGCACCTCCAAATGCCTGCATGCCTCTTCTGAAAATCCTACAGCATGCTAGGAGACCAAAGCTCATTTGCTCTAGCATGCAAACTCCCACCTCATGTGGCTCCTAGCTCATGGGCTCTTCGGGCTCATTCAGCCCTAGTTACATGACCATGCTACACGGGCCAACTCCTGGGCTTTAGTTTCTTCCAACACCCAAACTCTCTCACTCTTCTGAGACTTACAGACTCCATCCAGTCCTCTGGACTTGCTAGTTGTTTCAGCTGTCTCAATACTACCAACTCATTCAGCTTTCCCAACTCTCCCACTCCTGTGGGTAGGTAGTCTCTCCCACATTGAGTATTGTCTCCTGAACGGTTCACCTCCCCTGGTTGGAGCACACACCTACACTATATTACCAAAAGTATTGGGCTGCTTGCCTTTACACGCATATGAACTTTAATGGCATCCCAGTCTTCGTCTGTATAGTTCAATATTGAGTTGGCCCACCCTTTGCAGCTATAACAGCTTCAACTCTTCTGGGAAGGCTGTCCACAAGATTTAGGACTGTGTCTGTGTGAATGTTTGACCATTCTTCCAAAAGTGCATTTGTGAGGTCAGGCACTGATATGGAAAAGAAGGTCTGGCTCGCAGTCTCTGCTCTAATTCATCCCAAAGGTGTTCTATTGGGTTGAGGTGCAGGCCAGAGAAGTCCTCTGCCCCAAACTCGCTCATCCATGTCTTTATGGATATTGTTTGTGCACTGATGAGCAGTTATGTTGGAACAGGAAGGGGCCATCTCCAAACTGTTCCCACAAAGCTGGGAGCATGATATTGTCCAAAATCTCTTGGTATGCTCACGCCTTAAGAGTTCCCTTCACTGGAACCAAGGGGCCAAGCCTAACTCCTGAAAAACAACCCCACACCATAATTCCCCCCCCCACCAAATGATTTGGATGTGCACAAAGCAAGGTGCATAAAGTCATAGATGAGTGAGTTTGGGGTGGAGGAACTTGACTGGCCTGCACCTCAACCCGATAAAACACCTTTGGGATGAATTAGAGTGAAGACTGCGAGCCAAGCCTTCTCATCCCCATCAGTGCAAACCTTGTGGACAGCCTTTTCCAGAAGAGTTGAAGTTGTTAAGCTGCAAAGGGTAGGCCAACTTAATATTGAAGCCTACGGACTAAGACTGGGATGCCATTAAAGTTCATGTGCGTGTAAAGACAGGCATCCCAATACTTTGGTAATATAATGTATTTCCACACAAAGGCTCGGCCTCAAAAGGGGAGCCTTGAGCTATGATCAGGCATGGCTAATAACTAATATGTACACCTGTGCACTCACAAGGCCTGTAGGTCTCCAGCAAGACCCAGACACAGGATCAAAAGCTTCATCCCACCCATGACACTTTGAATCTTTCAAGCTTTCAGGCCCTCATCCAGGATTACAAATCCCGGAGAAAGCTGTAAACACAGTCTTCTCTGCTAATAATAAACAGGCTGGAGCCTCAAACTCTGCCTTAGTGTGAATCCTGTGTCATTCCTTTATCTGTTTCCTCAGTGGCAGTGTCACAGTATGCATAGTCTGCTTCCTTGAAAGTTTGATTTTTCTTTCTCTCGGGCCAGTTCCAAAAATGCTGCCCCCCTTTCTATTTTCAATTTGTTTCCTTTAGTTTGCCAGCTGCTAAGGGGACACTTGTGCGTGTGCGCTACTGGCAAGGGATGTGTGCGTCCATTGAAACACACAGTGCATGGCAAGCCGTGACCCTGATCCCACCTCTCAGCTCCTGAGAAATAGCTGCAGGAGCCTATTGCCTCCCTACACTCACCTCTCCTCTACAAGCTTGAAAACAGCAAGGAACAGTGCAGATAGCGAAAGACCCACAGACACTAACAAGGCAAAGGGGCTACTGAGCTTATTTGAACTTTTTTTTATCTGAAATTCTACTTTCAGTTGTGTTTGGCCTCTAATAAAGTGCAGGCATTATGTGAAAGTGCACAGTCCAGCATAGTTACAGAACTTTGACTTTGCTCAAGATCATGTCACTCTTCCTAGTGGTAACCTCAGGCCCCTGTCATTTAACTGTCAAATGGACTATTTCCAATGGCCAGCAGAGATTTTACCATCTGACAGCTAAATGACAGGGGTGAGACTTAGCACCAGGAGGAGTGGGGCTCAATCAATCAATCAAGAGAAGTGAAGACCCTGCATACAGGCTGGATCTAGGAACCAGAGTCCTGCAAAGGACCAAACAACAGATTTGAAGACACAAGCAAATAGCACCTGTGCTTTAATAGTGAAAATAGTTTATGCACTTTGAAAAAACCTAAAATGCAAAACAGTGAAAAACAAAGGCGCTACTCCTTTAAAGGTAAAGTATGTGATAAAACCATATAAAGTGTCAATCTAAAAAAGTGAATAAAAATACAAAACCCATATAGTGTCCATCTCTACATGTTTATCATCCCAACACCATGCTCAAAAAATGGTGGAATATTATTTCTTCTTCTATTCCAAATGATGTGCACCACCCCATGTGGTAAGAATGCTAACTCACCAGATCCTCTTTGCCCAAAATGGCCTATAAAGCTCTTAAGTACTGTAGATCCACGAAGGCAGGAAGGTAAAGGATTCCCCAGTTTGACTCCTATTATCACCATAAGCTTCAGCAGTAATTATCTCTCATGGGCAATAAGTGACATAAGCCAGAAAGGATAATACTCTCATAGTGTAGTAAATATATTGAATTAAAAGTGTGCCAAATAAAGAAATTGTAAAAGTGTGCCAATTTAATAACAGGTATGCAATCACATTTGCATGTGGCTGAGAGGCACCAATGCAAACAGCCTTCAATAATAATGTCTACACACCACCACTCGGACCCGCAGAGTCAGCGTGCGTTCCACGGACCGGAACTTGTTCCCTAGAAGTGACATCACCAGAACCCGTAATTGATGGCAGCGTCAAGTACTGACCAGAAGTACTGACCATTCTAAATGAGGAAGAAGTGTCAGCTCTCCTACCTCCAAACCTCCTACACCCCTACTTCTCTTTTTCTTCTGTTCCTAGCCAATAAAAAAACAGAGAAATGATTGCCCATGGGACTTTAAATGAAGTGTTCATGCTGATCAGAGAGTAAACAAATATGAGTAAAAAAGTAACCAAGTTTATTTAAATGGTACCCAAAGTATCCAACATAACACATAAGCATGGGTGGTAGATAAATCAGCAACATAACAATATTGTCCTCTAGGTATGATCATAATAATATAGTGGTATAACATCACAAATTATTAGTAGTACAGACATGCATAGTACATCTCTAACCCGACGCATTTCACGAGCTTTCCTCGCATCTTCAGGGGCTGATGTGCATATCTAATATCTGTAACAACAAATAAAATATATATTGGAGTAAAACTTATAATTTGGACACACGCATGAGGCCTGAACTGATCATCCCATACTTACTTGTCAGATGATTGGCCTCGATGGCCGGTCCCAAAGAAAGGTCAGCGGGAGATGTCTCAGGCCTCATGCGTGTGTCCAAATTATAAGTTTTACTCCAATATATATTTTATTTGTTGTTACAGATATTAGATATGCACATCAGCCCCTGAAGATGTGAGGAAAGCTCGCGAAACGCGTCGGGTTAGAGATGTACTATGCATGTCTGTACTACTAATAATTTGTGATGTTATACCACTATATTATTATGATCATACCTAGAGGACAATTTTGTTATGTTGCTGATTTATCTGTCACCCATGCTTATGTGTTATGTTGGATACTTTGGGTACCATTTAAATAAACTTGGTTACTTTTTTACTCATATTTGTTTACTTTCTGGTCAGCATGAACACTTCATTTAAAGTCCCATGGGCAGTCATTTCTCTGTTTTTGCATGCAATTTAGGGATGGAAGTGTTTCCTGTCTCAGGGGTCAGCATTCAGACCTTTTTTCTTCTAAACGTATCCGGGTGGAAGACACCCAAATGCCCTTGTCTGCTGCTGCCCCCAGATCTTGATGGTTTATACCGTCTTATGATGTATTTATAATATACAAGTTTGTTCATTTTAAGTTGAATAATCCTTTTACTTGAGGACTTAGCCCCCTTGTACAGTTCCTTTGGATCAGGGACGGTGGTTTGTTTCCCAGACGGGAGCTGCGATGCACAAATGGGAAGTTTTCTCCCCTGCTGTCTCCGCCCCTCTATTCATTTGGATGGGTGGAGCCACCAGTGCATCGGCGTCATGCCTGTGTGCGCCGTGGGGGACTTCCGCTATATGCGGTGTCTCCACGCATTCGGGCGCATTGGGTCATCTGGGAGATGGGCGGGGCTCGCGGTGGCGTGTCGCCGCGTTGCTGTGGTGGGTGGGCGCGTCGCGCCCCCCTCCCCCTCCTGACCGCCAATCGCATGACGTTATGGGCGGAGGCTGCAGCGGATGTCCGGGCTTTTAAGCAGGGGGTTTTTTGGCATGGCAAACTTTTCTCTTATTTGTTCTTCCAACACACACTTGAGAGGTTTAACTATATTGGTAAGCACGTTATACTTGGTATACATATCTACAACACCACTATACTACGAGCACACTTAATTATTTTTATATTTGCACCTTATGGTACTTCTTGTCTATTTTTCACAAACATACACATTCTTTCTGTTTTTTTTTTTTTTTTTTTTTCTCCTTCACACCAGATTTCTCCCATGGTTCGCAGGACACTTTGGAACATCTTGTACTGTATATATGACTTTATACATGTAGGATATCCCTTTTTTAGACACACAAACTCATACTTTTATACATTTTTTATATAGTAAGTACGCCCTGATTTATGGTTATTTTAGATACTCATACCTACCTTAATATACATTTTATACAGTTAGTACGCCCTACAAGTCTATGGGAGAAGTATGGGTTCACATCTTTTTTTCACATCTTTGCCATGTCTACCTTGTGTCCAACTTCGGTCCTCCATGCTGTGGTCTCCGTCCATTCAGCTCCCTTGGGAGACATCTCCCGCTGACCTTTCTTTGGGACCGGCCATCGAGGCCAATTATCTGACAAGTAAGTATGGGATGATCAGTTCAGGCCTCATGCGTGTGTACAAATTATAAGTTTTACTCAAATATATATTTTATTTGTTGTTACAGATATTAGATATGCACATCAGCCCCTGAAGATGCGAGGAAAGCTTGCGAAACGCGTCGGTTTAGAGATGTACTATGCATGTCTGTACTACTAATAATTTGTGATGTTATACCACTATATTATTATGATCATACCTAGAGGACAATTTTGTTATGTTGCTGATTTATCTGCCACCCATGCTTATGTGTTCTGTTGGATACTTTGGGTACCATTTAAATAAACTTGGTTACTTTTTTACTCATATTTGTTTACTCTCTGGTCAGCATGAACACTTCATTTAAAGTCCCATGGGCAATCATTTCTCTGTTTTTGCATGCAATTTAGGGATGGAAGTGTTTCATGTCTCAGGGGTCAGCATTCAGACCTTTTTTCTTCTACTCGTTCCTAGCCAATAGGAATGTTTGTGAGGCAAGCAGGTACAGGCTAGCTCAGTTATATGCTGGGGTTCGCCCCATTTAGAAACAGCCTGACATTCAGCTGCAGCAAAGGGTAAGGACTGCTGAACCTCTCTTTTTTAAATGATAACAACATATTAACGCGTTTCGCAATCATGCATCCTCGGGAAGGTTCACATTCAATCAACCCCCGGTAAACCTCTACATTAGTCTATGTTTACCTGGTCTTTTTTTATAGAGCTGCATTATTTTGTGCAAAATTGTTGGATATCCCTTCAGAGCAGCTAAAGCTGCTTCCTCCAACTGAAAGAAATAGACCAGGGTGTCTAAGAGAGGGTTATCTATGAAGGTTTTTATTTATCCAGGTCATAGTATAGCTAGTGCTAGTAAGTCACATTCAACTTGTTCTGTAATGTTGAGGACATCATCACATTCATCCAAGTTACTTCCTTGGCTCAAATGAGTGCCAGGGCATATCTCAGCATTTGAATTATGTAATTAGAACAGGGTAGTTCCAAAAACGTCTACACCTTCCTATTATGTTCAATGACAATCATCTATTTCGACACATTCTATAGCAGGGTTTCTCAACCAGGGTTCCGTGGAACCCTTGGGTTCCTCTAGAGGTTGCTAGGGGTTCCCTAAGCAATGGTCAATTTCTGCCTCTTGAGTAAGTTCTCAAGGACGCCATTGATCTTTTTAGTTATCTGTAATGGGGTAATTCTTCACAATAACCACAAGTGTAAGAAGCATTCTTCTCATTGACCATTACACTAAAGTATGATGAGTTGTAGATTTTTAATTTTTAGCAGGGGTTCGCCAAGATTGGAGAATTCCAGGGTTCCTCTGTGTTGAAAAGGTTGAGAAAGGCTGTTCTATAGTGATGTGACTAAAGGGTTACCCAACTATGGTATGTGCTTGATACTTTTTTGAGCCAAGGGAGCTACTTTGAAGAGTTTCTGAATTTTACATTACAGAACACATCCAGTTGAATGTGTATAACTACTATAAGCTGAAACAAGCTTTACTCCCTGCTACAGACCACAGTTTTTATGGAACATTATTTTCTTTTCAAGCAGCTCATCCAAAAACCAAAAGCATAGACAGGTAATTAGCTATTCACTTTACATTCTGAAACCACAACACACATGTTTTTGAGAATGCTTCTTGTATGTCAGTCATACATTTTAGTTATTCAATGGTTCTTTTAAGGCCATTTATTTACTACATGAAAAATGAAAGTTGTCAGTTGTTACAAGAAGCACGAAGACTTTAGCTTTTGTGGGAATTTTTATTTCCTGGTCCCACTCTATGAATGGGTCACCTTTCCTACCAGTCAAGTGCCTTAATTAATGTATGGTGCTGCCCACATTTAAAACGTTAAATTTCACTGACCATAATTATTAATATGAGAGAAAGAAACCCAGTAATCAATGTCAAGCAAAGTCTGGCACCTTTTATGACCACCTCATAAATTATTTTTCACCATTCCCTGGCCCTTTAACAATGAATACAAACCACAACTTTTTTTTCTAATCTTAAGCCCAGTAATGTGGTTGATTGAATGGCAAACAAATTTGTTTTACATGGGCAACTTGATTATGTATCCCAGCTCCATAGAATAGTCTGTGTACATAAAACGGAAATTACATGGGTATAATAATATGAGTCCTTCAGAATGTGGTGGCTATACCACAAAGCCATCATGATATTTGTATGTAGGAAATGTTTAGCCTAATGTACTCAGAAGCAATATGAACATAACTTGGGATAGAAATAATGCGAAGATTAATTCCAAGGTAGGAATAAGTTGTTGGCAATTCCTGGAAAAGAAAATGATTAAAGGTTGAAGATAAATTGCAATTAGATGAGTTTCACATTGAATACCATTCCTTTAACATTTGCTACAGTTGACAAATTTGTAAAGATGCGTCACAACAAATTAACATTATCAGTACCCGAACTGAAAATTCCTACTTTCACCTATGCCATTTGTTGGTTTTGGCACATTTTCGTATAGGTGTGTTATACAAGTGACAAGGTGCCAGTCATCCAAGCTGTGAGATACCAACATAGTCTGTTCTTGGCTACAGTAATTTACACTAGGCTGAACACCTCTCAACGGGTAATCACTTAAATACCTGCAGATTCCAAGGAGATGAGTTAAAAGGAAGGCTACATATTTTGATGATTATATTGTCTTTTTTTCCATTGACAATATTATTTTAACATTTTTACAGGTTAATAAAACTATATATATATGTAGAGAGAGAGAGAGAGAGAGAGATAGATAGATAGATAGATAGATAGATAGATAGATAGATAGATAGATAGATAGATAGATAGATAGATAGATAGATAGATGACCTGGAACCTAAAGTAACAAAAGCATTGAATTGCAGGCCAGTACCTGTGTAGCCTTAACCTTTCAGCAAGTCACAGGGTCTGACACTTCAAACCTGTGTGCCAAGGGATGGGATTTAGCACCAGGTGGAGCGGGTCTTAAAGCTTTACTCTAGACAGAGGTAAAAGACACAAAATTAATGCAGTTCAGTAATCATTGATATTTTATCAAATGTTTTTTTTTTTTTTAATACAAGCAGTGTAGGTACTTGACCGTGTATCAGCCCATTGTACTTCATGTACAAAAGGGCTGAAGTATGAGAGGAAGAAGCAGCAAAAGGAGTCAATCGGTCTATTTGATTACAAGAAGCTTGTTGATAGGAAGGTAAAGCAGCGTGACAGCGATATGAATTAATTACCTTTGCTGCTTCTCTTTTTACTGTCCAGTCACTTTCTGGCCATAGGAAAACATAAAGAAGCACCAGACTAAAAGAGTCAAAGATAATTTGATTTGTTAATAAAAAGTGAGGGGCAGTACCACTACCCCTTCATCAGGCACAACAGGTAAAAACTTGGATGGACTAAAAAAAAAAAAAAAAAAAAAAACAGTCACTTCACAGATCTATATTAGAACCAGTATTGAACTCTCCCCATGAAGGAACAACCTGACAGAAGCTGGTAAGCAGAAATACAGGAAGTCACACTCTGGGAGCAGGTCCAGAACAACCTAGGTTCAGAGGAAGTAGATTCAGTGATTTTGGGCATCAGACTAAGGACATGTAGTGGCAGAAAAAAAGTACTGAGGGTGAACTCTCTGGATTGAAGGTGAATAGTAAAGGCAAAGCTGGTTTAGTTATTTGTATCTCTTAATGGACTATTCATTTTTATCCTGTTAGTTTTGGCTGGAAAAAAGGCAATCAAAAGGCCAATGAAATTAAACAATATGTGTATGTATGAATGTGAGTTAGGGACCTTAGATTGTAAGCTCCCTGCAGGCAGGGACTGATGTGAATGTACAATTTATATGTAAAGCGCTGCCTAAAATTTGACGGCACTATATAAGTACCTGAAATAAAAAATAATAAATAAAACAGGAGCATGGCTCATATTATTTAGATGGGACAGAGGTATACAAAAGTAATGTTATGTTACAAAGGAGTTCTCCTTTCTCACACACAAAATGAGCAGCGATCATTAAATACATGAAAAATACATAAAAGTCCATCATAACCCCCTTATGGGTCGCTATAGAGTCTGTTGAGTGTGATCCCTTATCTACAGCAAATCTTCTCTGGTTGGCCCCACCAATCCATCGGCCCATCCTCAACCCAATCACGAGACATAGCTGCTCTCTATGGGATAGTGTCGCTTTGGCCTCCAGTCCTCCCACAATCCCTTGCTCTCCTTCCTCCGCAATCCTTCATTCTATCTGGCTTGGTCCTCTTTGTCCTTGTACTTTGCTTGGTCTGAAGCAGGCCTGTTTGGAGCCCACAAATTCTTTATGTTTACTTCTTTTAAGTCTTAAACTAGAATCTGTTCTTTAGACAAAGTGAATACATTAGAGAAGCTCTGGAGACCCTGGGTTACCCATTACCTACCCCCTGGATTTGATGATACCTCACTGCTCCCATAATTCTCTACGCTTAAGCTCTGTGTCCTAACCCTGCATTCATTATTGATGCCAAAGCCTCCCCTAGGGGACCCCCCACCCACTTCCTCCTTCCCTTGTCTTACCTCCCTTCTTTTCCCTTTTGTCTCTCAGATGTCTTTCTTCCCTCTTTCTCCAATGCTCCCCCACACCCCTTCAGCCTCTATCCCTTCATTGTTTTGCCCCCCTGTAGCCCTTTCTGCCTGGCTCTGGCCTCTAGATAGGCCTTCCCCCTAGTACACTGCCACTGCTTACCAAGACTACTGTCTCCCAGGACTCTTGGGCCTTTTGGCACTCCCCACTGGTGGTGCACCAAACTGCTTCCACTACACCTCTTTGGGCACCAGTTGGGATGCTCATGCATGTTCATACTATCATACTACCAGTTCCTGGTTTATCCCTCACCCTATCAACAAGTTATTTGTGTTTGGATTGTTATCCTACTTTTGTATGCCTTTGTTGAGGATTGTCCTCCCATACCAAATATCGCTCATTACTTGATCCTGCATGATCGTTTCTCATTTCCATACTTAATGCTTGACGTACCTATTTTGTTGAAAACATGTATTAACTGCACTAATACCTGTATACTTGCTCGGTGCTCAACTTTTTCTCAATAAAATATTTGAACAAGAAAAGCCCATCACAATGGACATCCTCATTTTCACGAGACTAGAGTGGAGTTTAAAGTATACATCAGGGCAAAGTAAACATGTCCCCTAGTTTTATTACTTTAAAAATACTGCAAGTTGCGAAAAACCCCTGTTGAATTGCAGAGAATCCGGCGTGTAACTAACTTCCTGTTTGAACTAACCACTCAATGCCTTTTATGCAGTTAAATACTAAGCAATTTTGTCAGCCCAGCCTGCTGGTTTACAAAACTCCACCTTTCCCCACCCTGTCCCACACCACATGCATTTATTAATTTCCTTCTCAGCAAGACCATGATGTTGCCTTAAATCGAAGAGCCTGTCCACACAGTGACTGTAGGCAAAGGGTTTTGGGGGATTTAATTCTGGGTGTGCCTACGTCAGTAGTAACTGAGCTTCCCTGCAGCTGCCCCACAATAATTTTTTTACAAGTCTAGTAATAATGTCACAAGGAGTAATAAAAGCTGTTTCTTAAATAATGCTAACACATCCTCTAGAGCAGTGGAACTCAACATTTTTGAGACGAAAACTGAGTAAATTCCTACAAAATCTTCCATGTCCCAACAGTAAAAATGTAAGTTTTTACTCACACAATAAAAGTACAGCAAACCTATAGTAAAGTGATGGAAGTTTCTGGATGGGGCCAGATGTCACTGCTGGGGGTGGGGGTATGGGGGGGGGGGGTTGTGGAGTGAGTTGCAGCAGACTTGGTGGCCCTGTAGGAGATAATGAGTCTGGAGGGGGCTGAGGAGTGCTGTGGGAAATTATTAGAGATTGGGAGTACTATAGAGGGCTGGGGGGTCCGTAGTAGGCTGGGCAGCACTGTGGGAGGTTAGAGGCACTGTGGAGGCTGAGCGCTCTCAGTGGCCCTTGTAGCACTGTAGGCTATTATGGGAGGTTGGAGGGCACTATGGGAGTTGGGAGGCATTGTGGGAGGTTAAGGGATCTACAGCTGACTGGAGGCCTGGGAGATAGGAGGCCTTGGCACAGGGGTTGAGAGCCATTGCTCAAAAGGGGAAAGGAATATTTGAAGACAAATTAGGGTGATGCCCAGGCATACACTTTAAAATAAATATGTGGATATAACAAAAAAGCAAAACTGTTAACAATATAAATTGTCAGAACATACCTAATGCAGAAATAGTTCAATCATATAGCTTCCTGCAGATTATTCATTCCCTTATCATGGACATTAGGCACACCCTATGTATATACAATACAATGCTCAGTGTCACCTATCAGCCAGCCCAAGCTTTTATGTATAGGGTAGGCTCCTTTTGGTAATGCAAATTGCAACATTTGAAAAGTCCATATTAACTTAGATGACTCAAACAGGTGCCGAGCAGGATTGAGTTCAGTACCAACAGGATAGCTTATGCTGTTAGCTACTTGCCACTGCTGTCAGCTTTGTCATTTTATTTTATCCACATAATCACTTTGAATCAAACCTGTGGGAACAATGAAACCAGAAAACTGCAGCTGGAGCAAATAATTGACAGTCTAAACTGTCAGGAAATACATTTTGTATTAGGATTTGGCCCTCCTGACTTTCTGATAACCATCATTACATTTTGGTTTGGTCTACTTATTGCTCAGATCACACAGTCAGTTTATGTTTAGAGCCCCAGTAGCATGGCACTAAACATGCACATAAATCCCTGTTGCAAGTAGGCTTATATAATATGACAAATATGACAAATCACATTTTGTAGGTAAACAGTTCATACGGCATTTGCAAATGTGGAGAATCCTTCAGCCTGCCAGTTTTGTACTATAGTATCGTCCCCCATGACCTCTATACTTCTGTTAGTCGAGACAATCCCTGCTAAGCCATAGTGTCCCACTCTTGCCTGTCCTATTTCTAGTATGAAGAAAATCATTATACCTAACTCCTAGCATTTTATTAACACTAGAGACATCATTGTAAAGCCAGAAGGTGCTGTGGACCTGAATGACCAAGGACCCAGAATAATCTGGGATGATCAAAGCAATGAGTTGTTAAAAAATGACTTCTACATGTAGATCTGATTGATCTATAGAAAATCATGCAGTTCTGGAATCCAGATAATCACAAATCACGCATTGAATGGACAAATCTCTAAACATACTATCTTTTTGTCAGCAATTTCAAGTGGTTGTAAACCTCAGTCATAGAATCTGAGCAAAGCACATATATCTGTACTGTTTACTTATCTCTCTCTGATGCTTCATTCCTCTGTTATCAGCATGAGTCACTTTTAAGAAGTTTTCCCGACACATGAAATAAATTTGTGTCGGGAGGGAGTTGTGCAGCAGACAGCTTATCTATTCAGAACACAGTGCTTCTGTTGTATGGAGCAGGGTGTATACCGTTCCTCCAATAACACACTGCTCCACCCTCTCCTCTCTGCTCCTGACAGATGAAGAAAAGGGCTTCCTGCCCTTTTGAAGGGGTGTAGGGCAGAGAAGACTACACATAAATATCTGAGTCGGTATCATCTGAGGCTGTTCACTTCACTGGGTATATGTGAGGGTTTACAACCAGTTTAATTATAGCCAGAGTGTGGAAAAAGGCTTCAGTTTGCTTGCGTCAGACTATGCAAAACAATTCTTAGATCATGACTCTTGAAAAATTAGCTAGCATCTTGAATAATACGGGTAGGCACTTTTTTGAGGTTTTGAGCCCATGGTCTCATTATTTGCATATTGACCTATGATCATATCAGGCAATGTATTTAGATGTTTTTAGAGTCCTCTGTAAAAAAAAAATTCCTTTCTTTGTTTTCTTCTGATTCCCTTTTTTAGTTTCTTTCTACTTGCTTAGACACTATTTAGAGATTGTGACATGGTGTTACGCTTGTGGGCAGGTTGTGGGGTGATGGGGTGGTCACCACATCCTTCATGTTCCCCTGCTCATTGGGCAGCAAGCCAGGGTCACATGAGAGGCCTGCCAGAGGGTGGGTTTTTCAGGGATACACTTGGCAGTTTAGATAGGGTCACTTGCCTTACACAGGGGGTACCTTTACTGGAACAACTGACTGATCTCTAATAAACTCTCCCAATGTTACTGTATAAGGCCAAGGTCACTTGTGCATTTAGGAGGGCTACATAGTGCCATTGCCCTTTTCACCTGTTCAGTGTGTCACCCCTACCTCACTCACACTACCCTTGCTGCAGAAAGAATACCAACAACATCTCCCTCGATGCAAGAGGCTATCTCACCTGTCATATGTACGTGCATACATCAGGCTGCTAGAGAAACCTTCATTACCCTTGGTAACCACTGTATCTTCACACTATGATTTCTTGTGCCATTATCTTCATACCCCAATGTGCTTTTGGTGACCTGAACTTTAGCTACATGTGCTGGTTACATGAATGACACCCCTTTAGTAACTTCAGATCATGCAAAGGCAACTTTTAAATGCTTTACTTGAAATAATTAACATTATGACATTATACAGACCACATTTCGAAATAAAGTGCAGTATTTTGCAAAACATCCCTAGTCCCTAACTTCAGGCTTGTGGCTGCCCCAGCATACCTGCATAGGGAAGACTCCATATCTGGATAAGTCTATGGTTGACATATTCAGGGCAGACTGCAAGTCCCAGCAATCCCAAGAGGTAGCAGGAACTCTGACCTCGGCATGGCACTGGAAATCCAGACTCCGGCAACAGCAGTGAGCAAGACCCGGTCTCTCATCTTAGTACGAACCCCCCTTAGTGAGAAAGATCCCTTAGTAAGTATAACATTAACAGTGTAGTGCAACCAATATAAAGTACAATCAATAATATAATACAGTAAAAAGTCCCAGTTTTGTGTATGAATTCCACTCTTGTGCAACTCAAAGTGATAGTTCAAGATAATATTTAAAAAAACTATTTGATCCAGTTAATTCAGTGACTACCACCTCTGGCTGGAATGCCTACTTACCTCTAAATTATGACCCCACTATAGAGTCTTATCCCCCATACATATGGTCGGAAATTCTGACGAAAAAAGTCAGATTATTTTATGATGTCGGAAAATCCGATCGTGTGTTGGCTCT
Organism: Lithobates pipiens; assembly: GCF_037356315.1. Lineage (NCBI taxonomy): Eukaryota > Metazoa > Chordata > Amphibia > Anura > Ranidae > Lithobates > Lithobates pipiens. The sequence goes on along the minus strand of NW_027507758.1, from coordinate 100,465,622 downwards.
AGCGGACTTTTTCCGTCGGAAATTCCGACGGAAAAAGTTTGAGAGCTAAAATTTTCTGACAACAAAATCCAATCTGACTTTTTCCGATAGTGTGTAGAGAATTCCGACGAACAAGGTGCCAAGCATGCTTAGAATAAATTACGAGAGAAAAGCTATTGGCTACAGGCCTCTTTATAGTCCCGTCATGCGTGATTTACGTCACCTCGTTCTGAACGATCGGATTTTCCGACAACTTTGTCCGAAAATGTGTATGCAACACAAGTTTCGGCCAAAATCCGTCAGAAAAAATCCAACGGATTTTGTGGTTGGAATGTCCATAAATCACGATGCCCCTGTTGAAGTCATATGGGACGAAACGCGTAGGGCGTGGAAGTCATGTTCCCTTTATTGCTTTATTTTATGTGATCACGTTTTTATTTCAAAAACTATATTTTATATCCTGTTTTTGCTGATTTTATGCCAATAAACAGCCATCTGATATGTTTCATCTACACTATGGGAAGCTGTTCTTCTTTTTTGTCCGTTATGTGATCCTCTATATGAGTTTGGCCTTACCTACCATCCTGCTTTTTTGGTTGGAGTTGATTTTTTCTGTCCATTCCATCAGGACCCTGGAGAAATTGGAATCTTGTGGACGATACAGATCATTCCTCCTATGACCAGAGGACCTACAGTAACTTCAACGACTGGTAGACCTGTGGGGATCCATCTATCTCTATATGCACGTATGGTATGACCTCATGGTTTTGGTAAGACTACCCATCTTGTTCATTTCTACCTAGAACCCACTGCTTTAAGATGTCTTCAAGATCACCTTTTAGCTTCTATATTATGTGAAACATCACATCCTATGTCCTATGTGGATTCTAAGGACTTTGTGTATTTACTCAGTATTTGGACTTCATTTATTTTCCTTTTTATTACTTGTCACGTGTTTTTCACAGTACTTTTTTAGCGCTACATTATATTGTTTTAGTTTTACTTATGAATTTGGTTATATTCGTATGTAGCTGCTGGTTTTCACATAATTTTTTTTGGTTAGCGCAATATTTTTTTCCCCTTCATCTCCAGAACAGCTGTAAGTTGTAAAGGCAGAAGGTTTTTTTTTATCTTAATGCATTCTATGCTTTAAGATAAACAACCTTTTGTGTGTAGAAGCCTCCCCAAAACCCCCCTAATTACCTACCTAAGCCCCATCTCTCTCCAGTGATGTACACAATCCTCTCAGCCATCCAGGACACTCCTCCTGATTGACTGAGACGGAGTGGAGCCATTGGCTACCGCGGCTGTCAATCGAAGTCAGTCAGCCAATCAGGGGAGAGAGGGGTCGAGGCTCTGTGTCTGAATAGATACACAGAGCTCTGATTCAGCTTGGGTGCCCCTTGTAGCAAGCTGCTGTCTGAGGGGCACTCAAAGGAGGGTGGGGGCTAGGAGCAAATAAGGACCTGAGAAGAGAAGGATCCAGGCTGCTCTGTGCAAAACCAACTGCACATAGGAGGTACGTATAACATGTTTGTTATTTTATTTTTATTTTTAAACAAGCCTTTACAATCGCTTTAAGCTTTCTCTTTAATTTTGTCCTATTAACTGTGACCACTTGCATAGGAAACAAGTGTAAACTTTCGCAGTCGAAAATATTATAAAATTGGGTAAGCCAATGCATTTCAAACGGATATAGGGGGCACCCTTAATCAGAGCTGGAGAAATAAAGGATTAGGGCTAGGGAAAGGACTAGGCTGTAGGATCAGTGACCTAAATGGTTTTAATGACTGATGTAAATACTGTTCTAGCTAGAGTTCAGCAATGCAGTGGCACTTTTACTGTTCAATCTTTATTTCCAGAGGGACTGCTTCTACGGGTCCCAACAAACAAAAAGATGTCCACCATTTGCCACCACAAATTTCAATACACCAAGTAGCCCAGGCTCCTCTCTTCTCCCATGTTTCAAGCAGCAAACATGACAGAGGTTCTAACTCTATCCCCAAATATACAGATATAGAAAGTTGATAAAAGAACGGTTTTAGGTTAAAAAAGAAGGAAACTGTATTTTTATCTCTTAATTACATGTTCACAAATAACTGTAATTTGCAGTTGGTAATGAAAATTATGCTACTTGTTTCAATTGCTTACATTTCCATACAGCATTTGCAAATGTTACATCATTTGTAAGTAGAAAAGCAGAGAAGAAAATGGATTAAGATTGCTAAAACATAACATGAAATGTATACAGTTCACCACAAGCTAGGTTTTCATTCAAGATGCTTTCAGACAATCTCACTTTTGTTCTCCTTTGCTTGTTACATGTAAATAGATGATAATAGCTGAACAGCATATTTCAAAGAAGGTTCACACAAATCAAGTCCATAAAAAAATCACACCAAGAAAGTTTGACTTCATTAGATGACCTGAATAGAATGTCATCTTGAGCCAAAGTTTGTAAAACTAAGAAAAGAAGAAAAAAAAATAAAAGTGAATACTTGAAACATATGTTACTAAATGACTTAACTCCCCCATCCAATGGCTTCCTGTGCTTTACAATAAAAGTGGTTTGAAAAACACGCATGCAGCCAGCTGTGGGGTGGAATGCCCGACATATGTTCCTACAGGAAGACTTCCTTATTGTCCGTGTAAATATGAATCAACCCCAAAGAATGGTCCAACCTTTTGATGAGCTGTCCTTTGACTTTGTATTTTTTCTTTTTGTAAGAGAGAACACAGCTGTTATGTTCAAAGATGATGATGTTAAACGTTCAAAAGCAGAGGAGGGGAGATTCAGCACAAGGAAAGATAAAATAAATAACTAAAAAATGTAATGTGCATCCTAAGCAATAAAATAATAACCTTTTGGATCTTTTACATCTGCACATTTGTAGACAGTGTTTATGTCATTCTTTAACAGGCATGGATTTCTTTCAACGTGTATTTTACATTAACGTAATTGTAGCCAATAACCCATACTGTTTGGCAAAGGTTAAGATTTTTTTTTTAATGAAACAAAAGTCCAATGTATGGAGTTTTTTTTTTTCTTTACTTAAAAGATATGCAATGCAGAGCTCTGGGGTGTTGATTTACAGCCTATACATATTGCGGTTTAGTAACTGCTTTATCAGATTTTGGACCACGCTACTGAGATTTGAAGCTTTCGTACTTTGGCAGGAAAACCTAGCTTTGTCAATGGAGAAATGTTCTCATGCTAAGCTATACAGTCAACAACGTTCACCTTCTCTGAGCCCTTCTGGCACATGATACGGATAATCCACATCTTGTGCCAAAAGTTTGTTTTTCAAAAAAAAACTTAAAAGATGCTTGCTGGAACAATAGCTATGAAAAAGCCAAATTGCCAAATGTTATATATATATATATATATATATATATATATATATATATATCAAAGAGGGAAATAAAAAATAAAAAAGAGAAATAAAGAAAAGTCAAAGAATAAGAGGAGACTGCTCTATAATAAGGTTACCAGATGGTTTAGGGCCATCAAAGACAGCTGAGCTTGTTATGGTTCATTAACTTCTCCTACTGAATTCTGGAACTTGATGTCCTTCTTGTCTTAGGGAGATAAAGAATGAGGGCTTAAAAGCATGAAAGTTAAAAAGTCATAACTGACTTGCTGATGATTCCATGGAATTTCGGAGACAAACTCTTATCAATAGCGCAAAAGGTATTTTGAATTTAACATGACTGCTTTCCAGATGTACATAGGTGGAGACTCAGTGACAGCTTTGAGATGGGAGGTGTATGGCAAACATATGTGTATTGGTAGCTTGATATGTAATCATTTTTCAATTGGGGGGGGTCATACTTGCCATCCAGATCCTAAATAGCAAACACAGGTTATCTCTGGCAATGCATAGAAATACCTTGAGAATGCACTATTTTTTTCATCTTAAATTACTGTACAAACTAGGTGTATGTGAATTAATACAAATCTGCTCCATTCAGTCAATTTGCCTAATTCACTGGACATCCAGTTTGATTGATTTTTGACCCCATTGCTTTCAGAAGAAGATCATGCTCTCCCACTCCATATTCACACCAGCACGCGAGGAATTACTTATCAATAACACACTGGATAAAAGCAAATTTTTATACTCACTGTAAAATTATTTTCTCAGGCAGTTTATTGGAGGACACAGCACCTTCTGGTATATGCCCTGCCACTATAAGTTTCAACTCAAATCAAATCGATTCAAAAGGCACTGCTCCTCCTAGTGGCTATACCCTTGCACATACTGAGCAAGCCAGCAAATAGCCAGCAGTGAAAGAAAAAAACAGTAACACAACATAACCTTTCTGAAAAAAAATATCTTACTATGTCAACATACTTAACACACTAAAGAACCTAAAACGAATGGGCTGAAGCCGTGTCTCCCAACAAACTACTGGAGAAACAGAATACAAAAATGTCTCTCCTGGAATTTATTGAAGGACACAGTAGACCTTTGAGGATCCTAAACCATTCCCAAAATGAGGAGAACTAAAAACAACATCCAAATGCAACTTATCAGTATCGTAGTGTGACTGAATTTCTTAGCTGCAGGTGAGACCTTGCACCCAAAACTGGCATCAACTGAAGCATTAACTGAAGTTGTGATATTCACAGAGATAGGTAACTTTGTAAGTATGTAAAATAATCACCAGGTAGTGGCCCTGCATACCTGAAATGAAATGCCTGGGGCTAAAGAACCAAGGAAGGATTTACCAGTCTGGTAGAATGAGTAATGAAATGGTACTCGGGCGTCTGTCTCTTATTATATGACTGAAATACAACCTGTTGAATCCAATGTTAAATAGTTGGACAGGGAAAACTATGCTGATGGACAACCCTGGTTGAAGCTAGGAATAATTTGATAAATATCTAGAATGTATTCCACTGGACTAGGGATTAGATCCCTGGACTGATACAGTTTTCATCCTGCTTTTTATGTGCGATTTGCTCTACAATAAACATTTCTGTTAAAAAAGAATGTCTACTGCATTTAACCTAGATGAACACATTGTACACCCCTGCCATCTGCTTTTTTCAGCCATGAAAAATGCAGAGCTCGCGCCTGGAGAGCCTCCAGTCTTCCATATCTCATATTGGGATTTTTTTTCATAGATTTAGTGACTTTGCAGCCACCCCCCCCCCCCCCCCCATTCAAAATGGCACCCGAATGCGAGGGATCAGCAATCTCTACCTCACCATTCCAAACTCAGATCAGGTTATCCCCTCTTTCTCCATCTCATAGCAGTCCACAAAATCAGATAGTGAACCTGATGATACCAAGCTAGGAGGCCCATTCAAAACATCCTTGGTTTTCCTCCCAGCCAAGAGGGACACTGAAGCTATGCATTACCACATGGAGGTGACCCACATGGCCAACCTGCATGAGGGCTTACAGAGCTTTTATGTCTGTCTCACTCCTGATCCTAAGTAGGGCCATTACTAATATCTAAAACATTGTGAGACACTGTTGTTATGGACTCCATGATTTCCAATATACCACAGGTTATACTGCTTTCAGTTCTCCCCAGTATATAAAAAGGGATATTTTAAGTCTTTGTTTGATGGCCATCAAAATGGTTATCCCTCACTATTGGCTTACGGCCCATGTTCCACGGCCCGCAGCTCTTTTCCTGTTTGTTTGCCTCTTACCACGGATGGCCTTAAATTCCTAGTCCAGCTTCTCACTGATCATCGGTCTTACTCAGGACTTTGGCTTCACTATTTATAATCATTACATATTTATGAGTATCTTAGAGCTCAGGGCCTGATACAAAGAGATTTAACTTCCTTTGAATCCAGTGTTTAAAAACTATTGATAACTCATGATTTTGCCAATTTCTACTAATCTATGCTATTTCTTGCTGGCTGTTCTACATTGCAGAATGGGAGATTGCACTTCCTTTGAATCAAGTGTTTAAAAACTATTGATAACTCATGATTTTGCCAATTTCTACTAATCTATGCTATTTCTTGTTGGCTGTTCTACATTTCAGAATGGGTGATTGCACTGGACCATGCTCCCAATGTGGAAGATTGGAATATCTGCTTCTTCTAATCTTCACCCACAAATCTTTGGTCTCCCGCACAAGCAAGGAACAACATTTCAAATGTCTCAGCCCTTGTACACACGGTCGGAGATTTCGACGGAATGTGTCCTATCGGACCGTTTTGTCGGATATCCCGACTGTGTGTGGTCTCCATCGGACTGTTTCCGTCGGAATATCTGACGGACCAACTTTTCCAACTTGCCGGTAAAATGTTCCGACAAAATGTTCCGATCGGACATACTCCAATCATGTGTAGCCTACTCTGACGGACAAAGTGCCACGCATGCTCAGATCAAATTCCTAGACCAAAGCTATTGGCTACTAGCCTGAACGTAGTCCCGTCATAACGAAATAACGTCATCACGTTATGTACAATCAGATTTTCCGACAACTTTGTCCGACCGTGTGTATGCAACATCACTTCCGGACCTCTTCCGGAATTAATCCGTCGGAATTGCTCCGACGGAATTGGTTGCCGGAATCTCCGACCGTGTGTACGGGGGCTAACACTCAGGTACCGATTCCTGGTCATCCTTTATAAGATCTTTCCCTCAGTTCTTGATGTGTGCTGGTGATGCAGAATGACTGTAGGTATGATGACACACAAGTTACTGTCCTAAAAAGTGTTTGGGGACCTGGGTCCTGCCCCAGGGGACATGGATCAATGCAAAAAAAGCCTTTGGGCACAAACACTCACCGGACCCTTTATTAGGTACACCTTGCTAGTACTTGGTTGGACCTCCTTTTGCCTTCAGAACTCCCTTAATTCCCCATGACATAGATTCAACAAGGTGTTGGAAATATTCCTTAGAGATTTTGGTACATATTGACATGAAAGCATCACGCAGTTGCTACAGAATTGTCAGCTTCACATCTATGTTGCAAATCTCCTGCTCTATTGTATTGAGATCTGGTGACTGTGGAGGCCATTGGTGTACAGTGACTTCTTTGTCATGTTCAAGAAACCAGTGGTGAGATGATTTGAGCTTTGTGACATGGTACATTATCCTGCTGGAAATAGCCATCAGAAGATTGGTACACTGTAGTCATAAAGGATTGGACATGGTCAGCAACAATACTCAGGTAGGCCGGGGGGTTTAAACAATGCTCAATTGGTACTAAGGGGCCCAAAGTGTGCCAAGAAAATATTCCCCACACCATTACACCACCACCACCAGCATGAACCGTTGTACGAGACAGGATGGAGCCAAACTTTTCTATTGTTTACGCCAAATTCTGACCCTACCATCTAAATGTCGCAGCTGAAATCAAGACTCATCAGACCAGGCAATGTCTTTCCAATCTTCTATTGTCCAATTTTGGTGAGCCTATGCCAACTGTAGCCTCAGTTTCCTGTTCTTAGCTGAGAGGAGTGCCACCCTCTGTGGTATTCTGCTGCTGTAGTCCACCTGCTTCTGTTTGATGTGTTGTGCATTCAGAGATGGTAGTCTGCATAGCTGGGTTGTAACAAGTGGTTATTTGAGTTACTGTTGCCTTGTTTCTATCATCTTGAACTAGTCTGCCCATTCTCATCTGACCTCAACAAAGCATTTTCGTCCACACTTCTGCCGCTCACTGGATATTTTTTCCATTTTTGGACCATTCTCTATAAACCCTAGAGATGGTTGAGCATGAAAATCCCAGTAGATCAGCAGTTTTTTTAAAACTCAGACCAGCCCATCTGGCACCAACAACTATGTCACGTTCAAAGTCACTTCAATCCCCTTTCTTTCCTATTCCGATGCTCAGTTTGAACTTCAGCAAGTTGTCTTCACCACATCTAGATGCCTAAATGCATTGAGTTGCTGTCATGTGATTGACTGATTAGCAATTTGTGTTACCAAGCAATTGAATAGGTGTATCTAATAAAGTGGCTGGTGAGTGTAAGCAGTTGCTTTGTATGTGCTCTAATGATGACTTGCGTTTAGCCACTTCAGAGAAATGCAGGTCACAGCAGATACTGTAAGGCTGGGTTCACACATATGTGAATTGGTTGCGTTTTGAACTACATCCAATTCGCATGACATGTGAAAGAACATTGCTTTCTATTGTGCCTGTTCACATAGGTCCAGTGCAGCCGGAGTGTGGATTCAGTGCAAAGAGTTCTGTCCATTTTCTGAGCAGTGCATTCTGGCTCAGATGCAAATTCAGGCCCATTGACTTCTAATCGTACGCTTCTGAATCTTACATGTCATTCAGTTGTGAACAGAATGAAATCTTGACCTGATACTGATGTAAATCTGACCTGATCCATTTTTAAAATTGACCTGAAATGCTGAGCAACTACCGGTACTTTGTCAATTAGCTGTGAAAACGGATCTTCAATTTGCATCGCACATGTGTGATTCCAGCCTAAGGCTGGGTTCACACTGATGTGGTCTGTCGAATCGCATGTAATTTGTACAGGAAACACAAGATTCTTGCATAAATGACATGCAAATTCAGTGCGGTGCGAATTGAGCCATGCATTACATTTCACTCAATTCGCAATGGATCCGCATCAAAACGTGCAGGACCCTTTTTTTGTCCGCACTGAAAACAAATCACATGGGTGTTCTGACCCATATGATCCGATTCCACAATTAGCAGTGCATTCTGCAAATCATTTTGGGGGTGTCATTATCTTTATTTTGACACCCGCAGCGGTTTGCAGAGCACAGTGTGAACTGCCTGTGATTTTAATCCGCATCAGTGTGAACCGGGCCTTAAAGCGCAGTTCCCTCCAAAAGTGGAAGGTCTGCTTATCTGCCTCTTCCCCCATCCAATGCCATGTTTGGCACCTTTCGGGAGGGGGGAGGGTGGGTATCTGTTTTTGTTAAATGAACACATTGGATGTCCACCGATCATTCCCGACAGAGGCAGAACAGTGATCTGCTTATGTAAACAAGGCAGACTGCCTTTCTGTCACAAGGGAAGACAGAGATCCTGTGTTTCTACTAAGCAGGAAGACGGATCTCTGTCTTCCCACAGTTAACCACTTACAGACCCGAATATTTGCCCACTTAATGACAGGCCATTTTTTGCGATACGACACTACATCGCTTTAACTGATAATTGCGTGGTCGTGCGACGTTGTACCCAAACAAAATTGATGTCCCTTTTTTCCCACAAATAGAGCTTTTTTTTGCTGTTTTTTATTTTTGCGCTATAAACAAAAAAAAGCGACAATTTTAAAAAAATATATATATATATATTTTTAACTTTTTGCTATAATAAATATCCCCAAAAATGTTTTAAAAAACGAATTTCTTCATCAGTTTAGGCCAGTATGTATTCTTCTACATATTTTTGGCAATAAAAATTGCAATAAGCGTATATTGATTGGTTTGCGCAAAAGTTATAGCTTCTGCAAACCATGGGAAAGATTTATGGCATTTCTATTATTATTATTTTTTTACTAGTAATGGCTGTAATCTACGCTATAAAAATGCACTGATTACTGTGTAAATGTCACTGGCAGGGAAGGGGTTAACACTAGGGGGCGATCAAATTTTAAATGTGTTCCCTCCTTGAGTGTTTCTTACTGTGGGGGGATGGGACTGACTGGGAAGGAGACATATCACTGTTTGTAATTACTACAAACAGCAGATGTGTCTCTTCTCCCCTGTCAGAACAAGGATTTGTGTGTTTATACACACAAATCCCTGTTTCGGCTCTCGTGCCCGCAATCGCGAGTGGCCAGCGGTGATCGCGCCCACCGGCCATGCGCATTGGGTCCCCCGCCGTGCATCGGGCGTGCACCTGCTATGGTTCTTAAAAGGGCCGCTTTGTGGTAACGAACCCCTTTGACGATGTAAATGTGCGTGAGCCGATCGGGAAGTGGTTAAAACACATCCCCCACAGTTAGAAAGCACTCCCTAGGCACACATTTATCTCCTTTGATCACCCTGATGTTAACCCCTTCCCTGTCAGTGTCATTAGTACAGTGCAGATTTTTTAGCACTGATCACTGTATTAGTGTCACTGGTCCCCAGAAAAGTATCAAACGTGTCAGTTAGACCCCTTTCACACTGGAGCGTTTTTCAGGTGCTTTTGGGCTTAAAATACCGCCTGTAAAGCGCCTGAAACACGCCTTCCCTGCAGCATCAGTGTGAGAGCCTGAGTGCTTTCACACTTGGGCGGTGTGCTTGCAGGACGTTAGAAAAAGTCCTTGCAGCAGCATCTTTCGGGCGGTGCGGGAGCGATGTATACACCGCTCCTGCCATTGAAATCATTGGGCACCACTGCCCTTTATTCAGCCGCTTGTGGGGGTTAAATGTTCTCCACTAGTGGCAGAAAAGCGCCACTATTAGCCCTTGTACACACGGTCAGACATTCTGATGGACAATGTCCGATAGGACCGTGTTGTCGAATAATCCAACAGTGTGTGGGCTCCATCGGACTGTTTCCGTCTTTCGTCCAGCTGGGCTATAAAATTTTCCGACAACATGCTCCGATTGGACTTTGTCTGATCATGTGTAGAGAATTCCGATCGGACAAAGTGCCACGCATGCTCAGATCAAATTCCTAGACCAAAGCTATTGGCTACTAGCCTGAATGTAGTCCCATCCTAACGAAATAACGTCATCACGTTAAGTACGATCGGATTTTCTGCCAACGTTGTCCGACTGTGTGTATGCAACAGTTTCAGACAAAATCCGTCGGACAAAATCCGACGGATTTGGTTTTCGGAATGTCCGACCATGTGTACAAGGGCTTACACTGATAAAGCGCTGCTAATTTTACCTAACTTACCTAACTTTCTTTAGCTAACTATTTAACTTTACTGCTAACATCCCCCCACCCCAGTATGAAAGTAGCCTAATGCCCCATACACACGGTTAGATTTTACGATGGAGAATGTTCGATGGGAGCCTCCATCGGACATTTTCCATCTGAATTTCCGTCCCACAAAATTTGAGATCTGGTTCTCAAATTTTCAGACAACAAAATCCGTTTGCGTAAATTCCGATCGTGTGTACACAATTCCGACGCACGAAGTGCCACGCATGCTCAGAATAAATTAAGAGACAGAAGCACTCATTCTGGTAAAACTACTGTTCGTAATGGAGATAGCACATTCGTCACGCTGCAATTTTTTTAATAGTTTATTGCAGCGCATTCTCTTCTTCTTTATAATGCTAGAATAATGAAGTTGTTTTGCTGCTCATATTCACACAGACTTCTGACAAACTGATTTCTTTATTATTTCTCGTGGTCTCATGAATAATATTAATTTTGTTTGTTTTTTTCGTCAGATCTCCATAATAATGTTTATAATTTTTAATTTATTTATTTTTTCTCATCAAGATCTGCATTTTTTTTTCTAGTGCTCTCCATTATATTATTTGTCGTTTTGTGTGTCAAGTTACCACAACACCATTATTATCTTGTATTTTTTAACCTCAAGGAGGTTGGTTTTTGTATCCCTTGTTAATTTGACCTTGTATTTTTGAAAAGTACCTGCCTACTCACAAACAAACTGTCCTTTTTGAAGTAAAACACATAGCCAAGTATTTCTGAAAAAGAAATAGCCATTTATTCTGGGTCATAACAAAATAAAGAGGAAGGCAACGCTGGAGAAACTGGTTAAATTCGTGAAGCCTTTGCAAGACACAACACAAGACAAACCCTAATGTCTGGCGAAACTCTCCTGATCTTGACCCAATATAGGTCTCAATCTAGAAGAAGTATAAGCCACTGATGCACCAAGTTAAAATGGTACCTTCATTATAACGGTTGTCACTTCCGTTACTCTGTCCTCTGCTCACAGATCGTATGTACAACGTGCACGTGTTCCGCTTTATATGCATGCGTGAAACTCCGCCTGCCCCTGACGTTCTTTCTAGTATATTCCTAGCCCCTTCTCTTTCGGCGCAGTGGGAGAACACATGGCAGAAAGACAACAGGTGCATGCAGAGGAGAGCAGCAATGTCAAAAGGCCGGAGCCACAAACGTTCCGACCCCGGAGGAGATTTAAGGCTTCAAATATGTCTTTATGGAGATGATGAACATCTTGACGAGGGCCGACTATGACGGGAAGCATGGACCTTACCCAAACCCAAATATGAGAAAGGCCAAGATCATGACTAAAGTTGTGAAGAGTCTGCACAAGAATTTTGGGGTATGGTGATCAAGGATCAACTGAGGAAACGATGGTCAGACCTCAAATTGAGGGACCACGATCAGTACAGAAAGATCAGGAAACTGCTTCTAAAAAGTAAGTACTTGTAGTGTGTTCCTATTATTATTATTATTATTACTGGCATGCTGCTCCATGTGCTTTTCTTTACTGTTGTACAGTTTAAAATTACAACTTTCATGTTCATGAGCACAGTAATCGGTCATAGGAAACATTGTTCGTTTGCCCACTTATAAGATGGCAGATGCAGGTTAACTACATTTGTTCAGGCCTATTTGTATTAAAATAATTTTGTTGTCTTGATGGGTTTGTAACTAGAATGAAATGCAAACTTGATTCAGTGTAAGGAGAGGACACTCAGCAGCTGTTTACACATCTGGACACAGGAGCACTAGTGTGGGACACCAGAACAAACTTTTTAGGGTGTCCCACACAGGTGCTCCAGTGGATACTAGGGGTCTCTACATGTGTGATACTTTAACAAAAGAGGGACATATTCCAGCTTTAAAAAGGAAATAAAATGTTCTTCAGCTTGGAACTCAATTGTAAAAACAGACAATTGTACGACACTTCCAGGCAATGTTTCATATTCCTGTTTCTGCCCTCAAATATTGGTGTGCTAAGTATACTGATTTTTTATTCTAATAGGGGAGAAAAGACTCTGGACATCTGGATGCCTGCATTTTTATAATACATGGTGTGTTTTTTTCTCTTAGGTGATGTGGATGTTGTAGAAGAATCTCATTTCACAAGTGAAAGTGCCCAGATCCTCATTAGGGAGAGAATGGGGTGCAATCGTGATTTAGAAAATATAAAGCGAAACATCAATGATGTTCAACAAAAAATTAAGAACATCATTTTTAGATTGTAAGCTTGAACGAGCAGGACCCTCTGATTCCTCTTGTACCAAATTGTAATGTAACTGTAATGTCTGCCCTCATGTTGTAAAGCGCTGAGCAAACTGTTGGCGCTATATAAAACCTGTATAATAATCATAATAATAATAATCATTGTTGTTTTAGGCAGAATATAAAACACACAAAAATTGAAGCGTTTTCTCGTGTATTTTTGCTTTTAAAAAAAGATTTACATTTTTTTAAAAGCCAAATTTTGAAGATTTTTTTTTTGTGTCAACATGTGCTATCTGCCATCATGGGATATAAATGTACACGTTTTGTGGGTGCAACCCTTTCCTCACAACTCAATTAGATGAGAGGAAGGGGTTGCATCTCCAAAACACGTCCATTGATCCCCCCTGATGGGAGCTAGCACATGTTGACATTAAGCATGCGATCAGGAGACAAATCCTCAGTTTGAATCCCAATTTGTGTACGTCTTAAAAATTTGGCTTTTACGGGTATGACATCACCCCATCCACATCTGATGAAGGCAATATCAACACAGTTTGGACATACTAATGTCTGCTATTGCAATTTATCAAAGTTGAACTTTGTAAGTTCCTGAGTTGTGTATTTTATGCTTTGAAACATACCTGTTTAACCAAAAATAGGATCTTTACAATGTGAAGAAAAAAAATATACACCAAAGATGTTGGTTTGTTCAAAAACCCTTTTCTAACGCACATGTAAATGTGCTTTGAGTAAAATGTTTTCTACTCAACAATGTGTGGCTTCTTCTTTCAATGCTCAATAGCAATTTTTGTAGTAAGTTGGTTTTTACAGTGACAATGGGGGTTATTTACTACAAGTACAGTTTCCGGGCACTTTTGCAATGCACTTGGACTGCAAAGTGGAATTTCCTTTAGTAAATAACACCCGCAGTGCTTTATAATTTTCCACAATCATGCCATTTTCATGACTCCACAAAATTCATTCATGGTGCTGAAAATGATAAATATATTTCTCAGTAATGCATTACATACACATACATTAACACCAAAAACAAGGTGTGTGTAGCAGACCCACAACATAATAATTATTAGCTGAAGAAGAGATTGTCACCTCATGTATAGGGTTGAGTGGACACCTGGATATTCAGGTTCGACAGGTTCGGCCGAACTTCGCAAAAAAGTTTGAGTTCGGGACCCGAACTTGACTCCGAACCTGAACCCCATTGAAGTCAGCGGGACCCAAACTTTTGAGGACTAAAATGGCTCTAAAAAAGTAATGGAAAGGGCTAGAGGGCTGCAAATGGCAGCAAAATGTTGTTAAGAGCATGGCAAGTGGATAGGGAAATAACTTAAAATAACATAAAATACATAAAAATAAAAAATAATATGCTGGAGGCCCCCTTCTCAGAAGAAGAGGTACAGGAAGTCATTAAGAACCTCAAATCTGGTTCTGCTCCAGGCCCCGATGGTCTCTCTAACCCCTATTACAAGACATTTACCACCACCCTGACTCCCCATTTGACACAATTTTTTAATGCAAAGACAAAGGGAACCCCACTTGATCCTCACCTAAACACAGCCTACATTGCAGTAATACCGAAACCGGATAAAAACCCAGAAGAAGTCAGTAATTATAGACCCATCTCCCTCATCAATAGCGACTTAAAAATCCTTAGCAAACTCCTTGCAAATCGTCTAGCTTCCTTCATTAACCGATATGTTCATAAGGATCAAGTGGGGTTCATCCCAGGCAGACAGGGCCCTGATCAGATCAGAAGAGCCATAGACATAGTCTCCATCCTCCAGACAAACTGGCCAGGAGGTCAAAAACAATCAGGCATGCTTTTATTACTGGACCTTCAAAAGGCCTTCGATTCGGTCTCCTGTCCATAGATCTTTACAATCCTTGAACGTTGGGGCTTTGGCAACAAGTTTATGGGCCTGATCCAAGCTCTTTATTCAAATCCTAAAGCCTATATTAGGCTTCAAGGCCACTACTCCAAACCAATACATATAGCCATAGGCACCAGACAAGGCTGTCCTTTAGCTCCGCTAATCTTTGCAATAGCAATTGATACACTTGCCATCTACATTCGCCGGGACCCCAACATAGAAGGGGTTCAATGTGGCTCTCAGGTTCACAAATGTGGCCTGTCTGCAGACGACAAACACTGATGCCTAGTCACGGATTCCTATATTAGGGAAAAAAACACATGGTCATTTTCGTCCCTCTCCTTACATTCACACCTAGGGGTTGGTGGTTAAGTTACTCCTCTCTGGCACAGCTAGCTCCCATTGGGGGTGTCCAGGGAGGAGGAACACCTCTGACCATTAACAGGAATACCAACCCTGCACTCTAACACTACCATGTCTGTCTAAAATGATTTTACATTTTATATCTCTGACGTGTTACACTCGATTTATCTATGTTTTGACTGAATCGATATTCTGAAAGTCACTTTCAAATGTATTATTCTTGTTGTGATACAAAATACTTTGAAATTAAAAAAATAAAAAATAATAATCTTGACCTAGAAAAGAGTGAGAAAGATCAAAAATACAACAATGACTGGGTACATGTCTATTCTGCACAAGGTACGGACAAGTCCTGCGGGATCCATGCCTGGTTCATTTTAATGAACGTGAGCTTGTCCACATTGGCTCTGAACAGGCAGCTGCGCTTGTCTGTAATAACACCCCCTGCTGTGCTAAATACACGTTCAGATAATACACTGACTGCAGGGCAGGCAAGCACCTCCAAGGCGTAAAGGGCAAGCTCAGGCCATGTGCCCAATTTGGAGACCCAGAAGTTGAAGGGGTAGACCCGTCATTCAGTACGTGTAGGCGTGTGCACACATAATGCTCCACCATGCTGGTGAAATGCTACCTCCATATAAGCTGGTG
The DNA here is from genome assembly GCF_037356315.1 of Lithobates pipiens. Taxonomy (NCBI): domain Eukaryota; kingdom Metazoa; phylum Chordata; class Amphibia; order Anura; family Ranidae; genus Lithobates; species Lithobates pipiens. The sequence continues at coordinate 100,449,702 of NW_027507758.1, read as the reverse complement.
GTTCTGGTTCTTGTGGCATGCTGACAAGGCTTTTCCACATTTCGGCAGGCTAACCCTGCCTTCTGAGTTGCTGGCGGTGCCCCGGCTGCGTTGGCGACCTCTTCCTCCTCCTCTGCCTTCACCTTATGCTTCCCCTGTGCCCCCGCTGTCAGGTGGGAATGTCACCAGCAGCGCGTCTACCAGCGTGCGCTTGTACTCGCGCATCTTGCGATCACGCTCCAGTGAGGGAATTAAGGACTTTACGTTGTCCTTGTAACGGGGATTAGAAACGAGTGGACAAGAATGCACTGAAAGTCAAATACGTAATATAAATACGAACCCACAAGCACACACTGAAGTGTAATAATGATTGTAAAAGCAAGAGGCTGAAAAGCACCAATCGTCTGTCACCAAACTTTTACTAACACGAGATTAGCGGAAGGAGCCCAAAGGGTGGCACACTTGGTATTGAACTTTCTCTTTCTAGTGCCGTCATACGTGTTGTACGTCTCCGCGTTCTTGACGTTCGGAAATTCCGACCAACTTTGTGTGACCGTTTGTATGCAAGACAAGTTTGAGCCGTCGGAAAAAACATGTAATTTGTTGTCAGAATGTGCGATCGTGTGCACGCTGCATTAGTGTTTAACCACTACAGATCCGCGCTATTGCCAAAAGACGGCATCAGCGCGGACCTACATTTCCGGGACTACGTCTATTGATGTCGTCCCGGATACGAGCGGCCTGCGCGCCCCCTGAGGGGCGCGCGCGGCGCGCTCTGTGATCCGTGCAAGGGGTCGATCCCGACCCCTTATCACGTGATCAGCTGTCAGCCAATGACAGCTGATCATGTGATAGAACGGAGCCGGTAATCGGCTATTATTCCTCCTCGCGCTGTCAGCGCGAGGAGAGAAAAAAAAAGCCGATCACCGGCGGCCGTGATCGGGACATCCGTCCCGATCACGGCCAGCAATACAGCTGACCACCTGCCCCCTGCCAGTGCCCACCTGCCCACCGCCGTGCCATCCTGAATAAAAGTAAGTGCCCCCCATCAGTGCCCCCCATCAGTGCCCATAGTGCCCACAGTGCCACCTACAGTGCCACCCACAATGCCACCCACAGTGCCATCCAGCAGTGCCACCAACAGTGCCACCCACAGTGCCCACAATCTGCCTCAAAGGTGCTGCGACCCAGTGCCGCCCATCAGTGCCCAGCAGTGCCGCCCATCAGTGCCCAGCAGTGCCGCCCATCAGTGCCCAGCAGTGCCACCTATCAGAGCCACCTATCAGTGCCACCTATCAGTGCCCATCAGTCCCATCTATCAGTGGTACCTATCAGTGCCCATCCGTGCCATCCATCCGTGCCACTTATCCGTGCCACCCATCCATGCCATCTTATCTGTGCCCATCTTTGCCCATCAGTGCCGCCTTATCTGTGCCCATCGGTGCCGCCTTATCTGTGCCTATTAGTGCCGCCTTAACTATGCCTATCAGTGCCCACCAGTGCAGCCCATCAGTGCCCACCAATGCAGCCCATCAGTGCCCACCAATGCAGCCCATCAGTGCCCACCAATGCAGCCATCAGTGCCGCCTAATCAGCGCACTTCAATGAAGGAGAAAAATGACCCGTTTGCAAAATGTTATAACAAACTATTAAAACATGATTTTTTTATTTTTATTTTTTTGCATCTTTTTTTGTTTGTTTAGCAAAAAATAAAACTCCGAGCTGTAACTAAATACCACCAAAAGAAAGCTCTATTTGTGGGAAAAAAATTATAAAAATTTCATTTGGGTACAGTGTTGTATGCCTGCGCAATTGTCATTCAAAGTGCATCAGCGCTGAAAGCTGAAAATTGGTCTGGGACTGAGGGGGGTTTAAGTGCCCAGTAAGCAAGTGGTTAAAGTGTTCGCTGTAATGTTGCAGTCACGCTATAAGTCGCTGATCACCACCATTACTAGTAAAAAAAATTACTAAAGATTCCATAAAAATATCCCATATTTGTAGATGCTATAAATTTTGTGCAAACCAATCCATGTACGTTTATTGGGATTGGATGTGTTTTAGAGCAGAAAGTAAAATACATTTTTTTTTTTCTAAATTATCTGTCTTTTTTTTTGTTTATAGCGCAAAAAAAAAATTGCAGAGGTGATCAAATACCACCAAAAGAAAGTTCTATTCAGCAACAAAAAAAAAAAATGTAAATCACTTTTTTCACAGTGCTTCTGGGGAAGGGGGTGGACGGTGGCAGTAGTTTTTTATTTTTACGTATTTCATTTTTTTCACAATGCTTTTTTGGGGCGAGATGTCAGTGGTAAATATATACAATTTCGAAGCATAACCTCACTTTGGAATCAATATTATATTTTTATATATTTTATTGACTTTTTGTAATATACCTTTTCCAATATTACATATTTTTTTGAAATCCGTATCTTTTTCCCCCTGAAGAAGATCCGAAGACCTACACTACATGTGGTCGAAACACGTTGGGGCTCCTCTTAAATGATGTTCTACAGATACTGTGCTATTTTTTAAGGTTTATTGTAATTTTACATTGCTCATTTATTGCTCATTTAGAGTATCATCCTTTTGTCATTTGCTTTTTGAGGCGAGGGGTTTAAGGCAGTGCATAGTTTTGGTAGGGCAGGGGGGAGTGGTGTCAGCAGTTTTTTATTTTATTTTTTTACACTTTCATTTTTAGAATTTTTTTTAAATCACTTTATTTTTTTTTTTTTGGGGGGGGCTTTGGTGTGAGATCAGGGGTCTAAACAGACCCCTGATATCTCCCCTTTGAGACAGAGAAAGGGACTGAGGACATAGATTCCCCAGTCCCTTTCTCAGCATTGAAGATGAATGGAGAGGAGACTGTTCATTCATAAACTGAGCAGAGTAACACTCAGTTTACTCTGCTCAGTTATCATAGGACACAGAAGCGATCTCACTCACTGTGTTCAATACCTGACAGTCCCCCCGCCCCCACAGCTGGCAGGAGAGGAGAGGAGGGGAGCCAGCTGCGGGGGACAAGGGGGTTGGAGGAGGAGGACGGGGGGGTGGAAGAGAACACGGATGGGGTTGGGGGAGGAGCACACAGCAAACAGCTGGGAATAATTGGGGTGGCGGGAGGGACAGCTGTGATCACCGATATCCATGTATAGCTTTTTAGCTGACAGCCGCGGGAGGGAGAGAAGAAGCAGCTGTCAGCTAAAAATCTATAGAAAGGAGATCAGTGTTCCCAGCTGTTCCCCACCGCACTGATCATTCTTGGGAGATCGTGAGGCGCTTGCGGGTGTGTGGGAGCTGCTGCAGAAATGAGGGAGACTCCCACAACTCGCGGGAGACTTTGGATGTCTGCTTTATATTGTCTTTTAAAATTTACAAATACAGTAATTTAGAATTTGGATAAAAAGTTTAGCACTGGGAAACACATTTTTATACCTCCCAACATTTTGAGATGGGAATGAGGGACACCTACTAGCAAATGTATGTAGGCATAGGACACGCCCCCTACCACACCCCCTTAAAGGAGAATTAACCCCCAAAAAAGTTAATGAAATCCACAACGGCTTTTTTTTACCACTACTATACCTTTATATTGGCTTTTAAAATGTACAAATGCAGCAATTTAGAAATTGGGTGAAAGGTTTAGCACTTTTTTATACCTCCCAACTAGGGATGAGCTTCGTGTTCGAGTCGAACATACTTTCGACTCGAACATCGGCTGTTCGCCCGTTCGTTGAAATCCGAACGTTATGGACCGTTCGCGCCAAATTCGTGTGGCGCTCACGGCCCACAATGCACTGCGTCATCGCAGTGCATTGCTGGCTCATGATTGACCAAGCATGCACTGTGACCCCGCATGCTTGGCCAATCACAGCGCCAGCAGCAAGGAGAGCCATGATTGGCCACAGACAGGATGCCTGTGGCCAATCATAGCTCAGGCTGTGTAGTACACGCCCAACACTATATAAGGCCGCCAGCGCGGCGGCCTAGTGTAGTGTGTTGGCGTCTGAAGCAGTTAGTGGGTGTTCTGTGTACCTTCAACACAGTACACACCGATCGTTATCGGACGATTTTCGATCTTGCTCTTCTGTAGTGGTTGTTGTCTGTGTGCCCTGACCGCAGTATACACCGCTATATTCACCTCACCTATATAGCTAGTGATCTATCTTTTATAATAGAGCTTGCAGTCAGTAGTGTTAGGAGCTTGTGTGTGCTGTCTGCGTGCTCTGTACCCAGTACACACCGCTATATCCACCTACATAGCTCTTCTCTATTTGAGCCCACTTGCCATCTGCAGGAGTTATTGGAAGTTGTGTGTGCCTCCAGCACAGCACAGTATACATCTGTATATACCCCTTTATCTCTGGTGTTCTATAATAAAGGCATCTGCAGGAGTTAGTGGGTTTTTTGTGCCTCCAGCACAATATACACCTGTATCTACCCTTTATTGCTGTTCTCTAATAGAGCCATCTGCAGGGCTTAGTGGGTGTTGTGTGACTCAATTACAGTATACCCCTTTATCTCTGGTGTTCTAAAATAAAGGCATCTGCAGGAGTTAGTGGGTGTTGTGTGCCTCCAGCACAATATACACTACCCAACTGCTGTTTTACCCAACTCCCTTCAGGCCATTACCATGTCTGGAAGGCCAGCAAGGAGAGGCAGACAGGCGCGAGCCGATAAAAGAGGGCAAGCAGGCTCTGTGTCTAGAGACAACAGTGCTGGTCGTGGACGCGGTGCATTGTCATCAGCACGTGGCCATGGGACACGCTTGTCCTTCTTTTCGGCAGCTGGACATGTTGAACCGCAACATGCCAACGACTTGGTAGAGTGGATGACCAAGCCCTCTTCATCCTCCTCATCCTCTCTCACCCAGTCTCAGGGTACTAGCAAAGCAGCTGCCAACGCATCGTCTTCCCTCCTCTCAATGTCATCATCAGTGACTCCTTCCCTAGACCCACCACGTCCTCCTGAGGAGTCTCCTGAACTCTTTGAGCACAGTGTTGGGTACATGCTCCAGGAGGATGCCCAGTATTTTGTAGGCTCTGATGATGACACTCAGCTAGAGGAAGGCAGTAGCGTGAGCGCAGAGAGAGGGGATGCTCAAGAAGGACAGCAATCTGGCAGTCATGTTCCACAAGCTGCAGCATACTGCCAGGTTTGCTACAGCGATGAAGAGGGAGGGGATGATGAGGGCACTGACTCCACATGGGTGCCTAGTAGGAGAGAGGAGGAGGAGGAGGAGGCACATGTCCAACGAGGCAGGATGCCCTCCGGGGGCCAGCTTAGGGGCAGCACACCGACTGAATCACACCACAGAGCTCCGCCTGTGCAGGGCGCTGCCTCTGCGCGTTATTCTAAAAGTTCTTTGGTGTGGGCCTTTTTTGAGACGAGTGCATCAGATCGCACCGCTGCTATTTGCAACATATGTCTCAAGTGTATCTCGCGTGGCCAAAACATCAGCCGCTTGGGCACCACATGCTTGACCAGACATATGTTGACCTGCCATGCAGCTCGTTGGCAAGCGTACCTCAAAGACCCACACCAAAGAACAAAGCGGACCTCTCCTTGCTCCTCAACAGCTGGCATCTCCAACCCCACTAGACCTTAAGTCCTCTCTGAAACCTGCTCTGAGAGGAATGAAGGTGTAGAATTAGGTGTGTCACAGCCAAGTGCTTCCGGGCACTCTGCTAGCAGTACACCCACGTCTGATTATAGCAAATGTCCCTGCCCCAGCTGCTGGAGCGGCAAAAGAAGTTCACTCCCAGCCATCCACATGCCCAGCGGTTGAATGCTAGCTTGGCTAAATTGCTAGCACTTCAACTGCTGCCTTTTCAGTTGGTAGACTCGGCCCCCTTCCGTGAGTTTGTACAATGTGCGGTTCCTCAGTGGCAGGTCCCCAAACGCCACTTTTTCTCACGGAAGGCGATTCCGGCTCTCTACCGGCATGTGGAAGGCAATGTCCTTGCTTCGCTGGACAGGGCGGTCAGCGGTAAGGTGCATATTACCGCTGACTCATGGTCCAGCAGGCATGGGCAGGGATGTTACCTGTCTTTCACGGCCCATTGGGTCACTCTTCTGGCAGCTGGGAAGGATGCAGGACAAGGTGCAGTAGTGTTGGAGGTTGTTCCACCACCACGCCTCCAAAATGCTGCTATTGGTTGTGACACACCTCTCTCCTCCACCCCCTCCTCTTCTTCTTCCTCCATGGCCTCTTCCAGTGCTCTGTCCTCAGAACCAGCGGTGCTCCTTAGGCGTTCCAGGGGTTACGCAAGTACGCAGGCAAAACGATGCCATGCCGTGCTTGCGCTGGTTTGTTTGGGGGACAGGAGCCACACTGGGGCGGATGTTTTGTCAGCTCTGCAGGGGCAGGCCGAGAGGTGGTTGACGCCATGCCAGCTTAAGCCAGGAATGGTGGTTTGTGACAATGGCACCAACCTCCTCTCCGCCCTCCGACAGGGACAACTGACCCATGTGCCCTGTGTAGCTCACATCCTTAACCTGGCGGTGCAGCGGTTCTTGGGCAGGTACCCCGGCTTACAGGATGTCCTGAAGCAGGCCAGGAAAGTCTGTGTGCATTTCCGCCGATCATTTAATGCCTGTGCTTGGCTGGCTGAGCTCCAAAAGGAGTTGAACCTGCCCAAGAACCGCCTTATATGTGACATGCCCACCAGGTGGAACTCAACGTTGGCCATGCTGCAGCGGCTGCACATGCAGCAGAGGGCCATCAATGAGTACCTGTGCGACTATGGCGCCAGTGGGGCATGATCAGGGATGCATGCACTGTCCTGTCACCGTTTGAGGAGGCCACAAGGATGGTGAGCAGTGACAGTGCATGCATCAGTGACACTGTACCTCTTGTCCACCTCTTGGAGCATACGCTGCGTGGAATAATGGACAGGGCACTTGAGGCAGAACAGAGGCAGGAAGAGGAGGACTTCCTTGCCTCTCAACGCCCCCTTTATCCAGACAGTGTTCCTGCTGTGCCACCCATCACACAGGAAGAGGATGAGGAGGAGGAGGAAGAGGAGGAGGAGGAGGATTGTGTCAGCATGGAGGTGGAGGCTGGCACTCAGCATCAGCAGCAGCAGCAGCAGCAGTCTTGTAGGGATGATTTACAGTCCCAAGAAACACGTGGACTTGTACGTGGCTGGGAGGAGGTAGCTGCAGGTCATGTTGCCCTTAGTGACCCAGAGGACTCTGGACCGAAGGCCTCAGCTAACCTATGCTGCATGGCCTCCCTGATCCTGCAAAGCCTGCGGAAGGATCCTCGTATTCTTCGGATCAAGGAGAGGGACCATTACTGGCTGGCCACTATCCTTGATCCACGGTACAAGGGTAAGGTTGCCGACCTTATCTTGCCATCGCAGAGGGAGCAGAGGATGAGACATCTCCGGGAGGCCTTGCAGAAAGGTCTGTGAAACGCGTTCCCAGAGACTGGGAGGTTACAAACTCCTGGTCCTGGACAACGTGTTGCTGAGGCATCGATCAGAAGGAGCGGTGGAGAAGGTGGCCGTCTGGCTGATGCTTTCAGACAATTTTTTAGTCCGCAGCCCCAAGGTATGATCGGTTCCAGCAACCATCGCCAGCGTCTGATTTACATGGTGCAGGAATACCTAGGGGCAAGGTCAGACTTGGACACCTTTCCCACCGAAAATCCTCTGGCTTACTGGGTCTTGAGGATGGATCACTGGCCAGAGCTTGCACAGTATGCAATTGAGCTACTGGCCTGTCCTGCATCCAGCGTTCTTTCGGGAACGCACCTTTAGTGCTGCTGGTGGCTTTGTTACCGATCACAGGGTGCGCCTGTCCACCGAATCAGTTGATTGACTGACCTTCATCAAGATGAATCAGTCTTGGATCACCCACAGCTACCAAGCACCTGAAGCTGATGTAACCGAATAATTTTTTTTAAATATCACATCCCTTCAAGACTGCCTATGCTGAGTGACTGTCCTGTTATGTTGATTGTCTATCCTCTTCCTTCTCCGCTGATATGTTGGGAGAACATTTCTGGCTCTGGGTGATGCCATCAGCCCAATTTTTCTGCCCCTGTTTAACAGGGGCGTTTAATTACAATTTTTGATGCAATGCTTTGCAGCAGGGATAATTCCTGCAATAAAACTAGAGTATATGGAAGAGGTTGCAGTGTGGTGGCACCAGCACCAGTGCCTAAGGCCCAATTTTTCTGCCCCTGTTTAACAGGGGCGTTTAATTACAATTTTTGATGCAATGCTTTGCAGCAGGGCTAATTCCTGCAATAAAACTAGAGTATATGGGAGAGGTTGCAGTGTGGTGGCACCAGCACCAGTGCCTAAGGCCCACTTTTTCTGCCCCTGTTTAACAGGGGCGTTTAATTACAATTTTTGATGCAATGCTTTGCAGCAGGGATAATTCCTGCAATAAAACTAGAGTATATGGAAGAGGTTGCAGTGTGGTGGCACCAGCACCAGTGCCTAAGGCCCAATTTTTCTGCCCCTGTTTAACAGGGGCGTTTAATTATTATTTTTGATGCAATGCTTTGCAGCAGGGCTAATTCCTGCAATAAAACTAGAGTATATGGAAGAGGTTGCAGTGTGGTGGCACCAGCATCAGTGCCTAAGGCCCAATTTTTCTGCCCCTGTTTAACAGGGGCGTTTAATTACAATTTTTGATGCAATGCTTTGCAGCAGGGCTAATTCCTGCAATAAAACTAGAGTATATGGAAGAGGTTGCAGTGTGGTGGCACCAGCACCAGTGCCTAAGGCCCAATTTTTCTGCCCCTGTTTAACAGGGGCGTTTAATTACAATTTTTGATACAATGCTTTGCAGCAGGGCTAATTCCTGCAATAAAACTAGAGTATATGGAAGAGGTTGCAGTGTGGTGGCACCAGCACCAGTGCCTAAGGCCCAATTTTTCTGCCCCTGTTTAACAGGGGCGTTTAATTAAAATTTTTGATGCAATGCTTTGCAGCAGGGCTAATTCCTGCAATAAAACTAGAGTATATGGGAGAGGTTATTATTATTCAGGATTTATATAGCGCCAGCAATTTACGCAGTGCTTTACAATATAAAGGGAGACAATACAGTTACAATACAATTAAATACAAGAGGATTAAGAGGACCCTGCTCAGAAGAGCTTACAGGTTGCAGTGTGGTGGCACCAGCACCAGTGCCTAAGGCCCAATTTTTCTGCCCCTGTTTAACAGGGACTAGTAATTACAATTCTTGATATAATATTTCACAGGAGGGCACATTCCTGTGCCCACCCAGAGTAACTGTGAGGACTTATAGTGTTGTAGCACCAGCAGCACAACCACCAAAGGTCAATTTTTCTACCACTGTTCAACAATGACATGTAATTACAATTCTTGATATAATCATTCACAGCAGGGCGCTCCAGCGCCCACCAAGAGTCACTTTGTGGGCTTACAATGTTGTGGCAAAACCAACACCTTGTTCCGCCATTTCTGCAGAGCATATAGGGCAGACCCCTACTTTCAAACATCCAACTTACAAACATCTCCTACTTGCAAACGGAAGGAGACAACAGCAAGTGAGATGAAAAAAGATGGACGACAAAACAAACTATACAGGGGTGATAACCCTTCCCTATGTTTTCCAAAAAGCTTAAAAATAGTTTTTTTGACTGGAGCTACACTTTAAAAATGTACCAGTTGAAAATTACAAACAGATTCAACTTAACACAACAAACCTACACAGTCCCTGTCTTGTTTGCACCGCCTGTCTACTGCTGTTCTGAGTATATAGGGCCTGGGGGTCACACGCATTTCCTTTTTTTAATATGGGTACGGGGTTCCCCTTAATATGCGTACAAGACCCAAATAGGCTGGTAATGGGCAGGAAGGGCTACCCATGCCATTTTTGTCAATGATTTTCAACCATATTGCAGGAACCAGATATAACATTAAAACCGCAAGCAGTTTTAAATGGTGTTATTTCCGTTTAATGTCATTTTGTGTTCTAAACACGGGAAACACGTGGCACTTCACAGGCATACTACAGACACCCCCCAGGCACCATATTTAAAGGAATATTTCACTTTTTTTTTCACTTTAATCGTCATTAAAATCAGTGCTCCCGCCAAAACAGCCATTTTTAAAAACATTTTAGGCATTGACCCATGTCCCCTGGGACAGGAGCCAGGTCCCCAAACCCTTTTTAGGACAGTATCTTGCATATTAGCCGTTAAAATTAGCACTTTTAATTTCGAACGTTCGAGTCCCAAAGACTTCAATGGGGTTCTAACGTTCGTACGAATTTGGGGTCCGTTCGAAAGTTCTGGTGCGAACTGAACCGGGGGGTGTTCGGTTCATCCCTACTCCCAACATTTTGAGATAGGAATGAGGGACACCTACTAGCAAATATGTATGTAGGCATAGGACCCGCCCCCTGCCACACTCACTTAAAAGAGAATTAACTCCCAAAAAAAGGTTAATTAAATCCACAAATGCTTTTTTCTCTTATATTCACTGACTGACACAGCTCCTCTCTTTAGACCATTGGGTTGTTACGCCACCTTTAGGAGAGGACTAAGCATGACATGTTAACATATAATATAAAAACCAGAACTTTATAGTTCCGCCCAAGGGGTGGTCCCTTAGGTAACAACCCCTCAGCCTGCCTTGCAGCTTCAGTTTTTTTCTGCCTAGTGAAGGAAACCCTAGGAACCCTGCGAGCCCATCGGTCCTTGGATTTTTTTGCAGAAGCTTTGCCTTTTGCGCAAGATTAAAGATCCTGTGATCTGCTATCAACAGCCGGCTGGGTGACAGGCTAGGTACTCTTATCCTTGTAGTCTCCCCAGCCTGGCCAGCGAGCGTGTGCAGACCAGAGCTCCGCGCTGGGCCGGCCACGACATGCCTCATCTCCAGAGGCAGTCAGTGGGCATTATGCTCATACACATATGACCGGGTTACTGATGTCTGCATCACAGTGTGCCAGGCCAGCAGCCACCCCATACTGATCGGAGAGTGGGTCTGTGATGGAATGTCCCCCAGCTCTGGAGGACTGCTAAGTACAGCTCTCCCTGCCTCGGTGGGGCTGAGCAGCTGGGTATTCCCTGAAGGGTCGATTCGGGGGGTCCCTCACCCCCCTCTCTTCTCTCCCTGTCACTTTCTTCCCTCCCGCCTTCCTTGAGGGGGATGCTGCATGGGCTGCTGAGCGGTGTGTTGGCCATTGACAGGGGCTCTCCGGGGGGGGCTCTCACCTGGGGGGGACTGCGCTGGCTGGCTGTGCCCTGGATGTGTGTAGGTCTCTCCCTGGAGGTGTCTGGAGGCTGTGTCTGTTGATTGCTGTAGCGCTGTTCACCGTCATTATCTGCCTGTTTTTGTTTCACTGTCCCTCATGGTATACAGTGCTTGGTGGCCATATTTGGTGGGGCAAGGAGCAGCATGTTTCCCTGTAGTTCGGTGGCCATTTTCCCTGTGATTATGTTCTTTATACTGGATGCTCGGTGGCCATTTTCTTGAAGCCTGAACACGTTTTTGATCAGTTTTAGCGCCATTTGCAGCAGCTCTGCACAGCGCAGTGTGGTCTCCTATGCACCTGGGAGCTGACACAGGACACAGGCACTACTAGCTGGACAGCGCAGAACCATCAGGGTGGTGAGTCCTGTGGGAAAGAGCCCCTCAGCCAGCAGCAGTTAGGAGTCCCCATCAGGTGGCAGACAGGGTAGGGTCAGCATGGCTTCAGAAATTGGTGTTTCTTTCCCCGAAATCCAGGCAATTGCAACCGGTTTGCATGCAGACTGTGCAGTGCCTCTGGACGCTTTGTCGGTGGTCTTCAATTAGTTTCGTTGCCAAGATGGAGGCGGTGCGTGGGCGCAAAGGTGGTAAAAAGTGGCCCCTGCCCCCGTCCTCCAGGAAGAGCACTGATGCAGACTCGGGCCCTGCTGAGGCTGGTGACCCCTGTTCTGTCGTTTCAGATGACGCTGACCAGGACCGATCGGAACAGTGAGGATGGGTCCCCGTCCGGGTCCACGCGCGACAAATCGCTTGTTGAAGCACTTATCACAGCTGTGCGTGATATCCTGAAGATTCAGGATCCAGCAGATCCGTCTGCTGATGTAGAGGTCCCTTTTAGGTCCCGTAAGCCAGCTCGTTCCTCCAAGGTGTTCCCGTATCTGACTACGTTAATTTACAAGGAATGGGGTCGACTGCAACGGACCTTTTTGGTCCCCAAATACATGGCGGTGTGTTACCCCTTTGAGGAGAGCCTTCTCAAAAAGTGGTCGACTCCTCCGGGCACAGACCTCCCAGTATCCAGGTTAAACAAAGTAACCACGATCCCGGTAGAGGGGACTCCTGCCTTTAAGGACCCCACCGACAGGAAGGCCGAGGCAGTGGCTCATTCCTTGTTTACGGTTGTGGGGTCAACTGTGCGACCAGTGGTGGCATCCGCACTTGTGTCTCAGACACTAACCGAGTGGGCAAAACGTTTGCACCGCAGATTGGGAGAGCAATAGGCTTCTCCTGTCTGCGTGGAACTAGCAGACCAACTAGTGCAAGGCCTAAAGTACATTTGTGACGCAGCCCTGGATACCCTTCCTCTGTTATCCAGAGCTTCAGTGTCAGCAGTGGTGCTGAGGCGCCTGATTTGGCTAAAATGCTGGTCTGCTGACCAGGCATCCAAAAAAGCCCTGAGGGATCCTCCCTTCCTTGGCGACTGGCTCTTTGGAGCCTCATTGGATGACATTATTAAAAATGCCACAGGTGGTAAGAGTACACTACTCCCACAGGCCAGGAAGACTAAGGAGCCACGCCGTAGGCAAGGGCCCTCCTTCTCTGGTTACAAACGGCTTTTTCGTCCACCCGGGGCTTCGACCAAGTGTCCCCAGTCCGATCTCTGAAGGATCATAGCATCCCTGGAACCGCAAGTCTAACAAGCCTGTGAGCAAGAGTTCTACTGCATGAAGGTTTGCCCCTGCCCACAACACGGGTGGGGGGTCGCCTTCGGGAGTTTGCAGCTCGGTGGGCCTCTTGGCTGTCCGACCAATGGGTCTGCGATCTGATTTCCTCAGGCTACAAGATAGAGTTCCTCTCTTGGCCACAAAACAGATTCTTCCCCTCCAGCATACCCATACTCCCGGCTCACCGGGAGGCCCTATTGGGGGTGATTGTACCAGTTCCGGAATCGGAACGTTTCCAGGGGTTCTACTCAAACCTGTTTGTAGTCCCCAAAAGGAAGGGGCACATCCAATCTTGGACCTGAAAGCCCTCAATAACTTTGTGAAAGTACAGAGGTTCAGAATGGAATCAGTTCACTCAGTGGTCGCTGCACTCCATCAAGGGGACTCCCTGGCCTCCTTAGACATCCAGGATGCGTACCTGCACATACCCATATGCCTTCGGCATCAGAGGTTTCTGCAATTTGCAGTCGGGGAAGCCCACTACGAGTTTGTGGCTCTACCTTTTGGTTTGGCATCAGCCCCCCGAGTCTTTACCAAGGTATTGGCTCCTGTTTTGGGGTTGCTGAGGCAACGCGGGATCGTGATCGTGGGTTACCTAGACGATCTCCTCCTGAGAGCATCTTCCGCCTCAGAGTTAAAGCATGCAGATCCTGCAGGAATTTGGGTGGCTGTTGAACCTAAAAAAGTTGGTGATCGTACCGACTCAGAGTTTGGAGTACCTAGGCTTACTGCTGGACTCTGTGGAAGCGAAAGTGTTTCTTCCTTCAGACAAGCTGCAGACTCTCAGAGCTGCGGTAAAACTGTTGATGAACCGCAGGTGGTCGTCACTACACTTCTGTATGCGAGTCCTGGGACTCATGGTGGCCTCCTTCGAGGCAGTCTTGTATGCCCAGTTTCACACCAGAGTCCTGCAGAAGGAGATTTTGACAAAATGGGACAAATCTCTGTTTTCCCTGGATCGGCAGATTCAGGTGAGCCAGTGAGTCAGGGATTCCCTGCTCTGGTGGCTGAGGTCCCCTGCACTTCGGTCCGGGAAGTCGTTCCTACCTCTGAAATGGACAGTGATCACAACAGACGCCAGCCTAACCAGCTGGGGTGGAGTAATGGGAGTTCAGTCGACCCAGGGCCTCTGGTCAGTGGAGGAATCCAAGTTGCCGATCAAACTACTCGAGCTGAGAGGAATCAGGCTATGCCTCTCCATATGGTCTATAAGACTTTGAGGGCGTCCGATCAGGATCCAGTCAGACAATGCCACGGCAGTGGCATACGTCAATCACAAAGGAGGAACAAGAAGCTCAGCCACCGGAGGTCGCTCACATCCTTCAGCGGGCAGAGCGATATATACCGGCCCTGTCGCCCATTTACATCTCGGGAGTGGAGAACTGGCAGGCGGTGATCTAAGTCACCAGATGCTGGACCCAGGAGAATGGGTGTTGCATCCGGAGGTGTTCAGGGTACTGTGCCTGCGATGGGGCACAACAGACGTGGATCTTCTGGCCTCTTGTCTCAATCGGAAGGTGCCGAGATTCGTGTCCAGGACAAGAGATACGTGGGCAGATGCATCAGACGCACTGGTGGCTCAGTGGGATCAGTACCAGCTGATCTATGCCTTTCCTCCGCTGAAACTGTTACCACGTCTGCTCCGCAGAGTGGAGGTCGAGGGGATTCAAGTCCGATTCTCCATCCTGCTTTACCATCACTGGTTTTGTGGAACCGGGGTCTTTCGGACTCGGTGATCCCAACTATGCTGAGAGCACGGAAATCTTCTCCCCAGAGATCTATCATCGTACCTGGAAGGCCTACATCTCCATGTGTGAGGAGAAAAGATGACGTCCGCGCTCCCTTTCTATGTCCAGGATCCTGCTGTTTCTACAGCAAGGAGTAGACCAGAAATTGGCTTTAAGCACCATTAAAGGACAAATATCAGCTTTGGCTGTCTTTTTTTAGTGACCCCTGGCGTCCCACTCTCTAGTGAGCACTTTTGTTCAAGGAGTCCGACATGTAGTTCCTCCGATGCATCCACCGTTACCCCCATGGGATCTGAACCTGGTGTTATTGGCACTTCAAAAACCGCCATTTGAAAATATCAGAGAGATCCCTCTGTTGACTCTTTCCCAGAAAGTGGTCTTTCTAGTGGCCATTATTTAGGCCAGGAGGGTTTCGGAACTGGTGGCCTTGTCTTGCAAGTCACCCTATCTGGTTATTCATAAGGATAAGGCGGTGTTGCGTCCGCAACCTTCTTTTCTGCCGAAGGTGGTTTCGGCGTTCCACATCAATGAAGACATTGCGTTACCATCTCTGTGTCCGAAGCCGACACATCCTAAGGAGGTGGCCCTTCACTCCCTGGGTGTGGTCCGGGGCCCTGAGGGTGTATTTGTCTACTACGGCTCCCTTTCGGAAGTCAGACTCCTTGTTTTTTTCGGTGGCTGGTCCGAAAAAAGGCATGGTGGTCTCGTCGGCCACCATTTCCAGGTTGATCAGACAGATTGTAGTACAGGCCTACGACTTGAAGGGGCATATGCCCCCCTTTTCCAGTCACGGCCGACTCCACAAGGGCAATCGGAACGTCTTGGGCCTTCGGACATCAAGCGTCTGTCGCTCAAGTGTGCAAAGCGTCGACTTGGTCGTCTGTTCACGCTTTTACAAAATTCTACAAGGTAGGTGTCAGTGCATCGGCCTGTTTTGGCCGCAAAGTTTTGCAGGCGGCTGTATAATTGCAATTGCACATACATTTTTTCCAAATTTTTTGGTAAAAATGTAGTACTTTTAAGTAAATTCACTGTTGCATTTACATAGTTACATAGTTAGTAAGGTTGAATAAAGACACCAGTCCATCCAGTTCAACCTGAGTGAGTGTCTACAATTGTCCCTATCCCTGTACATTGCACACTCACATCGGTCCCTACCCTCAAGGAGCCCACAATGCAAGGTCCCCCTTCATATACTAGGGCCAATTTTGGACAGAAGCCAATTAACCTACCTGCATGTCTTTGGAGTGTGGGAGGAAACCGGAGTACCCGGAGGAAACCCACACAGGCACAGGGAGAACATGCAAACTCCAGGCAGGCAGTTTCATGGTTGGGATTCGAACCAGCAACGAAGTGCGCCGTGGCGAAATATGGGAGTGGTTTACGTTAAATAGTGGGCATGGCTTACATGGGGCGTGGCTTACGTGGGGCGTGGCTCAAAGGGTGTGGTTAGAGTCTGAGATGAATGCGGGATGGCAAGGGAAAGGAGGGGGATGGAGAGGGAAAGGAGGGGGGGAGAGGGAAAGGAGGGACAGCAGCCCCCCGATCCTACACCACAATCGTAATATGTGGTTTCCAGAGTTTAACAATCAGCAGATAAAGATACTCCAAATACCTGGTGTTGGCGCTTCAATCATCCCAGCGCCATGATTGTTATGGTGTCAGGATGATTAAAGCGCATTATTTCTATTATTACATTGTAATATGAAATGAAATCATTCAACACACCATAATGCAGAATCAGTGGGAGCCATGAGCGTGTCACTAGCCACGTTGCCTGCCACCAGATGCCATCAGGTGTCCCAAGCGGCATCTGTCCTTACATCAGGTGCCCCATCAGAGGTACCTTCCTCACATCTGTGTCCATCAGTGGAGCCCCTCCTTACATCTGGTGCCCCTCTGACATCCACAGACCGCCCCCCCCACATCAACAGACCTGCCCCCACATACTCCACAGACCGGCCCCCACATCTGACTGGCCCCCGACATCCACAGATTGGACCCCGACATACCACTGGCTCTAAACATCCACAGACTGGCCCCCAACATCCACAGACTGGCCCCGACATACCACTGGCCCCCCACATCCACAGACTGGCCCCCGACATCCACAGACTGGCCCCCGACATCCACAGACTGGCTCCCAACATACCACTGGCCCCCGACATCCACAGACTGGCCCCCACATCCACAGACTGGCGCCCGACATCCACAGACTGGCCCCCGACATATCACTGGCCCCCGACATCCACAGACTAGCCCCCACATCCACAAACTGGCCCCACATCCACAGACTGGCCCCCGACATACCACTGGCCCCCGACATCCACAGACTGGCCCCCACATCCACAGACTGACCCCCGACATCCACAGACTGGCCCCCGACATACCACTGGCCCCCACATTCACAGACTGGCCCCCGACATTATCATACTACTGGCCCCCGACATCCACACAGTGACAGACTGGCCCCCGACATTATCATACCACTGGCCCCCGACATCCGACTGGCCCCCGCCCCGACATCCACAGTGACAGACTGGCCCCTGACATGCCGCCGTTGCCGCGCGGAGACATTTAACTGTGGCGCCGCCCACTGCACTTTACACACACACACTGGCAGCGGGGGTGGGCGGCGCCACAGGTACTCTATTGTAGACCAACTTCTGGTCTTCTTAAAAATGGCGGCCGGTGGAGACATTGGCAAAAAAACTGGAAATTCAATTTCCTGGGACAAACCGAATTTCCCGGGACATTTCCGGGGACAAAATTAATTCGGGACAAATGTCCTAATCCCGGGAATGTCCCGGGAAATTCGGGACAGTTGGCAACTATGTACTAGTTCCCACATGTCATGGTGGGTGAGGTTTTATGCTGTTTTTCCACCCCTCGTTTTGGCACTGCTTGGGGATGTCCCAATGGTCTAAAGCAGTGTTTCTCAAATCCAGTCCTCAGGCCCCCCCAACAGGTCATGTTTTCAGGTTTTCCATTATTTTTCACAGGTGATTTGATCAGTTTCACTGCCTTAGCAATTACCACAGCCGTTTCAGGGAAATCCTGAAAACGTGACCTGTTGGGGGGGCCTGAGGACTGGATTTGAGAAACACTGGTCTAAAGAGAGGAGCTGTGTCAGTCGGTGAACATAAGAGAAAATAGGATTTTTTGTACTCACCTTTTCTGTGTAATTCACCTACTGACACAGCACTCGCCCCTCCTATTTTTCTGTAAGTTATACTGCTTGTTGACATACTGAAGCTGCAAGGCAGGCTGAGGGATTGTTACCTAAGGGACCGCCCCTCGGGCGGAACTAGAAAGTTCTGTTTTTTATATTACGTGTTAACATGTCATGCCTAGTCCTCTCCTAAAGGTGCCGTAACAACCCAATGGTCTAAAGAGAGGAGCTGTGTCAGTCGGTGAATTACAGAGTAAAGGATTTTACGGTGAGTACAAAAATCCTATTTTTACCACTACTATTCCTTTATATTGGCTTTTAAAATGTACAAATGCAGCAATTTAGAATTTTAATGAAAGGTTTAGCACTGGGAAACACTTTTTGAAAGATAAAAAGTGTGTTTTATATAAAACTATATAGATCAGACCAAAATGAGGAGGAATGAGGGACAGAGGGACATTGCTCCAAATCAGGGACAGTTGGGAGGTATGCATTTTGAATGATAAAAAGTGCATTTTATGTACAACTATATAAGGATCAAACCAAAATGAGAGGGGAAGAAGATCCTAGGGACATTGCTCCAGATCAGGGACAGTTGGGAGCTATGACATTGATATATGAAGCTCCTATGACATTTTATTGAACAGGTCTACTTTACAGGGTGCACACACTTCTGTTCTATGATGGCACCGACCAAAGCGCACGCCACACGTACTCAAACCAGCCGCGTACTGCACGCTGCATGATGACGTGACACGCTTTGCCCTTTCTGCTTCCAGCCAGAGCCACTTCCGCCCGCTTCCTCCACCAATCAGCGCACTGCTTACAGAAAAATGGCGGCGCTGTAGTAACGGGCTGGGATATTGTCGCTGGCTTGGGCCGTGTTACCGTATTACCGGTAAACCGTGTGTCTGGGGGTGCCATGGCGAGCCGGAGGAGGCAGGTCGCCGAGAAGGCCCGGCGGACGTGTGAGGAGGAGCAAGAGAGAAAAGAGCCGGGCGGCGGCAGGAGCAAGAGACTGAGCCGGGCCCGGAAAGCTGCTGCTGCCGCCGCTACCAGCCTGTCCAGCCCGGCCTCCACCCCTGTCACCTCCAGGAGGGAGAACGAGGAGGGTAATGGCGGCCTGTGCACATTCTATGTACAATGTGTGGTGCTGGGAGGCCTACAGACAGCACTGGGGATTGTGTGGCTACAACAGATGTACAAGCATAGGATCACAGGGAATTGCACAGAAATCCTCCCTGCATTGCACCCCTTCCTGACCGAAATGCCTTTGGAAGTCATCAGCGGCGATGGAGCGACACCTGGAAATGGGGGAGGATCTCTCAGAGCGGTGTAATGATCCTGGGAATGGTCCCAACTCCCCCCCCCCCCCAACAGGAACGCTGTATTGGGCTGAGAAATACGCATTTCTGCATGTCGCTTCATCGCTGAGGACGGCGTTCCGAAGATTTTCCGTCAAAAAGCAAAACGTGACACACCATACATACAGGGTGTTTGCTCAGCTCTACTAAACACCTTTTGCCCCCGCTCACATCAACGGGACTTGTCATGTGATTTGTTGGGTCCAAATCACATGTCATGTCGCACACTATTGTCAGCATTGGAAACGTTTCAAATCTGTGCGATGCCAACTTTGCGGTGTCTCACTAAATTTGAAACAGTTCCTGCGCTATTTTTGGCGATTTTAGGTGTGACTTGCATAGACATCTGTGCATAAATGTCATACGTTCAATACAGATGTCAGACAAGTCGCACCTGAAGTCACACTGACATGCAGCTTTGAAATCGTGTGATTTTTTTCAAAGCCACATTCGGTGTGAACCAGGGCTTTCTCCTGGCAGCAAAGACATTTGTAAACCTGTCAATCTCTTGGATGTTCATTTAATTGGTCAGAATAGAAATTTATTCTGGACTTTAAATTAAAGCCGAATTCCACCCAAAAGGGGAAATTTAGCTTTAAAGCCGAGTTCCACCCAAAAGTAGAACTTCCGCTTTAAGCACTCCCTGTCTCCTGACATGCCACAGTTGGCATGTAATTTTCTTTTTTTGGGGGGGGGGGGGGTACCTGGTTTTTACATGGACTTCCTGTCCCGCTTTCTTCTGTCTTCTGGCCACCTAGGTGACGGCTCCTCCCCCTAGGTGGCCCCTCCCTCTCTGCAATCTTCTGGGACACGTCACAGGTCCAAGAAGATTGCCAGGCCAGTAGGAGAGCACAGCACGACTCGCACATGTGCAGTGCACCCCCCGCCGTGAAGTCACAAGCTGTCACGGCCAGGTGGCCACAGTTGCTTTGACGGTGCCGCAGAGAGGTAGAGGAGAGGAGTGAGGCTCCGGACGGCCACATCGCTGGAATGTGGGACAGGTGAGTGACTGTTTATTAAAAGTCAGCAGCTATACATTTTGTAGCTGCTGGCTTTTAATAAACTGAAATAAAAGTGGAAGTCCGCTTTAAATACTCCTCCCCTGTCACATTTGGCATGTTTTTTTTTTTTTGGGAAGGGGAGTGGGTATCTGGTTTTGACAGGTACCCATTCCCACTTGGATCGCTTGGCGATCCAAGCAGAAGTTTCCCTTTCCCCCTCCCTGCAGTCCTCTGGGGCACGTCACAGGTTCCAGAAGACTGCTGTACCATTTAGGAGGCACAGTGTGACTCCTGCATGTGTAGTGGGGAGCCAGCTGTGAAGCAGCATTCTGTCACAACTTGGTACCCACAGTTGAAATGCTAGTCCTGGGAAGAGAAGCCCGTGGGAGGGGACTTCTCTTTCTGAGCACATCGCTGGATTATACATTTCTGTGGTTCTGGAAACGCATTGAATCCCATAAGGCTTGCCTATAGGTACTGTAAATATCTCCTAAACATGCACCGTTTAGGAGATATTTACGGTATGCACCACCAACTACGTCATCGGCGCATGCGCTCTGAAGGAACGACTGTCCGTGCCATTTCTTCAGAGCTCTGTGCGGTGACCTGCACGTATGCTTGGAAGTGGCATCATCGTCGCTCTGGCCACTCGCAGAGCTGCAGCCAAACCCGGGAGAAACACCGGGGAAGATGTCGGCCATCTCAGCGGTGTACAGGCACCGCTGGAGGGCTTCGTTCTAAGGAAGCATTTCATAATGCGCTAGTATGAGATGCATACTAGCGCATTATGCCTTAGTCTTAGGGTCCTTTCACATGGGGCGGATCAGTGCTGATCTGCCCCGTGGATATCCGGTTGCTCAGCTGGGATCGCCGGAGCGTTCACCGCTGAGCAGGCAGAGGACAGGCCTGTCTCTGCACACTGCGAAGGGACAGAGCTGTCACAGCGCCGCTCTCCCCTATGGGAGATCGGGTGGCGATGGACCACCGTGTCCGTCGTCATCCGATGACGGATGGAAAAATAGCTTTTTCCTCCGTTACACTTTTTCGGATCGGCTCGGATGTCAGTGGACACGTCACCGCTGACATTCGCCGCTCCATAGACCTCTATGGAGCATCCGTTCAGGTCCGCCTGAAAAACTGACAGGTGGACCTGAATGAATCGTCCGTGTGAAAGGGGCCTTACAGATTTTTTTTTTTATTGTGGTTTGCAACCTGTTTGGGACCAAGATGAATGACCCATGAGAGCTGTCCACTTAACTATGAAATTGTTCCCTTACCAGGTCCATACCCTCTGCTAATGAGTGTCATTTTGCCTACCTGGATAGCAAAGGAGTAACTCTATAGCAACCGATATGCAGTCTTAAGCCCCATACACACTATCAGTTTTTCTGCTGCGTTTTTCCTTCAGATTTACCAAAATCATGTAATACGAGGTCAAACCTTAGGAGTTTCAATGTGTTTGCAATCAGGCAGGCTCTTGCACTACTTGGTTTTGGTAAACCTAAAGGAAAAACTGATAGTGTATATGGGGCTTGAGTGATCCTGTTGCCAGCAGGTTGTATCCAGTGACAGGCTCACTCCTGTGACATGGCCCTTGGGCCTCAGCATACAGGAGATCTGTAGTGATGAGCTCAGGCATGTTTAGATCTTAGTCCGAGCTTACCAGGAAGCTATCATTGTACTGGACCAATCATCTGCAGCTGGGGTGTACCACAGTTACATTTATACATGTTTTTACTGCTATCTGGGTTTCCATTAGAGAAATTGAACCTCCCTTCCTGTTTAGCTGATAACATTTTATCAGACATGAAGTGAGGATAACTTTTCAAAAGCAGCACAAATAAAAATGCTTTTCTTTAGTAAAGTAGGGGAAGCCTACATCTCCCATACGTTTTTATTTGTGTCTGTGTTCCTGTTGCAGAGTTTTACTCACTTTGTCTGGTGAAATGGTTGTCGGCTGGACAGGAAGTGAGTGTAAATTGTAATGGGGCCTCAGATAGCAGCAAGAACCTTACAGGTGTTTTAATTCTTCTCTATTCAGTTCAAAGCTGAACAAAAATGTTTTTGGTTTGACATGCGCTTAACATAAAAATTAACTGACCAAAACCATATAACGCGGTTTTGGTAAATCTAAAGGAGATTGTACAGTCTGATTGTATTGTACATATTGAGCTTTTATGCTGGTCTTACACACACACCCCCCTCACTGAGAGCCAAGGTAGACGTTACCCATAGCTCTCAGTTGTCCTTGGAACCAGATCCCTCTGTCTTCCATTCTTCAGTTGTCCCTCTTAGTCTGATATATAAACCTCTATTAAAAAAATGTTTCTGTTTAACTCGAAATTATATCAAATGTCAGGAGATGTCATCACCAAGCATTGGCTGCACAGTTCTGGGCCGCATTTGGTTATGGGTGGGGGGGAGGGGGGTAGAGATGTACACAAGTACACCCTTCCTTAGCAATTGACAAGGTTGTCAAACCCATCTAACATTTACTTCACCCTTGAGATCCATTGGTAGGTGCTGCCCACTTGCACCCATAACTGCAAGATTTTTGTCTGGTCCAGCTGACATTGGCAGATGATCTTTACTTTATGGTAAAAAGAAACGTGTCAAGGGAGAAATATGTAAACTGCCCTTGGCATACATATGGAAATGCTGATCTGCTTGCCTGGTTTTAGTTCTTTGAGTGACAGACCTGCTACAAGTGTGGAAATTAGGATTTTTTTAAATAATTGGTACTGGACAGTGACGTTTGGAAGTGCCACAAGTTACCTCTAGTGAAGACTATCCTATACCTGGATTGCTACTGTTTACTGTACAAATAAAAGCTTAATTTATGGTGGATACTACACACAGCACTGTTCTTCCATCACTGTGACTAAAGCAGGCCATAAATGACACGATTTTCTTTCTTGCAGCCATGGGTTGCAGAAAAGGGAATCGCTACATTCCCCCATCACCACAGTCAGTGTTGATGGGGGAATTTCCCATATAGCCACTGGCAATAATCACATCCTAAAAAAAGCGACATGCTAGTTGTACCCAAGTTGATCAATGGATTGGGTACAATCAGCCTGCTCTTGTAGTTCGAATTTCAGCCTGTCCCTGCTGAACCCTCCAAGATTCGAACCGTCTATGGTCAGCTTAAGTGTTCTTGCTCTCAAACAGTGAATAAATCATGCTGCGTGTATTATCTGCCATAAATAAAGCTGTTTGAAGTCATCATTAGCGGTAACCTATTTAATGTGTGGTGTTTCCAACATTTATTTCTTCCTGGAGTTCTGCTTTAAGTTAGAAGGTTAACATGAGTGCAAGGTGTAACTGGCAGCTCAATTAGTTCTTTCATGGCCAGAGTCTTTTGTCTTCCAGCTAACACAAATAAATAACATGCTGCCTGAGAATACCGTAAGTCCTAATACTTGTGTGCTGTCCGTGCCACCATTCGCCTTTATATTTACGTGATATTGCTGTGGTAGAATCTTCAGCTTCCAGCACTTATGGTTGTGTTGGATTCCTATCTTATGCTGCACTCTGTTCTTTAAGCTGGCCCCCATGTCACCATTGTGTTCTGCAGTGATGAGGTTAGTGGGAGGAACCCCAAAGCACAGATCGGTACCAGGCATCTGATGCTCTTGTGTTGGATGTTGAAAATTCTTCAAGCAGCTGTATTTATAAATACAAAGGAGAATGGTGGTGAAGACAGCAGGTCAAGTTAAAATTAAGTCAAATTAAGTCTTTTCATGCAACTTTAAATAAAATAAAATTAACGTTTCCTGGTGATAAGATTTTTAAAACAATGCTTTGCTTTACCCATGCAGTGCTGCCTTCCTTTCCCCCAGCAGCATATACTCCTATTTCCTTCACTCCTCCACCAGTCCATTCGGCACATCCAGTACTTCTGAGTATTAGGAGTATGCGATGCACTCAGTTACAGCATTGTTACATGGAGAGAGACCACATCCCTGCATGATCTGTGACTGTAACTTGGTGAATACACAGGATGGCTTCTGCCCCTGAGAGCTGATTGGAGTGGTGTAGGTGCCAAGCAAAGGTAAGTATATGCTGATGGGTTTAAGGTTATTAATGTGAACGTGTTGCTTTGTCCTGCAATTTGTGTTTCTTTTCTGCACTCATTTTTTATTCTTTTTGATTCTTTAAAATAGAAAACTGCACCAATAAGAGGACGCCACAGTTGCTGTCTAAGTGCAAACAATGGGACTTTAATTCTCCATCCAGAGATGCAGAGCAACATCATGAAATATTTTGGGATCCCAATTCACCGACTTGTTTTAAACTAGGTAACACTGTGTTAATCATTTTTTCTTTTAATACTCTGTATATTGTTTTTCAAAGAATAACTTATTTTGCTAACACTGCTGTGCATAGAGTTTGTGAATAGGCAGGAAACTCTGAGGTGGTTAAATATAGGTTATTGGACTAATCGTGATGTCTTCTGAGTTGCAGAAAATTCAATAAGGAAACTTTTTTATGATATGGCACCTTTTAGCATGTTCTGCATTTAATTCATGAAAGTTGTGCACCAGCTTCGGTACCAGTACTAATGTGCGCACCGGATTCTCATAGTTCTTGCTACTGCCACTTTTAGAATATCTGTCTGCAACAGATTCTAAAGGATTTACTGATAAAGCGGCATTGGTTAAAGGATAAATTCACCATAAAAAAATAAATGCACATGTTTTTCTCTTAGAAGCCTGTTAAGCAAGGCACCTGCAGGTGAAATGTCAGGCTTGTGCAGACTGCCAGTGTAGCTATCTGCCCATATCTCTGCTATGGGCAGGCAGTTACTTTAGTCTAGGAAGCTCAATTGACTACCAGTGCGCTCACTAGCTCCCTCGTGGTACATTGAGACCTACAAGTTGTCAGCTGATGGTACTTGTAGGCAATCATTGTGTGAATGAATGATGCAGCCATGTGATGGGGAGTCCCGCACGGCTACATTGTTCTCAAATTGTGACAGCGGGTGTAGGGTGAACTGCAGGAGCGGGAACATGTTGTACCCTAATAACGGATGGAGCACATAACATGTTCCCAAAGGTGAACTTACTTTAAGACCAACTCTCTGTGCACAGAGTTGGCTCTGTGCATAATATTGACTGCTTCCTGCACATGGCTTGTGGGATGCTAGGATGTTAGCAGTCACCGGCTTCCTATCAACACCCAAGTCGTTCTCTGAAACATTGCAGAGCCCCTGACTACGTGTGTGCACACATATGTACTGAAAGTCTCCGCCACATCCCAGGGGTAGAGCCCTGTCCATGCTCCAATGCATGCTACCCTGCAGCACAGAAAAATAAGGTAGCAAAAATACAAAAGAAAATGCTTTCTGTACAGGCATTTTAGAATATGCAGATTCTGGTGGTTTAGATCACAAACCTAAGTATAATTTACACCTTTACTCCCTCTTAACCTTAGTCTAGACATCTGGACTTCTCATTTACTGATGATATTCTTCTGTATTTTTTTCCCCAGACAATGGAAAGAAAAAGACTGCAAGCAAATGTACTGTTGAGATTTCTGATATTGTTAACAGAATTGCACCAAAGGTAATACAGTAAATGTAATTTGTAACATCCAAACATTTTCCTTAAAGCAGTTGTATAGTCCTTTTTTTTTTTTTTTTATAAGTTTTACCTACAGGTAAGCCTATAATAAGGCTTACCTGTAGGTAAAAAAAAAAAATCTCCTAAACCTGTACAGTTTAGGAGATATTACCCTCGCAATGCGCCGCTGACTGCAGCAGCGCATACGCACAGGGGATTCTCAGCTGAAAGTTCCTCAGTCTGTCCCCCCCCCCCCCCCCCTGTTGTCACATTTGCCACCTTTCAGGGAGGAGCAGATTCCTGTCTAATCCAGGTATTTGCTCCCATTTCCAGGCATAGATCATCCGCAGGCTCCACGGCAATCTACGCCATGTCCAGCCCTTCCTCTGTCCCCCTCGCTGTCTTCTGGAAGACACACAGATCCCAAAAGACAGCAGGGATCAGTAAGGACGTGCACACTGACTCGTGCATGCCCGGCAGGGAACCAGGCTCTGAATTCTGCATCATTTTTATACATGCTTTGGGTTAGCATTTTATGGAGACAGGTCAGAAATGGTAGCCTACATATTTCTTTCATGAAAGTAATTTTTTTTTTTTTTTTTTTTTTTAATAGCTTATTGACAAGCACTGTGAACTATTCTTCTTTCTTTTTTTTTTTTTCTTTTTCTCTTATATTACCCTATTGATTACTTCCTTCTCTGATAGTTGCATACCAAAGCTTAAGTGGTTCTAAAGGCTGAAAGTTTGAGTGTCTCAGTTCTATGGGGAATCTCCCTTCTCATTGGCTGAGAGAACCAGTGGCTCCTGCTGCTGTCAATCAACCAGTGAGCCAATAAGAGAGAGGGGACGGGCCGAGCCACGGATCTGTGTCTGAATGGACACCCAAAGCCTCGGCTCGGGATCATGCCTGCTCAGGTGGCCCCATTGCAAGCTGCTTCCTCGGGGGGGGGGGGGCGCACTTGACATGAGGGGGGGGCCAGGAGTGCCGCTGGGGGATCGGGGAAGGGAGGATTGGGGCTGCTTTATGCAAAACCTCTGCACAGAACAGGTAAGTTCACCTTTTGGGGGAAAAAAAATGCCTATGTTTATGCCAGCCCTATGTATATATCAGTACATCGGTCTACCCATACCTCTCGTATGGGCAGACAGTTACTGAAGAGCAGGAAGACCACTCTTGCCGTGTTCTCTCTTGTTTTTTTTTTTTTTTTTTTTTTTTTAACATGGTGGCGTATAATGTGCGGCTGGAGGTCATTTAGCATCTGTTAATTACTATGCCCCTGCCCCAGATGGTTTTCAGGAAATGAAATGTCTAATATGAAAAATATCTCTTCCAGGAAAAAAAAGCCACAGATTCTGATGCAGCTTACTTTGGTGTCTGGATAGGAGATGATGCTATTCCATGTACTCCAGTAGTAACCCGAACTAGAACTAAAATGCATAGGTAAGTCTTTTTTTTTTTTTTTTTTTTTTTTAAATGTAATCTTTTTCTCTTACATTCATTGACGGATACATCTCTTCCTTATTCTTGACTGTGGGGTTATAGTGTCACTCCACATTCTCCCCCCGTAAAGATCTTCAATCAACAGCTGGGCTTCGTGACAGGCTGAATAATCTGGATCCATTGATCACCCCAGCTTGGCTAGCAAGTACACACAAACCACCAGCTAAGTACAGAGTCTGTTGTGACAGTCCATCTTCGGGTGCAGTGGCAGGCTGCCTTTGAACTGTTGCTGCTCCTCCCATTGGTACTGTACAGTGTCTCTTTGGTTGACATGCTGTGCAACCCCTTCCCTCCTTTCTTTGGTTCCTGTCTGGTTATGTGGTGTCTGGCAGCCTCCACTGTGGTACGATGACCATCTTGCCCGGGGGTCGGCTTTTATCTAGGTGGGCCTCCCTTCCCCTTTCAGGGTTGTATGTGGGTCCTGAGGTTGTAGGGATGTATAGTCCATGTCTTCTGCTCCGTTGGGATTACCTTATGCCTCTACTGCTATGAGCAGGGGTTGCTCTGTATGCTCCTGTGCCAATGGCTTGTGTCAGGCCTCATGCAGGTATGCACACCACATGGTTGAACGACTCACAGATTTAGAGCGCAGCTTGCGGCCTACTGGAGCACGTAGCTGTGCCTGTCATTATGCATTAGGGCATTCATCCTTTGCTGATGTCCCTTCCTCCCATCCTGTGTCTCTGGGCTGGTGGTGGATATGTAGGTCTGTATTCCTTTGAAAGGCTGCATCCGCCATTTTGCTTGAGGGCATTTGCCTTTCTGCTGCCCATGCTTTGCCTCCTAGTTGGGACAGAGTTGTGTTGTCCTGCTTACTTCCTCTGTGTTGGCAGAGCAGTGGAGGTGTTTGCTGTCTGTTGACTTCCTGCCCATTGTCCACCTTAAGATGCAGTGTGGATCTGCCTTACCAATGGTGCAGGGTTCCTTATGACCTGGCAGGCTCCGACATTGGTGGTGGCCAGAACATGATGAGGATGTTATGGGTGATCCCTGCCACTTTCCTTTGCACAATACTCCAGTGAGGGCAGTGTGGCTCTGTCTGTGCTGCAAGTGTGTCCTGGTGTATCTCCACTGTTGTGGGGTACCTGGGCGGTAGTGGATATGTCTGCTACACTGTGCATCTGCTTCGTGTCTGCCAACTGGGGGCCTATGTATTTACCCTTCATGCCATGTCTGAGCAATTTTCCTGCTGAGGATCAATTGTATGTGGCCTCTTTTCTGAGCCTTCGAAAGCTGTTTTTCTCCTTACTCGTGCTGCCAAGGGTTTTCCTTCCCAAGCTTGTTTTGACACTCCTGATCAGAGTGGGTACATCTGGAGCATCCTTTGTAGTCCTCAAGCATTTTCCATTATGTCTCCTTTTGAGGAGGCCCTTCTGGAGCAGAGGACCTCTGCTCATGTCATGGACCCTCCCTCTAGGTTTCACAGGCTTAAATTAATACCAGTGGAGGAGTCTCCTTCCTTTCAGGTACCCATGGACAGAAAGGACAGAATCGTCGCCTGCCCCTGGGCCCTTTGACTACCAGATAAACGTGGGACAATCTTTCAGGGCCTCCTTCAACTGGTATCTCCATTGCTTCAAGCCAGGAAATGATTTCTTCTCCATTAGACAGTTGTCCCAACAGATGTCAGACTGCCTGGCTGGAGGTGAGGGTGGGACAGTGGTCCTTGGTTGGTCCAGGGCTGTTGGATGCTGGAAGAGTCTGCTGCTTTGCAGGCACCCAGTCCAGATCCAGTCAGTCAACACAACAGCGGTGGCCTATACCTAGCACCAGGGTGGGACTCACACATGCTTCGGTGGGTAGATATTTACATCCTGGCTCTCCCTCCGCTGTTTCCATTTCATGTGTAGAAAACTGTCAGTCAGATTACCTCAGCTGTCAAAATGCTGGATCAAGGAGATTGGTCTCTGCACCTAGATGTTTTTCATCAAAACTGTTGACACCCCGGACATTTCATCGACGTGCCTTTGCAGAGTCAGAAATTTTGCCCTATTTCTAATAGTGTTGATCAAGAGCTTGCCTGTGTCCCATAAGGTCAAGAGTTCGGCCCTTGCGGTTTCCTCCAACATCCCCTGGCTGCATACTCCTTGACCATACCTTTTTATTCAAAAGGTTTGATGTGTAGCTCTAGAGCCATTTCCGTTGCTGCAGTGGGACCTGCACCTCGTTCTGTCAGGGTTTCTGAAGCCCCTCTTCAAGCCTGTTAGGTATTTTCCCTTGGTGACTCTCTCCCAGGTGGTGGCTTTTTTTAATTTTATTATTTTTTTTTGTTGCTCTTTCCACACGTGTTGGAGCTGCCAGCCTTGTCCTGTAGGTTTCCTTATTTTGCTTTTACACAGGGGTGTGATGGTTCTCTGTCCACATCCCTTCTTTTTTCCATAGGTGGTATCCGATTTTCAACTGACTGAGTACTTTGTCCTTCCTTCCCTGTGTCTGAGCCCTTCGCATTCCTTAGAGGTTGTGGTTCAGGCTGTTTGTGAGTATCTGTCTGCTATGGCCTCTTTCTGAGGTCGGATTCTCTTTTTGTGATTACGGACGGCCCAAATTGAGGCAACTTACTCTGCCATATTCCATGATGGATCAGGCAGGCGGCTATTAAGGGTCGAGCTTCTCCCTTCCCCCTTCGGGTGCACTCCACCAGGGTGATTGGTGCCTTTTTGAGGCCTTTTGGCATCGGGCAGCTGTGTCGCAAGTTTGCCAGGCGGCTAGCTGATCGTCTGTGCACATCTTACTTGGTTTCAGAAGTTAAGGTTTCTTGTTCCTCTTCTGGGGGTGTTGGGTGTTTTTTGCATGTCTTTCTCTGGTTGCCCACCCCTCAGTGAAGCACTGCTTTGGGATGTCCCTACAGTTAAGAATAAGGAAAAGCTGTGTCCACCAATTACCATAACATAAAATGTGATATATCATTATAATTTTTATTTTTTTTACCATAAAATGCGTTTCTTTGAGTTCATTGACAGACGCAGCACCCAGGTTTTTCCTTGTACTGATTGTGACAAACTGCCTATAGCAGGGAGAGGGGGGGGAGGTGTTGACTACCAGTTAGGATTGACCATAGGTGGTGCTGTGTTCTTTCTTTTTTCTGCCTAGTGTCCCACTCCTGAATGTGGTACTATAACCCTACAGTCAAGCATAAGGAAGAGTCTGTCAGTGAACTCAAAGAAAGGGATTTTACGGTGAGTAACAAAAAATCCTGTTTTGTTTTTTTTTTTCCCAGAAAAAATGTCAGCAATCACAGATAGGAAATGACAATTCCTATTTCAAGATACTCCTCCATCCCTCATAAATACTATCTTAGTTTGTGAAGTTCTGAAAGGCTCATGTAGGCATTTCAATAACTGTCCCTACAGCAAAGAAAAACCTTTGCTTAGAGATTATATGTGGGGTAATTGAGTAAGGTAATCAATTTGGGAGGCTGCATTCGAGTGTGAGCGTATCACTGTATCGAGTGTCTTGTAGGCCTGGGAGAGAGGGTTTCTCCTCCCTTTAAATAGAGCCCACTGTCTTGGCTTGATGTATAGAGACATTAGCCCCTTATTAAATTTGTATGAATGGGACAGAACTCTTGGGAGGCCAAAGGTTTGTACAAGGGTAA
Source organism: Lithobates pipiens (assembly GCF_037356315.1). NCBI lineage: Eukaryota > Metazoa > Chordata > Amphibia > Anura > Ranidae > Lithobates > Lithobates pipiens. The sequence continues at coordinate 100,418,877 of NW_027507758.1, read as the reverse complement.
TGCATGCATCTTATTTGAATGGTTATAAGAGTACCTGTAGACGGAGTCCTTCACGGTGTTGGTTCACCAAAACTTTGAGTCTTTTGTGAGTGGTGGAGATAAGGAGGGGTTAGTGTTCTTGGTGTGTGCAATGCATGAGGTGGGACGGTTGGCAAATCCAACAAAGGGGCGGTGAAACGAGGTGACCGATGACCACTTTCTTTCCCAACACCCTTAGGGCAATGATCTGCCATCAGAGCCCCAAGAATTACCCAACACAACCAGATAGAGGGAACACATAACATTCTACACACAATACAGCCTTCATCGCCATTTACTAATCCTAAGCACAAGTAGGGCTATGGGAATGCTGAAAATTACACTGGAGTATTTGAGAGTTCTGGCCACTGGGGAGTGTCAAATGTTAGATGCAAAGCTATACACTGATAGTTATAGAAGTCTTCCTGTAAAATAGCTATGCTCCACATTTTGTTCTTTAATGGTATAGACAGGCCTCATTTACTAATCTGGAGGTGGCATTGGGCAGTACATTTATTTTTATATTTTTAACAAATAACCTTCGCAAGCTATATCTTTTGCTCTTTCACTGAAAACGAGTAACTTTGTTCATGCATTTTATTGATATACTTGTTTTGGTTTGTGGTAGATTAATTGTGTGTGGCTGTGTTTTAATTTTACCAAAGAGCTTAAATTGTGGGGCTTACTTTGCCATTTTGGTGTTTACTGTTACAGATCTAGAATTCTGAAAACCGAAGAAGAGCTGATGGAATTGGCAAAGCAGTTAGACAGGAATTTGGTTGAACATAAAGACCAGAATAATGACTTAATAGAAAAAGAACTCAAAGCTGCTAATGTTGGCAATGCCCATGAGGATGACGATTGCATGTCCCTGGAGTACATCCCTGAAGAAGATGAAGTATCTCTAGCATTGAAATCTGTTAGCCAAAGCTCAGGAGTAGCAGCTGAATCGAGCAGTCAGAAGCCTGTGGACCAGGAGGCTGAAGAAGAACTTAATGATTTATTTGATTGTTCTACACAGAAATACAGCGGACGGTTAAGCCAAACTCTGTCACATGTTTCCACAAGCAGTATTCAGGAGTTGGTTTCCGATACAGGGAAAGATCAGCTACTGACAAAAAATACAGTTCCACCTGAAAGCAATAAAAGTTCAGATCTTTTCTCTTTCGTTTCAGAAGAACATTCAGATATGCTGCAGTGTGAAAAAAATTCCAAGCAAGCTATGTCTAATGGAAAGGAACCCATCCAGTCCTCAGATATGGATCATTCAGCATCAAATAGCCAGGATGACTTTGAAGATGAATGGGGAGATGACATTCTTGAAGACGATTCTTTTGTGATGCAGATTACTCAAAATCCTGAGTTGATTGCTACTCCAAAAAGTAATTTATTTTCGAAAACGCCAAAGGGTGCTAATTCAGATACTGTAAGAGGGAAAGAAAGTACTGGCTACACAGCTAAGGTCATTACCTCTAATAAGCCAAATACTTTTAAATTTGTACCCCAAAAAGTAAACAACGGTGAGGGGAGTAAAATGAAAACCTCTGACTTAAAAAGAACTGAAACTTCAAATGTGAGGAGAGCAGATGAAAGTACAAGAGACAGGACAATTATCAGTGCACATTCTCTAGGGTCATCACAGGCCCAGGTTACAAAACAAAACACCTCTGCCCTAAAAGCTTCAACAAATCCTTCTTCTAACTTTGGAGTATCCAAAACGTACACTTTTTCATCAAAGCCCTTAAGCTCTAGAAAAGAAAAGGATGAACTACACACAAAGGGTATCCAAGCTGTACAAAACATTCATGCTGGCTCTAAAAGCAAGGAGTCTGGTTACTCTGATGAATGGGATGACCCCAAGTTTTCTGATGAGGTCTTAGATATGTTCTGTGAATCTGACAGTCTATGGGAAGAGAATGACGATGATGACCTATTGTATCAGGTCTGCGATGATGTGGAAAAGTTAACTCAAGTTCAAGCATCTGAGGGAAATGCTCCGTTCTCTAGTTCAAGCTCTAACATTTCCACCAAGAGTGTTGTCACAAATTATAAAGCTGAAGCCCATGTTACCACAAACTGTTCTTATGCTTCAAATAAATCCAGTGAGTGCGCGTTAAGTTCTAATAATAAAATAACTGCCAAAGGTGTTTCTCCTGCATCTGTGAGTGGAAACTGTTTAACTTCTTTTCAAAATGGTTCCTTCCAAAGGACAAACCAGGTTTCTGCAACATTCAGTAGGTCAAACTCTATGCCTTCTGTGGTGGACTCCAAAAACTATCATGAGCCTCACTCACAAAGTGTAAATAATCAACAGTCCACCACAACCAATGCAAGAACTTCCCAAGCACCTTCAAAGTACTCTTTCACAAGAACTAAGCCTTCTCAAGCACTGTCTGTCCACACAAATAACTTTCTTCCTGGAAATGAGAGCACTTCTAAAAGGCTTCAAAGTTATGTTGATAGTAACAGAAATCCCTGTTTGCAGTCGCAAGTGCTTTCTAATCAGCAGTTGACATTAAAACGGCATCTTTCAGAATCGATGATACAAACATCAAAAGGTATGTGAATTACTGTTAGTGCTCCTGCACTCTAGTCATTTAGCCCTAGAGCATTATGCTCTGGCATTTAGGTGCTACTGAAAAGTACAGGCACACCATCCAGTCCTGCTGCCAGCAGCCTGTTAAACCTGGAAAGGCTGACCGATGTGATTAGATGGTGCATCAAGCAGTACTTAAGTGCTTTAGTTCAACCACTTCCCGCCTGTCCTATAGCAGAATGATGGCCAGGCGGTGGTTCTGTTATACTGACTGGGTGTCATATGATGTCCAGCAGGATACCATGCTGGTGTGCAGGGTGGCAATCTGAGGTGCTGTGTATCAGTCTTACACACCGCATCTCCGATCGTGGTATGGGGCCTCTGATGGAGCCTTCTTACCATGGGATCAACTATGACCAGTCACAGCTGATCATTGTGTGAACCAGGTAGTGCTGGTAAACTGCATTCTTTGGTTCACGCTGACAAGGAGAGCCTATCAGTGGCTCTCTCTGTCAGAGGGGGGTCTTTGCTGATAATAATCACATTGATTATCAGCACAGCCCCATCAGATGTGCCACGACAACTGCCAATAAGTGCCCATCAGCTGCCAGACAGTGCCCAGCAGTAACACCTGTTAGTACCTCATCAGTGCTGCCCATCAATGCCACTTGTCAGTACCAATCATTGCTGCCTGTCAGTGCCCATCACTGCTGCCTATTTGTGCCCATCACTGCTGCATATCAGTGGCCATCGATTCTACTTATCAGTGCCTGTTAGTGAAGGAGAAATCAAAATTTTATAACCAAAACAAACTTTTTTTTTCTCTTTTTTTTGGTTAGCAAAAAATAACCCCAGTGGTGATCAAATACCACCAAAAGAAAGCTCTATTTGTAGGAAGGAAATTATAAAAATTTAGTTTGGGTGCAATGTTGCATGACCGTGCAATTGTCATTCAAAATGCAACAGCACAAAGCTGAAAATTGTCCTGAAAGGGGGGAAAGTGCCTGGTATTGAATTGGCTAATACAATATGCGTCCGGGGGCCTAAATGCCCAGAATACAGACTGCTTGCGTTCTGGGCATCCCTCCGACCTACTGCACTAAATGTAAGTGCCACTCGGGGCCCCATCCAGCTGTAGCACGTGTCAACCTCTTATAGAGTTTAACAGGAAGCAGATAGCCAGGCTTTTACCTTCCACCCTCTCCTAAACACCGGAGATTCATGCATCGGGGGGCGGGGGGCTACACGTCCAGTGTAAATAAGGCCTTGCTACAGTTCTTTGAAGACGCATATGAACTCCAAGCTGCAAGATTGTTCTGGCACATAGAAGTCTGGTGTATACCCTGCTTGTATTGTTGCTGTCATTGCTACTGTATAGGTCAGATACAGAACTGGTCAGATTTAAACCCACCTATGGCCATGAATTCTGTAGTGAATTGATCATATTCTGGCATAATTGGAGTGTAGCAGAATTCGCCTGGAAATGTAATTTCACCTCCTTTGATTGGCTTCGTGTTTATCCCCTGATATTTATTCTCTTATGACAATGCTGGGACTGGTCATTTAACTAATACCACAAGGCCATCCCATTCAGGAAGTGGGAAGTAAGAGTTTCAATGTGTGAAATTCAAAAGAAATGGCACTAGGTAGGACTTTGCAATGATGATTGTTGAAATATTTGCAAAGTACTGCTGACTGAGGAGTTTCTGGGCCTTACACTTTAGAAGGTAGTTTGTTGGCTGTCTGATCAGAATTTTTTTTTTTTCGTTTTTGTGAAACAGTATTTTTATTCTAGGATTCTATTAGTAGATAATTTCAATATGATTTTACAGTGACTGTAAAAAAACCAACTGATAAATATAAAGTGCAGCCAGCTAGGCACACTTTCAGCAGCTGTCGTTCTCTTCTCTTCCGCTAAAGCTAAATACTAACCATCCAGCACTTCCTGGTAGTGACCGTCTACCTGCCTATGTCCATCTCACACACTTGGCTATTAGACAAGCTGGCAACCTGCCATAACTGGCCCGTAAGAATGTGGGGAAATGAGGGAACAGGCAAGCCCAATCTGACTTTGCCTGTTCAGAATCACCAACATGACCCTAGCGGAAGTGATTGAGAACTGCTGTAGGTACTCCTATATGAGTTCACTTTATATCTACAGTTCATCCAGAAAGTGTTCTCAGAGCTTCACTTTTTCCACATTTTGTTGTCCTATTCCAAAATGGATTAAATTTATTATTTTCTTCAAATTTCTACAAACCATACCCCATACTGACAACGTGAGAATTTTTTTGTAATCCTTGCTAATTTATATATAAAAGGAAAAGAATCCTGTACATAAGAATTCACAGCCTTTGCTCAATACTTTGAAGTACCCTTTGGCACCAATTACAGCCTCAAGGCTTTGTTAGTATGATGCTACAAGCTTGGTACACCTATATTTGGGCAGTTTCTCCCATTCTTTATTGCAGGGCCTCTCAAGCTCCATCAGGTTGAATGGGAAGTGTCGGTGCACAGCCATTTTCAGATCTCTCCAGAGATGTTCAAACGGGTTCAAGTCTGGGCTCTGGCTGGGCCACTCAAGGACATGCAGAGTTGTCTCATAGCCACGCCTTTGTTATCTTGACTGTGTGCTTAGGGTTGTCATCCTGTTGAAAGATGAACCTTCGCCGGAGTCCGAGGTTCAGAACTCTCTGGAGCAGGTTTTCATCAAGAATGTCTCTGTACAATGCTGCATTTTTCCCCTCGATCCTGACTAGTCTCCCAGTTGCTGCTGCTGAAAAACTTCCCAGCAGTTGCATGCTGCCACCACCATGCTTCACTGTAGGGACGATATTGGTCAGGTGTTGAGCAGTGCCTGGTTTCCTCCAAGACACAGCGCTTGCCATTCAGGCCAAAGAGTTCCACCTTTTTGTTTCACCAGACCAGAGAATTTTGTTTCTCGTAGTCGGTCCTTCAGATACCTTTTTGGCAAACTCCAGGTGGGCTGTCATCTGCCTTTTACTGAAGAGGGGCTTTCATCTGGCCACTCTACCATACAGGCTTGATTGGTGAAGTGCTGCAGAGATGGTTCTTCTGGAAGGTTCTCCTCTCTCCATAGAGAACCACTGGGGCTCAGGGAGGTCACCAAGAACCTGATGGTTACTGACAGTTTGGCCGGTCGGGCCGCTCTAGGAAGAGTCCTGATTGTTCCAAACTTCTACTTACAAATGGAGGCCACTGTGCTTGTTGGGACCTTCAATGCTGCAGAAAATTTTCTGTACCCTTCCCCAGATCTGTGCTGCCATACATTTCTGTCTCGGAGGTCTACAGACAATTCCTTGGACTTCATGGTTTGTGCTCTGACATGCACAGTTAACTGTGGGACCTTTATATAGACAGGTGTGTCTTTCCAAATCATGTCCAATCATCTGAATGTATCACAGATGGACTCCAATGAAGTTGTAGAAACATCACAAGGATGATCAATGGAAACAGGATGCAACTGAGCTCAATTTTGAGTGTCCTGGCAAAGGCTGTGAATTCTTATACATGCGATTTTATTTATTATTTTTTTTTTTTTTTTGAAGCTCTGAATACTTTCCGGATGCACTGTACTAGTAGCTTTTGCTTTGTTTTTATATTTTATGTTTTCAACCTATTGAGGCCATTGGTGTTTAAAATGTGTACTCCTGTTTCTGTTTTAGTCTTTGTCTCAGAAGACAGAAGTAAGAAGTGCTCAATGGAAGAAATTGAGCGGAAAAAACAGGAAGCTTTGGCTAGAAGAAAAAACAGAGAGAGAGTGTGTTCCAATGACAACGCACCTACATAATGATCCATTAACATCCACTGTTAATTTTTCACAAAAACTAACCTTTTTGTTGGATGTTAAAGTTTCTCTGTGAGAAAATAATTCACAGCAAACACTGTTAGAGTTTGTTTTATAAATGTTTACAATGTCAAACTTTTTTGGTATAAAATATCCTAATATGATCAGGAATAAAATCTGCGGATTTGTATTCATCATGCTTTCTTAAAACACTGTCTCGGAGTCTATTTTCACTACACAACAAAGTTGAAACTTTTCTTCCAAGTTTTTCTAAAAAACATTTTTCATATGTGTCTTGTTGGTGTTACATTTGCTTAATAAATATGATTGTAACTCATTCTTCTTGTATATCTGATAATACCACTCATGATTTGACATTCCACTTATTCCTGTCCTGCTCAAAGACTTTAATCCATTACCACTTACTAATTTGAGAAGGGGGAAATAAAGCATTTAGAAAGTGTAAACTGTATAAGTATTGTGCATGTATGGCTGGCCGTATCCCATTTAAAGATGAAACCTGTGTAAAAATCTATTTCCTCTCAGTGTGCTGGATGCCCCTTTGCTAGGTAAAACTCTTGGTTTCATTAAAAGAGCAGTAAAGGTGTTTGGTTTTTTGGGTGTTTTTTTTTTTTGGAATAATGCCTCGGATGCAGCATCAGTCCTCTGACGCCTCTGCACTGAGAACCTATCACTTGGTTTTCAGCATCTCCCGAGCAGAAAGACGTAGACCAGTGATGGCGAACCTTGGCACCCCAGATGTTTTGGAACTACATTTCCCATGATGCTCACCTACACTGCAGAGTGCATGAGCATCATGGGAAATGTAGTGCCAAAACATCTGGGGTGCCAAGGTTCGCCATCACTGACGTAGACTGTCAGTCTCTGCTCTGCTTCCCCCCCTCGCTCATTGGAGCGTTGGGCTATGGAGGGAGCGGGGACAGCTGGCTCAGCCTCTCAGTGGCTCCCTGAGAGGCTGAGCCGGGTGTTGGTCCAGGCACCAGGTGGATCCCGACTTTGTGGTCGTGATGATGCGGTGCCTGGACTGACAGCAGTGATGTCAGTAGATAGCGGACTTCAGCCCACTCTCTGGTGATAACAGGTTAAAGGAGTACAAAACAAATTGCACTCCTTTTGATCTATAGTCTTGTACACTACTATAAGACTAAATTTCTACAGAATACAAGATGTTTTGGAAATAGAAGAGGTCACAACCCAATATCATTCACTGCTAGAGCTGGAACTGTACAGTATTGTAAGGGATAAATCAAGCTATGTTTTCTTAATTGTACATCACAGGGCACATGGTCTCTGCATATTCATGACTATTTGGGTTATACTGCCACCTACCGGTTAACCACTTCAGATCCGCGCTATTGCCAAATGACGGCATTAGCGCGGACCTACATTTTCGGGACTACGTCTATTGACGTAGTCCCGGTTACGAGCGGCCTGCGCGCCCCCTGAGGGGCGCGCTCTGTGATCGGCGAGTCCGTGAGACTCGCCTGATCACCGATCCGTGTAAGGGGTCGATCCCGACCCCTTATCACGTGATCAGCTGTCAGCCAATGACAGCTGATCATGTGATAGAACGGAGCCGGTAATCGGCTATTATTCCTCCTCGCGCTGACAGCGCGAGGAGAGAAAAAAAGAGCCGATCACCGGCGGCCGTGATCGGGACATCAGTCCCGATCATGGCCATCAATACAAGGGACCACCTGCCACCTGCCTGTGCCCACCTGCCTCCCGCAGTGCCATCCTGAAATTAAATAAAAGCAAAAGTAAGTGCCCCCGTCAGTGCCCACAGTGCCACCCACAGTGCCACCCCACAGTGCCACCCAGAGTGCCACCCAATCTGCTCAAAGGTGCTGCACCCCAGTGCCGCCCATCAGTGCCCAGCAGTGCCGCCCATCAGTGCCCAGCAGTGCCACCTATCAGAGCCACCTATCAGTGCCACCTATCAGTGCCCATCAGTCCCATCTATCTGTGGTACCTATCAGTGCCACTTATCCGTGCCACCCATCCGTGCCATCTTATCTGTGCCCATCTTTGCCCATCAGTGCCGCCTTATCTGTGCCCATCGGTGCCGCCTTATCTGTGCCTATTAGTGCCGCCTTAACTATGCCTATCAGTGCCCACCGGTGCAGCCTATCAGTGCCCACCAATGCAGCCCATCAGTGCCCACCAATGCAGCCCATCAGTGCCCACCAATGCAGCCTATCAGTGCCGCCTAATCAGCGCACTTCAATGAAGGAGAAAAATGACCCGTTTGCAAAATTTTATAACAAACTATTAAAACATGATTTTTTTTTTTTTGTTTGTTTGTTTAGCAAAAAATAAAACTCCGAGCTGTAACTAAATACCACCAAAAGAAAGCTCTATTTGTGGGAAAAAAATGATAAAAATTTCATTTGGGTACAGTGTTGTATGCCCACGTAATTGTCACTCAAAGTGCATCAGCGCTGAAAGCTGAAAATTGGTCTGGGACTGAGGGGGGTTTAAGTGCCCAGTAAGCAAGTGGTTAATGGACACTGGACAATAAAAAAAAAAAAAGTGGGGTTCTCTGCCCAGGCATAACCCCTCACAGCACAGCCTCAGTTTTTTGCTATTGTTCTCGGCTGTGCCTGTAAGGCATATTTTGAAGTCTTTAGAGAGACGTATATGGATTTGCTGCCTGTTTTCATACATACCTCGTGGAGAAAGATTTTATGCGGATTGGTCACCTATGACCCTGGGGCCAAGAAGGGGGCGCCTCTCCAACCCCACTACAAGGGAACATTGTGCATGGTCCGTAATGATGCTGGTCAACACTGGATCCTGTGGACAGTGCTCACAAGGGCACTTGGCGGTAATGTCACGGGCAGGGTGCTTTACAGGTCTAAAACTGTGATTCCCTATGGGAAAATCATGTCCCTAAAGGCCCCTTTAGGGGGTATGCCCACTATGATGGTTGAAGATTGGACTTTTACTTAGACTTGTTTCCTAGATTAACAGGTGTTTGCCTGTGTGAATGTCCCCATAGTTGTAGCTGTACACTCTCCCTACTATGGGGTTCCTTGGACAGTGTGCTGGTGATGGAGGGGTGGCTGTGTCTAAAAAGCCTGTGTTGAGAGTACTGCAGTGTATGCAGGCTGCACTGAATAGAGTGATATACTGCAGGTACTTTATTAAAAAGGGGCAATACTGGCGAGAGGGCAATTACGTCATTGGATGCACAGGCAACCACCTTTTTGGATCCCCCCTGCCACTGATTTGTACACCTGGGGATCGCTCTACAGGTCTTAAGTTTGCGAGGAGATCTCTCTCCACAAGATTAGCAACACTGACACTGGGGTAGGACTCCCTTCCTTGGTTCAGTCCTTGCAATTAATTGGGCAGGCTGTACTGTGGGTAAGCTAAGTCACTTGCTATAAGCAGACGCTCCTTTCAGCTAGGTGGCTGTTCTACCTATTCAGGGGTAATGCCTGTTAACCCTCAGAAAGCTATGGTAGAATGCAGAGAGTTGGGGGAGAAGGACAAAGGATTGGGGTCAGAAATCTCTGGCAGGGCTCCTTGTATAATTCACACAGTAATAGCTCCCCTAAGGGGCAGGTCAGATCTGAATCCCTGCCCCGATCTGGTCTGTTAACTCTTTCAGGAGCACATTCCTCCAGTTCATTTGTATCCAGGGAATAATTTTCAGCAGCAATTTTTTTTTCTTTGTCCCGTGTAACCATCAGGGGTTCTCACTAATTGGAATGCCTGGCTCCCAAATGTGGACGCTCTCCCTCTTCCCTTTCCTGTTGCGGGAGAATGAGTTGTCTGAGGATTATTCTTTAGATGAGGGTATGGAACATGAGGAAGCCGGTGAGGTTCAAGACTCCTTTTTTGAAGTGCCTTTTCTATAAGAGGCTTAAGGTCCTGATCTGCCACAGGCACAAAGGACCACAGTTATCCTAAGCTAAGATTGAGAACTAATTTATAGGTGTAACTTCTATAATAGACTCCAAAAGTTTGGGCCCCGGCAGCCACGAAAAAAGGGGTTCTTGTAGAGCTGCAAGATTAATCATTAAAGAATCAGATAGCGATTTCCCCCCCCCACACTGTCTTAAAAGAAAAAGGCAGCCTGCCAAGTTTATGACATTGCTTGGAGCTCAGGAGAGACATTGTAACATTTTGTCAAAGGAATGATCAACGGTCTGTAAATGAGGGAAGTTTAACCACTTAAAAGCTAAACCTTTTTCTGACACTTGTTTTACGAGTTAAAATCCGTATTTTATGCTAGAAAATTACTTGGAACCCCCAAACATTACATAAATATATATATATATATATATATATATATATATATATATATATATGAGACCCTAGAGAATAAAATTACGGTTGTTGCAATATTTTATGTCACACTCTATTTGCGCAGCGGTCTTTCAAATGCAATTCTTTTGGAAAAAATATACTTGAATGAATTCATAAAAAACTAATGTGAAAGATGTTTCACCAAGAGAATTATGATTTGCATTCTAAGCAAAAAAAATAGTGATTTGTCATTTTGGCCAGAATCGTGCAGCTCTAGCTTCTTGCCTCCAAAGCAGTTTACTTAGCAGTACAGTACCCTGTAGAGCAGGGATATGCAATTAGCAGACCTCCAGCTGTTGCAGAACTACAAGTCTCATGAGGCATAGCAAGACTTTGACAGCCACAAGCATGACACCCAGAGGCAGAGGCATGATTGGACTTGTAGTTTTGCAACAGCTGGAGGTCTGCTACTTGCATATCCCTGCTGTAGAGGAATTCTTTAAATAATGAGTTCTCCACACATTCATTTGGCTTTTTCCTATGTGAACAAGATCCTGGCGTCCAGTGGGTAAGGTTCTGTTTAACCTCCCTGGCAGTATGATTATGTCAGATTTTTGATGATGAAAGTGGTAGAATTATTTTGCATGGAAATTTGGCGTTTTATATTTTAGGCCTGTAATTCTTAGGAAAAACTCACTTAAATCTGTCCAAGCCAGAGTCTAGTAGACATCCCGCGTATGATAGAGTTTGAAACACAAAATCATAAATTATAAAATTTTAAATAGCAATATAATAATACATTTTATTCAACAAATTTTAGTCAATAATATAATCAAATCAAAAACATTGACTTTTTTTGGGCCAAGCAAGGGTGCAATATTACTAGTCATATTGTTTCAGTAAACATCCCAGTTATGGTAAATTTTGAAACATGGGACTGCACTAAGGCTGACGTCACAATTGGGACAATAGAACCTGGTTTCCTTTTGGATTTTTCTTCCATTGTCCTCACGCTTTGAGCAACAAACCACGCACATCCTTGGTGCTTACTTTTTTTCAGTTGGTGGGATGTGGTCCATGAAGCGACGACCAGTCAGGCATTCTGGGTTGACAACACCAGCAGCATGATGTCCAGCTCTATTTACAGCCGTTGGTGGTTCAGAAAGATCAGTTAGGCAACTTTCCAAACAAAGTCAGCATGAACCACAGGCTTGTCACGCCATCGCAGTGCCATCATTTTGCCTTTCTGCCAGGCAACCATTTCTCCTGTCTTGAGCTTCTTATTGCCAAAGATTTCTCAGCATGTCACGCCGGTTAGCCCTAACGGTTCCATAGGCATCTGTTTTGTTCTGTAGAAGGAACTCTTATGCCCCATACACGGATTTTGGCCCAAACTTGTCTTGCATACGCACGGTCGCACAAAGTCTAAAAATCCGACAGTTCAGGACGCGTGATGTATAACACGTACGACGGAACTATAAAGAGGCCAGTAACCAATAGTTTTCATCTCTTAGTCTATTCTGAGCATGCGTGGCACTTTGTCCATCGAAATTGTCTACACACAATCAGAATTTAAACGATCGGATTTTGTTGTTGGAAAATTTTAGATCTTGCTCTCAAACTTTGTGTGTCAGAAAACCCAACAGAAAAATTCCGATGGAGCTCACACACAATTGGATGTTCCCGACAACATGATCCGATCGCACATTTTCCGTCTTAAAATCCAACCGTGTGTATAGGGCAATAGAGTTCAGAAGATGTGTGAAAATTGTCTGTGGTTACACAATAGCCCTGATTTAGCAATGACTTAATCAATGAAAGAACTGAAGATGTTGCCATTCCATAATTACTGTATTTTTGGTTAAATGTGGTTCCTTTCCCAGTGTATAGGACAGAATTGCAAATGTACTGTAACCAGTGCTCGATTCACATAGCATGAAGGATTTGATGCCAAATTGTGCTCTTTGATGCCATACATAGTATCCAGCTGAGCCTTCTGTTGTGGGCCATTAAAATTTTGTCTGTGCTGATGTCTCTATCTGGCACATAGCTCTGTTGGAAATTTTTGAGTCATTTGATATACCTCCCAAATCTTCTTGAGTTTGGGTGCTGGGTGAGTAGTTTCATCAAATTCTTCATTATTTTCAAAGTGCAAATACTTCATTATCAGGGAAAATTTGTACTCCGACATGACTGTGCCAAAGAATGGAGTGGCTAGTAATTTATTGGTTGTCCAATAGCCCTTCTGCAGGGGTTTCCCCACCACAAATTTCCAAATGTCCTCTTTGGTCACTAGTTCCCAGTTTCTGCTCCTTGAAATCCTCTGATGCGTAGCAGCTTGTTGCTCCTGGTACCGTTTTTTCAATAACCTCATTGGTCAAAAATAGTTGGAGGTATGCCAAGGGGTTGTCATCTTCAACATCCACTTTGATACCAGGTGCGCCAGTAAATGGGAATCTTGGGAGTGCTGCATGATCCGTACCGCAGTCAATAGAGCACCAAGTCTGCACATCACTGAGGTCAGTCACAGAATCGTTGCTGAAATCACTTACTGTGTCTGATGACGAACTTCCCCACGAATCCCTATCACTCAATTCTACAAGTGATTCTGTATTGCTATCGCTGTTTTCAAGCATGTCATAAACCGCTTTTTTGATGCCATGGTCGTTCTCGAGTTTCCAGGCAGAAAGTACAGTAAAACTGCAGGCAAGTGCACTGGACAAAGCACTGGAGCGAAAACTGAGGTCAAATAATTTCATACAGTAATTTAATCCTCTGATCCCTCCTGTATTTATTTGTATTGTAAGTGTACTGTCTGCCCTCATGTTGTAAAGCACTGTGCAAACTGTTGGCGCTATATAAATCCTGTATAATAATAATAAAATGATGTGTTGTGGTTTATAATTCTTGAATTTGCTGCCGGTCTCACCCCCTGCATCACGACGTGGGAAGGGAAGCCGGAACGCACAGAGCATCGGGTGGAAGGTGTGGCCGCCGTAGCGGGAGTACATAGCGGGATCCTAGGGGCAAGGTAAGTCACCTCTTCCAGGATCTAATCCCCAGGCTCGGGTTTACCTCTAATGGTGCTGAAATTTCCCCCTGAACCACACATTTGAGAATACCGCCAAGGTTGTTAAGGATGCTATTTATAAGAGGCTGGAAGCCCTCTTTAAAGTGGATGTAAACCCAATTTATGAAATTTGAGCTGGGCACATATATCTGCAGTGTTTTCTTATCTCTATTCAAAGCACTATGTCCCGTAGCTGTCTCCTGATCCGTTCTTCTGTTATCAGCCTGAGAACTTCTGACAAGTTCTCTGTCAACTGAGATAAAAGCTGTCAGTTTTGTGTTTGGGAGGATGCTATAAATAGATTAGCAGAGTGCTAAACTATTCAACGAACAGATGTGAAAGTCTCTACATATGAGTTGAGGGGGTGTTGCCTTTCCTCCAATCAGCTGTCTTGGCTGTATGCCCAGGCTTCACTGCAGTGCTGAAAAGGAGAAAATCTCCTAACACAATCTGAACTTTCTAAAGAATATATAAAGCTGAAGGCAGCAGATATGCATGTAAAACTTATGTAGGGAGATTTGTTTCATCCCTGTGTATCATCTGAGACTGTTCACTTCTCTGGCTATGTGTGAGGGTTTACATACACTTTAACCATCCTCCAGAACTCAAATTTCAAATAGAATAAATTTGAATAGAATAGAATTGAAAATTAAATAATAAAAAATAATAGAATAGAAAAACAATAGAATAGAAAGAATATTAACAATTGAACCATCTTCCGAAATTCCAATTTCGAATAGAATAAATTTAAATAGAATGGAAAAGAATAGAAAATAATAGAATAGAAAAGAATAGCGTAGAAAAAAACAATAGAATAGAAAGAATATAACCATTTTCCAAAACTGGAATGGAATAAACTCGATTTCAAATGAGTTTCGATATAAATTTTAATTCAAATTTTACGAATACGCTTGAATTCAGTTTAAAGAAACTAATTCTGAAAACAAATTAAGTGAATTAAACAAACTTAAACTCATTTATGTAAATAATGAATTGATTTAAACCAAAATAAACAAAACTAATTCCAAAAATGAATTAAAATAATTAAACCAACTTAACTAAACGAATTTATGTAAATATTAAATCCAAACTAAACACATTTGTTCGCTCTGCATATGTCTACACTATAGTCATAGTCATTGACATGGTCAGCAACAATACGCTGGTAGGCTGTGGCACCACCATTACACCACCCCCACCAGCCTGAACCGTTGATACAAGACAGGATGGATCCATGCTTTCATGTATACGCCAAATTCTGAGCCTACCCTCTGAAATCGGTACTCATCAGCACAGGCAACTTTTTTCCAATCTTCTATTGTCCAATTTTGGTGAGTCTGTGTGAATTGTAGCCTCAGTTTCCTGTTCTTAGCTGAGAGGAGTGCCACCCACTGTGGTCTTCTGCTGCTGTCGCCCATCTGCTTTGGTTTGATGTGTTGTGTATTCAGAAATGATATTTTTGCATACCTTGGTTGTAACAAGTGGTTATTTGAGTTACTGTTGCCTTTCAGTCACCCCAAAGCAGTCTGCCTATTCTCCTCTGACCTCTGACAGCAACAAGGCATTTTTGTCCACAGAACCCCCGCTCACTGGGTATTTTCTCTTTTACGGACCATTCTCTGCATGAAAATCCCAGTAGATCAGAAGTTTTTGAAATACTCAGACCAGCCCATCTGACACCAACAACCATGCCACGTTCAAAGTCACGAAAATCCCATTTCTTCCCCCACTCTGATGCTCAGTTTGAACTTCAGAAAGTCGTCTTCACCATGTCTAGATGCCTAAATGCAATAACACTGTTTCTATTGAACTTCCCACAAACTTCCTAATTTAAGCAATGTCTGACTTTCTGTTTGTCAAACTATTGTTCTATCTCCAGCCAATATCTTGTTCTTGTCATTCCTGTTGCCATTTATATCTCTGTTACCGCTCATTACTGACCATTGGCTTGTTACTTGACTACACTTATGTTTGATCCTAACCTTCAACTGCTTGTTATCGAACTTTGGCTTGTTCCTTCGACTATGCTTCTGCTTGATACCAACCTCCAACGGCTTGTTATCAAACTTTGGCTTGTTCCTTTGACTACACTTCTGCTCGATCCCTACCTGCTATATCTGCTACTGAACCCCAGTTTGCTCACCTCCTAGTAGGGCGATCTCGAGGACCATGGCCTGGTACTAACACACAACAAAACCCATCTTTACCATCATAAGCTCTGGTAAACACTCATTAGTGCTTAGACTCCGCACCTCAGGTGAGCCTGTGTCATCCTCCAGAGTGACTTGCTCATATGCCTATCCATCTGGTCAGTGTGAGTCTCTCTACTGCTATAGCTACTGGTCTCTGAGTCTGACCCCCGACTGTGACACTAACGTGTAAGAAAGACATATATACTTGTACCTATACCTAGTTTCATCCCACTCTGGCCCAGTTGCGTAATCTCCTGTGTCAGCCTGTGGTGGCTGCAGGGGAGAAGAGAGATTGCTCATCATAGGAATGCCTGAGAGCAGTGACATCACTCATAGGCCCCAAGGCCCGTTTGTTGTTGGCACTTCCTCCTGTCCCTTGCAGCCACCATTGACAGACATAGGGGAGCCTGATCAGATGACCAGACAAGAGCAGCTGAAAATTGGTAAATATAATATATATGTCTTCCTTACGCAGGTTAGTCAGCATAGGTGTTATGAGGGGGGAGAGAGCATTTTTAAAAATAGTTAGGTTTAGCCTGGAATTCCACTTTAATTTGCACAGCCTAATGAGTATTTAGAACTAATGTGCATCGTTCTTAAAGTGGTTGTAAACCCCCCCCCCCCCAAAAAAAAAACCTGCAAAACAAAGGCATAATGAGCTAGTATGCATAGCATACTAGCTCATTATGTATTACTTACCTTAGATCAAAGCCCACACAGCAGTCCTCGTTCACTGCTCCGGCCAGCGACATTTCTCCCCGAAGTTACTTCCTGGTATCGCGGCACCAGTGCTGTGATAGGCCAGGAGCCACGATGGCGTCACTCCCACAAATGTGTGCAGGAGCTGCCGGTAACGGCACAGTCTAACTGGAGCAATGGCACATACGTGCCGTTGCTTCAGTTTGCTTCAGTGCTCATGTGCTGATAACGCCGGCACAGGCAAATACAGGGGATATCTCCTAAACCAGGCATATGCAATTAGTGGACCTCCAGCTGTTGCAAAACTACAAGTCCCATGAGGCATAGCAAGACTCCGAGAGCCACAAGCATGACACGCAGAGGCATGATGGGACTTGCAGTTTTGCAACAGCTGGAGGTCAGTTAATTGCATATCCCTGTCCTAAACCGTTCAGGTTTAGGAGATATCCAGGGTAGCTACAGGTAAGCCTTATTATAGGCTTACCTGTAGCAAAAAGTGTGTTGTAAAAGTTTACAACTACTTTAATACATCTCTTTCTTTTTGCAACCTGCACGTATTCCAAAATGTAAAAAAAAAATTATATACATAGTTTATGTGCCTTAATAGAGGAAACAGCAATTTGAGTGTTAATTCTTTAAAGGCTGTTTAGCAATTACGATTTCTCCCTTTGCATACAGTAGACATTAAATGAGAAAAACGAAACCTTGAAATGCCATCAAAGCAAATGGTCTGTGAATGTTGTTTCAAAGCTTATCATTAGTTGCCTGGATATTTTGCCACAGAGCTTGTTAAAGATTTCTTTTCTCCTGAAGGGGAAGGTATGATAAAATGCAGTTCTTGGCACAATGAAATATGATGAAACTGAAAGGCACATTAATTCTTGCTTGATACATAGAATTAATTACAGGATTAACATCCGTTATGAATTTTTGCCAAAGACTTTTTTCTCTTTACCAGGAATAGACCCCGGGCTTATTTTTATACACTAATGAATTTGCAAATTGAGTTCTGTTCAAATGATGCTTGACTAAAATGAACAATTAAAAATGTATTGGTCTCAATGAAAGAGATCAACTGATCATTTTAAGGATTAATTAGTCTCAAGAATCATCTTCATTATGAGGCATCCATGAGACAAAATGCTTAGCTCTGCCTTGTTTCCTGATTATCTGTTTATACATTACAGTGAAACAAAAGACGGAAATATGTTTATCGCAACTCTTTTTAAGACACATTTGTTTGCTCTTTTTGAATGGATACTTTTTATCTAGGTATTATTTTTATAGCTTTAACTCAACACTATGTTTTGACTGTGTTTTTTTTTTTTATCAACACTGTTTCATTGTCAAAGGATTCATAATTTCATGTGTAGTTTAGTCATAAAGTGGACTGGAGTTTGCACAGCAGTGGTTCATGAGATATGGAAAAACCCAGCTTTCCAAAGGTCCAACAGCACAGCTGGTTGACATCACCCGACACCTGGACAGGAAGTTCAAAGGCCATTTCCCTTTTTTTTTACTTTTTTTTTTTTTTTTTACGTTTTATAGATTTTACATGGAATACTAATAGGATAGCCTCCACCCAATAGATGATTTTTTGCTGCGTGGCCAAATTTCAATGCTGAATTTCTTGCCTCACACCATTTCATTGCAGTAACCTTATGCACACGGGTGTATTTGATGCCATTAATTGCAAATGGCACTCAAAACTCTCCTTCACAATGCACTTGGGTTGCAATGTAATGCAGCTGTATCTTTTCTGCATCTAGCATCATGTAGCCCCTTTCTACCCTTGTCTTCCACTTTTCCTTTAAGATAACAATAGAAAATAAACTCAGGAAAAATAAAAATAGTCAGATTAATGCAAAATCAAACATCTGGATTTTTCAACTTTAATCTTGAGTAAGTATGTTAAATGAGCTTGTGTTAGATAAAAAAAAAGCATTGTGCTTCAGAGATCAATCTTGTATATCAGGATACAAAGAACAGCAAGCAAAGGTACGTTCTCTGCCTCTCCTACACATAGCAAGTAAACATAAGATTAAAAAAGGACATTCAAGCTCCTGGTACATAACCAAGACTCATGATAACATTCCAGCAAGCGTAAAATATGTATTTTCTCTCTGCCTCCCTTAACTTTACTTCTTTATATATCTGGAACCATGAATACTATGGTGCAGATTTAACGATCAGTGAAGCAGAAATTTTAATTGAAGAAATTTATGATGTAGCCTCACTCACTCCCTTCGTGGGGATCCCTTCACCAAGCAATTGGAGCCCACTTTAGACCTTGCTTCCCCAAGCAGGTCCCGTTGTGCAAACTGTTTTGGCTGTGATACCTGCCTATCAGGCTTTACCTAACTAGGCTGAGGTCCTCTGCGGGGACTTAGTGGCTGTGCTAATTAATTTCTGATCCTAGAATATGTGGGTTGTGTACAGAAACGGGCAATTATACCTCCTAACCACTGTACAGGTCTGATCATTGGCAGAAGATTAAGACAAATTATATTAAAGACATCAATATTAATTTTTATATATTGATACATATAAAAAATTACATACTTTTTGCCATTAGTAACCTTGATCTTCAGTCCATTTATTCAATAAAGATATGGTAGTTATGACTTTATTATGATGAAAATCATATATTGAAGCCATTTGTTAATTACGGGTTCACCAAATGTTTCCTCAAAGCTGTGCAATACCAGAAAAATACTCCTACACTATAAGTAAATCACTTAGCTGCCAAGTTATGCTGGGCACTTGTAACACATACCTGGTGCTTAAAGTGCACATATGTCTATGGAAGGCAAAGCAACAGCACTGCTGTTCCTCCTTCTTCTCCGCTTAAAGGGTAACTCCACTTTTGTGGGAAAATAAATAACAAATTAATAAAATAAACATAGCATAGACAATTGTGACACAAATCACATTGTAATGGAATGTTATTAAAAATGACCTTTCCTTTTCAATCTGCAGAGCTGTAATTTTCTCTAAAATGAAATGCAATATGGCTACCTGGAGGTGTTCTGTATACAAGATGGTGTACAGAACGCCCCTCAGATATGTCATTCCCTGCTTGTGTGATTGGCTTACTGATTTTCCCAGAAGTCTGCACTAAGATATAAATTCAATTTTGATCATCCCCTTCAACAAAAATTTCATTTTTGGTGAGATACTCCCAAAAAGAAATTCATGTGACAACTGAAGAAATTACACTTTGCTACAATGTAAAGAAGTGAGTGTACAGCTTGTATAACAGGTAAAAATGTGCTCTCCCCTCAAAATAACAACACACAGCCAATAATGTCAAAACTGCTGGCAACAAAAGTTAATACACCCCAAAGTGAAAATGTCCAAATTGGGCCCAAAGTGTTAATATTTTGTGTGGCAGAAAAGGTATAAATGTTTTATTAATAGTACTTTATCTTTCAGCAGCCACTTGTTTGATAGTGTGTTATACTTACCTGTGATTGAACAGCACCAAACTTTTCATTATGAGGTATGATATTGAAGAAATACAATATCTTATGTATGGAAATGTGTGATTTTTAGACAAAGCTATAATAAATATATAAACATCCTTACTGCTTTTATCTGCAGGGCCCTGCTTGACTTCAGCAGTATTGTGTGCTGACCTCCTCCCGGGTTAATAGGCCACTCCTCAGCAATTACTCCCACGCTTAGTGTGATGTTAAAAATCATAGATGGGCATATCCTAGACATACTTTACTTTCTTGTTGTTTTTAATACTTTAAGTGGAATGTTATGCATATGATAGTCTCAGTAAACATGTAAGTACATATGCTATATGCATATTCTCACTAACAATCTATGTTGCAATTTTTCATGTTGTTGTATATCTAAACTGTTAATATATTATAGACACATGATTGATTCTCTTACATACCCTCGAAGAAGGAGATTTTGAAAACACTGAATACACTGATGTTGGGTAAATCATAAGACAACATTATCAATCACTGTGGTGACTGGTTCAATTCATATGCATGATTGTTAAACATTCCGCTATTTTTATCTTGTATCTTTGACATATGTACGCTATTAATAAAACATTTATACCTTTCTGCTTATATTGGTATCTTAGTGCCTTAAAAGTCCAGTTAGGGGTTATCTCTTTATGTCTAGCTATTTGGATGTGGCACGTCTTAGAGACATTTACCGATAACTAACATTATATTTTGTGTGGCCACCATGATTTTCCAGCACTGCCTTAACCCTCTTGGGCATGTAGTTCACCAGAGCTTCACATGTTGCCACTGGAGTCCTCTTCCACTCCTCCATGACGACATCACGGAGCTAATGGATGTTAGAGACCTTGCGCTCCTACACCTTCCATTTGAGGATGCCCAACAGATGCTCACTAGGGTTTAGGTCTGAAGACATGCTTGGCCAGTCTAACACCTTTACCCTCAGCTTCTTTAGCAAGGCAGTGGTCATCTTGGAGGTGTGTTTGGGTTCGTTATCATATTGGAATACTGCCCTGTGGTCCAGTCTCCAAAGGGGGGGGATCATGGTTTGCTTCAGTATGTCACAGTATATGTTGGAATTTATGGTTTCCTCAATGAACTGTAACTCCCCAGTGCCAGCAGAACTCATTCAGCCCCAGACCATGACACTCCCACCACCATGCTTGACTGTAGGCAAGACACACTTGTCTTTGTACTCCTCACCTGGTTACCGCTACACATGCTTGACACCATTGGAACCAAATAAGTTTATCTTGGTCTCATCAGACCACAGGATATGGTTCCAGTAATCCATGTCCTTAGTCTGCTTGTCTTCAGCAAACGGTTTGTGGGCTTTCTTGTGCATCATCTTTAGAAGAGGCTTCCTTTTGGGACAACAGCCATGCAGATCAATTTGATGCAGTGTGCGGCGTATGGCCTGAGCAGTGACAGGCTGACCCCCACCCTTTCAATCTCTGCAGCAATGCTGGCAGCACTCATACGTCTATTTTCCAAAGACAACCTCTGGATATGACGCTGAGCATGTGCACTCAACTTCTTTGGTCGACCATGGCAAGGCCTTTTCTGAGTGGAACCTTTCCTCTTAAACAGCTACATGGTCTTGGCCACCATGCTGCAGATCAATTTCAGGGTCTTGGCAATCTTCTTATAGCCTAGGCCATCTTTATGTAGAGCAACAATTCTTTTTTTCAGATCCTCAGAGAGTTCTTTGCATTGAGGTGCCATGATGAACTTCCAGTGATCAGTATGTGAGAGTGAGTGCAATAACACCAAATTTAACACACCTGCTCCCCATTCACACCTGAGACCTTGTAACACTAAGTCACATGTCACTGGGGGGGGGGGGGATGTCTAATTGAGCCCAGTCAGTTTTGTTGTCAGCGGTTTAGACAATAATGGCTGTGTAGATAAAAAAACAAAATAAAAAACAAGAGCAGCCAGTTGGGACTTTGTATGAGAATGCAAGGCTAACACCGCCAGGCGCCTCCATCTCTATTAATTGATAAAAAGGATGGAAGGTGGGACTTTATATGACGCATACACCCCTGGAGATATCACAATATAAATGAGTCACTTTTTGTATTCATTTATCCACCGCTATATCCCATATATCTCACCATATACCACCTTCTTTATAGATGGTTACATTTTTGTGGATCACATTCTCTTTTTCCATCCATGGGGGCTTATCCCTGGGGGATATTGTCTCCCCTTGGCTATTCATTTACGGTCAGGTTTGTCCACCCCAGCTCCCGGGACTGATGTTGTTTCTGGTCGGCCTTCTGGCCCTCCATGCCTGCACCTAGTCTCATTGGCATTCCTGAAAATAGTCTTGGTAAATTGGGGTTATCTCCCTTCTCCTTTTTGCTACATAAAATACCTATTTTCACAAATGAATTATGTGTTTCAATACATATAGACATCTACCCCATACTTGCTCCTGAAGAATGGCAGTCGTCACAAAACACGCCGAGCCAATAGATGTCTTTTCGCTCATTTTTTGCAACACCATCAAGTTCCATACTTACCAATTGGATTGTACCAATGAACTAGAGATATAGCTTTTTTACCAGGGAGACACGCTTTTATGAAAATGGTTCTATACAATGTATACAATATGAACTCATTATTTTACTAGTATATTATGTCATTAGTATCATTGTCATATTTTATATATCCCAATGAACTTTGTTCTATATAATATTTACATTATGCACTTACTATGTTAATATTTTATCATGGTGTTACTATTATTGTTATATTTTTATATCAATAAACCAATGACTGCCAATTGTTGTTTTGCAATGCTGTCATGGAAGGTCCATAGTTCTAATATACTTAGAACCGCCGATCTTCATTTATATTGTGATATTTCCAGGGGTGTATGCTTTATATAAAGTCCCACCTTCCTTTCTTTTTATCAATAATGGCTGTGAGTTATTTTGAGGGGACAGCAAATTTACACTGTAAGGCCCTTTTCACATGGACGATCCGTTCAGGTCCACCTATCAGTTTTTTAGGCAGACCTGAACGGACACTCCATAGAGTTCTATGGAGGGATGGATGTCAGTGGTGACATGTCCGCTGACATCCAACCCGCTCTGATCCGAAAAAGTGTGACGGAGGAAAAACCTATTTTCCCATCCGTCTGCGGATCAGATCGGGTGACGACAGACTCTATGGTCTGTCCTCATCTGATCCCCCATAGGGGAGAGCGGCGCTCTGACAGGTCAATCCCGGCACAGTGTGCAGAGACAGACCTGTCATCTGCCTGCTCAGCGGGGATTGAGGAAGCGATCCCTCGCTGAGCAGAGCGGGTTCCATACACGGACACGTCCGTGTGAAGGAACCCTTATACAAGCTGTACACTCACTACTTTACATAGTAGCAAAGTGTAATTTCTTCAGTGTTGTCACATGAAAATATATAATACAATATTTCCAAAAATCTTTTCTCAGATACTGTATATATACACACACACACACACACACACACACACACACACACACACACACACACACACACACACACACACACACACAGTATATACTCTTTTTGCATGTATAAGTATTTGTAAGTATAAGTATATGCAAGCTTTTAAACATTTAATAATTGTAGCCGGTAGTTTCACTGATAGCTCCAAGGTTGTGAATTGGCTGCCTGTGCTATAGAGCTGGGGATTACACTGGTATTTTTCCTGCAGCTATGCCTGGATGTCCTACATGAACCATGCAAAGAAGCAAATTTCTAAGGTTTACACAAAAAATAAATAAAGCTCCGGTTTTCTCTTCTTTAATTGTAAAATAAATTCATGGTAGTTTATCTGATTGAAGTAACATTGAAGTTCTTGAAATGTAGGCGCAATTAATGTTGTCTAAACACAATAATATGTTTTGTAGGATAATTTTTTCCATAAACGCTTTATTATAAGTTCGCAAGAATACAAAGTGAAATGAAAAAGAATGTCACCATTGTCACTACACATCATCTGACAAGTATAACACCAAAAAGTGAGCAAAGGCAAGATTACCAAAACAGTTAAACTGGTCAAGATGCAAAAACCAAGCTAAAATTTTAAAAAAGTGCACTGTCCCTTTAAGTCTCAAAACAATAAATTGACAAATTAATTAATAAGTGCAAAAAAGCAAGTGTAAAAAACAATACATGTGTGCTAACACTTAAAATCACACATGAATAAGTGCAAATAAGCAAATGTAAAAAACAATAAATGTATGCTGGCACTTTAAATCACACATAAACAAACAATATATACAATTGTGCAAATGAGCAAATGTGAAAAAAAGTCCAAATATAAGACATGTGCAGTAATTCTCAGTGAAATATTAAAATTCACCACATAAAAACATCTAATGAAGTAAAAAGTACATATGCAGTCGATGGCGACAAAGGTGCTTGGTGCTTAAAAGAATTATTATTATTATTATTATACAGGATTTATATAGCGCCTACAGTTTACGCAGCGCTTTACAAATTGAAGTTAGACAATTCAACTAGAATACACTTTAATACAATAGGAATCAGAGAGTCCTGCTCATTAGAGTTTACTATCTAAGAGAATTCCATTAGACAGTGCTCCAGTGCTCAACAGTGCTCCTTAGAGAAAAAGAGGGGCTTCTTATCAAATGGAAATGTCTTGAGTTAAAGAGATCAAAATTGCACAAACTCCTGATTGTACGCCTTCATCAATGGACTGCATGAACCAGCTCTTAGGGGTCAGAAAGCCACTCTCCGCAAAAGCATACAGTGGTGTGAAAAAGTGTTTGCCCCCTTCCTCATTTCCTGTTCCTTTGCATGTTTGTCACACTTAAGTGTTTCGGAACATCAAACCAATTTAAACAATAGTCAAGGACAACACAAGTAAACACAAAATGCAATTTGTAAATGAAGGTGTTTATTATTAAAGGTGAAAAAAAATCCAAACCATCATGGCCCTGTGTGAAAAAGTGATTGCCCCCTAAACCTAATAACTGGTTGGGCCACCCTTAGCAGCAACAACTACAACCAAGCGTTTGCGATAACGTGCAATGAGGCTTTTACAGCGTCCTGGAGGAATTTTGGCCCACTCATCTTTGCAGAATTGTCCTAATTCAGTTACATTAGAGGGTTTTCGAGCATGAACGGCCTTTTTACTTTCAATAGATTTTTATTGAAATAACAATGAAATATATAACAACAGCAGATCTGTGCTCAAAGTGATAGCTGACAACAATGAGTTTCACATAGATAGAGAGTAAAGCATAAGGTTTGCTAAATAAAGTCTAGAATAGTTGAGATGACTAAGGTAGGCATACAAACTGGTAAACAAAGAGTATCACGAGAGATATCTGCAGGGGTACATAGCAACACTTGGGATTAAGAACCCATAATACTAACAGCTAAACAGTAGTGAAAGACCACTCGTGTCCGACACCCCAAATGGGATCACACTGTGTCGGACACCTGAAGGTTCAGACCCCAAAAAAAAAAAAAAAAAAAAAGAAAAAAGAATACCATAAGCCTGCAAATAACCTATCAACTGGTCTAGGTAGGAAAAAAAAAAAAAAACCCCTTTTGCCTAAGCGAGTGAAAATAACTTGTATCAGATAATTAAAGAGCTGTTAGAGCTAAAGAAAGGCAATTGCCCTGAGAAAGTCATGTAACACAGTTAGCATGGTAATGTTGTACTCTTATAGAGTATAGAAACCCAATGTTGAACCTAGATACGGTATCAAAGAGAGCACTAGATATAGAAAAAACAGTAAAGAGAAAGAAAAGATGAAGAATAGAGAGGAAAAGGAAAAGTAGAGATAGTAGGGAACAGTTGAGATAGAAGAAACTATCGAAATGGACCGCTCTCACCTGGCTCACGAACGTTGCTCAGGAGAATGAAGACACTTGGTGGTGTATCTGATCCACGGATCCCATGTCGCTGAGTGTTGATCTACCTTGTCAAGGAAGATGCTCACTATCTTTTCTTGAATCATGATCCATGATATTTTCCTTTTTACCAATCCCAAGGAAACAGTGGGCTGCTTCCAGGCCCTGGCAATGGTAAGTTTGGTACCAATGAGAATAAATCTAATGAGATGTTGTGTTAATTTCGAAACCCCCTGTAGAGGGAAATTTAGAAGGGCTATTTGAGGCGTTTTGTGGATAGGCAAGGTTGTGATCTTCCGGATAATATGGAATACCTTATTCCATAGGTTTCTAATTTTGGGGCACTCCCACCAAATGTGTATCATCGAGCCAATGTGACCACATTCGCGGAAACAGAGGGGAGAAGCGTGTGGGTATATTTTGGCTAGTCTCAGAGGAACCATATACCACCTCATAAGAACCTTTAAGTTAGCTTCAATAAGAGTTGTATTGAGTAAGCCTTTAGCTGCCGCACGAGTTGCCATGTGCCAATCGCCTAAAGACCATTGCTGCTGGAGATCATTTTCCCATTCCCGCATAAAAAGCGTTTTAGATTCTGTTTGGGCAAGCGCGCGATAAATCACAGAAATCCCCCCTCTCTGCTCCATGGCCTGGCCACCCCAAAGTTCATATTCAGTAATTGAGAGAGGAGAGCCTGAGGACAATCCTAGAGATTTGAGGAAATGAGAGATTTGTTGGAATCTGAATTTTTCCGAGACTGGCATGTGCAGTTTCCTCAGACAATGACTTAGAGAAAAAGGACCTGAGGGGGAGACTAGGTGGCCAATCCTATAAATGCCCTTGTCGAGCCACCAACGAAATGCCTTAATGTCCTGGCCCGGAGGAAATAGAGGGTTCCTAAAAACGTGAGAGAGGGGCTTCCAGTTGGAGGTAATATGTGGATTTGCTTTCATGGAGTCCCAGAGAGCAATTGAGTGTGAGAGTGTAGGTGCTAGTATGGCTGGTCTGATCTTAGGTGCACACCAAAGAAGATAGTCAAGTGTAAAGTTGGGAACTGCCTGTCTTTCCATATTTACCCAATCCGGGTGAGCGATTTTTAAATAAACCGTTGATAATTGGGAGAGTTGTGCCGCCTTATAATACCAGAGAATGTTGGGGACTCCAAGACCCCCTTGATTTTTCATACGAAACATAGTTTCCTTCGATAGTCTGTGGCTTTTGGATCCCCAAATAAATTTCATAATTCTGGCCTGAAAGATACGGATACGCTCCTTAGGTACCAGGATAGGTAGAGACCGAAAAAGATACAGGATACGTGGGAGAAGAGTCATTTTAACTGAATTCACCCTACCTAACCAAGATAATTTAAGTGAGTCCCAAAAGACGAGATCTTCCTCCAATTTGCGAAAAGTCGAGGAAAAGTTAGCATTGTATAATCTGTCAATGGAGGCCGTCAGGTGTATTCCTAAGTAAGGGAGGGAGGAGTCTGACCATGTGAACTTGAAGCTAGATTTTAGTCGGGAGACAAGTGATAATGGAAGGTTAATGTTAAGTGCAGAGGATTTCGCATAATTGACCTTAAGGCCCGAGAGTTCACCAAAATCATTGAGAAGTCTGCAGAGAACTGGGAGCGATGTGGTAGGATGAGTAATAAAAAGCAGAACGTCATCCGCAAACAAGGCACATTTATGAGTTTGAGGGCCACACCGTACACCTGTAATGTCTGGGTTCGCTCTAATCGCTACTGCCAGAGTCTCAATGATCATGGCAAAGAGCAGGGGCGATAAGGGGCATCCTTGTCTCGTGCCCCTGAGAATCGGGAAAGGGCTGGAATAGTAACCTTGCATCTTAATTTGGGCTTCTGGGTTTGAGTAGAGAGCATGAATGATATTCATAAATGACTCACCAAAACCCCATCTTTCCAGGGTAGAAAACAGGAAAGACCAGGAAACCGAGTCAAACGCTTTCATAAGATCAAGAGAAAGGAGGCAACCCTGTTGGGGGGGTCCCCCATCCCACTTCGATCCCAGGAGCGAAATTACGTCCACTGCCCTCCTAATCTGATCCGGTCCCTGTCTTCCCGGGATAAAGCCCACTTGGTCAGCGTGAATATAAAGACTGATGAAGTTAGAAAGTCGATTTGCTAGAAGTTTCGTTAGGATTTTAAGATCATTATTTATCAAGGATATCGGTCTATAATTAGTAACACAACTGGGATCTTTTCCCGGTTTAGGTATGACCGTAACGAAAGCTGAGTTCAGGGCTTTATCCAGGGAAGAACCAGACCGAAGGTGATTAAAGAAGCGTGCTAAGTAAGGGGCTAAGACATGAGAAAAGTGTTTATAGTAATGAACAGAGAACCCATCCGGCCCAGGAGCGGAGTTGGTCTTTAGATTTTTGATGACCCCTTCTATTTCCTCAGCCGAAATTGGCGCATCCATTTCATCCCTATGGCGACCTTTTAAATTAGGGATTTGTATCGATTGTAAAAAAGAGTGGACATCATCGGGAGATGAACAGTCAACCTTGCTACCGTAAAGAGAGAGATAAAAGTCGTGGAAAGCGGCCAAAACTTTACGGGGATTCTGAGAGGGAGACCCGTCTTTCAATCTTATCTTGGGAAGAGAAAACAGTCTGGTTTTGGGGGTTAGTCTTTTAGCAAGTAATGTGCCTAATCTGTTACTTTGATGATAGAAGCGTCCCCCTTCCCATCTGAGATCTTTTTCTGCTACAGCTGTTAGTGCAAGGTTTAGATTGGTGCGGGTAGCATTAAGCTGGTCAGCAGTGAGTTTAGAGGGATGAGCTTTATTTAATTTGCTTAAGGAGGAGAATTCCCTCTCAAGCCTGTCTATGTCTACTTTGCGAGCCTTGCGAAGTCTAGAGGAGATTTGAATAAAGGTACCCCTAATGGTGGCCTTATGAGCCGCCCAGAGCGACGAAGGGGAGATGTCGTCCACGTCATTGAGGTGGAAATAATCCTGTATGTGTTTCTCTATCTCAGTCACATGAACCGGGTTACTAAGTATGGAAGCATTCAGTCTCCAATGAAATCCCGATCGCGGGAGTGAGCCACCCTGGAGAGAGAGAAGAACTGCGGAGTGATCCGACAAAGCAGAGTCTTTAATGATTGCCCTTTGAACCAGCGGAATATGTTGTTGGAGGACAAAAAAGTGATCAATTCTAGCGAAGGTTTGGTGAGGACTAGAATAATGAGTATAGTCCCGAGTTCTAGGATTAAGTTCCCTCCATATATCTACTAGACCATAATGAAACAGTTGTCTAGCAACTTTCAGACTCTGCTTGGTCGGACGGACCCTATCCTTTCCTGGGGGACGTGATTTGTCGACACCACAGTCGAACGCAAGGTTAGAGTCCCCACCATAAATGACAAAACCTTCTGTTATTGGGTTTAGGGTATTGAACATGGATTGAAAAAACTGCGCTTGTCCTTTATTCGGTGCATAGTAGGAAATAAGAGAATAAATTTGATCATCTATGAGAACCTTAACAAGTAGGAATCTGCCTCCAGGGTCTCTAAAAATGGAGACCTCCGAAAACTGAACCCCACGTGCAAAGAAAATACCCACCCCTTTCGTTTTATTGTCAGCGTTGGCTAAGAAAAATTTGGGAAATTTGGCATGAATGAAAGATGGTTGGTACGATTTAGAGAAGTGTGTTTCTTGAAGGAATAAGATATCAATTTTTTGGCCGTAATATTGTTGGAAATTTTTTTTACGTTTGACCGGGGAATTAAGGCCTTGGGCGTTATGAGAAGCTAGGCGTAATGAAGTGCTATTACTGGGGGGATTAGCCATGGAGCAGAGAGGTACCGAAGGCAGGAAATCTCTGTAAGCCTACCTTCGCGCTATATGCCAGATGCGAGTTCCAGAGAATCCATGAGAACCACCAAGCGTCATTTCGCGTGTCACAGGTGAGGGGGTCCACTTCTAGAGCTGCAAAAAGGGAAGAAGAGAATGGGTAAAGAGAGAGAGAATAAAAAGAAGAGATAAAAATAAAAGAAAAACAGTGGATTCGAGACGGAGGAGAGGACAGAATCCCTCCGCCCGAAGCCACCAACCACATAATCCCCCCAAAGGAGGAATGACCCATCCTAGATAAGAACACTCCACTAGGGAATCTCTCACCCAGGATAGAGTGAGTGCGCAGGAGGTACGCCCCAACCCCCACAACACCAATGAATAAGCATGCATTAAAAGATAGAAAAACCGAACACCAATAATCAATTTTTAAAAAACTGAAGACCAAATAACGCAAATTAAAGGCCTGAGATAAGGCCTGCACTAAGGTGTAATAATGTCCAATGGGCAAAAACCCAAAAAAAAAAAAAAAAAAAAAAAAATAATTTTTCAAAAAGTTTTCAACTGGCCCTGAGGCACCTGGTCAGAGTGAACTCTGCCCAAAAAATCGTATGACAAAAATAGAAACCCGGAAGAGGAGAGTCACAAAATCATGGAGGAAGTCCATCCTTTGCTTTCTTGTGCTTGGGCGAGACCCAGAGGGAAGTGAGTGGGCTAGATGGTGGTGGTCGCTTGGACATCCCAGAAGAGGAGGTCTGCATGGATGAAGGAGGATCCGTGGGAATAAGACCCAGTTTTCGTAGCAAATGTTCCCCATCCTGCAGTGAAGAGAAGCGATAAGGTTTACCATTAAAGTCAAATTTCAGACCAAACGGGAACATCCACCAGTATTTGATATTCTTCTGCGTCAGGATCGTTAACAAAGGCTTGAGGGAACGCCGCTTTTGAATGGTGGAGGGAGAGATATCTGCGTAAATTTGTATTTGATGACCCATTAACTGAATTTGAGGCGAAGACCGGGCCCTCTTCATAACCTCTTCCTTAACGCTGAAATAGTGAGGTTTGACTACAATATCGCGAGGGAGTCCATCCTTGCGGGGAGGGCCCAGAGCTCTATGTGCACGGTCTAATTCCAATCTGTGTGATCTTATGTCAGGTATAAGGGACTTTATAAGAGAATGCACTGCTTCATGCACATCAGTGACGGACTCAGGTAGTCCTCTGACGCGAAAGTTCAGTCTGCGCGATCTATTTTCCAAATCATCAATTTTGGCGTACGCCCCTTCGAGTTGCTCATGTAATTCTTGAAATCGATCAGTATTCTGGTTCACCCGGTCAACTGTGGCGTCCAATTTGAGTTCAATATTTTCAATTCGGTTCCCCAGCATATGAAGATCAGCTTTGATATCAGAAGTGATTACAGATGCAGTCTGTGCTAGCCCTCTATCAAGCATTTCAGCAAATTTAGAAAAGAGCACTGACATGTCCTGTGCCTGAGGAGACTGGGATGGCTGAGGGATGAGCAGGGCTGCCTCCTTGTAAGATAAAGCACTCTGAATCCTGCCTGTGTGTTCCCCTCCAGGGGAAAGCCCCTGAATTTCCTCCAGCATCTGATTAAGCAGGGAGACAGTGGTAGCAGGGGATAAAGGCCCTCCCTGGGATAAGTGTGAGATACCCTCTCCGCATACCTCCTCATGCAGTCTGTCACGCCAGGGAGATGAGCCTGAGGAGCCTGTGTGAGCCTCGTGAGGCGGCCGCTCCGCCGCCATCTTGGATTTTTCGGCCGCTCCCGGGAGTCCCTCAAAACGGGATTTTAAACCCCTCCTGACGGCCCCCGCGTACATTAAAAAGTGCCCCCGTGTCAGCGGGCACCTCCGCAGGCACTTTGGTCCCGATCCGCTGCGGTGTTCGGCCGCTAAGTGTGCGATCTGGCTGGGGCGGTGCGGAGCCCTGTGTTCAAGCGTCCATCACAGGGCGCCGCGCATGCGCACTCCATGAACGGCCTTTTTAAGGTCATACCACAACATCTCAATAGGATTCAGGTCAGGACTTTGGCTAGGCCACTCCAAAGTCTTCATTTTGTTTTTCTTCAGCCATTCGGTGGTGGACTTGCTGGTGTGTTTAGGATCATTGTCCTGCTGCAGAACCCAAGTTCGTTTTAGCTTGAGTACACGAACAGATGGTCGGACATTCTCCTTCAGGATCTCTTGGTAGACAGCAGAATTCATAGTTCCTTTTATCACGGCAAGTCTTCCAGGTCCTGAAGCAGCAAAACAGCCCCAGACCATCACACTACCACCACCATATTTTACTGTTGGTATAATGTTCTTTTTATGAAATGCAGTGTTCCTTCTACGCCAGATATACTTGGACACACACCTTCCAAAGAGATTTCCACTTTTGTCTCATCGGTCCACAGAATGTTGTCCCAAAAGTCTTGGGGATCATCAAGATGTGTTGTGGAGAAATTGAGACGAGCTTTGATGTTCTTTTTGCTCAGCAGTGGTTTTCTCCTTGGAACTCTGCCATGCAGGCCATTTTTGCCCAGTCTTTTCCTGATGGTGGAGGCATGAACGCTGACCTTAACTGAGGCAAGTGAGGCCTGCAGTTCCTTGGACGTTGTTGTGGGGTCTTTTGTGACCTCTTGGATGAGTCGTCGCTGCGCTCTTGGGGTAATTTTGGGCGGCCGGCCACTCCTGGGAAGGTTCACCACTGTTCCATGTCTTCGCCATTTGTGGATAATGGCTCTCACTGTGGTTCGCTGGATTCCCAAAGCTTTGGAAATGGCTTTATAACCCTTTCCAGACTGATAGATCTCAATTACTTTCTTTCTCAATTGTTCCTGAATTTCTTTGGGTCTCGGCATGATGTGTGGCTTTTAAGGATCTTCTGGTGGACCTTACTGTGTCAAGCAGCTCCTATTTAAGTGATGCCTTGATTGTGAACAGGTGTGGCAATAATCAGGCCTGGGTGTGGCTAGAGAAATTGAACTCAGGTGTGGACAACCACAGTTATAGTATGTTTTAACAAGGGGGGCAATCACTTTTTCACACAGGGCCATGATGGTTTGGATTTTTTTTCACCTTTAACCACTTTCAGACCGGACCATTTTGCTGGTAAATGACCAGAGGTCTTTTTACACTTTGGCACTGCGCTGCTTTAACTGGTAATTGCGCGGTCATGCAATGTTGTACCCAAACAAAATTTGCGTCCTTTTCTTCCCAC
Source organism: Lithobates pipiens (assembly GCF_037356315.1). Taxonomy (NCBI): domain Eukaryota; kingdom Metazoa; phylum Chordata; class Amphibia; order Anura; family Ranidae; genus Lithobates; species Lithobates pipiens. The sequence continues at coordinate 100,385,865 of NW_027507758.1, read as the reverse complement.
AAATAGAGCTTTCTTTTGATGGTATTTGATTGCCTCTGCGATTTTTATTTTTTGCGATATAAACGTAAAAAGACCGCAAATTTTGAAAAAAAATGATATTTTCTACTTTTTGTTATTAGAAAAATCCAATAAACTCAATTTTAGTCATACATTTAGGCCAAAATGTATTCAGCCACATGTCTTTGGTAAAAAAAAAGTCAATAATTGTATATTTATTGGTTTGCGCAAAAGTTGTCACATCTACAAACTAAGGTACGTTTTCTGGAATTTACGCAGCTTTTAGTTTACGACTGTCTATCTCATTTCTTGAGGTGCTAAAATGACAGGGCAGTACAAAACCCCCCCAAATGACCCCATTTTGGAAAGTAGACCCCCTAAGGAAATTGATAAGAGGCATGTTGAGCCCATTGAATATTTTATTTTTTTGCCTCAAGCGATTGAATAATGACAAAAAAAAAATTTTTTTTTTTTTTTTACACAAAGTTGTCACTAAATGATATATTGCTCACACATGCTATGGGCGTATGTGAAATGACACCCCAAAATAAATTCTGCTGCTTCTCCTGAGTACGGGGATACCACATATGTGGGACTTTTTGGGAGCCTAGCCGCGTACAGGGCCCCGAAAACCAAGCACCGCCTTCAGGCTTTCTAAGGGCGTAAATTTTTGATTTCACGCCTCACTACCTATTACAGTTTTGAAGGCCATAAAATGCCAAGATGGCACAAAACCCCCACAAATGACCCCATTTTAGAAAGTAGACACCCCAAGCTATTTGCTGAGAGGCATGTTGAGTCCATGGAATATTTTATATTTTGCCACAAGTTGCGGGAAAATTACAAACTTTTTTTTTTTTTTTTTTTTTTTCACAAAGTTGTCACTAAATGATATATTGCTCATGCATGCCATGGGCATATGTGAAATGACACCCCAAAATAAATTCTGCTGCTTCTCCTGAGTACGGGGATACCACATATGTGGGACTTTTTGGGAGCCTAGCCGCGTACGGGGCCCCGAAAACCAAGCACCGCCTTCAGGCTTTCTAAGGGCGTACATTTTTGATTTCACGCCTCACTACCTATTACAGTTTTGAAGGCCATAAAATGCCAAGATGGCACAAAACCCCCACAAATGACCCCATTTTAGAAAGTAGACACCCCAAGCTATTTGCTGAGAGGCATGTTGAGTCCATGGAATATTTTATATTTTGCCACAAGTTGCGGGAAAATTACAAACTTTTTTTTTTTTTTTTTTTTTTTCACAAAGTTGTCACTAAATGATATATTGCTCATGCATGCCATGGGCATATGTGAAATGACACCCCAAAATAAATTCTGCTGCTTCTCCTGAGTACGGGGATACCACATATGTGGGACTTTTTGGGAGCCTAGCCGCGTACGGGGCCCCGAAAACCAAGCACCGCCTTCAGGCTTTCTAAGGGCGTAATTTTTTGAGTTCACTTCTCACTACCTATTACAGTTTTGAAGGCCATAAAATGCCAAGATGGCACAAAACCCCCACAAATGACCCCATTTTAGAAAGTAGACACCCCAAGCTATTTGCTGAGAGGCATGTTGAGTCCATGGAATATTTTATATTTTGCCACAAGTTGCGGGAAAATTACAAACTTTTTTTTTTTTTCACAAAGTTGTCACTAAATGATATATTGCTCACGCATGCCATGGGCATATGTGAAATGACACCCCAAAATAAATTCTGCTGCTTCTCCTGAGTACGGGGATACCACATATGTGGGACTTTTTGGGAGCCTAGCCGCGTACGGGGCCCCAAAAACCAAGCACCGCCTTCAGGCTTTCTAAGGGCGTTACAGTTTTGAAGGCCATAAAATGCCAAGATGGCACAAACCCCCCCCCCCAAATGACCCCATTTTAGAAAGTAGACACCCCTAAATTTAGGGGTACACTAGTGAGACTAGGTAATAAATGGCGGGTGCCCTGAAACTATAAAAAAATAACTAACCAACCAGCGTCACCTGTAACAGTTATATGGTGATCACTGGTGAAAGGGTTAACTAGGGGGCAATCAGGGGGCTTTATGCGGTAGTATATGGGGGTCCCTGGCGCTATAAAAAGCTGCGGCGAACCTAAATACCTACCTGCCTAACTAGCGTCACCTGTGACACTAATACAGCGATCAGAAAAACGATCGCTTATTAGGCTGGGTTCACACTGGAGCGATGCGGGAACGCCACGAATGCGCGGCGGGTTCCCGCATCGCATGCCTCCCGGCGGCAGTTCACACTGCCCTATGCGAACTGCTGGGAGTGTCAGTGAAATGTTAATGACACCCCCAGATCAGTTCGCATATCGCAGTGCGATCTGCAAACTTGGATCGCATGGTGTGAACACCCATGCGATCCGATTCTGCTGCGGACCAAAAAAAGGGTCCCGTGCGAGTTTGCGGCGGGTGCGGCGGGTGCGACACGAATTCAGCCATACTATCTGTATAGCTGAACTCGAATCGCACAGAGATCGGATGTGATTTGCACTGCAGTGCGGTGCGAATCACATCCGTTCTCATAAACCGCTGCAATGTGAACCCAGCCTTAGTGACACTGGCGACGGGGGGTGATCACGGGGTTAAACCTTTATTGGGGGGGTTAGGGGGGTACCTTAGAACTAAAGGGGGCTAACCCTAACTGCCCTAACAGTTATTAGTCACAAATGACACCTGCCGGGTGATCAGGGGGTTAAACCTTTATTAGGTAATAAATGGCGGGTGCCCTGAAACTATAAAAAAATAACTAACCAACCAGCGTCACCTGTAACAGTTATATGGTGATCACTGGTGAAAGGGTTAACTAGGGGGCAATCAGGGGGCTTTATGCGGTAGTATATGGGGGTCCCTAGCGCTATAAAAAGCTGCGGCGAACCTAAATACCTACCTGCCTAACTAGCGTCACCTGTGACACTAATACGGCGATCAGAAAAATGATCGCTTATTAGGCTGGGTTCACACTGGAGCGATGCGGAAACGCCGCGAATCCGCGGCGGGTTCCCGCATCGCATGCCTCCCGGCGGCAGTTCACACTGCCCTATGCGAACTGCTGGGAGTGTCAGTGAAATGTTACTGACACCCCCAGATCAGTTCGCATATCGCAGTGCGATCTGCAAACTCGGATCGCATGGTGTGAACACCCATGCGATCCGATTCTGCTGCGGGCCAAAAAAAGGGTCCCGTGCGAATTTGCGGCGGGTGCGGCGGGTGTGGCGGGTGCGGCGGGTGCGGCGAATGGCTGAACTCGAATCGCACAGAGATCGGATGTGATTTGCACTGCAGTGCGGTGCGAATCACATTCGTTCTCATAAACCGCTGCAATGTGAACCCAGCCTTAGTGACACTGGCGACGGGGGGTGATCACGGGGTTAAACCTTTATTGGGGGGGTTAGGGGGGTACATTAGAACTAAAGGGGGCTAACCCTAACTGCCCTAACAGTTATTACAGTCACAAATGACACCAATGCAAAAAAAAAAAAAAAAAAAATGACATTGGTGTCACTGTGACTGGGGGGCAGGGGTAATTGGGGGGGTGATCGGGGGGTAAAGGGGGGGTGTGAGTGTGCCTGGCATGTTCTACTGTGTGTGGGATGTGTTGGTGCAACTCACTGATCCGCTCTCCTCCGTGTCGGAACGAAAAATACCGACACGGAGGAGAGAATACATCACTTCCTCTCCTGTGTTTACATTACAGGAGAGGAAGTGATGTCACCGGGGATTTCCATTCGTCGGGAGCGATCGCGAGGGGGTGGCCATGAATGAATGGCCGTCCCCTCGTCCGGGATCGCTCCCGAACGAAAACCGACCGCCGCAGGCACCGGGCGGGGGCCCGATCGGGCCCCCGACCCGCGGGAGGCAAAGCACGTACATGTACGTGCTTATGCCTGCCCGTGCCATTCTGCCGACGTACATCGGCGTGCGGCGGTCGGCAAGTGGTTAATAATAAACACCTTCATTTACAAATTGCATTTTGTGTTTACTTGTGTTGTCCTTGACTATTGTTTAAATTGGTTTGATGTTCTGAAACACTTAAGTGTGACAAACATGCAAAGGAACAGGAAATGAGGAAGGGGGCAGACACTTTTTCACACCACTGTATGTAGGGTACAAATAGGGAGAAGCTTAATAGCACAATACAGTCAGATTATCTTTATTAAAATAAGAATTGCACTTACATTAAGGCAGTTTAAAATGGTAGAAATGGTAAAACAAACTGGCCGCGGTGTTACCCGACTTGCCAGCAGGTGGTGATCCACAAGTGAAATTCAGAGTTTGGTCCTCATCTGTCAAAAAAAAGAGAAAAAAAAGCGGGGAGGGAAGGTTGAGGGGAGAACAGTATTAGAAGATCAACAACTGGTTTGGGACAGCTGTAAAGATAGGAGGGCAAGTGCGCAAAATACAGAGTGTTTGGAGGAAAGGCTGCCTGCCCAAGGTGGGGCCCGTACTCTCCATATTGGTGGCAAGGAGCAGATGAAAATTGACAGCAGCCTAGATAAAGAGTTGATAATCTGCATTGAGGCCAGCCATAATCCAAACCATTTTGTAAGATGTTTTATGCAAATAGTCTTCTATTAGCCCTCATAAACAGCTTCTGAGTAATGCCATCATACTGCAGGTCTGTAAGTGACTGTCCGATCTGCTGGATGTTTGAAGTAAAACTTTGGTCAGGTTATAGACATTTATGTATTAAGATATTTTAAAAAGCCATATATGAGCTTTTAAACAATCCCTCAGTTATTATTGTAGATGCCCCCACTATGGGAAGTTCAACATCATTCCCGGCATGCGCATGCACAGCCTATCTCTCTGACACACCACCTCACTGACCCAAGTGTAATTTGAAAGTACACAGCATCATCCTTCATTCTCACACTGAATTTTACCAACTTCTCAGGAGAAAACATGAGCATTTTTAGTGATGGGGCCGACAACAACTCAGGAAACAGCCAGATAAAGTTTTACAGGTAATTAACTATCACAGTGGGTTGTTTACGTAAAAGACTCTGAGATTCATCCTGTTCACAATATGATTTCATTGCACTAAAGGGGTTTCCGTCTTGGATGACTTTAGGACTTTTGCTGTGAACTTTGAGGATGAATTTCTCCAGAGTGCTTGCAGATACAGTGAGTACATAATTAAAAGCTCATTTACTGTTTGTTAAAAATATACAAATACATGAATGATCATATGCTGTCTATAGGATCAATATAAAGCAAATACAAAGGCTATGTAGGACCAGAACACTTACCCATGTACCTTTTTTGTTTTTCACATACTGGATCTTACTAGCACAAGGCTAGTGTTTCTACATGGGAAGTATGCACTATTCATTCTATTCACTCTTAAATGCCGCGTACACACGGTCGGAGAATCCGTCGGAATGCGTCTTATCGGACCGTGTCGTCAGATAATCCGACTGTGTGTGGTATGCATCGGACTGATTCCGTCCGAATCTCCGTCGGACCCAATTTTCCAACATGTTGGAAATATTTCCCGACCAACTGGGCTGGTCGGACGTAATCCGATCATGTGTAGAGAATTTTGATCGGACCAAGTGCCACGCATGCTCAGATCAAATTCCTACATCAAAGCTATTGGCTACTAGCCTGAATGTAGTCCCATCGTAATGAAATTACGTCATCACATTCTGAAAGATCGGATTTTTCGACAACTTAGTCCGACCGTGTGTATGCAACAGTTTCAGGCACAATCGGTCAGACTAAATCTGACGGACAAAATCCGACGGATTTGGTTGTGGAAATCACCGACCGTGTGTACAGGGGCAAAGACATCTAAGCCCTTGTACACACGGTCGAACATTCCGACAACCAAATCCATCTGATTTTGTCCGACGGATTTTGGCCGAAACTGTTGCATACACACGGTCGGACAAAGTTGGCGGAAAATCCGATTGTTCAGAACGTGATGACGTTATTTCGTTACGACAGGACTACGTTCAGGCTAGTAGCCAATAGCTTTGGTCTAGGAATTTGATCTGAGCATGCGTGGCACTTTGTCCGATTGGAATTCTCTACACATGATCGGACTATGTCCGATCGGAGCATGTTGTCGGAAAATTTTATCGACAAGTTGGAAAACTTGGTCTGTCGGATACTCCGACGGAAACAGTCCGATGGAGACCACACATGGTCGGATTATCCGACAACACGGTCCGATCGGACACCTTCCGCCGGAATGTCCGACCGTGTGTACAAGGGCTTAAAGTGCACATATGCACAGACTATGGGCATTAAATATTCTTAATAAGCAGTAATAAAGCTTTAAAGTGGAATTCCATTCAAGAATCAAAACTTGCCAATAATTAGTTTGTCAAATACTTTTAACTTGTATATTATGCATTTTCTGAATTGCTAATCATCTAGATTAGAAGCAGTAGTCTAAGCTAGACAATCAGAAATCTCCAGTGCAGAATGTGGCAACTCACAGGCACTTCTGTAAACTGTTGTTGCACTCTGTGCAATAAAATGAGCAGAGCTCAGAGTAGCCTTGCCCCCACTCTGTCCAGCCCAGCTCCGCCTCCAACCCTTCTGACCATCAGCTAGGTACGTCACCTCTGGTAATGACAAGCCTAGGGGGAGGGAGGATACTTCCAACAGCCCACTGATCTACTGAAGCCGAAAGCTGTGTAGTCACGTGACAGAGGAACTTTTAAAGGAAAATGAGGTACAAAAAAAGCATATTTAAAAAATGTGAACTATGCAGAATTTTTACTATTGTGGTTAGTGTGTGTTTAGCGGAAAGTTGAAGTGGAACCTTTCCTTCTACTTTAAAACAAAATAGAAAAAAGGGTTCGATACTGCACTAAAAACTAAATAAAAAATCACTAAAAATATAGCTGCAGCTCAAATTTGTACGATATCTACAAACACCATAACCAAAGCATAGAATATAGCTGCGCATAAAGTTGAGCTAAAATAATGTAATAGTATATGACAATAAATGACACCAAAAAATCACCATAATAAATGTAAAATCATACTCTTGAATGAACATGTGATTAAATAAATGTGTAATATGTGATAAATACGTGATAACAATAATAAATCCTAAAATAAAAGAAATAAAGTAATTATATCAAAAGTCCAGTGAATGAACTGAAAATGGTGACTTAATCAAATTCTTCTGTGCAAACAGAAACACCAGTGCTTGTGAACCTCCACCATACAACATATACCCTTACCAGAGGGTAAGTGATACAGGGCCTGTAGTATTAAATCTTTAAAAAAAAACATCTGTAATCTCTCTAATTGCATTTATTGTGCACTAACTAATTCACTAAGATCTTATAACATGACAACAAAAAGACTCTAAAGTCAGTTACTGTCGGTTTCTAGCAGCTTGGAAAACAGTGCTGGGTGTTTATATTAGGAGGGAGGGCAGGATGCCAAGATTCTGTTGCAGAAGAAAGTAACAGGAAAAGAGCTAATATTTCAGCTCCTCTGTTGAGAACTTTGAGGATGAATTTCTCCACAATACACAAATGAGAGCTGATTTTAAAGAGCTTTTTCAGAATTTGTAAATACTTTGCTTTGTCCAGTGAGGATATAGTTTCATTTTAAAGGAGGAGGTGCAGTTGACATCATTGTGCATTATTGTTGCCAGTTAGGTAAATCTGGGTGCTAAAATTCACCAAGAACATGCTCCAGAATATTGTAGGAGCATATTCTCTTGGAATTTCAAGCTCCCCGCTATTCTGTGATGTCACACATGCAACCCTGAAGTACAGAGGTTAGGGTTGAGGTAAGTATGTTTTTATTTGTTTTTTTGTAATATTATTTTTTTCTGGCAGTATGTTTAAAGCTAATTGTATTTGGGGAATGGGAGGTTATCCGTACAGCAAATGTACAATTTCCATTTAAAGTCTGGTTTAATAAGTGAAAAGTATCCACATGTTTATTAAGCCAGCAATCTGTTCATATACAAAGCTTGTGTAGAAATGGAACTGCCATTGTGTATTTACAGTATATAATTACATATTATATATATATATATATATATATATATATATATATATATATATATATATATATATATATAATATATATATATATATATATATAATATAGATAGATCGATAGATATGGATATAAATAATATATAGTATAATTATATATATATATATATATATATATATAATTAATATATATAATATTAGAATATATATGAATGCATACGCAAAGTGAATTAGTGGGTCCATCTCAACTGCAAAGGAAAGGCAATTTTTACCTATGTTTTTAACCTGCAAATGATTGATCCTCAATCACAGTGTCAAAATGTGGTGCATTGTTATTACCGATAATACCTCTTGCATGTAATGATAGACTGCCGTGGGCATATCCCTTTTTGTAATGGCAAATGAGGTTGTAAGTAGTGAAATAAATCCCTGACTTCTCTGCAATGTGCAGTAGCTGCTTTGCCCACAAACCACATCTCTCCAGCCAAAGACATTTGTGAAACTTCTTTCTAAGCTTGTTAAATTGCCTTGCAAATCAGCACATTTACTCATTTCAGTGTTTTGGCTAATGTGACTTCCAACCTTGTTTTTCTGGGAACCCTTTGAATCTGAGGTAGGATTCAAACACAGGAATGCAAAGTTGGAGCTCTAGCTCTCAGCCCACAAAACCACACACCTTGAGCAATGGTGTCCACAAGCTTTTCTTTTCTCTGAATGTTTTCACGTTGCTATGTATGCAAGCTTAGGAAGAAAAATACTGCACAATGGACTCTGCTTTCAGCTGCTATTTAAAAAAATAATCCTATAAAATTCTAATATAAGTTCCCTACATAGTTCTAAGATTTTTTATTAAATATATCTACATGTCATTGCAATAGATAGATAGATATTCTTTTTCCTTTACACTGTTTATAGGTTTTTCATCAGTACGGTCTTGCTTGCTTGATCCCTGAATAGGACTGTGCTACTTTTAGTTTCATTGCTTCTAGCATCAGTTAAAGTGTTTGTAAACCCAACATTTCATATCCCTGATATGTGCCTGTTGTACATGTACTTGTATGAAAAAATATCCTGTTCTGTTTGTAATGCTTCCTTTGTTTTCAATCCCTGGTGTTCCCCACTAAGCAGGAGAACACACCGTGGTCAGTTCTCTAGCTGTGCTGGGAACCCAGCCTGCTCTCCTCCAATGATCAGACTTGTCCTGACACCCCCCCCCCCCACACACACACAACTTTTCATTGGGAAGATCAGTGTGCTGCAACAGCTTCTCCTTGCCCAGCTCTTACACAGCTGAAAACAGAGGGAAGGGGATCACTTAGGCTGGCCATACATGATCAATTTCCTTGTACAATTTTCCTTTAGATTTACATTAGTGCATGGACCTGCCTAATTGGATACAGTTGAAAGTTTTTTAGTTTTGACCTCATATTATATGGTTTTTGGTAAAGCTAAAGGAAAATTGTACAAGAGAATTGAACATGTAGGCTCCTTTCACACCTGAGCGTACTGAAATCATGGATTCTGTGCGAGATTTGAGGATCACAGCAAAACATGGGAAGCATTTGTGATGATTATTTCTTAATGGTACCCAGAATATATGGTGCAATTTTGGCATGATTGTTGAGTAACAAAACGCCCTAAAATTGAGGCACATTTTCAAATGAATAGTGCCACTCCAAAAATGCCCACAAAAAAGCTAAAAAAAGTGCATGGTGCAGCAGATGTCACTGCAGAATGCTCAGATGTGAATGGAGCCTTATCAAAAAGGGTGAAAAGGGGCATGTATAATGTTTTGTGATATATCTATACACAAATATGTTGCCTTTCATTTCATTTTCAATTGAATGGGTTGTTTTTTAAGGTGATCGTTTACATATACAGGGTTCATTTTGTTTTGAAGTTAAGTTAACATTAGGTTAGAAATAAGCTTAAGATAAAGAGTTTGGCTCGTTTCACACAAAGCAAAATCCGCTCTGATCAGCAGGGGATCCATGAGCAGATCTCCTATTAAACCAGAGCCAAATGGAATGGATGTGATTTTTTTTTAAATATCTGTACCGGATTAGCGCAGAGAGCATCATGAAGACCAAGTAACACACCAGGCAGGTCCGTAATACTGTTGTGGAGAAGTTTAAAGCCGGATTTGGATACAAAAAGATTTCCCAAGCTTTAAACATCCCAAGGAGCACTGTGCAAGCGATCATTTTGAAATGGAAGGAGTATCAGACCTACCAAGACCTGGCCATCCCTCTAAACTTTCAGCTCAGACAAGGAGAAGACTGATCAGAAATGCAGCCAAGAGGCCCATGATCACTCTGGATGAACTGCAGAGAACTACAGCTGAGGTGGGAGAGTCTGTCCATAGGACAACAATCAGTCGTACACTGCACAAATCTGGCCTTTATGGAAGAGTGGCAGGAAGAAAGCCATTTCTCACAGATATCCATAGAAAGTCTTGTCTAAAGTTTGCCACAAGCCACCTAGGAGATACACCAAACATGTGGAAGAAGGTGCTCTGGTCAGATGAAACCAAAATCAAACTTTTTGCCCACAATGCAAAACTATATGTTTGGCGTAAAAGGAACACAGCTCATCACCCTCAACACACCATCCCCACTGTCAAACATGGTGGTGGCAGCATCATGGTTTGGGCCTGCTTTTCTTCAGCAGGGACAGGGAAGATGGTTAAAATTGAGGGGAAGATTGATGTAGCCAAATACAGGACCATTGTGGATGAAAACCTGTTGAAGTCTGCAAAAGACCTGAAACTGGGACCGAGATTTATCTTCCAACAAGACAATGATCCCAAACATACAGCAAAATCTACAAAGGAATGGTTCACAAATAAACGTATCCAGGTGTTAGAATGGCCAAGTCAAAGTCCAGACCTGAATCCAATCGAGAATCTGTGGAAAGAGCTGAAAACTGCTGTTCACAAATGCTCTCCATCCAACCTCACTGAGCTCGAGCTGTTTTGCAAGGAAGAATGGGCAAGAATTTCAGTCTCTCGATGTGCAAAACTGATAGAGACATACCCCAAGCGACTTGCAGCTGTAATTGCAGCAAAAGGTGGCTCTACAAAGTTTTAACGCAAGGGGGCCGAATAATTTTGCACGCCCCACTTTTCAGTTTTTTATTAGTTAAAAAAGTTTCAAAAATCCAATAGATTTCGTTCCACTTCACAATTGTGTCCCACTTGTTGGTGATTCTTCACAAAAAATAAAAATTGGCACTGTATGACCGCTCTATGGGTGACTTGATGTAAACGGACTCCGCTAGAAATAAAACACACTATCCAAATTTTTTTTTACATTTTTTAATTGACTTACACTTACAAGAGGTCTATTTATAAAAGAAAATTGCTTTGTGAATGTCTCAACATTTTTTGCAAACATAACGAAGAATACCCATAATATATGCAATAGGGTGTAATAGTTTTCCTTGATGCCTTTCTCTGGGCAAATTTAACAGTCCTTAATTCATGGTCCTAAAAGAAAAATAGCTTTAAGAACATTCAACCATGACAGTTAACAATCATCACCATAGAGAAACTATCCTAGGCTAAGATGATTTGACCAGCAGGGGAAATAATATTAGGGAGACTCCTGCTCTGTGTATAATCTATGGAGTATCGTTTGTTATTGGCCGAACGCGTGCATGTTTGGCCAAACAAACCTCCACCTGCAGTGTGAAGTGAAAAATTTAGCAGTGATTATAATATCAATACTAAATGTGACAGTACCTTTTTAGCATTGCCGGCACCAGTCAGCATCAGTCGGCATCCTAACAACCAGTGACTCAACCCTGCCAGGTGCATTCAGCTGTCAGCTTACCAACACCTAGTTAATATAAAAAAAGTGTTGATTTAGGACGGAGGGCCACACACTCACCCCCCCCCCCCCCCAATCTATTTCAAGCCCTAGTAGTCTATGCTATGGATTTTAAGGGGAAAGCTCACACAAGAAAGGAGAAAAAAAGTGTGAGGCCCCCCTCAAAATTAATACAAGACCCTTATCTGAGCAAGCAGCCTGGGTGGCTAGGAAAGTGGTGAGGAAACAAGTGTGTAGTCCCTCCCCCCTCCTTGATCCATACCAGGCCACATGACCTCAACAAGGAGGGGGTACCTTGTAATCTTGCTTGAGGCTTTCAAATGCAATGTATCTTTAGAATAGAAATTATGATTTAGATCCACTTTCCTTTTTTTACATTTGTGCAGTTTTAAAATTATGTTTTATGTCTGTTTTTATTATATTCATTTTTTTTTTACAAATACACTTTAAATCTGGAGAAAAAACATCCAAACTTGGAAATGCAGGGAATCATCATACTCTCATGTGCTATGTTGATCACCTTTTAATAATATATTCAGAAAACAGTACAGCAAATGAGGTAGTCACGCATTATCAATCACAGCACCGCAGACAAAAAAAAAAAAAAAACTGACATAGAAGAATCCTAAATGTATTTATACAAAAAGATACAACTGGGAGTTACCAAAGGAGAATTTGAACTATTGAAAACAAAATATATGGTGTAATACACACAAAAGCAAAGTTCTGTCTCTCAAAGTGCTTCCCGAGTGAACCCTGCATCTTCAGGATGAAGGAACTTTAGTAGTTAAGTATGGTTTTTACAAATGATTGTGGTATAATTTCAGTAATAGCATATAAGATATCTATGATGGAAAAATGTAAGGCATGTATAAAGAGCAAAACAAGGATATATAGGCAAAGCCAGGAAAAAAAAATACAAAGTGCCTGGCTCTCCACATACTTAAAGCCCCAATGAGAGGAAGCCTTCTCTTGACCTGACAGGAAAGAAAATGAGCTTCCTTCTTGACAGGCTTAATACTGTATATTAAGCACCACTGTGGAAGCCTGCTCCCCAGGAGTGACCTAATTTCTGAGGCAAACAATAAATCACAGCCTCTGCACTGACACCTTGATAGGGTGAAACTGTGGCCCAACTCCCAGGTGGCTAATGGCCTCTAGGAAGTTCCACCCACGAAATCGGGTGCCCTCCACACTGGAGTGCAAATAAAAGCACCATGCTGGAACTGAAGTGCCATATGCACATCAGAATGAAGCTTGGGGGGGGGGGGGGTAGTTCCTCTCACATGAAGGTGGAAACATTTGGGGGGAAAAACAGCGTTACCAAATGCACCAAAGAGCACTGTTATGTGCAGGGCCGGTGTTACCACTAGTCAAACTAAGCAGCCGCCTAGGGCGCACTGCTGCCTAGGGTGCAGTCATGACCGCTGGTTGGTACTGTTTGACTTTGACCTACAGTAGTCCCTGTCATTGTAGTTTTTTTTTTGGATGCCTGGGTCTTTAGAGTCATGTGGACAGGTTGTCTCCTGCTTTCCCTGTTGGTTCTGATGCCTGGAGCTCAGTATGCCACCGCCCTGCCCTCTTTCAAGCGTTCATGGGTTCTCCGAATGCACAATCAGCCATCCTGTGCATGTGTGGTTGAACTGTGGGTCTTGGACCAGGCAAGCGCCATGCACTGGATTGGGGACAGTTGTGGGTGGTGTGTTATCTCCTATGGGGACTATATAAGGAGACTTGGCAGGTCATTTGTCTTCTTCTGGAGGCACTGGTGGTACCACCCTTTGTTTATTTTCCCGTATGGGGCAGTTGGACTGGAAAGCCTGTCACAGCCTTGTGTTCATTCAATTTTAACTCTGAAGTTTTTGTCCCCTCCTATATTTCGTCACAGATATAACATTGCTGGCTGGGGTGGAGGGGGTGCAAGTATCCGGTCTTTCCTAGGGTGTAAAATAGTCTAGCAACGGCCTTGGGTATGCTGGAGGACCCAGCAGGACAAAAGCTACACCAAGAGGAAGAAACACAGCAGAAGAATGGAGAACCTCACTCCCTAGTCCAGCATTTGGGGGCTCGTACACCCAAAAAAAGGGGCTACACTGAAAGGTATTGTAAAAACAGAATTGTAGATCTGTTTGCAACAACCTTACAGAACAAATACATAAATGCAATACAAATAATCAAGACAATATACATAAACACGTTACAAATAGTAAAACACAATGTATATAAGAAGCACCTAAACATGTGATATGTCAAAAAACACTGATTACATGTCTATAAGAATAGTGGAAGCAGCATATGGGACACTAAGATTACAAATTGGCTCATAATATAAATTATTCCAAACAAAGTCATATTAATAGAGTGCTTATAGGATTAGTTTAAAGCTGAGCTGTTCATTGAGACATGGTGAAATATGAGCCCTAAGTCTAAATATTAATTCGGCTTCACGTTTAAATATGATCTTATCCAAATCACCACCCCCTAGGAGGATGAATCCAACCCAAGGCCATAAACCAAATCAATTTCCATTACTGAGAACACCAGTGTCGCAGGATTCCCATAGTCTTGGTGACAATCGCATTTGCTATTTTTTGTATACGTACACGTGTCACCGAGACAGGAAGCAGTGAAAAATTTCCCTAATTGAATCATACAAAATTACAAAAAAATATATGTTTTAGCTGGATTTTTTACACACTAATTTCTTTCTTTGCCTATGAATTATAATGTTAGCCAACTCTTCAAGGTCATACCAGACAAGAAGACCACAGTAAGAAATTCAGTGATCCCAATATGCCTAAGATAAGTCTCAGGCCTGTGGGATGGATGGAAGGATAACAGTAAAATGAATTATTTAGAATTGTTTTTTTTTTTTGCTGTTATGGCTTTTTTGGTTATACCCATGGTCGTCCCTGAATGCACATGGTTAAGTTCTAACTTGGCAGACAGATTTTGTTCTATTGCTTGAAAGATGTTATATGCAAGGAGGATGTTATATGCAAGCAGGCTTCAACCTCTCTTCCTATAATTTACCTGGGAAGCTGCTTCATAAGACAAGATATATTCAGCAAAAGATGGCCTAATTTAGTATTCGTGAGTGCTTTCTAAGCTAATGTAGGTGGACTGACATTTTTATTTTTTATGTCTCTTATTAAAGGGTGCATAGTTTCATCAGACTTATGTACATCACTGGAAATAAAAATTAGACTGACATTTTGCCATAACAGAATATCTATAAAAACTGCAAAGTTATTGGGCAATGTTTATTATACGGGAGCTTTGACAAGTCCTACATAAAAATGTAGATGAATGTGTTCTGCATATTTTCAGGAATTTTTTTCTGCAAGGCTTACCAAAACTTCTAACTAATATTATTGTCCAGGGTGTAATTTGTTTTCTAGAGAGCTTTTATGATTCATAATGAAAAGTTACATGTAAATCCATAGTTGTGATTACTCCATGTGCTAATGCTTTCATTGTATTTAGTCCAACGTTTAGTATCTGGAATTGTGCATTAGTTATACTCTGATTAATTTCTCACATAATTGAGGGCCTTGTATGACTTTGGAATGAGAGCTTTTTTTGTGGCTGCTTTTTGGTTCTACCATAGCAGGGGTGTCCAAACTTTTTTCAAAGAGGGCCAGATTTGATGAAGTGAACATGGGTGAGGGCCGACCATTTTTCCTGACATTCTTTGAACCATTAAAATTTGGTCTAAGTGTGTTTGCCCGAGCACTAATACACTGCCCAACAAGAATTCTCTTGCCTTTATGGCTGTGTGTGGTGAAGAGATGAGCTCAGGCGTGTTATTTATATATACCGTATTTATCAGCTTATAACATGCACCTTCACTTTAAGAGGGCAGTTTCAGAAAAAAAAATCTTAAGAACTGAAGCAAAATAAGGGTCAGTGCCCATCAATGCAGCCTAATCAGTGCCCATCTGCAGCCTCACCATTGTCATGGATGCAGCACCCACATTGTCCTGAATGCAGCAGCACCTATATTGTCCTGAATGCAGCAGCACCCACATTGTCCTGAATGTAGCAGCACCTACATTGTCCTGAATGCAGCAGAACCTACATTGTCCTGAATGCAGCAGCACCCACATTGTCCTGAATGCAGAAGCACCCACATTGTCCTGAATGCAGCAGCACCTACATTGTTCTGAATGCAGCAGCACCCACATTGTCCTGAATGTAGCAGCACCTACATTGTCCTGAATGCAGCAGCACCTACATTGTCCTGAATGCAGCAGCACCCACATTGTCCTGAATGCAGAAGCACCTACATTGTCCTGAATGCAGCAGCACCTACATTGTTCTGAATGCAGCAGCACCTACATTGTCCTGAATGCAGCAGCACTCACATTGTCCTGAATGCAGCAGCACCTACATTGTCCTGAATGCAGCAGCACCTACATTGTCCTGAATGCAGCAGCACCTACATTGTCCTGAATGCAGAAGCACCCACATTGTCCTGAATGCAGCAGCACCTACATTGTCCTGAATGCAGCAGCAATACATTGTCCTGAATGCAGCAGCACCTACATTGTCCTGAATGCAGCAGCACCCACATTTCAATGAATGCAGCAGCACCTACATTGTCCTGAATGCAGAAGCACCCACATTGTCCTGAATGCAGCAGCACCCACATTGCCATGAATGCAGCAGCACCTACATTGTCCTGAATGCAGAAGCACCCACATTGTCCTGAATGCAGCAGCACCTACATTGTCCTGAATGCAGCAGCACCCACATTGCAATGAATGCAGCAGCACCCACATTGTCCTGAATGCAGCAGCACCTACATTGCAATGAATGCAGCAGCACCCACATTGTCCTGAATGCAGACTCACCATTGCCATCAGTGCAGCCTGATTGATGCCCATCTTCAGTCTCGGAGTGGAAAAAACAACTTATTGAATGATCAGTTAGGCATTTGGGACAGCTCTCCTCCTCATTACACATCTAGGATAACGAGACACCGGAAGTGTCGTCACCGGATCCTCCCGACGCGTTGCACCACAGGTCACGTGACTTTCTCAAGGGAAATGATGCCATGTGACGAACGTTGTGGTATAAGGGCTACGATTTGTGTATCGGTTACCACAGTGATGTATGTCATTGGATCATCTTGCCGTCAGTCACACTTATAATGCTTTTCATTGTGTAGAATTTATACATAGTATTACAAAATCCATATAATGATACATTTCTTAAAAATTATATATATGTTTAAAATATTAAATATTAAAATATTATATTAAAACCAATTATGACACTTTTTAAAGAATATTATGACCCCCTTTTTAAAATTAAAACTCGCTTGAATCTAGAAGGCTCCATCTAGTGGTATATATCTAAAAATCAGAAATAAAGCAATTCAGATCAAAATCAATATTTATTTTAATTAAATGAAAATTTTAACCATTTAAATGAGTGTTTCTATAAGCACATGATCTTTTACAGGGAATAAAACCTTTTCTCTGAAAGAACGTAAATTCATGAGATTTTATTGGTGGATCCGGAACATTTATTGCTATTAAATCTCTTATATCCTGTACACACAGTCAGACTTTCCGTCGAAAAATGTGCGATCGGATCATGTTGTCGGAAAATCCGATCGTGTGCGGGCTCCATTGGACTTTTTCCATTGGAATTTCCGACACACAAGGTTTGAGAGCTGAATCTAAAATTTTCCAACAACAAAATCTGATCGTTTAAATTCCAATCGTGTGTAGACAATTCTGACGGACAAAGTGCCACGCATGCTCAGAATAAATTACGAGACGAAAACTATTGGCTACTGGCCTCTTTATAGTCCCGTCGTATGTGATTTACGTCACCTCGTTCTGAACGATCTGAGTTTCCGACAACTTTGTGCGACCGTGTGTATGCAAGCAAATTTGTGCCAAAATCTGTTAGAAAAAATCGGACAGATTTTGACAGAATGTCCAACCGTGTGTACAGGGCATAAGTGTGGGTGCCCTTCTATACACAAAAATAGTCTGTAACTGTCTGTCCCCTCTGAGGAGTGACCAAGATTGGTTTTATTCACGTCTTCTCAGCATTCAAGTTTCACATATTTATTATTGTGCATGTGGACTTTTTTATATAGTTTTTAAGATCACTATTTTTGTCACTTATTCACTGGAGTTTACTATGAACTATAACTTGGAATCTAGCGCACTATTATTTGTTATTGTTATTTGTACTAAGTTTTGGCCCCCTTTTTTTTTTTTACTTTAAGGTTTAAAAGTCAATAAACTAATATTTTATCTTTTTTTTTTCTTTACTTGCATATGATTTTTTTTTTTCCAAATAAAGAATTATATACAGGGTGCTTTGATAAAACTTTATATGGAATGATTGCTAGGCTCTCCAGAAAGAAAGAAAGCCAATCACTGTCTGCTCACTTTTTGACCAGATCTGTCTAATTGACAATCCTTATATGTCTAGAGGAGCCAGAGAGGGAGGGGTGTGTCTATCTTCCAAGAATAAATCAGCACACTTGGATCTTTCAGCAAACACCAAAACTTCATTCAAATATTAAAGCAATCACATCAACAATTGCTGTATTGTAAAGCCTCATATTTTACTTCTGTTCATGCAATGTAAATCAACGGTAACTAAAGAGCACCCTACTTGTGAAGGTCATTTACTAGATTTATGATGGAAATATCTTAATAGTCTCTCCTCTGGCTCATGTTTGTTATGATTATAACTATGTAAAAGGAGATGAATTTACTCCATCTATTCATGACATATCAGTAAATGACCATGTCAGAAAGCAGCTTCAAGCAGCTGTATTAAAATAGAGATTGCACACTCACGAAACATCCACCAATAAAAGGCTCAGATCAAAGATCAGTAGTCGGTAACATATTCGTGTTACAGGACAGCAGTGGGTGACGTCATCTGAACATAGCTCTTCCCCATACACGTTATGTCCAGCTGGACCCCGCTGAGGGAGTCCTGCTGGACGTAACGCGTGCGGAGGAGGAGCTACATTCAGATGATGTCACCCGCTGCCATCTTGTAACATGGACATATTACCATCTACCGATCTTTGATCTGAGCCTTTTATTGCTGCATGTTTTGTGAGTGTGCAATCTCTATTTTATTAAAGTTGTCGTTTTAACCACAGTGCTCCTTGGGATGTTTAAAGCTTGGGAAATCTTTTTGTATCCAAATCCGACTTTAAATTTCTCCACAACAGTAATACGGACCTGCCTGGTGTGTTCCTTGGTCTTCATGATGTTCTCTGCGCTTTCAACAGAACCCTGAGACTATCACAGAGCAGGTGCATTTATACAGAGACTTGATTACACACAGGTGGATTCTATTTATCACCATCAGTCATTTAGGACAACATTGGATCATTCAGAGATCCTCGCTGAACTTCTGGAGTGAGTTTTTTTTTTTTAATGGTTGAACTAGATGGACTTTTTTCAACCTGACTAACTATGTAACTATATATATATATATATATATATATATATATATATATATATATATATATATATATATATATATATATATATATATATGTGTGTGTGTGCGTATATATATATATATATATACGGTGGTACCTTGGATTATGAGCATAAGTCGTTCCAGAAGAATGTTTGTATTTCAAAGCACTCGTATATTAAAGTGAGTTTCCCCATAGGAAATAATAGAAACTCAGATAATCTGTTCCACAGCCACTGCTATTACAGTATATGCTGTGTCATCGCTGTGGTGAAAAGGGGGCATTTTTCAAGCTCATGTTCTATGTAGAAATGTTCCCTCTGTCAGGGCTCAGGGCATGTTGCAAAGGACTGCAATAGTATTCGTTGTAATCTCTGTAACAAGATAGGTCACCCTTATAGCCTTTGCCCTTAATTCCTCCATAATCAGCCAGAGGTGGTGGAAAAACTGCTGGGGATGGAGGAGGAGGAACGTGCAGGGGCAGCAAGGGGTTGGTGGAGCTGGTTCAGCTAGTCCTGAGGGGTCCACCCAGGTGACAGTTTCCTAATCTGAAGGTGTGACCCCTCTTGTGTCTGCAACCCAGTCTGTGCTCCCTACTGTGTCAGTGTCTACTTCTGTTGTGTGTTCTTCCCCGGTGTTTCAGGTGCCCAGCGTTCCAAATGTAACTAAGTCAGCCAGATTGGCTGAGGCTGCCAAATGGGCAGATTCGTGCAGATCTGAGGTGGCAGCTTCATCGGGGCCTTCCCTGAGGCAACGTAAGACCTCTAGTGGAGGTTCTAAGGTGAAGAAGGGGGAAGTTGCCACTGCTAATGATTTAGATGAGGTCTTTCAGGGTAATCTTTCAGGGGAGGAGGGAGAGTGCACCAAGGTGGAGAGAAGGAGGAATAAGGTAGTCCTGACCTCTGCCTCCTCGTTTTCATCTTTAGATGATCTATGTCTGGGAAACAATTTTGGGTCCTTATCTGAAGTGGAGGAGGAGTTTTCTAAATCCGTGTCTCAGATGGAGGAGGATGAGGTAGAGTGTTCCCTAAAGAGGTCAAGGTCTCCAGTAAGGGGAGAGGGAACTCAGGCTAAGAAACGCCTACCTCAATCATCCTGATGGAAGTTCCCAATCAATAAATCAATAAAGGTGGCAATGATTAATGTTGCCAGCATAAACTCTGTAAGGGCTCGTAATATGGCCTTAATTTTGCTCAGCAAGATGGATGCTGATATTTTATTTTTGCAAGTGACCCAGCTAAATAGCCTTGCCGATGTACACCTGGCAAAGAGGGAGTGGAGGCGTGGGCCCACCTTCTGGTCTCTTGTGGCTGAGCCTTACAGTGGGGTTGCAGCACTTTTTACTGGCTTGGTAACGTGTCGGCGGGTCATCGAGGTAGCGATTGGGAGGTGTACAGTCCTGGACTTCTCTGTATAGGGGCATGATCTACGTTTAATAAATATCTATGGACCACAAACTAGATGGGAGAGGAAATGCCTCTTTAGAAAGATTAAGCCTTTCCTTTTTACATATCGGCAAGTTGTCTTTGGAGGTTTATTTAACACCGTCACTAGGCCCAAAGGCTCCACTGACAGCCTGATAGCGTCTTTCTTAATACGATAGCCAGGGAAGCGGGTCTGAGAGGTGTGCATATTAAGCGTTGCCCAGACAGCACAGGGTACACATTTAAGCAAGGCATTTGTAAGAGCAGGATAGATAGTTTTTTTTAAGTGGGACTCCTGAATGTCATATGGTGGAGTTCTCTGATAACCTTATGCTGTCTGTTATTCTCAATGCTTCAGATATGCCACCTAAAGGAAAGGGTATTTGGAGGATGAATTAGGCTCTGCTGGATGGCGAGGGGGTAAGACAATCTTTTGAGGATTTTTTCCAGGCTCTGGTGACCATCCTGGATTTCTGTAGCAGTAAGTCGGAGTGGTGTGAGCTTGCCAAAAGATGGATTAGTGGGTTTTTAAGGCCATAGGAAAAAGGAAACAGATTGGTAAGTACATTGCCTACCAGCAGCTGCGGAGAAAACTTGATCGTCTTGTCTCGAGTGGTGGAGATCCAGGGGCAATCTCTGAGGTGAAACTTCTCCTTAGGAAGTATTGGTATGATCAGCACACTCCTTTGATTCTGGAAAGGGACTACGGGAAATTTCACTCGTCCGCCCCTTATCAGAAAAGCAAACAAAGCGCAGCAGTGAAGATGGTTGCTGGGCTAAGGGATAGTATGTGCTCTTTGATGAAATCCAGGTCAGGGATCATGGAGGTCTCAAGGTCTTTTTATATCTTCTGGGGGAGAAGTACCTAGATCGGGCAAAGATGTAGAGTTTTCTGGATTCCACACCAGGTCTGGGAAATAACATTAAACTGGCAAGTTTGACGGGGGAAATCACAGCAGAAGAGGTAGTTGAAGCTATAGATGGTCTGGCTATTAAGAAACACCTGGGCCAGACGGATTGACAGCTACATTTTCTAAGACTTTCAAATGCAGCTCGGTACCTTACCTTGTTGAGATATTTAACGGCTCCCTCCATGAGACAATCTGCAGTGATTCTGTTGTCAAAGAATTGGTGCCCCATTAGCCTTCTTAATGTCGATAGAAAGATTCTAGCGAAGATCATTTTCTGGCACTTGTCATCAGCAGCAGACAGATTGCTTTCCCATCTGCAGCACTTTATCAGTGGTGTTAGCTGTCCGGGAGGCTCTGGAATGTTGCAGGGCTAAAGGCTGGGGAAAGTATTTGCTGGTATTGGATCAGGCAAATGCTTTTTATTGTGTCAATCATGAGTACCTCTGGCTTCTCCTTGACAAGTATGGTTTGGAGAGTGGGTTTATTGGATGGCTTAAGACTTTATACAGAGAGGCAGAGAGCTTCATGCTCTTTAACGTTTGAGTTTGACGGCCCTTCAGGGTTGGATCGGGGGTGCACCAGGGGTGTCTGCTGAGCCCTTTGCTATACATTTTCGCAATCGACCCCTTCATCAGAAGGCTAGAGAGCGGACTATTGTGCGGGGTGCAGGTGGGCATTACTGGTGAGCCTCCCTTGAGAGTTGTAACCT
Source organism: Lithobates pipiens (assembly GCF_037356315.1). Classification (NCBI taxonomy): domain Eukaryota; kingdom Metazoa; phylum Chordata; class Amphibia; order Anura; family Ranidae; genus Lithobates; species Lithobates pipiens. Next base: position 100,363,523 of record NW_027507758.1, on the reverse strand, counting down.
AGGCTGATGACGTTTCTGTCCTTATCTCTGGGAATGAGGAGGTGCAGGAGATGGTCTCAGTTATAGAGCAGTATTCCGAGGCATCAGACTCCAAAGTCAACCGTGATAAAAGTGACTTTTTTGGATGAGCGAGGGAGGTGAGAGCTTTACACTTTCGGGCACCTTCCCGAGGCCTCAGCAGAAGGTCATAGTATTAGGCATCGAGTTTGGCCCTGATGATTAAAGTCAAATTGGGAAGTCAGGCTGGATGATGCTGATGTCAAGGTGAAATGTTGGAAAGAGTGCTGGCTCTCCTTGTGGAAATGGCTGGCCTTGATTAAGACCTACCTGATTCCTACCTTTCTGTATGTCAGCTTTGTTTGCATCTTGCCAGAGTCCTGCTATATCAGGATTTATAGTTGTTTCTTCCAATTGATATGGGGGAACAGGTTGAATCTTGTGAAGCAGAATGTGACTTACCTATCTAGGCGGAAGGGTGGCCTAGGCTTAGTCAACCCGGTTGTGTTCTCTCTGATGTTTTTGAAACATAATTTTGGTAACTTGCTAGCAGAGACTGCCTGGAGGGGTAGGTATCTTCAAGATCTGGTTTAGACCTTTTCTAGGCTGTTGGAAGAGTGGCAGGCCAGTGAAAAGCCTAAGGATCAAGCATGGTAAGCTCCCGGATTATGTTGCCCCATGCCTGAAAATTCTTAGACGGTGGCATGTGACAGCGGAGGATATCAGGTCACTCCCTAGGAGACTCCTGGGTGAGAAGATTGTGGGTACTGTCTTTCATGTGCCAGTGGCCTTAAGGGATTGCCCAGGTCATATTATGAGGGAGGGTTTAAGTTGAATAAATTCTGAGCGGAATCCCATAAAATTTAGGGACCAGGCCTGGCTCGCTTTCCACGGTAGGCTCTATGTGAGTGGGAACATGAAATGCCGCTCTTTGGACAATCATGGTTGTCCAAGAGCAGAGTGTCAGGGTGAAGTGGAAACCATGGACCACTTCTTGCTTTAGTGCCCTTTCAATATAGAAGTCTAAATAAGGTGAGGAAGACTCTGAATATTCCTTTCTTGCCTAGCATGTCTTATGCTGAGAGGGTGTATGGAGCATTGCAGAATCACAAGGGATTTGATTTGGACACTCTTTTTCTAGTCAGCTTAGTAGTCCCATATTACACCTGAAATACACAGTGTCAGTTATACCTTCGGCAGAAAGTCCTTCCTGTTCCGGTGGTGGTGTGGGAGATTCTTGGTGAGGTAGGGAAAATTTGGGTTCTCGAGAAAGACAGATGGCGGCAAAGGGTCTGGATAAAGGCGTGGAGGAATATCAGGCCTGTAGCTGCTGTTTGTATATTTCTGGATGTTGGGTTCTTTCCCTGACTTTCTGATTGTGTGTACACAAGTCTGTCGCACAAAAGTCCACACATGCTCAGGACCAAGGAAGAGTCGGAAGCGCTCGGTCTTGTAAAACTAGCGTTCATAATGGAGATATCACGTACGTCTTGTATATCACTACGTTCTTAATTGTTGGCCAACATTTGTGTGACCGTGTGTATGCAAGACAAGTTGGAGCCAACACCCTTCGAACAAAAATCCACGGTTTTGTTGTCGGAAAGTCTGTTCGTGTGCATAAGAGTGGGACGCCATTAAAGTTCATGTGCGTGTAAAGGCAGGCCTCTCAATACTTTTGGTAATCTAGTGTATATTAATATTGATGAGCAGAAGGATTTTCAATTTCAGTTTAAATGTCCAACATGCTCAAAGATGAAAACTTAAAAAGCAACCTAACCTACATCTTATTAGTAACTAAAATAAAAGCCCAAGGAGCATAGCTTTTTTTAAAAAAAATAAATAAAAATACAACTAATAATAAAATTTTGCAATCATTTTCACTTTATGTCCAATTCTGTTATATCAAGAAAATAACTTTGCAGAAATGGAAAAGACAGACAATCAGTAAACAAGTTCAATTATGAAGGGAAAAGGCATCTTGTGAACCTTTGCCATGCAAATCTTAGCTTCAATTTTCTTTTCAGCTGTTCTTGTAATTAAATCTATAAATAATGTGTTTTCTAGCGAGGCTGTGTTCAGCTTTACCTTGAAAATGCCTGAGCTCTGAGTTGTTGCTATCTACAGTACAAAATATATTCTGAAATTAATTATCCTTCAATAAAATATACTCTCACCCTCATTAATTTCCCTCTGCTTAGTTTCAGCTAATGTGCATTGTTCCATAATCCCAAGCCAATACAAATATCCTAGCCTCGTTTTTGGGACATTGAGCTTCATTATTTGCAGAGTTCTAATTTTCTTTTTTTTTCCAGCTGGCCTTACTGCTAAAGAATATAATTGTATGTTTTATTTTCCAGTCTCTAGTCATATTTTATGTCTTCATTTCACCTTTCTCGACTGTATCCTTTTCCCATTATGTTACTTCCAAACTTTCAACCAATATTCCTTGTGGGACTTCATATCGTAGTCAGGCTAATTCTTTTATTCTGTTTCCTATTCCTCCTTTCTCATACTGAATTATTACATTTGACTTATTTTACCAAACAAATCCCAAACCTGGAGAGGATCACTGTTTTTTTAAAGTGAGACCTTCCTATTTTGTTTTTCTTGGGATTGTTAACCTTTAATTCGGGGCTAACTCCAGTGCCTTTCATATGCTCACCTCCAAGGACAGAGCTGCAAATTAAATAGAAAGCTGTGAACCATTGGTTAAAGAGGTATTAAACCCAAAATCAAACATTTATTATCTTGCAGATTGCCAATTCTTAGACGTGGTGGCTGCATATGTTCTTTTTTTAAGCCTTTTTCTTTTTTCTAGCCGTTTACTAGACTTGTGCCCGACGGAAAATTTTGTTTTGTTTTGTTTTCATTCGTAAAATACATATTTTGGATCTGTTGTATTCGTTATGTTATGTTAATTCATTTTCGGATAATTAGTTATTTCTGTAAAGTATTGATTTTCGTATGGCCTTATGCACACTTTACCTTTTTTGGATGTTTTTTCAGCTGCTGTTTTTGGCTTCAGACGTTTTTTTTCTACAGCCAATAAACTCTCCAGCATGGTATCCTATATGTCCATGCACACATAGGCTGGAAAAAACTCCCAAAACGAATGTGTTCTGAGAGGAGTATTTCAGCTGTAAAAACGCTCTAACACCAAAAAAATGCTTAAAAACGCAGATAAACACTCACAAACGTGGCACACCAGTGTGTTTTAAAGTTTTTAATCACATAAAAAAAAATAAAAATAAAAAGCGCTTAAAAACGATAATGCTAAAAAAAGCTGAAAAATGCTAAAAGACTTTGAAAAGTTCACTGCAAAGCAACTGGCATTTTTATAACGTTATTATAATGCCCAGTTTGCACTAGGCCTTATATCAAATCGATTCATTTTCACATAATTCAATATTTATGTAAGTGTGTGCGTATATATATATATATATATATATATATATATATATATATATATATATATATATATATATATATATAAAATATATATATATTCGTAAAACGATTCCTAGTTCGGAAAGTATTTTTTTAATTGAATCCATTAACACACACAATGATATATATCTCTTCTCCTCTACTCAAATACAATACAACACCCTTCACTCTTCTTCTCAGGAATGCATTTTGCCACTATTCCAACCCCAAGAAAAAAATTAATCATCTGATTGGACTGTAAGATTTACTCCGAGTTAACTTTTTGTTTCATTAGACCTTTAACGAATTAACGAATCATGAGAATGAATTCATTATTTTTGCTATAATTTCTTTCGTATTAGTTGAAATTCGTTATTTTTTTCTTCGGACGTTCGGATGTATCCGAATGTCCGAAAGATGCAAAATTCAGTCGAATTTCAATTCGTTACAAAATGAATTTGCACGTGTCTACCATTTACCCCTGACAGGTGTGTGTGCAGTGATCGACTTTTATTTATTCATGTAAAAGCTTTATCCCAAAAGAAAAAAAAAGTTGCTGTAATTGTTTGTGTAACTGCAGCATAAGCTTCTTTGGCTTCAGTTTGTTAGCGTATCTAAATCTGCTACTACATCTAACATTCCCCTCCCCCAGACTGAGGATACTGCTGTCCAATAGTGCCCCTGTGTTCCTTCACCCAGAGTGGGGGCACTCTAATACAGAAGGTCACATATCTAGTAACGTAATGCGTAAGGACAGAACTAGTGATGTCTTAACATAATTATAGAAAGTGAACACTCAACAGGCATGAATTAAGACATTCTGATGGGGACAATACATCCCTTTACCACAGTGCACCTGATTAGTGCATGGACACATGTAACTATATTTTACTGTTTTTAATAAAGAATAATGTGATAGGGAAAGCACTATGTTCCTTATGTGTTTGTTTTGAGCTGAGTCTGGTGGATTACAATAAAGTGAAGGTTGGAGCTGCTACCCATTTCAAGGGAAACAGTTGCCAAATTGTGATACAAGGTGGAAGGTGGAATTGGAGGAAAAAGGAGTCCCAGAAGAGTGGAGAGCAAGGCTATATGCAAAGCAGGAACACGGATCTCTGCCTTCCCATAGTACAAGCACCTCCCCCAGAATAACCAAACACTGGTTAGGCACCCCGTTAACTCTTTGATTGCCCCTGATGTTAACCCCTTCCCAGCCAGTGCCATTAGTACACTGGCAGTGTATATTTTTTTAGCACTGATCACTGTATTAGTGTCACTGTTTCCCAAAAAAGTGTCAATGTTGCAGTTTTGTTATAGGTTGCTGATCGCCGTCATTACTAGTAAAAATAAACAAATAAATACAAACTATATAAATATACCCCATAGCTTTCTGACGCTATAACTTTTGTGCAAACCAATCAATATACGCTTATTGGGATTTATTTTTACCAAAAATATATAGCAGAATACATATTGGCCTAAATTTATGAAGAAATTTGACTTTTTACATGTTTTTATTGGATGTGTTTTGTAGCAGAAAAAAATAATAATGTTTTGTTCAGAATTGTCGGTCATTTTTAGTTTACAGCGCAAAAAATAAAAAAACGCTGAGGAGATCACATACCACCAAAAGAAAGCTCTATTTGTGGGAAAAAATGGACATACATTTTATTTGGATACAGCATTGCACGACCACACAGTTGTTAGTTAAAGTAACTGTGCCGTATTGCAAAAAAATGGCCTGGTCACAAAGGGGGGGGGGGGGGGGGGGAGATGAAGTGATTAAATTGCAGTGATTTCCTCTCACTTCCTGTTTTGCCTCATACACACGATCAAACAAGCCGGACAATCCCCCCCGTGTGTAGGCTCCGGCGGACTTTTTTTACCCAAAAGTCCCGCGTACTAAGAAAGTATTTTTACACTCCAATCTGTCCAGTGGACTCGCATTACTTTTGAAATGAATGGACTTTTCCCACCCGGAGAAAAGTCTGCTAATTTTGAGCATGTCTCCAGGTAGCCGGGGCCAGCGAAGGAGGCGTCGCTGGCCCCACCACCTGGTATGGACTTAAAGGGGAACCCCTACGCCGAAAAATCTGCGTGGGGGTCCCCCTAGGACCACATTAGACCCTCCGCCGCTGAAGACGTCAATGACTAAACGCGTTCGACGGAGCTACGCTGAATACGTCACTTCCGGGTTGCCGTCGGTGGTTGGAACGCAGGTGGAGCGCAAACCGCGTATCCACCGTACGGCTTCTGAGGAGATTTTTTTGAACATTACGCGCTAAAGACTCTATCCCAGGGGGGAACACAGTGATAGTTTCACCACCTTCACAGGGTAAATTCCGGCTAAGCACCCAAAAAAGGGCGCTCCTTTTCTATTCCGATGTTTTATTTCCCTAGTAGGAGGTTTTTATGGTTTCCCTGAGACAGAGATCACATCAGCGTTTGTTCTGTTATTAAGATTATATATATTTTTATGGCATCCTCTGGATTTATTCTGGAACATTTGGGGTGATCATTATATTAATCCCCTTGGTGGACTGTGTTTCCACAGTGTATCTCATTTGTGGTTATATTCAGTATTTTTATTTTTTGTTTTGTCCTTTTGTTTTTTACGGTTGTTTTTATATATTTTTACTTTTTTGTGCAAATAAATCAAATTTTATATGGATTACACTATGGAGGCTCCCATTTTTTTCTTATGAGGATATATGGAATCCATGTTAGAATACGTTCAGTCACCAATTACGAAGTAAAGAACCGGATATTCGGAGATTGATCTTAAAGGCGAACAACCCCTGCAGGGGTATTTACTTCTGGTGAGTGGGGTTCCTGGTGGGGGAGCACAGAAGTCACGGTGAAGATTGCACAGGAAGCACTAAAGTCACTTTCTAAAAAACAATTTTTTCTGGATCTGCACTAATGGACATTTATTTGGGACTCATTTAATATATATTTTTTCTTGTTATTTATCAGATATATATTTTTATATATATTTTTTTGCTCTTCATTTTTATTTTTTATTATTTTTTATTTTATTTTTATTTTTATTTTATTTTTACTTTTATTTTTATTTCTATCCGTATTTTGTATTTTTCACATATTTATAAGTCTTTTATGTTTTATAAGCATTTCTTTGGGTTTTCATCACTAGGGGTTGTGCTATATTATTAGGTTTCATAGTACCCCCTGTGTGTATAGACATACACATTTTCCACATTTTTCACTTGGTATTGTCATGTTTTTTGATTTCTGAGTGTTTGCACATTTTTCACATTTATTTATTGGTTATATATCTTTGTCACTAAACACCTATATAGTGTACCTATGGGATTTCAGGTTGACAGGTTTTTTATTGATTGATACATTATATATACATTTTTTCCATTAAACACTGGTATAGTGCACTTATGGGATTTTAGGTTAATAGGTTTACTATTGAATGACACTTTTTATATATATGTTTGCATATATGCGACTTGAGTTATAATCGCACTGGGCCATACATGGAGTTTGTTACACGTGGGATCTTACGATTTTTTGATTAAATTTTTGAGTTTTTGGGATTGAGGTTGTCGTATTATACTCAGTGGGGAGTTTTTTGGCCTATTCCAGCACTGATTTGTTTCTGTGATTTATCACAGTTAGCATTATCAGTTTTTGATTTCAGAATCTCCGTTGGATTGGAGACACATTATATAATTTGTTTGATTAGTAGTCCCTGCTATTAGAATTCCAGTTTTTGAAAACAATATTTTTGCTGGTCTGGAGACTTATTACACATACTGTTCGATATAACATTTTCTGGGTGAAGCTGTGGTTTTTTGCATTTATTCCTGGGTTCATTAATATAAGGTACAGGGGGGCTATTGGGGTCTTTGGTTAAAAACCCTGGCTTTCACCTACATCTATCTTTTATGAGTCCAGATGAAGTGAGAACCTGTTTTTAGGTAGCGCCATTTTACCCCGGTTGCTATATTATTTTCATTCTTGTAAGAAACCCAATAGGGGATTTCTTTTCTTCGGGGGGCAGCAGCCTATATAGAGTTTTATATACAGGTATACTAGACACATAGAGGATTTATATCTATCCGGCTAAGGCTTGGGTTTACCTACTCCTGGTGGTGATTAGCGTGGTTCTTCCATCCTTACACATTAGACCCTTGTCCGAGCACGCTACCCGGCCGGCCAGGAAAGGGGGTGGAGACGAGCGAGCGCCCCCCTCCTGAGCCATACCAGGCCGCGTGCCCTCAACATGGGGGGGTGCCTTGGGGAAGGGGGGCCACGCGGGCCCCCCACCCCAAAGCACCTTGTCCCCATGTTGATGAGGACAAGGGCCTCTTCCCGACAACCCTGGCCATTGGTTGTCAGGGTCTGCGGGCGGGGGGCTTATCGGAATCCGGGAGCCCCCTTTAATAAGGGGGCCCCCGGATACCGGCCCCCCACCCTATGTGAATGAGTATGGGGTACAATGTACCCCTACCCATTCACCTGTAAAAAAAAGTTAAAAAAAACACAACACACAAGGGTTAAAATAGTTTATTGCACAGCTCCCGGGGTCTTCCGTCTTTGGGGGTCTTCTCGCCAGACTCCTCTGCTATCTTCTGCTAGCTCTTTTACTAGCGGAGGAGCCCGGCTTTCTTCTTCGCCGCCGCCCTCTTCTTCCGACTTCGGGGGTCTTGTCCCCCTCTTCGGGGGTCTTGTCCCCCTCTTCGGTTCTTCGTGCTGGTCTTCTGTCGCCGCTGTCTCCACTGTCGCCACTGTCGCCGTCTTCTGTTCTTCTTCTCTTTATTTCTTCTCTTCAGATGACGGGGACGCGGCGCGTGGCGACTTATATAGGGACATCACCAGATGATGTCCCCACCCATTATGATGTCACAGTCCCAGCATCCATTGCTTTTTTTCACAGGTGAATGGGTAGGGGTACATTGTACCCCATACTCATTCACATAGGGTGGGGGGCCGGTATCCGGGGGCCCCCTTATTAAAGGGGGCTCCCAGATTCCGATAAGCCCCCCGCCCGCAGACCCCGACAACCAATGGCCAGGGTTGTCGGAAAGAGGCCCTTGTCCTCATCAACATGGGCACCCCCCATGTTGAGGGCACGCGGCCTGGTACGGCTCAGGAGGCGGGGGGTGCTCGCTCATCCCCACCCCCTTTCCTGGCCGGCCAGGTAGCGTGCTCGGATAAGGGTCTGATATGGACCTGGGGGGACCCCCAAGCCTATTTTATGGCGTAGGGGTTCCCCTTTAAGTCCATACCAGGTGACAGGGCCAGCGACGCCTCCTTCGCTGGCCCCGGCTACCTGGAGACGTACTCCAAATGAGCGGACTTTCCTCCGCGTGTGTGGGCGAGTCCATTCATTTCAAAAGTACGGCAGATAGTCCGGCGGACTTAGTACGCCGTATTAGTCCGCTGAAAAAGTGCCGTGTGTGGGCAAGTAGCCCGTTCGGAAAGTCCAGCGGGAAGTCCGCCGGATAGTCGGCTACGTGTGTACGCGGCATTTGGCTGTGGGAAAAGAAGCAACGGGAAATCACTGCAACAGGACACAGATATTGTCTATATCTATATAGTGAATTATTTCTGAAATAAAAAAACAAAGTTTTGCCTATAGTTCTACTTTAAGATAATTTTTACATTTGTTTTTTAGCACACTGGGCAAATTTTAGTGTCATTGTTTATTTATAGCAGTATATATTTATAGCAGTGCTGCAATTTATTAGGGGAAATTTTAAGTTAGATGTGATGTACACTTGTGGTACTTCTATTTAGGTCTGATTTTGATTATTGGTTATTAGAGGTGTTTGTAGGCAGACATGTGCATTCGTTTTCATCCGAAAGCATTTTCATACGAATTTTGGGTATTCTCTTTATCATTTTAACAAACGATAACAAATATGCAGAATCCGAAAACCAAAAGATCCGACATAATCAAATGCTTTATTTTCGTTTTCAACAGCTCGATATAGATAGAAGATTGGACATGATGCTGACAATAGCGATCTGTGTCCATCAAACCTGTGGTTGAATGTGCCTAACCTTAACTCTATTAGTCCAAGATTATTCTACATAGAGAGAAAAGATTCGACATAGAGAGAAAAGATTCAACATAGAGAGAAAAGATTTGACATAGAGAGCCAATAGCAAAAAAGGTGGAATGTGCCTAACTAACTCTATTAGTCCAAGATTATTCGACATAGAGAGAAAAGATTTGACATGAAGATTCGACGAAACAGTGGCCGCGAGTGGACATTTATGGTCAAATGCTCTGCCCATAGGCTATAGAAGAATTCTAATGTTGGTTGACTAGTAATAATAATTAATAAATATAATTATTACTAGTTTCATACAACATTAGAATTGTATTATAGCTTGTAGGCGGAACATTCGACCAGAAATGTACGATTGCGGCGTCGTACAGTTTAGCTGCTCCGTTGAATCTTCTTAGAACATTCGACAGACACCATAAGCCTTCAATGACAGATTCGACCTTAACCCTTTCATGACTAAGCCTATTTTCGGCATTTGGTGTTTACAAGTTAAAATCCATATTTTTTGCTAGAAAATTACTTGGAACCCCCAAACATTATATATATTTTTTTAGCAGAGACTCTAGAGAATAAAACGGCGATTGTTGCAATATTTTATGTCACACTTTATAATCGCATGCACTTGTGGATTGACGACAAAGTACGGTACCTAAAAATCTCAATAGGCGACGCTTTAAATTTTTTTACAGTTACCAGGTTAGCGTTACAGAGGAGGTCTAGTGCTAGAATTTTTGCTCTCGCTCTGACGATCGTGGCGATACCTCACATGTGTGATTTGAACACTGTTTACATACGCGGGCGCGACTTCCGTATGCGTTTTCTTAGCTTCGCGAGCTCGCGGGGGCGGCGGACGCTTTAAAAAAAATTTTTTTCTTTTTTTATTTATTTTATTTATTTTAAAATGACTAAATTGTTTTAAAAAAAAAAAAAAAATTGATCACTTTTATTGCTGTCACAAGGAATGTAAACATCCCTTGTGACAGTAATAGGTGGTGACAGGTACTCTTTATGGAGGGATCGGGGGTCTAAAAGACCCCCCACCCCTCCTTTACACTTCAATGTATTCAGATCGCCGAAAACTGTGATTCTAAATACCGTATATTTTTTTAAAAACCGGCGCCATTAGCAGCGGAGTAAACGGGAAGTGACGTCATGACGTCGCTTCCGTGTTTACTATGAGGAGACTGGAACGAAGCCGATTACGGCTTCGTTCCAGTTCCTCCCCAGTGGCCGGAGGCAGCGCAACTTGAATCGGTGCTCCCGATCGAACGGGAGCACCGATAACAGGGGCGGGAGGGGGGGGGGACATCCCCTCCAGCTCCTCCGGCATAACAGCCGAGCGGCTTCTAGCCGCATCGGTTGTTATGGCTGGAAAGCCAATTGCTTGCTGAAGAAAACGGTACCGGGATGATGCCTGCAGGTGTGGGCATCATCCCGGTATACCCCCAGGAAGCCGAGTACGCAGATCTGCGTACGCTCGGCGGGAAAGGGTTAATTTTTTTGGAATTTTCGGACGAATGGATTTTTTAACGAAACAATATAAATAAAAACAAATTTCGGGAGTAACTAAATAAATGTATTTTTCGGTCAAAAACAAAATTCTGAAACAAAATATTTTAGTGTGCACATGTCTATTTGTAGGGGGAGAGCACTTTGAGTTATAAAATACAGGAGATGTGTTACTGGCCCGATCACTAGGTGAAAACAGAGGGTAAAAAAGACTAAGACCCCTTTTACACCGAGGGCGTTTTGCAGGTGCTATAGCATTAGAAATAGCGCCTGCAATCCACCCTTAAACTGCTGCTCCGTTGTCTCCAGTGTGAAAGCCAGAGGGCAGTGCACTGGCAGGACGTCAGGAAAAGTCCTGCCAGCAGCTTCTTTGGAGCGGCCCTCCACCACTGCTCCCCATAGAAATCAATGGGGCAGCGCTGCAATACCAACGGCAAAACGTCGCTATTGAGGTGTATTGCGGGCGGTTTTAACCCTTTCTCGGCAGCTAGCGACTGGTAAAAGCGCCCTACTAGTGGCCGAAACAGCTGCAAATCCGATGGTAAAACGCAGCTAAAAATAAACCGCAGACGATATGGGCGGCTTGGTGTGAAATCCATCTAAAGAAAGAAAACAAATGCACTAATCCATTAGGCTACAGATACACAGTTCATTTTCAATAGTTAAGTCGATGTTAAAACATCTTATCAGCTCTTGGAATGTACATACATGTATATAATGCCCTTTAACATTTAAAATAAATTCAAGTTTTGTTATACTGGTTGATGTTACTCTTGTGATTAGACCTGATAAAGATTGTACAGTTATTTATGCACTGTATAATAAAAGAAACATGAATTCCTTAGGAATGTTTGGTTATTTTTTTTTTGTTTGTTTTTGTTTTAGTAAAAAGTGTGGTGGGTTGCCCAGTGCACTAGCTGATTATTAGTGCAGGAAAAGTCTGCATGTTGATTTGTTGGCATAAAATATTGATCTACTTGACAATCACTTCTCTATTTTTTTTTGTCTTTGTCCATGTATTTTGTCTGTAGAAGGAAATCTATGGTCACAGCCAGTGACGGCTGGTGCTCAAAATGTTTGGAGGGGTGCAAACAAACTGAAAAATTCAGAAAAAAACCCCATCAATTTCAGCCTCACTGTGCCCATCAAACGCAGCCACTGTGCCATCAAACGCAGTTTGAAAGCTTCTCTGTTCCAGGACGTTCTTTTGGGCTTTGATCGCAAGATGTGGTTAGAGGGCATTTTGTCTGTCTGCAAGGAACAGTAAGACCTGAAAAAAATGCAGATTCTGTGGGTGAGTCTGTTGTCTGGAGCTCAGTGGGTGGAGTCGGGATGTCAGTAGACTTCTCGCTCACCTCTAAACTCCCCTTGTCAACATGCATTTTCTCCTGTGTATTTCTTACACTGAACTTCTGCTATGATCACTAACATCTAGTCAAAACCCAGAAAAATCACCACATGATTTCAGAATGCCCAATCATGCTGAGGTGTGGAGTAACCAATCATGGGAGAGCTGGAGAAGAAATTAGGAGGGGATCTGAAGTACACAGAATGACACCCTCAGGCTTGTGCATGAGATATGTAAATCACCTGTCACTCACAGCAAAGGGCAAGAACTGACTCCTATTTCTCTGTGTGTCAGTTTTTGCTCAGAGCTGGATTAACTCTTTGTGACAAGACTGGGCACATATGACATGAAATCCTATACTGTACAATGTGCAAACCTTAATTGCATTTTTTTTCTGGGTTTACATACACTTTAAATCTCAGTTATTGATTTCTAGTTGATTACTTGATTATATATGGTTAATGTCTGTTATCCTTCCACAGAAATATTGCAGTAAAGACAATTTCTGTGTTTTATTATAGCATGAGTGTTTCTCATTGGTCATTGCACTTACACCATTGCCAGGTGTGCCAAAGGGGTCTGAGGCAGTTATTAGGATTGAGAGGCAGAGTAACAGACGGAAGATACTTAAGCAGCTCTTTTGGGGGTATCGCTACACATCAAAAACAAATAAATAAATAATCACATACCTAAAAGTACATATATAAATCAAAAATATAGAAAAAAGTAGCAAAAATCAATAAAAGTCCCTGTGGGGGTTAGTTACTAAAACTGGAGAGTGCAAATTCTGGTGCATTTCTGCATAAAAAACAATCAGCTTCCAGGTTTTATTGCCAAAGCCTTGAACAAGTTGAAGTTAGAAACTGATTGGCTACCATGTACAGCTGCACCAGAATCTGAGTGTTCTAGTTTTAGTAAATGTTACACACAAATAAAGTAGGGTAAAAGGGGTTTTTCATACAGGAAATCCAATGCCCAAACAAACACTCCTCCAGATGAAAGATGGAAGCTGTTTAGCATTAAGCAGTAGTCATGTATTGATTTGATGGTTGGTGCACAGTGGTGGTGTACTGACGATAATTTTGCTGCACACTATTCAGCTTTCATGTTTCAGTTGGGGCTTAATCATTACTAAAAAGAAAGAAAGTGTAGTATTGAATTAAATACTTTGGATTTGTTGCTCATTTTGTTCATATTTGCTCATAAGAATATTTGCATGATATGGGCATATTGGATTGTACAGTGAAGAATTTACACTTATCTTTTTTTCTAGATAGTTGCTATTGAAAAAAAGGCAGTAATGGGAATTTGTGTTTCAGTGGTTTAAAGGTAGAAAGGTTTTTTATCTTAATGCGTTAACCCCCTGACGGTATTCCCGAGTGTGGCTTGGGGTAGATTTTCAGCACCAAAAGTGGTAACCCCGAGCCACACTCAGGATTGCATTGCAGGATCCAGGTACAGTTACTTACCTTGTCCCCAGGATCCTTCAATGTCTCCCCGCACTGTGTGCAAGCCATCCTCCGCTGAATCTATCACGGAGCCGGGCTCCGTTCCCTGCGAGCGTTGTGACGCACGGGGACGGAGAACGGTGCCAAATTCAAAACACACAATAGATATACAGTACACTGTAATCTTACAGATTACATTACTGTATCAATTTATTTCACATCCCTTTTGTCCCTAGTGGTCTGTCCAGTGCCCTGCATGCAGTTTTATATAATCTATAACATTCTTTCAGCCTGGAAACTGGAGTTTGTCCATAGCAACCAAAACCGTCCCTTTACATCAAAAGTGGTTTTAGGCCACCTAGAAAACAGCGATCATAATTTAGAATCACTCGCAGAATTGAGCGATAGTGATTTGTGGGGATATTTAGTCATCAAATACTGAAAGTAATGATAGCGACAATTCTGCAACTGTGCAAATTTCAGTGTTTTTGATTTGATTACATTATTGAATAATTTGTATTTTTGTATTATTATTATATTATTATTTGTTATAATTATTTATAGTTATTTATTATATTATAATTTATTATTTCGTTTTTTCAAACTTTATCATACCTGGGATGCCTGCTAAACTCTTGTTTGGACAGATTTAAGTGAGTTATTCCTTATGCCCCATACACACGAGAGGACTTAAATCCGAAGGAGTTTCCGACGGAGTTCCGCCGGAGTTCCGACAGAGTTACGACGCAACGGACTTGCCTACACACGATCCCACTAAAGTCCGCCCGTCTGGTCCGCGGTGACGTACACCAGGTCCGACGAGACTATAAAACGGAAGTTCAATACCAAGTGCGCCACCCTTTGGGCTCCTTCTGCTAATTTCGTGTTTATCTCGTGTTAGTAGAAGTTTGGTGAGAGACGATTCGCGGTTTTCAGACTCGTATTTTTCAGAACGTTTTTCACTGCTTTTCAGTTTGTGCTTGTGAGGTTTGTATCTGTTTTTTAGTGCGTGTAGTCAGTTCGTGTCTGTATTTTGCAGTGCGATCTAACTGCGCTCGCTGACTTTCAGCTCGCTCTTCACAGGCCTTGCTGTTCTTCAGTGACGTCTGTTAAGTTCGCTCTGACAATCCGACCGTTTTGAAGCCACGTTGCGTGTACGTACTCGTCGTCGAGTTCGTGCTTTGCTTGCGCTTGGTGTTGTAGTTCATTCTGCAACCCAAGAACAGTCCGTGGACGGGGTGTTGAGGAGTTCATGGACGAAGAATTGGTTGCTCCAGCGTGACCAGTTCTCGCACATGCCTTTGCTTCGTGAGATCCGGGAGAATAATCCTGATGATTTCAGGAATTATCTCCGGATGACGGACCCCGTTTTTCACCGTCTGCTGGCTTTGCTGACCCCTTATATCAGCAGGCAGGATACCTGCCTGCGGCAAGCCATCACTCCGGAGCAGAGGCTCGTCGCCACGTTGCGCTACTTGGCGACAGGGAGAAGCCTTCAGGACCTGAAGTTCTCGACAGGCATCTCCCCCCAGGCTCTGGGGATCATTATCCCAGAGACCTGTTCTGCCATTATACAGGTCCTGCAGGAGGACTATATTAAGGTAAGATTTAGCATTTAACATCACATTTTATTGTCTTTAATGTTTGCTAATGCCTTGTATTTCTTTCCTCAATCTCTAATTACCATGATTGCAATATGCTGTGAATGTCCCCTTTGTCCTCATGCATGCTGCAATCTTTTAATGCTCCTTTTTTGTTTTTCATGCATATTTGCCTTCATTAAACCTCACCAACATGCTATGGTAGGCCCATATCCACCTAGTCTAGTCACTTAAAATGTCTTTTGTCAGCTCCATTCTATTGCTTTATCCTAAAACCAAACATTTTAAAGATTATTCCAAATGGTCTGTGTCCCCTTAACTGAATCCCCCCCCCCCCCCCCTTAATAGTATCCCAAATGGTCTGTGTGTCCTTTAACTGGATCCCCCCACACTTAATATAATTCCAACGAGTTTGTGTGTCCTTAAATTAATGTTGAATTATATATTGTATTTTTAACACACTTCAACCCTGGAATGATTTTCCCCCCTTCCTGACCTTCATCACTTTTTTGGGTGATTTGGCAGTGCGTTGTTTGAATTGACAATTGTGCGTCCTTGTAACATGGCTCCTCCTAGTAAATTATCTTCATTTTATTAGCACAAAGAGATTTTGTATTTGGTTGTCTTTGATCACCTCTGCTTTTTTATTTTTGGTGATTAACCACCAACAAACCCAAAATGCATTTTTCCAAATATGCATTTTTTTCTCACTTTTCGCTCTAAAGAAAGATAGGCACAAAAATATATCACCATGATTTTTTTGGACATCATTTGATGCTGATACGTATTCTTTTAGTAAACAAAAATGTGTTAAAATGAATCACAATTTAAGCGTTTCTTGATTGTTTTGGGCAAAAGTTCTCTCGTTTCGTAAATATGGTCTATTTTGCTGGCATTTGTAAAATCTTGCCATTTTTGAAAATAGTAATGGCGTTGCTAACCGTTTTTGTTTTTTTGTTTTTTTTCTGGTGACTGCCACATTATGGCGGACACATTGGCCAATTTCCATACATTTTTGTGACCATTGTCATTAATACAGTGATCAATGCTGTAAAAAATTGTCTTGATTACTGTAAAAATGTCACATGCAGTGAAGGTGTTTTATTAAGCACAAGGGGGCCAAGGAATGGTTTAAAGTGTGTTCTGGGTGAGTGTTTTTCTTAACTGTCTGGGGGATGGGCTAGCAGTGACATGACCCTGATCACTGCTCCCAATGACAGGGAGCAGACGATCGGTGTCATGTGACTAGGCAGAAGCGTGAAATAAAGTTTGTGTTGTAATGTACAATGTTTAATGTGCAAAAGTACTTATTTTGTTTTTTTCTGCTTTGCCTCCCCAGTTTCCTTCATCGCCACAGGAATGGCAGACTGTGGCATCCCATTTTGCCACCCGTTGGGACTTTCCGAACTGCGGTGGTGCGATAGATGGGAAGCACGTCCACATTGTGCCACCACCCCATTCGGGGTCATACTTTTATAATTACAAGGGGTTTCACAGTATTGTGTTAATGGCGGTGGTGTCGGCACAGTATGAATTTCTGTATGTGGACGTGGGGAAGAATGGCCGGATGTCGGATGGAGGAGTCTTCGCTCAGACGGAGTTCTACCGCCGTCTACAGACAGGTGGCCTGGGATTGCCACCTGATTCGGAGAATGTGGAGGAACTACCCTTCGTGTTCATCGCTGATGAGGCTTTTGCTCTGGACGACCACATCATGAGGCCATTCCCCCAAAGAGCCCTCACCCCGGAGAGGAGGGTTTTCAACTACCGGCTGGCCAGAGCGAGAAGAGTTGTGGAAAATGCATTTGGAATAATGGCCAGCCGGTTCCGTGTTTTTCTGACTGCTATAAACCTAGCGGAATACAAACTGAACTATGTCGTACTTACGTGCTGCATTTTGCACAATTTTTTACATAAATACTCAACTACTTATTTATCCACAATAATGCCGTAGGCTGGAGTTGGTCCGGAATCACTGACAGGCCTGGATACTGGCCGTACTGGCTTGGCCCCCCAAAGTGCACGTGAAGTTCGCCAAAGATATGTGACTTATTTTAACGGTAGGGGGGCCATTGCAATGCCACACAATATTTAATTTTTAAAAAGAGGAAAATAATAAAAGAACCTCAAATCTGAAATGTGTTTTCTTGCTTGCTTTTGGTTTGTGCTGTCTCCTATGTTATCCTAGTGCACTTGTAGTGCCAAGTGTATTTTCATTAAATTCAATAAGGCCCATTGTCACTGGATACACAAAATCCCTTTTCCCAAACTGGTATTAAGCATTGAAAGAATATGCCACACATTCTTAATTATTCAAAATTTTAATTTGGCCACATTCACCTGTGCCATTGAATATTTAGTGATGTAATTTTTTTTTTGGGTTTATTTAACTTTCTTTGCCAAACATTTTTTCGTTTCCTTTTTTTTCCCATTTTTAAAAACATTTTTTTTTTTTTGTGGTTTTTATTTTTCTATAAAAAATATGAAAAATGTATAACAACAATCAGCCACAATCGTTAAAATTTGGGAAGTAACAATCTTTGAACTAAAACAAGGGAAATGAAGAACATGATCGATATTATGGAGAAACGGATTATATTCTCCCCAAAATATCGATCATGTTCTTCATTTCCAGCTGCATATTGTCAATCTGAGTCTTCATGAGATCCAGGCTAGTTCGCATGTCATCTAGTTCCCCATTCCAGCCCATTATCTGGCCAATCAGCCTTTGTGCGCTGTCACTGGAAAATGGGGCCCTTTCCACAAACAGAACATCACCTACAATAGATGGGAAAAATTGGGTCAAAAATTATGCAGTCATACATGGATTTCAACAAGCTGGGGTGTCAGACACTCACCTGGTGGGGTGCCCATCTCCCCTACTTCCTCCACCTCTCCTTCCTCAACCTCTCCTTCCTCGACATCCTCGGGGGGGGGCACTGGTGCTTGGAAATGTGTCGCTTTCCACAACCAGAACATCACCTAAAATAGATGTAAAAACATGTGTTTGGAAATATGCAGGTATACATCGATTACCTGAAGCTGTGGTGTCAGACACTCACCTGGTGGGGTGCCCATCTCCTCTCCTTCTTCCACCTCTCCTTCCTCCACATGCACATCCACGGGGGGGATGGGGCTAACCTCACATTCCTGCTGGCAAGGGTGGCGGTCCCTGGGATCCTGCTTTGTGAGGCTTTTCTCCCCTATGAGAAATTAACAAACAAAAAGGTATACTTTAGCACACAGATATTTAAGGCCAGAACTAGGAAGATGAAACCTTGATTAGAAGTGTTGTACAATTGTCGGTTTATGAAGAGATGCAAAATGTGAAGACATGATAAATCAATTCACTTTGCCAAAAAATCAAATAATTTGCTTTTTGTGCCAAGGTTCACACATGCCCAACCCCCCCCCCCCCCAAAGTATACCAGGGAACCCCGTGTGGCGTGTGGTTTACCCTAATAAATGTTCTCTGGTGTCCCACACCTTTGCTCATGAGTGCAGATGTGTTTTTACCCAGCTGCCAAGTGTCCTCTCCTTCAATTACACTGAATGTTCTTTTCTAGTCATTGTATTTTGAAACACATCTAAACCACAATGTCCTAATCATTTGTTGTGTCCTAAAAATTACACAGCCAAAAAATGCTGTTTAAACCCTGTATCATAAACGAGGTTTGCCACGAACAATTTACGAGGGTTTGTTAAAACGATACGATTCTTTTACTGTATACAACATGAAAGCAGCAATTTTTTACATTGTACAAAGGTAAAGCATATGGATCTGTATGCAATAATCATAAAATAGGAACACACGACAAGTACTTACTTTTTTTCAGAACTTTCTTGATCCTTCTGTATTGATCCGGCTCCCTCAATTTAAGGTCGGACCACCGTTTCCTCAATTGGTCTTTTGACCGTCGTACCCCAAAACGATTATGCAGGGTCTTAACTACTTTGGCCATGATTCTGGCCTTGCGCAAGTTCGGATGGGTGTATGGTCCATGCTTGCCATCATAATCCTTACTTCGCAAGATTGCCACCATCTCCACCATCTCTTGAAATGCCATATTTGAGGCCTTAAATCTCCTCTTTCCGGATCGGGACGTTTGTGGCTCCGGGGATTCGTGACTACTGGAGTTGTTAAGATCAAGCACCTGTTGTGTTTCCGCCATGTTTCTCCTACTGCGCACCGTAGAGAAAAGGGGGCGGGAAATATTCTTGTAAAAGAACGTCATGGGCGGGCAAAGCAGGCGTAGTTCTACGCGTACGCACTGGATCTTACGCCAAAATGCACATGTCGTACGTACGTTAAGTGCGCAGAAAGGGGCGGGAAAACAAGAACTTGACTAAAAGAACGTCAGGGGCGGGCAAAGCAGGCGTAGTTCTACGCGTACGCACTGGATCTTACGCCAAAATGCACATGTCGTACGTACGTTAAGTGCGCAGAAAGGGGCGGGAAAACAAGAACTTGACTAAAAGAACGTCAGGGGCGGGCAAAGCAGGCATAGTTCTACGCGTACGCACTGGATCTTACGCCAAAATGCACATGTCGTACGTACGTTAGGTGCGCAGAAAGGGGCGGGAAAACAAGAACTTGACTAAAAGAACGTCAGGGGCGGGCAACGCAGGCGTAGTTCTACGCGTACGCACTGTATATAACGACAAAAATCACATGTCGTATGTTCGTTTGCGAAAATAGGAACGGAAGTTGGGAGCAAGCAAAACGAAGGTAAGTTTAAACCATTTCCCCAAATAAGTGGCAGATCCTGGAGTCTATATTGGGCTAAGATAAGGAGAGTCTGAGCTAACATTATGGTTTTTGGCTTGTGTATTGTCTTTCAGAAAAATGAATCAAAAATTCAAGGATCCGGAATTTTTAAGTCTGTTTATAGACAAATATAAAGAGATGTCAAATCTGTGGCATGCCAAGCACAAGGATTATTTTAATAAACCAGTAAGGAGGGCAACACTGGAGAGATTTTTGACATTTGTGCAGACTTGGATCCCAGAGGCAGACGTGGACTTTGTGGAGAAGAAAATTCAAATATTGCAAAATATGTACCGAAAGGAAAAGAGGAAAATCGAAAAATCCAAAACATCAGGAGCAGCACCAGGTGATGTGTATGTACCCAGGCTGTGGTACTTTGAAAAGCTACGGTTCCTGGACGACCGGTGTAAACCCAGGGAGTCGCTTTCAACTCTTCCCTCCACCCTTCCCTCCACCCTTCCCTGCAGCATTCCCTCCACCTCAGCAGAGGCTGATGAGCCTTCCATCCTGGAAGAAGCGGATGCACCCAGCTGGAGCCAGGTATTTTTTTAGCAAAAATAGTGATATTCATAATATTAATGATGTTA
Source organism: Lithobates pipiens (assembly GCF_037356315.1). Classification (NCBI taxonomy): domain Eukaryota; kingdom Metazoa; phylum Chordata; class Amphibia; order Anura; family Ranidae; genus Lithobates; species Lithobates pipiens. The sequence goes on along the minus strand of NW_027507758.1, from coordinate 100,342,789 downwards.
ACTAGATGTTATTAGAATTTGTACGCTATTATTGATGTTAAAAAATAGTTAAAATTTGGACATATCAATTTACAGTAGTGGCCACAAATGTTTGTCACCAGCAGAAACAAGAAATAGTGGTGTCATAATGATACTCTTTTATATGTATTAACAGAATTTTGAAGTCAGGAGCTGAAAAATGTTTAGGATTGATGAACAAAAAACTAAAACAATGTCCCTTTTTTATACACAGGATGAGCTCAGCCAGGAGGAAGGTGGGGAAAGTGGCAGGCAGGAGGAGGCTGGGCCCACTCTCAGCCAGGAGGAGTCCATGCCCTCTGTCAGCCAGGAGGTGGCCGGGCCTAGTAGAAGCCTGACAACATCACAAGTGCCTCCCCTCCGTCTTCCATCAAAAAGGGCAAAAAAAAATACGCTAGCACAGGAGGAATCCCTGCGCCTAATTAGAGAGGCTACTAATGTCTTAAACAGCCCCCCTGACGCAGAAGAGGCCTATGGCTGCTACATCGCCAGCCGTCTCCTGCAATTAGAGATGGCCCAACGTCTGCAGTGTGAAAGGCTAATTTTCTTGGCGTTACAGAAGGGGCTGAGTGGAGAATTATCTGCCAACAGCAATATTGTGGAGCAAGTTCCTCCTGTTCCTCCTCCTCCTCCTCCTCCTCCTCCTGCCACGAGTACACCACCGGAGACACAGCCTCCCAGGAAGGCTACAGGGAAGTCTGCAGGGAAGGGTGCAGTGAAGGGTGGAGCGAAGAGAAGAAGGTGATGACCTGGCTTCACTCTGGTCCGACCAAAAAGACGCAGCCTGTTGTACCACAGCCTGGGGACATATATACCATCTGATGCTGCTCTTGATGTCTGGGATTCTGGGACCATATTGGATTTCGTAATATTTGAATTTTCTTTTCCACAGAGTTTCACGTTTGCCCTGGGGCCAAAAGGCTACACAAATGTCACAAGTTTCTCCAGTGTTGCCTTCATTTTTTTGTTTGTTGAACCAGAATAAATGGATATTTTTGTTTGAAAATATAATTGCCTATGTGTTTTTTGGTCAAATACCTTTCTATAAAAGACAATGTGAAATTAACAAGGGACACTAACCTCCTTGAGGTTATAAACAAAATAAAAATGTTATTGTGGTAACTTGTCACCAGAATAAAAATAAAAAGGTTATTGTGGTAATGAAAAAAAAAAAAAAAAAAAAGTTTTTGGTGTTAACTTGACGGAACAATTAAATATGGAGATCACAATAAAAAAAAAAATGGTAAAGAATTCTACCAAAAATATGTAGGCAAAAAATTAGTCAACAACATTTTTTATTTTTATTTTTTTAATTTTTTTGGAGTAATTTTTTCATCAATATTTTTTTTTGAATTCTTGAACATTTTTTTTCTTGTGATCTCCATATTTAATTATTCGGTCAAGTTAACAACTTTTTTTTTTTTTTTTTTTAATTGACAGAATAATTAAATATGGAGATCACAAGAAAAACATGGTAAAGAATTCTACCAAAAATATGGAGGAAAAAAATTACTCAAAAAAAAAAAAAAAAAAAAAAAATATATTGAGATGGGGCTTTAAAATAAAAACAAGATCATTCATGAGATGAGGAGAAATAAAACAGAAATGTGTTTGGTGAGAACTCTGTGAGTGAATATGAGCAGCAAAGCAACTTCGTTCTTCTAGCATTATAAATAAAGACTTCGTTCTTCTAGCATTATAAAGAAGATGCGCTATACATTTAAATGAGCACAGAATTTGCAGCATGACGAATGTGCTACTTCCAATACGAACTGGAGTTTTACAAGACCGAGCACTTCCGTCTCGTACTTGCTTCAGAGCATGCGTCGTTTTAGGACTGTCGGAACAGCATACAGACGAGCGGACTTCTACATCAGAACTGGGTCCGGCGGAGTTCCGTCGGGAAAATTTGAAGCATGCTTCATTTCTAAAGTCCGTCAGACTTTTGCGAAGCTAAAGTCCGTTGCAGCCCACACACGATCGGATAGTCTGACGGACTCGGTCCTTCGGACTTTGGATGTTGAAAAGTCCGCTCGTGTGTACGGGGCATAAGAATTACAAATTACATATAAAATGCCAAATTTCCATGCAAAATAATTGTACCGCTTTCAGCATCAAAAATCTGAAATAATCATACCGCCAGGAAGGTTAAGGTAAAAACTTTCTGCATGAAGCAGCCCCCCCCCTTAAATACTTACCTGAGCCCGATCACGATCCAGCAATGTGCACAAGAGCATCAGCTCTCTCAGCTTTCTCTCTCCTCATTGGACAAAGAGGCAGCAGTGAGAGCCATTGCTGATGATCACAGCCAGTGAGGAGAGGGCAGGGGGTGTGCACAGAGCCGACACTGGAGTATGTACAAGTGCCCACAGAGCAAGCGACTTGCTTGAGAGCAAATCAGCATGGGGAGGAGCCTAGAGTGCCTGTCGGGTTAGAGGAGGAGGATCGGGGGTTCTGCTGTGTGCAAAACAATTGCACAAATCAGGTAAGTATGACAAGTTTGTTATTTAAAGCATAACTTTTGTTGAGAAAAAAACATTCCCCTCTGGGTGACCTACGTACATTACAAGGTTTTTAACAAATGTTGTTGCAGATTCCTACCTTTTACTAGTCTGAAGATATCCCTCTGTGTCTCTCTGTGCCTATGTGGGAAAATGAATCTAATGGGACTGGTTTCATAATGATCAATCGGCTGTGACGCCTGCAGAGCACCAATGAGGAAAGCCACATTGCCTGCATCCCTTTAGATGTGTTCCTATTGGGTATATCACCCAAAATTACATGTTTGTTGCAGGGGATGCCTGAAATCTGACTTTTATCTTAGTGCAGACTTTTGGGGAAAATCGGTGAGCCAATCACACGAGCGTGAAATTATGTTTCTGGGGAGCGTTCTGTACACATTGTGTGTACAGAACACCTAAAGGTTGCCATATTGGATTGCATTTTCAGAAAATTAGAGTGGCTGCAGATTGAAAAGGAAAGGTCATTTTTAATAACATTCAATTATTTAATAACATTCAATTATAATACGATTGTGTCGCAATTGTGTACGCTATTTTATTTTTTCTTTATTTGCTATTTTTTTTTCCCACAAAAGTAGAGTTGCTCTTAGAAAACTAATTGCATTTACAATCACTTTAACATCTCAGCAAATGGCACTTGGGATGTTTTAAATCATTTTTAGTTGATTTTTTTCAGTTTTTTTATTATGTTTATTTAGAGATGAGACCATTTCATTTTTTAATAGTTGAACGGTAAGATAAAAATTACTTAATATGACATCAGTGTCTGGTATTTGACAATATGATGTCATTGTTTGGTTGTTCATGATAAATAACCGAATAGTATTTAGGAGATGTAAAAGATTCCAGCACCTCTTTAGTCATAATGAATTTTAACAATGGAAATACTTCTGTTTTTCTGCTAGAACTGGGATGACAGGTCACAGGATGTGAGTGTAATGTGACTCTGAACAACTTACTCTAGAGATCCCAGCAGGGTTCATTAGGGTTATGTTGTCCTAATAGATATATTGCTGCATTTGTTGACCTCATTTAAGCAGAGACTCCAATTTGGGAATAACTAAACTTTAATTGCTCTTCAGATAATATTTCAGCTGTGGTTGCACTTTGGAAGTTCCTGTGTTTGGTGCCTTAAGTAGATTCTGTATTGCTTGGCCGGATAGCTCAAGAATCTACATTTACAGTACTAATTACTTCATTTATCAAGGTGAATTATTAAAAATGTTAAAGAATTATTGTCTTTGTATATTTAGGTATATAGCCAATGATGAGAACCACCAACTATGCTCCTCTGGTTCCATGTAGGTATCATGTGCTTGTTTTATTAAAGGGGAACAACGATTAAACTGTTAACCTTCTAAAACATTCAGCAATCTTTGTTTTATTTTATTTTTTTCTTTTCATTTGACTTTTACTTACAATCTTTAGTTATACCAGTCACAATTACATAAATACAAGTAGTCAAAACCCAAACATTTCATTACATTAAAACTAAACTCCTGTCAAACTGCTAAATATACAGTTGTATACAACTGTTTTACTTGCTGATTGATTTGGCTAACTGTCCATTCATTTCTGAGATTTACAAAACCTGCCAATCTGCACAGCCAGCCTGGGTATTTGCCCTTCTCTAATATAGTTAAAACAGAGCCCCAACAAAAGGGAAAGCTCCACTTACCTGCCCCCCCCCCCCCCTCTGGTGTCACATTTAGCACCTTTCTTGGGGGATGGGGGAGCATGCACCTGGTTTTGACAGGTACCTGCTTCAACTTTCAGGTGATCTCGCTCGGAAGTTTGTCCCCTCTCCGCCTTCCCTTTATGCATGTGCAATAGGGAATCGGCTTGGCTTCACTGTGGGTTTCCCCTAAAAGCAATGCCGGCGGCAGCACCCCGAGAGTCGGTTGAAAAATTGGCTGGGGTGAAGACATTGCGAGATCCCTAGACAGGTAAGTGTCCTAATATTAAAAGTCAGCAGCTACAGGATTTGTAGCTGCTGTCTTTTAATTTATTCTGAAGGAGCCTGGAGTTCCTATTTAAGTAGAATAATTAGGTCTTGTCCCTGCCTCCAGCCTTTGACTACACAGTAATGGAGAAGCAGCAGATTGATGAGCTCAGCGTACTTAGTGTACATTGTCATCACATTGCACCACCCAGCACCTTTTGTTCATTCATTAATGATAGTCCTTTGCATTTTCACCATTTTTAATTTTTTTTGACCATTAAGTTTTATTAAAGTATTTTTGCAAATACAAACTGATTGAAAGGCAGTAGTGGTTCACCAGTAGAAAAACAACTCTTGGAACTGTTTGTAGGTATATAACACAATATATTATTGTAGTTAGAATCCTTTGAATTTTATTACAAGGTCTACATTGGCCTCCAGTGCCTTCTGCACTCTTCAGATTCCCTGCCACCAAAACCTGCCCATTCTAAAGCCTTGCAGTCCTGGGCCAGTGGCTGCACCAAGGGTCCTTCCTCACTGATACGTTTTCCTTGCAAATAAACACAAGAAAAATGTTTCCCTTTAAATCCTATGGGACGTTTCACACTGCTGCATTACAGGTACAGTGCGTTTTGAAAAGTGCTGCGTGCTGCATCTTTGGTGCGGTTTTGAAAACCACACCAAAATCACAGCTTCCAATTGAAATGAATGGAAATTGCGGCAAAATCGTGGTTAAAAACACAATTTTGCATTTTTGAGTTGCATGGCCATTTTTCACAGGTGCAGACAATCCAAAAATGCACCAGAAACACACAGCATTTGAAACACAGCACAATTTTGCTACAGAGCAGTGTGAAAGTACCCAAAATTATTGAGGTTGATTCCCTGAAGCAGAAAAAAAAGCTAACTTAGCTAAGTTGGGTAGGCATTACAACACAATTTCTGACTAATGTAGCAGTTTTTGAAGTTGCCAAGTATTTAAAGCCTCCAAAAATATTGTAATGTTGCTACTGCACATTTTCAAAAGCTTACAAATATTCATCATATTTTTTTCGCTTTAAATACCCAAGTGACAGTTTCATAAAAGTACTATATTATATTTTTTACCACTTAAGATTGTTCATGGTATGTTTCCCTAAATGTCACAGTTTTGCTAATTTTATGAGCCTTAGAATGCTTATTTTTGCTTTGCAAGCATCTTTAGTTATATTATTTTTTCTCAATTAAGTAGAAATATTGTGTAACAGGAAAGTGCTATTTTTTTAGATGTGCACTTTGAATTATTAAAATAATTATAGGTATTAGAAGGTTTTGCCTAGAGCAAATTGTTGAGTCAATCCATTTGAACCCCTCCTTTAACACCAGGTTTAGGAAAGTTTGACAATTGTGAATGGTATTTTACTTTTATGGTGTCATAGTTTAATCTCTTGTTTTGCATTTGTTGCATACTGATTTTAGATCAACACTTTGTTATGACAAGAAATGTGACATTATGAGACAGCGTCTCCGTGTGAAAAGTCAAAGTTCTTTATACTTGTATCTTGCCTGTTGGGAACCAGCAAATTTTTCATGTAGTCATCACTGTAATTCACCTTGAGAAATGTAAAGGTAAAAAAGAGCAACGCCTGCAAATGGAATCATTTTATGTGAAGCTGAAATTTTAAATATTATTTTCAACTGAGGGATAGTTTCTGTTTATATCACTGTAATTTAGTGTTTGATCGATGATATGGAAAGATGGCCATAAACCATGGTTCTTGCTGGGTCAAAAGATCCAGGCTTTCATAGCTAGGAGCACTTTCCAACACTCAAAAGATATGTTGCCTTACAAATACAGCTGCATTTCATAAAAATACGTAAAACAGTCATTCTACACAAAATACTGTATTGAGGTTTAAAATTGTGAACTTTGCTGAAGGCTACTCTGCATAGTAATATTGTCAGTTACAGCACACAAAGGTTACTGGAGAAGGCCAATATTACATGATTATCTGACACATCAAAAAGCAAATAATAATGTAGACCATATCCACCATAGAAAGGCCTTGCCTGAAATACATATGTGGGCAGACTAGACAAGAGGGGCAAGGGTGGATAGTGACCCTTGTGTACACCCTCACTTCACCTTAGGCTGGAAAAAGTGCCTGCTTCCACAATATGCTACATAAAATATATCTAAAGCCTATTTTTTATTTATTTTTTGGATATAGTAGGAGAGGGTGCAAGCCAAAACATGTTAACATTTTTGGTAGAGTAGGGGAGGGTTAAAATGGCTGTCAATTTTTTTTTTCACCAACTCATTGCCAACGTGTCTCATTAGTGAGATTTCCTCTCACTTCCTATCTTGTAGACTCAATAGTCAGTGAGAGGGTATCCAATGAGAGGGTATCCACCTCTTTGACATTGTCAAAGCAACATGTGTCCCTATTGGAAGATTTTTCCTCTGTTCCTGTTCTGGTAGCAACTTAAAAATTCGATTCACCCTCACTGTCAATCCTGATAACATTGGTGGACAGGACAGTTAGAGAGAGTGAGGACACAGACAGTATTAATAAAAATATTCAGTGCTTCTAAAGTCCCACCATTCTATCAGAATCTAAAAAAAAATAGCTTTTAGGTATACCTTTTCCAAAAGTAATATTTCATATAACGTGAACTTGTGCTTTTGCCATTCAAGTTGTCTTCCCTGAGTTCCCCAGGCTTAATGGGGTTCTAAACTTTAAAGTTGTATTACTTACTAATTACTAAAAAACCTTTCAATGCCCCCCCCTCTCCCTAAATACTTATCTGACTCCACTGTAGTTCCTCTCTCCTCTCCCTGCTCTCACAAGTTGCTGTTAATAAAATCATGGGAGGAGGGAGTGGGGATGTAGCCAAGCAATGCTGTGTGTGTCTATGGTGTCTTGTTTGAGAGCTCACCCACATGTGTACCTCCATAGCACATGGCTTGCAATGGGGCACACACAGGAAGGGAGGAGTGGATAGGGCTGCTGAGGGACCCCAGAAGGGGAGGTATGGGGCTCTGTGTAATAGCATTGCACAGAGAAGGTAGGTAAGTATAGCATCTTTTTTTATTTTAACAAAAAAAATAAAGATTTACAATCACTTTAACCACTTGCTTACTGGGCACTTAAACCCCCCTCAGTCCCAGACCAATTTTCAGCGCTGATGCACTTTGAATGACAATTGCTCGGTCATACAACACTGTACCCAAATGAAATTTTTATCATTTTTTTCCCACAAATAGAGCTTTCTTTTGGTGGTATTTAGTTACAGCTCGGAGTTTTATTTTTTGCTAAACAAACAAAAAAAGATGCAAAAAAAAAAAAAAAAAATCATGTTTTAATAGTTTGTTATACAATTTTGCAAACGGGTCATTTTTCTCCTTCATTGAAGTGCGCTGATTAGGCGGCACTGATGGCTGCATTGGTGGGCACTGATGGGCTGCATTGGTGGGCACTGATAGGCTGCATTGGTGGGCACTGATAGGCTGCACTGGTGGGCACTGATAGGCATAGTTAAGGCGGCACTAATAGGCACAGATAAGGCGGCACCGATCGGCACAGATAAGGCGGCACTGATGGGCAAAGATGGGCACAGATAAGATGGCATGGATGGGTGGCACGTATAAGTGGCACGGATGGGTGGCACGGATGGGCACTGATAGGTACCACTGATAGATGGGACTGATGGGCACTGATAGGTGGCACTGATAGGTGGCTCTGATAGGTGGCACTGCTGGGCACTGATGGGCGGCACTGCTGGGCACTGATGGGCGGCACTGCTGGGCACTGATGGGCGGCACTGGGGTGCAGCACCTTTGCGGCAGATTGTGGGCACTGTGGGTGGCACTGTTGGTGGCACTGCTGGATGGCACTGTGGGTGGCATTGTGGGTGGCACTGTGGGTGGCACTGTGGGTGGCGCTGTGGGCACTATGGGCACTGCTGGGTGGCACTGATGGGGGGCACTTACTTTCATTCAGGATGGCACTGCGGTGGGCAGGTGGGCACTGGCAGGGGGCAGGTGGTCAGCTGTATTGCTGGCCGTGATCGGGACTGATGTCCCGATCACGGCCGCCGGTGATCGGCTTTTTTTTTCTCTCCTCGCGCTGTCAGCGCGAGGAGGAATAATAGCCGATTACCGGCTCCGTTCTGTCACATGATCAGCTGTCATTGGCTGACAGCTGATCACGTGATAAGGGGTCGGGATCGACCCCTTACACGGATCGGTTATCAGGCGAGTCTCATGGACTCGCCGATCACAGAGCGCACCACGCGCGCCCCTCAGGGGGCGCGCAGGCCGCTCGTAACCGGGACGACGTCAATAGACGTAGTCCCGGAAATGTAGGTCCGCGCTAATGCCGTCATTTGGCAATAGCGCGGATCTCAAGTGGTTAAAAGAGTTGCAGCACTTTGATAGTTTGGCATGTCAATAAACTTCAAACACCATGGACCTAACATATTCCTACATAGAATATTTATAACAAATATGTGAATGCTGCTTAAAGAAAATAACATCATTATCTTAAAGTTGGAAAAATTATTTATTTACCAAAAAGTGGACCTGAGCTTAAAAAGTCAATATTTTCTATCTAATAGGGAACATTTTAAAGTATCCTGAAAAATCTAAATTTTTTCTTAAATTGTTCCTGAAAAAAGAAGTGCACTTACTCTGCCCTGTGCCTTTGACTGCTATTCTCATGGGGTTTGGAGTATTTGGTGACGCCAATACTTTGCTAAATACTGGAGAAGAAGTGATCTATGAGGACCTGCAGTACAAATATGTCTCTAAATCTGTTTCATTCTTTCTGTGAATCTGTGCTTCCTCCACCTCTTCTACTGCTTCCTACTAATTCCCCCAATAGTGAACAGATCACTGGACATCAAGGGGACAGCTCTAAAGCCCCATACACATGATTGGAAATCCCACCAGCAAAAGTCCGATGAGAGCTTTTGGTCGGAAATTCTGACTGTGTGTATGCTCCATTGGACTTTTGAAGATTGAGAGTAGGCTCTCTATTTTTCCAACGGAAAAAGTTCAGATCGGAAATTCCGATCATCTGTAGCAATTCCAACGTGCACAATTCCTACGCATTCTCGGAAACAATTTGACTTATGCTCGGAAACATTGAACTTCATTTTCTTGGCTCGTTTTAATGTTGTACGTCACCACGTTCTTGACGGTCGAAAGTTCAGAGAACTTTTGTGTGACCGCGTGTATGCAAGCCAAGCTTGAGTGGAATTCCGTTGGAAAAACCATCCAAAATTTTTCCGATGAAAACTGCGAACGTGTGTACGTGGCATGAGAAAGAAAAGACCTGCTTACATAGAAACATGATGGCAGAAAAAGACAGAGTAGTCCATCGAGTTTGCCCCTTTTTTTTGTTTTCTTTTGTTTTTTCAATAACTTTATTGTCTGACTATAGTTCTATGTTTATCCAAAGCATGTTTGAAGCCATTTTCTGTTGACTGTCTCACTACCTCTGGTCGGAACCGTTGTACTCACTATGCAAAGTAAGTAAAGCGATCTCCCTCATTGAGCTGTTGTGTTCTGACAGGGGGATGGCCCTCCCTTCCAGAACATTCCAATCCGTGTTCTCTGCCATTGGCAGAGAGCACTGATTGGGAGTTGTTTAGCTGCTGGTTTTCCAGTATGCAGAACAACATACTTTTGCCAGTATGACAGACCGACATACACACGGACCGAATATCTGTTGCTTTTGTTTTTTCAACCGGTAAATGTCTCCCGATATTCAGCCCATGTGTACCTGGCTTTATTCTAGCTCATTCTGAAAATGAAGGTGCTAACATCTATATTTATCTCGTGCAGCAATTAGATGCAGAAGACGCAAGTCTAAGAGAACATTAGATCCATGTACTAAGTAGGTTTGGAGGTAGAGTTCCCGTTAACTGAGCCAGCACTATGTCTCCTGAAATGAAGGCAGCCAGACAAGTGGGATAGCAGCTGCTCTCCTGTGCAATCAACATGTGTTTATGGAAATATAAACAACAGACATCAAGCAACCTTTTGAGATGACCTTTTTCAAGACTAAACTAAAACTCTTTGAATAATGATTTAAAAATAAACAAAGTCAGCATTTCCTAGCCAGATCTTCACAGTTTGCATGCTATGGAAATACACCAAAAACATTATTTTGATTAAATATAATTTGTGATGTATCACATATATTAGTACAAATAAAAAATGTAATCTTTCTATCTATCTAGAAAACAATAAACTTTCCTTAGCACCCATGCTTCATTTCATCAATGAGATTGTAAGCCATTTAAGCACACCATTGCACCAATAGCCAATGATAACCCTGCCATGAACAAACACTGCACAATACATGGCGTGTAACTAAAGGTTTGTTTAATGAAACCTGCTATAGAGTTAGAAAGTTAGGGACCTGTAATTTTGACAGGTCTTCTGGAATGTTTTATTTTAAAAAAGATGGCTCCTGACATTGTAAACAAATGTACAATGCTTGAAATTTTGAAAAAAACTTTTGTAATGACCTCAGTGTAGACCTATGCCAAATACAAGCAGATTTACTAAAATATGTCAGCTTTAAAACTGAGATGTATAGTGAACCTAAATTAAAAGTCCCGGTTTGACTTGAATGCTCCTCATATATGAATGAATCACCATATATGCATTATTCCCATTTCTGGAGTGTTTTTGTGCTTTTTTTATAATCAAATTTCCTGCCAAATTGTAAAAAAAATATTCTTTATCTGCTAACAAAACATTAACAAGTAGACAGATTTTTGGTACATTGTTTTACAACTTAGGAAGCTTGCAGTGACCTTATAGTCAAATTGCAAGATTGCAAAATGGTGAGAATTGTTTTGGAGAAGCCCTCCTTCTTGGTCAGCAATGTACAGTACAAAAACAGCAGTATATGTGCAACCATACCTGGATTAAGGGTGAACACCCATTACAGTCAGGGCAGGGTAAAACACACATGCATAATTAGACTCCATCCACACTGATGCTCATAAACATCAGTTTTTGGGAGCTTGGCATTTTTTTAACAGTCCATCAACTCCCCTCTATGTTATCCTACGTGTCCATGCACATATGGATGCATTTGGATGTTTATCAGCAGTGGAGTTTATGGGCTGTTTTCTGAACGTCATAAAATCGCATTCAGGAGTTGTTTTTCTGACCACAAAAAAAAACAAATGTTCATAAACGCTCATAAACGTCAACAACCGCTCAAAAATGTGCCTCACCAGCATTTTTTTATGTTGTTGATCTATTGAAAAGAAAATAAATAAATAATAAAAAAACGCTAATAAACGCTATTGAAAAAAAAATGTTGAAAGCTACTGCCGTTTTTATGAAGTTATTTTAATGTCCAGTGCGCATGGAGCCTTAATGTGCCAAATGAAGAGGAGACATTGGTCAGATCTGAAAAAAAAATATCTGACACACAATGTGAACAAGCTTTTGCTAGGCACCATCCAATCATTAATTTGTTGTGTACATGGCAGTGGTGGTCATGTTAATAACATCCACGCATGCACACATAGGGATGAGTCAGTAGGTTGTCCAGATGTAAAGGTAGAGAAGAATGAATGTACGCATGCACATTCTGGGGTTGATTTATTAAATGCAATTAGACTGTACACTTTGCAAGGGAACTTTTCCCAGAGCTTGGTGTGTGAAGTGACGCTCTTCTGACTTCAGTCCTCCAATCACGTGCAAGGAAAAATGCTTTTTTTTATTAGTTTTTGTTACAAAGTAAAATTACACCACATTTACTAAGATCTGGGGAATATTCCCTTGCAGAGTGCAACTTCCCTGTCAAAGTGAATAGCCTATTTGTCTTTAGTGAATCAGCCCATCTGTGTCCATAAGGAGGTCCAGCTGGTTGCTATGAATTGTGGCAGGGATGTAAACATTGAGCAAAACAACTTATAGTAGAGGATTGGAGAACAGAGCCTGTGCCCAGGACTAGGATGTCACCATGTGGCAGTGGGATTTAGGAGATTGAATTAAATACATGACATGCAGAATATTACAGAACCCATTGGTTTCAGGTTTTGCAGTGTCAAAATACTGTATGCATTCCTTTGTAGAAGCTTGAGTGTATCATTATCTTTGGCATCAATTTGCTCAAGTAAATTGATTGAATTGAAGGCCCCTTTCACACGAGGCTTAACCCCCCTGGCGGTATTCACAAGTCTGGCTCGGGGTGGAAGTTTTACATCAAAAGCGGTAACCCCGAGCCAGACTCTGGACCGCATCGCTGTATGCAGGAGGAGATTTACTTACCTTCTCCCCTGGATCCAGCAATGTCCCCACGCTGTACGAGCGGCTCGTCCTCCGCTCGATTCATCATGGAGCCGATCTCCGTTCCCTGAGAGCGTTGCAAAGCAACGGGGACGGAGATCAGCGCCAAATTCAAAAAGTGAAACACACAGTATAAATACAGTATAATGTAATCTTATCAGATTACATTGCTGTATGTAATTATTTCACATCCCCTTTGTCCCTAGTGGTCTGCCCAGTGTCCTGCATGCAGTTTTATAATATAAAAAACTGTTCTTTATGCCTGGAAACTGGAGATTGTCCATAGCAACCAAAACTGTCCCTTTACATCAAAAATGATTTTAAACCAGCTAGAAAACAGCGATAATAAATTAGAATCACTCGCAGAATTGAGGGATAGTGATTTGTGGGGAGATCCGTCATCAAATATTGAAAAGTAATGACAGTGACAATTCTACAACTGAGCAAATGTCAGTGTTTTTGATTTGATTACATTATTGAATAATTTTTATTATTGTTATATTATTATTTGGTATAATTATTTATAGTTATTTATTATATTATAATTTATGATTTCATTTTTCAAACTTTATCATACCCGGGATGTCTGCTAGACTCTGGTTTGGACAGATTTAAGTGAGTTATTCCTAAGAATTACAGGACTACAATATAAAACACCAAATTTTCATGCAAAATAATTGTACCGCTTTTAGCACCTAAAATCCGAAATAATCATACTGCCAGGGAGGTTAATCCGTCCAAGCAGATCCGCCTGCTCACCAGGGGATTGCTCCGCTGATCCCCGCTGAACAGGCGGATGACAGGACCATGTCTGCTCCGCTATGCAGAGCAGACATGGATGGACACAGCCCACTGTTCTCTATGGGGCGGTCAGATGGAAATAGACTGCATGTTCGTTTCCACCTAATTGTCATCTGATCCAATCTGCCCAATGGATGGTGAATGTATCCCCATCCATCTGTTTCTAGCGGACCGGATTCGATCAGATGCCGGCGGGTGACAGTGGAGACATGTCCGCTGCCCCATAGAGAACAATGGGTGGTCCGATCGGGTCCGCTTGAAAAACAGACAGATGGACCCTATTGGTCACTAGTGTGAAAGGGGCCTAAAGTTCCTAAAATGTCTGACTTGTTACTTGAGTCAGATAGGGTATTTGTATTATCCACAACACATTAGCAATTAGGTATTTATATGACATGAACATTTTACATGTACATGTAGCAAACTTTTTAACAAGCTTATCTGTAATAAATACAAGTTTCTTCAGGGGTGCCCAATTTTTGTATACAAGCCAGCGAATGCTTGCTTGCCTGCCTGCATTTTAGTTACACAGAGCCACAAGTTATCCTTGTGCACTATTGCCATCTTCCAGCCACCAGTGACATCATCAGTTGATAAGAGGAAAGTCGGGTACTTCTTCAAGGGGTCACACGAGTGATGGAGAAAAACTGAGGGAGAAGAGAAACATTGGAAAACTAGTCATTGCCATTGTGCAAAAGTGTATTTGATTTGGAAGAATACCCTGTTGGGTGACTTATGCACGTGGATGTTGCTGTGATATGTAAAGCTATTAGTTTCATTTTTCACATTTTACAATGAGGTGCCTCGAGATTTTACATAATTTTAAAGGGTGAGAAAAGATATACTGTACCTGTACACAAATCGCAATAACTTGTACGTGTATTTCAACTATCAGATGCTAAAAGGGTGTGACCACATTTTAACACTACATATTCTGGATGGACCCTCTTCACACTATTATACACCCTTTCTAGTAGCTCCCCCCTGACCTTGTGTCTCTATGCCCCAGGTTGGCATGGTGTCCACCATAGCACTTGCAGTGGTAAAGCAGTGTAGGACTGGCCATAAGAGGAATTACTTTGGTGCAGTTGGTTAGCTTAAACATGTATTGCAATACATGTGAACTAAAAAGCCCTATTTTGCATAGTTTGCTGGAAAGGGTGTATAGCAGTGTGCAGAGGGTCCGTCCACAATTTGTAATTTTAAAAGGTGCCTTGACTTAAAAAAAAGTTGAGAAACACTGAGCTAAACTAAGAAAAGTTCAGAAGAACCTCCTGGAGGGGCAGCAGTGTGTTCAAGAAGAGACAGATGTCTCCCCAACCATTGTGATCAGTAGAACCTCTGTCTGACTATGACCACCCTAGCATTTCCATTGATGATTTCAGTAAACTACATTCTGTAGTCAAGATATACTGAAACAAGATGATTTGTATTCACTACAGTGCTGTAGGTGTGGCATCATGGAGCATGATGTAAACATAGCAATAATACATTATTACATTGTTTTTATCTACAGTGATCTAAGTTGTAATTGAAACACAATTCCATTCTGACTTAATAATAACATTTCCCTAGGGTGTGAAGATTAAAATCATACCATTATAGCTATCATCACATACAAATTTGTCTTTTTTTAAAATTTCTAATAAAGTCATGTACTCTGCTTGCTTCATTATTTTAACGTTAAAAAACAGCTGCATCCAAAATGATATATGTGATGAAAATAAATCAACAAGCTGATTGTTAAAGTGTTAGCTTTGTAGATATTAAAGTGAGCCGGTGCTGCCCTATTTAGCACATATCCTCATTCCTTTTTCTCTTCTGATGCTCCATTTTAGCTGCCAGCAGTAAATTCGGGAAACGTTGTCATGATTTGGAGCCAAAATTAAGTTGCAGACTCTCTCCTCGTGCTCCAATGTCAGGTCTGGGTGTCCAAGTGGCCAATCACAAAGCACCAACTCCTTCAGATAGGTGGAAGACTGAATCACATGCTCTTTGAGGGACTGGGTATTTCTCTTCACTCCTGGGGGGGGGGGCAAACAAACAGAACAGGAAGTGAAGGAAAAGTTGGTATGCACAGATGTAGAAGGTCAAGTTAACCTGTAGCTTTGCCCTGCATAGCCTGCCCTGCACTTCAGGGATGTCTGTGGTCAATATGGGAGGTGAAATTGACAGCACATGTGCATTTATATTGCATCTGATTGGATGAGGTGGAGAGGCAGGGCAGTGATGTCACATTCTCCATCTCATCAAATCAGAGAATGCTTTGTGTTCATTCAGAAAATGCAAAGCATTCTCTGAAGGGAACATATGTTTAACTGCCAACCTCCTGTATTCAGAATGCAGCAAGGCAATTGCTAATCATGGAACCCAGAACCAAGAGGAAATCACTGGATTAGCAGTGTCTACCTCAGTTATTTCCATCTTCCATGGACATTGGCCAGGTATTATAAATGCATAGTTACATTGGTTCAAGGTGGATCAATGTAATTATATATAAAATAGCCATACCTGGAAATTTTCTTCAACCACATGCTGGCTGCCTGGCGCACTGTGGATGAGTGGCGGCTGTAGGCAAAGCTACGTACCTGCCCGACTTCTGCTGTGAATGTACAGGCATACCCCACTTTTAAGTACACAATGGGGTTTATTTACTAAAGCTGGAAAGTGCAAAATCAGGCCCACTTGTGCATATAAACCAATGAGCTTCCAGGTTTTATTACCTAGGTTTAATTGAACAAGCTTGGGTTAGAAGCTCATTGGTTTCTATGCAGAAGTGAGCCTGATTTTGCAATTTGCAGCTTTAGTAAATAAACCTCATTGTGTACTTAAAAGTGGGGTATGCCTGTACACAGTGGGAGCCTGTCAGCAGGTCCTGGCATATGATTCATGGCCAGGACATGCTGATTATCCTGTGTAAATTCATAGCCCAGAGCTCTGTGTTGATATTCAACACAGAGCTCTGTACACAGGAAACAATCTCTGTGTTTCTTATCCCTGCAAAGCAGGGATGAGAAACTTATGCCGCGTATACGCGATAATATTTTCTGATGGGAATTGTTGGATGTGAGCTTGTTGGTGGTAAGTCCGACTGTGCGTATGCGCCAATTGTTGTCGGACTTTCCACCAACAAATCTTGTCTAGGATGTTCTCAAATTTTCCGCCAACAAATGTGTGTTGTTGGAATTTCCGAATGATCACAATTGTACACAAGTCAGTCAGACAAAAGTCCAAAGTACAAACACGCATGCTCGAAAGCAAGGACGAGCCAGAAACGGTCGGTCTTGTAAACTAGCGTTCGTAATGGAGAATTAACATTCGTGACGTGGCAAATTATGAAATCTCGAAATGCAACCCACAATTTTCTTCTTCTTTAATGGGATAATAATGAAGCTGTTTTGCTGTTGATACTGATGGAGTTATTGCAAACGTATTTTCAAAGGCTTTTTTTTTCTAGTGATATCAAGAATATTATTATGTTTTTTATTTTTTATTTGTGCAAGTTACCACAACCCCTAGTTTTTAAGATCAAAGATACAACTATGTTGGTGTCCCTTGTTAATTTTACATTATATTTTTTTAAATGTAACTGCCTACTCCCAAACTGTCATTTGAAGTAAAACACATAGCCAAGTGTAATTCTTGGTAATTAAAAAAAAAAAAAATAGACATGCTATCTGCCAATAGAACTTAATCATAAAGTGCATTCTATGCATCCAAAAATATAGAAAATATACCAAATCAAATCATTATTCAACCAAAAAAAATGTAAAAGCAATAACTTCAAGGCCAATAATAAATAACACGTTATCTCCTCCGATTCCACAACATGTCTGTTCAGAAACGGATTGAAAAGCACGAAATGAAAAGCGCTAAATGAAAAACGTGGAAAGAAAAGCGTGAATCAATGCTCACCAAACTTCTGCTAACACGAAATTAGCAGAAGGAGCCTAAAGGGTGGCCCTAAAGAGCTGAAAAAACACGTACTATGTCTAGTACGTCACTATGTTCATAATTGTTGGCCAACATTTGTGTAACGGTGTGTGTGCAGGACAAGCTTGAGCCAACACCCTTTGGACAAAATTCCACGATTTTGTTGTCGGAAAGTCTGATCGTGTGTATGGGGCTTAAGAGATCAGTTAGTAAAAGCAGAACACTGTACACACATTTATCCCCTTGATCGCCCTAGGTGTTAACCCCTTCCCAGACAGTGTCATTAGTACATTGACAGTGCATAGTATTATCACTGATGACTACTAATGTCAATGACAGTTACTCAGTACCCCCCCAGCGTCCGTTAGTGTCAGATTGACCGCCGCACAATAGCAGTCTCATTATCAGATCGCTGATCACCTCCATTAGTAGTATAAAAAAGTAAAGCTTTTTTTATTGGATATGTTTTATGGCAGAAAGTAATAATAATGCTGCATACACACGACCGGACTTTCCGGCAGACTAGGTTCGACGGTCTTCCCGACGGACTTTTCAGCGGATATCCGACAGACTCCCATACAAACGGCCACACACGAACGGACTAAGTCCATTTGAAAGTCCATTCATTTTGAACGTGAGGATGTAAGACTGGACTAAAAAAGGAAGTTCAATATCCAGTAGCCAATAGCTTTCCTTGCGTTGTATTTGGTCCGTCGGACCAGCATACAGACGAACGGTTTTCCCGATAGGAATTGAGTCAGTCGGACAGATTTGAAACATGTTCTAGTTCTAGGTCCGTCTGATTTTTTAAATGAAAACTGATCGGATTAGCCCACACACGATCGGATTGTCTGATGGAGTTATTCCATCGGACCTAGTCTGCCGGAAACTACGTTCGTGTGTATGCGGCATTATTGTTTTTTTTTTCAAAATGTTCCACCTTTTTTCGTTTATTTCGTAAAAAAAATGAAAAACCCAGTGGTGATCTTGTGCCGATGATTTGAGAGGTAAACCGGATCTTTAACAGTTCATGGTTTCCTGGAAGAAGGAATCCACACTGCCAACTTGATAAGCTAAGGGGGACCTTACCTTATTTGTTGGACCTTTTGTATGTCTCATTGCTGGTAAGTGCATATTTTGGGTAGAAGCTCACTTGCACAGGAATTTTTCAGTTTTTGGTGATATTCGCTGGATATCACTTTCTGCTTGATGCTTTGATGTTTTTGGTGAGCACAACGCCTAAAGCTTACATATTGGATGGACTTTTTATCAACGTATTGCTCTGGATATATACTTTATTTTCTTTGGTTAGCGCTGCAATTTTATTATTTTTTATTTATTCACAAGGTTTTGTACAGTCACCTTGTGCGCCAGCTGCTATATTGATGGGTGCGCTCACTACAGTAATTTTGTATTTTATGTCTTTTATTTATATGCCTTTTCTGGGATATTTTGATATAGACACAGGGTTCATATAAGGATATGTAATGTATATTTTACCTAAAACTCAGGTAATAATTCTGGGGACATTTTATAGTATATTTATCATTTCTGTATTCACTTTTCTTATTTCCGTTTCTTGAAAAAGCTAAAATAACTAGTTTATACAGCAAAAAATGTTTTTCCTGTTTCTCCTTTTATTGTTTTAATTGGTTCAGCGGGGCTTTTTAATTATATCCCCTATAATGATGGTGCAAGTGTATACATAAATTATGATACTGATGTACTATTAGACATTTTCTTTAGAAGATTAAAGGAGTTGGTTTTACTTTCCTTTCCCTCCAGCTTAGATCTTCAAGTTCAAATGTTATATCATTATGATAATATAGCCTAAAAACATACCAGTTTTTTTCCTATTTTATCAGCCAGCTATTAGAAATGATCCATAAGTATACAAGACATTTGATTTATTGCTTTTACATCATAAGGCTTCCAAGACACTCCTGACCCATCAATTCTCAGCAAATTACAGACATCACTTACAAGAAAAATCAAAGCAGAACAAAAACAAAAGTTCAATTTTAGTTCAGTTGCTTTAACTACATTTTAGTTTTTAGTTTTTCGTTTTTAGGTTATATTTAGTTTTTAACTTTAAACCTAAAGTTTAACAAAGTCATAAAAATGAGTAAGAAGGTAACATGATAGAGGACTCTTTTTAAGGTAGCCTAACCAGTTTTTGCCTTTTTCTTCAGCCAGACAGCTACTTAGGTTCAGGGATTTTTTAACTCCACTAAATCACTTACCTGTGTGAAATGGACACCAATGCAATGTCAATCAGTTCAGTCATTTTGGTTCCATTCACCTCCTTAAAATTGGCATGTTATTACCCTTCTTTCCTGGTGCTTGAATATAACATCTTCAACTCTTCTTTGAAGGCTGTCCACAAGGTCTAGGAGTGTGTCTATGGGAATGTTTGATCAATTCGAATTCATCCCAAAGGCATTCTATCGGGTTGCAGGCCAGTCAAGTTACTCCACCCCAAACTTGTTGCTCATACATGTCTTTATGGACCTTGCTTTGTGCACTGGTGCGCAGTCATGTTGAAACAGGAAGGGGCCATCCCCAAACTGTTAGCACAAAGTTGGGAGTATGAAATTATCCAAAATGTCTTTGTATGTTGACACCTTAAGAGCTCCCTTCACTAGAACTAAAGGGCCAAGCCCAACCCCTGAAAAACAACCCCACACCATAATCCCCCCCCCATGAAATGATTTCAACCAGTGCACAAAGCAAGATCCATAACGACATGGATGAGCGTGTTTGGGTTGGAGGAACTTGACTGGCCTGCACAGAGTCCTCACCTCAATGCAATAGAACACCATTGGGAGGAATTAAAGCGGAGACTAGGAGCCAGGCTTTCTCGTCCAACATCAGTGCCTGATCTCACAAATACGCTTCTGGAAGAATGGTCAAACATTCCCATAGACACACTCCTAAACCTTGTGGACAGCCTTCCTAGAAGAATTGAAGCTGGTAATGCTGCAAAGGGTGGGCCAAGTCAATATTGAACCCTACGGATTAAGACACACATTAAAGTTCATGTGTGTGAAAAGGTAGGCATCCCAACAAACACATTATATATATATATATATATATATATATTATATATATCATTTTTTATTTATTTTTACCATATGAGTGGCAAACAAATTGTCTTTAGGGGATGCTCTGTCATATGTGTTAAACATAATAATTATATATTGTATGCTATTAAAGTTCATGTGTGTGTGTAAAGGCAGGCGTCCCAATACTTTTGGCAATATAGTGCATATATATATATATATATATATATATATATATATATATATATATATATATATATATATATATATATATATATATATATATTTATTTATTTATTTATATATATATATTTATATACACAGTAACACTTGGAGATGGAGATTCTAGCTATATATTCACTTAAACAGCATATTCATCACCACCAAGATTTCAGGGAACACTGGATAGATACTTTTATTACTGGTTTACTTTATTAGCAGGGCTTGAATTCTCTTTTTTATTAGCTATCTTCCAACAATTACCATCCTCTTATCCAACTGTCCTTATTGGTCACTGATTGGAGAGAAGAATGACATATGGTGGAATGTAGCCCATAGGGCAACTTAGTCAGGCCCCATCAACAAAGGAAAACGAATTTAAACTGCTTCCCACTTTCCAACCGCCTCACGCCGATATACGCCAGCAGAAGGGCTCGTACAGGCAGAATCACGTACTTGTACGTTATTCTGTAAGAGGCGGTGGGGGCATCCGTGAGCTCCGTGAGTCGGGTCGCGGGTCCCGCAGACTCAATCGCCACGGGGATACCCATGATTGCCTCACGGAGAGGAAGAACGGGGAGATGCTAAAGTAAACAGGCACCTCCCCATTCTGCCTAGCAACAGTGTCACTGATCTCTGCTCCCTGTGATTGGAGGAGAGATGAGTGATGTGTAAAACACAGCCATGCCCCCACAGTTAGCAACACACCCCTAGGACACACTTAACCCCTACACTGCCACCTAGTGGTTAACCCCTTCACTGCCAGTGTAATTTACACCGGAATCAGTGCATTTGTATAGCACTGATTGCTGTATAAATGACAATGGTCCCAAAAATGTCCGATGTGTCCGCCATAATGTCACAGTCACAATAAAAATCTCTGATTGGCGCCATTTAAAAAAACATATATATTAATAAAAATGCCATAAAACTATCCCCTATTTTATAAGCGCTATAACTTTTACGCAAACCAATCAATAATCGCTTATTGCAATTTTTTTACCAAAAATATGTAGAAGAATACGCACGACCACTCAATTGTCAGTTAAAGCGATGCAGTGCCGAATCACAAAAAGTGCTCTGGTCAGGAAGGGGGTAAATTCTTCCGGGGCTGAAGTGGTTAAACAAACATGTTATACAAGCCGCTTGCGGCTGGTCGCTGTGTGTGTGTTCGCTCCCAAGCCTCACTTTGCTTGGGAGCAAACAGCCTGCGGCTGTGCGTGTGTTCGCTCCCAAGCCTTGCTTTGTGTACCCATAAGAGACATAGAGCGTGGCTGAGCCCTGCCCCCCACTACCTCCTCACTGGCTGTGACTGACAGCAGTGGGGACCAATGGCTGTGTCTGAGCCAATGAGGAGCATGGGAGCCAGGAGAGCTTCTGCTCTCATGCACATCGCTGGATTGAGATTGAGATCAGGCTCATGTAAGTAAAAGGGGGGCTGAAAAGTCTTTAGAACTACTTTAGAAATGATTTCTTACAAATATGGAACTGTTGGGTGCCAAATAAAGCATGAAATATGCTACACTGTTAAAATCCAATAATTTACTGTAAAATCATTAAAACATATAGTAACTCATTTTGATTTGAGAATACTAGTTTCACATCCATGTATTGCACAACATAAGTATATATAAATACTTTATATATGTTTCATAGTAAAATACAATTCCCTCCCTTTAACATAAGTTGGCTTCCAGATGAAATTTAAGTCCAGCCGGGGAACTCAATATGATGAATAATGACACGTTTTGTGTTTCTCCACCTCCACTTTCTCCACTTTATGAAACTGTAGATTACAAAGTACACATCAAAACATTTAAAAAAATATGTTTAAATGAACCATTTTTATTTATTTCTAAATACAACATACCTCATGTTATAAAAAATATATTTATCCAGGGCTGGAATCATAGGACTGTATAAATATATTCTAAAACATAGGGTATTTGGAAAGGGATAAAAATGGTTTATGTATACATTTATGAAAACATTGTTGATCTGTACTCTAATGCCCTGTACACACGGTCAGACTTTCTGATGGAAAATGTGAGATCGGATCATGTTGTCAGAAAATCTGATTGTGTGCGGGCCCCATCTGACTTTTTCAGTCGGAATTTCCGACACACAAAGTTTGAGAGCAGGATCTAAAATTTTCCGACAATAAAATCCGATTGTTTAAATTCCGATCGTGTGTAGACAATTCCAACGGACAAAGTGCCATGCATGCTCAGAATAAATTAGGAGATGAAAGCTATTGGCTACTGCCTTCTTTATAGTCCCATCGTATGTGTTCTACGTCACCGCGTTCTGAACGATCGGATTTTCCGTCAACTTTGTGCGACCGTGTGTATGCAAGACAAGTTTGGGCCAAAATCCATCAGAAAAAATCTGACGGATTTTGTAGTCAGAATGTCCAACCGTGTGTACAGGGCATAAGAACCCTTTCACACTGAGCTGCCTGATGCATTAGAGGTAAAGCTTTTAGTTTTAGCGGCGCTTTATTGTCGTTTTAACTGCTCTTCTTGGCCGCTATCAGGGAGCTTTTAACCCCTGCTAGCGGCCGAAGAAAGGGTTAATAGCGCCCTTGTAGCACCCTGCCGAAATGCTTTGCAGGCACTTCAGCGCCGGTGCCCATTAATTTCAATGGGCAGGGGCATTGGAGGAGCAGTGTATACACCTGTCATGGTTATGCAATAGAGTTTGTCTGCTTAACTGTTTCCATGTGTTCATCTCTAGAGACCAGCCGACCCTCACCTGACTGCTTTTGTAATCCATCCTCTGGCATGACGCCACCCTAGCTCCTATCAGAGAACTCTATATTAACCTGTGCACTGCAGGCCAACCCTGCCGATCAACCATTGTGTATTCCTTTATGTGTTTAGCTTCCTGTTACCTGCCGTGTGATCTTCTGTTGTTCCGTTACCCACTTTGGCGTGTCCTTGACTATCCCTGTTTGCCTGTGATCCTGACCTATTGGCGTGTCCCTGACTATTTCTGTCTGCTTGTGGCCCCGACATTGGCTTTATCCCTCACTATCCCTATCCTCCTGTTGCCTACTGTGGGTGCGAGCTGGGGGACCCTGGGGGTCGCGACCTGGAGCCAGTTGCAGCCCAGTCCATCCTCACCTCTAGAGGCACTGGTGAACACCTGCTGGCTCTTAGACTCCGCGCCCCAGGGAATCTTACGCTCTAACCCCGGTGGGATCTGTCTCCCATCCGCAGCAGTCAGCCATAGGGTCCACAACCTTGCAGTGCACTCCTGATCCCTACGGTGTGCATCTGTCACCTCGCCTCAAGGTGACCTGACAACACCGTTCCTCCACCGCCTTCATAGACACTGCTTTCAGGACTTTTTTTTTCCTATTTTTTTCCTAACATCCTGCCAACCCAGCACTCGGCCTTTCACACTGGGGAGCAGTAAGAGACGTTTTTCAGGCGCTTTACAGGGTCTGTTATCTACATTTACACAGAACCTGAGGAAGTGGGGGTGGAAACCATCGAAACGTGTTGTGATTCATTATAATGCTTTCCCTAATTGGACGCCAATTTCACCTGGAAGCCAAGTTATGTTATATTGATTTCACTGTGAATCATATGTAAAGGATTTTTTTTATACTTATATTGTTCAATATATAGCTGTGAACTTCGTATTCTCAAACCAAAATAAATTATGTTTTAATGATTTACAATAAATGATTGGATTTTTATAGCACACCATATTTCATGCAATATTTGGCACCTCAAAAGTCCCATGTTTGTAAAAGATTATTTTTGGGCTATTAATGATTTTAGGAATGTTGGTACTGATCCATACAATCTTGGCATCTGGTATATATCAGGTTCCTTAAAATGTTAGCTGGTTTTCATAATTGTTTGTGCATTTTTAAATTATTCTTGTTCTGTTTGTTTTTGTTGTTAAAATAATAATTTACATAAATATATATTGACTATTATTATTTCACCAAAATGATTTAGTACAAGTGTTGTATTGATTATTATTTTACACATATGAATGGTAAAACAACTATAATATTTTGTCTATTTATAAAATATCAATCACATATGTTTTGCCTCATGGCCATTATGGAAATGTCAAGGGTTTAATTGACAGCTGTGAATAGCAGCACCTGCAAACAGCTCAGGGCTTGTTCCTGTGGTCTGGCAGCATTCTTACTTTATGCTTTAAATAAAGGCTTACTCACTGAGAAAGAAATAACTGACAATGGATGATTGATGATCGCCCATCACGCAATCGCTGACATCTACCATTCACTTAGTCCATGTACAATCTTTCATTAACTGCAGCCTAACTTCTTGGAATGGGTTTGATAGGAATTAGAGATATTCCAAGGTTCTAAAAACACTGACTAAAAAGTATTTTTTTTTATATTTATGATTGTATGGTAGAGGTATAGTACCTGGAATTATGTAAATGTATTACTTAATGGAAATCCCGGCAGCCTAAATCGTGTAATGACTGATTTGTACTACTGTTAAGATTCTAAAACTGCAACATATATAATAATCATTATAATGAAAGCTACACAAATCATAGACTACGGTATAAATCTTCACACATGGCCATGACACCCATTTGAATGGGCTATACAAAGCCAGAGCACATAATGTTTATGCATTGAATACATATTTATAAATACATTTTCCCATGATAGTTTCCATTCCGACTTTAGAATGTATGATTACATTCTTAGTTTGGGAAACACATATGACGATTTGCAATACAAATATAAAGGAGACAGATATTTTAGGTAAAGCATAATTTCAGCTTTTGGTATATTTAAAAATTAAGAACACAGCTTTGACTACAAAACTCACCACCTCTCCAGCTCTGTCCCCGGAAGACTTACCTACTCTGTGGTCCAGCGCCAATCCTCTTCAGGGCCTAGCATCATTCAGTTTACTTCCTCTTACTGCAACTTATTGCAAGGCATTATGGACCTTTCCCCAGGTTCACCCTGTGCTCACAGTACAATGATGCAGAGAATGGCCCTTCATCACATCAGTAACTTTCTGAGAATCATTGAGGACTACCCAAAGTAGCAATAGAGAGAGACATAGTAGAAATAGAGAGAAAGACAACCTTGTGTGTCATGTGACTGTCCTACAGACTTGCATATGGAGGAGTCATTTTGGCAGATCCAGCAATAGTTCTTGTAAAAACATTTTCAGAATTTAGGATTACTTGAAGGGCTTTTTAAAAAAATCAATAGAGAGGTATGCTTAAAGTAATTTTTTTGACTTTGGATAGGAGTTTTGAGGGGCTAGAATCACTCTCAGGTTTACATTTTCTGTATTTGTCCCCAATAGGGAGATACAATTTCCCCAATTTTTCCTGATTATCAATGTTACTGGCTATAAAAGTGAGTTGCCACAAAAAAAAATTGTTATGACAGCTATGAGGGTAAGTTCTTCTCCAAAAAAACGTAATGTTGAATCTTTGGAACAGGAAGTGTAAAGAAAGCTCCCTGATGAAACACACCTGGCAAAAAAACCCTGACAGCGGTTGTAACCCTTCATTATTCTATCCAAAATGAAAAGTTTTGGCTTTAGATATACTTTAATTCATATGAAAACCCTGTTTTCAGACTGCATGTATTTCATGGATTTCAATGTCCTGGCCCTTTGTTTACATCAGCCACCTCTCCTGCAGTGGTGTTTCTGCTCCTATCAAGCTATTTTAAGACAGGGACCAGTGTTGAATTAAATCATCAGCAAATTAAAAGTAACCCAAAACAGTGTTCATCTTCCAACAGCACACTTGGCACAGACAGAGACACAGCTGCAGAAGACATTTTTAATAAATTCTCTTTTATTGGTTTTATAGTTTACATGAGAATTCTAAAAAGTAAACATACAGTGCATTACAAACCGAGCAGTAACAACAGAAAAGCAAATAAAACAAATAATACAATTCAACTACAGCACTGTCCACCGTGGAAGGTGTGGGGTCACATCACAGATGAAAGAAAAAAATTACCCCCATAAACATTGCCCACCCACCTTCGTAGTTTAAGCCAACAAATGGCTCCAAGAAGCACCTGTAACAATGTGTGGCAACTTAAAATGTATACATATTAAGAATAGACAATTATTATTCTAGTTTGAGGTAGTGCACCTTGGATTTAGCCAGCTCTTTTGGGTTCGCCTTTGGTTGCATATCTAGCATTGTAAAGATGCAGAGTTTATTAAATGGTTCAACACAGTCTAGGCTTGCAGGGTAGGCAAAGCAGATTTAATCCAATTCTGAATGAATTTCCTAGCATAAAAAATAACAAATTTGGTAAAGTTCTAGTAGCTACCATAGGTCCCAAGTTCCTCATGACTCCCAAGGGGTAAATCTTGAGATCCATGGGAACTGCGATAAGCCTAGACACAAGGTCAACTACCTCATACTAAAAAACTTGAATATGAGTAAAATTCCAAACAATTATTTATGAAATGTGTGATTTTAGGGGCATCGTCAACCCCAAGAAGACCAGTGGAGTAATATAATATAAGAATTGTTAGTGGATCAATTGATCTTTGGCAGAGATCAGTATACAGTAGTGAGGTGTTGGCTTTACATCTTCCATTCCTCAGCAAGGCTCAGAGAGTCCCCAACCCAGGCTTGCCTACACTACTGTAACAGCTTATCTACAGTGAGGGAAAAAAGTATTTGATGCCCTGCTGATTTTGTATGTTTTTCCACTGACAAACAAATGATCAGTCTATAATTTTAATGGTAAGTTTATTTTAACAGTGAGAGAGAGAATAGCAACACAAATATCCAGAAAAATGCATTTCAAAAAAGTTATACATTGTTTTGCATTTTAATGAGTGAAATAAGTATCAATCAGCAAGATTTCTGGCTCCCAGATGTTCTTTATACAGGTAATGAGCTGTGATTAGGAGCACTCTCTTAAAGGGAATGCTCCTAATCTCAGCTTGTTACCGGTATAAAAGACACCTGTCCACATAAGCATTCAATCAATCAGATTCCAAACTCTCCACCATGGCCAAGACCAAAGAGCTGTCCAAGGATGTCATTAGATGTCATTAGATAGGATTGTAGTCCTACACAAGGCTGGACAAGGCTGGACTTGGACTACAAGACCATCGCCAAGCAGCTTGGTGAGAGGGTGACAACAGTTGGTGTGATTATTCGCAAATGGAAGAAACACAAAATAACTGTCAATCTCCCTCGGTCTGGGGCTCAATGCAAGATCATGTCTCATGGAGTTTCATTGATTATGAGAAAGGTGAGGAATCAGCCCAGAACTACATGGGAGAATCTTGTTAATGATCTCAAGGCAGATGGGACCATAGTCACCAAGAAAACAATTGGGAACACTCTACGCCGTGAAGGACTGAAATCCTGCAGTGCAAGGTCCCCCTGCTCAAGAAAGCACATGTACAGACCCGTCTGAAGTTTACTAATGAACATCTAAATAATTCCAAGGATAAGTGGGTGAAAGTTTCATGGTCAGATGAGACCAAAATCTAGCTCTTTGGCATAAACTCATCTCGCCGTGTTTGGAGGAGGAATGCGGTCTATGACCCCAAGAACACCATTCCCACCGCCAAACATGGAGGTGGAAACATTATACTTTGGTGGTGTTTTTCAGGACAACTTCATCGCATCAAAGGGACGATGGACACGGCCATGTACCGTCAAATCTTGGGTGAGAACCTACTTTCATCAGGAGGGTCATGGATGGGTGTTGCAGCTTGACTCAAACCACACAGTCAATGCAACAAAGGAGTGGCTCAAGAAGAAGAGCATTAAGGTTCTGGAGTGGCCTAGCCAGTCTCCAGACCGTAATCCCATAGAAAATATGTGGAGGGAGCTGAAGGTTCAAGTTACCACACGTCAGCCACCCACAAAACCTTAATGACTTGGAGAGGATCTGCAAAGAGGAGTGAGACAAAATCCCTCCTGAAATGTGTGCAAACCTTGTGGCCAACTACAAGAAATGTTTGACCTGTGATTGCCAACAAGGATTATGCAACCAAGTACTAAGTCATGTTTTGCAAAAGGGTCAAATACTGTACTTATTTCACTCATTAAAATGCAAATCAATTTATAACGTTTTTGAAATGTGCTTTTTTGGATTTTTTTGTTGTTATTCTGTCACTCACTGTTAAATAAAACATATGATTAAAATTATACACTGATCATTTCTTTGTCAGTGGGCAAACGTACAAAATCAGCAGGGGATAAAATACTTTTTTCCCTCACTGTACATGTAGATACAACATTATGTAAATTTTCAAGCTTGGTTTATTGAGTTGAGTTCATTCATAGAGAGTGACTGGCTAGTCCCAAACTGAGAATGGTAGGCATGTCTAAGCTGTAAGTATCTACAGAAGTAATGATTCAGTAGTTGTATGAGCTATTGTTAGATATGTCCTAAAAGTTTTTCACACTTTGGGATGTCCACATAACATGGTCAGATATGTCTAGAAAGTGCAGAAACATTGAGGTTGATTTACTAAAGGCAAATATACTGTGCACTGCACGTACACTTGCTTCAGAACTTAATAAATCAGGTAAAGCTTTACTTTGCAAAGAATACTCAATCACATCCTGGGGAAATAAAAAATAAAAACAGAATTTTTGCTTGTACATGATTGGATTATAGAAATCAGCAGAGCTTCCCATCATTTCAGAGCTTCCCCTCAGATCTAGACTAAATGCACTTGAAGTGCACTTGCAGTGCAAAGTATATTTGCCTTTAGTAACTCAACCTCCCTGTGTTCTTCTTTAAGCCTGGGTTCACACTATTGCACACTGTGGATCACACAGAAGTGCTGTGCGTCCCTGTTCCCCATTTCAGGGATAGATCAGGGCCAATTCTATGCCTGAATTTGGCCCTGAAACAGAGACAAAGACGCAGTGTTTTTGTGCAGTGCGTTCCGCAGCCGCCCCGGAGATATGTGAACTGGCTCAATAGGGAGCTAGTCACATTCTCCTGCTATGTGAATTAGATGCGGGGAAACGCGCATCTAATTCACATAGGTGTGAACGGGGGCTTAAGGTGTACAAAGGAATAGAAGAAAGCTGCACCAGGAAAGACTCTCCATACATAAAGCCTCATAGGATCCCTCCAAAGAAACGATTTGCTCGGCCAAGCAGTATTTGTAGATGTCTGGGACTGCCAGTCATCCTCCTGTCACAGATGATGTAACACTGTTTTGTCTATTCTATGCGTCCCCTCACTCCATAGGAACACAGAGATAAACCTGCCAATGTGTTGGAAAATTGGCCTTGGCGTTCCTAAGAATATATAGAAAGAGAGGGAGTACATTCATTTTTATCAGATTTATTTTCTCAACTAGTGATAAGCGGAGAATTTTTACAGACATTCAGTTTACAAGAAGAGGGAAGACATTCAAATGGATGAAATCCAATACTTATTTAGTTATTTAAGGGCCAATGGGCCTAAAGGCAGAATCTGGGATTTGACCCAATTCACTTCCAGTCCAAAATAAGTGGAGAACACGTTTAAAGTATTTAGTGTTTCGGTAGGGATGTACCTGTGTCTTATAGGGCTAGATTGTTGATGTAAAGTGCATTTTCTCCTCTAAGCTGCCTACCTTTAAACCTCTGAATAAAGGGGAGGTGCAGAGGGCTAGAGAGATGGTGAGAAAGGACATTGCCATTGAGGGTATTACTGTAGATTATACCAGTCTGTTTAGGAATATTGGGCCCAAGACTACCAGTATGTAGCCTCAGTCTGTGTAGTCAAAGACCTTTTCCAAGTCCAATGAAGCCAACACTCTTCTACCCTGATTATAATGAGCTAGTTATCATGGACTGGTTGGATGTCTGTGGAAATTCTTCTAAGATTAGTATTGGTGGATTTTGTCAGGGTGAATCCTGTTTAGTTTTTTTTTTCTAAATACACCTCTCATCCAGATAGAATTGTTATGATATCCTGTATGCATGCACTTTGACTCCAAATGTTGCAAGAGTTACCTGAATCCCCCCCCCCCCCAAGGATGACATTTTCAGTTTTTGGAGACTTCTTCTAGCGTCAATCGATCAGCTTGGTTTGAATTTGCTGGGGCAGCTGACCTTGGACAGATTCGCAGAATATCTGCTACTTGTAGATTATTTTCCGAACAGTGGAATGATTGATTTCAAATCAATTGGCAATCTTTTTAAACTCCTTGCCAGACTTAGAGGTACAAAACCTTTCCATCTGAGGATCTTTGAGATCTCTGTTGATATTGGCAAGATGACACCACACATGTCAAGAGCAAAGACCCCAGTTATCTATGTTTAAATAGGATGGGTTCCACCTGCATACTTCATAAGGGGATTCTAATCATTGCCACCTACCGTATTTATCGGCGTATAACACGCCCGTTTTCTCCCTTAAAATCGGGGGAAAGTCGTGGGTGCGTGTTATACGCCGATCCCCACTGTCTGTGAGTCTAAAAGACCGATCGCCGCCGAAAAAGACCGATCGCCGCCGAAAAAGACCGAGCCGTCTGCTCGGCTCCGCTCATAGTCCCGCCTCCCTGCTGTTTCTGGAGCGAGCGCTGCCGAAAAAGACCGAGCCGACTGTACTGTGTACTCAGCTTGGCTCAGCTTGCAGTCCCACCCATACTGGGCAGGACTGCGAGCCGAGCCAAGCCGAATACACAGTAGAGTCGGCTCGGTCTTTTTCGGCAGCGCTCACTCCATAAACAGCAGGGAGGCGGGACTACGAGCGGAGCCGAGCAGACGGCTCGGTCTTTTTCGGCAGCGCTCGGTCTTTTTCGGCGGCGCTCGCTCGGTCTGTCTCGGCGGCAGGATATTTAAACATGGGCAAGGCTGCAAACGGCGCTGGGCAAACTGGAAATGACACTGGCAAGCTGCAAATGACACTCTGCAAGGCTGCAAACAGCGCTGGGCAAGCTGCAAATGATGCTGGGCAAGCTGCAAATGACACTGATCATCTGCAATGATGAACAAGGCTGCAGATGCACACTGATAAGGCTGCATTGACGGGCATTTAAATGTAAGTTTTTTTTTCCTTAAACTTCCCTCCTAAAACTTTTTTCCTTAAAATGCCCTCCTAAACTTGGGGTGCGTGTTATACGCCGGTGCATGTTATACCCCGATAAATACGGTAATCTGGAACACCAAATTCAAATTTCAGGGCTAGTTTTTGCCTGTTCAAATTTATTGAAAAAATCAAGTTTCCATGTGGTGTACATTTTTCACACAACTGTATGTCTCTTTAATAACTTTTTTTTTTTTTTTTTTTAATGAATTGGTTATTCTTTAACCACCTCAATACAGGGCACGTACACCCCATCCCTGCCCAGGCCAATTTTCAGCTTTTAGCGCTCTCACACTTTGAATGACAATTACTCAGTCATGCAACACTGTACCCACTGTACACATATTTTTTCACAAAAATAGAGCTTTCTTTTGGTGGTATTTAATCACTAGTGGGTTGCTGTTTTTTATGCTATGAATAAAAAAAGACCGTAAATATTGTGAAAAAAATGCCTTTTTTCTTTGTTTCTGTCATAAAATTTAGCAAATTAGTAATTTTTCTTCATACATTTTGCCCAAAATGTATACAGCTACTTAGCTTTGGTAAAACAAACCTAAATTAGTGTACATTATTTAGTCTTTGTGAAAGTTATAGGCCCCTTTCACACGGGACGGATCAGTAATGATCCACCCCGTGATGATCCGCTTGCTCAGCGGGGATCACTCCGTTGTCCCCACTGAGCCGGCGGATAACAGGGCGGTCCCAGCACACTGTGCAGGGACCGCCCTGTCAGCTATCCGCTCTCCTCTATGGGGGATCGGATGAGCAAGGACCGCCTGTCCGTGTTCATCCGATCCACTCTGCAGACGGATAGAAAAATAGGATTTTCCTCCGTCTGCAGAATCAGACAATAACAGAGGCGGACAATAGCGGGTGTAAACATCCGCAGACACCCGCTATCCCATAGGGATGCATGTACGTCTGTATTTCATCCGCAAACGGATGGATGAAATACGGACATAATGTCCGCATGTGTGAAAGGGGCCATAGAGTCTACAAACTATGGTGCCAATCATTGAAAATTGATCACATCTGATCAGGCCTTCAGTACATCAGGTGTATCTCATTTCTTGAGACACTAACAAGTCCGGAATGTACAAATACCCCCCAAATTACCCCTTTTTAGAAAGTATACCACAATTCTTTGCAAAATCAAGATTTTTTTTTTTACAAAACTGTCATTTTATCAGGTTATTTTTCGCACACATCATGTGCATACCAAAAATTACACCTCAAAATACATTCTGCTACTCTTCTCAAGTATGGCAATACTACATGTGTGAGACTTTTACACAGCCGGGCCACATACAAAGGCCCAACATTGAAGTAACACCTTCAGACGTTCTACAAGCATATGTTAAAAAAAAGGAAGAAAACCTCACTCTACCCCACTCTTCCTATCTCAGCGCTATGGAGTAACTGATGCCTTAAACACAGGAAATTACACAGATAGAAGCAAAATAAAATGGCATAAAATACATTAAAATAAAACAAAAGATTTCTCAATCAGCAGCCACTTAAAATAAATGATACATATAAACAATCGATGCAAAACCTGAAACTGTGAAACAGTGGCAAATACACATCAAAGCAGCGCTCCCATCAGTTAGTAAAACAAATAATTGACTGGCTAGTATATGGTAACTACCACACATGCAAAAATGGTAAAACAGGTGAAAATGTGGATAGTGGTAAGTGAACAGTCTCTAGTGGACACTGGTGGGATATACAGTTGATAATTGATGAGTGCACCTTTCACCAAAAATTCTTCCACCTCGTGTTCCACACACCCACATTCCATAAGCGATTGGCTTACAGCTCACATAGAAACGACCTTGAGCTATACGATTACTTTCGGACCTAACACTGTGTCATTGGATATTGGATTTTTATCAAAATTTCACCATTAATACATGGTGAAACGGAGCTAGACTATGTGGAGTCTCTTTTTCCATGTTCCTGGATTTCAGAGGATTCTATAAAGATATCCAGATCTAAAATACCGCAGGATGCAAATAGAGGCCTGATAATCTTTGGGTTCTGATGAATTTAAACCCCTTGAGGGTGTGTGGAATACGAGGTGGAAGAATTTTCGTTGAAAGGTGCACTCATCGGAGCATGAGCCGTGCAAAGTGGGGCAGTACCATCTGTGATCGGCCGTGATGAAGTCACGTGGTAAATAGCCATTCCCAATGGCTGTTCACCCCCCTTGGTGGCGAGCGGTGTCTCCGTGACACACCGCCACCAAAGGCAAAGGGCTGCACACATGCGATCGCGCGCATTTCCTGTGTAAATGGACAGATGTCATATGACACCCGCCCAGAACAAGAGTTGCGCCGCCTGGCCGTCATATGATGGCCAGCGGGCAGCAAGCGGTTAAAGCCAAAAGCCAGCCATACATGGATTGAAATTCAGCCAGTTTAGCAGGGACCAGCTGAATTTCGATTGAATTGTGTACTAGAGTGGAAGTAATTCCCATATCCACATCAGATGTGTAGAAATTGGATCACTTTTTTTCATTCAACCCGCTGGTTCTACTAGGAAAAAATTATCAATGCAAAGGTTGCCAAAGGATCAACATGACAAATTGACAACCACTGTTTACAGAAAGTGATCAGCTTGACAGTCTAGATATTTCTCTCATTACAGGTTTAAATTAAATATATGCTGCCATTACGAAGTAATGAGCTGTGGAAAACTAAAAATGATCTGATTAAAAAGAATGTAATCTATGGCTCTTTAGCATAGAACTGCGTGAATTTGGATGCTCTGGACATGGTTCTGTATTTGGAGAAGGCAGAGAATTATTTTAAAAAAGTGGCACTCCATGAGAATTCAATGTTGCTTTGTAACATTACTGACTTGATAATGATATGCTATTGTGTTTAATTACTTGACTGTTGCATGTCCAGATGATACTCCCCTTATTGGCCAATACAATATATTAGTATTAATCATCAGCATGTATGCCAATTCTCTTTTGAGCAAATGCACATCCAGAAATTCCATATTTCAAATCAAAAAGTTCAAGTGTGCAACTTTATATAAATATTAGTGGAATTAAATATTTTGTGTGCATTTGTTCTTGAAATCTGTATGAAAGTTGAACCAAGTAAAGCAACAGCAGATGGTAAATGCAGATACTTTAACCTGCCCATATATAAATTAGTTTATTTATTTATTTATTTTTTAACAACCAGATGGCTGTTAAAAAAAAAAATCCCCATCCACATATTTGAGGTGGATGAAGGAATCCTCCCTGTAGCACTATTGTATTCTGCCAGTTGGACTCCTTAGCTGTTACAATACATTGATCAGCACTGCAGCCAATTGGCTGCATGTGCTGATTAAACAAAAACTTTCCAACAGTCCCGTTCTAGAGGAGTCAATCACTACATTGACTCCTCTTGCATGGAAATGGCCATAGATGGATCCAAATTTGGCCAGTCCCTGCTGCAACGGCCATATTTCGATCCACCTATGGCCAGCTTCAGAAGTGCCTTCACTGAACCTGAAAATAGGTCACTAGTTCCAAAGAAAAGCCCCCAACATCCTCCCTTCCACCTTCTCCTATGTGATGTGCAAGTCTTACTCATGAATAAGAGAGCCATGGAGTGTGGCAAGGGGAGTGAGTCAGATTTTGACTTTAAAGATAAGCTTAACATTTGCACAATAAGGTACCACAGGTTTTTAGGTTCTTAAAAATTCTGAACATGCAAACCAATACCAAAGTTGACCCTTAAAGTGAACCTGAACTCAAAAAGGAGACTTACATTTAATAATTGTAAGAATTTTCTACCTTATAGGAAACACGTAGGCATGTCTAGCAGGACTGGGACAAGGGGTGGGCGGGAGGGAAGGCTGCCTTAGACGCAATGGTTTACTGTAGGGATGGGAGCGCCTACCTTCTGTTACAAGGCTGACAGCAGTAGTAACTAGTGATGGACGAACTTCCGACGGGACGTTTCGCGAACGCGAAACGCGAACGGACACAAACGTTCGCGAAAACGACCGTTCGCCGCGGGCTCCATTGACTTCAATGGGAGGCGAATTTCGCAAACCTTTAGGTCGAATTTGCGGCCACGGGGTAATTATTAGGGGGTAGCACGTAGTCCCACCACCTGGACAATAGCATAATACATGTATGAGGTGAATTTGGGATCGATAACTACAAGCATTTTTTTTTTATTTGGGAAATTGTTCTGACAATTCAGGACTATGGAGCTAATGAAGGCAATGGAGGAGAGGGAAGGTCAGGGACCAGGGTAGGCAAACAAGAGGGTGCAGGAGATACAGAGCACTGACAGCAGCACCGTAATACAGAGCACTGACATCAGCACCGTGACATACAGCGCTGACAGCAGCTCCGTGACATACAGCGCTGACAGCAGCTCCGTGACATACAGCGCTGACAGCAGCTCCGTGACATACAGCGCTGACAGCAGCTCCGTGACATACAGCGCTGACAGCAGCTCCGTGACATACAGCGCTGACAGCAGCACCGTGACATACAGCGCTGACAGCAGCTCCGTGACATACAGCGCTGACAGCAGCTCCGTGACATACAGCGCTGACAGCAGCTCCGTGACATACAGCGCTGACAGCAGCTCCGT
Organism: Lithobates pipiens; assembly: GCF_037356315.1. NCBI lineage: Eukaryota > Metazoa > Chordata > Amphibia > Anura > Ranidae > Lithobates > Lithobates pipiens. Next base: position 100,306,324 of record NW_027507758.1, on the reverse strand, counting down.
GACATACAGCGCTGACAGCAGCTCCGTGACATACAGCGCTGACAGCAGCACCGTGACATACAGCGCTGACAGCAGCTCCGTGACATACAGCGCTGACAGCAGCTCCGTGACATACAGCGCTGACAGCAGCTCCGTGACATACAGCGCTGACAGCAGCTCCGTGACATACAGCGCTGACAGCAGCTCCGTGACATACAGCGCTGACAGCAGCTCCGTGACATACAGCGCTGACAGCAGCTCCGTGACATACAGCGCTGACAGCAGCTCCGTGACATACAGCGCTGACAGCAGCTCCGTGACATACAGCGCTGACAGCAGCTCCGTGACATACAGCGCTGACAGCAGCTCCGTGACATACAGCGCTGACAGCAGCTCCGTGACATACAGCGCTGACAGCAGCTCCGTGACATACAGCGCTGACAGCAGCTCCGTGACATACAGCGCTGACAGCAGCACCGTAAGCAGCCCCAGGAGGAAGTCAGCACAGCACAGGGATGGTGTGATCCCCTCATAATAAGAACCCCCAGGAGGAAGTCAGCACAGCACAGGGATGGTGGGAGCCCCTCATAATAAGAACCCCCAGGAGGAAGTCAGCACAGCACAGGGATGGTGGGAACCCCTCATAATAAGCAGCCCCAGTAGAAATATGACACCGCTCAACCTCTTCAAAGAGGAGGGTAGGGGCATATAGTACGGTGTGCTTTTTTGGGTCAGGGAAGTGAGCCAAATGAATTAAGAAGGTCTGTGTGCTTGATTCCAAAAATTGTTTATAGACATATACATGGTCTACTGATCACATGTGTTGAATTCCTCCGAGATCCATGCCTCATTCATTTTTAGAAATGTGAGGTAGTTAACACTGTGGTGAGCTAGGCGAGTACGCTTATCGGTCACAATCCCCCCTGCTGCGCTGAACGTCCTTTCGGACAGGACACTGGATGAGGGGCAAGCCAACAGTTCGATTGCAAATTGGGCAAGCTCTGGCCAGAGGTCAAGCCTGCCCACCCAGTAGTCTAGGGGTTCATCACTCCTCAGAGCGTCCACATCGGCCGTTAACCCAATGTAGTCGGACACCTGACGGTCTAGGCGTTCCCTGATGCTGGATCCGGATGACACCTGTCGATGGGTCGGCTGAAAGAATGACCTCATATCCGAAGTCACCAACACATCTTCAAACCGGCCTCTTCTTGCAGGCGCTGTTGGATTGGTACCCGCAAATCCTTCTCTGGGAGTGGGAATTGCTCCTCTGCCAGCGCACGCAAAAGCAGAATGCAGCATTTCTCGAAGCAAGGCCTGGAAGTGCTGCATTCTGACAGCCCTCTGCGACGGCGGTAACATTTCCGCCATTTTGTGTTTGTACCGGGGGTCTAAGTACGTTGCCACCCAGTACTGGTCCTTGACCCTCATGCTTTTTATACGGGGGTCCCTATTAAAACACTGGAGCATGAAGGCCCCCATTTGCACTAAAGTGGAAGCGGTGTGGTGGCCTGGCTCCTGCTCATCATCCAGGATAATGTCGTCCTCTTCATTCTCCTCTCCCCATCCTCGCACAACAGGGATCCCAGAAAGGTTTAAAGCATGCTCTTCTTGCTCCTGCTCATCCGCCCCGGCACCATCCTCCTCTGACTCCTCATCAGACTCCTGTTGTTGACTTGTCTCAGATAGAGTAGCCCCCCCTGGGAATTCATCCAGCATTGCGACTTCCTCATCTTCCCGCTCCTGCTCCTCCACAGCCTGATCAATGACACGACGCAATGCACGCTCCAGAAAGAAGGCATAAGGTACCATGTCACTGATGGCGCCATGGCTGCGACTGACCAGTTTGGTGATCTCCTCAAATGGCCGCAGAAGTCTGCATGTGTCGCGCATGAGCAGCCACTGGCGCGGTGAAAAAAAACCCAGCTCCCCAGAACCGTTTCTTTCGCAGAGTTCATACAGGTAGACGTTAACTGCACGTTTCTGCTGGAGCAGCCTATCAAGCATATAGAAGGTTGAGTTCCATCGCGTCGGGCAATCGCAAATAAGACGTCTGACCGGCAGATGGTGTCGCCGCTGAATGTCAGCAAGGCGAGCCATGGCCGTGTAAGATCTTCTGAAATGGGCCGAGATTTTCCTTGCCTGCCGCAAGATGTCCTGGACCCCAGGGTATTTGACAAGGAATCGCTGCACGACCAAGTTTAAGACGTGTGCCATGCACGGCACGTGCGTGATTTTGCCCTGTTTCAATGCGCTAAGCAGATTGGCACCGTTGTCACACACCACTTTACCAACTGTCAAATTGAGCGGTGTTAGCCACTCATCTGCCTGTGAACGCAAAGCTGAAAGGAGTGCCGGGCCAGTGTGGCTCTTTGCTTCCAGGCACAACAGACGCAGCACGGCATGGCAACGTCTCACCTGGCATGTGGAATAGGTTCTGGGGAGCTTGGGCGGTGCAGTGGAAGAGACGCTAGCAGCGGAAAAGGAGGAGGCAGCTGAGGAGGAGAGGGAGGAGGATGGAGTAGGAGGAGGAGAAGAAGAGTCAGGCCTGCATGCAATCCGTGGCGGTAAAACCAAATCTACACGGGTGCCACGGGTTACATGCTTGACGGCCGTCAGAAGGTTCACCCAGTGGGCAGTAAAACTGATATACCTTCCCTGCCCGTGTTTGCTAGACCACGTGTCTGTGGTCAGATGTATCTTGGCACCGACACTGTGTGCCAGAGATACATTCACTTGCCGCTGAACATGGCCATATAGCTCTGGGATGCCCTTCTCTGAGAAATACTTCCTTCCTGGGACCTTCCATTGTGGTGTTCCAATGGCCACAAATTTGCGAAAGGCCTCCGAGTCCACCAGTTTATATGGCAGTAGTTGGCGGGCTATGAGTTCTGACAAGCCAGCCGCCAACCGTTGGGCAAGAGGGTTATCCGGCGTCATCATTTTTTTACGCTCAAACATTAGGCCCACGGAAGCCTGCCTTTTTGCAGAAAAATGTGAGCTTGGCGTGATGGAAGGTGGAGTGGAGGACAATTGTGAGGAGAGAGGAGAAGGAGAAGTAGAAGACGAGGCTGGACGGTGAGAGCCTGCAGTGTGGCTTTGTGTGTTCCGTTGCTCCCACTGGGCTCGGTGATGGCTGCTCATGTGCCTTCTTAAGGCGGTCGTCCCTAGGTGAGTATTGGGCTTACCGCGACTAACGCGTTGACTGCAAAGATTGCAGATGGCAACGCTATTGTCAGCAGCGGACACGTTAAAAAAAGCCCACACTGCGGAGCCATGTGCCGGTGTCCTGGGAGCGCCAGATGTGACCGTACATGGTCGATGACTCGCTCCTGATACATTTGCAGTCTGCTTTGTCCCTGCTGTGCAATGTAAGTCATTGCTGCTTCTCCTCCCTATCTGCTGGTCCATATCTCCCTCTGAACTCCCCTCCTCTTCCTCTCTTGTGGGCACCCACGTGACATCACTAGACACGTCATCATCAACGTCACCTTCCCCACCGCTATAAGTAGAGTAGGCAGCAACACCGGGGACCAACCTCCTCCTTGGGCTGATCTGGGTACTGGCGTCAGACTGCTGAGTAGCGCTTGTTGCTACCTCCTCTTCCTGATCCAATACCAAGAGTGGCTGCGCATCAGAAATGTCCTCTTGATATGGATCGGAAAATAATTCCAGTGACTCAAGCGGAAGGTATGTGGTGGTGGTGGTGGTGGTCGTGTTGTTGGTGGTAGTGTCTTTGGGGGTGCACATAGCAGAGAGTGAAGAAGAGGGTGCAGATCGAGAGGATGAGGAGGGTGCAGAAGAGTAAGGCTGAGCGAGCCACTCAACCAAGTCTGGTGCATCCTTTAAAGTAATTGAACGCACCTTCTGCAACTTCCCACTTTGGCTCAAGCCTGTTGCTCCTGCCCTACCCCTACCACCCCTGCGGAAGGGCCTGCCTCTTCCTCTGCATGTCATTTTTTAAATGACCCTGTGACAAAACTCTTAGTCCCTATACCGCTGAAGGACTGCTGCAGTATAGGTGAGCGGTCAGCAGTGGTGCACGTCAACCCTATCTATTGTGGACCTATAGCGGTCCTTACAGAACAGCAGACTGTACCGCACTCAAGCCTATGTACCGTAGCACCCTATACCAAGTTACCAGTCCTTATAAGAACTTTTGTGGACCAAGCAGGTTGTGTATTAGTGTTTAGCAGACTGTACGTCAGTCCCTATACCGCTGAAGGACTGCTGCAGTATAGGGCAGCGGTCAGCAGTGGTGCACGTCAACCCTATCTATTGTGGACCGATAGCGGTCCTTACAGAACAGCAGACTGTACCGCACTCAAGCCTATGTACCGTAGCACCCTATACCAAGTTACCAGTCCTTATAAGAACTTTTGTGGACCAAGCAGGTTGTGTATTAGTGTTTAGCAGACTGTACGTCAGTCCCTATACCGCTGAAGGACTGCTGCAGTATAGGGCAGCGGTCAGCAGTAGTGCACGTCAACCCTATGTATTGTGGACCGATAGCGGTCCTTACAGAACAGCAGACTGTACTGCACTCAGGCCTATGTACCGTAGCACCCTATACCAAGTTACCAGTCCTTATAAAAACTTTTGTGGACCAAGCAGGTTGTGTATTAGTGTTTAGCAGACTGTGCGTCAGTCCCTATACCGCTGAAGGACTGCTGCAGTATAGGGCAGCGGTCAGCAGTAGTGCACGTCAACCCTATGTATTGTGGACCGATAGCGGTCCTTACAGAACAGCAGACTGTAACGCACTCAGGCCTATGTACCGTAGCACCCTATACCAAGTTACCAGTCCTTATAAGAACTTTTGTGGACCAAGCAGGTTGTGTATTAGTGTTTAGCAGACTGTACGTCAGTCCCTATACCGCTGAAGGACTGCTGCAGTATAGGGCAGCGGTCAGCAGTGGTGCACGTCAACCCTATCTATTGTGGACCGATAGCGGTCCTTACAGAACAGCAGACTGTACCGCACTCAAGCCTATGTACCGTAGCACCCTATACCAAGTTACCAGTCCTTATAAGAACTTTTGTGGACCAAGCAGGTTGTGTATTAGTGTTTAGCAGACTGTACGTCAGTCCCTATACCGCTGAAGGACTGCTGCAGTATAGGGCAGCGGTCAGCAGTGGTGCACGTCAACCCTATCTATTGTGGACCGATAGCGGTCCTTACAGAACAGCAGACTGTACCGCACTCAAGCCTATGTACCGTAGCACCCTATACCAAGTTACCAGTCCTTATAAGAACTTTTGTGGACCAAGCAGGTTGTGTATTAGTGTTTAGCAGACTGTACGTCAGTCCCTATACCGCTGAAGGACTGCTGCAGTATAGGGCAGCGGTCAGCAGTAGTGCACGTCAACCCTATGTATTGTGGACCGATAGCGGTCCTTACAGAACAGCAGACTGTACCGCACTCAAGCCTATGTACCGTAGCACCCTATACCAAGTTACCAGTCCTTATAAGAACTTTTGTGGACCAAGCAGGTTGTGTGTTAGTGATTAGCAGACTGTACGTCAGTCCCTATACCAATGAAGGACTGCTGCAGTATAGGGCAGCGGTCAGCAGTAGTGCACGGCAACCCTATGTATTGTGGACCGATAGCGGTCCTTACAGAACAGCAGACTGTACTGCACTCAGGCCTATGTACCGTAGCACCCTATACCAAGTTACCAGTCCTTATAAGAACTTTTGTGGACCAAGCAGGTTGTGTGTTAGTGATTAGCAGACTGTACGTCAGTCCCTATACCAATGAAGGACTGCTGCAGTATAGGGCAGCGGTCAGCAGTAGTGCACGGCAACCCTATGTATTGTGGACCGATAGCGGTCCTTACAGAACAGCAGACTGTACTGCACTCAGGCCTATGTACCGTAGCACCCTATACCAAGTTACCAGTCCTTATAAAAACTTTTGTGGACCAAGCAGGTTGTGTGTTAGTGTTTAGCAGACTGTGCGTCAGTCCCTATACCGCTGAAGGACTGCTGCAGTATAGGGCAGCGGTCAGCAGTAGTGCACGGCAACCCTATGTATTGTGGACCGATAGCGGTCCTTACAGAACAGCAGACTGTAACGCACTCAGGCCTATGTACCGTAGCACCCTATACCAAGTTACCAGTCCTTATAAGAACTTTTGTGGACCAAGCAGGTTGTGTGTTAGTGATTAGCAGACTGTACGTCAGTCCCTATACCAATGAAGGACTGCTGCAGTATAGGGCAGCGGTCAGCAGTAGTGCACGGCAACCCTATGTATTGTGGACCGATAGCGGTCCTTACAGAACAGCAGACTGTACTGCACTCAAGCCTATGTACCGTAGCACCCTATACCAAGTTACCAGTCCTTATAAGAACTTTTGTGGACCAAGCAGGTTGTGTGTTAGTGATTAGCAGACTGTACGTCAGTCCCTATACCAATGAAGGACTGCTGCAGTATAGGGCAGCGGTCAGCAGTAGTGCACGGCAACCCTATGTATTGTGGACCGATAGCGGTCCTTACAGAACAGCAGACTGTACTGCACTCAGGCCTATGTACCGTAGCACCCTATACCAAGTTACCAGTCCTTATAAGAACTTTTGTGGACCAAGCAGGTTGTGTGTTAGTGATTAGCAGACTGTACGTCAGTCCCTATACCAATGAAGGACTGCTGCAGTATAGGGCAGCGGTCAGCAGTAGTGCACGGCAACCCTATGTATTGTGGACCGATAGCGGTCCTTACAGAACAGCAGACTGTACTGCACTCAGGCCTATGTACCGTAGCACCCTATACCAAGTTACCAGTCCTTATAAAAACTTTTGTGGACCAAGCAGGTTGTGTGTTAGTGTTTAGCAGACTGTGCGTCAGTCCCTATACCGCTGAAGGACTGCTGCAGTATAGGGCAGCGGTCAGCAGTAGTGCACGGCAACCCTATGTATTGTGGACCGATAGCGGTCCTTACAGAACAGCAGACTGTAACGCACTCAGGCCTATGTACCGTAGCACCCTATACCAAGTTACCAGTCCTTATAAGAACTTTTGTGGACCAAGCAGGTTGTGTGTTAGTGATTAGCAGACTGTACGTCAGTCCCTATACCAATGAAGGACTGCTGCAGTATAGGGCAGCGGTCAGCAGTAGTGCACGGCAACCCTATGTATTGTGGACCGATAGCGGTCCTTACAGAACAGCAGACTGTACTGCACTCAGGCCTATGTACCGTAGCACCCTATACCAAGTTACCAGTCCTTATAAGAACTTTTGTGGACCAAGCAGGTTGTGTGTTAGTGATTAGCAGACTGTACGTCAGTCCCTATACCAATGAAGGACTGCTGCAGTATAGGGCAGCGGTCAGCAGTAGTGCACGGCAACCCTATGTATTGTGGACCGATAGCGGTCCTTACAGAACAGCAGACTGTACTGCACTCAGGCCTATGTTCCGTAGCACCCTATACCAAGTTACCAGTCCTTATAAGAACTTTTGTGGACCAAGCAGGTTGTGTGTTAGTGATTAGCAGACTGTACGTCAGTCCCTATACCAATGAAGGACTGCTGCAGTATAGGGCAGCGGTCAGCAGTAGTGCACGGCAACCCTATGTATTGTGGACCGATAGCGGTCCTTACAGAACAGCAGACTGTACTGCACTCAGGCCTATGTACCGTAGCACCCTATACCAAGTTACCAGTCCTTATAAGAACTTTTGTGGACCAAGCAGGTTGTGTGTTAGTGTTTAGCAGACTGTGCGTCAGTCCCTATACCGCTGAAGGACTGCTGCAGTATAGGGCAGCGGTCAGCAGTAGTGCACGTCAACCCTATGTATTGTGGACCGATAGCGGTCCTTACAGAACAGCAGACTGTAACGCACTCAGGCCTATGTACCGTAGCACCCTATACCAAGTTACCAGTCCTTATAAGAACTTTTGTGGACCAAGCAGGTTGTGTATTAGTGTTTAGCAGACTGTGCGTCAGTCCCTATACCGCTGAAGGACTGCTGCAGTATAGGGCAGCGGTCAGCAGTAGTGCACGTCAACCCTATGTATTGTGGACCGATAGCGGTCCTTACAGAACAGCAGACTGTAACGCACTCAGGCCTATGTACCGTAGCACCCTATACCAAGTTACCAGTCCTTATAAGAACTTTTGTGGACCAAGCAGGTTGTGTATTAGTGTTTAGCAGACTGTGCGTCAGTCCCTATACCGCTGAAGGACTGCTGCAGTATAGGGCAGCGGTTAGCAGTAGTGCACGGCAACCCTATGTATTGTGGACCGATAGCGGTCCTTACAGAACAGCAGACTGTACCGCACCCAAGCCTATGTACCGTAGCACCCTAGACAGACCAAGTTACCAGTCCTGATAAAGAGCTTTGTGGAACAAGTGAGTTGTGAATGATTAGCAGACTGCAGCAGAAGGGCAGCAGTCAAGTATAATATTCTTTCTATATTTGGAAGAAAGAATATTATACGTGTACAAGCCTATTACCGTACCACTGATACCAGTCCTGAAAAGAACCTTTGTGGAACTAATAGTAACAGCAAGTCTTTAAAATTATCCTCACTGCCTGACACACTGCTTCCTGCCTGTCCCTATACAAATTGGCAAAAAAGAGTAGGCTGGAACGATTAGCTGGAACAGCTCTTTTGTGGACCTGATAGTAACAGCTAATGATGATGATGATGATGATGATGAAGAAAGACTAATCTGGCTGAGCTGTCCCTAAAATAGCAGCATACAGCGCTCTGTCCCTTTCTCTAAACTGACAAAAGAAACTCAGGCTGCTGACCTAACACCTATACCAGTCCTGAAAAGAACTTTTGTGTACCAAATAGCTAGCGTTTTCTCTGTCCCTACTCCACACAGGATCCTTTCCCTACAGTGACAGAAGAAAGAATGTAAAATGGCCACCGGATCGGGTGTATTTATAGGTTAGGGGGAATGTCCAAGTGTCCATGAGCTGTCATGTCTCAATTGGTTGTCCTGTAACACATGATAAACGTGTCACGAAAGGTTAAAGTTCTTGTATACATTAAACACGTAAGTCCGCCGGGGCGAACGACGGGAAAAGGCGTTCGAACCCGCGGACGGCGAAAGTCGGAAATTCGCCGCGAAACGACCGCCGGGCGAACCGTTCGGCCATCACTAGTAGTAACTGCAGCAGTGATTTTGACAAGCAAGTGACTGTTGGGCATAGGATCCCCTAAGCTTGCACATCATGAACGGGGGGAGGGGAAGTAGTTTGGCTTCTTTGCCCTGGGCGCTGGATGACCTTGTCTTGGCACTGATGTCAAATGTCCCTAAGCACCATACTAAAAAATACACCTTTTGTCTTGAATTCTTCATGATAAATAGTAGCACACATCCTGACACATGACTGTGCTCTTTGGGGTCTTTAGCTGCTAGTTTTATGTTATTGGGAGTGATTTTGTGATGTCATTACTGCGCTGCTCACTGTTTTCCTGATGGCTTGCCAAAAAAAGCCTTCAGTGTAATGGTCTCCTTTTTGCCTAAAATATTCTGTGGATCTGTGCATAGTCTACTTTTTTTGTTGCCTCTTAATTCCTAACTTCTCCATATGTCAGATTACTAGACATGTGCACTGCCGAAAAACTTGTTCATTTTTGTTTCTTTTTATAGGTTATTTGTTATTTAATGTACTTATATATCACTCACCATCATTTTACACAGTACATTTACATCAGTCCCTACCCTCAAGGAGCTTACAATCTAAGGTCCCTAAGACACATTCATATACTAGGGCCAATTTAGACAGAAGTCAATTAACAGTCAATTAACCTACCAGCATGTCTTTGGAGTGTGGAAGGAAACCTACGCAGGCACAGGGAGAACATGCAGTGTCGCAGTTAGGATTCAAACCAGCGACCCTTTTTACTGTTAGGGAAGAGTGCTATACACTACACCACTGTGCCACCCTATATTTGTAAATGCAAAAATTCATAAATTAGTAAATGCAAAAATTCGTAAATTCGAAAATCCAAAAATTCGTATATTCGAAAATACAAAAATAAGAAAGACATTTCTAAATAATAACTAACTATTAAATTATAGGTATTGGAATTTCCTTATAAATTTGGCTGTTATTGAATGTAACAAATTTATTCAAAGTTACGAATTATCCAAAATAACTAATTCCGCATCTAAATAAATGGAACCGATAGAATTAATAATAAATAATAATAATAAAAAGTTTTATTATTATTATTATTGTTTTTAATTATTATTAATTTGTTACGGTCCATTCATTTAGATACAGTATTTGTTATTTTGGATAATTTGTAACTTTGGATAAATTTGTATTCGTTACGTTCCCTAACAGCCAAATTTGTAAGTAAGTTCTGATACCTATAATTTAATAGTTAGTTTTTATTTCAGATTTTTTAATTTTCCAGTTTTCAAGTTTTTTTTGGGGGAAAAATGAATTAACTGCTTGCCAACCACCTGACGCCGATATACATCAGCAGAAGGTCTTATAGAGGCAGAATCACGTACCTGTACATTTCCCTTTAAGGGGCGGCCAGCGGGCACACGCCCACAGCAAGGTCCGTGAGTCGAGTTGCAGGTCCCGCAGACTCGACCGCCGTGGGGATGCCCGCGATTGCCTCACGGGGAGGAAGAACGGGGAGATGCTAATGTAAACAAGCATCTCCCCGTTCTGCCTAGTGACAGTGTCACTGATCTCTGCTCCCTGTGATAGGAGCAGAGATCAGTGACATGTCACACACAGCCACGCCCCTCCACAGTTAGAAACATGTCCCAGGACACACTTAACCCCTACACTGCCACCTAGTGGTTAACCCCTACACTGCCAGTGTCATTTACACAGGAATCAGTGCATTTGTATAGCACTGATTGCTGTATAAATGACAATGGTCCCAAAAATGTGTCAAAAATGTCCGATGTGTCCGCCGTAATATAGCATTGCCTCCATTTAAAAGAAAATTATTAATAAAAATGCCATAAATCTATCCCATATATTGTAAATGCTATAACTTTTCAATCAATATTCACTTATTGCAATTCTTTTACCAAAAATATGTAGAATACGTATCGGCCTAAACTGAGAAAAAAAATTGTTTTTTATATATTTTTGGGAGATATTTATTATAGCAAAAAGTAAAAAAGAATGAGTTTTTTTCAAAATTGTCACTCTTTTTTTGTTTATAGCACAAAAAATAAAAACCGCAGATGCGATCAAATACCACTAAAAGAAAGCTCTATTTTTGGGGAAAAAAGGACGTCAATTTTGTTTGGGAGCCACGTCACACGACCGCGCAATTGTCAGTTAAAACGACGCAGTGCCGAATCGCAAAAAGTGCTCTGGTCGGGAAAGGGGTAAATTCTTCCGGGGCTTGATGTTTCTAAATCAACAAATTTGCCATTAAAAAATGAATTCGGAACTAAACGAATTGCACATGTCTACAGATTACCAATCATCAGGGGGCAACTTTGACATGAGCAAAAGCATTGCTCCTCTGCCAAGATGGTCACCTCCCCACAGAGACACAGTGCAAAACAAAGCATGATAAGTCAGTAATAGACACAGAGGTTTTTTCTTTTTCTGCAGCTATCATTTCTAAAACATCACTACTTACAAGAGCACACTCAACTGTAGGCAAATTTGTTTGTAATGGTCTTTATTTGCTGGGTTATCTTCCTTGTTGAAAACGTGTTAAAATATTCTCGGTGTGATTAGTGACTTTGATTTAAAAGTTTGGCTTGAGATATTATCAGATCATAGGAAGGTGGTTTAAAAAAAAAATAGGTATGCAAATGTCTAGGGAAATGTACATTTTCATGAAATCAAGAATAAACTCTTTCCATCGATTAATCCATTCCAGATGCATTGATCTAACAATTCTTGCATTTGTACAAATTTGCTGATATACAGTAGATGTGACTTTCACCAACCATACAATGTTGGTAAATCAACCACTGTCTTTTAAAACGCATGCATCTGAAAGATTCACCCTCAGTGATTGTTTGGTGAATGTAAGATTCACTGATTTATAAATAGGCCCCTTATTGTTTACTATGAAGTCAAGGCAAGGCAGAAAAAAACCTAAACCAACTTTATAAAAAAAACTATCAATAAATGTTGTATTACATGCTGTTCATACTCACTCAGTCACTATGAGATTTATTTTCTGTATTCTGCAAACAACCTGGTTGCTCTTGCTACTCTCAATCTCCACATTCTGTGCAAGTCCCCAGTGCAGCTAGAGATTTTACAGAGCAAGGTTGCAAGTTCTGCACATGCTCAGCTTTTGGTGAGTTTCTATGCTGAGCATTTCTTCCCAATTACATCTGAGCAGCCCATGTGATTATAAAGTCACACATGTGGGCATATACACAGTGGTAAATTACAGCCCACTCCCTCCCTCCTGCATGCCGACTAACCAGCTAAACACAATGGGAGGGGGATATTACATGTAGATTGATGGAGGCTTCATCTCCCTCTTGTTTTTAGATGCAGGCCGGAGGGGCGTGACACAGCTCTGTGACTGGTAGAACTCTGCCCACACCATGTTATTGCCAAAACATAATAAAGATTTGATTTCACATATATATTTGTATGACAAATTAAAACAGTTTATTGATATTAATTATAGGATTTTATTCTGTATTCCAAAGCCTGTTTTTTTTTTTTTTTAACATGAGGACTAGAAGCTCCTCCTGCTTATGTTTTTTTTTTAAATTAAAAAAAATTACAGTGCCATCATCCATATACAGAAATTGAAGGGACAATGTCAATTAAACAGTGTGTGTTTAGTATCACTTTAAGGATTCCATTGCTTTCAATTTGTTTAAATTAACAGTTTTTCCTGTTAGTTTTCAGTCTGCACAGACAAAAAAAATGCATCTTTGTAATCTTAGTAAAAAAATGATGAAAGAGGAGTGCATAAAAGGTACACAATTAACCACTTGCTTACTGGGCACTTAAACACCATTCTGCCCAGACCAATTTTCAGCTTTCGGTGCTCTCACAATTTGAATGACAATTACTCAGTCATGCAACACTGTACCCAAATGAATTTTTTGTCCTTTTTTTCCCACAAATAGAGCTTTCTTTTGGTGGTATTTGATCACCTCTGGGGTTTTTATTTTTTGCGCTATAAATGAAAAAAGACCGAAAATTTTGAAAAAAACGCATATTTCTTTGTTTCTGTGACAAAATTATGCAAATTATTAATTTTTCTTCATAAATTTTGGTCACAATTTATACTGCTACATATCTTTGGTAAAAATAACCCAAATTAGTGGATATTATTTGGTCTTTGTGAAAGTTAGAGCGTCTACAAGCTGTGGTGCGAATCGCACAAAATTGATCACATCTGATGTACTGGTGGCCTATCTCGCTTCTTGTGACCCGAACAAGTCAGAAAAGTACAAATACCCCCCAAATGACCCCTTTTTGGAAAGTAGACATTCCAAGGTATTTAGTAAGAGGCATGGTGAGCTTTTTGATGTTGTCATTTTTTTTCCCACAATTCTTTGCAAAATGAAGATTTTTCATTTTTTTTATTTTTCTCCACAAAATTGTCATTGTAATAGGTTATTTCTCTCACGTGGCATGTGTATACCACAAATGACACCCCCCAAAAAATTCTGCTACTCCTCCTGAGTATTACAATACCACATGTGTGGGACTTTTTCACAGCCTGGCCACATAGAGAGGCCCAACATGCAGGGAGCGCCATCATGTGTTCTAGAAGCATAAATTACACATCTAACTTGTTGACTATTTATTACACTTTTGAAATACCAGGACAATGACACGTGACACTGATGACAGATGGCACTGATACGTGGCAATGATGACACTTATACGTGGCACTGATGACACGTGGCACTGATGACAGATGGCACTAATATGTGGCACTGATGACAGATGACACTAATTTGTGGCACTGATGACACGTGGCACTAATACGTGGCACTGATGACACGTGGCACTAATACGTGGCACTGATGGCACGTGGCACTAATACGTGGCACTGATACGTGGCACTAATACGTGCCACCGGTGACAGATGGCACTAATACGTGGCACCAATGACGCGTGACACTGATGACAGATGGCACTGATAAGTGGCATTGATGACACGTGACACTGACAACAGATGGCACGTGACACTGACAGGTGGCACTGATGACAAATGGCACTGATGACAGATGGCACTATGTGGCACTGACACGTGGCACTGGGGGCAGGTGGCACTGGGGGCAGGTGGCACTGGGGTGGATGGCACTGGGGGCAGGTAGCACTGGGGTGGATGGCACTGGGGGCAGGTAGCACTGGGGTGGATGGCACTGGGGGCAGGTAGCACTGGGGTGGATGGCACTGGGGGCAGGTAGCACTGGGGTGGATGGCACTGGGGGCAGGTTGCACTGGGGTGGATGGCACTGGGGGCAGGTAGCACTGGGGTGGATGGCACTGGGGGCAGGTGGCACTGGGGTGGATGGCACTGGGGCGGATGGCACTGGGGCAGATGGCACTGGGGCAGATGGCACTGGGGCGGATGGCACTGCTGGGGGTGGATGGCACTGCTAGGGGAGGATGGCACTGCTAGGGGAGGATGGCACTTTATTTTATTTTTTTACTTTTTTTTCTTTCAGTCAGAACGGCTGCCGCTGCAGCCGTTCATCTCTCCCCTCTCGCACTGTCTGTGCGAGGAAGGAGAGCGGCGCTGAGAGATGATCTCATATGTAAACATATGAGATCATCTCCCATTGGATACGCCGATCACGCTGTAAACGGCCGCTGTGATTGGCCGTTTACAGCGATCTGTGTTTGCCTGTCCCCGGGGGACACGGCGAACACAGAACTTCCGCGATGCGCGCCCGCGGCGGCGCGCATTGCGGAAGTAAACATCACGCCGTCCAGGGACGACAACCCGGACGAAGGCGCCTGCTCTACTGCCGTCATTCGGCGATAGGGCGGGCGCGAGGAGGTTAAAGGAACAACTAAAGGAACTAAATTCATCTAAAGTGCAAAGGAATTTTGTTGGTCTGCCATCTAGTAAATCCTGAAAGATTACCTAGAGTAAGCATCTCAAATTTTACGACAAAAAAATCAGATAGGACTTTTTCTGATCATTTGTACAGAATTCCGATCAAAGTGCCACGCATGCTCAGATCACATTACGAGACCAAAGCTATTGGCTAGTACCCTCAACGTAGTCCCGTCGTAATGAACGTACATCATCACGTTCTGAATGATTGGATTTTCCGACAACTTTGTCTGATTGTGTGTATGCAACACCAGTTTAGGACAAAATCCGCCTGAAAAAATCCGACAGATTTTGTTGTCGGAATGTCCGACCGTGTGTACAAGGCATAACACATACAGTACACTGTAATCTTACAGATTACATTACTGTATGAAATCATTTCACATCCCTTTTGTCCCTAATGCTTTGTCCAATGCCCTGCATGCAGTTTTATATTATATATACTGTTCTTTCTGCCTGGAAACTGGAGATTGTTCATAGCAACCAAAAAGTGACCCTGTACATCAAAAGTGGTTTGAGACCAGCTAGAAAACACAGATAGTAAATTAGAACACTTGCAGAATTGAGCGATAGTGAATTCATTTTATTTTTATCATATTATTATTTTTTATAATTATTTAGAGTTATTTATTATATTATAATTTATGATTTTGTGTTTCAGACTTTATAATACCTGGGATGTCTACTAGACTCGTGTTTGGACAGATTTAAGTGTGTTATTGATAAGAATTACAGGCCTACAATATAAAACACCAAATTTCCATGCAAAACAATTGTACCGCTTTGAGACGCAAAGAAAAATTGGACATAATCATACCGCCATGGAGGCTACTGGTTTGAATGTAGAAACATATCCAACAATTTTTCAAATGAGTTCAAGAAAAAAAAATTGAGAGAGGTGTACGCAGCCCAGTAATTTATTGTAAAATCTTTGCATAGATTGTGACTTTTTAAAAATCCTATTAAGAAAAAGCTAAGTTAAATGCGGATACTCTTGGTGAAGGCCACAGTAATAATCAGGATAAATGGAGAAAGATAACTCATCACACTTTTTTGTTTTTTGCACCAGACCCTAACCAAATGCCAAAGCCTTAGAACCCCCACTCAACTCTGTTGAAAACTTTGCATCTAACAACAACTTCATAATGCCATTTTTGTGAATCCAAAATTTAAAGGGGGGGGTGACTTTTTTTAAAGTAGGTTAAAAAGAAGAGCTTCTACATCTCCTTTTTCACTTACCAGAAGTTGTGGTGACATGATCATCAAGTTCTGGGTCCTTCTCCTCTCTGTTTCTTTCTGCTGGAATCCGTTTTTCCAGGGTCGACATCACTAACTGAGTGATCTGGACAATTCCCATTGTCAGGCCAGTGTAGGGGTCCTCTTAGGATCCAGAAGAGGTCTGACATCAAATCAATAGGAGTGAAGGGAACTGCATGGCATGCAGGGGAGGGCTGGGCCAGGGGGCAGGGATGCAATTGCCCCCTGGGCTGCTCTGATATGCGGTGGCAAAGGCTGCTGTGTCATCAGCTCAAAACCGCAACATGCACAGTTCTTGAGCTGGCAGAGTCCAGTACTGTGAGCCAGCGATGTCTTCATGTCAGGGCTGACAGTATGTGTTACACAGCACAGCCCCGCCAAGCCCCTCCCTACTCCACACCATTGGCTGGCAGAGGCTGGACCTGCTCTCTGCTCAATCTGAGCAGTTGGCTGGAATCCAGTAAGGCTCCTGGGAGGCTGGGACCATCCAAGTAAGTGAGCTCCTGCTCTCTCCTCCTCTCTGCAGCCAACAAGTTTTTTTCTATCAGCCTGTGCCAGTACCTACCTTGCCCTCCTAGGGCTAGGTGGTATGATGTGGGCTCTCACTGACATGCTGCAGTTTGGCTGCAGTGCTGGTGTACTGGCAGTCATCCTGCATGTTGCCCCTGGGACATAGAGGATGCACATTTTTACTGCATGTTCTGAAAGTGCACAAAACGTCCTGCATGCTGCATGTTTGGTGCACTTTCAGAACATGCAGCAACAATGAATAACCTAAAAGAAGTCTGAGGGGGTGTGACACCCGCCAGTACACCCGCACTGCAGCCAAACCGCAGCACACCAGTGTGAGCCTAAATGCTTGTATTCACTTGCAGAAACCACTGCCACTCCTCTGAAAAGTGATCCATGCTCAGGTCACTTTTCAGAGGCATTTGACAGGCAGTGAATAGTTGATATCACATTTCATCCCTGCCTGCTTTAACCCCCCTAAATGCCAATCCCTGCAGGTAATGACACAGTTCACTTTGAACTCCACCTTATTTCCATTACTCTCTGTAGGTATTAGAGATGGTCTCACCAGGGGCGTAACTATAGGGGGTGCAGCAGTTGCGACCGCAACTGGGCCCTGTGATGCAGGGGGCCCATGCAGCCCCCTCTACATGTGGCCGACAGCAGCATAGGCAGCTAGCACACACTATTACATACCCCCTCCATATCCCCCTGGGGACAGGGACCCCTTCTCACGTGGGGACATGAACCCCACCTCCCCTGGCAACAGGGACCCCTTCTCACCTGGGGGCAGTAACTTCATCTGCCCTGGAGAAAAGGACCTCATCTCTTCTGGGGACGGGGACCCAATCCTGCCTAGGGACAGTCCCCCAATGGGGCACCTAAAAATGTAAAAAAATAAATAAATAAAAACTACTGATACCAGTGGTGGAACTACAGGGCTCACAAAGGTCATACCTGTGACCACGCCCTGGAGTTCCACCACCTGACTCGGAGGGGAGGGCCCTGGCTGGGGTTCAGGGGGGCCCTTCATGGTTTCTTGCATCGGGGCCCTGAAGGTTCTAGTTACGCCACTGGGTCTCACCTTTTTGTTTTCACATCTAATACCAAAGGGTACTTTCACACTGGGGCGATGTGAGCGGTAGTGGTACAGCGCTGCTCGTTTTAGTGGCGCTTTACCATTGTTTTAGTGGCGCTAGCGGGGCACTTTTAACCCCCACTAGTGGCCAAAGAAAGTGTTAAAATCGGCCGTGTTGCATTCATTTCAATGGGCTGGGCACCTCTCCCAAACCGCCCCAATAATGCTGCTTGCTGGACTTTTCAGAATGTCCTTCAAGCGCACCGCCCCAGTGGGAAACCTGGGGTGTCATAAGAAGTGCTTTACAGGTACTATTTTTTTAGCACTAAAACGCCTGTACAGTGCCTTCAGTGTTAAAGGACCATAAAGAGAGTTCTGGAAATAAGGTGGAGTTCAAAGTTAATTTCTACACCTAAGTGGAGCCTCCCTTTCAGAAGATTTGAGGATATTATTAAACCCAGAGACTGGTGGACTTAGGCCACAATAGACAGATTGAAATTCTTTCGGTTCAGCAGACATTTCAATCTATCTCTGTGCAGACTGGTTGTACAGAATTTGACTCCATCAACTGACAGTACAACCAGCGTGTCTTTATGTTTTTTAGCGATCAGTGCTGGCTGCAATAGCTGCCAGCAGTGATCACTGTATTCTGATGGCTTGGAAACTTTCACCTCAGAGCACACACTGACACATGGCTCTTACGGAAGCTTGGTAATTCAAGTTCTGGGCTTCCCTAACATTATAGCCCTGTGGGGCTGTGACCAAGTCTGGGCAAGAGCTGGGATATGACATTACTTACCTCATATCCCTGCCACTCCTAAACCTGCTCCACTGCAGCACCAGGCCCACAATGCCCTTAATCTGGCCTGTGCTCCGGCATGCGCCTGCATGTGCATTTCTTACTATCTGCAATTGAGACAGGAGGAACCTGCACCCTGGTGAATCTGGTGTTAATGCCGGGGAGACAGCAGGACTTGCGTGTTTAGCTTGCTGCGCTCACTGCTGTGACTCTCAGCTACTCTGCTTGCTTGGCTTGCCCAGTGGTGTGGTGCTCACTCACCAGAGAAGCTCCGGACTCCACAGGTAGTGCTTAGTGTGGTGGCAGTGGCAGCACAGTCTTTAGTCTTCATCTTCCTGCAGTCTCATTGGTCTGTGTACTGGGTGTGGGGAAGGGGCAAGCTCTTTTTCTCAGTCTCTCTGGGGGCAATCATGCAGTCTCTCTCTGAGAGACTGCTCCATTCTCTGAGAGACTGCTCCACTTCACACTGCCTGTACAGAGACTGACTGCTTCATAGTGCCTGCACAGAAAGTGACTGCTCTCTCTGTGCAGGCAGTGTGAACTGGGGTCTGTGCAGGCAGTGTGAAGCGAGGTCTCTCTCTGTGGAGGCAGTGTGAAGCGGGGTCTCTCTCTGTGGAGGCAGTGTGAAGCGAGGTCTCTCTCTGTGGAGGCAGTGTGAAGCGGGGTCTGTGCAGGCAGTGTGAAGCGGGGTCTCTCTCTGTGGAGGCAGTGTGAAGCGGTCTCTCTCTGTGAAGGGCAGTGTGAAGCAGTCTCTCTCTCTGTGCAGGCAGTGTCAAGAAGTCTCTCTCTCTTTGGGGCAATGTGGAGCAGTCTCCCTCTCTCTCTCTGTACGGGGAATGCGGTGTAGATGGGTGGGGAGCTGATTCAGTGGTTCAATGGGCCACTTGACTGGACTTTCCCCCCAGGCCTAAGGCTGCCAGCCCTCCCCTGATGGCATGTGTCAACAGGCAGCAGCTTTAGTCACACAACTTACCTGCAATGAAGAATGTCCCACATTGTGCAGACACTTGGATCCTGGGATGCCTGTCTTTTTCCTGTCCCTAAACTTCTGGTGCCGAAATGGTTAACAGCTAGTAGTAAAGTCTCCCTGGTGAATTTTCCCCCTATAAATCATTAAAAAACACTTTATTGATCGCTGTATGTACATTCATCCTAACCTCCTCTGTTTCCCAGTAATGTGTCCTGTTTCTTTTTATGAGATCCCCGTCGCATGCACACATTTCCTCCTGTTCAAAGCATGCTCTTTGTGCCGTTGCTCCTTTCATTACATGCAATGGCTTTATCATATTCTCTCGCTACAGCACTACACTGAAATCCCACGAGATTTCAGTCCCATGTAGAAGTTCCTGCTAAAAATTAACGAGCATGCACGAGATTACACTGGGACAAGAAGAAAGGGCAGAAGTACAGCACAGTGCAGAATCAAACAACATTACCCAACATGGTGCGGGCTTGTCCAAGAAAGAACGATTTTTGAAACAACACGAAAATAAGTAATTGACATACAAAGGGGCTTTATAATAATACAGAATGATTTCAAAAGATTTATTTTACTGCCTGTATAAATGAGGAGCATTAGAGGGGCAGAGTTTACTACCGCTTTCAATCAGAACAGCAGGGTAGATGGTCCAGTGAGGACACACTCCTTACTTCTGCCTCCTCCACTGACAAATGTTCTTTCATTGATTACACTGCTTGTATGATTGGGTAATGTAATGGGGAAGAGAATCCTGGGACTGATCAGACTCTCCCCCATTCACAGATTGTATTATAAGCAGTGTAGCCAATGAAATAACTTTTTTCAAAGAAGGAGGAAGGCGGGGACGTGTTCTCATCCGACAAGCTGAACTGCTGTTCTGCCTGAAGACTCAAAGCTTTTAAAGTGATTGTAAAATCTAGTTAAAAAATAATAATAACAAACATGTTATACTTACCTCCTCTGTGCAGTTGGTTTTGCTCAGAGCAGCCCGGATCCTCCTCTTCTTGGGTCCCTCATTGCTGCCCCAGGACCCTCCCTCCTGTCGAGTGCCCCCACAGCAAGCATCTTGCTGTGGGGGCACTCGAGCCCAGCTGCAGCTCTGTGTGTCCATTCAGACACGGAGCTGCCATTCGGCCCGCCCCCTCTCTCCCCTGATTGGCTATGTGAATTTGATTGACAGCCGCGAGAGCCAATGGCGCCTCTGCTGTGTCTCAGCCAGTCTCACCGCTAGAGAGAGGGGGCTCAGGTAAGTATTAAGGGGACTCAGGGAGGCTGCTGCACACAGAAGGTAATTTATCTTAATGCATAGAACTCCTTTAACCATTTTGGCACTTGGGGGTCAGATATGGTAAGAGGACAAGCATCCCTGCGGTGAAGATTTCTCCACTATACAGAATTTGTAGCCAAACTTCAGCTTTAATATTCTAACCATCCATATATAGATACATTATTTGGACTAGGATTCTGTCATGGACTTCCTAATGTTCTGCTAAAATCAACCAAACTGGTGGCAGCTTACATCATCACTAAATAAGCATCCAGACTCCTGTGAAGGCATGAATACATAGGAATTACTGTTTTGTGCTCCACAAGTCCCAGCATTTTATGCACTTGAGAAAATTAAGTCAACAAAGCCCTCATTCAAATTGAATGCGGCTTTAAAATTCTGCGACTTAATCTGAAATTGCACAATTTCAAAGCCGCATGTCAGTATGACTTCAGGTGCGACTTGGAAGACATCTGTGCGGTTTCATGCACAGATGTCTATCAAAATCGCACCTGAAATCGCCTAAAAGTAGTGCAGGAACTACGGTACTATTTCAAATCAATGCGGCACGGCAAAGTTGGCACCGTACCACTTTCAACAGTGCCATTGCCAACAATAGGGTGCGCCTTATCATGTGATTTGCCCTTTTAAATAATAGGTTAACAGATAGGTCTGACAAACAGAGGGGGAGATGATTGGTTAAAACGAAAATAATAAAAGCCCATCTCCTGGCAAAATGGATGTTCATTACAAAAGTGATTTCTTAAACAAGGATGCAGTTGCCCTTTAACATTGACTTGCTACTTTTTACTATATCAGCAGCATGAATATGTATCTCATTTTGAATTAATTAGATATAAAAACATCTTTTTACAAACGCTTTTTTTTTGCCTAGATTTTTTTTCCCATCTGGCTTCAGAGCATTTGCCATGCAAAACATTTTCAAGGTCTTTTAACTGTGATTACTAACAACTTGAAAGTAGAAAGGAAACAGAACATAGCTAGAACTAAAGAATGGCATTGTATTCAGGTGTCTTCTATTTAAGCACCCTAGCTTAAGTGTCATTTTCTATAATGGAGACTAGAGTGGCAACTTTAATTGTCCAGGTCTAACTCAAGAAATTGGAACTTGTGCACTGCTTGGTACATTTCATGGGATCGCTTTAAACTTTGCTGATGCAATTAGTGCCTTGGGGAAAGAATGCACTTTGTAGAAAATAAATCTGAAGTTTAAGGATAATGGTAGAGTCGTAAATATAAATATGCAGAGCTATCATTTTGCTGCTAAAGCAAAGATTTTAGGTGGTTAATACTTGTTTTCGCATTTAAATTTACAACTGCATTTTTCACAGGTTACTTTTAATGTACTGCTGCTAAATGTATTATTCATAGTCAGTTAATACTCGTATTCATTATTTAAAGTCTGTCTCTAATAAAAAATGTAAAAACAGCAGTCATAATAAACTTGATACTTTATGCCTTCTCTGAGAAATATATAATATTTTTGTCTTAAAGTTTGGTAGGTGTACACTTAGGCCTCATTTAATTCAAGTTTGTAAAATTGCATGTACACAGGACGCTGTTAAATGTACGTTCAGAAGCAGTTGGACGCTTTTTTCAACTGCCCCTGAACTCATTCAATGTTATCCTATGTGACCATGTACACAGTCTCGTTTATTGCCAATTTTTATGCAGTTGCATTAAACAGCGTTTCTTTGGAAGCCAAAAAATGGATTCAGACGCCGAAGATTTACACGTTTCAGACTCCAAACGCAGCTAAAGGTGGCTAAACGTGGTACCGGCGTTTAGACGCGTTTTAGTTTATAAGGGTTTTTAAAGATACCTTATATTTTAGACCTGAAAAGACAAGAATATAATGGAAAACAATGAAAAAACATAACAAAATTGTTAAAAATGTTTTAATTATTTGCGATGATTCATAGACCATATATATCCCTTGATGCAATGCAATACACCACTGGCATTGCTGTATCCAAACTGGGTCGTGCTTTTTCAAGTAGAAGGTCAAATGTGGCAATGAACATGCATGTGAAATAAAAAAATTTGTCGGGGTAGGTACGCAGCTGTACGAACATGTTTACAAAATATCCTGCCGACATTCGCTGTGCAATCAAAGGATGGGTCCAATAGCAACGAACTCTGACTCTGGACCTCTTACGCAATTTTCTATGTCGTTCTAGCCTCATCAAGATCAACATCAGGAGCATTTCCTCACATATGCTCAATATGGGATCCATTACAAAAAAAAGCACAGAAATAGAGGCAAATACAATTAGACAACTGCTCTCTCTGCTGCAGCTACTCACTCTTGTCAAAATGGCTGAAACTTACAATGTTTTTTGAGCTCTTAAATGAGGTAATCTTTATAAACGCTTCTAGACGCAAATGCAGTTAAACGCTACTAAACACATGCAAACTTGGCTAAACAGGCGTTCATGGGGCCTAAGAGATGCAAGAATTCTAGCATTGTCCTACTCAGCGCTGCTGACAATACAATGCATGCTTGTTCAGCTCTGGTGTGTGCGCTGTTTGGTAATTGGGTGATCAGTGAAACTGAACTCCAGGTAAACAGCTAAAAAATCTGTTTAACCGGTTCCCGACCAGCGCACGCCGATGTACGTCGGCAGAATGGCACAGGCAGTCATTTTGGTGTACAGGTACTTCCAATCTTCAATGCCACCCTGCCATCGCGAGCGCGCCGCCGACAGCGTGCTCGCGTGCCAGTCGGGACCCCCGTGAGTCCGGTCGTGGGTCCTGCGGACTCGATCGCTGCGGGCATACCCGCGATCATCTCACGGGGCTGGCTGAATGGAGCCTAGCAACTAGTGACGCTGATCTCTGCTCCATGTGATTGGAGCAGAGATTACTGTTCACTAAATGAAAGCCCAACCCCCCACAGTTAGTAACACACCCCTAGGAACACTTAACCCCTACACTGCCACTCACTGGTTAACCCCTTCTTTGCCAGTGTCATTTACACAGGAATCACTGCATTTATATAGCAGTGATTGCTGTATAACTGACAATGGTCCCAAAAATGTGTCAAAAATGTCCGATGTGTCCGCCATAATGTCGCAGTCACCATAAAAATCGCTGATCGCCGCCATTACTAGTAAAAAAAATAATAATAAAAAATTATCAATAAAAATGCCATAAAACTATCCCTACTTTGTAAACGCTATAACTTTTGCGCAAACCAATCAATAATCGCTTATTGCAATTTTTTTTACCAAAAATATGTAGAAGAATACGTATCGGCCTAAACTGGGGGAAAATTTTTTTTTTATATATATTTTTGGGGGATATTTATTATAACAAAAAGTAAAAAATAATGCATTTTTTGCAAAATTGTTGCTCTATTTTTGTTTATAGCACAAAAAATAAAAACCACAGGGGTGATCAAATACCACCAAAAGAAAGCTCTATTTGTGGAAAAAAAAGGATGTCAATTTTGTTTAGGAGCCATGTCGCACGACCGCGCAATTGTCAGTTAAAGCGACGCAGTGCCGAATCGCAAAAAGTGGTCTGGTCTTTGACCAGCAAAATGGTCCGTTCTGTAAATGGTTACTGACATACATTGAAACGTCTTTTACTCATACTCTTCCCAAAGGATTGCAATTCTGTTCACCCAGTCCTGAGATTTACACAGCCCAGCCGGACAGTACAACCAGCATGATGACCTAATTTTTCTCTACTGCAGTTAACAGCATAGTTAGGTCACCTCTCTGCTCCCAGTTTGTAACTGGACAGTGAACAATCAGCAGACAGAGAATGATAATGATATTTGTCTGCCCTCTCTTCTTCAGTTCTATCAGCATTATTCTTTGCTGCTATGAAAAAATTATATTAGAATACATTCACTTAAAACGCAGGTACTTACACTAGCTGCAGTTAAAGCTACATTGAAATCTTTCCTAATAAATACAAAACTGAATTCATTGGTGGTTTAAATCTACCTAGGGTTCATCTTTAAGGAAACGTTAAGGCATCAATTTTTTTTAAAACTGAATTGGTTTTGCAGTCACTTTCTTCTCTAGTTTTTTGCTAAAATTGGCCATCGTTTTTTCCATGAATTTATAAATCTTTGATTTTTATCCTGGTAAACTAAAAACACTATAAATTATCTTTTAAGAGTGAAAACAGAATTTGCGAATGGGTGTGCTAGAGAGAAATGACTCTGTTATAAATGTTTGCCAGTGGATTTGAGGAACCCGCTGATGCATGCTGGAAGAACTATTAACCCGTTTGATGCCAGAGTCATTTTTGCACACTTGTTTAAACACACATTTTAGGAGTAAAGATTAGTTAAAACTCCAAAACATAGCCCCCGCTTCGTTCCGGGTGCGAATGACATAGCGTTTCGTGCCCTGAGGGAATCAGGGATCTCCATGGCCTCACATTTCAGCATTGCGGGTAGGTGGAGAACGACTACGGAACTGACAGACCCGACTGGCCATTACCACCTAGATTTTTTGAGAGCGGCCCAATTGCGCCATTTTTTAGATACCCTGACGCCACCTAGCGCCGGGAATCCACCCTGCACGACTATGGAGGAACTGTGTTCTGGGACGGGGGCGGTGGCTCATACCCTGTCCTTGACATACGCGATACTGACTGAACCACCGACAAACTACCAACTTCCCAGCCTTTCCAAATGGTAGAGGGAGTTAAACTGCAATTTCACTAATCACCAGAAACAGAAAATTGTCACGTTTACACACAAATCATCTATCTGTACCAAGATACAGGAGACGAATTACAAACTCCTCACGCGCTGGTACAGAACCCCGGAGGTGCTGAACAAGTTCTTCCCGGAGGTGGCAGATGTTTGCTGGCGCTGCCGGGAGGACAGAGGTACGCTGTTGCATATCTTCTGGTCCTGCCCCAGACTTCAGCATTTCTGGGGGGAGGTGCGCCGAATCACACAGAAGTTCACTGATCACATAATCCCTAATGACCCGGCTTTTTTTCTACTGCATGCAACCAATATACCCACACGCTCCTACAAAAAATCTTTGGTTCGGCATCTGGTGGATGCAGCAAAGGCTTGTATCCCCCTTTCTTTGAAGTCTCAGCTTCCGCCAACTCTAGATATCTGGATTAGGAAAGTGGAAGATATTAATAAGATGGAAGACCTGATCTTGACGAGTCAACATAGACAAGCGTTATACTCCAAAACATGGCAGCTCTGGAACATGTTTAAATACTCGCAAGAGGGGCAGGCTCTTAGAGGGCCCATTGGACCCCCATCATGAGGCTACTAGTAGCAGGCTGAACCATAGAGATGAGCTGCCTTCTCCGAGCGTAAACAGGACACCCATGTTCGTGAGTTCCCCTTCCCCATCCCCTCTTCCCTTCCCCTTCCCCTAACCTTCTCTCTCCTGCACCCCCCCCCCCCCCCTATTCTCCCTGTTTCCCACTCTTTTTCTATTCTGGCTTCTCTTAGCACTCCAGGGCTTTATACAAGCTCTTATTGTTTTCTACACATCTGAAAAAATGGGGAGAGGCCCCGCTGAGCCAGGACAACTGGTCGTAGAATATAGGTACCAGGGCATACTTATGTTGATGCTTTGTTCTGTGATTTATTCCTTTTTTTATTGTATTGCTCTGGACTGTCCCTCTATGGTGGTTATTTTGTCTGTATACTTGTTGTGGCCTGGTTGGTCCTCTTTTCCAGTTATAAATAATAAAAAAAAAAACTCCAAAACATGTTTTATATTATATTATATATTTTATCATTTCTGAAAGCATAGACCCTGGATAATAACATGTTGGTAGTTCCAATTTTTTTGATCACACATTAATAGTGCAACAGTTTTGGAGTATCTCTCCACCTCAACATTAACTCTATGGGGGAACCCATTAGTAGTCAGTGAATTGTGGGGAATTTTTTAATATGTTTGTATGTTTCCTTTTTCTGAATTATAATAAAGTTAGATGTTTTTACTATTACCAATGGGTTATTGTATCAGTACCGTGATAGTCCATTAATCATTTTAGATTACTTTTGTACTGACTGTTTGGGTCAGCATCAGCAACTGCCCCCACATTTCCCACCTTTTCAACTTTCCAAATATCAATCTGGACGATGGTATGTTTTTACTTTTTACTGATCATTAATATATGAGGCTATACTCAAAATTTTGTGAGTTACGCCAAGTAAATAGATACCAAACATGTCACACTTTAAGATTGCACAGGCCCACGGAATGGCAACAAATTACAGGCATACCCCACTTTTAAGTACACAATGGGGTTTATTTACTAAACCTGGAAAGTGCAAAATCAGGCTCACTTCTGCATAGAAACCAATGAGCTTCCAGGTTATATTACCAAAGCCTAATTGAACAAGCTGGGGTTAGAAGCTCATTGGTTTCTATGCAGAAGTGAGCCTGATTTTTCACTTTCCAGCTTTAGTAAATAAACCCCATTGTGTACTTAAAGGTGGGGTATGCCTGTATGGAAAATTAAATTAACCATAGGCGATGCTTTAAAAGCCGTTACAGAGATTTGTTGTTAGAATTCTTTTTTCTTGCTCTGACGTTCACATTGATACCTCACATGTGTAGTGTGATCCTCATTTAAATATACATGTGGAACCTACATGTGAGCACAAGGAGATGGGGCACTTTAAATGTTTTTATTTTATTATTTATTTTATTTAAATATTTTTTACAGTGCAACTTTACTTTTTTGCATCAACTTTATTGCTATCAGAATTCAGAATCCCAAAGGGAACAGGATAAGGGGAAAAGGGAAAGGGATACACAACACAACATCCCTTGTGAAAGAATGGGCCATGAGAGGTCCTCTTTATTTATGAAGAGATCTGGGGTCTTTTAGACTCCATATCTTTCTTCTGGCCTCCAAAGCATCTGAGAAAACCACCGGTAGTGGCTTTTTAACAAACAAACCAAAACCAGAAGTGACATCAGAGAAGGGGGAAGGAATTTTTATTCTTTACATTCTTCTCATTCTTCTTAGTCCATGTGACCGGTCACATCAGTTCCAGGCTTCCTGGTGGAATCCAGAATCCAATCCATTCCACCACCTGAAAAATTAATTTAGTGGCTCTATAGCTTTGTATATATTTTTACTGAAAAGAGAATCACTGCCTGAAAAAAACATGGTTCTGATATAACCACTTGGTATAAACACCTCAATGCAAGACCTATATATATATATATATATATATATATATATATATATATATATATATATATATACTGTATTGAGGTGGTTATACCTATTGACTCTCCCCCAGACTACTACCCAGAGGAAATCTGCATGATGATATTCCTCAGCATTTAGACCATTGTCTAAAGGCAGGGATGAGAAAAAATGCCAATGCTGCAGCTACCATAATAAGTAATTTGGCAGCAGTGAAAAGATCAAAGCGATAAACACAAGAAAATGTGCATACATTTATTACATTTTTCCTTGACATAGGCTTTAAATATGTATGAATTTGGCTTTTATTGTGGTAAACAAATTATGCATTACTAATCAACAAATATAAAACGTTAAAATGAAATAAGCTTTTGGGTGATATGTGTTATTGAAGGTAATACTGCTAAAGTGGAATGAAAGACCGGAAAACTATTTTAAATTGTTTTTATTAAGTTTTTACAGATAAATTTTTTTTTACATACTTTGCAAAACAATCTGTAAATCATTCATAAAAATATAAAATATTCTCAAAATACACATACATACATAAAAATACATATAGGTACACAAATGGATCTATCCTCTAACATGCACTTAAATACTTAAAATGAATCTGTACCGCAGCATATACTCTTAAAAGCCGGTAAACTAAAAACACATTGCTGTTTAAATAAGACCCATCGGGGGTTATTTATGAAAGGCAAGTCCACTTTGCACTGCAAGTGCACTTGGAAGTGCAGTGGCTCTAAATCTAAGGGGTAGATCTGAAATGAGTGGAAGCTCTGTTGATTTACTTGAATTTACGCAGCAATAGACGCTATACTATATACGTTATACTAATGACTATGTGGCGGGAAATCTGCCGCTAACAGACTCTCACTGGGAGGTACACTAAATTACTTTTTGCTGTGCAGTTGTCAAACTCTGAAGTCTGAGTTAAAAATGCTGTGGCCACGATGCCATGACACGTGTTGAGTCCTGTTTGGTTGTTAGGATTTAGGTTGGATGGGGGGGTGATACAAACCAGCCACATCCACCTATTTCTACTGCCCGCTGACCACTCATGTGAAAGAGCCCTTTGTATTTGTTTCCCTGTTCATTTATAGCTCTTTGATTACAACTTTTTTAATTTCTTTATTTTCCTTTTTCCACTGTCAGTTTTTTTTTTCATTTTCTGTGAGAAGTAACAGAACCAATCGGCCATATGTTGGCACAAGAACAAGCCCAGGATAGCTAAATTGAGTTCCTGTCCCCTTCAGAAGCCATTGCATCCTTAAAAAAAATCACCTTAAATTTACCTTTACTATTGACGTCAATGCATTTTGCCAAAATCTTCAGATTTTTAACAGAATTTCAAATAAATAAAAATTCTATATTTTTCTTATCCCTTATGATTGGATATTTATCTAATTCATTACAAGTATACGACCCCCTAGTGTGCTTTTTTTCTTTATCAAATTATGGAAAATGTCATTATTTGTCATTATTTGCCCCTTTGTGATATTTTTGTACATTTTGCAATCCGGATGAATTGTTTGCACTCCTACTCAGCTTTCCAATTCACATTTCTTCAACATCTGTCTCCGCTGGCTCTCCTCTCTCAACAAGTTGCCTGAAATAAGTGTGGAGGAGAGCTGAAGAAGATGGTGTGAAGATCTGCTGACATTTGTCATTTTCTGTCCTATATCTCCTCTCACAGTGGTGGTTTGTTGATAAGAGATGCTGTTGGCTGATCAGAGACAGGCTGTGATGCACGCTTTCTTTACTGCTAGACAGCAGTAATATTAGTTTTATTTACTATGTGATATTGCATTATTGCTGTGCTCTTTTATGTGATACAATATTACATTCATGTTCCACTGCAGAATATTTTGATGCATTAAAAATAAATGATAATCATCTGAATTTGAAACACACATATAAAGGGTTTATTATAGTTCCAGTGGGAAATATTTTCTTCATAGAAAGCTAAAATTCAGAGCTAAAGATATGAAAGTCATATTTTACAAAAAGGTTGATGGATAAGTGGTAATGCCTCCAAGCAACACAGGCGGAATGAATAGGAAATAAAGACACCATGTAGCATTCAGTGAATAATCTATAATGTAGATGCATGATATTGTATTGTTTTTGTTCTTCTTCTTATTATCTCATGATTATTTGCAAACAGATTGTACATGTCCATATATACAGTGTTATGTTAAAGTAAAAAAGAAAAATAATAATAAAAAAAAATGAAATGTGTGTGTGTGAATGTATAATATATACACACTATATTACCAAACATATTGGGACACCTGCCTTTACACGTACATGAACTTTAATGGCATCCCAGTCTTAGTCAATAGGGTTTAATATTGAGTTTGCCCTCCCTATGCAGCTATAACAGCTTTAACTCTTCTGGGAAGGCTGTCCACAAGGTTTAGGAGTGTGTCTATAGTAATGTTTGGCCATTCTTCCAAAAGCGCATTCGTGAGGTCAGGCACTGATTTGGACAAAAAGGCCTGGCTTGCAGTCTCCGCTCAAATTCATCCCAAAGGTGTTCTATCCGGTTTAGGTCAGGATTCTGGGCAGGCCAGTCAAGTTCTTCTACCCCAAACTCGCTCATCCACGTCTTTATGGACCTTGCTTTGTGCACCGGTGCTCAGTCATGTTGGAACAAGAAAGGGCCATCCCCAAACTTTTCCCCCAAAGTTGGGAGCATGAAATTGTCCAAAATGTATTGGTATGCTGATGCCTTAAGCCTTCCCTTCACTAGAACTAAGGGACCAAACCCAACCCCTGAAAAACAACCCCGCATCTTAATCTCTCTACCACCAAATGATTTGGACTGGTGCACAAAGCAAGGTTCATAAAGACATAGATGAGCGAGTTTGGGGTGGAGGAACTTGACTGGACTGAACAGAGACCTGACCTCAAAGTGATAGAATACCTTTGGGATGAATTGGAGCGAAGACTGCTGTTGGGGAAATTGCATATTTCATATTTACCTATTATTGTTGCTTCATATTGTGGCTCACTAATGAATTCTAAGCCTCCTAATCAAGGAGCCATATAAGGTCATATGTATTGTTTTACCTAAAGCTTGAGGAATGCAGGATGGTGAAGCCCACTATCCCCCTTAAAAGGTGCTATCACTGTCCAAACAACTTTGATTGGTCATTTATTCACATACTAGCCTGCATCTACCAGAGGCCAAACTGGAACAGGTTTGTCTAAGCCAGAACAGCAATGCGATAAGTGTCTGATCCCGATCACCTGTGCCATGTATACAGGACTCCATGGAGAGAAAAGGCACCCTTAGTTAAGTATTCTTCTTGATATTTTCTTTATCTGTATCTGTCATTACTTTTAATAAATGTTATACTTTTTTAAGTATTTGTGTGATCTCTATTTGCACATATGGGATAAGCATTTACAATTTTTTATATTTTATTTGGGCCATTTTATGACTAGAGCTATATAAGCATTGCAGTTGTAGAAACAGACATCAGACCTTTTTAAACTGTTCCAATACATCACATACATGTACAAATGTGAAAGATGGTAGTCCGCAGCCTGGAACCACTAGATCTTAGTTCTTTCACCAAGGCTACACCTCTTAATAGGGGAGCCTACATGGGAAAGCTCACATTTGTTTGCAGTTGTATCCAGCCTGAGGAATTTTTCATTATTGATGCAGATACTCAGTTATGATATTCTTCCATATATAATAGCATTTTTGTCATTTATATGTACATCTTTTGGCTATTTAGATAACATTTTTCTATCTTGGGGGCAGAGTCATATTATATATGTGTTCATTAAGGTTGAGGCTCTGAGACATGATAGTTTGGGCTATTGCCTACAGTTGTGTTTCATTTGCCTTCACACAGCGGGTAATAATTTAGAGGTTAGTTAGACTTTGCATTTACACAATATATATATATATATATATATATATATATATATATATATATATATATATATATATATATATATATATATATATATATATATAGATAGATAGATACATATAGATCTATATTTCTCTCTCTCGCTCTCTTTATATATATATATATACGGTATATATATATATATATATATATATATATATATATATATTTTTTTTTTTTATATGTTTGATATACTAGTATCAAAGTACAAAAAGATGTTCATGTAGCAAAGTGAATATTCACTTGTCAAAGGAAATGTTGATAAATAAGTTGAGGTTGTATTAATCTTGAATACTCAATCATACGTGAGGGAAATTTAAATCAACAGGATTTTTGCTATCACATGATTGGATATTCAAAGAGAACACAGCTTTACCTCATTTACCAACATTCACTTTGCATAGGGAAAACACGCTCTTTCAAGTGCATGATCGCTACTCCTTTAGTGAATCAAGTTCATTGGTGGCAGATAGTTGATAGGAGGGAATATTTGTTAACATTAGACTTAGTTGTATTTGCATAAACTGCATCCCTAATTAACCAACCAAAGAAATGCAACGCTTTTCTATTTAGGCTAGGCTCATAAAAAAATCTAATTTTCTGTGTGATTATGTAGTGCAACTTTTATTTTATTTTATTATTTGTACTTATATATGTATCATGCCGGCCATTTATGCATTGCTTTATATATTTATTGTACATTCATATCAGTCCCCGACCTCAAGGAGCTTACAATCTAAGGTCTGTAACTCACATGCTAGGTCCAATTTAGACAGGAGCCACTTAACCTACCAGCATGTCTTTGGAGAGTGGGAGGAAACCAGAATACCCAGAGGAAACCCATACAGGCACAAGGAGAACATGCAAACTCCAGGCTGGTCTTACCATGGTTGGGATTAAAACTGAAAACCCTAGTGTTGCCAGGCAGAAGTGCTAACCAATTAGCCACTGTGTTTCCCATGACCTTGGATGTCGAGTGCGTATTCTCTGGGGCCAAAATCACACTGGAATTGCACCAAAGTAGTACAGGAACCTTTTTCCAAAATTGCGATGTGGTGAGTTGCATTTATGTACAGTATATGGGCACCACTGAAAATTATGTGATTTTCATTATTATGAGTCATGTCTGAAATTGCACTTTTGGTAATGGAGCCTTTAAAACAACCCAAACATTATCAAGCATTGATAGCAACGTTTTAGCTGACTGATGATGCATGGACATTATTTGAAGGGATTAATATATTGATGGCATAAGATTTTATGCTGCATTTAGGATTTTGCATTGCATTTAGGAATTTTTAATGCCTCTTTCACACTGGGACGGTGGGTGCGCTGGTTGCACAATGCCTCTATTTTTAGCGGCGCTTTACCGCCAATTTTGCTGCGCTATTCACTCCCGCAAGCGGCCAAGAAAGGGTAAAAACCACTGCAAAGCGCTGCTACAGCAGCACTATGCCGGCAGTGTAGCTGCGCTGCCCCATTGATTTCAATGGGCAGGAGCGGTGAAGGAGTGGTGTACACACCGCTCCTTCACCTCTCCAAAGATGCTGCTAGCAGGACTTTTTTTACCGTCCTGCTAGCGCACCGCTCCAGTATGAAAGCACTCGGGGCTTTCACACTGGAGACAAAGCAGCGGCTCTTTCTGGGCACTTTGCAGGCGCTATTTTTAGCGCTGTAGCGCTTGCAAAGCACCCCAGTGTGAAAGAGGTCTTTCAACCCAAACATTATCAAGCATTAATAGCAACGTTTTAGCGGATTGATGATACATGGACATTATTTGCAGGGATTAATATATTGATGGGATAAGATTTTATGTCACATGATAATGTTGGTAGTGCTTTGCACTGCATTTAGGAATTATTTAAGGAAGACATTTTAGATAAATAGAGGTTATCTAATGCCGTGCACACATGGGTAGAATGTCGGGAGACATTTGGCGGTTCAAAAAAAAAAAAGTACGACATTCAGGCCGTGAGTATGACAGTCTGTCCAAAAGAAGCTGGCCAAACTTTGCATAGTTAC
Organism: Lithobates pipiens; assembly: GCF_037356315.1. NCBI lineage: Eukaryota > Metazoa > Chordata > Amphibia > Anura > Ranidae > Lithobates > Lithobates pipiens. The sequence goes on along the minus strand of NW_027507758.1, from coordinate 100,272,303 downwards.
CCGCTGGGTTGAATGGGAAAAAAAAAACGAATAGTGTGTACCAGGTTTAGGAGTTGATTTAATAAGATGCTGCAAAGTAACCTGTATGAGCCAATAAGAAATCTTTTAAACTGCAGCTTGATTACTTTGAAATAATGTACGTTATACACAAGCCTGCCCTTTGCCATATCAATGACACCTGATCATTATACAGCAAAAGCTTGTTACTGATTGGCTTATGTGGTTATACAGTAAATTTAAACATGCATGCTTTATGTATAGCATATAATTGTTATTCAAGTCAATAAAAGCTGCCAGTCTTTCAGGCTTTACAAACTGAAATTATTTGGCAAACATGCACAGTTTGCAGCAGTTAGTAAACAGTATGTGAAGATACATTATAAATATGCTTGTTTCTACATCCCTCAAAATGCATTTGCTTGTTAGAAAGCAAATGTAATTCTTCCTCTGCAGTTTGCTGTAGCACAAGATTGACAGCTCCTGATGTATTCATCCCCACTCTGAAGCACCTGGCTTAGTTTGTATCATTCTTAATAATTTCAGAGACAACAATGGGGCCACTGTACTGAGTGGCATATCCTTCCTATTAATACATTCCCTGTCAATGGTATGAATAATGTCTCTGTAGATCCAGGAATGATCTGACATGTAAAGTATTATCTGTACTGTAGGTGATATTTCTAGTTTACATACCACAATTTATAACAAGCAAGAAAAGGTGGATGATCAATTATGAACCAGTGAATTAACGTGAACCTGAAATAGACCTGTGCTAACTTGCATGGTTTTGGAATGCCAATTTTTACTGTTAACACATTGCTGAATTACTGCTGGTGATATATTACCTAACTTCTGGATTATTATTTTCAAAACAAGAAAAGTATTTCATATAAAGAACATCATTTTATAGTTTTTGGAGATTTGATTGGCTATAATTTTCTTTTATACAGGTGATTTTACAACTTTTTACAACTTTATTAAACTGATTTCAGGTTTAGTGTAGTTCACAAGCTTTGAGAACGTTTGTTTATCTCATTATTAAATAAAGCTTCTTTAGGAAAAATAAATAAATTACATCTACTTTTGATTGTTTCATGTGGAGTCAACTCTCTTAGCAAAGAAAATACTTATTCAATATTATTAGGGGTGATCAGGGCGATTTCAGCGAAATTGATCTTGCCACAAAATTGCTTATTGAGCGGCTTATGGGAAATTTTCTTGAGAATTTTTTTTGGGAGGGTTTGTGTGTATGTAGCGTAGTTGAGTGTATTTCATTCTGCATTATTTGTATTTGTGTGTTTTTTTTGCTTTGTTGTATGTATACTGTTGTCATTTTCTTTTTAATTTTACTTTTTTTTTTTACTGTCTGGGTTTTTTTCAGTTTAAAAAAAAAAAAAAAGCTGATTAGAAGCCAAAAGGGTCCATGACAGCAAAAAGAAGCCTTGGTAACCGCAGGAGCCTATTAAGGCCTATTGCACCCTTAAAGACCCCCGAACAAAACTTAACTTTGCTTTTCCATTTCTCCAAAATAGCAAAATTTCACAAAAAGTTTTTTGGTGAAACTTTTGGGGATAAATAAAAACTCCTACATTCATTTTTCTCTCATGAATTAAAATATACTGCACCTAAAACATTATAAGTGTATCAAATTATTTTACATTTTTTTTTGTGACAAATGTACTTACCACTACCAAGTGTACTGATTATATAAAATTTTAGAATTTTGTACATTTTCTTTTTTTTTTCTTTCTTTTTTTTACATAACTTTGTGATATATACGTCTGAATTAATATATGGAGACACATTTAATCCATGTTAGATCACATTTACATTTAAAAGTAAACAGCGCATTTTTGCATTTTTATATAAATATAATATTTACATTATGTATTAATAGGAGCAATGTAATCATTATATTCACTCTTTTGCTTAAAGAGTCATTGCTACAAGTGTCTGACTTCAGTTGGATTTTTAATATTTACCTGACTTAAAAATGTACAAAGAGGGTAAAAGTATAACACATGCTTTTATAAAGAAATATATATATATATATAAATATCTATCTATCTATATATATATATATATATATATATATATATATATATATATATATATATATATATATATATATATATATATATATATATATATATATATATATATATATATATATATATATATATATATATTGGGGATTTATTAAAAGACTCAAGCTTTATATTATTATTTTTGGCCATTTGACCAAAGCACAGGTTTGCCGGACCAGCATAATGTTTTGGTAATAAGCCCCTTAATGCATATATGCTTTCATACATTTTATTAAGTCGTTTTTTTAGTTAATTTAGGAAAGCCGTGGTAAAATGTAAAAGCTTCACTATACTTACTATTGATGATGCTTCTCTTTTATGTTCACAACAGATCCAAGGTTTTATTGGACTTCTCTCTTCTCTAACTCTTGTGTATTATTGGTGTGGATTTACTAGAGGAATAGAGGCTGTTTACTCTTCAAAGTATATGTTCCCTTTTCACTGTCAATGTTAATAAATCCCATGCCCAATCCTGTTTTTATCCTTTCCCTCACACATGATTGGGTAATCAAAGTGAACACAACTTCACTTTATTGATACTGCAAATAATACATTGACTTTTACTACATGAGCAGCCTCTACTTCCTTTAGTGAATTAGCCCTATTGGGTTCAGGTATATAACATTTACATTATTTAAATATATTTTACTTGATTTTACCTTCCATTTAAATGCACACTGATCCACAAAATCAGAAAGAAAAAAAAAAGAAGTCAGTTTCCATTAATAAGAATAAAGCAATTATTATACAACGTGCCCAAATCAACTGATAATTAGCATATTTTTGAGCAAATAATAAAATATGCAAGCTACCCTCAACTCTCTGAAAGCTTTTCAGCATAAGCGCTCTATAAACAAACTTTTTAAATGACTCTTGTGCATTTATCTTTGTTTTTTTTTCTGCTTTCTTTTTTGTCTGTTATGTTAATTAGATTTTAATACAATCTCACCTTAAGGGAATTACAGGGGAAACCCAGAAGCTGATTCCTTACTTATCATCAGTAAAGTAACGAGATGGTCCCTTGCTGCTCAGTGGAAAGAAAAAAAAGCGTCCCTAAACTATTCACAGTAATATATTGATTAAACTTAATTCCTGGATTAGGAAAATCAAGAATCAGCTAGATTAAAGCATGACCTCTTTTACAAACAAAGGCACCTTTCAGTTTTTTTTTCTGTTTTCATGATCTCTGTTAACATATCCCTAAAATACTGATAGAGGTAGAACACTGTCAGTATTATCAGTCGGGGTAATAATTTAAAAGGTAGTAATAGAAGCGTGTTGGTATAGGTTGGGATTGTTGGGTGAATAAAAGATATTTATACATACAATATATATATATATATATATATATATATATATATATATATATATATATATATATATATAGATAATTTTGTATATATATAAATATACATATATATATATATATATATAAAACAGTAAAAATAATAATAAAAAATTATATTTTTATTATATTATATATTAGATATTATATTCTTAATATATTATATTTATACATAATTTTGTGTGTGTGCTTACTTGCATGTGCACATATATCATATATTTATAGGCATATCCCACTTTTAAGTACACAATTATTTTGTTTTATTATTTTTACTGTTTTATATATATATATATATATATATATATATATATATATATATATATATAAACAGTAAACCATAAAAAATAATAATACATTTTTATATATATATATATATATATATATATATATATATATATATATATATATATATATATATATATGGCATACCCCGCTTTTAAGTACACAATGGGGTTTATTTACTAAAGCTGGAAAGTGCCAAATCAGGCTCAGGCTGCATAGAAACCAATGAGCTTCTAACCTCAGCTTGTTCAATTAAGCTTTAGTAATAAAACCTGGAAGCTCATTGAGTTCTATGCAGAAGTGAGCCTGATTTTCCACTTTCCAGCTTTAGTAAATAAACCCCATTGAGTACTTAAAAGTGAGGTATGCCTATATATATATATATATATACATCATTTTGTGTGTGTGTGTTTACTTGCATGTGCACATATATTTACAGGCATACCCCACTTTTAGGTACACAATGGGGTTTATTTACTAAAGTTGGAAAGTGCAAAATCAGGCTCACTTCTGCATAGAAACCAATGAGCTTCCAGGTTTTATTACCAAAGATTAATTGAACAAGCCAAGGTTAGAAGCTCATTGGTTTCTATGCACAAGTGAGCCTGATTTTGCACTTTGCAACTTTAGTAAATAAACCCCATTGTGCACTTAAAAGTGGGGTATGCCTGTATAGAACAATCTAAATATCTAGATGAAATAAGGAAAATATAATCTTGCTCAAGAGCAGGCCTATGCTGCAGAAGTGATGATGCACCTTTTACTTTTAATACTCATAGATAAAATTACTAAGAGGAATTTACTACTAGAAATCTGGGGCTGCTTATCCCAACATTCTTCTGCTACAAACCTGTATTCCATGACAATATGACATGGAGAGTGCTACTTTCCATAAATCTGCTTAAACAAAAGAGGTAATTTGTGAATGATATCTACGTATGCTGACACTTAACCACATGCAGCTTAGAAAGAGTTTAGCTATTGCGTGTTACATTTAACCATCTGTAACATTCATACATGATATGTATTTTCATATTAAAAATAATATAACTCAGTGCACTATCTATCTATCTATCTATCTATCTATCTATCTATCTATCTATCTATCTATCTATCTATCTATCTATGTATCTATCTATCTATCTCTGACCTTGCTTTAGTTTGTAAAAGCAAAAATATGCACTTTGCGTCTGGTTGTGTGGATAGAGGGACATGGGCTGGATAATGTGGCTTGACTACTGTTTTGTAAACTCTCTAGAACCTTATACTGTAGTTCTAATCATATTACTTCAGATATGAACCAGACTTTATGTCTCGACATGATGAACATCAGCATTTTAACCACATGAGATGCTGTCTGCAGACGTACCTTTTCCACATAACAGAATGTTCAGATCACTTTCCTTTCCTTTTGACTCAAAGGCATTTTTTTTTTTTGTTATGTTTAATGTTGTCTCATTATTTTTTTGCAACAGTTTTTATTTTTGTAACAATGCTGCTATTGCTAGAAAGCAAAAGTAGTTCTTTCTATGGCTTTGTAGATTAGTATACAAATACCAAACCAACAATTTGGGCTTTGTTTTTTATGTACTATTCTATTAATGTTAATGGATGCTTGGCTAGGTATTTCACTTCACTATATACCCCATGAGTCGCTGTCCTTCTCTTCGGATTAAGTATGTACATTTTGTATTAACTAATTTGATCCAGAATTCAACTTGATAAAACACGCTAAAGGACATTTGTGAAATAAAGCCAAGATTGTAGATTTCCATTTTACACCCATATAGCCAGCACAGTTCAGACATTCAGTTACTTCCCTGGTTCATGTATAACACAATAGTTTGGGGTAATGGCACATTGGTTTATCTTATTTTTTCCATAGTTTAACCACTTCAGGCCCGGAAGATTTGGCTGCTCAATGACCAGGCCATTTTTTGCAATATGGCACTGCGTCGTTTTAACTGACAATTGTGCTGTCATGCAACACTATAACCAAACAAAATTGACATTCTTTTTTCCCCACAAATAGAGCTTTCTTTTGGTGGTATTTGATCACCTCTGTGGTTTTTATTTTTTTGCACTATAAACAAAAGAAGAGCGACAATTTTGAAAAAAAAATAACTTTTTGCTATGATAAACATCCCAAATTTAAAAAAAATAATAATATTTTTTTCTTAGTTTAGGCTGATATGTATTCTTCTACATATTTTTGGTAATAAAATAACAATAAGCGTATATTGATTGGTTTGCGCAAAAGCTATAGCATCTACAAAATAGGAGATAGATTGATGGCATTTTTATTATTATTATTTCTTTTTACTAGTAATGTAGGTGATCTGGAATTTTTGTCGGGACTGTGATATTGCGGCGGACGAATTGGAACTTTTGACACATTTTTGAGACCATTGACAATTATACAGCAATCAGTTCTATAAAAATGCACTACTAGGCAGGAAAGGGGTTAACACTATGGAGCGATCAAGGGGTTAATTGTGTTCCCTAGGTGTATTCTAACTGTAGGGGTAATTGGACTGACTAGGGGAGGAGAGAGATTGGTGTTCATACTTAGTATGAACACACGATCTGTCTCTCCTCTCCCCTGAGAGAACCGGGATTTGTATGTTTACACACACACAGATCCTGGTTCTTGCTCTGTCACAAGCGATTGCGGGTGCCCGGCGGTCATCGCACCTGCCAGGCACTCGTATCGGCTCTGGGCACACGCTGTACGCGCGCGCACCTCCTGCAGCGTCTTAAAGGGCCAACATAGAGTTACAGCGGTTCGCTCATGGGAGCCAACCTGCAGCAGTACAACTGCGGTGGCTGGTCCAGAAGTGGTTAAAGTACAGGTACACTACTTTGATCCTTAACCGCTTGTGGACCAGCCACCACAGTTTTACTGCAGCAGGTTGGCTCCGCTGTGCGAAAATCATGTTATTGTCTGTGATATCGCAAGGTTTGGATGCAGACGTGCACCACTGGCGGCACGCGCGTGCTCACCACGAGCTCCGTGAGTCCGACTACGGGTCCCGGGGACTCGAAATCCATGGGCATACCGGGGATTATCTCACAGAGAGGAAGTTTAGGCTGATACGTATTCTTCTACATATTTTTGGTAAAAAAATAGCAATAAGCGTTTATTGATTGGTTTGCGTAACAGTTACGTATCAGCCTAAACTGAGGAATTTTTTTTTATATATATATTTTTGGGGGATATTTATTATAGCAAAAAGTAAAATGTAATGCGTTTTTTTCAACATCGTTGCTCTTTTTTTGTTTATAGCGCAAAAAAACAAAAAACACAGAGGTGATCAAATACCACCAAAAAGAAAGCTCTATTTGTGAGGAAAAAAGGACGTTTTGTTTGGGAGCTACGTCGCACGTGCAATTGTCAGTTAAAGCGATGCAGTGCCGAATCGCAAAAAGTGCTCTGGTCTTTGGCCAGCCAAATGGTCCGGGGCTGAAGTGGTTAATGTTGTATCATGCCAATTATCCTTATAAGTAGCTATTTTCCTGTTTTAATAAAGTAAAAAAAAATTATATACGATTTATAAAATTATTATTATTATTTTTTTAATTCTTATTTTACAAATAAACACTCCATGCGGGGTAATTCCATGTGCAGGTATGTGCAGTTCATACTGGGCTGTCTAAAAAAGAAAGCCAAGCACTTGCTTTGAACTTGCTGACTCAGACTACAGACTAGAGATCTGGAAGCCATTTCTGCCTCAAGCCTGCTAGACACGGGCCAAATGTTGGGTGACATTGGCCGGTTCAATAGAAACCAGCCGACATTCGGCCTGTGTGTACCGCAGCCGGTCAGACAGAAGCCGGGGGTTCTCACTTTGACCCATGGTTTGCTTAGTGTGCTGCTCAGGCTCGATCAGTATGGGGGGTAGTGTGGGTGATGCTGCACCACCGCAGGAGTGCCAGCAAGGCATGGAGCTCGTCCCAGCTCCTGTATACACTGGAAGGAAGAGGGGAAAGATCCCTGGTGCCACACATCCAGTCTTATGGTGGTATGAGAGAGACAACCTCAGCCTGGGTTCCCACCAGTCCACACCCCCAATGCCTTTTACTCCGCCCCTAGCCGTTTGGCTGACTTCTGTCAATGGGGCATGATCATAAAAAGTCAACTGATCAGCCCCCGATCAGCTCTCTCAGCCAATTGCTGGGTGGGGGGGTCTCCTCTGTCAAACAACAATAGCACGGCAGGGGAGTACATACTTTTTTTTCGTTTCAGCCCTGCTGTGTACTAGGCTTAAAGAATAGGGAAGATGTGTCCAGACTTTGAGTCATTCAGCTGTGTGTATAACCTGTACTCCTTGTATTCGGGTCAGCACAGTACAGCAATAAACCAAGTGTCCAAAACTCTGGAGTACCAGACTTGCAACCTTCACTGCTCTTTGCAGAAACATTTACATATTTAATATTTACTTGACTTAAAAAATGTATGAAGAGGGAAAAAGTATAACACGCACTTTTATAAAGTAAATGTAGCAAGAAAAAGTATTTGTGTCAAAACTGCAATAACATATAAAAATGATATATAGAGACAATTTATTAAAAGGGAGAAGCTTTATATTAGTCTTGCAAACTTTGCTCAACACTTTGCTTAAACTTTGCCTAAAATAACTCATTTAGCTAGGAAATTTAAAAAAATTAGGGTAACAGATTGGGATTGAGATGAACGACTATATTATGTATTGTGCTGTCATCGTTAATTAGCCTGAAAAATCTAATATTTTGATGCAACATAAATGAAGAGGGATATGTATTAAAATATTTAATCAAATTCATGTGCTTAAAGCAAAGACTTTAGACTCCTATAGTGCCTGTAGCTTAGTTAATGCAATTCAAAAACCAATGACTATCCTACAATCGAAAACACATTTTTGTTTAGTTTGCCCATCCCAATTTAATTCAAACTATAGAAAGCTTTTTTTTAATATGACAAAACTAAGTAAGACTAATGGCAGCTATTAAGGTAAAGCACCATAAAGATTTTTAGCATAGGTGTGCACAGCCTATTGCATTAGGGTGTGCACCCCAAGGCTCAAGCATGGCGCTTGCATGTGTATATATATATATATATATATATATATATATATATATATATATATATATATATATACTGACAGTGTCAGTAGCGCAGTGGAATGGTTCACTAGTTTTTATTTAGGAGCCTTTGGTGAAATATCAGGGGTCTAAACAGGTGGAATCTACTCCACACGGGATTTTTGAGCACTTCCTTTTATTACTGTGTATATAAATAATACTATTATTTGGACCTGATGCAAGCATACTGGTTTGTGAAACAAGTGGAAATCACATGACACTTTGTATAAGAATGAAAGTTAAAAACTAGATATTTCCATGCAGTTCTTTTAACCAGCTGAAGGTAGACAGATGATTGTTCAGTGACATCTGATGCATTTTATGGTAAGAAGTGAATTTTAACTGCAAAATGTGTCAAATGTGATGGGGTAAATTTTATCTAAGACTGGAAGGACGTGAACCCTCATACTGTAAATATCAAGTGCACTTATTTCTATTTATCTATCTATCTATCTATCTATCTATCTATCTATCTATCTATCTATCTATCTATCTATCTATCTATTTATATATAAAGATATAGATAGATAGATAGATAGATAGATAGATGTGCACCATCTTAGATCAAATGAACCCCATCAGAACATCAGAATTCTATTCATAACATGTAGTTAAATAGTGAAAGTATTTACATAGACAGGCAGAGGTATATATATATATATATATATATATATATATATATATATATATATATATATATATGCCTGTTTGTGTAAATACCTTAAATGTTTAATTACAATGATATATATATATATATATATATATATATATATATATATATATATATATATATAGTATGAGGGTTTACGATAATATTAACTCCATTAGCAGAACACCCTTCAAACACACAAACACACACACCCACACACACACACACACACACACACATATATATATATAGATAGATATATAGATATATATATATATATATATATATATATATATATATATATATATATATATATATGTATATGTATATATATATATATATATATACATATATATATATATATATATATGGTATGTTTGAAGGGTGTTCTGATAATGGGGTTAATATTATCTAAGGTTTGAAGGATGTAAATCTTCATACGGCAAATATCTATTGCATGTATGTATGTATGTATGTATGTATGTATCTATCTATCTATCTATCTATCTATCTATCTATCTATCTATCTATCTATCCATACATATATACATATGTGTGAAGGGTGGGTTCTTTAAAACAAATCAAAATGTATATACAATAATAAATGTATATTGCATAAAAACACGTTATCTATCTTTAAAGCTGATGATTTCTAGCACGCCTATGCACACAGATCAGAGAAATATGCGCGCATCCATAAGCACATGAGCGCAGACCCACGGATCTGTGTAAAATACATAGAAGGTTAGAAAACAGTTAACGTTCTTCCATTCCTACACCTTTAATACTAAGTTTTCTCAGAAACCTGAAACAGTGCTTTTAATTTAATCATAAATGATATCATCACAGCGTAAAACTTGTTTTTATTATTTCTGCAGATGAGCAAATATGGACATTTTTACAGCGTTTCCTTGAGACGTCTTGCCTGGCCTCATGGATTTAATATTTGGCGAATCTGACCAACTTCCTTCAAAACAAAGTAAGCATTTGACTTTTTAAGTTGCTTTGATTTATCTGTGATATCTCAGTCTGAGTGGCTGAGAAAAAATAGTTATTTTCATAGAAACATTTCTATAGAATTTTTCAGGGTCTTGGTGAAAAACTCCGTCATATAGCAACAGTGACCCCTAGTGTGTCTTGTTCTCCCTACTGTGTTTATTTCCACTACTGTATTTCCATTTAACCTTGAGGGCTTCATTTACTCCCGCTTTCCCATGTCATTTTTCTACTGACTCGTCACGACGGTGCTACAATCTTATTATTATCTCAATGATTTATATGAAATTATATTTTCAATAATTATGCTATAAAGCTGTCAAATTAGAGAAAAAGGTTATTAAGTTAATTGACATATTTAAAAAACCAAGATTAAAACATCTATTATTGCTGGTGATTCAATATGCCATTGGGAAAATATGTCTGTATCTAAACACACTGTTAACTTATTTAGAGTATATGTGGCACGAAAGCATCAATTTACAAATGTACAAATACACCTGATGAAAGTTGTCAGTACAGTTATCCTCAAAAGCATATGATTTATTTGCTGCATATAAAGGTGATTTAGCAACAGTATCTAAACTGTATACATTTTTTAGTCTATAAAGCCCATGCATTCAGGGCTACACTTCTTGAAGCTACTTTATTCCTGCTGGTCAGATTTCATGTTTAATTTTACATCCATTTTTTGCTAGTAGATAACCACTTTCTTTAACTCTATAGTCACCGACATCATTTTTTGTTGCATGGCTCTGAATCTGCTCCCATGTAAATTGTCACAAAACAACACCCTGTATAATTCTCATAGAGCAGCAAAGTGGCTTGATGGTTAGCACTTTATCCTAGCAGCACCTGGCTCCCAAACTTGACGTCTACTCAGGATACTATCTGCATGGAGTTGCATGTTCTGCCTGTGCTTGTGTGGGTTCCCTCCCAAAGACCTGCTGTCAGTTTAATTGGCTTCCTTTGAAATTGGTTCTGGTATACAATGTAACATAAGAGCTTTAGATTGCAATCTTTTTGAAGGAAGTCTGATGGAAGTACTGATGTTAAAGCGGGAGTCCGCCGGGAGTTCCACCGTTTTTTTTTTTTTAAAAGCCAGCAGCTACAAATACTGCAGCTGCTGACTTTTAAAATAAGGACACTTACCCGCCCAGCGCGCCCGCGATGTCGGCACCCGAAGCCGATCTCTCGATCGTCTCTTGGGTGCTGCCGCCGCCATCTTGGGTATGGGAATCAGGAATTGGAGCCTTTCGGCTTCATTTCCCGGTTCCCAAATGCGCATGCGCGAGTCGCGCTGCGCAATAAGGATGGTCCCGCTGCCTCTGGGATCCGTGTGTTTCCCAGCAGGCAGCGGGGGACTTTCGGTAAGGGGCGTAATCTACGCCCCTTTCCGCAGATAGCTATGCCAGAAGTGGGTGCAGATACCTGTACAGGTACCTGCACCCCCCTCCCCCCTGAAAGGTGCCAATTGTGGCGCCGGAGGGGGGAAGGATTCCAATGAGCGGAAGGTCCACTTTAGGGTGGACCTCCGCTTTAAGGTAAAGCTCTGTAAAAATTGTGCTATATAAATACCTATAGTAATATTTAAGGGAGATGCAGGGGAACAGAGGGGAACGCAGTTCCAGCACCTCCACCACTGAATGTATGTAGTGGCAAGAGGTACTGGTATGTGCTTGAGGGTCAATTGATGCTGGCTGCTGGGGGATCTAATGTTGCTGGGGGATCTATTGTTTAGATAGACATCTATTGTTGCTGGGGCGGGGGCATCAATTGTTGCTAGGAAGAATCAATTGTTGAGAGGAAGGTCTATTGTTGCTAGTTGCTAGAAGGTCTATTAATGCTTGCTGCGGGCGACTATTACTTAGGGAGGGGGTCTATTGTTGCTGGAGGTCTTACATTGCTAGGGGGGTCAATTGTTGCTGGGAGGAATCTACCGTTAACGGAGGGGTCTATTGTTGCTAGCAGCTGGAGGATCCATTAATACTGGCTGCTGGGAAATCTATTGTTGCTGGGAGGACTATTATTTAGGGAGGGGGTCTATTGATGCTGGGGGTCTTACATTGCTAGGGGGGGTCATTTGTTGCTGGGAGGAATCTACTTTTAAGGGAGGGGTTTATTTTTGCTGGCAGCTGTAGGATCTATTAATGCTGGCTGCTGGGAGATCTATTGTTGCTGGGGGACTATTGTTTGGGGAAGGGGTCTATTGTTGCTGGGGGATCTTACATTGCTGGGGGGTCAATAGTTGCTAGGAGGAATCTAATGTTGAGAGAGGGGTCTATTGTTGCTGGCTGCTGGGAGATTTATTGTTTATGGTAGGGGTCTATTATTCCTGGTCTAGATCTGTTGTTGCTCTGAGGGTTCTTTTTTTGCAGGGATTATTTTGTTGCTGGGGTATTTGTTGTTACTGGGGGTATATTCTTGCTCATAGGGCTATTGTTGCTGTCTGCAGGGAATCTATTTTACTGTTTTTCTTGTTGTCATTAACAAATTCCGTACAAATCGGGGGGTTGGACAAAGGGACTGTGCTTGAAGGCAAGGGGTGACTTGAAAGAGAGGAGTACCTGCACCTATTTTATAAGAAAAAAAAGCCCTGGTAATGTTAATAATAGGGGGAGGGTACACGGAATCACATTAGTAGAGGCTGCCGTTTCTCTTGGAAACATGCTGCCATGCATGCTAATGCACTACCATGGGCTTTTGCACTGGGGTGCATTGGCAGCCTATTCAAAATACATGGGCTGCTGTACTGCAATGCACATTACTTGCAACATAAAGTGCATTATTGTGTGCATCAATGCATGACACTGGTGTGCAGCTGGCCTCAAAGAACTGTAGAAGCTGTGACCAAATAAGGCAAGCAGAAAGCAAAGCACTAGTCACCGTTATTGTCAGTAGGATCCCTGCTTCTAATCTTTTTCTGCATTGCTTACTTACCATGCCTTGTTCTACACCATGGCTGTGTAAATTCAGATATATTTGACCTGCATTTGGCCTGTTTCAAGCAGGTTTTGCACTTCTATGGACTTTTGAGGGTATGTAAAGTCAATGACATCTTTTAGGTTCCCTAGCTGGTATGTTCACATTTAGAAGTGGGCCAGGTAGTTGTCATCTGCGATGGGAGTAATGACATGTCATTGGGGTGCTATTTATCATGATGGTTGTTGGATGTACATTGGAGTTACGTTTGGAAAGAATGTTTATTTATTTTTTAATAAAGGACTATTTCATGGTGTCTATATTTCTGTTTACTATTCAACTTTTTTGTGATAAAATAAGCAATGTACCCTTACTCTTTCATATGGGGGAAGGGACATATATCTGTTGGCCCCCTTATGCTGATAATGCTGGATGTCCTCATTAAACCATATATGGTCATGACCATATTTGGTCAATGACATCACACAGGATACCCACCCATTTGTTTATGATGTGAAACAAGCCAGTGGCCAGGAAGCTGTCATTTCATGCTGGTACTGATACCACCACTAAATGAATGACTTATGGGGGTAGCAGCTGGAAGTTCAGCGGCGAACTAGCCACTTTGGTTGTTTAGTTCACCTATTTGTGGTTTGGTTTTCGGTTGAATTCATGGTCAAACCAAACTCAGAGCTCATCCCTTTGGTTCAGCCAGGCTGCATTCCTGGATAAGGTACATTTTGGGAATTTGGGGGAGACCTTTATGCCATTCCTTTTTTTTTGTCTGGGACGCCCTCAAAAGTCATACTAGACTCTTATCATGGATAAGTGTCTGGTATGGATTTAAAGGTGACCCTATACCACTTTTTTCACTTAAAGGTACTGTACACATTGTTGAAAACAATTTATGCTGTCCTATAAAGAAACAAAAGGCACATGGTCCCTTTCAAAATAAATCCATATCAGACCCCTATCCTGTGGATTTTTTTTTGGGGGGTGGGACTTCATTTTTTACAAACAGAACAAAGCCAGGTGGGAACTGCTATCTACCCTGTTTCCCCTAAAATAAGACCTAGTGTGATTGTCGGTGATAGCTGCAATAAAAGCCCTACCCCCCAAATAAGCCCTAGTTAAAGTCCTTGTAGGTCTTCTTTTCAGGGTAGGGCTTATTTTTGAGGAAACAGAGTAGGGCTTATTTGGGTGGTAGGGCTTATATTGCAGCCAACACCGACAATCACGCTAGGTCTTATTTTAGGGGAAACAGGGTAGCAACAATTTTTTTTTTCTAAATGTTTATCAAACTAGTTCACAATATAACCCACCTCTAACAACTCCCTCATCTTCAGGGATGCACAGAAGGATTTCCATGAGGACCATACTATAAAAAATTCTCAAAATCATTGCTTGCTATTGCGTCAATTCCTCCATTCTCCATAAATATTGCATTCCATCTTTCACTCTATCACTCTATCATTCCAGGGGTGTCAGCAGATCTCCAGTGTCTCAATATAATAGCCCTAGCAGCCATCAAGCAAAAGTGTATAAGCCCCCCTTTGACCTCCCTAGCAAAGCCTAAACCAGATATTGGTACCATTTTGATATTAGTTTAAAATGTTCTCACATAAATGCTTTCATAATGTCTTCCTGTGGAATTTTATTCCCAAATTCCCTTCCCCACTCCACTATATCCTATGCCACTCTTGGAGTTAAGGAAGATGGCAAAAGAGTATAGATGGTTGAAAGTGGGCGAGATGGAGCGTAAGTCCCTAAGCATACATTTTTGAAAGGTGTAAAGTAATGTTCTGAGCCCTTCTTTAATAAGTTCATATAAAAAGTCTTAAGTTGGAAATACAGCAGCCAGCTTTTCTGTGCCTGATCTGTACCCTTAATCAATTCCCCTAAGTGCTTTATATTATTCTCCAAGAGGGCATTAAATATAGGTGAAATCGAGAAAGGAGTCCACTTGAACAATCCGTGTCTGGACTATCCTGGTATAAAATCTAGGTCACCCAAAATTGAAGTCATTGGTCTTGCATACGATGAATGAATATAGTTTTTATGAATTGATCACACATTTTGAGGAGGTAGTAAAAAGTGTAGATCAGTTTTTATTGGGTGTGTCTTAGGGAGTATCAATAGTAAAGAAAAAGCAGAAGAGGGGCATATAAGGGCTTATTTATGAGCCCATTGTTCATTTTTTAAATGATATATGCCATTTATGAGTCTAGCTATACGAATTGCTTTGTGATAAAGTGCTAAATCTGGTAGTCCCAGTTAGTTTAAACTATTTTTTTGCATTGGTACATGTATCCAAATGACAGTGCCCAACTACCCATGCCCTTTGTACCAAAAGCTTGAAAATTAGCCTGGAAAAATGTCAGAAGAAAAAAAATAAGATTTGGCTGCCATAGACTTCAGTGGAGTTTCAGCACTGTTCATGGTTTGTAGCAAACGTCCAGCAAACCAAACTTTGCTAGGTTTGCTCATCCCTAGTGGTAATAATTCAAAAAATGCTGATGGGGTTATAAACACCAGAGTCAAACCCAGCCAGTGTTATTGCTTGCATAGTTATGTCTGCACAGATGGTATCCAAGTAAAATAGAAAAGCATTGATAGAATTGCATCACTGCTACCAAAATCCCAGAGACACATGCAGTTGAACATGTCATCTAATTGGACAACTGTATGTTTCAGGTGTAAGGGACGAAACTCTTATTTTTAACTATTGGTATCCAAAAAACGAATCCAAGGCCTCATTCACACAGGTTCTGTGGCCGTACAGCATGAATGAGCCATTTGTTTGTGCATATGAAACTGCCTGGAGCTGTGTACAGGTAGCTAATGTTACTCTATGGGGTGCACTAGTTGTACAGATACTCTTGCACTCTTAATTTGACAGGTGTGCTGGAGCGGTAGTGCCCAGTATACAGAATAAACTACAATGGGCTGTGTTAACATTAGACTTTTGAACAATCTGAGTTCGAAGTAAGGGTACAAAGTTCTGTAAAGAATACAAAAGCAGTTTATGACAGCATTCTACATACCTTTTTGTCTAAATGCAATAGGATGGGAGGAATTGCAGCAGGACAGAAAGACAAAGACAAGCAGAGATTACATATTCAAAAACCATGCAAATCATTTCTGAACCCACACTGTGAACACACACCATAATGTGTAATGGGCTGCAAAGTATTTTTTTAAAATCCAAGTCTGCTCTGGTCTCTCACTTCACCTACAAGATGGTGGTGCCCAGCAGCAATTTCAGACCTTTTGAATGTCTACTCAAGGAAGTTTTTAAACAGTAAACAACATGCATTTTATATGTTAACCGCACATATAAACGTATGTTTAGATTCTTGTTGAAATAAATAATCTGCCAACAGGGTCTTTTTAATATGTGTCCTTAGATGTGGTGGCTGCATGCGTTTTCACATGTTCAGCGCTGTCCTTTTTGTGTGGAATTTTGCAGTGAAAAAATAGTTCTTTAAATGAAAGGCACGCCCATGCATGGGAAACAAAAATAGGCTGGAATTCAAATGAACATACACACAAATGATTTAGCACTTTTGAAGTCTAAATAAAGACACATTTATTTTCAGTATGAATGGAACTCAACTTATTTATAGACTGGGACTGTCTGGTCCATGCTGTGAGATTGCTGATTAGACCTTTTGCCCTGCAGAGTTTTAGATGCATCATACATGTGCGCCAGTTATGTAAGTGCAGTTCAAAATTAATAATAAAAGTTAGACAGCAATTTCACACTATTTGCCACTGTATAATTTCTTTCTTGAGAGATGTCTGGAGGGTCTAAAAAAAGAGTTGAAAAAATACTCCTAAAGATAAATCTAGATGTACATGGCTTTATTGAGTTGGGTGGAAAATTATTGGTTGAACATTGATTGCATCCTAACAGTGTGAAGTCCCCCTCAAAACCAAAACAAGACCGTTATATGAACATGCAGCCTGGCTGGGCAGGGAAGCTGGGTCAGAGAATGTGCAACCCCCTCTCCCCGTCCATACCAGGCCACATGCCCTCAACATGGAGTGGCCAATAGGCCCCCTTGCAAAGCATGTTGTCACTATATTCATAAGGGCCAAGGGGGGAATCTTTGGAATTTGAACCCCCCTACTTTAAAATAAGGATGCCCTCGGATATTAGACCCGCGCTTAAAAAAATAAATAAACTCACAACACAGTACATAAAGTAATTTATTAAACAAACAATAAAATGTCTCACAATGTCAAAAAATGATGTCCCACAATGTCAAAAAATAATGTACCACAGTGTCAAAAATTAATGTGCCTCAATGTTCAAAAAAATACTGTTGCATTAAATGAATGTTTCTTGACAGTCTTCTCCTACAGATTCTCTTACCTCAAACCTCAATGATAGCAACATTTTAATGATTGCTAGGACCCCAGCAGCCACTGGTGTCCTATGAGCCCTTTTCCAAAGAGAATGACAGCTTCAATGGTTGCTAAGATCCTTTCAGCTCCAACTGTTATCCCTATGCTTGCATATTTCTAATAGTAAATAAGCTAGCAGTTATCCCTCTTTGAGGGATGCCCAATCATATATTGTCAGGCCACACATGTCATTGGTTTGTAGGATGCTGTGCCATTAGGCCACCTTCCCTGCCCTATTGTATTTTTCATTAATTTGCCCACTGGCAATGAACAGGGCAATGGATTCATGATTGTTTGCTAGGATGCCGGTGGCTGACAACATCTTAGCAACCAAAAGCACTGAGCAGGAAGCTGTCATTTATTTAATGATGGCAATAATACTGTAACTAATGAAAGACTTCCTGACCAGCCGGATGTTCATTGCAGGAGAACAGGAAATTTAGTTTACTGGTTCATTACAATAATAAGCTCCTCTCAGCTGACAACATATATTGTTACATGTACATTCTAAATTCCATACAAGGATGTATACTGCACTTTATAATGGTAAATCCCCTTAGGTCAACACGTTTCTCATAAAGTTGTTTGGGTAGCAGAGCAGGAAGCAGGAAGGGACAGTAAGAGTGATAACCACCTTCTCTAGCCAACATAAGCAGATTCCTAACATCATCTGTAAGCATTAGCATTTTTTGACCAGTGACCAGATTTTTAGCTACAGTAATATATTATTATTATTATTATTATTATTATTATTAACCTCCCTGGCGGTATGATTATTTCTGATTTTAGATGCTGAAAGCGGTACAATTATTTTGCATGGAAATTTGGCGTTTTATATTGTAGGCCTGCAATTATTAGGAATAACTCACTTGGATCTGTTCAAACCAGAGTCTAGTAGACATCCCGGGTATGATAAAATTTATAATATAATAAATAATGATAATAAATAATAAAAATTATTCGATAATGTAATGAAATCCAAAAACATCGAAATTTGCTCATTTGCAGAATTTTCGCTGTCATTAGATTTAGTGTTTGATGACGGATCTCCCCAGAAATCGCTATCGCTCAATTCTGCAAGTCATTCTAATTTATTATCTCTGTTTTCTAGTGGGTCTAAAATCACTTTTGACATAAAGGGACACTTTTTGGTTGCTATGGACAATCTCCAAATTCCAGGCAGAAAAAAACAGTATTTATAATATAAAAGTGCATGCAGGGCACTGGACAGACCACTAGGGACAAAGGGGGTGTGTATTTTTTTTATACAGTACTGTAATCTGTATTGTGTATTTTTACTTTTTTGAAATTGGTGCCAATCTCCGCTCCCGTGCGTCATAACGTCGCAGGGAACGGAGGTCGGCGGCACTCGGGCACTGTGTGAATCGAGCGGAGGACACGGCTCACACACACAGCAGGGAGGACATCGCTGGATACAGTGGACAAGGTAAGTAACCTCTCCCTGTATCCAGCGATGCGATCCCGAGTCTGGCTCGGGGTTACCGCTCATGGTACTGAAATTGCAGCCTGAGCCAGACTCTGGATTACCGCCAGGGAGGTTAATGAGGGTGTATGCAAAAAAGGGTGTGACACTACCTCATATATGAATAATTAGTGTGCTCACCTACTAAAATCAATCCAAATGGTTTAAATCCTTCAACCAATAAATCATATAAAAGTGTTCAATTTAAATACATTTTGCACAAACCAAGAAAAGTCCAATCACCATGATAAAGAAGATGCTACCAATCTATTGGGATAGATAATGGTAGAAATGAAGTAAACGATGATCTACCTCAAAGCTGTGCATGAGAAGTTTAAACTCACCACCACTCATAGACTCAAACCCCTAAAGGGCAATGGGGTTCCCTGTAGCCAGCAATGTAGGAGATGATGGTTCCTTATTCTCCAAAAACTTTTTGGCAATCAAACTCGGAAAAAATATAGGAACGATCATAGGGTGATAAGCTTAGTAACAGGGATAAATGCAGGTAAATGTAACAATGCCCACTCGCATTCGAAATTTTTAATGCTAGCAACAACATACACAGCCTAAGGTACCTCTGCATGCAGTCCTGATGGCCACGGCATGCGTTTCAAAGCCAGAGGATGTGGAAACCAATAGGATCAGAAATGACGTCAGCAAGGGACAGACAGGCAGCCTCTATGCAGTTCTTGTTGTGCACATCATTAGGAGGCTTGAAGCTTCCTGGTACACACAGCTTCTCTCTGCTGGAGCTCCATTCATAAGAGATAGTGTAAATCTGGTTGAGACGTTCGCACATTGCATTTGGTTCTCCAGTGACGGTTCGCCAGAGTTCCTGTTTCTATTCTCAAGCTTGTCTGACTCACTGCCGCTGGCATGCAAGTCCACTTCCTCTGGTTAGAGTACCTACCCCTACCCCTGGCTAGCAGATGCACTATCCCTAGTGATTCTGTAGCAGACGATTATCCATCACTGCCTTCATTGAACATATGCTTTCTCAGATTTCTATATGCATTTATTCACTTTTGCACAGTTTTCCTTATGAACTTTATTTGCTGATGTTGAAGGGCATTCCATCTTTTGCAGAGTCTCATGGCTCATTGATTTTTGCTTATGTTTATTTTTAGTGTCACCAGCAATTGATTCTGCATCTATGATATGTTTAGCACTTATGCACTTTAATATTGGTGCACATTCATCTAATCCTTGTCACTCACGTCTTTTTAGCATTAGTTCAATTCACGTTGAATCTTATTGTATTTTAGCACTGTACTTTTTCTTTTATTGGCGTGCAGAGGTACCTTAGGCTGTGTATGTTGGTGAGTGGGCATTGTTATATCTACCTGCATTTATCCCTGTTACTAAGCTTACCACGCTATAATTGTTCCTATGTTTTTCCAAGTTTGGTTGCCTAAAAGTTTTCTGAGAATAAGAAACCATCATCTCCTACATTGCTGGCTACAGGAAACCCCACTGCCCTTTAGGGGTTCCAGTCTATGAGTGCTGGTGAGTTTGAACTTCTCATGTACAGTTTTTAGGTGGATCATCATTTGCTTAATTTCTACCATTATCTATCCCAATAGATTGGTAGCATCTTCTTTATCATGGTGATTGGACTTTCCTTGGTTTGTGCAAGATTTATTTAGCTAGTTGCCGCCCGCCCACCGTCAAATGACAGCGGAGCAGTGCTGCTCTCCTTGTGGGACGCCGTCATATGGCGATGGCAGCCGTGCCTTGTTGCTCTTTAACGACCCCGATCTCTGTATCTGCGTCCGTGACTCTTTAACCATGTGATCAGCTGTGTCCAATCACAGCCGGTCACATGTAAACACAGAGATGCCGGTAATCGATGCTCCTCACCTCACACTGACAGAGTGTGAGGAGAGGAGAGCCGATCAGTGGCATCTCTTCACAGGAGACATCTATACATGTAATCAGGGCACTGATCATCAGTGCCCTGATTACAATAGTGACACCAGTACCACAAATTAGTGCGAGTGATGAGTGCTCACCAGTGACAGCAATCAGTGCCCACCACTACCAGCAATCAGTGCCCACCACTGACCATAAGTGCCACCAATCAGTGCCCATTGGTGATGCCAGTCCATGCTGGCTATTAGTCCTGCCTATTAGTGCTATCACAACCCACCAGTGCCGCCTATCAGTGTCAATCAGTGCCACTATTAACCACTTCAGCCCCGGACCAATTAACAGCCTAAGGACCAGAGGTCTTTTTACAATTTCGCACTGCACTGCTTTAACTGGTAATTGCAATGTTGTACCCAAACGAAATTTGCGTCCTTTTCTTCCCACAAATAGAGCTTTCTTTTTATAAATGGAAAAAGACCGAAAATTTTGAGAAAAAAATATATTTTCTACTTTTTGTTATAAGAAAAATCGAATAAACTCAATTTTAGTCATACATTTAGGGCAAAATTTATTCAGCCACATGTCTTTAGTAAAAAAAAATGTCAATAAGCGTATATTTATTGGTTTGCGCAAAAGTTATAGCGTCTACAAACTAGAGAACATTTTGTGGAATTTACACAGCTTTTAATTTACGACTGCCTATCTCATTTCTTGAGGTGCTAAAATGGCAGGGCAGTACAAACCCCCCCAAATGACCCCATTTTGGAAAGTAGACACCCCAAGGAAGTTGTGAAGAGGCATGTTGAGCCCATTGAATATTTTTTTTTTGTCCCAAGTGATTGAATAATGACACAAAAAAAAAAAAAAGTTTACAAAAAGTTGGCACTAAATGATATATTGCTCACACATGCCATAGTTATATGTGGAATTGCACCCCAAAATATATTCTGCTGCTTCTCCTGAGTACGGGGATACCACATATGTGGGACTTTTTGGGAGTCTAGCCGCGTACGGCACCCCGAAAACCAATCACTGCCTTCAGGATTTCTAAGGGTGCAAATTTTTGATTTCACTCCTCACTACCTATCACAGTTTCGAAGGCCATAAAATGCCAAAATAACACAAAACCCCCCCAAATGACCCCATTTTGGAAAGTAGACACCCCAAGGAAGTTGTGGAGAGGCATGTTGAGCCCATTGAATATTTTCTTTTGTCCCAAGTGATTGAATAATGACACAAAAAAAAAAAAGTTTACAAAAAGTTGTCACTAAATGATATATTGCTCACACATGCCATAGTTATATGTGAAATTGCACCCCAAAATATATTCTGCTGCTTCTCCTGAGTACGAGGATACCACATATGTGGGACTTTTTGGGAGTCTAGCTGCGTACGGCACCCCGAAAACCAATCACTGCCTTCAGGGTTTCTAAGGGTGCAAATTTTTGATTTCACTCCTCACTACCTATCACAGTTTCGAAGGCCATAAAATGCCAAAATAGCACAAAACCCCCCCAAATGACCCCATTTTGGAAAGTAGACACCCCAAGCTATTTACTGAGAGGTATGTTGAGTCCTTGAAATATTTTATATTTTGCCACAAGTTGCAGGAATTTTACATTTTTTTTGCACAAAGTTGTCACTAAATGATATATTGCTCACACATGCTATGGGCATAAGTCAAATTACACCCCAAAATAAATTCTGCTGCTTCTCCTGAGTACGGGGATACCACATGTGGGGGACTTTTTGGGAGCCTAGCCACGTACGGGACCCCGAAAACTAAGCACTGCCTTCCGGATTTAAATATAAAATGCTACCAAAAAAAACTGTTAGCGATCGCAGGGATCAGGCCTGACTCTGTGATCGCTGCAGTTATGCGTTTAGTGTTTTGTAAGTGACAGTGATCGATCGATACTGCACTTGGGTGGGCTGGGCAGAGGGGCAAAACGCAGGTGCCAGCAGGTATCTGGGCTGATCCCGCTAACAATGCGTTTTTTTGGAACCCTAAACTGCTGGGGATGCTAGTATAGATCTGATCAGATCAGATATTGATCTGTTCAGATTCTATACCACTACGGGAGGTGTATGCTTTGTGCGTGGGTGTTAGCGGTACTGGCACTAACCTAGCGCTGCCTGGGGCGACGCAGACCCTGACCCTAAAACCTAATTGATATCACCCGCCGGGTGATCAGGTGGTTAAACCTTTATTGGGTAATAAATGGTGGGTGCCCTGATGCTATAAAAAGTAATGTACAATAATATTTTCAAACTATTGATCAAAATCCACCTTTATGTAGCATATCGAACAAAAAGGTTGTGGGCACCTATGTGTACCTATGTGTACCTATGTGTTAGTGTAGTGTTTGGTGCACTTACTTTTAGTCTTCTCCTCGTAGTCCGGTCTAAAAGACCGCCCGAGGAGAATGACATCACTTCCTCCCTGCCTGTGTATACAATACACAGTGGGAGGAAGCTTCTCATTGGCCAGGAGCGATCAAGAGGGGATGGCCAGAAACCAACGGCCATCCCCTCATCCCGGATAGCTCCTGCAGTGAAACAGACCGCCGTATCCAGCGGGAGGGGGTCCAATCGAACCCCCCACCCACTGGAAGGCAGGCACGTACATGTACGTGCTTGTGCCTGCCGGTGCCATTGTAATGACGTACATTGGCAATACGGCGGTCCTTAAGTGGTTAATGCCTATCTGTGCCACCTAACAGTGCCCATCAGTGCCACCTATCAGTGCTCATCAGTGCCACCTATCAGTGCCACCTATCAGTGCCCATAAGTGCAGCATATTAGTGCCACCTAATCAGTGTCCATAAGTGCCGTGTCATCAGTGCCCCTAAGTGCCACCTCATCAATGCCCACCAGTTCAGTCTATTAGCGCCCATCAGTGCCGCCTCATCAGCGCACATCAGTGAAGGAGAAAAATTACTTAATTACAAAATGTACTGACAGAAATTAAGTAAAAAAATAAAAACCCAGCAGTGATTAAATACCACCAAAAGAAAGCTCTATTTGTGTGAAGAAAATGATACAGATGTCATCTGGGTACAATGTAGCATGACCTGAAACTTGAAAAATGGCCTGGGCAGGAAGGGGCTGTAAGTGCCCTGTAGGCAAGTGGTTAAATTGTACACTTTTATATGATGTATTGGTTGAAGGCTTTAAACCATTTGGATCATTGATTTTAGTAGGTAAGCACATTAATTATTCATATATGAGGTAGCTCCACACCTTTTTTTGCATACACCCTCATCATTGTAAAGGGGTTTACTCACTTTTAAAGGGGCAGCTTCACTCATTTATTACGTAGTTGACACCATTCCTTGTCATTTTATATCACATATTATTATTATTATTATTGTCAACTTAGAGGAGATAGTATTTATCACACAATTAGAATTCTTAGGCTTAACCACTTTCATACAGGGCATTTTGATCCCTTTCCTGCCCCGGACAATTTTCATCTTTCAGTGCTGTCACATTTTGAATGAGAATTGTGCGGTCATGTGACGTACTCAAATGAATTTTGATCATTTTTTCCCCATAAACAGAGCTTTCTTTTGGTGGTATTTGATCACCTCTGCGGTTTTTTTTTTTTGCACTATAAACAAAGAGAGACAATTAAAAAAAAAAAAAAAATTTTTATTACTTCTTGCTACAATAAATATCCCAATTTTTTTTTTAAAATATGTTTTTCCTCAGTTTAGGCCGATATGTATTCTTCTACATATTTTTGGTAAAAAAATCACAATAAGCGTTTATATTGATTGGATTGTGCAAAAGTTATAGCATCTACAAAATAGGGGAAATAATTATGGCATTTTAATGGCGAAAATATGCGATTTTTATTGTGACTGCAATATTGCGGCGGACATATCGGACACTTTTGACACTATTTTGGGATCAGTGACATACAGCGATCCATGCTATAAAATGCATTGATTACTGTATAAATGTCCCTGGCAGGGAAGAAGTTAACACTAGGGGGTGATCAAAGGGTTAAATGTGTGTCCTTCGAGTGATTCTAACTGTAGGGGGAGGGGACTCACAAGGGGAGGAGACCAATCAGTGCTCCTCTGTAATGGGAACACACGGATCGGTCTCCTCACCTGACAGGACATGGATCTGTGTGTTTACACATACAAATCCATAGTCCTGCTTGGTTAACGGGCAATCGCAGGTGCCCAGCAGACATCGCGGCCATCAAGCATGTGCATCGGGCCCTGAGCAATGTGGCAGATGCGCGTGCCCCCGGCGGCGCACGGGCGCTCTCCACAATGCTGGGAATCCCAGGACGTCATATAATGCCCGCCCGTAGGGACGAAGGGTTCCTGCAGGCGTCATATGACAATACAGCGGTAGGGAAGTGGTTAAGGAGATCCATTTATTTTAACTAACATGAATAAAGTATTGTTACCCAAAAAGACAAAATTAGGTGGCGCTCAGGTAGAGAGGTAAAGTACAACTAGACCGCTGTAAGTTCAGGCAGGGACAGGGAGCTAGTCCTAGCTCCAAGCTGCAGCAATGTCAAAGGAAAAGATCCACATATCATGAAGCAGACCCATGTTCATGAAGTTAGATGAATGGTAGACTTGTGCACAACAGAAAATTTTGTTTAGTTTCGGTTCGTTGTCATTCGTAAAATACATAATTTCGTTCTGTTATATTCGTTATGTTACGTTAATAAGTTTTCGAATAATTCGTTATTATTCGCAGAGTGTCGAATTCATTTGTTCGTATTCTTTGAAATTCGCTATTTATGTATGTATAGACATTCGTGATAATGATTCGTAGTTTGGAAAGTCATTTGTTTATTGAATCTTTTAACACACACAATAACAACTTCTCTTCTCCTCGGCTCAAATACAATACAACACCCTTCTAACTCAGTTCTCAGGAATGCACTTTGCCAGTAATCCAACCTCCGACACAAAATTAATTACATGATTGGACTATAAGATTTACTTTGAGCTGACCTTTTGTTTCATTAGATCTTTAAAGAATTACCAAATTCATTTGAATTCATTCGAATTCATTCGTTATATTTCTTTCATATTCGTTGTTATTCGTTATTTTTTTATTCGGACATTCGGATGCATCCGAATGTCCGAAAGATGCAAAATTTGGCCGAATTTAGATTCGTTACGAAACGAATTGCACAAGTCTAATGAATGGCAGCCTCAGCCTGGACTCCAGCCAGGCCATGCTCCCAACATGCTTCAGCCAGCCCCTTGGAGTCATGGGGATAGTCATGGGGATAAATAAAGAATTGTATAACAATTTTATGAAACTTGTGCATTATCTCATTTGTACCAGTAACGTCCAGAGAAACGTTGTGTAGACAGTTAGAGATGCCACTGTTGGCAGTAAAGGTGCTTTCTAGAGCTGTATTTCTGAGGGATATGTCTCTGTTAGTAGGAAATGATGTCAGGAATCCTGCTGATCCCTCCTCCCAGCAGTTGCCCCTGCAAAAAATTTACAAACCTGGTGATGACATCACAGGGGATAAAAAATGAAGTTACTTGTTACTTTTTACAAGGTAAAATGTAAAATGAATGCTAGGGCATGCTCTAAAAGCAGGAGGTTTGCAGGTAAACTTGGGCCATGCCTATACAGTACAAATCCTTTAATGGTGGTAATGGCATTATAATGTTTGCTAGTAGCATGGAAGGATGAGAGGTTAAGAGGTGTCTAGCCTAGAACACCAACATGGTCAGAAATGGCCCTAACACACTGTGAAAGTCACGTAACAAAAGATAGCCATTTCCTTTAATCATGAGGACAAAGAAAATATTCTTCTGCTTCACTTCCCTAAGAGAATCATATTATTTAACAGATTTTGCTATGGCCCTATTTATTTGCAGTTTTGGCCCCTATCCCAGAAACCAGCTTCCCAAATACTACAAAACATCAATAAGCTTCGAATTAGATTACATGTTCTGCAAAATGTAGTTATGGAGCAGTCAAGAAAAATCATATTGCAATACTGTTCGCTTATGAATAACACAAATATAAATTAGCCATCTGTTAAGATGATTTTCCATATATGCAGATATTTTCAAATAACAGAAACTACAGGGTCACTTGCTAATAAGAACAGAAAGACAGTTCGTTAGTTCTACAGATTTGGGTGCTAAAATACATTTGGCATTTTCCTTTTTTTGTTCCTAGTAGTAATTATCATGTACCAGTTTGTACCATTAATACCTGTTAGCAGCTTGTACCATTAGTGAAAGGTACAGACTGCTAATCTTCATTTGGAAAATGAACGAATATGATTACAAGGGCACTGGGTTCCAAATTACTGTCTGTGACATTTAAATACATATATTTTATTTTCTTGAAAATATCCTTAAGAGGAACTTTTTGCAACACACATTATGTATAATATTTAGTTTTATTTAATTTTTGTGTATAGTATATAAGGTATTTTGAGTATCGTTAAAGAACAACTTCAGGCGAATTAAGAGGAAGAATATTGTTTTAAAATGAGGAGCTGTAGAAATTATGAAAATACATTTACTAAAATTAAAGCTCAACGTATTCATGTTAAACTGCAGCCACATGCAATTTTCTGTAACTGCCAAAAAATTCACATGTTTCTTCTTTTCAAGCAATGCAACATGGTTTAGTTTTTATGGCAAAAAACAAATAATAGATGGCACACATAATAATACCTTTTAAAAAGTAAATCAACTGTGTAAATCGATTTAAAAACAAATGCAAATAGCGATATGGACTATTTTTCAATCTTAAATAATCAATAAACTCCCCAGTTTGTATAACTCAGTACTCTAGGTGTAATTCCATCACCTACTTTAATGGAGCTGACCACATCAAAATGGCCACATGTTTAAAGGTAGGTCAAAAAGTACTTGATTATCTTCTCTTTGAGGAATCAAACTTGCTTCACTTTATGATTTTGAATGCTATATAGATGAATACCCCACTGACATATCAACATGTTCTTGTTACCAGCATGCACTGTAAGTGTGTTATGTTCAGGAAAGAGAACAAAAGCCTCTCGTAATGTAATAGGTTTATCACGGTATTAAAAAACAAACAAACACGGTTAAAACATCAGGGAACCCTCACATAACATAGAAATGCATCCAACTCAGTTGGATAATTCCATACAGAGCTTAAGTTATAATCAATAACAGAGTGTTTCATTCAGTAACATCAACATGAAGACCTATGTTGTCGAAACGCATCGGACTTGCATTTGGCACCCCACATTGCTTTTTTCTTCCTTTTAATATATATTTTTTGTGATCACGTGTCATAATTTTGTTAATTTTTATGACTTTTTTAAAATAAAACCCAATGGTTACCATCTGACCTGCACCATTTGGAGCTTCTTTTTCCTTTTCCTTCTTTTTTTGCGGACCATCTCCCGCATTTGGGGCTGGTACCCCAAATGCGATTAATCAGATCCTGACGCCTTGAGAGACGCCTTGAGAGACATTCATCACAGCCTTTCAACATCAGAAGTCCTTCCAAACTGGAGCCCACTGAGCTATCCATTTGGACTACTATCAATTCATCATTGGTTTCATGTTCGGACCTCAAGCGCTGTTGACTCAACCGTCGTATGACAGATGAGTCCACCCTCTCTGGTAAGAGTATTTAACCCATTCTTCAGACAAGCCGTTATCACTGGTTTTATCTGATCTGTGGATTCCCTGATTCCCTCGTGGGGAAGATTAACCACAATATTTGTGCACCATTTAATATATGTGGACTATTTTCACTGGGACTCACATTTTAGCTATTGACACTTTCCAGTATCCACACACTTTTCATGTTGTATTTTCAGTATATTTACATTTTGATTCTTTCTTGTAACTGCATAATTTATTTATGTGCGGTATATTGTCATTTTTCCACACATCCAGCACTACACTATTTGTTACTTTTTATACATATAATCACCTTAGACATGCTGTGGTTAGGAAATAAAAGCACATTTTTATTTTTGTCAATGCTGGCTGTAGCTCCACTCCAGGCTGAAACTCAATATATTTATTATTTATTGTTTGGGTCAGGTTGGCCCAAATTAACTATTTCCTTTACTAATACTGTACATGTGCCTGCTGTCAGCACCAGGGGTGTCCAACCTGCGGCCCCAGATGGCTATTAATGTGGCCTAACACAAAACACAACGTACTTAAAAATGTTTAAATTTTTCTTTGGAATTTTTTGTAAAAATGCTTTTACACTTAGCACACAAATGCGGTCGAAGATAAATTTGACAGTGTTTCTTTACTGGACTTTTATAAGTTTTATCTTCCCAAAGATAAAAAGCCCACTCTTCACATTCTTGTCTTATTTATGTCAAAAGTTTTCAGCAGTACCTATATTTGTGCATAATGTGGCAGCACGCAGGTAAAATCACCTGGTTGTATTCAGGATGGGAAATATGTGTGTCCTAGATTCAGGCTGTATGCAGACTTTTACAATTAGAGGGGAAGAGTTAATGAGCCCAGCTGTAGTAAGTGGGCTCATTAAGACCTCTACAAAAAACCCCAGCATGCATAGGGAGATGCTCCATCCTGGAACCAGTTTTGTGTGTATAGACTGGGGAGTCTGAGATCTGTTCTGTGCGGTGAGTTAACGCCTGTGTGGCAAACCCCTACAATAGGGACAGGGACTGGGGCAGCACAAGGCTGCACCCAGTTGTTAGACAGGGAGTCTACGTGTGTAGTTAGAGGTCAAGCTGACCAGGATTTATTTTCTTGTTTTATTTTGTTTGGCTGTTATATGTATCACTGCATATAGCCTAAATAAACCGGATCTTTTGTTTTTTTTGCACCTACAACGCTGTCTGCTGTGCCTGACTTTGTGTTGTGAACCCATCCAGGGGGTCACACACACCCGCTACCGAGCGAACCCCCTCACAGTTGGTGGAGAATGCGGGCAGTTTTTTTTTTTTTTTTTTTTGTTAAGGCCAGCATGGAGGAGATACTGAGACAGCTGGCTCTAGCAAATGCAAACCAGCAGCAAACAAATGCAGCTTTACAAAAGAGCCTTGCAGCTCAACAACAAGCCCAGCAGCAGGCAAATGCAAATCAGCAGCAGAGTTTGGAAGCCCAGCAGCAGGCAAATGCAAATCAGCAGCAGACAAATGGAACTTTGCAGCAGAGTTTGGAAGCTCAGCAACAAGCCCAGCAGCGATCTGAAGCCCGCTTCATAGACTTGTTGCAGAAGCAAGAGCAGAATTTTCAACAGCAAATAGAGACATTGATACAGCAACGTCCGCAGACCAATGAAGCAAGTGGGTACAATAATACCGCAACCTTTGGTGTGAGCCGTTTACTGACAAAAATGACTGGAGAGGATGATCCGGAGGTGTTTTTGACCACATTTGAAAGGACTGCTGAAAGGGAAAAGTGGCCTAAGGAGCAATGGGCTGGACTGGTGGCCCCTCTGTTAACTGGGGAATCGCAGAAAGCTTATTATGACCTAGAGCCTGACCAAGCAAAAGACTATGTGGTGCTAAAAGGAGAAATATTGGCACGGCTGGGTGTCACCCTGGCCGTCCGGGCTCAGCGTGTGCATAACTGGACTTTTCAGGTTGGAAAACCTCCCAGGTCTCAAATGTATGATCTCATTCACCTGAGCAGGAAGTGGCTGCAGCCAGAGATTTTGACCGCACCAAACATTGTGGAACGTGTGGTTATAGATCGTTTCCTGAGAGCTCTTCCTACTGCCATCCAAAAATGGGTAAGCCATGGAGACCCAGAAAATGCAGATAAACTTGTGGATCTGGTTGAGAGGTACTTGGCTACAGAGAACTTGACCACCTCTTCCAGGGACTCACGGACTTTCCCCCCTAAGACCAGATCATCCCCAGTGGCGGGTAAGATGACTCCAAGGGGTGAGGGTGGAGAGAGTGAGAGGGTGGGAGTTCTACCTAAGGTCTGGCGGGAGCAGCCCAGGAAGCCCATGCTGCAAGAGGCAGCGAGAAAAATTATTTGCTACCGCTGCCGGCAAGAGGGACATATTGCAGCCAATTGCCCAGTTGTGGATGAGCCTATGCAATGTGACTTTATAAGGGAGAGACGTCAGTCGCTGTTTGCGACAGTTGCATGCACTGCCATTCGGGGACCTGAGAAACATTTATGTAAAATGTGTATTAATGGTAGACATGTTGATGTGTTGCTAGATTCAGGTAGCCTGGTAACATTGATAAAAGCTGAATTAGTTACTAGTCCAGGCCTCTGGGAAGAACAGGGTGGCTGTTATTTGTGTGCATGGGGACACCCGAGAGTATCCTGTAACTTCAGTGTTTTTTGAGACCCCCAAAGGTAACCTCTCTCATCAGGTGGGGTTAGTGTCTCAGTTACCACATGATGCTATTGTGGGAAGGGATTTTCCAAAATTCTGGGAACTCTGGGATTGTCCTGAGGCCCCCATTGGTGCCCCTCTAAACCAGGAAGATGACCAGAATTCCTCTGGGAGTGGTGAGGACTCTCCTGAATTTCCCTTGTCGGTATTGGCGGGGGAAACTCGAGAAACTGGGGAGGAGCCAACATCCTCAGATGAAAACATGCCGTCTGTGGAGTTTTCGGATCTTGAGGTTCACAGGGAAAATTTTGCCACAGAACAGTTAAAAGACCCCACCCTAATAAAGGCACGGGAAAATGTGGTGAAAATAGATGGCGAGTTAGTGAACCCAGATAAGACTTGCCCTTATCCTTACTTCACTATGGAAAGGGACCTGCTATATCGAGTGGCTCAAAGGGCAGAAGAAACCATTGAGCAACTTGTAGTGCCCAAACCTTACAGGAAGTTGGTGTTAGAATTGGCTCATGGACACATTCTGGGAGGTCATCTGGGGACAGAGAAAACCAGAGAGAGGGTATTGCAGAGATTCTATTGGCCTGGGGTCATGAAGGAAATAGAAAAGTATTGTTCCTCCTGCCCTGTGTGTCAGAAGTCGGCACCTATGCCACATTTCCGTAACCCACTGGTACCTCTTCCTATCATTGAGGTCCCCTTTGAGAGGATCGCAATGGATTTGGTAGGTCCGATAATGAAGTCTGCTAGGGGGCATCAGTACATTTTGGTTATATTGGACTATGCCACCCGTTATCCGGAAGCAATTCCTCTCCGAAATACCTCGGCCAAAACCATAGCCAAAGAGCTATCCCTTGTTTTTAGCCGCGTGGGTATTTGTAAGGAACTGCTTACGGACCAAGGTACACCCTTTATGTCCCGGGTTATGAAAGAATTATGCAAGTTGTACAAAGTGAAGCAATTGCGTACATCTGTGTATCACCCCCAAACAGATGGGTTGGTTGAAAGATTCAACAAAACCCTAAAACAAATGTTAAAGAAGGTGGTGGATAGAGATGGAAAGAATTGGGATTGTCTAATACCCTATCTGATGTTTGCCATTAGGGAGGTACCCCAATCCTCTACGGGTTTCTCACCCTTCGAGTTGCTCTATGGGAGACACCCAAGAGGGCTGCTGGATATCGCCAAGGAAACTTGGGAAAATGAGAGTTCTCCTCACAGGAGTGTGATTGAGCATGTCGCCCTGATGCAAGATAGAATTGCACAGGTAATGCCAATTTTAAAGGAACATTTAACCCAAGCGCAGTTAGCACAGCAGAGAGTGTACAACCGTGGGGCCAAGACACGTACTTTTTCCCCGGGGGATAGGGTCTTGGTGCTAGTCCCTACGGTTGAAAGCAAATTTCTGGCCAAATGGCAAGGTCCATATGAAGTAATTGAAAAAATTTGTGAGGTGAACTACAGGGTTAGACAGCCAGGAAGGCGAAAGCCGGAGCAGATCTATCACGTCAATCTGCTGAAAGCCTGGAGGGATAGGGAATCCCTAGTCGCAGAGACTTTGTCACAAGTACAGCCTGATTGCTTAGTTCCTGAGGTTGGAATAGCAGACACCTTATCGAAACCCCAACAACAGGAGGTTAAAGAGTTTGTACTTCGTAACAAAGAGATTTTCTCTGAGCTTCCGGGACAAACATCTGGCGTAGAGCATGACATTATCACCCCGCCAGGAGAAAGGGTAAAACTAAAACCTTATAGAATACCAGAGGCCCGACGGGAGGCAATACGTGGGGAGGTTCAAAGGATGCTGGAATTGGGTGTGATAGAGGAGTCCCAGAGTGACTGGTCCAGTCCTATTGTACTAGTGCCCAAACCTGATGGGAGCTGGCGGTTTTGTAACGATTTTAGACAATTAAATAAAGTTACAAAATTTGACACCTACCCCATGCCACGTATAGATGAGTTGGTTGACCGGCTGGGAACAGCCCGATATATGACAACTCTTGATCTCACCAAAGGGTATTGGCAAATTCCCCTGGCCGAGTCGGCCAAGGAGAAAACTGCGTTTGTAACCCCAGATAGGGCATTCCAATATAAGAGAATGCCGTTTGGGTTACAGAATGCACCGGCAACATTCCAGCGGAAAATGGATAAGATTCTGAGGCCCCATCATAAATATGCTGCAGCTTACCTGGATGATGTGATTATCCATAGCACAGACTGGGTCTCACATTTGCCAAAAGTACAAGCAGTCCTAGACTCTATCCGGGAAGCTGGGTTTACGGCCAATCCAAAGAAGTGTACCATTGGACAGGAGGAGGCCAAATATCTTGGGTACACTATTGGGAGGGGGGTGATAAAACCCCAAGTCAATAAAGTCGAGGCCATACAGAGTTGGCCACGTCCCAACAGCAAGAAACAGGTACGAGCCTTTCTGGGAATCGCTGGCTATTATCGACGATTCATTCCCCATTTTGCTTCTCAGGCTGTGCCCCTCACCAACCTGACAAAAGGGAAAGAGTCGGTTATGGTTAAATGGTCCCCAGAGGCTGAGGAAGCATTTCAGTCCTTAAAAACAGCCTTATGTAGCCAGCCAGTGTTGTACTCACCAGACTTCTCTAAGGACTTTGTTGTACAAACTGATGCATCAGACGTTGGGTTAGGAGCAGTGTTATCCCAGGTCTGGAACGGGGAAGAGCACCCAGTCATTTACCTCAGCAGGAAGTTGAAGTCCCATGAGGTAAATTACTCCACGATTGAGAAGGAATGTTTAGCAGTGAAGTGGGCTCTAGATTCCCTTCGGTACTATCTGCTAGGTAGGCACTTTGACCTGGTGACTGATCACGCTCCTTTAAAGTGGATGGCTCAAAACAAGGAGACCAATAGAAGGGTAAATAGGTGGTTCCTGGCCCTACAGGAATTTAACTTTACAGTTAAGCATCGCCCTGGTGTTAAAATGGGGAATGTGGATGCTTTGTCTCGGATACATGCGTGTCTGGCTGCTTGTGTTACAACCCCAAGGTTGAAACAAGAGGGGGGGGTATGTGGCAGCATGCAGGTAAAATCACCTGGTTGTATTCAGGATGGGAAATATGTGTGTCCTAGATTCAGGCTGTATGCAGACTTTTACAATTAGAGGGGAAGAGTTAATGAGCCCAGCTGTAGTAAGTGGGCTCATTAAGACCTCTACAAAAAACCCCAGCATGCATAGGGAGATGCTCCATCCTGGAACCAGTTTTGTGTGTATAGACTGGGGAGTCTGAGATCTGTTCTGTGCGGTGAGTTAACGCCTGTGTGGCAAACCCCTACAATAGGGACAGGGACTGGGGCAGCACAAGGCTGCACCCAGTTGTTAGACAGGGAGTCTACGTGTGTAGTTAGAGGTCAAGCTGACCAGGATTTATTTTCTTGTTTTATTTTGTTTGGCTGTTATATGTATCACTGCATATAGCCTAAATAAACCGGATCTTTTGTTTTTTTTGCACCTACAACGCTGTCTGCTGTGCCTGACTTTGTGTTGTGAACCCATCCAGGGGGTCACACACACCCGCTACCGAGCGAACCCCCTCACAGTTGGTGGAGAATGCGGGCAGTTTTTTTTTTTTTTTTTTTTGTTAAGGCCAGCATGGAGGAGATACTGAGACAGCTGGCTCTAGCAAATGCAAACCAGCAGCAAACAAATGCAGCTTTACAAAAGAGCCTTGCAGCTCAACAACAAGCCCAGCAGCAGGCAAATGCAAATCAGCAGCAGAGTTTGGAAGCCCAGCAGCAGGCAAATGCAAATCAGCAGCAGACAAATGGAACTTTGCAGCAGAGTTTGGAAGCTCAGCAACAAGCCCAGCAGCGATCTGAAGCCCGCTTCATAGACTTGTTGCAGAAGCAAGAGCAGAATTTTCAACAGCAAATAGAGACATTGATACAGCAACGTCCGCAGACCAATGAAGCAAGTGGGTACAATAATACCGCAACCTTTGGTGTGAGCCGTTTACTGACAAAAATGACTGGAGAGGATGATCCGGAGGTGTTTTTGACCACATTTGAAAGGACTGCTGAAAGGGAAAAGTGGCCTAAGGAGCAATGGGCTGGACTGGTGGCCCCTCTGTTAACTGGGGAATCGCAGAAAGCTTATTATGACCTAGAGCCTGACCAAGCAAAAGACTATGTGGTGCTAAAAGGAGAAATATTGGCACGGCTGGGTGTCACCCTGGCCGTCCGGGCTCAGCGTGTGCATAACTGGACTTTTCAGGTTGGAAAACCTCCCAGGTCTCAAATGTATGATCTCATTCACCTGAGCAGGAAGTGGCTGCAGCCAGAGATTTTGACCGCACCAAACATTGTGGAACGTGTGGTTATAGATCGTTTCCTGAGAGCTCTTCCTACTGCCATCCAAAAATGGGTAAGCCATGGAGACCCAGAAAATGCAGATAAACTTGTGGATCTGGTTGAGAGGTACTTGGCTACAGAGAACTTGACCACCTCTTCCAGGGACTCACGGACTTTCCCCCCTAAGACCAGATCATCCCCAGTGGCGGGTAAGATGACTCCAAGGGGTGAGGGTGGAGAGAGTGAGAGGGTGGGAGTTCTACCTAAGGTCTGGCGGGAGCAGCCCAGGAAGCCCATGCTGCAAGAGGCAGCGAGAAAAATTATTTGCTACCGCTGCCGGCAAGAGGGACATATTGCAGCCAATTGCCCAGTTGTGGATGAGCCTATGCAATGTGACTTTATAAGGGAGAGACGTCAGTCGCTGTTTGCGACAGTTGCATGCACTGCCATTCGGGGACCTGAGAAACATTTATGTAAAATGTGTATTAATGGTAGACATGTTGATGTGTTGCTAGATTCAGGTAGCCTGGTAACATTGATAAAAGCTGAATTAGTTACTAGTCCAGGCCTCTGGGAAGAACAGGGTGGCTGTTATTTGTGTGCATGGGGACACCCGAGAGTATCCTGTAACTTCAGTGTTTTTTGAGACCCCCAAAGGTAACCTCTCTCATCAGGTGGGGTTAGTGTCTCAGTTACCACATGATGCTATTGTGGGAAGGGATTTTCCAAAATTCTGGGAACTCTGGGATTGTCCTGAGGCCCCCATTGGTGCCCCTCTAAACCAGGAAGATGACCAGAATTCCTCTGGGAGTGGTGAGGACTCTCCTGAATTTCCCTTGTCGGTATTGGCGGGGGAAACTCGAGAAACTGGGGAGGAGCCAACATCCTCAGATGAAAACATGCCGTCTGTGGAGTTTTCGGATCTTGAGGTTCACAGGGAAAATTTTGCCACAGAACAGTTAAAAGACCCCACCCTAATAAAGGCACGGGAAAATGTGGTGAAAATAGATGGCGAGTTAGTGAACCCAGATAAGACTTGCCCTTATCCTTACTTCACTATGGAAAGGGACCTGCTATATCGAGTGGCTCAAAGGGCAGAAGAAACCATTGAGCAACTTGTAGTGCCCAAACCTTACAGGAAGTTGGTGTTAGAATTGGCTCATGGACACATTCTGGGAGGTCATCTGGGGACAGAGAAAACCAGAGAGAGGGTATTGCAGAGATTCTATTGGCCTGGGGTCATGAAGGAAATAGAAAAGTATTGTTCCTCCTGCCCTGTGTGTCAGAAGTCGGCACCTATGCCACATTTCCGTAACCCACTGGTACCTCTTCCTATCATTGAGGTCCCCTTTGAGAGGATCGCAATGGATTTGGTAGGTCCGATAATGAAGTCTGCTAGGGGGCATCAGTACATTTTGGTTATATTGGACTATGCCACCCGTTATCCGGAAGCAATTCCTCTCCGAAATACCTCGGCCAAAACCATAGCCAAAGAGCTATCCCTTGTTTTTAGCCGCGTGGGTATTTGTAAGGAACTGCTTACGGACCAAGGTACACCCTTTATGTCCCGGGTTATGAAAGAATTATGCAAGTTGTACAAAGTGAAGCAATTGCGTACATCTGTGTATCACCCCCAAACAGATGGGTTGGTTGAAAGATTCAACAAAACCCTAAAACAAATGTTAAAGAAGGTGGTGGATAGAGATGGAAAGAATTGGGATTGTCTAATACCCTATCTGATGTTTGCCATTAGGGAGGTACCCCAATCCTCTACGGGTTTCTCACCCTTCGAGTTGCTCTATGGGAGACACCCAAGAGGGCTGCTGGATATCGCCAAGGAAACTTGGGAAAATGAGAGTTCTCCTCACAGGAGTGTGATTGAGCATGTCGCCCTGATGCAAGATAGAATTGCACAGGTAATGCCAATTTTAAAGGAACATTTAACCCAAGCGCAGTTAGCACAGCAGAGAGTGTACAACCGTGGGGCCAAGACACGTACTTTTTCCCCGGGGGATAGGGTCTTGGTGCTAGTCCCTACGGTTGAAAGCAAATTTCTGGCCAAATGGCAAGGTCCATATGAAGTAATTGAAAAAATTTGTGAGGTGAACTACAGGGTTAGACAGCCAGGAAGGCGAAAGCCGGAGCAGATCTATCACGTCAATCTGCTGAAAGCCTGGAGGGATAGGGAATCCCTAGTCGCAGAGACTTTGTCACAAGTACAGCCTGATTGCTTAGTTCCTGAGGTTGGAATAGCAGACACCTTATCGAAACCCCAACAACAGGAGGTTAAAGAGTTTGTACTTCGTAACAAAGAGATTTTCTCTGAGCTTCCGGGACAAACATCTGGCGTAGAGCATGACATTATCACCCCGCCAGGAGAAAGGGTAAAACTAAAACCTTATAGAATACCAGAGGCCCGACGGGAGGCAATACGTGGGGAGGTTCAAAGGATGCTGGAATTGGGTGTGATAGAGGAGTCCCAGAGTGACTGGTCCAGTCCTATTGTACTAGTGCCCAAACCTGATGGGAGCTGGCGGTTTTGTAACGATTTTAGACAATTAAATAAAGTTACAAAATTTGACACCTACCCCATGCCACGTATAGATGAGTTGGTTGACCGGCTGGGAACAGCCCGATATATGACAACTCTTGATCTCACCAAAGGGTATTGGCAAATTCCCCTGGCCGAGTCGGCCAAGGAGAAAACTGCGTTTGTAACCCCAGATAGGGCATTCCAATATAAGAGAATGCCGTTTGGGTTACAGAATGCACCGGCAACATTCCAGCGGAAAATGGATAAGATTCTGAGGCCCCATCATAAATATGCTGCAGCTTACCTGGATGATGTGATTATCCATAGCACAGACTGGGTCTCACATTTGCCAAAAGTACAAGCAGTCCTAGACTCTATCCGGGAAGCTGGGTTTACGGCCAATCCAAAGAAGTGTACCATTGGACAGGAGGAGGCCAAATATCTTGGGTACACTATTGGGAGGGGGGTGATAAAACCCCAAGTCAATAAAGTCGAGGCCATACAGAGTTGGCCACGTCCCAACAGCAAGAAACAGGTACGAGCCTTTCTGGGAATCGCTGGCTATTATCGACGATTCATTCCCCATTTTGCTTCTCAGGCTGTGCCCCTCACCAACCTGACAAAAGGGAAAGAGTCGGTTATGGTTAAATGGTCCCCAGAGGCTGAGGAAGCATTTCAGTCCTTAAAAACAGCCTTATGTAGCCAGCCAGTGTTGTACTCACCAGACTTCTCTAAGGACTTTGTTGTACAAACTGATGCATCAGACGTTGGGTTAGGAGCAGTGTTATCCCAGGTCTGGAACGGGGAAGAGCACCCAGTCATTTACCTCAGCAGGAAGTTGAAGTCCCATGAGGTAAATTACTCCACGATTGAGAAGGAATGTTTAGCAGTGAAGTGGGCTCTAGATTCCCTTCGGTACTATCTGCTAGGTAGGCACTTTGACCTGGTGACTGATCACGCTCCTTTAAAGTGGATGGCTCAAAACAAGGAGACCAATAGAAGGGTAAATAGGTGGTTCCTGGCCCTACAGGAATTTAACTTTACAGTTAAGCATCGCCCTGGTGTTAAAATGGGGAATGTGGATGCTTTGTCTCGGATACATGCGTGTCTGGCTGCTTGTGTTACAACCCCAAGGTTGAAACAAGAGGGGGGGGTATGTGGCAGCATGCAGGTAAAATCACCTGGTTGTATTCAGGATGGGAAATATGTGTGTCCTAGATTCAGGCTGTATGCAGACTTTTACAATTAGAGGGGAAGAGTTAATGAGCCCAGCTGTAGTAAGTGGGCTCATTAAGACCTCTACAAAAAACCCCAGCATGCATAGGGAGATGCTCCATCCTGGAACCAGTTTTGTGTGTATAGACTGGGGAGTCTGAGATCTGTTCTGTGCGGTGAGTTAACGCCTGTGTGGCAAACCCCTACAATAGGGACAGGGACTGGGGCAGCACAAGGCTGCACCCAGTTGTTAGACAGGGAGTCTACGTGTGTAGTTAGAGGTCAAGCTGACCAGGATTTATTTTCTTGTTTTATTTTGTTTGGCTGTTATATGTATCACTGCATGTAGCCTAAATAAACCGGATCTTTTGTTTTTTTTGCACCTACAACGCTGTCTGCTGTGCCTGACTTTGTGTTGTGAATAGGGATGAGCCGAACACCCCCCTGTTCGGTTCGCACCAGAACCTGCGAACAGACCTAAACTTCGTGTGAACTTTAGAACCCTATTAAAGTCTATGGGACTCGAACGTTCACAATCTAAAGTGCTCATTTTAAAGGGTAATATGAAAGTTAATGTCCTAAAAAGTGTTTGGGGACCTGGGTCCTGCCCCAGGGGACATGGATCAATGCAAAAAAAAGTTTTAAAAACGGCCGTTTTTTCAGGAGCAGTGATTTTAATAATGATTAAAGTGAAACAATAAAAGTGTAATATTCCTTTAAATTTCGTAGCTGGGGGGTATCTATAGTATGCCTGTGAAGGGGCGCATGTTTCTGGTGCTTAGAACTGTCGCTGCACAAAGTGTCATTTGTGCAGGAAAAAAAGTCTTTTAAAATCACTTGCGGCTAAATTGTCGGGTCTCCGTAATACAGAGAACACTCAATGAGTGTTCTCTGTATTAGCCGACAATTCATTCATTCATTGATTAAAAAAAAAAAAAAAAAAAAAAGCGTGGGGGTTCCCCTAAATTCAATCAAAAGGCCCTTCAGGTCTGACATGGATATTAAGGGGAACCCCATGTCAAATTTAAAAAAAAAATTGACGTGGGGGTCCCCCCAAATATCCATACCAGACCCTTCAGGTCTGATATGGATATTAAGGGGAACCCCGCATCAAATTTAAAAAAAAATTGACGTGGGGGTCCCCCTAAATATCCATACCAGACCCTTTATCCGAGCACGCAACCTGGCAGGCCGCAGGAAAAGAGGGGGGGACGAGAGAGCGGCCCCCCCTCCCTCCTGAACCGTACCAGGCCACATACCCTCAACATTGGGAGGATGCTTTGGGGGTCTGTGACCCCTCAAAGCACCTTGTCCCCATGTTGATAAGGACAAGGGCCTCATCCTCACAACCCTGGCCGTTGGTTGTGAGGGTCTGCGGGCGGGGGGCTTATCAGAATCTGGAAGCCCCCTTTAACAAGGGGACCCCCAGATCCCGGCCCCCCCCCTGTTTGAAATGGTAAGGGGGTACAAAAGTACCCCTACCATTTCACAAAGAAAGTGTCAAAATGGTTAAATAAGACAAACACACTTTTGAAAAATTCCTTTATTAAAAATAAAAAAAATTTTAAA
The DNA here is from genome assembly GCF_037356315.1 of Lithobates pipiens. Taxonomy (NCBI): domain Eukaryota; kingdom Metazoa; phylum Chordata; class Amphibia; order Anura; family Ranidae; genus Lithobates; species Lithobates pipiens. Next base: position 100,231,185 of record NW_027507758.1, on the reverse strand, counting down.
AAAATTCCAGCGGTGCTAATCCACTCTTGCTATCCAGCGACGGGTCTCCGGGGTCCAGCGATGGATGATCATATCCAGCGACGGGGGATCTCTCAGTCCAGCGCTGTCCATACCTCCTTCTTCTGTCTCCACTGCGGAGACACTGCAGAGAGCCGAGCGCTGACATTTCTTATATTGGGAGGGCGGGGCCACCCGTCACCTGACCCCGCCCCTCTGACGCAGGAGAGGGAAGCCAGGGGTTCCCCAGTGACGTGTGGGTGACCCCGCCCCCTCCGATGTAACGGAAACCTGCGTTACATCAGAGGGGGCGGGGTCACCCACACGTCACTGGGGAACCCCTGGCTTCCCTCTCCTGCATCAGAGGGGCGGGGTCAGGTGACGGGTGGCCCCGCCCTCCCAATATAAGAAATGTCAGCGCTCGGCTCTCTGCAGTGTCTCCGCAGTGGAGACAGAAGAAGGAGGTATGGACAGCGCTGGACTGAGAGATCCCCCGTCGCTGGATATGATCATCCATCGCTGGACCCCGGAGACCCATCGCTGGATATGATCATCCATCGCTGGACCCCGGAGACCCGTCGCTGGATAGCAAGAGTGGATTAGCACCGCTGGAATTTTTTTTTTATTTTTTTTATTTTTAATAAAGGAATTTTTCAAAAGTGTGTTTGTCTTATTTAACCATTTTGACACTTTCTTTGTGAAATGGTAGGGGTACTTTTGTACCCCCTTACCATTTCAAACAGGGGGGGGGCGGGATCTGGGGGTCCCCTTGTTAAAGGGGGCTTCCAGATTCTGATAAGCCCCCCGCCCGCAGACCCTCACAACCAACGGCCAGGGTTGTGAGGATGAGGCCCTTGTCCTTATCAACATGGGGACAAGGTGCTTTGAGGGGTCACAGACCCCCAAAGCATCCTCCCAATGTTGAGGGTATGTGGCCTGGTACGGTTCAGGAGGGAGGGGGGGCCGCTCTCTCGTCCCCCCCTCTTTTCCTGCGGCCTGCCAGGTTGCGTGCTTGGATAAAGGGTCTGGTATGGATATTTAAGGGGGACCCCCACGTCAATTTTTTTTTTAAATTTGATGCGGGGTTCCCCTTAATATCCATATCAGACCTGAAGGGTCTGGTATGGATATTTGGGGGGAACCCCACGTCAATTTTTTTTTTTAATTTGACACGGGGTTCCCCTTAATATCCATGTCAGACCTGAAGGGCCTTTTGATTGAATTTAGGGGAACCCCCACGCTTTTTTTTTTTTTTTTTTTTTAATCAATGAATGAATGAATTGTCGGCTAATACAGAGAACACTCATTGAGTGTTCTCTGTATTACGGAGACCCGACAATTTAGCCGTAAGTGATTTTAAAAGACTTTTTTTCCTGCACAAATGACACTTTGTGTAGCGACAGTTCTAAGCACCAGAAACATGCGCCCCTTCACAGGCATACTATAGATACCCCCCAGCTACGAAATTTAAAGGAATATTACACTTTTATTGTTTCACTTTAATCATTATTAAAATCACTGCTCCTGAAAAAACGGCCGTTTTTAAAACTTTTTTTTGCATTGATCCATGTCCCCTGGGGCAGGACCCAGGTCCCCAAACACTTTTTAGGACAGTAACCTGCATATTACCCTTTAAAATTAGCACTTTAGATTTCTCCCATAGACTTGTATAGGGTGTTCCGGCTTTTCGAATTTGCTGCGAACAGCTCAAATTGTTCACTCGACTCGAACTCGAAGCTCATCCCTAGTTGTGAACCCATCCAGGGGGTCACACACACCCGCTACCGAGCGAACCCCCTCACAATAACTATTTCCAAGGATGAAGCACACGAAGGGCAAAATTAGAACCAAAATATCTGATAAGCCCCTTGAGAATTCATTGAGAATTGCTACTATAACCAGCGAATCAGATATTGATGGGTTAGTTTATCAAAAACAGTGTCAAATATCACACTCTATTTAGGCTGCCCTCTTTTTCTTGTATAATAAAAAATATAGAAAACTAAAATGAAATTGTATTACTCAGATAGATATATATTAGTGATCGTTAACTTGTGATCTGCCTGACTTTTTCTGCTCATCCTTATTGTTAATGTATTTTATGTGTGGCCCAAGACAGTTCCTCTTTCAATGTGGCACAAGAAGGTTGAAAGGTTGGACAACTGGTATACAAAATATGTAGCATCGGCTACATATAATATGCAGTGCTGTGTTCTGGCAGTGGTACAGGGACTTCCCATCTGCTATCAGAACAAAATTGCTCAGCCATTAACAGGGAGCCTTTTATGTTATAACTCAGAAGTCTCCAAACTTTCTAAACAAAAGGGCCCGTTTACTGTTCTTCAGACTTTAGGGGGGCGAACTAGGGCCCCATGGGAGTAGAAAGTAGTAAAATAGTACCCCATCATTGGTGTCAATGGAAGGAATTATGCCCCATCGTTGGTGTTAGAAGATGGAATTGTCCCCGCAAGGGCCAGATAAAGGCAAGCAAAGGGCTGCATCAGACCCCCGGGCCACAGTTTGGAGACCACTGTTATAATGGAATAAAAAGATTTATCTGATTGACTGAGGTGGATAGGCAGGCAGATGAAACCACAATCTCCATTTTAGCCAATCAGGGGAAGCCTTGTAGTCATTGATAAAATAAAAAGGTTTTATTCTGGTAGCAGAGGGGAAGCCAAAGCATAGCTAATGTTGCCTACAACTTATACTGCGCTGACAGAAGGTGCATGTTTTAGTAAAGGAAATAATTCTTTTGGGGCTAGTTTGGCCAGTAAAAGTAAACATGGAGTTAGGCTTTAAATGCAATAGGGTATCCTAGCATAATCTTTAAGTTTAGTGCACATGGCCTTTCATTGTTTTGCTCATGGTTCTCATTGGGCCTGATTATGAGAGTACAGTAAGGGAAAAACCTCTCCACTAAGACCTCACTTTGAAACTGGACCTGGCAACTTCCTGCTTCTGCTTCATTAACCACTTCAATACGGGGCACTTCCCCCCCTTCCTGTCCAAGCCAATTTTCAGCTTTCATCTGTCGCTGTTTAAATGACAATTGCGCGGTCAGAGACCCTTTACCTAGATCTGACTTGTGGTGTGACGGACTGACACGCAGCAAGGGGGCACGCATCAGCTTGTTATCCTAACTTAACACAGCCACTTTGCCGACACATTTTGCTATATGGTGGGCAGCAAATGGTTAAAGTGTAACTACACTTCAGCTCAAGCAATGCAATATCTGTGAGGTCCCTTACCAGTTCTACAGCCTGAAAATTTAAAGGAACAAACATTGTGACTCTGTCATTTCCAGAAAATAATTAAACAAATCAGTGCTTGTGAAATAATACAGTTAATACTTCCTTGGCCTTCTGTCTCTACCACAGTTCTTCTCTCTCTTGCAGAATTATTGCTGCCTGAAGAATTTTATTCACACAGTGGTGGTCGGGAACCAAATCATTTGGTGGTAAACAAGGCATCAGAGGCACATGGTCTTGGCAATGAGTCTGAGACCGGTGTTAAAAGCAGTGGTACGTTTTACCTGTGCACGTTTACAGGCATTGCTTTGTTTATTGTATGGAATTTATGTATTTATTATTTTATTTTTATTTTTTGTATTTTTTCATAAGCAACAGAGTTATATTAGCTCTGTATTTGAACATCCAAAATTCCAATTTGTCTACTCACCCAAGAAAACATAGTAATAGCACATGAAACACAATTACTCAAAAGTAGGAGAGATACGTAAGACATTGGGGCTAGCTAAAGTCGGAAAGATTTGCTTTGGTCAGCATAGTTGTTACTTAACAATTTCAACAAAGTCCTTCTATATTGTTTAAAAATTTGCGTTCCAAAAGACTATGACAATGATTAATTGGTTAATAAGACTCTAAGATGACCGATACATATTGTGCAGCTTTGCAGAAGGCTCTCCCTACATAATCCAGGAGTTAAAGTCAGACTGTGAGTGATGGTGAATTGTTAATTGCATTTTTACATTTGCACAGCCTCTTCCTTTCCAGTTGCCCGGCTTCAGGTAGTTTATTTAAAGTTTTATTTCTGACAAGAGCCTGACTTTAGTTACTTTTCACACAGAAATGAATGGCATTGGCTGCAACAATATCAATATTTCATTGGATCTTTGTTCAGCCCTGTTTTAGCTTTTCTTAATGGTGCACTTTACCAGCCAGTTTTGTCATACATCATTAAACAGAAGCTATAGTACTCCTGCCCTGTTCCTGATTTACTGTAGACAGTAATGTTTAAGATCGCATTAAACACCACACATACTTTCAGCTATTTGAGCAACATCATAGTAATGAACAGTCAATAGTCATTCTAAATTAGTACCCTTTGGAGCTTTTATTACTGAATCAAATAAGTATCTTTTGTACTTTCAGTGGCGAAGGCCCTAATGTCATATAATGAATTTAGAATCTAATCTAAACTTCAAAGGTTTTTTTTTTTTTATCCATTGACTCCTAAGACGAACTGTGTAAAATGTAAAATACCTCTGAAAAATCTGAATATTTAGAGTCTATCATTTAATAAGAGTTGAAAATTTATCTTTGCTAAGGCCCTAAGCTTTGAAAGATTTACCTGGAAACAATAGATATGAAGTGTCACAGTGACAATGCACTGACGCCCCATTAATGTATCTCTCAGTTTGAATATTGTATAGGCTCAAGAGTCTCCTAGCAAGTCTTCTAAAACCACATATTAAATAAATGGGTAGCTATGAGGAATCTGCAAATAGCTAGGAGGCATTGCAATGGTAAAAAGAAAATCGATTTTATAAATCAAGTTTTACACAAGCTGAATATTTAAAAGTAGAAGTAAAACATTAATGTTTCTATACAAAAAAAACAAGCACTATTACGCTATAAATCTTTGCCATATTGCTTCACACAATATGCCTATAATATCTGGACAGAGGTTGAGCACAGCTGGACTTACCCATTTCATCCTTGCTCCTTAGACTGCTTTCACACTGAAAGCGCCAGCCGTTAGTGCTGAGCATTTTAGCGGCGCTTTTGTGCTGCTTTTCGGCCGCTAGTGGGGCTCTTTTAACATTAAAAAAAGGTTAAGAACTCCTGTTTTGCAGAGCTTCCAAAGAGCTTTTCAGGCACTTTGAAAGTACTGCCCATTCATTCCAATGGGCAGGGAGTTTTGGGAGCACTAAATACACCACTCCCAACCTGCCCCAAAGATGCTGCTTGCAGGACTTTTCGGAATGCCCCGCAAGTGCACCGACCGAGTGTGAAAAGTCACACTAGAATGAATGGGAGGCGGATTTCAGGCACTTAGTAGAGGCTATTTCCAGCGCTAAAGCGCCTTAGTAAGCAATTGCTTAGGTGGCTAAATGGCATCAATATATAGAGAGATTCTCCCTTTCTCTCCCCTTTCCTCCTCTAACTAATATTTTGTATAACCCTGCTGTACCAGATAGCCTCTATATCCTTAATATGTTACATTGGGTTCAAACAGGGCTGTTCCAACTCAGACATGTTGGACATTTGACGACTTACGTACTAGGAATTACTTTCCAAATGTTCTCTTGTATTTTTATTTGCAAATCAAACATTTATTTTCCACTGGCTGTTCCTTCCTTAACCACTTAAGCCCCGGACCAATTTGCAGTCAAAGGACCAGGCCCTTTTTGCGATTCGTCACTGCCTCGCTTTAACTGACAATTGCGCGGTCGTGCGACATGGCTCCCAAACAAAATTGGTGTCCTTTTTTTCCCACAAATAGAGCTTTCTTTTGGTGGTATTTGATCACCTCTGCGTTTTTTTTTTTTCACTATAAACAAAAATAGAGCGACAATTTTGAAAAAAATTCAATATTTTTTACTTTTTGCTATAATAAATATCCCCAAAAAATACATATAAAAAATTTTTTTTCCTCAGTTTAGGCTGATACATATTCTTCTACATATATTTGATAAAAAAATCGCAATAAGCGATTATTGATTGGTTTGCGCAAAATTTATAGCGCTTACAAAATAGGGGATAGTTTTATAGCATTTTTATTTTTTATTTTTTACTAGTAATGGCGGCGATCAGCCATTTTTATTGAGACTGCGACATTATGGAGGACACATTGGACATTTTTGACACATTTTCAGGACCATTGTCATTTATACAGCAATCGGTGCTATTTAAATGCACCGATTCCTGTGTAAATGACACTGGCAGTGAAGGAGTTAACCACTAGGGGGCAGTGTAGGGGTTATGTATGACGTTACGTGTTTTTTTTATTGTAGAGGATGTGGCTTGGCTTGTGACATCACTGATCGTCCTTCCCTATAAAAGGGAACAGATGATCGGTGACAGCCACACAGGGAAGCACAGGGAGAGGTTTGTTTACACAGACCTCTCCTCGTTCTTCAGCTCTGTGACCCGATCGCGGGACACCAGCGACGATCGTGTCCGCTGGTCCCACGGCCACGGTCTTGGAGCACAGGACCGGGTTGGGAGCGCGTCGCCGGCACTTAAAGAATCGCGTACCAGTACGTCATTGTGTCCAGCCACGCCATTCTGCCGACGTATATCGGCGTGAGGCGGTCCTTAAGTGGTTAAAGTAGAATTCCAGGATGTCATTTAATAATCTTACTAAGTTTCTCCCTCCTTCCTCCTAACACCCATACTAAGAAACCTGTGGAAAAAAGATGCTTATACTTACCCATTCTTAGTTCACTCCGGTTCAGTCACATGACCCCCTGTATCAGCCAGTACTGGCTACAGGGAAAAGGAGAGAACACTCAACAACGGCTAGAATGCCTAAGCAGTGATGTCACCAAAAGGATTAATTCATTGTCAGCGCTCCCTTCTCCCCCTAAAGTGGCTGATAGCTGAAAGGGAAACCAATTCAAGTGAATGGAGCAAAGCAGCCTGAAAATAGGTAAGTATATGCATCTTTTTTTTACAGGTTAGCTAATATAGGTATTAGGAGAGGGGAGGGAGCAGTTTTAAGAATAGTTAGTGATATCCTGGAATTCTACTTTATGTTGGAGCATTCTACACTTTTCAAAGCAGTATGTGCTTAAGGTCCTCTCCAACCCCAAATGACTACTGACAAATGATTATCAACCAAATTGATCCAAGCTGCTTCTCTATTGACAGTGGATTAACTTGTGTATACAAGGAAATTGCAACAAGCTTTTCAATGTTTGATCCCTCTACCTTTATGGGATAGAATTTGAGAGGCTGCTTAAAAGTCTTTTCTTTGTATTATTCATAAAGGGAATATATACAAAATCCTTATGATTTGGTATAAAACTCCTAAAGTGTTGCCTTCTTATAATCATTAAAGCGTAACTCCACTTTTTTTGATAAAACATTCCTTTATCTGTGATTTATTAACATTACAAGGATTTTAACAAACTTTTTTTCAGATTCCTACCTTTTGTTATTCTAAAAAAATAGCTGTTTGTGTCAATGTGCAAAAGGAATGTGAAATGGAGTGATTTTATAATTATCAGTGAGCTGCTGCACTTGCAGGGTTCTAATGAGGAAGATTGCAGGGTCTGCATCCTTTTGGTAGTATCACATCAAAAATTACATTTTTGTTGCAGAGGATGCCTAAAATCTGAGTTTTATCTTAATGCAGACTTCTGGGAAAATCAGTAAGCCACTCACACAAGCAGAAAATAACATTTCAGGGTTGAATTCTGTACACTATCTGTGTACAGAACACCTACGAGTTGCCAAATTGCATTGCATTTAAAAAGGTGAATACCATTAAATTACAATGCTACTTTTTTAAACAATTTTATTTATTTGCTATTTTTATTTATTTTTACCATGAAAGGGGAGTTGCCCTTTAAACGTCTAGGATTTCTTGACGATGTTGATGACCAGTTAGTACTTTCCTTGCCATATTTTAGCACGGTCTATTAATACGGCCATACCAGAGGGTGACTAACTCACTACAGCATGTCTTGGAAGTGACTAGACCAGGAGTCAGCAATATATTCAATATATGTGAATCCATGGAAGGCCGCATTTACCTGCTGATAAATGAAGATAATAATAATCCTAACATAGTAATAATAACAGTACAGGTTTACCTCACTTTAATACACTATTCACTAATTCACAGCCAGTTCACTAATACAAAGCCAGTTCACCCTGAAGGAGTATGTAGCTGATCATTTGGATTTTACCCCATCCTGTCACCCAGCATGGTCTGGAGATGGGGTTCCTGTCCCCAGGTGAGAGGGGGTACCTAATGGGATTCCCCCTATTGCAGTGTCCTCTGTGCCCATCACTCCCATGGTGTCCCCTCCCCTCATAGCATGTTTCCTATGCCCCTCACCCCACCCCACAGTCATACAAATACACACTGTGTAGGTAGAATTCTCCTACCTTTGTGTTAGGACCTGGGCTTGAACCTGGGACCTCTGCTCTGTCTGGTGGCAACTTTGCTTGCTGAGCCACCTGGAATGCTGGATAGTCCCAATTCCTTGAATGATCTTTTCTTGAATCTTGTTTGCCTTGAACCTTGAACTCTCTTCTCCTCTAATGAACTTCCTGATTTAAGCCATGTCTCTACACTTCCTGGTCACCAGAATATTGTGCCTTCACCAGCCAATATCTTGCTCCTGTCTGTCCTGCTGCTGACCGTATCTTCACTACTATTCAACCTCAACTATGCTTCTACTGAATCCCAACCTGCAACTATTTGTTACCAATTTTTGGCTTGTTTCTCAATTACATTTTTGCTTTATCCCTACCTGCTATATCTGCTACTGGACCCTGGCTTGGTCATCTCCTGGTGGGGCTATCCTGGGGACTGTGACCTGGTACTAACACGCAGCAAAGCCCATCTCCACCCTCAGGAGCTCTGGTGAATACTGGTTAGTGCTTAGACCCCGCACCTCAGGTGAACCCGTGTCATCAGCCAGGGTGACCTGTGTGAATATCTGCTCTTGCTGCTATAGTTACTGGCCTCTGAGCCTGACTCCAGACTGTGATACTTACACATGTGTACAGCAGAGCAGAGATCAGCATCACAGGTCTGGATGAGGGCTGGAACTGCTGAAGTTAACTTTTCACATTAACAGGCTGGTGATTGGTTGCTAGGATCACCCGGCAACCAATCACCTATTGTTTAATGTAAAAAGTTAACTCCAGGGTTTCCTGCCTCCATCCAGTTCTGTGTTATCGGCTGCTCACCGCTGTGCAATGAAAAATGTCCACGGGCCGTGTGCCCATAAAATAATCATGAGCACTGATGGCCCGTGGGTTGCTGACCCTGCTCTAGACCTTATACATTTCCTTCTAAGGGTACCATTGTCTGCTATGTCTAAATCTTCTAAGAAACTGACAGCAGCCAGGAGGCTTTTTTCCTTCCATTGGAGGATAGCAGGTGCTCCACCTCAGACATTCTACTGGAAGCAGTGATGGAAGTTACAGGATTGAAGACTCTAATGGCTGGGATTTGGGATAGATTGGATAGATTTCTTTAGGTATAGGCAATATGGGACCTACCCTCAATTGACCTTTCCCATTTTCTCAATTTTTGATGATATGAACTAAAGGTGGAACTTGATCTGAACTTGAACTTGATATTCTGATGACTTATACTTTGACATACTCTGTAATATTGTTTGGGCTTGTTTGGTTTTTTCCTTAGATATTTTCCCTTATACCCTTCCTTCCTCCCTGCACCTCCTTCCACTCCCCTTTTTCCCATTTTTTATGTAAAAGGGGTATGAATACCAACTCAGGTTTTCTCAGCAGATACATCCTACAGCTGAAATTTGGACTTTCATTACCATTAAAATGGACCATTATCGGTTTCTTCAAATTGTCACTTATCTTCAGACTGTATACTTTACCTTTGTTCAGCTTGTATTGTACCTTCTTGTTGATCTACTATGATCATTATTGTCTTTCTTAAAATTATATTGTAAACTTTAATAAAAATACATTTGTAAAAACAAGCTATAATAATCCATTGTACCATGTAGCACATGTGTTTAAAGCTGAACTCAAGGCACTAGGACCACATGCATAGCTTGTGACTCTGCTTCAAGCAGGAATAGACTCATGCCTTAGGTCCTCAGGGTTCACTAGCATCCCACCCTATAACTAAGCCATGACGGAACACATCTAAGCGCGTGGCTTACTGGAGACCTGCAGGTTGAGGCTTTCTTTCACTTTTGGGTTACATGGGATGTTTGGGTTGAGCGGTGATTCCCACACAGATATATTTATTGCTTAAGCCACTTGGAGTTCTAAGGTCACATCATGTGCTTTAATTTTATACCATCAGCATTGTAATAGCAATATGAACAAGAGTTATTTTTAACAATCCAAGATTACTTGAAAAATCATGCATGTTGTGATTGCTGCCTGTCTGCTATATGTCACTGAATATGTGTCACAGAATTCAAGGAAGTAAATGTATGGTGATCTTCACAAAGTAAGGCCAGCCATACATGGTTCAAATCTCCACCAGTTCAGCAAGAACCAGCCGTTAATGGGGAGGCTAAATGTATCAAGTTGATTGATCGATCAACTTGGGTACAACCTGCTGGATTCTCTTGCAATTATCGCTAATGGTTGCATAGCCGCTAGCAATAATCACTGTCTTCTCTCAACCGCCCCCCCCGCCGGCAGAAGATAATTGCTGATTCCCCTATCAGCACTGCGAAGAAATAAATTTGCACCGTGTATGGCCAGCCTAAGTTTGCAAACTGCAAGATCATTCAGATTATTAGGTAGGTGGCTAGAAATAATTGAAATATAATGTGAAAATAAATATGATTTTACACTTTGATTATGAATACACCTCAATATATGTATTTTTAATGCCTTCCTTATGCCTTCCTTATCTACCGTCCTTATGTAATTGCTTAAATACAGAGAAAACCAATTCTCATTGAGCAGCTGGCCAGATCACATTTACCATTCTCGGTGGTTCAGATAAACAGACATTCCAACAATTCGGAAGCTCAAAATTCACCAGTACGGCGCAAGACTGGACAACCTATTTGTACATCTGTAAAAATAACATAGATTTGGATGTGTCTTTTCTTCATATACTTCACCTTTATTTCTTTCCTCTACATATTTTACCAATAAACAGTGAAAACAAGAGACCCAACTTGTGATGCACAATATGTGTTTTCCATTTTGTTTATCATAGCCTTTGGGTTGTTTTCATTGTATAATATGCTGTCACTTTTTGCATATTCTGATTTAGTTGTTTTTACTCCTGTGCATCATACTGAGCTGGTGTTATTCATGATCAACCCTGGAAGCTATAAAAGGATGAGTGTGTTGTAAAATTAACATAACTGACACCATTATGTAACTTTATTTATTTTTTGTTTAAAGTTTTATGATCAAGCAAAGGTGACCTAATTACATAACTTGTCTATAGTCTGACCTTGATGAGAATTAGTATTAGTCTTAGAAAATAATTTGTTGCATGATTTAATTTTTTTTATATAAATGTATTGCTCTATTTGGTATGAAATCCGTGTCGATTACAGCCATTGACTCTTGAATGGACAAGCCCCACTCTATGACATTTAACTCCTTGCCGAAACAAAGCAGGTTAGTTAAATGTTACTGAAGTCAGTGGGATTTCTCTAGAGCATTAATTAATCTGGTGTATTATTAATATTACCGCTGCTAATTACCGTGCAATAAAAACTATAATAATTACCATCACATCTTAACTATTTTAAAGCTGCTTAGTTTAGTACATCTATAGCCCTTTGTACACATATTTGTACAAAATGTTGTCTGTAATTTTAAAGATTCCAGCCTCAGGGAGGTTTCATTTTTCTATTGAAGTCCCCTTGATTTACAGTATGCAATATGTTACAGCTTCCTTATTTGCTCTTTTGGGACGATTCCTGACAGTAAATCTCTATTAAAATATTCTTCCATATGGTTGCATGAAAATTTTATTGCACTGTGCCTAGGGCTGAAGGTCACAGATGAGTAGCTGCAGTTAAGTATTGCAGTCTATGAACTTGGAGGTACATCTGCTGTGGGAGATGAAGAAAAATTTAAATTTTACTGTCAATATCAGTACTTAGGAACATGCTACATTTGTTTGCTGCAAAAAGCTGATATTGAGGCTTATGGGGTTATTATTTGTAAGATTTATCATTGAGTGTCTGAAGCTGCAGATTTTTAGCTCTGGTTACTTTGACCATAAAATATGATTGAATCCTTAGGTCACTTGAGAGCCTCCCCTAATGTATTTTTCATTTATGAAACATGAAAAATTGATATTCTCCCGTACAGTTGCACGGCCGCTAAGTTATATGATTTCTGACATGTTCCTTTTTGTTCTTCAAAGTGTTTTCTGGACATTACATCAGACACTTGTAAGTGATACACGCTCCGAAAGGCCTGCAACAGCATAGAAGAGCGTTTTATATAAATGATTAACTTTTCTGAACCACAGGGGCCTTGGAGAACACTACACTCCAAAGTTGGCTTATCCTGCTATTAATGGCCGTAGCAAATGTTATCCAAATATTTTGAAACAGGATTTCAGTTCCTATGTAAACTGTTAAGCTGGTGTCTGAATGGTTAATAAAGTTAAATAATGTATAATAGGTTCATTTCAGCAGTCATATAGGAATACTTCCTCTCCTTGTCTAGTCTCCGTTCCGCTGGATTACGATCATCACCGGCTAAAATAAGCCTGTTTTGGTCCACTTTTGAGCAAAGCCGCAAATGGATTTTGCATCAGTTTCAGACAGAAAGACCGCAAGTAAAAGCCTCATAATATTTCTATTGAAGCATTTCCATGGTAGAAAGAAAAAACAAACTTAAAGAACAGGCATATCTCTTTACTCGTATTTGGTTTGCTGTTCACCGTATAGTTCCACAGCCTACCAAAACCTCAAACGGCTGTTTAAGATGGAGCAAGAAAGGAAATAGAATTCCCTAGGGAGACATTATGGGTATCACAGAAAAAAGAAAATTAAAGATGTAATACAAATAAAAATAAAAAATCATGCAAAAATTATATTTTAAATGCAAAAACAGAAACAGACAAGGGGGAATAAAATTTCCAAAATATCGTAGACAAAATCTTTTCCATCATTTGTGTAATGAGTTTGGAGCATTGCAAACCAAACTAACCACATAATTACTAATCTGTAAAAAGTTAAAAATAAATAGATAAACCCACTGAATGTAGCATGTATTACTGCAGTCAAACCACAGTCATTTGATATTTGTACTCTCATCAACTGTCAGTTTGCAGCTACTGGAAGATGTAGAGATGCAAGGAAAAATAATCTTTTAAAAAACACACTACCAATGAATTTTGGAAATTTAAAGTGGACTTTTCAGTAACTTTACAAGTTTGGTTGAAAATATTCCATAAACAGCAGCAGTATAACTTTTTTTTAAAAAAAGCTGTACCTTTTATTATTAGCAGTCCTTAAGCTCTTTTTAATTGACTTTGCCTAAGCTGAGATAATTTAATTGTCTCTTCTCCCTACTGATCTCTAAAGCTTCCCGAAAATGTGTTATTTATTTTTTCTTGTTCAGCCAGCAGGCCGAACAAAAGAAAACAGATTCCTCCAGCTACACAAGAGAGGCAGGTAGAGGAACCCTCCCTGTTGTGCCATTGTATTCTGACAATGGGATTTCTCTGCTGTCAGAATACACTGAGCAGCTGCTGCAGCTGATAGGCTGCAGCTGCTGATTGACAATTGACAATTGATGTTTTGTCAATTTCATTTGACATACAGTAAATTAATTAATAGATCAACTTCTGTCGAGCAGGAATAGCCATAGATGGATCGAAATGGATCAGATGGTCCCTGTTCAGCCATCTGAATTTTGATCCATTTATGGACGGCTTTAGAATGTACATTGTAACTTTCTAGCAAGTCATAAGGTAAGAGATGGGACTATCCATCTGAAAAGAAAAACAGATGAAGGCTATGTCAAGGGGAATACTCTCTGATTTCCATACATCATATTAAATATATGACAGTGTTTTACATAGTATGAATGCACTGTACATAAAAATTTCTACAGTTAGAACATTTTCAGTATATGTGAATTGGCATACATGTGAACTGGTGTACCTTCCAAAATATTTGTAATTCTGTTCTGTGCTGGGGTGTATTGCGTTGTCTAGGTGTCTTATTATTGCATTCACTGTACTGCATTGTGGGGTTGATTTACTAAAACTGGAGAGTGCAAAATCTGGTGCAGCTGTGCATGGTAGCCAATCGGCTTCTAACTTCAGCTTGTTCAATTAAGCTTTGACCATAAAATCTGGAAGCTCATTGGTTTCTATGCAGAGCTGCACCAGATTTTGCACTCTCCAGTTTTAGTAAATCAACACCTGTGTGTGGTTTACTGTTACTGCAACAAAATAGCCTGAATGGACCCCTAGGCTGGGTTCACACTGTTATGATACTGCATTGTGGTGGGCTATGTTAGAAAAAAATAGTGCATGCACTTTTTTGATGCTTTTTAGTGTGTTTGACAGCCCATACAAATGAACACATCTGCACATATTGTGAATCCAGCCTTAGTGCTTAGTGCAGAGGTTACACAAATATGATACAAAGGTAAATTTCTATGTTGCATTTTATTTGTTTGTTTGGTTTTATTTGTAGTGTAGTATTAATTTGTTTTATTTGGTGCTAGTGGCTGCTATTAGTAATTTTGTTGTGTTTCATATCTTGTTCTGTTCATTGTTGTGACCGTGTGTTGTCTTTGTTAAGTCTGTCTGTGTCACAACAATTTCCCAATTTCCCTTTGGGATTAATAAAGTATACTGTATTCTGTAATTTAGGTAGTACTAGTTGCTATAAAAAATAATAAAATTAAATTACTTCTAAATACAGTACATATGTGCATTAATGGTGTATTTTCAAATTTGCTTAGAGCTTCAGTTTTAAATTTGTTCACAAGAACAAAATAAATGCAGATTTATTAAAACAAACTTTTACATATTTATTCTTCTTTTAAAAGTATCAACCACAATTTTAGGTAAATAATGCAAAGCATGTGACTGTAGTGAGAATCGCGGAAGCAGCCGAAATATTTATTAAACATATTTCTGCTTGTATCTTAGCTGTCTTTGAATAATCTAAGCTTTTTCTGTCCAAGAAACAGAAACTTTCTTTCCATCGGAGTGCTATTATTACAGATGTTTGGGAGGCCAAAAGAATTTTATTTCAGTCCAGATTTAAATTGGCAGTTGTTAACACTCCTGGTCTATATTTCCAGCGGGAACTCTCACATCATTCTACGTTGTGTGAAGTAGTATTTGGTTTTACTAAAATGAAATATTTAACAATTAAAAAAAAAATCTCAACTTACATATTTGTCATTGTATGAACCATTTTGGTGTGATTATTTGTGAGCTATCTAACTTTTCAAAGTACCCTTTCCCCTACTTGCCTATCCTCTGATGAAAGCCAAAATCCACTTTACACAAATATAATTTTTTTTTCTAAATAACCCCTACAGCTAAAAAAAAAATAAAAAAAAATGCAGATTTTGTTGCAATACTCACCTCTGTTCTGGTGCTATCCCCTGCAGACTTATCCATTTTGGAAATCAGCGTCATTAAACTTCCTGTAAGTGCAGGGTGTCATGGGCCAACCCCCTGGGGGTGCACCACAATAATACTCTGTATTTGCTGAAAATTGATGCAGAGTATGGCGCTAATGTCATCACATATGCAATACTTTCTGCATCATCTCCCAATTCTGGAGAAGAGGTGAAGCGGACTCTGCTGCATCATGTGACTGGACTGAAGACCTTGGAAAAAGATAAGTATGAAAAAATACATGCTGGCGGTATCCAGGGGAAGTCAAGGAGGTTATTTTAACCATTAATGAGCTATGATTGCTCCTGGACTAGATGAGAACCATAATTGCTATCTGCTTTTATTAGAGCATTGTCTTAATAGAAGTTGGCAATTCTTGTACAGATGACAGGCAGTGCTGTGTTTTGGCCTAGGGTGGCACTTTGTGGGGGGGGTGGCAAAAAAGCCCCCCATATAAAAAAGCTACCCCCAGAGTACCGCAGCCACCTTCCACACAAATACAGCCCCCGGAAGCAACCGGCTTGCTGTGAGACACTTGTTAAAATTATAGGCAGGGATTGACAAGGTGTCCACGGCCGACGCTGACTTTTTATTATTTGGTGATAATGATGACTCAATGTTCTGCTCTCAGTCTCTCCTCCTAGGCTGTATGGGTCTGTGTAGATCCATCCGGCTGGGGCGCAGCGCCACCCACTCTTCTTGACTCCTGCTGCGGAGTGATCTCTGAGGAAGGGGCTGGGATTCTGTGCAGTTCCAGCAGTGCGGGTCTTGCGTCAGGGGAGGAAGGAACTGAAAGGCAGCTCAAGCTGCCCAAGGAGCCGACTGCCTGAGCCTGAGGCTGATCTGACTGACTCTAAATGGAGTGGAGCAGCCAGAGAGTAAGTTATGCACAGTATGCACTATGGTCTCTTGTCATGTTCTTCTGACTGGAGCAGGGACAGTCAAAGGACTCAGGAAAGAACTGGTCAGGGACTCGGGTTCAGTGCAGTGGTTGCCCCAGCTCAGGAGAAAAAGCACAGAGCCGAGGAGAAGGAAGAAACAAGGAAGGTCTGTGTGATGCAGTGCAAAGCAAATACTTCACTGCAAAGTTTTCAAGGAAGCATTTGCTTTGCTTGGCACTGCATCAAACAGACCTGCAGCTTCTGCAAATATGCACCAGGTGATGCAGCAGCCCATGTTTTCCTGAAGGAGTTCATCATCAGTTCAACCAGCAGGGCCCTGGCCTGTACTGATGATTTCAGAGTGCAGATATGATTGCAGATGCAATCATTATTATCATTGCACGTGCTAAGACACTTAGGTAGGTACCCAGACCAGCAGCACCTTCTTTCCTTGTTTACGCCTCCTCCTTGGTGCTGTGCTTTTTCTCCCGTGCTGGGGTGGCTACTGCACTGATCCCCAGTCCCAGACCAGTCCCTCCTTGAGTCCTTTACTAAGGTCTGTATTTTTGAAAATTTCCGCTACAGCTTTGGTCCATGCCTATACTTAAGTATGGGGCAAGGGATTAGGAGCGACTGATGTCCCCATAAAATGGGCGGTGACTGGCCAGACTGGGTGCATGTAATTGAACTGGTGGAGGCTCCGCCTACCCTCCTCCGCGCGGCATCTTTACATTACATCTTCTGCCCAGTACTGGTCTCTCTTTTTAGTTAGGCCTAGGGCAGTACAAAAGCTAAATACACCACTGATGATAGGTCTTATGTTTCATGTAGGTACCTACTTAAAAGTCTCACCCCACAATTATGCCACAATGAAGGTTCTAAATCAGTTATAGATGAAATGTTATATGATATGATATGTCATTAGTGAGTAGACACATTGTTAGAAAAGTAAAACAAAATTTAATAAATTGAAACTTTATGGAGGATATAAGCACTATTAGTTCTTTTTCTTTATATATGCACTTTGGATACTATGAATCACCATGAGCCATATCTGAGAGGACAACAGCAAGGGATTTCAAAGCCCAGGAGGCTAAAAGGCTTGTATTGATCTCACTTAATTGTGGAGATCACACTCCCTGTGAGATTATTTCTGGAGGGGGGAGCACTCTGAGGTGATCTGTTGAGTGATCTTTGAGCACTAATGAGAAATGGAACACTAGTCTAAACTGTCTGAGCACTAGTTGGGATGCACTCTGTGGGATATTGCAGCAGGATATTGCATTTTCATTTTTTTATCACTATTTCGCATTATTATTTATACAGTTTTTTGCATGAACTATACATTGTTTGCACTGATTTAACCGCTTCAGCTGTTACCCCCTTCCTGACCAGAGCACTTTTTGCGATTCGGGCACTGCGTCGCTTTAATTGACAATTGCACGGTCATGCGGTGTGGCTCCCAAACAATATTGACGTTCTTTTTTTCACACAAATATAGCTTTCTTTTGGTGGTATTTGATCACCTCTGCAGTTTTTATTTTTTGCACTATGAACAAAAAAATAGCGACAATTTTGAAAATAAACACATTATCTTTTACTTTTTGCTATAATAAATATCCCCCAAAAATATATGAATTTTTTTTTTCCTCAGTTTAGGCCGATACGTATTCTTCTACATATTTTTGGTAAAAAAAAAATGCAATAAGCGTTTATTGATTGGTTTGCACAAAAGTTATAGCGTCTACAAAATAGGGGATGGTTTTATGGCATTTTTATTGATAATTTTTTTTACTAGTAATGGCGTCTATCAGCAATTTTTATCATGACTGCAACATTATGGCGGACACATCGGACAATTTTGACACATTTTTGGGACCATTGGCATTAATACAGTGATCAATGCTAAAAAAAATTGCATTGATTACTGTAAAAATTCCACTGGCAGTGAAGGGGTTAACCACTAGTTGGCGCTGTAGGGGTTAAGTGTGTCCTAGGGACTGATTATAACTGTGGGGGGAGGGGCTGTATTGGACACATCACTGATCACCGCTCCCAATTGCAGGGAGCTGTGATCAGTGTCAGTGTCATTAGGCAGAATGGGGAAATGCTTGTTCACATTAGCATCTCCCCGTTCTTCCTCACCGCGAGGGCTCTCAGTCACAGTCATGGAGAGCTCACAGTAACTGTAGCACGGTAATATTTGAATTTGATAGGTGTTTATGGCAAAAATGCTGGGGTGGATCTTGTCTCTTTACAGCGAACCAGAGGCGAGAGTAAGGCCTCTTTCACACTGACGTCCCGTTCAGGCCCGCCTGTCAGTTTTTCAGGCGGACCTGAACGGGTGCTCCATAGAGCTCTATGGAGCGTCGGATGTCAGCGGTGACATGTCCGCTGACATCCGACCCGCTCCGATCCGAAAAAGTGTAACGGAGGAAAAAGCTATTTTTCCATCCGTCTGCGGATCGGATCGGGTGATGACGGGCACTGCGGTCCGTCGTCATCCGATCTCCCATAGGGGAGAGCGGCGCTGTGACAGGTCCGTCCCTGCGCAGTGTGCAGAGACGGAGCTGTCATCTCCCTGCTCAGCGGGGATCGGCGGAGTGATCCCCGCTGAGCAAACGGATATCCACGGGGCGGATCAGAACTGATCCGCCCCGTGTGAAAGGACCCTAAAAGTCATCTGAATGCTCTAATGACCCTTTACAATTCTTAACAGCACCAAATTAAACGCCAATGTCAGGGGTATATTCGTGTGGGCTCTAGGGAGCTTAAATTGTTTGCATACGCAGACAATGGATGTCCTTATTTATGTATCTAAACCAACTACCACTACCAATACTCATGTCTGAATTATAGGTATTCAGCTGTCTATCCAATTTCTGAATTACTTTTAGGCCGCGTACACACGCGGGGACTGTTCGCTCAACTTTGTCCGTCAAACAGTTTCAGCAAACAGTCCGCTCAAAATTAGCATGGACGGACTTGCCCACACACGACGAACGAACAGTTTGCTGAAACCGTGCGCGATGACGTGAACGGCACGTACGACGGGACGGAAAATACGACGTCCTATACACTGCATTACAACTTTCGGCGTGTAAATCCTTTCTGAGCATGCGCGGAACTTAGTTTGACGAACAAGCCTACACACGAGGGGACTGTTCGCTGAAACCAAGTTTCAGCGGACAGTTTTTCGGAATTTCCGAAAAACTTTGTTCAGCAGACTGTTCGCTGAAACTGTCCGCTGAAAGCCCACACACGGGCGGACTGTCCGCCGAAACACTGTTCAGCGGACAGTTGGGCGAACAGTCCCCGCGTGTGTACGCGGCCTTACTCCCCCCTGGTAACTATACTGCCTTACCTGATGTCTGAGTTAAAATAAAACTTCCCCTTTGTCTGGAAGAAGCACACATTGTCTTTCCTAGGCACATTTATCTCAGCAGACCTTAAACTTCTTTATAGGAGGGGAGACCAATTAGTTCTTATCCTCACCAAGATCCAGATGTGCTAGGGATCTGAAATTTGGTCCACTGACTCTTCCTTCTCTACGTATCCACCTATGGTTACACACTCCTCAAATCCATGGAATAGACCTTTAACCCCCCTGACGGTATTCCCGAGTCTGACTCGGGGTGGATTTTTCATACCAAAAGCGGTATCCCCGAGTCAGACTCGGGACTGCCTCGCTGGATCCAGGAGGAGGTTTACTTACCTTCTCCCTCGGATCCAGCGTTGTCTCCCCGCTGTACGAGCGAGCCGTGTCTCGCTCGATGCATTACATCGCCGATCTCCGTGCCCTGCGAGCGTTGCGACGCACGGGGACGGAGATCGGCGCCAAATTCAAAAAGTGAAACAAACAGTAAACATACAGTATAATGTAATCTTACAGATTACATTGCTGTATGTAAATATTTCACATCCCCGTTTTCCCTAGTGGTCTGCCCAGTGTCCTGCATGCAGTTTTATATAATAAAAACTGTTCTTTATGCCTGGAAACTGGAGATTGCCCATAGCAACCAAAACTGTCACTGTACATCAAAAATGATTTTAGACCAGCTAGAAAACAGCGATAATAAATTAGAATCACTCGCAGAATTGAGCGATAGCGATTTGTGGGGAGATCCGTCATCAAATACTGAAAAGTAATGACAGTGACAATTCTGCAACTGAGCAAATTTCAGTGTTTTTGATTTGATTACATTATTGAATAATTTTTATTGTTGTTATATTATTATTTGGTACAATTATTTATAATTATTTATTATATTATAATTTATGATTTAATTTTTCAAACTTTATCATACCCGGGATGTCTGCTAGACTCTGGTTTGGACAAATTTAAGTGAGTTATTCTTAAGAATTGCAGGACTACAATATAAAACGCCAAATTTTCATGCAAAATAATGGTACCGCTTTTAGCACCTAAAATCCGAAATAATCGTACCGCCAGGGAGGTTAATACCATCTGCGTAGAGGTTTGCAGATTTGGAGGAAAACTAGCTATCATGTTCAGTAATGACTGTCTCATCATTGTGGAAACATACTCCCCATAAATGTTTCTTCAGATTTGGAAACTGGAAAAAGTCCGAAGGTGCCAGGTCAGATGAGTAAGGTGGATTATGGCAGAGATTCATAGCCACAAAATGGAAAGTTTCTGCAGCTCGATGTACACATTCCACTCACTGCTGTTTTTGGAAAGGCGCAGTCACCTTGCTCATATTTAAGATGTTATGTAATATGTTGTAAACTGAACCCCTACTAATGTTCACCTCCCTAGCTAAGAAATTAATAGTCACACGTCTATCTTCAAGTACTAGCTCAACTTTCACCACCACACTTGGCTCTGTGGTAGTTGACGTTCATCCTTTATATTTGTGCGACCACACTAGAATTCTCTTTTCCATCATTTGACAGTTTCATATGATGGACAATCCTCTCCATACAGAGCTGACATCTCTCCATGGATTATTTGAACAGATTTCCCTTGAAAATTGAGGAACCTAATCACGACTCAGTATTCAACTATGTATGGCATGACACCTTTTCCATTTCTCTTGGCTCTAACTATAATTGACCACGACCTACAAAAACAAAATTTGGCATGCATGTTACTAAGATATCCAAAATTTCAGATCCCTAGCATATCTAGATCATGGTGAGGGTAAAAAACTTATTGGTCTCCCCCTCATCCTAGTAACAATGAATGTCTTCTGCATAATATAGAGAAATACCTTATACACTGGTGAAACCCCTTTCTCATGTGACTGGGTTGGATAAATGCCATTAAAATGAACATTTTGCCGAGAATCCTTTACCTGCTATACACCATGTCCAATGAACTGTCTCTGGGGTTCTTTCAAACAACTTCATAGATCAATAACAACTTTTATTTGGCAAGGGAACAACCTTGCCTGGTTTATTCTATCTTATGCAGACATAAAACAAAAAGATAATGGGGGATTTTAATTATCCAGACATAGTCTGGGCCGAAGGAAATGCACATTCATCTAAGACTCGCCAGTTTCTTTATATCTTGCCGAACAATTTCATGGGTCAGATGGTAGACGCACCAACTAGAAACAAAGCATTACTGGACCTACTGATTACCAACAATACAGACCTGATCATGGATGTAGAAATAAGGGGCAATTTAAGAAAAAGCAATCACAGGTCAATTTGTTTAGTATACAAATAGGAAACATAAGGGGAATACAAAGACACTGAATTTCAAAAGAGGCAACTTCCCTAAACTACGAACCTTGCTAGAAAATATAAATTGGGATAAAATCTTAGGAACAAAGAACATGGAGGAAAGATGGGTTTGCTTTAAAAACATATTCTTTCAAATGTTTTTTTATTGGTTTTTCACAGAGAAAATTTAACAAACATAAATGTTTATATGACAAAAACAGTATAAACGATGAAGTAAGAGTACTGCAGAATCAGAGTGATCAGTGTATATTGCGTTTATACATAAGTGCTGTGAAATCGTCAGATTTTTAGATCAACCATTAAGCTATATATATTGAATTCAGGAGGAGTGACCCCTTTCCCCCAAACACCCCCTTTGAGATCATACTGTCTAGGGATTTCTTTCAAACATTTTTAATTGATTTTCTCTTCTTTCTGCAAAGGTCAAATAATTGTATACCTACAATATAAAATAAGATAACCAGATCATTTCTTGTGTTTGTAATCAACGGTGGAATGCTGCACAAGGTGAAATAAAGTTGTTACTATTATCTCATCTATTGAAACCAGGTAATAAGTAACTTTTTCCACTTTAAGAGCATATTAAATAAGGGCATCCCATTGCGAGATAAATTTAAAAGAGCAAACAGAAGTTCTGGATGGCTTAGCTCCACGTTAAAAATGCATACAAAAGCAAGGCGAAGGCCTTCAAAAGATGCCAGGCTGAGGTATCATCATCAGCATTCAGACTTTACAAAGAATGCAACAATAAAGGTAAGAGTGCAATTAGAGCGGCTAAGATAGAACATGAAAGACACATAGTGGAGGAGAGCAAAATAAAAAACCCCAAGAAATTCTTTAATTATATAAACAGTAAAAGAGGGAAGACAGACCCTATTGGCTCCATAAAGAATGAGGAAGGGAATCTGGTTACAAAGGATGGTGAGATTGCAAAGGTATTGGATTTATTCTTCTCCTTAGTCTTCACAAAGGAATCTGGGGGGGCTTCAGTAACCAAAACTGCAGTGTTTATTCTCATGACACATCACAGGAAGCACCCTCATGGTTAACAGAGGACAGAATTAAGTCATTAATAAGTCACCGGGACCAGGTGGCTTGCACCCGAGGGTCCTTAGGGAACTCAGTTAAGTAATTGCCAGACCATTGTTCCTAATTTTTACTTACAGTTTACTGACTGCAATGGTACCAGCTGATTGGAGAAAAGCCAATGTAGCACCAATATTTAAAAAAGGGCAAAATACATCCCTGGGAATTACAGACCAGTTAGCCTAACATCAATAATATGCAAGCTCTTGGGGGGAATGATAAGGGACTATATACAAGATTTTAGTAATGAAAACAGTATCATTAGCAGTAATCGGCATGGATTCATAAAGAATCATTCTTGCCAAATCAATCTATTAACCTTCTATGAGGAGGTGAGCTGCCATCTAGATAAAAGAAGGCCCGTAGACATGGTCTATCTGGATTTTGCAAAAGCATTTGACACAATTCCCCATAAACGTTTACTGTACAAAGTAAGGTCAGTTGGCATGGACCATAGGGTGCGTACATGGATTGAAAACTGGCTACAAGGGCGAGTTCAAAGGGTAGTGATACATGGGGAGCACTTGGAATGGTCAGGGGTGGAAAGTGGGGTCCCCTAGGATTCTGTCCTGGGACCAATCCTATTTAATTTATTCATAAATGACCTGGAGGATGGGATAAACAGCTCAATCTCTGTATTTGCAAAAGCATCTCTGGATTTTGCAAAAACATTTGACACAGTTCCCCATAAATGTTTATTGTACAAAGTAAGGTCAGTTGGCATGGACAACAGAGTGAGTACATGGATTTAAAACTAGCTATAAGGGCGAGTTCAGAAAGTAGTGATAAATGAGGAGTACCGTATATACTCGAGTATAAGCCGAGATTTTCAGCCTCTTTTTTGAGGCTGAAAGTGCCCCCCTCGGCTTATACTCGAGTCATCGCTGTCTGCCCGCTCGATCAGCGTGTCGAGCAGACAGACAGCGGCCATTCTATTCAAAAGCCGCGCCTCCGGCTCCGCCTTCGCCTGTGATAGGCGGAACACTGAATTTCCCAGCAGCCTGTGTTCCGCCTATCACGGACATCGTATCATCCTCGTACTACGGACGAGGATGATACGAAGTCTGTGATAGGCGGAACACAGGCTGCTGGGAAATTCAGTGTTCCGCCTATCACAGGCGAAGGCGGCGGCGCAGCTTTTGAATTTTACAATGGCCGCCGACGAAGAGGGCACGGGACGGAGGCAAGGCAAGGCACGGCACGGCACGGGACGGGACGGGACGGGACGGAGCGGAGCCAAGGCAAGGCACGACACGGGACGGATGCAAGGCACGGCACGGGACGGAGGCAAGGAGGCAAGGCACGGGACGGAGGCTCTCGGGACAAAGGCTCGGGACACAGGTAGGCTGGACACACACACACACACACACACACACACACACACACACACACACACACACACACACACGGATGGATGGAGACACACACACACAGGGATGGATGGATGGATGGATGGAGACACACACACACAGGGATGGATGGATGGATGGACACACACACACACAGGGATGGATGGACGGACACACAGGGATGGACGGACACACAGGGATGGACGGACACACAGGGATGGACGGACACACACACAGGGATGGACAGGCATGTCTCACCCTCGGCTTATACACGAGTCAATAAGTTTGCCAGTTTTTTTGGGGGTAAATTGGGGGCCTCGGCTTATATTCGGGTCGGCCTATACTCGAGTATATACGGTACTTGGAATGATCAGGGGTGGGAATTGGGGTACACTAGGGTTCTGTGCTGGGACCAATCTTATTTAATTTTTTCATAAACACCCTGAAGGATGGGATAAACCACTCAATCTCTGTATTTGAAGAGGATACTAAGCTAAGCAGGGCAATAACTTCTCCTCAGGATGTGGAAAACTTGCAAGCAGATCTGAACAAATTAATGGGGTGGGCAACTACATGGCAAATAAGGTTTAATGTTGAAAAATGTAAAATAATGCATTTGGGTGGCAAAAATATGAATGCAATCTACTCACTGGGGGGAAAACCACTGGGGGAATCAAGGATGGAAAAGGACCTGGGGGTCCGAGTAGGCTCAGCAATGGCATGCAATGCCAAGCTGCTGCTAACAAAGCAAATATAATATTGGCATGCATTAAAAAGGGAATTAACTCAAGAGATAAAGCGGTAATTCTCCCACTCTACAAGACTCTGGTCCGGCCACATCTGGAGAATGCTGTCCAGTTCTGGGCAACAGTCCTCAAGAAGAATGTGCTTGAACTGGAGCGAGTACAGAGAAGGGCAACAAAACTAATAAAGAACCTGGAGGATATAAGTTATGAAGAAAGGTTACGAGCACTGAACTTATTCTCTCTGGAGAAGAGACACTTGAGAGGGGATATAATTTCAATTTACAAATACCATACTGGTGACCCCACAATAGGGATAAAACTTTTCCACAGAAGGGAGTTTAACCACTTAAGTCCCGGACCAATTTGCAGCCAAAGGACCAGGCCCCTTTTTGCGATTCGGCACTGCGTCGCTTTAACTGACAATTGCGGGGTCTTGCAACGTGGCTCCCAAACAAAATTGGCGTCATTTTTTTCCCACAAATAGAGCTTTCGTTTGGTGGTATTTGATCACCTCTGCAGTTTTTATTTTTTGCGCTATAAAAAAAAAAGAGCGTAAATTTTTAAAAAAATTCAATATTTTTTACTTTTTGTTATAATAAATATCCCCCAAAAATATATAAAAAAACAGTTTAGGCCGATACGTATTCTTCTACATATTTTTGATTAAAAAAAATCGCAATTAGCGATTATTGATTGGTTTGCACAAAAGTTATAGCGCTTACAAAATAGGGGATAGTTTATAGCATTTTTATTAATATTTTTTTTTACTAGTAATGGTGGCGATCATCGATGTTTATTGTGACTGCGACATTACGGCGGACACATCAGACATTTTTGACACATTTTCGGGACCATTGTCATTTATACAGCAATCAATGCTATTTAAATGCATTGATTCCTGTGTAAATAACACTGGCAGTGAAGGAGTTCACCACTAGGGGGCAGTGTAGGTGTTATGTATGACGTTATGTGTTTTTTTTACTGTAGGGGGGCGTGGCCTGGCATGTGACGTCACTGATCATCATTCCCTATAAAAGGGAAGAGACGATCAGTGACAGCCACACAGGGAAGCACGGGGAGAGGTTTGTTTACACAGACCTCTCCTCGTTCTTCAGCTCTGTGAGCCATTCGCGGGACACCAGCGGTGATGGGGTCCGCTGGTCCTGCGGTTACGGTCACGGAGCACAGGACCTGGTCCTGTGGGCACTTAAAGAATCACGTACTGTTACGTGATTGTGCTCAGTCATGTCATTCTGCCGATGTATATCGGCGTGAGGCAGTCCTTAAGTGGTTAATAAGACACATGGCCACTCATTAAAATGAGAAGATAAGAGGTTTAACTTTAAACTGCGTACAGGGTTCTTTACTGTAAGATCGGCAAGGATGTGGAATTTCCTTCCACAGGTGGTGGTTTCAGCGGGGAGCATTGGTAGTTTCTAGGAAATATTAGTTAATCACCTGAACGACCACAACATACAGGGATATACAATGTAATACTGATATAAAATCACATACATAGGTTGGACTTGATGGACTTGTGTCTTTTTTCAACCTCACCTACAATTTAACTATGTAAAGGGCACAGTCAGCATGTAATAACTCATCCCAGCAATGAACTTATAAAGCAAAGAGCTGTCAGGTGCACTTATGCTGTGAATGATAGACGGTATCACCCCATGGAGTATTGTTCACCATTCCCCCAGAAGCCCACTTGATCCAGAGATGTGGCATAGAGGGATCACCTGTGGAGCTTCCCTTGCAGCAGGTAGAGCTATATAGCGGGGCTCCGCCGATCTGAGTCCTTGTGCAGACATTTGCAGTGATGCAGGATTACCCCAACACAAGTGTGTGAGCCGTGGTGCGTATGTGCACGCAGGCAGTGTCCACTGTGCGTGATGATGTCACGCTGATGTGTTTCACCCGCCAATCAGGGAAAGTAGGCAGCGAAAGTAGTTGGGGAACTAATCAGGAATCTGCAGTCTTCGTGGTCATGGTATGTACCCCCCAGCACTAAATTAGAGACAGCCCATTCCTTCATTGGTCAAGCAGGGTTTTATCAACTATAAGTATTATTATTATGAATAAAAGTCTCCCTTTTACTAGGGCTCAATGGGTCATCATTCAGAATGATGTGGCCTACTTCTATTTTTGGTGATTACTATCACAAAATGTAGAATTGCATTACTTTTAAATAACCTTAACAGTCTGGTAGAGTAAATTAACTTTGTTTTCCCTAAAAATATTTTTTTTTTTATTGGCAATTTTCTAGGATCCTAAAAATAATTCAAACCCTATATACACCGAATATACACAAACTGACATTGTGCAGTTATACTAAATAAGGTTAGCACCTTTAATAAAACACTTTTAGGAATGGACTGCAGACAGCTTCCACTTGATTATTTTAAAGGTCATGTTTTTTCTCTTAGCAGTCTACATGTGAAAGTGACGTCAGAGGGTGCGATCCACAATGTCTCTCTATTTCTGAGGCATTAAATAACACAAGACAAAAGTATAGCCTGCATCATGTTTAACATTTCCTTTTGAGAACTTAGGGTGATTTTATTGTAATAGGAAATTATCCACTGAAAGGGATATTATGTATCAGTAAGCAGTTTGTTTGTGTATGTCGAATCCAGGGAAAACTGATTTCCATATCTAAAGCCAGGAAGTAATTATGGAATAAATTTTCTCATTTGAGACATAATTGGTCAGAAATATTTTTGGGGTTTTCTTCATTTTCTTCTGGATCCACAGAGCAGTCATTTCTAAAGCAGACCTCAGGGAACCTCAAACATTGCTGAATTAGTCTACATGTCTACACCTTGTTTAACAACTTCAGTACCGGACATGTTCACCCCCCCCCCCCCCCCTTCTGCCTAGGCCAATATTCAGATTTCAAAGCTGTCACTTTGACTACCCAGTCATGCAACACTGTACCCAAATGAAATTTTTATAATTTTTTGAGACAGATAGAGCTTTCTTTTCGTGGTATTTAATCACCACTGATTTTTTTTGTAAATGAAAAGATACCAAAAAAATTTAAAATTTAAAAAGTGATTTTTGTTTATGTTATAAAAATTTGCAAATAAATAATCATTCTTCATAAATTTAGGCCAAAATATTATAAATATAAATATTATAAATATTACTGCCGAATAGCTGTTTTGTATTATATTGCATTTAGTTTTTTTCTTTTTAAATTAATTTTTACTTTTGCAAGAAATCCCCTTAGTTGCAATGAGGAAATATTTTTTAATATATTTTCTGGTAATTATCCCTATAAGGTGTTTGTTAAACATGTATCAATATCTTTATTGCATAATAGGTTAATTGCAATCAGATAGACTCAAGTTCTCCTTCTAAATATTCTTGGAATATTGTACCCTTTTGAGGTTATTTTTAAATGACCGGTAACATACTTAGTAAGTTAAATTATCTAGTTTCAGTTTATTCAATTATTTAGTTTTATACAACCTTTATAAAATAATCAAGGGCCTCTATAGTTTATAAGAAAGGGGCAGTAAAATTGATGCTGTGATCACCCTTGGGATAGATCATCAGTTGGGTTGATAAACCTGAATGGTGTTCTGAAAGAAAAAATGCATCTGACTTTGTCTCTTTCACTTACTACCGTGTATGAGTTGGCCAAATTTATTTTAAATCTATTTTCATTTTTTTATTTTTATTTTTATATTTTTTTCATCTTTATCATTTATTTTCCATTTTGATTTTTTCGGGGCGTATATAATAGGTTTTAATATTCTTTTGAAATTGTAGGAACGAACGTTTTTTATTGGGGCGGATCGGGAATATGTAATGGGCCCGTTCGCGCTCCAAAGGGGGTAAGATTGTTCTCCCTTATAAGTCTAATGCCTTCTGCGTGTAAAGATCGCCTGCTAGCTCGTATATGAGGTTTCCCCGTTGGCGCTTGTCCGGATGTTGTTCCTGAGCTATTGACCAATTAGATCATCCTAAATTTTCTCTATATAATATGTGGGACGTGGTAGCGTAGCACCGCCGCTGAAGACGTCTATGACGAAACGCGTCCGACGGAGCTACGCTTTTACGTCACTTCCGGGTCGCCGCCGGTATCTGGCACGCAGGTGGAACGCAAACCGCGTATCCACCATACGGATCCCGAGGAACAATTGTGCTTTCTAGCTTTGAACACCACGGGAATGGCTCTATCCCAGGGGGGACGCAGCTGAGATTTATCACCCCTATAGGGAGGTTTGTTTTCGGATCCCCATAGATAGTGCCTTTAATTCACGCTGTGTTCTTAGCATTAACATATACTTTTTATGGTATCTTCTGGGGGCAACCCGGAATTCCTTTTTGAGGGGATTATTTTACCAACCCCCTGATGGACTGTGGTCTCGCAGTATAACTCACTTTACGAGAGTTGTGGCCATTTTTTAGTATAATTTCTTTTGTGTTTTTTCTTTTTTGATGTGCTGTTTTTTGTTCTTTATATATATATTTTTTATACTGTGCCAATAAATCATTTTTTACGGATTACACTATGGAGGCTTCCATTTTTTTCCCATGAGGACTTATGGAATCCATGCTGATGCATATTTAGTCATCTACCACAAAGTAAAGAACGGGACATCTGGAGATTGATCCTTAAGGCGCACAACCCCTGCAGGGGTACTTACTTCTGGTGAGTAGGATTCCTGGTGGGGGAGCACAGAAGTCACAGTGAAGACTGCATAGGAAGCACCAAAGTCACTTTAAAGATTTTTTAAGGACTTTTTTTGAATTAACATCATTGAACTTTTATTTGGGACTTATTCCGCATATATATTTTGTCCTGTATTTTCACGTACATATACATATATATATTTTTTGTGTATATTTTTTGATTTTATTTTTATATTTTTATTTATTTTTTATTTTTTATTCTTAATTTTTTTACTTTTTTATGGGTATATGCACTTCTTTACATATATATATTTTTTATGGTCTAGAGCAGTTTTTACCTTATATCACTAAAAGGTTTTGGTATCATTTTTTCACCCCTTGTGTGTACTAATACATACACACTTTTTTCTTATTTATAATCGTCTATATTTCTGGCATGTAAAGTGTTTACATATTTTCTATATTTAATTATTAGGCCTATATTTATATCTTTGTCACACCACACAGGTTCAATATAGACACTGGTGTAGGTTTTTTTCACTTAACACTGTTTGAGTATACATATGTGATTTTAGGTTGATTATTAATGTATGTTATGCCAAATATACATAGATACCTCTAGCACTATATACTGGTTTGGTGTACCTCTGGTACTTTGGTATTTTTGTTAGTAGGTTCACCAGTGAGCAACACTTTTTTCGCACTGCTGCGACTTGATCTATAATCGCATTAGGTTGCACATTTAGTTTGTTATATGTGATTTTTAGTTTTTCTGGTCTAAAGTTATATTTTATTTGAGATTGAGGGTTGTTTCATCCCTTGTAAGGAAATACTCTAGCCTGTTCCAACATCGTCAGCTCTTGCTATCCCTGCTGTTTTGGAGATTTAATATGCAACGGGTGTACTAGGATTCCAGGTTTTGTGTCCACTGTCCCCGGTGGCCTACAGATTTACCACACCCACTGTTTGATATAACCTTGTTAGGGTGAATTTGGGGTCCTTCTGGTTTTCTGGGTTCATTAATATAGAGCCTCATTAGATTGAGGGACACTATTGGGTTCTTTGAAAAAAGACCTTGATTTCTATTTTTATTTTTATTTATCTTTACCCATTTATTCTTTATCCATTTATACTTCATGAGTCCATTTTGGAATGGAAACCTGTTTTTAGGCAGCGCCATTTAACCCGATACTATTCCAGCAAATCCATTTTCAAAGGAACCTTATTAAGGGATTCTCTTTTTTCCGGGTGGCAGCAGCCTATGTAGTGTTTTACATACAGGTATATCATATCCATATAGAGGTTTTATTTTTATTTATTTTTATCTTTATTTATCTGGCTTAAGCCACTCCCGGTGGTGAATAGTGCGGTTTTTCGATTTTTACTATTACCTTAGGCCAAAATATGTTCTGCTACATTTCTTTGGTAAAAATAATCCAAATCAGTGTATATTTCTTAGTCTGTGCGAAAGTTATAGTGTCTACACACTATGGTATATATATATTTTAAAATTGACCAATCCTGATGTACTGATGGCTGATCTCATTTTTTGAGGCTTTGAAATGCCTGGACAGTACAAATATGTCCCAAAATAACCCTTTTTTTGGGAAGTTTTACACCCAAAGGTATTTAGTAAGAGGTGTCACCACTTCAATATTGAGCACTTTCCCCCCCTTTCTGCCCATTACAATTTTCAGCTTTCAGTGCTGGTGCATTTTGAATGACAATTGCGCAGTCATACAACACTGTACCCAAACAACATTTTTATCACTTTCCTCCCACAAATAGAGCTTTCTTTTGGTTGTATTTGATCACCACTGGGGTTTTTATTTTTTGCCAAACAAATAAAAAAATACCAACATTTTTGAAAAAATTACGTTTTTCTTTATTTTTGTTATACAATTTAGTTTTCTCTTTCACCAACAGGCACTGATGAGGCTTCACTAATGGGCACTGATGAGGCGGCACTGATGGGCACTGATGAGGTGGCACTGATAAGGTGGTACTGATGGGCACTGATGAGAAGTCACTGATATGCAGCATTGATAGGCACTGATAGGCTACACTGATATGAAGTACTGATGGGTACTGATAGGTGGCACTGATGGGCACTAATAGGTGGCACTGATGGGCACTGATAGATGGCACTGGATAGGCAGCACTGATGAGGAGCTGCTGACAGGCATTACTTATTGGTATCGGAAGGGCACTGACAGGCATTACTGATGGAGCACTGATTGGCACATTTATGGGCACTGATTGGCACTTTGATGGGCACTGACAGGCGTTACTGATGGGGCACAGACTGGCAGATGATAGGCACTGATTGGCTGCTGATGGGCACCTCTCATGGGGGCTGCTCTGATAATCAATGTGCTGATTATCAGCGCCGACCTCCCTCCTGACAGGGAGTGCTCTCCCTGTCAGCGTGGACCGAGGAAAGCCATTTACAGGCACTTTCTGGTTCACGCTGTGATAAGCTGTGGTCACAGCTGATCACACGGTTAGGAGCCTCTGTCAGAGGCTCCTTACCACAATCAGAGATGCGGTGTGTTAAAAGGACACACAACACCACCGATCCCCCCGCGGGCGTGCGCCGGGATGTTATCCTGAAAGATGTCATATGACGTCCGGTCAGGATAACAGAACCACCGACGGGAACTGGTTAAAGTTCTGATTTTTTGTCACACTTTTTTGAAAATGAAGACATTAAATAAAACTTAATTAATTTTTTAAGTGCTGTCAGCAGAGAAGTAGAGCATGACCATATGATTGATGTGGCAATGATCAGGGACACCGACTGGTGACAATATGTAAAACAAAAAACCCTTAATTTGCAAAACAACTGATTCAGCTTAACCACTTCAGCCCCAGAAGGATTTACCCATTTCCTGACCAGGCCATTTTTTTGCGATACAGCACTGTGTCATTTTAACTGACAATTGCGACACTGTACTCAATTGATGTCCTTTTTCCCCACAAATAGAGCTTTCTTTTGATGGTATTTGATCACCTCTGTGACTTTTATTTTTTTCTCTATAAACAAAAAAAGACAGTCAATTTTGAAAAAAAAACCTATATTTTTTACTTTCTGCTATAAAACATACCCAATAAAAAAATTGAAAAAATCTAATTTCTTCATCAATGTAGGCAAATGTGTATTCTGCTACATATTTTTGTTTAAAAAAACACAATAAGCATATATAGATTGGTTTGTGCAAAAGTTATAGCGTCTACAAAATAGGGGTCGGATTTATGGTATTTTTTTTTTTTTTTAGTAATGGTAGTGATCAGCAATTTTTAGCGGGACTTCAACATTGCAGCAGACAGATCAGACACCTAATTGACATTTTTTACACTTTTTTGGGAATCAGTAACATTATTACAGTGATCAGTGCTAAAAATATGCACTCATATTGTACTAAAGGCACTGGCAGGTAAGGGGTTAATATCAGGGGCAATCAAGGGGAGTAAATGTGTTCCCTGGGTGTGTTTATTAACTGCATGGGGGATGGGCTGCATGGGACAACACACAGATCCATCTTCCCTCATAACAGAAAGACAGGATCTTCGTGTGATCCCCTAATGTAAACAAGCATCTCCCTGTTCTGCCTAGTGACACTGTCACTGAACATAGCTCCCTGTGATTGGGAGCTATGATCAGTCAAGTGTCATTTGCAGCCAAGCCCCCTAACAGTTAGAATCACTTCTCAGGACACACTTAACACCTCGCTAGCCCCTTAGTGGTTAACCCCTTCACTGCTAGTGTCATTTTTACAGTAATCGATGCAATTTTATAGCACTGATCGCTGTAAAAATGACAATTGTCCCAAAAATGTGTCAAAATTGTCCAATGTGTCTGCCATAATGTCACAGTCATGATAAAAATCGCAGATCGCTGCCATTACTAGTAAAAAAGAATTATTAATAAAATTGCCATAAAACTAACCCATATTTTGTAGACGCTATAAATAAACGAGTCATAAGTGGAAGTAGGCTGGTCAGAAAAGTTTTGTAATATTCATACGGAAGGTCATCAGTGCTGTGGGCCATGTTAATTGGAAGGAGCTTCAAACTCTCTGAAATCTCCTCTTCATTGATCAGAGAGTTGAGAGACTGTAGGGTCTCTGCTGGTAAAGTGGCCACCCAACTGGTTGCGAGGTAAGCTCGCACATGGTCAGTGAAACTTGTTTGGATCGGTAATTGTGGTATGGAGGGGTTGTTGTAAAGATCCGAGAAGCAATCACTAAATAATTGGGCAATGTGATCGGGGTGAAAGTGAAGGGTCCCAACACGTGTGTGCGACATGGGTGAGTGTAATGGGAGTATTGACGCTCTGTTGGGTGAGTTACACGCCATGCATCAAACAGGGCAAACTTGCGAGTGACCTGGTGAAATTGTCTGGATTGTCTGGAGAGGTGTTGGGAGGAGATTCTTTTAGTAAGGGATGTTCTATCCAGAGTAGAGGAGAACTGAAGGTTGAAATCCCCTCCCACAACTAAGGAGTGTGTGGTTCTGTGTATACGGTTGTACACCCTAGTCACAAAGGGCATCTAATTCACATTTGGTGCATAAATGTTGCAAAAAGTTATTTCAGATTGTTGCCATCTGCCACTAAGGATCAAAAATCGACCTTGGGGGTCAGAATAGGAGGATGTGGGTGTGAATGGGGATCCCTTTTTAATCAAGATGGCCACCCCTGCTTTCTTTTTAGTGCTAAAAGCTAAGAACCTCATGGGAAAAAATCTAGATGCAAATGCCAGAATGCCTGTTTTGTTAAAATGTGTTTCTTGTACAAATATTACCTCTGCTCCAGAATCTCTGAAGCTCCTCAGTGCCAACTGCCTTCTAAAATTTGAGTTAAGACCATTAACATTATGCGAGTAAACCTGTATCATGTTGAGGATGGGGTGTGATTAAGGATTAATGTGAGTACGTGTGTTAAAATGTTGTATACTTATCAAACCCAGAGGCCCAGGAAGGTTAGACTTGAGACCGGAGATGGTAGCCATCGTACATTGGGAGAGACAAGAGCCCAGGGGAGAAGAGCCATAAGAGAGAAGAAAGGAGAAAAAACAAAAACATGTAAAGATAATTTACAGTTCTCAGAACAGATAATGAAGATCCATCATTAGACCAATAGTTCCATGTTGCCGCCATCATCCAACGGGGCTGAGGGGGGTAAGTGATAACTAGGAAGGAACTTTAAATCACTAAACAAATTAGGGGGGCTAATGTCAGATACTGAACTTTAACTGGTACCTATGATCTGGGACCTTCTAAAGAACAAAGCAATTGAAAGCTCTAAAAAAGCTAGGGGACAATACTAGTCACTTAAAAAACAACTTGCACATGTAGCCCGAGACATGTGTGATGTGAGATACAGTCACGGGGTCGTCTGCACCCGGGCCCAGATGCAGATGAGTCCACCGGAAGACAGGTCATCCAGGAGGGATGAAGGCAACAGCCTGGGGAGGGAAAAGTAAATCAGTCATTGCAAATATAAACTTTAACTTTGGTTAACCATGCAAAAACATAGTGTTCCTCTGAGGTTGGGCCTGTCATATGTAAAAGTAGATCAAAAAGGGTATTGTTATGGCAGTTCTTTAGACTGGCCGTTGCTTAGAATTCTTATGGGGGAGTCAGGAGGTCGTCCCCTCCTCTTCACAGGAACCCTTTGGCAGCCGGACAATGGGGAGGTGGAGGAGAGGGGATGATATCCCAACCCGGGAGGTCTGGAGTGGGGATGTTGAGAGTCTCACAAAAGAAGCAAATGTCTTCAGGCACTCAAAGCGTCGCCATCTTCCCATCATGTGTAGCTGTCAGGCTAAAGGGGAATCCCCAATGATAGGTGATGGTGTTATCCTGCAAGGAGTGAAGAAGCAGTTGAAGTAGCCTACACCCCTGTAGGGTGATCCAGGATAGATCATGAAAGAGTTGGATTGAAGTGCCATACACAAGGATATGTTTTTAAAGTGAATGAGTGCTCTCTGCAAATTACATCTCTAGGTTTGGATGCTTGGTCTTTAGGCATCAAAGCTCTGCAGGCCCTGTCCATTTTTATGTGTGTGGAAAGTGGGACTCCCAGCAAGTTGTTGAAGATTGTTTGGAGGACCAATTGCAGATCCTCCAGGCCAGCAGACTCCGGAGGCCCCAAATCCTGATGTTGTTGCGACCTTTGAGATTGTCCAAATCTTCCAAGTGGCATTGCATGTCACATAGCATAAAGCGGGCATCTGTCTGTTGGGATTGGACTCGATGAATAGTGAGCTTAGTGGCTTGCAAGTCCTCATCTAGGTCCTCCATCTGGGTGGCCAGCTGATGGAATTCCGCTTGCAGAGTTTTAATCTCACTACAACAGGCTTCTTTGACCTCAGAGATCAGGAGCTTAAAGTCATCTTTAGTGGGTAATGTGTGTAGTTCCCGCCAGGAGACTAGTTCATCAGCTGTAAGAATGGATGGTATTCTAGGCAAAGGCTGGTGGTGGGCTAGAGCCTGTGAGGGCAAGGCCCACGGTTCAAACCACTCTTTCTGTCCTCCATCTGTATTGGTGGTGCTGGACGCAGATGGGGGTCAGGTGGGGGAGCAGGGGAGGGCAAAAGCTGTGGATGGACCGCAGTTAGGCAAGTGGTGCTGGATTTGTGGAAACGAATCGGTCTCTGTGGCTTAGGTGAGCCTGGGGCTGAAGAAGGGGTCTGAGA
Source organism: Lithobates pipiens (assembly GCF_037356315.1). Lineage (NCBI taxonomy): Eukaryota > Metazoa > Chordata > Amphibia > Anura > Ranidae > Lithobates > Lithobates pipiens. The sequence goes on along the minus strand of NW_027507758.1, from coordinate 100,194,508 downwards.
TGCAGGAGAAATAGGCCGAAAAGATAAGGTCCAAATGGCTTTTTATTTCATGATCACATCACAGAGCAGTACAGCATTTCAGAGCCATGCAGGGCACCATCGTCAGGCATGTGATGGCATAGTAGGTCATAGAACAGTTGTACACAATTGAGACCTTCCTTTTATGCCATCCATTGTGTACAATTGTGTTGCTAACTGTGATTGATCAATTTGATCACATGGCACAGACAGGGCTAATCACAGCCCATCTGTTCCATGTAATTAGCTTTGACCAATCACAGCTAATCACAACAAAACCAACTGAATGAATCCGTTTCATTCAGTAAAATGCTTGCTTATAGCAATGTAATTCATTGCTATATGCAAACATAATGTGTAAAAAAAAAAAAATCCTGCCCGCTTTCCCAGAGTAGTACAATGTTTCTATGGTAACATTATATTGCTCTGGTCACAATGTGTTAAACAAAATTGTAATAAAAAAGAAAAAAAGTAATAAAAAAAATTACAAAAAAAGATAACCAGTGTACTTGATCACTGCTTCATCAGTTAAATGATGACACTGTACTGCAATGGTGACAGTATGTACAAAAAAAAGGTTTTTTTATTTCAATTTTTTTGTCTTTTTTCATTTATTTAGCAAAGAATAAAAAAAAAACAGTGGTGATTAAATACCACCAAAAGAAAGCTCTAACTGTGTGAACAAAATGATAAAAATGTAGTTTATTTAACAAGTGTCAAAGTGTGACAGCGCTGAAAGCTGAATATTATTCTGGGCAGGAAGGGGGTAAAGTGCCCTGTAGTGAAGTGGTTAAGATTCCTCAAGAGCTAAACTAGGAGTCATGGTAATTGATTAAAAACATTTTGTAAATGATTTACAGTAACTGCTGTTCTGCTTATTGTTAAAACCAAGATATTCAAATTTAAAACAATACCCTTATGAGCATGTCTATGTGTTTATTCTACAGTACATATATTAAAAGCTCTAATGCCCCGTACGCACGATCAGATTTTCCAACAACAAATGTTGGATGTGAGCTTGTTGGCGGAAAGTCCGACTGTGTGTATGCTCCATCGTACATTTGTTTTCAGACTTTCCGCCAACAAATGTTGGCTAACAGATTCTCAAATTTTACGCCAACAAATTTTGTTGTCGGACTTTCCAATCATATGTACACAAGTCCGTCACACAAAAGTCCATGCATGCTGAAAATAAACGCTCACCAAACACAATATTAGCAAAAGGAGCCTAAAGGGTGGCGCATGACTATTGAACTTCCTTTTTATCGGCTCGCCGTATATGTTGTAAGTCACTACTTTCATAATTGTTGGTCAACATTTGTGTGACCGTGTGTATGCAAGATACGTTTTCACCAACAATCATCAAACAAAAATCCACGGTTTTGCTGTCGGAAAGTCCGATTGTGTCTACAAGGCATAAAACTTTTAAAGTGGTGTCAGCGCAACACAGCCACTTTGGATCTTGATGAAAAAGGGAGATTGTGACTTCATTTGAGACTTATAAAATATAAAGGCCTGTCTAAGAGCAAACAGCCCAGTATGCTTTTTTTTAAAAACATTATTAGACAGAAGAGAGTCTTTTGTGCCTCTCTCTGTTGTAGTTTAACTTTATTACTAGGTCCTTACCTTCCCTAACTTAATTGATAAGCCCTACAAACTGCCATACTACTGCCCAATGAAAATGCCTTAATGGTCAGTAGAGTCGCTCTTATTGGATGCATGTGTAGCCGTGAAATCAAGGAAAGTAAACAATGTGAAACTAGAAATGTATCTGCTTTTTAAAACAATTAAATTGATGGATTTAGTTTTGCTTTATGATTTACTTCTGTTTGGGGGCTCTGGGCTTCAACAAAATGGCAGCGTCAGGCAAGAAGAAACAGGAGCAATGCTGGAGGCAATTTACAGCACACGCAAATTTTGATAGCATAATTATTAATATGAGATGTATGTTCAAATGTTGCTAAAGAACATTATTTTTTATCAAGTTGTTATGGGTAAAGTTCCACTTTAAGCAACTGAAGTCAAGAGTTTATGTTTGCTAAAATTTTGTTGGTGGTAAAATCAGTAATTTCACTGCCAAGTAAGTTTTAAAATAAACCCTGCTCTTCCCTACTGGGGAAAGCAGCGTTTATTGCAAAATATGCTTTTTATTAAAAAATGCACATCTATCCTATCAACAGTCATTGATAGTTCTGCCCAGTGAACAGGCTTGTCACACATTTTAACATTGATTGTAATTGAGTTTAATGTTATATGTTAAATCCCACACAGGATGCAGTTTTTTCTCTGTCAATAAAATTCCCAATAAAAACATGCTGAAAGATTTTGCCCCTTATAAAAATACCAAATTTGTTTGTGGGATTAACTTGAGAAGTGTCAGCGAAGAGCTAAGCATGGGGCCCAAATAGTGATCTCAACAAACAATTCTTGTCCGTCATCCAAAGCAAATAGAGAACCACTGATGGGGAAATATTTGTCGACTGCCGCAAAGATCATTAAATAAATCCATGGAACAAAAAAATATATAAATTTGTGCTAGTGCTTCTGGCATGCCATAAATTTGTAGCTGACATAAACCTGGCTCGAGCAATCCTGATAAGTTCACAGGGCTTTTTTGGCACCGATCCTCTCAGTTAGTCTTGGGCAATTTGCAAAGAAGCTTGTCTATCATGTCCAAGGCCATAACTATTTTTTTCCAGTAGAAGATAACAAATGGAAAAGCACCAAGTAGTTTTTTCGTCAAAAGATGCATCTTCCCTGGACTGGAATGAATCAAATAGGTTGCAATAGACCTTGCTGGCAATGTGCCTGGCATGCCCTGTTATAGTACATTTATCCACAATGATTAGATTAGAAATTATTAATAGGGGTCTACGGAGTACAGTTAAGGGTCATCTAAAGTTTAATACAGCTCTCGGATAACTTTGTTTATTTCATAGAATTGTTAGGGTTGGGGTTTCGTATGTTTATAGGAAACAATATACTCAATAATGAACCCATGCATGCAGCTACAAGGTCAGAAAAGCGATTGTGCTGTGAGCTTGAAGACCTCACATTTGTGTAAATTAAAAACCACTGATTTGACTTAGCATGATAATTAAACACATATGAGAGGAGTTTTAAATATTGCTGAAAAAGTAATCCTAAGTAAGAACCAGTAAAGGGTCATCTGGAGAAAGGTGTGATGGGCAGAGGAAAAGTTTTTTTTTTAATACATAAGAAATATATATATATATATATATATATATATATATATATATATATATATTGTGAGGGGTTAGCTCGGCAGCGGGTGTGTGTGACCCCCTGGATGGGTTCACAACACAAAATCAGGCACAGCAGACAGCGTTGTAGGTAAAAAAAAACAAAAGATGCGGTTTATTCATGCTACATGCAGTAAAAAATATAACAGCCAAAACAAAAGAAAAACATGAAAATAAATCCTGGTCAGCTTGACCTCTAAATACACACATAGATTCCCTGTCTAACAACTGAGTGCAGCCTTGTGCTGCACCAGTCCCTGTCTCTGTTGTAGAGGTTTGCCACACAGGCGTTAACTCACCGCACAGAACAGGTATCACACTCCCCAGTCTATACACACAAAACTGGTTCCAGGATGGAGCATCTCCCTAAGCATGCTGGGGTTTTTTGTAGAGGTCTTAATGAGCCCACTTACTTCAGCTGGGCTCATTAACTCTTCTCCTCTAGTTGTACAAGTCTGCATAAAGCCTGAATCTAGGGCACACATATTTCCCATCCTGGATACAACCAGGTGACTTTACCTGCCTGCTGCCACATACCCCCCCTCTTGTTTCAACCTTGGGGTTGTAACACAAGCAGTCAGACACGCATGTATCCGAGACAAAGCATCCACACTCCCCATTTTAACTCCAGGGCGATGCTTAACTGTAAAGTTAAATTCCTGTAGGGCCAGGAACCACCTATTTACCCTTCTATTGGTCTCCTTGTTTTGAGCCATCCACTTTAAAGGAGCGTGATCAGTCACCAGGTCAAAGTGCCTACCTAGCAGATAGTACCGAAGAACATTCCTTCTCAATCGTGGCGTAATTTACCTCATGGGACTTCAACTTCCTGCTGAGGTAAATGACTGGGTGCTCTTCCCCGTTCCAGACCTGGGATAACACTGCCCCTAACCCAACGTCTGATGCATCAGTTTGTACCACGAAGTCCTTAGAGAAGTCTGGTGAGTACAACACTGGCTGGCTACATAAGGCTGTTTTTAAGGACTGAAATGCTTCTTCAGCCTCTGGGGACCATTTAACCATGACCGATTCTTTCCCTTTTGTCAGGTTGGTGAGGGGCACAGCCTGAGAAGCAAAATGGGGAATGAATCGTCGATAATAGCCAGCGATTCCCAGAAAGGCTCGTACCTGTTTCTTGCTGTTGGGACGTGGCCAACTCTGTATGGCCTCGACTTTATTGACTTGGGGTTTTATCACCCCCTCCCAATAGTGTACCCAAGATATTTGGCCTCCTCCTGTCCAATGGTACACTTCTTTGGATTGGCCGTAAACCCAGCTTCCCGGATAGAGTCTAGGACTGCTTGTACTTTTGGCAAATGTGAGACCCAGTCTGTGCTATGGATAATCACATCATCCAGGTAAGCTGCAGCATATTTCTGATGGGGCCTCAGAACCTTATCCATTTTCCGCTGGAATGTTGCCGGTGCATTCTGTAACCCAAACGGCATTCTCTTATATTGGAATGCCCCATCTGGGGTTACAAACGCAGTTTTCTCCTTGGCCGACTCGGCCAGGGGAATTTGCCAATACCCTTTGGTGAGATCAAGAGTTGTCATATATCGGGCTGTTCCCAGCCGGTCAATCAACTCATCTATACGCGGCATGGGGTAGGTGTCAAATTTTGTAACTTTATTCAATTGTCGAAAATCATTACAAAACCGTCAGGTCCCATCAGGTTTGGGCACTAATACGATAGGACTGGACCAGTCACTCTGGGACTCCTCTATCACACCCAATTCCAGCATCCTTTGAACCTCCCCACGTATTGCCTCCCGTCGGGCCTCTGGTATTCTATAAGGTTTTAGTTTTACCCTTTCTCCTGGCGGGGTGATAATGTCATGCTCTACGCCAGATGTTTGTCCCGGCAGCTCAAAAAAAATCTCTTTGTTACTAAGTACAAACTCTTTAACCTCCTGTTGTTGGGCTTTCGATAAGGTGTCTGCTATTCCAACCTCAGGAACTAAGCAATCAGGCTGTGCTTGTGACAAAGTCTCTGCGACTAGGGATTCCCTATCCCTCCAGGCTTTCAGCAGATTGACGTGATAGATCTGCTCCGGCTTTCGCCTTCCTGGCTGTCTAACCCTGTAGTTCACCTCACTAATTTTTTCAATTACTTCGTATGGACCTTGCCATTTAGCCAGAAATTTGCTTTCAACCGTAGGGACTAGCACCAAGACCCTATCCCCCGGGGAAAAAAGTACGGGTCTTGGCCCCACGGTTGTACACTGCTGTGCTAACTGCGCTTGGGTCAAATGTTCCTTTACGATTGGCATTACCTGTGAAATTCTATCTTGCATCAGGGCCACATGCTCAATCACGCTCCTGTGAGGAGAACTCTCATTTTCCCTAGTTTCCTTGGCGATATCCAGCAGCCCTCTTGGGTGTCTCCCATAGAGCAAGTCGAAGGGTGAGAAACCCGTAGAGGATTGGGGTACCTCCCTAATGGCAAACATCAGATAGGGTATTAGACAGTCCCAATTCTTTCCATCTCTATCCACCACCTTCTTTAACATTTGTTTTAGGGTTTTGTTGAATCTTTCAACCAACCCATCTGTTTGGGGGTGATACACAGATGTACGCAATTGTGTCACTTTGTACAACTTGCATAGTTCTTTCATAACCCTGGACATAAAGGGTGTACCTTGGTCCGTAAGCAGTTCCTTACAAATACCCACGCGGCTAAAAACAAGAGATAGCTCTTTGGCTATGGTTTTGGCCGAGGTATTTCGAAGAGGAATTGCTTCTGGATAAAGGGTGGCATAGTCCAATATAACCAAAATGTACTGATGCCCCCTAGCAGACTTCATTATCGGACCTACCAAATCCATTGCGATCCTCTCAAAGGGGACCTCAATGATAGGAAGAGGTACCAGCGGGTTACGGAAATGTGGCATAGGTGCCGACTTCTGACACACAGGGCAGGAGGAACAATAATTTTCTGTTTCCTTCATGACCCCAGGCCAATAGAATCTCTGCAGTACCCTCTCTCTGGTTTTCTCGGCCCCCAGGTGACCTCCCAGAATGTGCCCATGGGCCAATTCTAACACCAACTTCCTGTAAGGTTTGGGCACTACAAGTTGCTCAATGGTTTCTTCTGCCCTTTGAGCCACTCGATACAGCAGGTCCCTTTCCATAGTGAAGTAAGTATAAGTGCAAGTCTTATCTGGGTTCACTAACTCGCTGTCACGTACCTAGTAGTTGAGCCTGGAATGCAGGGAGCGGCCCCTCGTATCCCCTGGCTAATGAACCCCTGGAGATGGAGACAGGTATTCAAAAGTTCAGGGGGCACAAGTGCCTGGCAGGTAGGACTGGTCCGGATAAGCAGCTGGGCACCGACAGCAAGTTGGTAGAGCTGATGGTACTTGACTGTAGCAGGCAGGCACAAGTGCGGAGACTGGCTGGTAGGTGAGCGTCAGGAACCCCAACAGGTAAACAGGAACAGCGGAGTCGGGTACAGGCCGGGTCAGCAGGAATCGATCAGCAAGGTACAAGAGGATGAGGCGGAGACGTGGTCAGACAAGCAGAGGTCGTAGGCAGGCAGCAACGGATCAAGGTCAAAGAACAAGCTGGGTATCAAGGATCAAGGTAACAGGTACTGGTACAGAACGCAAGATCACGGACACGCTGTAGACTGGACAGCATGGATGGAAGGGAGCCAGTGACTTAAGAAGACCTTAGGGCGCCAAACGGACGTACGACGGGTCAGCGCGCCCCCGCGAGTAGACGTGCTCCCGTTCGTGACCCACGTGCGTGTGCACGCTCGTTCGTGTTGACGCGAGTGCGTTCGTTAGCTTTAGCGCGCGTCAAAGGGAAACGACGGGCTCTCCAAGACAGGTTTCTACGGGTAAGTCTCCTGTGTATGGCTGAAACGTCAGAGTGATCGTGACATTGCCCCCCCCAAGGGGCAGCCTCCGGATGCCCAACTGAGCCAACTTGTTCGGGTGGGAGTTCTTGAAAGCACGGATGAGTCTCTTGGCATGAATGTTAGCCTCTGGCTCCCAGGAGTTCTCTTCGGGTCCGTAACCCTTCCACTTGACTAAGAATTGGACCTGGTTCTTTCTCTTCCTACAGTCCAGAATGGCCTAGATTTCAAACTCAATCTCCCCATTGACCAACACAGGTTCCGGGGGACAGGAGGTCCTGTCAGTGAAGGGGTCCGCGACTGCAGGTTTGAGAAGCGATACGTGGAACACTGGATGAATTCGGAAGGATTCAGGAAGTTCTAGTTCAAATGCCACGTCATTTAATTTCCTCTTGATCGGGAAGGGACCCAGGAATTTCGGGCCCAACTTCTTGGAGGGACAGGACAGTCTAAGATTTAAGGTGGACAACCAGACCCGATCCCCGACCTTAAGATCCAGCTCCCCTCTTCTCCTTCTGTCGAAGACTTCCTTGTTGTGCTCTTGTGACCTGGCCAGGGTTTCTCGTAAGAGCTTGTTATTTTCTTCAAAGAAGTTAAGTCTCTTCTGAACCGCTGGTACCGAACACTCGGGAAGACTGCCAGACAAAAACAACGGATGGAACCCGAAGTTTGCATAAAAGGGGGATTGCTTGGTGGCTGAGTGGATTGTGTTATTGTAGGCGAACTCGGCCATTGGTAACAGGGAGACCCAGTCGTCTTGCGAGAAGGACGAGAAACAGCGAAGGTACTGCTCCAATGTCTGATTCGTCCTCTCGGTCTGACCGTTGGTCTGCGGGTGGTAGGCTGAGGACATGCAAAGGTCGATCTTCAGAGTTCCACAGAGCACCCTCCAAAATCTTGAGTTGAACTGCACCCCCCTATCAGACGTGATGTTGGCAGGGATGCCGTGAAGTCTCACTATTTCTCTCACAAAGGCGTTAGCTGTCTCTGCGGCTGAGGGGGTGCCCTTCATGGGCAAGAAGTGAGCCATCTTAGTGAATCTGTCGACTACGACAAAAATCGTTGTATGGTTCTCCGAAGGGGGAAGTTCGACGATAAAATCCATGGAGATCATCCTCCATGGTCTATCAGGAACAGGTAGCGGTCTTAGTAGGCCCCAGGCTCTTGACTTGTCGCCTTTACTTCGGATACAGGTGGCGCAAGCCTGTACGTACTTCTTGCAGTCGTCCTTCATCCGTGGCCACCAGAAGGTACGCCTGAGTAATTCCAGGGTCTTGAATACCCCAAAGTGGCCAGCCAGAGGGTGGTCATGACAGGAGGCCAGAACCAGGGTCCGAACTGCCTGGGGGACAAAGATCCTGTTCCCATGCCACATAAGGTCATCATTGGAGGACAACGAGGCACCGGGTGGAGGTGAAGCGCCTATGGAGGCCTGCTTGACTTGAGACACCACATCTCCTTGGAGCAGAAGAAAATTTCCAGCAGAAAGAATGGTGTCAATAGGTGGCGAGTTCTCCGGCTGACTAAACATGCGGGATAAAGCGTCTGGCTTCGTATTCTTGGATCCGGGACGGTAAGTAATGTGGAATACAAATCTTGAGAAAAAGAGTGCCCACCTGGCCTGACGAGGCTTCAATCTCTTAGCTGTCTTTAAATATTCCAGGTTTTTGTGGTCCGTGTAGACCAGAATTGGATGGATAGCCCCCTCCAGCAGGTAGCGCCACTCCTCGAGTGCAGACTTGATTGCTAATAGCTCGCGATCGCCGACGTCGTAATTTCTTTCGGCCTCTGATAATTTGCGAGAGAAGAAAGCGACCGGGTGGAGTAAGGACTTGGGTCCCTGCCTCTGGGAAAGTATGGCTCCGACTGCTACTTCTGAAGCGTCAACTTCAAGGGTATACGGTAGAGCGGGATCGGGGTGTTTCAGGATCGAGGCTGAGACAAACAAATCCTTCAGGGTTTTGAAGGCCTCTTGTGCTTCAGGGGTCCAACGGAACCTTTGGCCCTGCTTGGTCAGCCCGGTAATGGGGGCGATAATAGAGGAGAATCCCTTTATGAACTTACGATAGAAGTTAGCGAAGCCCACAAATCGCTGAACTCCCTTTCTATCGGAGGGGGCAGGCCAGTCCTGGATTGCAGAGATCTTCTGGGGATCCATCTCTACCCCTCTAACCGAGATAACCAGGCCGAGGAACTGGATACTCTCCTTTTCTAAAACACATTTTTCGGGCTTGGCGTACAAGCCGTGAAGGCGGAGGCGGGTCAGAACCTTCTTAACATGCTCTCTGTGGGTGGCTAGAGTGGAGGAAAAAATTAGGATGTCATCCAAGTAAATAATCACAAACAAATCAAGATAATCTCTAAAAATGTCATTGACAAAATGCTGGAACGTGGCTGGGGCATTACACAAACCGAATGGCATCACTAAGTATTCGTAGTGTCCGAAGCGGGTACGAAAGGCTGTTTTCCATTCATCGCCCTTTCTGATACGGACGAGGTTGTAGGCACCCCGAAGATCCAGCTTTGTGAACAACTTAGCGGAACCCAGTCTCTGGAAAAGTTCAGGTACTAATGGCAGGGGGTAGCGATTTTTAATGGTGATCTTGTTTAGAGCCCGATAGTCCACACATGGGCGCAGGGAGTGGTCCTTCTTTTCCACGAAGAAAATCCCAGCGCCAGCTGGGGAGGTAGAGGGTCGGATAAATCCTTTTTCAAGGTTATCGTCCAAATAGGACTTCAGGGTACTCAGTTCGGATTCGGATAGGGGGAAGATCCTTCCGAAGGGGATTTCTGCCCCCGGGAGCAGTTCAATAGGGCAATCATATGGCCTATGGGGAGGGAGAGTCTCTGCCCCCTTCTTACTGAAGACGTCCAGAAAAGCATGGTATTCCTTAGGTACAGCTTGTCGGGTTTCTTCATCCGAATCCAGAAAGAGAAGGACCGAGGAGTCCCCGTTGGGGGTCGGGCAACAATGCTGGTGGCAGTAGTCCGAGGGAAATTCAATTATTCCGGTGGCCCAATCAATGCGTAGGTTGTGTGCCTTCAACCAAGGCATGCCCAGAATGATGGGGAACAGAGGTGACTGGATGACGTCTAGGCAAAGGAGTTCTTGGTGAGTCCCGGCGATGACAGCGGGTAGAGGACTGGTCTCCTGGGTTACTGGTCCTGATCCCAAGGTAGATCCGTCAGCCAGGTATACCGAGAGCCCCTTCTCTCTCGGTCTAAGGGGAATCCTGTTCTTTCGGGCGAAGGATGAGTCTACAAAGCCACTGCATGCCCCGGAGTCAATAACTGCGTGGGTTGAGACAGTCCTTCCTGGAAGCTGTAAGAGAACAGGAACAGCTAGATGAGAGATGTTATCAGACAACACAGGTGAGGGAACAGGCGGAACAAGGAGGCACTTACGCATCTTAGCTGGGCAAGAGCGAACAAAGTGCCCTGGTTCTCCGCACTACAGACAGAGGTTGTTGACCCGGCGACGCTGACGTTCTTCTGGAGTCAGAGATGGGCGGAGTAGCCCCAGCTGCATGGGTTCCGGGGTGTCCAATGTGGATGCGACTGGAACAGGAGGAGTTGGGTGACTAGGCACCCGTGGTAACATCCAGATCGGACGAGAAGTTGTGGAGGATCGTTCTTGGCGGCGCTCCCTCAAACGCCTGTCAATCTGGACAGAGGTGTCTATCAGGGCTTCCAGCGTCTCAGGGACACCCACACGTGCCAACTCATCCTTCAGGGCCTCGGAGAGGCCCATGCGGAACTGATACCGCAGGGCCGCGTTGTTCCAGTCTGTGTCTGCACTCCATCGTCGGAACTCTGAGACGTAGTCTTCCACAGGTCTGCGACCTTGTTGCAGGGCATGTAGGGCTGCTTCTGCGGTTGCGGCGAGTTGGGGATCCTCATAGAGCCTGGACATTGCCTGGAAGAAGGTGTCCATGGAGTCTAAAGCTGGGTCCTTCCGTTCCAACAGACGGTGTGCCCAGGCCTGGGGTTCATTGGTTAGCAGAGATATGACGAATCCCACTTTCGTCGCCTCAAGGGAGAAGGTCCTGGGTTGTAGGGCGAAATAGAGTTCGCAGGAGTTGCGGAAAGCCCTGAACTTGTTCCGGTCTCCCGCGAATCGTTCCGGAGTTGGGACCCTGGGTTCGGGTGGCAACATCACGACTGACGGCGGGGCATGGGCCCCAGGAGCGACTGGTGCAGAGGCGGATAGCGCCTGGACTTGTTCCTCCAGTCTACCGTAGCCTTCCTGTAGGCTCTTAACTGCCTGGGTAAGACCGGCCAGGTGGTGGCAGAGCTCGTCCATGGGGGAGGCTCCCTGCGCAGGCTCGGACATGGCTGTCCAGTACTGTCACGTACCTAGTAGTTGAGCCTGGAATGCAGGGAGCCGCCCCTCGTATCCCCTGGCTAATGAACCCCTGGAGATGGAGACAGGTATTCAAAAGTTCAGGGGGCACAAGTGCCTGGCAGGTAGGACTGGTCCGGATAAGCAGCTGGGCACCGACAGCAAGTTGGTAGAGCTGATGGTACTTGACTGTAGCAGGCAGGCACAAGTGCGGAGACTGGCTGGTAGGTGGGCGTCAGGAACCCCAACAGGTAAACAGGAACAGCGGAGTCGGGTACAGGCCGGGTCAGCAGGAATCGATCAGCAAGGTACAAGAGGATGAGGCGGAGACGTGGTCAGACAAGCAGGGGTCGTAGGCAGGCAGCAACGGATCAAGGTCAAAGAACAAGCCGGGTATCAAGGATCAAGGTAACAGGTACTGGTACAGAACGCAAGGTCACGGACACGCTGTAGACTGGACAGCACGGATGGAAGGGAGCCAGTGACTTAAGAAGACCTTAGGGCGCCAAACGGACGTACGACGGGTCAGCGCGCCCCCGCGAGTAGACGTGCTCCTGTTCGTGACCCACGTGCGTGTGCACGCTCGTTCGTGTTGACGCGAGTGCGTTCGCTAGCTTTAGCGCGCGTCAAAGGGAAACGACGGGCTCTCCACGACAGGTTTCTACGGGTAAGTCTCCTGTGTATGGCTGAAACGTCAGAGTGATCGTGACACTCGCCATCTATTTTCACCACATTTTCCCGTGCCTTTATTAGGGTGGGGTCTTTTAACTGTTCTGTGGCAAAATTTTCCCTGTGAACCTCAAGATCCGAAAACTCCACAGATGGCATGTTTTCATCTGAGGATGTTGGCTCCTCCCCAGTTTCTCGAGTTTCCCCCGCCAATACCGACAAGGGAAATTCAGGAGAGTCCTCACCACTCCCAGAGGAATTCTGGTCATCTTCCTGGTTTATAGGGGCACCAGTGGGGGGCTCAGGACAATCCCAGAGTTCCCAGAATTTTGGAAAATCCCTTCCCACAATAGCATCATGTGGTAAGTGAGACACTAACCCCACCTGATGAGAGAGGTTACCTTTGGGGGTCTCAAAAAACACTGAAGTTACAGGATACTCTCGGGTGTCCCCATGCACACAAATAACAGCCACCTTGTTCTTCCCAGAGAACTTTGTAGTAACTAATTCAGCTTTTATCAATGTTACCAGGCTACCTGAATCCAGCAACACATCAACATTTCTACCATTAATACACATTTTACATAAATGTTTCTCAGGTCCCCGAATGGCAGTGCATGCAACTGTCGCAAACAGCGACTGACGTCTCTCCCTTATAAAGTCACATTGCATAGGCTCATCCACAACTGGGCAATTGGCTGCAATATGTCCCTCTTGGTGGCAGCGGTAGCAAATAATCTTTTTCGCTGCCTCTTGCAGCCTGGGCTTCCCGGGCTGCTCCCACCAGACCTTAGGTAGAACTCCCACTCTCTCACTCTCTCCACCCTCACCCATTGGAGTCATCTTACCCGCCACTGGGGATGATCTGGTCTTAGGATGGAAAGTCCGTGAGTCCCTGGAAGAGGTGGTCAAGTTCTCTGTAGCCAAGTACCTCTCAACCAGATCCACAAGTTTATCTGCATTTTCTGGGTCTCCATGGCTTACCCATTTTTGGATGGCAGTAGGAAGAGCTCTCAGGAAACGATCCATAACAACACGTTCCACAATGTTTGGTGCGGTCAAAGTCTCTGGCTGCAGCCACTTCCTGCTCAGGTGAATGAGATCATACATTTGAGACCTGGGGGGTTTTCCAACCTGAAAAGTCCAATTATGCACACGCTGAGCCCGGACGGCCAGTGTGACACCCAGCCGTGCCAATATTTCTGCTTTTAGCACCACATAGTATTTTGCTTGGTCAGGCTCTAGGTCATAATAAGCTTTCTGTGATTCCCCAGTTAACAGAGGGGCCACCAGTCCAGCCCATTGCTCCTTAGGCCACTTTTCCCTTTCAGCAGTCTTTTCAAATGTGGTCAAAAATACCTCCGGATCATCCTCTCCAGTCATTTTTGTCAGTAATCGGCTCACACCAAAGGATGCGGTATTATTGTAACCCCTTGCTTCATTGGTCTGCGGACGTTGCTGTATTAATGTCTCTATTTGCTGTTGAAAACTCTGCTCTTGCTTCTGCAACAGGTCTATGAAGCGGGCTTCAGATTGCTGCTGGGCTTGTTGCTGAGCTTCCAAACTCTGCAGGTGAGCTTTCTGCTGAGCTTCCAGACTCTGCTGGTGAGCCTTCTGCTGAGCTTCCAGACTCTGCTGCAAAGTTGCATTTGTCTGCTGCTGGGCTGCAAGGCTCCTTTGTAAACCCGCATTTGTTTGCTGCTGATTTGCATTTGCTAGAGCCAGCTGTCTAAGTATCTCCTCCATGCTGGCCTTTAAAAAAAACTGCCAAAATTCTCCACCAACTGTGAGGGGTTAGCTCGGCAGCGGGTGTGTGTGACCCCCTGGATGGGTTCACAACACAAAATCAGGCACAGCAGACAGCGTTGTAGGTAAAAAAAAAACAAAAGATGCGGTTTATTCATGCTACATGCAGTAAAAAATATAACAGCCAAAACAAAAGAAAAACATGAAAATAAATCCTGGTTAGCTTGACCTCTAAATACACACATAGATTCCCTGTCTAACAACTGAGTGCAGCCTTGTGCTGCACCAGTCCCTGTCTCTGTTGTAGAGGTTTGCCACACAGGCGTTAACTCACCGCACAGAACAGGTATCACACTCCCCAGTCTATACACACAAAACTGGTTCCAGGATGGAGCATCTCCCTAAGCATGCTGGGGTTTTTTGTAGAGGTCTTAATGAGCCCACTTACTTCAGCTGGGCTCATTAACTCTTCTCCTCTAGTTGTACAAGTCTGCATAAAGCCTGAATCTAGGGCACACATATTTCCCATCCTGGATACAACCAGGTGACTTTACCTGCCTGCTGCCACAATATATATATATATATATATATATATATATATATATATATATATATATATATATATCCCAGAAGTATTGGGACACCTGCCTTTACACACACATGAGCTTTAGTGGCATTCCAATCTTAGCCTGTAGGGTTCAATATTGAGTTTACCCACCCTTTGCAGCTATAACAGCTTCAACTCTTCTGGGAAGGCTGTCCAAGGTTTAGGAGTGTGTCTATGAGAAGGTTTGACCATTCTTCCAGAGGCGCATTTGTGAGGTCAGGCACTGATGTTGGATGAGAAGTTCTGGCTCTCAGTCTCCGCTCTAATGTATCCCAAAGGTGTTCTATCGGGTTGGTATCAGGACTCCGTGCAGACCAGTCAAGTTCCTCCACCCCAAATTCGCTCATCCATGTCTTTATGGACCTTGCTTTTTGCACTGGTCCAAATCATTTGGTGGAGGGGGGATTAAGGTGTGGGGTTTTTTCTCAGGGGTTGGGCTTGGCCCCTTGGTTACAGTTAAGGCAACTCTTAAGGCATCAGCATACCAAGACATTTCGGACAATTTCATGCTACCAACTTTGTGGGAACAATTTGGGGATAGCCTTGAATTGGCACCCCAATTTGGGGATAGTTGTTCCAACATGACTGCACAAAGCTAGGTCCATAAAGACATGGATGAGCTAGTTTCTAGTTTTGAGTGGAAGAACATGACTGGCCTGCAGAGTTCTGACCTCAACCCCATAGGACACCTTTGGGATGAATGGAAAAATGGTCAAACATTCCCATAGATACACTCCTAAACCTTGTGGACAGCCTTCCCAGAAGAGCTGAAACTGTTATAGGGATGCCATTAAAGTACATGTGTGTGTAAAGGGAGGTGTCCCGATACTTTTGGGAATATAGTATATATAGAGAGGGAAGCTTTTCATCATATATTCCGATCGCGTGTATGCGTCATCGGACTTTTTTTTCTCGAAAATTCTGACGGACCTATAAATAAAACATGTTCTAAATATTTCCGACGGAACCAATTCCTATCGGGAAAACCGCTCACCTGTATGCTGTTTCGACACACCAAAAGCAACGCATGCTCTGAAGCAGGTATGAGACAGAAGCTATTGGGTACTCACTATTGAACTTCCTTTTTCTAGTCCTGTCGCCGTGCTGTATGTCACCGCGTTCTTGACAATCGGACTTTGGTGTTATCATGTGTACGCAAGACAATTTCAGCGGAATTCCATCAGAACTTAGTCGGAAAAACCTTCAGAGTTTATTCTGATGGGAAAACTGGTCGTGTGCACAGGGCATTACATGTATGGAATCCAGGGACACCTTTTTTTGCTGTGCATCCACCAAGCCATTGTAAGTGGGAAATATAATTAACGTGGGGTGGACATTTGTTTAAAATATACATGTTTCTACAAGAGGGATATTTTTACCCTATACTACAGATTTATTTTTAACCACTTTTCTTTCTTTTATTTTACTGGTCCTAGCCCGGTTTAGAATATTGTGACAATGTGTAAATTAATTACATGAGATGAATAATGATTGGAAAAAATGTGCAATGTCCACTGTACTGGGAAAAGATGTCTCTTTGCTTCTTCTGCAGTCTACTATGACTAATGGTAATTCTGGCGCTGACTCTGATCCTAAAGAAACACTGTCACCTTGGCCATTCAGGGCAAAATGACAGTGTCTCTTTAAAGGCCCCCAACCCCCTTATACTCCCTTTTTCTGTGCTCCATCACCACTCCTACCTCAATTGTAGTAATTGAGGGGAATGGTGCCCAGGACAACAGTACAAACCCTGTATAAAATCTCAAAAAGAGGGCGCATCAACCTTGTGCTTTACCCAAGTGATGTTTAGGGCTCCTCAGAGCCCAAACACGTCAACCATCTGGAAGGTCCTCTGGCGTGCTGGACATGGTCTCGGTGACCTGGTTACTTTACGTCCATTGTGGACTCAGAAATGCTTTTATGACTGATTTGTTTGTGAGCACATCTCTTTTCTTTTTTACATTAATAAACATCACTTGGGTAATGTGCAAGGTTGGTGCGCCCTCTTTTTGTGTTTTTTTTGTTACAGTATTCATATTGGGTTTCCCCCGATGCCTGGAGGGCAGCAATGCCTGTACATTTACCTGGAGCCACAGAAATCCTGGGCAACATCCACCGCCATCGCATCACCGTTCATTGCAGAGGATTTTGTTGTTATAGCAGTACAAACCCAACAGATGTTGTAATCCTTTCCACGCTATCCAAAAACTTGAAAAAATCTTTGAACATACACTTCTAACACACAGTAAACTCTACGCTATGAATTTTATTTACAAGAGTATTAGCAACAATGGATTTCTGTTTTGGTTTCTCATAAAATAATAAAAGCTGGAGGTGTCTATTCGGCACGTATTGTATTAAACTTGTATTTATTTCCTAAATGTTGAACTTTTAAAAAAAATAAAACCATATTCTTGCCTAGTGTATCATCATAATATATGAAAATGAAATTAGAGGGATTGGTGTATGTGTAGCAAAAATTGGTCTGTCCAATCCAGAAAAAGCAATATGAACAAGAAAACCTAGTGCATAAAGCACGGTAAACCCTTCATGGATTTTCACAGGCAGACCAAAATATTAAGTAAACTATATTTTTGATGGCCTCCTGGTGGGCATGGATGGGGGAGGGGGTTCCTGCTGCACTGCCCAGCATGTGTGGGTCCATCTCATGCCCCCCTTCAGGAGCCTGGATGGCCTCTTTTTTTGGGCTTGACGGACCTATAAATCTCCCGCCGCTTCCATTTCTGCTTGTGTCCCATTCTGGAACGCGGAAGGGCGGCGAGCACGTATCAGGGGTGTGATGATGCGGGGTGCTTTTCCGCCCCTTTTTGTGGCCGTGAACGCGCCACACACCCTGGTGCAGAGGGATCCGTGATGGCCTATGCTTGGCACTGGCATTTCCATCTTGTCAAATCAGCTGTCCCCAATAGCTAATTTGGCGATTGGAGTAACAAGCCCCCCTGCCAGATATATCTACCCCACCTTGTACAGTCACATTATGCAGCATACAACTGGGATGAAGATGCACTGGAGTTGGTGGGGGAGACTCAGGTATGCTGGACTTGGAGGCAGATCACTACTCTTACTTACAGTATGAGATATCGGACTGGATACTGGCCAGGTTAAATCTCTAATTACTCTACCTTTTATTACCTTACAATTGAAATGCTTTTGAGCCCTTGCAAACCTTTACATCATACTTATACATTTTATATTTGCTTATCTATACAGATGAGCATCATATTAATCTTCCCAATGAGTAACTACTGATTTCTGTCTGTTTGGCATTACATGGTGGGATCTTTCTTTCCACTACCTTGGGGTACTTGTATCTGCAGCATTGGGTCTGACCTCCTCACGGCCCTCATGGTCCCACCTGGGGTTTATCTGTGCTGCTCATTCTGGGAAACAATTGACTACCTATCCATCAGTTACGTGCAAAATATTTGTTTTTGCAATTTTGTAAGTGTAACATATGATCTTTTTATGCTATATGTAGAAACACAAATGCACTTTTTCCACTTTATATGTATGTTTATGCTGTAATCAGTCCAAAACATGTAAGGTGTCCATGCCAGTATGTATGACAGCTAGCACACCAGAACTATATGGGCAGATTGTGCTTGACATACAGAATGCTTTGTTTTGGGTATTATGTATCATGATTTTAAATCAATACTATGTGATGTATAATATTGATCTACACAATTTTATCATGCTGTTAAAATAAAATATATTTTTTACTTAATATTTTGGTCTGCCTGTTAAAATCCATGAAGGGTTTATAGCGCTTTATGCACTAGGTTTTTCTTGTTCTGTAGTTTTATCCTACCAAATGAGTTTTTTTTTTCATGTTGTAAAATTAGTATCTATAAAAGAAACACAATAAATCCAAAATATTACATTTGTTATGTAACTTCTGAGAATGATAATATTCTCTTTTGATCAGTTTTGCATAATATTTAGTTGACACGAAGCATACATTCTGTGCACGTACCTCAAGAAACATTCTTGGTGCCAGTACTAGCAAGCCAATTAATGAAAGGAAGTTGGTGCTCAATGTGTTTTGTCGTACCTGCCAGATGATTAGGAAGCCAGAGGCATTGCCCATATCTAAGCACATCACTACAAGTCATCAGGTGGTGAATTCACCAAGGAGTTTGCAACCAGATGTTTAATGCAATTACAGTTTATTATTATGTTTGCCTTTGTTTTTCATTAGCACATTGCTTGGGATAATGTAATCATGTCATTTCATCAATTAAAAATAGTTTGAAGATAGAACTCAGAAGACATATTGCAATCTATTATAATATACCTGTGGTAAATTACAGAGATGCAGCTGTAAACTCAAGTCTGCATTTCTAGTAAATAATTCAAATGAGGGATTGTTTAAAAAAAATAGAATTATATGGATTTCTAAATGTTTTATATTCACTTCACCTCAGGAAGATTCACCCCCACACCCCTTCCTGACCAGGCCATTTTTTGAGATGCAGCACTGCGTTACTTTAAAAACTCAAATTTCTTCATCATTTTAGGCCAATATGTATTCTGCTACATATTATTGGTAAAAAAATCCCAATAATGGCATATTGATTGGTTTGCATAAAAGTTATAGTGTCTACAAACTATGTTATATATTTAAGGATTTTTTTTTTTACTAGCAATGGCAGTGATCAGTGGCTTTTAGTGGGACTGCGATATTGCGGTGGACAAATCGGACACCTAACTGACACCTTTGACCCTTTTTTGGGAACCAGTGACACTAATGCAGTGATCAGTGCTAAACATATGTGCTGTTACTGTACTAATGACACTGGCTAGAAAGGAGTTAACATCAGGGGCGATCAAAGGGAAATATCAATGATTTCTACTAGCCTCAAATCAGAGTTCCCATGTCCCTGCAGTCACCTGCAATAAATTCAAGTCTCCAACCTAACTTGTATCATGTACTCAGTTTCCAACCATCATTTCATGTAGTATGTCTGTGCTCTTTGACAGTCCACTTTAGCATTACTTACACTGACCATTATTTAAGGGACTTTGGTCAGGTCAGGGGCCCCAATTCATTTTTTTTAGGGGTCCCCTGTCGTGAATATCTTCTGGCAGTGTGAATTGATTTTCCCTTTCTGGTCCATGGTGTCTCTGCTCCAGCGAATTTTTGATTTCACTGGATCTGTTACATCGCCTCCTGGGCCTCCCATTTCTCTGTCTGGGGAAGACCTTGAATAGACTGTCTTCCTATGTTTTACTAGCTGCAAAGAGAGTCATTCCATTGTGTTGACTATCCCCCCCCCCCCCCCCTAAACCAAGCTCAGTTTCTACAAGCTATTATTGACATATGTAAAATGGAGTATATGACAGCTATGGTAGAGGATGCTGTTGACAGGTTTGACAAGATCTGGGATATGTGTGAACTCTCCCAGTATGGTTCTCCTCCCTAAACCCCCCCCCCCAGTACCCCACATACAGTTACATGTCACCCTGTCATCACCCATCCCCCTATCTCTTTGTTGACCTAGTTACACAAAGCAGCCCCCTGCTTAACAACTCCTAGGTCTATGTCCCTGGGGTATACCCAGATAACACTCAAATGTCATTGGCTATAGCCTTTTCAGTAGTTTTGCCAATATTATGATCAACATATTTTTATTTTTTATTTTTATTTCTTTGTCATTTCTTCTTATGTTTGATTTCTCTGACTTTAATATGTATAACTTGCGTTATCTGTTTTCCAACAAATTTTCAATAAAAATACAATTTGAAAACAAAACAAAACGAGGGAACATCATGCAATAAATAATGCAAGGGTGTAAATTATATAGGTCTGAGGGTAGTTTTTTTAAATCATGGTGATATCGCCTTCCAGAATGTTTGTATCATAGGGCAGACCACCAGGGTGGCAAAAAAGAGCCCTCTTGCAAGCATCCCCTCCAGCATGAGGAACGTATACCTGGAAAGATTTTTGCAAACTTCCCAGGGTCCTATACTAGCATGAAAAAAGAAAAAAATTTAGAAACGTGGAACAAATCTAAGAGACGTGTGATAATTATTTGCAGCTGGGCGGGGGGTAACTTTCAGGCCTAGTTCCATCTCCCATTCTCACAAAATACAGGATTTGCTGCAAGCAGTGAGACAGCAGGATTTTAACATGTGGGACAGAAGATGTTGGGATTGATGGTTCAGATTAATTTGAATTTCGTATAAGAAGTTGCTGGCCGCAACCTAGGGGTTAGCTTGTTTCGAAAATCTGAGAGTTGTCAGCAACTCTAATGGTCCATTGGGGACCCCCCAACTGGTCTAAGGAGATCATACAGCTGGAGGGGGCCAGTTTAAGACATCTCACATTCCCTTCCCTGTCCCAAGTTCTAAAAAATCCTTCATCGTCCCCTGGTGGGAACAATGGATATCCCTCAAGGGGGGCTAAAGGTGACATGTATGAGGATAAGTCACCAGTTACATTAAAGCTGTCCCATACCCTAAGCATAGCTAATAAAGTAGCACCGTCCAGCTTGATACAACCTGCTGTGTTGCTGTTATCCACAGCTACCCTGCTAAAATGCGCCCTGCTATAGTATTCTCTATGGAGACATAGAGTTTATCCACAGTGTTATGGTGCCAATTAAGAATTCAAGCCATTGCCATTTCTTTGTAAAAAAAGTTAATATCTGTGACCTCTCATCCTTGCCGCTAATCCAGTTTGTGATAGGAGGTTCGTCTCCCCCTCCTTCCTCAGGTTAGGGGGCCAAAGCATACTCTCAGTATTTTTTTCCCCATAGTTTTATCCCTTTGGAGCTCTACCCTAAGGATTCCACCTCCCCCTAGCTCCCCTAGTGATGGCATCTGTCACATTCACTTGTACATTATTCTTGATATACAGGCACACTCTTCCCCCTTTTTTACCCTCCCTATCCCTGCGATAAAGGGAATACCAGGGAAAGGTTGCCAGCCGATCATGAGAGCTGTTAAAGAGCTGTTGAAATTCCCACAAAATCGAAATCCTCCTCGTACAACAGTATTTCTAGTTCTCTCATCTTGTCCGCCAGGCTCCTGGCATTGGTGCACATGCCACGTTGTTTAGACCAGACGCATACTGTCTTCTTATTGGGCGTTCCGGGGTTGCAAATAGGACCATGCCCATTCAACTATCAGCTATATGAGAGCATTTTTGATTTTGCCCTGCCACACCTCTGAACAAACTTTGTTTCATGACTGCTGCCAAGAGTGATGTATTGAATTTATGTGCTTGATTTCTGTATTTCAATAGTCACACTTCCCTTCGCCAGGAGAGTAGGATAAGTGCAGGATTTTAACCCTTTTTTGACAAGAGTCGAGTATTGTCGTGTGTACGTGGCATCACAGTTACGGAATACTCCAGCCTTCTGATTGGACAGCAAAAGGGCAGCAACAGATTGATTGGGTCTTTCCTCTGTTCATTTTGCTATCTCCTCCTATCAGCATGTTTCCTTTCAACAAATTTGCAGCACACCTCATTGGTTCCCAGTCCTGACCCTCCCTTTACCAGTCTAATTGCTGTTTTAAGGGGAATTTGAACAGGTTGATGCCAAGTAAAATTCAAGTACTTACGCTAGTTGTATTTAAAATATTGCATGTCATGATTACATTGTTAATACAGAACTGCATTCATTTGTGTCTTTTACATCTGACTGGAGTTTAGCTTTATTTTTTTTATACTTTTTCTAACTTTATTATACAACACCAATTCCAAAAAAAGTTGGGATTCTGTGTAAAATCAACATAAAAACAGAATGAAATGATTTGCAAATCTAATAAATCCATATTTTATTCACAATAACAAATATAAAACATAATAAATGTTTAAATTGAGAAAATACAAAGTTAAGTCATATTGAAATGAATGGCTGCAAAATGTCTCATAAAAGTTGGGACAGGGCCACGTTAACCACGGTATAGCAGTCTCACTTCTTTTAACAACACTCTGTAAAAGTCTGGGAACCAAGTAGACCAGTTGCTTGAGTTTGTTGAGAGGAATGTTGTCCCATTCTTGCCTGATATGGGATTCTAGCTGCTCAACAGTCCTGGGTCTTTTTTGTCATATTTTTTATTTCAAGATGCACCAAATATTATCCACTGAAAAGGTCTGCAGTGCAGGCAGCCCCATTGAGCACTCTTCTACCAAGAAGCCATGCTGTTGTCATAGACTCAGTATGCAGTTTAGCATTGTCCTGCTATAATATGCAAGGCATTCCCTAAAATAATGTCTTCTGAATGGGAGCATATGCTGCTCTAAAACCTGGATATATCTTTCAGACTTGATGGTGCCTTTCCAGATGTTCAAGCTAATACTAATGCATCCCCATACCATTAAAGATGCAGGCTTTTGAACTGAGTGTTGACAACATGCTTTAAGGTCCCTCTCTTGTTTAGTCCGGAGAATGCAGTGCTTATGGTTGCCAGAAAAAATGACAAATTTCAACTTGACTGACCACAAAAGTTTTCCACTTTATAACAGACCATTTTAAATGAGCTTTGCCCAGAGAAGACGGCAGCATTTTTGGATTGCACATTGAACTGTGTTCATAGACAGTGATATTTGTAAGTATAGTGTGCAGTGATGTCCATCATAGGATCATGCCTGTTTTTTAATGCAGTGGCGTCTGACGACATAAAGATCTTCGGCATCCGATATTGTATTTTGGCCTTGTCCCTTGGGCACAGAGATTTCTCCAGATTCTCTGAATTTGTTGATGATATTATGTACTGTAGATCAGGGATATGCAATTAGTGGACCTCCAGCTGTTGCAGAACTGCAAGTTCCATGAGGCATTGCAAGACTCTGACAACCACAAGCATGACACCCAGAGGCAGAGGCATGATGGGACTTGTAGTTTTGTAACAGCTGGAGGTCCACTTATTGCATATCCGTGCTTTAGATCATGATATAGTTAAAGTCTTTGAAATGTTATGTTGAGGACCATTATTCAAAAAATGTTCAACAATTTTTAGAGGCAACTTGTCACAGATTGGTGAGCATCTGTCAATCTTTACTTCTGAGACAATATGACTTTTTAAGATGCTCTTTTTATACCCAGTCATGTTACTGACCTATTGTCAATTAACCTAATTAGTTCTTCCAGTTGTTCCTTGTTAGCACCACTTACTCTGTCAGCTTTTTGTATCCCTGTTCTAACTTTTTTGAGATGTCTTGCTGCCATCAATTTAAAAATTACTTTTGTTTTTCCTAAAATGTTGCATTTTCTCAGTTTAAATATTTGATATGTTTTGATATCTTCTATTGTGCATAAAATATGGATTTTTTTTTGAGATTTTAAAATCATTGTATTCTAATTTTATGTCGATCTTACAGAGCGTCCCAACTTTTTTGGAATTGGGGTTGTAAATGCTCATAGAGTAGTAGTGTGTGATTTTTATTTATACTGTGCTTCTGCTTAGTAGAACTGCACAATGATGGTGCCATATTGCTCGTTTTATCTCAAAGTCTCTGTCAGCTACCTGTAGTTGAAGAAGATATAACAGTAACAATGTATTAAATTCTCATATTCACAGTTTAATCAAATAGAAATACTGTTTTATGACTAAATATATAATATTCAATATTTGCTGTGACAATGGACTGAAAAACATTTGAATGGAGAAAGTGGTGTGTTGTTCCTTTCTTTAATTCTCTCAAAGACCATTAAGGGCTTATAACAAGCTTCATATACTTAGCCAACAGGATGTTTACTGTCAACTTGAAGACAACATTAAAGCAGACTGGATGATTGTATTACATTCAGCTTCTAATTTAAAAGACAATGAAAAAGAATATACTCCATGCCCCACTGTCTTGCATGTTAACCTTTTTGTTACCCTGCTAAATTATTACTCTCCACGTACAATAATTAGATCAAATATGGTTACACAAGAATTACTAACTCAAAAAAAGATAATGCAGTAGCACCAGACAATCACGTGATTGTTAACCTAATAAAAACCGTCTGATGTTTTTTTGTATTATTTTGCTTTCCATGCACTAATTTAATCTAGTATTTTACATTTTTAGTCTGTTATTTAATTTTGGATAATATTGTATCTTTTTAAAGGAAATGTATAATGGTTTTGCATATATTTTTTTATGTATTGTGAATATATATTTATATGTACAATATCTCACAAAAGTGAGTACACCCCTCACATTTTTGTAAATATTTTATTATATCTTTTCATGTGCCAACACTGAAGAAATTACACATTTCTACAATGTAGTGAGTGTACAGCTTGTATGACGGTATAAATTTGCTCTCCCCTCATAAATAACTCAACACACACACATTTATGTTTAAGTTGCGGGCAACAAAAGTGAGTATGCTCAAAAAATTTAAAAATTGGGCCCAAAGTGTCAATATTTTGTGTGGCCACCATTATTTTCCAGCACTGCCTTAACCAGCTTGGGCATGGAGCTCACCAGAGCTTCACAGGTTGCTACTAGAGTCCTCTTCCACTCCTCCATGATGACATCACAGAGCTGGTGGATGTTAGAGACTTTGTGCATCTCCATATTTCGTTTGAGGATGCCCCACAGATGCTCAATGGGGTTTAGGTCTGGAGACATGCTTGCCCAGTCCATCACCTTTACCCTCTGCTTCTTTCGCAAAGCAGTGGACATCTTCTAGGTGTGTTTGGGGTTGTTATCATGTTGGAATACTGCCCTGTGGCCCAGTCTCCAAAGGAAGGGAATGCTCTGCTTCAGTATGTCACAGTACATGTTGACATTCATGGTTCCCTCAATGAACTGTAGCTCCCCAGTGCCTGCAGCACTCATGCAGCCCCAGACCATGACACTCCCATCACCAGGCTGACACATTTGTCTTTGTACTCCTCACCTGGTTGCTGCCACACATGCTTGACACCATCTGAACCAATTAAGCTTATCTTGGTTTCATCAGACCACAGGACATGATTCCAGTAATCCATGTCCTTAATCTACATGTCTTCAGCAAACTGTTTGCAGGCTTCCTTGTGCATCATTTTTAGAAGAGGCTTCATTCTGAGACGACAACCATGCAGACCAATTCGATGCAGTGTATGGCATATGGTCTGAGCACTGACAGGCTAGCCCCCCACCCCTTCAACCTCTACAGTAATGCTGGCACCACTCATATGTCTATTTCCCAAAGAAAACCTCTGGAAATGATGCTGAGCACGTGCACTCAACTTTTTTGGTCGACCATGGCAAGGCAAGTTTTTAGTGAAATCAGCCCTGCTAAACCGATGTATGGTCTTGGCCACCATGTTGCAGCTCAATTTCAGGGTCTTGGCAATCTTCTTATAGCCTAGGCCATCTTTATGTAGAGCAACATTTCCTTTTTTTCAGATCCTCGAAGAGTTCTTTGTCATGAGGTAACACATTGAACATCCAGAGACCAGTATGAGAGAGTGAGAGTAATAACACCTGAGACCTTGTAACACTAATGGGGAAATGGCTAATTAGGCCCAATTTGGACATTTTCACTTAGGGATGTACCCACTTTTGTTGCCAGCGATTTAGACATTAATGGTTGTGCAAGTTATTTTGAGGGGACAGCACATTTACACTGTTTTCAAGCTGTACACTCACTATTTTACATTGTAGCAAAGTGTAATTTCTTCAGTGTTGTCTCATACAAAGATATAATAAAATATTTACAAAAAATGTGAGGGGTGTACTCACTTTTGTGAGATACTGTACATGGTAATCATACCCCACCCCAATTGCCTGTGAAAATGGAAAATAGACTCCCTGAAGAATGAGTTTTGGCCAGCTCAACAGATTGTTTTAAAAAAGAGTTGGATGCATTCCTAAATGCACAAGATATAACTGGATTCTAAAACATATAGGTAATGACACCAAAGGTAGTCCACCCAGTGAATATCTGATTACCTCCTGGGGGATCAGGAAGGATTTTTTACCCCTGCTGAAGCAAATTGTACCATGCTTTATTGTTTGTTTGTTTTTTTGCCTCTTCTGGATCAACTGTGAGTATAGGAATTTTTATATGGAGGTTTTCTATTTATTTATTTGTTCTACTGGTTGACCTAGACAGACCTGTGTCTTTTTTTCAAACCGACTAACTATGTGAAAGCCCCATATATTAAATGTTTATTTGTAAAGTAAATGTATAACAGATTGATCAATGTATATTTAAAATAGTATAGGTTTTAAAAAGGTTCTGCTTTATAACTTAAAGAGTAACTCCACTTTTGTTGAGCAAAAACATTCCCCTCTGGGTGATCTATGTACATTGCAGGGAATTTACCAAACTTTGTTGCAGATTCCTACCTTTTTGGGAAAATCTGTGAGCCAATCACACAAGCAGTAAATTACATTTTCAAGGAGCGCTCTGTACACCAACCGTGTACAGAACACCTTCAAGTAGCCATATTGCATTGCATTTTACAGAAAATGACAGCGCTGCAGATTGAAAAGAATTATTTATATGTTATCATTCAATTACAATATTACTTGTGTCACAATTGTATATGTTATATATATATTTTTTATTTGCTCATTTTTTTCCACCAAAGTAGAGTTACCGTTTAAGCTTCACAGGGAATTCTGACAGTTCTGTAACTCTGATAGCTCGACATTACCTGAGGCCCGGGTCATTGATCTCAGCGTTCACTTCAGAGCATCACCTGCACGTAAATTCTGGAACTGCAGTTTTCCTATTTAAATATAATGCCATTAAAGCAGAATTAAACAGATAGATTTAAATGTTTCCCAAAACAGTTACATTCCTCTCTGTATAGGTTTATTTTAAAGCAGAACTCCACTCTTATGTGCATGTTTACTTATACTTGTTTTTTCAGCTACTCTGTTTCCCCAAAAATAAGACCTAGCGTGATTGTCGGTGATGGCTGCAATATAAGCCCTACCCCCCAAATAAGCCCTAGTTAAAGTAGGTCTTATTTTCAGGGTATGGCTTATTTTTGGGGAAACAGGGTAGGACTTATTTGGGGGGTAGGGCTTATATTGCAGCCATCACTGACAATCATGCTAGGTCTTATTTTCGGGGAAAACAGGGTACTAAGTGTGAGGTAGCTGATGACTGCAGCAGCCCCTCACAAAGTGCATGCCCCTTTGCAATTAATATTCTTGGCATTGTAATATGCTGTTATAAACAATATGTGATGGGAGAGCGATGGAGTTTGTCACTTCACTGACATTAGGGAATGGCCCTGTGTGGCCTTAAGATCTTGGCCATGTGGCAGGTTTTGTCAGTTAGAATGTTGCAGCCAGTCACCAGGCCATTTTTCAGTTTTTAGTCTTGTGATAGTTTAACCACTTCAGCCATGGAAGATTTGGCTGCTGAATGACCGGGGCATTTTTTGCAATTTGGCACTGCGTCGCTTTAACTGACAATTGCGCGGTCATGCAACGCTGCACCCAAGCAAAATTGACGTCCTTTTTTTTCCCCCACAACTTTCTTTTGGTGGTATTTGATCATCTTTGCATTTTTAATTTTTTGCACTATAAACAAAAAAAGAGTGACAATTTTGAAAAAAACACAATATTTTGTACTTTTTGCAAAAATAAATATCACCATTTAAAAAAAAAAGCAATTTTTTCTCAGTTTAGGCTGATATGCATTCTTCTACATATGTTTGATTAAAAAAAAATCGCAATAAGCGTATGGCGATTGGTTTGCGCAAAAGTTATAGCCTATATAAAATAGGGGATAGATTTATAGCATTTTTATTATTATTTTATTTTTTTTACTAAAAATTGTAGCAATTTTTATTGGGACTGCAACATTATGACCGACACATCAAACACTTTTGACACATTTTTTGGGACTATTGGCATTTATACAGCGATCAGTACTATAAAAATGCACTGATTACTGTAAAACTGTCACTGGCAGAGAAGAGGTTAACACTAGGGGGCGATCAAGGGGTTAACTGTGTTCCCTGTGTGTGTTTCTAACTGTAGGGGAGGGGACTGACCTAGAGGAAATTACAGATCGTGATTCCTAGCTGTTAGGAACTCACGATCTGTCTCTCCTCACAGAACAGAGCAGGGATTTGTGTGTTTACACACACACAACCCTGTTCTGCCTCTCATGCGCGCGATCACTCATGGCCAGCGGTGCCCCCCCATGCGGCTTCCCGGTCCTTTCTGCTGCTTTCCGGAGCCATCGGTAGCTGCAGAAATGATCCGATCCAAATGCCCAAAGGACAGTTAGTTGAGTGAGGGCAATTGACTCTATGCCCTTGGAGGACTGGAGTGATATCAAATGTTTTTAAGTGGAAATGTGATATCTGAGGTCTTTTTGACCCCAGATCTCACAATAAAGAGGCCCTGTCATGTTATTTCTATTACAAGGGATGTTTACATTCCTTGTAATAGGAATAAAAGTGATCACATTTTTTTTTTAAATGGACAGTGTAAAAATAAAAAATAAAAAGTAAAATAAATAATAATTTTTTTAAAAGCACCCTGTCCCTCCAAGCTCGAGTGCTCACGTGCAGAAGTGAGCACATTTGCAATTTAAGCTCAAATATGTAAACGATGTTCAAACCACACATGTGAGTTATCGTCGTGATCGTTAGAGCAAGAGCAATAATTCTAGCACTAGATCGCTGTAACTCTAAGCAGGTTGACCTGCAAACATTTTTAACCTTAGCCTATGGAGATTTTTAAGTACCAAAGTTTGTTGCCAATCCAGGAGCGTGTGCAATTTTAAAGCGTGACATGTTAGGTATCAATTTATTCAGTGTAACAGTATCTTTCATATTGTAGAAAAAAATTGGGCTAACTTTACTATTTTCTAATTTTTTATTTAAAAAAGTCTATTTTTCCACAAAAAATTGCGTTTGTAAGAACGCGGTGCAAATACGGTGTGACATAAAGTAATGCAATGATCTCCATTTTATTCTCTAGGGTCTCTGCTAAAAAATATATATATAATGTTTGTGGGTTCTAAGTAATTTTCTAGCAAAAAATACTGATTTTAACTTGTAGTAAAGTGTCAGAAATAGGCTTGGTCCTTAAGTGGTTAAATCATTACTACACAGGTCACTACTAGTGATGGCCGAACGGTTCGCCCGGCGGTCGTTTCGCGGCGAATTTCCGACTTTCGCCGTCCGCGGGTTCGAACGCCTTTTTCCGTCGTTCGCCCCGGCGGACTTACGTGTTTAATGTATACAAGAACTTTAACCTTTCGTGACACGTTTATCATGTGTTACAGGACAACCAATTGAGACATGACAGCTCATGGACACTTGGACATTCCCCCTAACCTATAAATACACCCGATCCGGTGGCCATTTTACATTCTTTCTTCTGTCACTGTAGGGAAAGGATCCTGTGTGGAGTAGGGACAGAGAAAACGCTAGCTATTTGGTACACAAAAGTTCTTTTCAGGACTGGTATAGGTGTTAGGTCAGCAGCCTGAGTTTCTTTTGTCAGTTTAGATAAAGGGACAGAGCGCTGTATGCTGCTATTTTAGGGACAGCTCAGCCAGATTAGTCTTTCTTCATCATCATCATCATCATCATCATTAGCTGTTACTATCAGGTCCACAAAAGAGCTGTTCCAGCTAATCGTTCCAGCCTACTCTTTTTTGCCAATTTGTATAGGGACAGGCAGGAAGCAGTGTGTCAGGCAGTGAGGATAATTTTAAAGACTTGCTGTTACTATTAGTTCCACAAAGGTTCTTTTCAGGACTGGTATCAGTGGTACGGTAATAGGCTTGTACACGTATAATATTCTTTCTTCCAAATATAGAAAGAATATTATACTTGACTGCTGCCCTTCTGCTGCAGTCTGCTAATCATTCACAACTCACTTGTTCCACAAAGCTCTTTATCAGGACTGGTAACTTGGTCTGTCTAGGGTGCTACGGTACATAGGCTTGGGTGCGGTACAGTCTGCTGTTCTGTAAGGACCGCTATCGGTCCACAATACATAGGGTTGCCGTGCACTACTGCTGACCGCTGCCCTATACTGCAGCAGTCCTTCATTGGTATAGGGACTGACGTACAGTCTGCTAATCACTAACACACAACCTGCTTGGTCCACAAAAGTTCTTATAAGGACTGGTAACTTGGTATAGGGTGCTACGGTACATAGGCCTGAGTGCGTTACAGTCTGCTGTTCTGTAAGGACCGCTATCGGTCCACAATACATAGGGTTGCCGTGCACTACTGCTGACCGCTGCCCTATACTGCAGCAGTCCTTCAGCGGTATAGGGACTGACGCACAGTCTGCTAAACACTAACACACAACCTGCTTGGTCCACAAAAGTTTTTATAAGGACTGGTAACTTGGTATAGGGTGCTACGGTACATAGGCCTGAGTGCAGTACAGTCTGCTGTTCTGTAAGGACCGCTATCGGTCCACAATACATAGGGTTGCCGTGCACTACTGCTGACCGCTGCCCTATACTGCAGCAGTCCTTCATTGGTATAGGGACTGACGTACAGTCTGCTAATCACTAACACACAACCTGCTTGGTCCACAAAAGTTCTTATAAGGACTGGTAACTTGGTATAGGGTGCTACGGTACATAGGCCTGAGTGCGTTACAGTCTGCTGTTCTGTAAGGACCGCTATCGGTCCACAATACATAGGGTTGCCGTGCACTACTGCTGACCGCTGCCCTATACTGCAGCAGTCCTTCATTGGTATAGGGACTGACGTACAGTCTGCTAATCACTAACACACAACCTGCTTGTTCCACAAAAGTTCTTATAAGGACTGGTAACTTGGTATAGGGTGCTACGGTACATAGGCTTGAGTGCGGTACAGTCTGCTGTTCTGTAAGGACCGCTATCGGTCCACAATAGATAGGGTTGACGTGCACCACTGCTGACCGCTGCCCTATACTGCAGCAGTCCTTCAGCGGTATAGGGACTGACGTACAGTCTGCTAAACACTAATACACAACCTGCTTGGTCCACAAAAGTTCTTATAAGGACTGGTAACTTGGTATAGGGTGCTACGGTACATAGGCTTGAGTGCGGTACAGTCTGCTGTTCTGTAAGGACCGCTATCGGTCCACAATAGATAGGGTTGACGTGCACCACTGCTGACCGCTGCCCTATACTGCAGCAGTCCTTCAGCGGTATAGGGACTGACGCACAGTCTGCTAAACACTAACACACAACCTGCTTGGTCCACAAAAGTTTTTATAAGGACTGGTAACTTGGTATAGGGTGCTACGGTACATAGGCCTGAGTGCGTTACAGTCTGCTGTTCTGTAAGGACCGCTATCGGTCCACAATACATAGGGTTGCCGTGCACTACTGCTGACCGCTGCCCTATACTGCAGCAGTCCTTCATTGGTATAGGGACTGACGTACAGTCTGCTAATCACTAACACACAACCTGCTTGGTCCACAAAAGTTCTTATAAGGACTGGTAACTTGGTATAGGGTGCTACGGTACATAGGCCTGAGTGCGTTACAGTCTGCTGTTCTGTAAGGACCGCTATCGGTCCACAATACATAGGGTTGCCGTGCACTACTGCTGACCGCTGCCCTATACTGCAGCAGTCCTTCAGCGGTATAGGGACTGACGCACAGTCTGCTAAACACTAACACACAACCTGCTTGGTCCACAAAAGTTCTTATAAGGACTGGTAACTTGGTATAGGGTGCTACGGTACATAGGCCTGAGTGCAGTACAGTCTGCTGTTCTGTAAGGACCGCTATCGGTCCACAATACATAGGGTTGCCGTGCACTACTGCTGACCGCTGCCCTATACTGCAGCAGTCCTTCATTGGTATAGGGACTGACGTACAGTCTGCTAATCACTAACACACAACCTGCTTGTTCCACAAAAGTTCTTATAAGGACTGGTAACTTGGTATAGGGTGCTACGGTACATAGGCTTGAGTGCGGTACAGTCTGCTGTTCTGTAAGGACCGCTATCGGTCCACAATAGATAGGGTTGACGTGCACCACTGCTGACCGCTGCCCTATACTGCAGCAGTCCTTCAGCGGTATAGGGACTGACGTACAGTCTGCTAAACACTAATACACAACCTGCTTGGTCCACAAAAGTTCTTATAAGGACTGGTAACTTGGTATAGGGTGCTACGGTACATAGGCTTGAGTGCGGTACAGTCTGCTGTTCTGTAAGGACCGCTATCGGTCCACAATAGATAGGGTTGACGTGCACCACTGCTGACCGCTGCCCTATACTGCAGCAGTCCTTCAGCGGTATAGGGACTGACGCACAGTCTGCTAAACACTAACACACAACCTGCTTGGTCCACAAAAGTTTTTATAAGGACTGGTAACTTGGTATAGGGTGCTACGGTACATAGGCCTGAGTGCGTTACAGTCTGCTGTTCTGTAAGGACCGCTATCGGTCCACAATACATAGGGTTGCCGTGCACTACTGCTGACCGCTGCCCTATACTGCAGCAGTCCTTCATTGGTATAGGGACTGACGTACAGTCTGCTAATCACTAACACACAACCTGCTTGGTCCACAAAAGTTCTTATAAGGACTGGTAACTTGGTATAGGGTGCTACGGTACATAGGCCTGAGTGCGTTACAGTCTGCTGTTCTGTAAGGACCGCTATCGGTCCACAATACATAGGGTTGCCGTGCACTACTGCTGACCGCTGCCCTATACTGCAGCAGTCCTTCAGCGGTATAGGGACTGACGCACAGTCTGCTAAACACTAACACACAACCTGCTTGGTCCACAAAAGTTCTTATAAGGACTGGTAACTTGGTATAGGGTGCTACGGTACATAGGCCTGAGTGCAGTACAGTCTGCTGTTCTGTAAGGACCGCTATCGGTCCACAATACATAGGGTTGCCGTGCACTACTGCTGACCGCTGCCCTATACTGCAGCAGTCCTTCATTGGTATAGGGACTGACGTACAGTCTGCTAATCACTAACACACAACCTGCTTGTTCCACAAAAGTTCTTATAAGGACTGGTAACTTGGTATAGGGTGCTACGGTACATAGGCTTGAGTGCGGTACAGTCTGCTGTTCTGTAAGGACCGCTATCGGTCCACAATAGATAGGGTTGACGTGCACCACTGCTGACCGCTGCCCTATACTGCAGCAGTCCTTCAGCGGTATAGGGACTGACGTACAGTCTGCTAAACACTAATACACAACCTGCTTGGTCCACAAAAGTTCTTATAAGGACTGGTAACTTGGTATAGGGTGCTACGGTACATAGGCTTGAGTGCGGTACAGTCTGCTGTTCTGTAAGGACCGCTATCGGTCCACAATAGATAGGGTTGACGTGCACCACTGCTGACCGCTGCCCTATACTGCAGCAGTCCTTCAGCGGTATAGGGACTGACGTACAGTCTGCTAAACACTAATACACAACCTGCTTGGTCCACAAAAGTTCTTATAAGGACTGGTAACTTGGTATAGGGTGCTACGGTACATAGGCTTGAGTGCGGTACAGTCTGCTGTTCTGTAAGGACCGCTATAGGTCCACAATAGATAGGGTTGACGTGCACCACTGCTGACCGCTCACCTATACTGCAGCAGTCCTTCAGCGGTATAGGGACTAAGAGTTTTGTCACAGGGTCATTTAAAAAATGACATGCAGAGGAAGAGGCAGGCCCTTCCGCAGGGGTGGTAGGGGTAGGGCAGGAGCAACAGGCTTGAGCCAAAGTGGGAAGTTGCAGAAGGTGCGTTCAATTACTTTAAAGGATGCACCAGACTTGGTTGAGTGGCTCGCTCAGCCTTACTCTTCTGCACCCTCCTCATCCTCTCGATCTGCACCCTCTTCTTCACTCTCTGCTATGTGCACCCCCAAAGACACTACCACCAACAACACGACCACCACCACCACCACCACATACCTTCCGCTTGAGTCACTGGAATTATTTTCCGATCCATATCAAGAGGACATTTCTGATGCGCAGCCACTCTTGGTATTGGATCAGGAAGAGGAGGTAGCAACAAGCGCTACTCAGCAGTCTGACGCCAGTACCCAGATCAGCCCAAGGAG
Organism: Lithobates pipiens; assembly: GCF_037356315.1. Lineage (NCBI taxonomy): Eukaryota > Metazoa > Chordata > Amphibia > Anura > Ranidae > Lithobates > Lithobates pipiens. The sequence continues at coordinate 100,160,033 of NW_027507758.1, read as the reverse complement.
GAGGTTGGTCCCCGGTGTTGCTGCCTACTCTACTTATAGCGGTGGGGAAGGTGACGTTGATGATGACGTGTCTAGTGATGTCACGTGGGTGCCCACAAGAGAGGAAGAGGAGGGGAGTTCAGAGGGAGATATGGACCAGCAGATAGGGAGGAGAAGCAGCAATGACTTACATTGCACAGCAGGGACAAAGCAGACTGCAAATGTATCAGGAGCGAGTCATCGACCATGTACGGTCACATCTGGCGCTCCCAGGACACCGGCACATGGCTCCGCAGTGTGGGCTTTTTTTAACGTGTCCGCTGCTGACAATAGCGTTGCCATCTGCAATCTTTGCAGTCAACGCGTTAGTCGCGGTAAGCCCAATACTCACCTAGGGACGACCGCCTTAAGAAGGCACATGAGCAGCCATCACCGAGCCCAGTGGGAGCAACGGAACACACAAAGCCACACTGCAGGCTCTCACCGTCCAGCCTCGTCTTCTACTTCTCCTTCTCCTCTCTCCTCACAATTGTCCTCCACTCCACCTTCCATCACACCAAGCTCACATTTTTCTGCAAAAAGGCAGGCTTCCGTGGGCCTAATGTTTGAGCGTAAAAAAATGATGACGCCGGATAACCCTCTTGCCCAACGGTTGGCGGCTGGCTTGTCAGAACTCATAGCCCGCCAACTACTGCCATATAAACTGGTGGACTCGGAGGCCTTTCGCAAATTTGTGGCCATTGGAACACCACAATGGAAGGTCCCAGGAAGGAAGTATTTCTCAGAGAAGGGCATCCCAGAGCTATATGGCCATGTTCAGCGGCAAGTGAATGTATCTCTGGCACACAGTGTCGGTGCCAAGATACATCTGACCACAGACACGTGGTCTAGCAAACACGGGCAGGGAAGGTATATCAGTTTTACTGCCCACTGGGTGAACCTTCTGACGGCCGTCAAGCATGTAACCCGTGGCACCCGTGTAGATTTGGTTTTACCGCCACGGATTGCATGCAGGCCTGACTCTTCTTCTCCTCCTCCTACTCCATCCTCCTCCCTCTCCTCCTCAGCTGCCTCCTCCTTTTCCGCTGCTAGCGTCTCTTCCACTGCACCGCCCAAGCTCCCCAGAACCTATTCCACATGCCAGGTGAGACGTTGCCATGCCGTGCTGCGTCTGTTGTGCCTGGAAGCAAAGAGCCACACTGGCCCGGCACTCCTTTCAGCTTTGCGTTCACAGGCAGATGAGTGGCTAACACCGCTCAATTTGACAGTTGGTAAAGTGGTGTGTGACAACGGTGCCAATCTGCTTAGCGCATTGAAACAGGGCAAAATCACGCACGTGCCGTGCATGGCACACGTCTTAAACTTGGTCGTGCAGCGATTCCTTGTCAAATACCCTGGGGTCCAGGACATCTTGCGGCAGGCAAGGAAAATCTCGGCCCATTTCAGAAGATCTTACACGGCCATGGCTCGCCTTGCTGACATTCAGCGGCGACACCATCTGCCGGTCAGACGTCTTATTTGCGATTGCCCGACGCGATGGAACTCAACCTTCTATATGCTTGATAGGCTGCTCCAGCAGAAACGTGCAGTTAACGTCTACCTGTATGAACTCTGCGAAAGAAACGGTTCTGGGGAGCTGGGTTTTTTTTCACCGCGCCAGTGGCTGCTCATGCGCGACACATGCAGACTTCTGCGGCCATTTGAGGAGATCACCAAACTGGTCAGTCGCAGCCATGGCGCCATCAGTGACATGGTACCTTATGCCTTCTTTCTGGAGCGTGCATTGCGTCGTGTCATTGATCAGGCTGTGGAGGAGCAGGAGCGGGAAGATGAGGAAGTCGCAATGCTGGATGAATTCCCAGGGGGGGCTACTCTATCTGAGACAAGTCAACAACAGGAGTCTGATGAGGAGTCAGAGGAGGATGGTGCCGGGGCGGATGAGCAGGAGCAAGAAGAGCATGCTTTAAACCTTTCTGGGATCCCTGTTGTGCGAGGATGGGGAGAGGAGAATGAAGAGGACGACATTATCCTGGATGATGAGCAGGAGCCAGGCCACCACACCGCTTCCACTTTAGTGCAAATGGGGGCCTTCATGCTCCAGTGTTTTAATAGGGACCCCCGTATAAAAAGCATGAGGGTCAAGGACCAGTACTGGGTGGCAACGTACTTAGACCCCCGGTACAAACACAAAATGGCGGAAATGTTACCGCCGTCGCAGAGGGCTGTCAGAATGCAGCACTTCCAGGCCTTGCTTCGAGAAATGCTGCATTCTGCTTTTGCGTGCGCTGGCAGAGGAGCAATTCCCACTCCCAGAGAAGGATTTGCGGGTACCAATCCAACAGCGCCTGCAAGAAGAGGCCGGTTTGAAGATGTGTTGGTGACTTCGGATATGAGGTCATTCTTTCAGCCGACCCATCGACAGGTGTCATCCGGATCCAGCATCAGGGAACGCCTAGACCGTCAGGTGTCCGACTACATTGGGTTAACGGCCGATGTGGACGCTCTGAGGAGTGATGAACCCCTAGACTACTGGGTGGGCAGGCTTGACCTCTGGCCAGAGCTTGCCCAATTTGCAATCGAACTGTTGGCTTGCCCCTCATCCAGTGTCCTGTCCGAAAGGACGTTCAGCGCAGCAGGGGGGATTGTGACCGATAAGCGTACTCGCCTAGCTCACCACAGTGTTAACTACCTCACATTTCTAAAAATGAATGAGGCATGGATCTCGGAGGAATTCAACACATGTGATCAGTAGACCATGTATATGTCTATAAACAATTTTTGGAATCAAGCACACAGACCTTCTTAATTCATTTGGCTCACTTCCCTGACCCAAAAAAGCACACCGTACTATATGCCCCTACCCTCCTCTTTGAAGAGGTTGAGCGGTGTCATATTTCTACTGGGGCTGCTTATTATGAGGGGTTCCCACCATCCCTGTGCTGTGCTGACTTCCTCCTGGGTGTTCTTATTATGAGGGGCTCCCACCATCCCTGTGCTGTGCTGACTTCCTCCTGGGGGTTCTTATTATGAGGGGATCACACCATCCCTGTGCTGTGCTGACTTCCTCCTGGGGCTGCTTACGGTGCTGCTGTCAGCGCTGTATGTCACGGAGCTGCTGTCAGCGCTGTATGTCACGGAGCTGCTGTCAGCGCTGTATGTCACGGAGCTGCTGTCAGCGCTGTATGTCACGGAGCTGCTGTCAGCGCTGTATGTCACGGAGCTGCTGTCAGCGCTGTATGTCACGGAGCTGCTGTCAGCGCTGTATGTCACGGAGCTGCTGTCAGCGCTGTATGTCACGGAGCTGCTGTCAGCGCTGTATGTCACGGAGCTGCTGTCAGCGCTGTATGTCACGGTGCTGCTGTCAGCGCTGTATGTCACGGAGCTGCTGTCAGCGCTGTATGTCACGGAGCTGCTGTCAGTGCTGTATGTCACGGAGCTGCTGTCAGCGCTGTATGTCACGGAGCTGCTGTCAGCGCTGTATGTCACGGAGCTGCTGTCAGCGCTGTATGTCACGGTGCTGCTGTCAGCGCTGTATGTCACGGAGCTGCTGTCAGCGCTGTATGTCACGGAGCTGCTGTCAGCGCTGTATGTCACGGAGCTGCTGTCAGCGCTGTATGTCACGGAGCTGCTGTCAGCGCTGTATGTCACGGAGCTGCTGTCAGCGCTGTATGTCACGGAGCTGCTGTCAGCGCTGTATGTCACGGTGCTGCTGTCAGCGCTGTATGTCACGGAGCTGCTGTCAGCGCTGTATGTCACGGAGCTGCTGTCAGCGCTGTATGTCACGGAGCTGCTGTCAGCGCTGTATGTCACGGAGCTGCTGTCAGCGCTGTATGTCACGGTGCTGCTGTCAGCGCTGTATGTCACGGAGCTGCTGTCAGCGCTGTATGTCACGGAGCTGCTGTCAGTGCTGTATGTCACGGAGCTGCTGTCAGCGCTGTATGTCACGGAGCTGCTGTCAGCGCTGTATGTCACGGAGCTGCTGTCAGCGCTGTATGTCACGGTGCTGCTGTCAGCGCTGTATGTCACGGAGCTGCTGTCAGCGCTGTATGTCACGGAGCTGCTGTCAGCGCTGTATGTCACGGAGCTGCTGTCAGCGCTGTATGTCACGGAGCTGCTGTCAGCGCTGTATGTCACGGAGCTGCTGTCAGCGCTGTATGTCACGGTGCTGATGTCAGTGCTCTGTATTACGGTGCTGCTGTCAGTGCTCTGTATCTCCTGCACCCTCTTGTTTGCCTACCCTGGTCCCTGACCTTCCCTCTCCTCCATTGCCTTCATTAGCTCCATAGTCCTGAATTGTCAGAACAATTTCCCAAATAAAAAAAAAATGCTTGTAGTTATCGATCCCAAATTCACCTCATACATGTATTATGCTATTGTCCAGGTGGTGGGACTACGTGCTACCCCCTAATAATTACCCCGTGGCCGCAAATTCGACCTAAAGGTTTGCGAAATTCGCCTCCCATTGAAGTCAATGGAGCCCGCGGCGAACGGTCGTTTTCGCGAACGTTTGTGTCCGTTCGCGTTTCGCGTTCGCGAAACGTCCCGTCGGAAGTTCGTCCATCACTAGTCACTACAGAGATGAGATGAAGATGTGTAATGTACAGATGAAAAGGGGAAGGTGAAAGGGTTTATCCCACAGTCAAATTAATGAAGCCACCACTCCTGCTTATGGTCTGCTGTTAATGAATGTCCCTTCATTCTTCAAATCTACCTTCCTCTAACCACTTGGCCACTGGGCACTTAAACACCCTTAATAACCAGACCAATTTTCAGCTTTCGATGCTCTCACATTTTGAATGACAATTACTCAGTCATGCAACACTGTACCCACATGAAATTGTTGTCCTTTTTTCACACAAATAGAGCTTTCTTATGGTGGTATTTAATCACCGCTGGGTTTTTTATTTTTTGTGCTATAAAAGGTGCAGGTTCAATACACATAACTCTCTGCTGTCTACTGCTGGATGATGGAAGTGTAAATCACAAGTGGTTGTGCTGATAGTTGGAGTAAGGCTCATTATACGTGGTGATCTGGTGAGTTTAACCCCTTGGGGGACGTGTGGAGCACCGTATGGCAGATTTTATGTGAAGTGCACTTATTTTCTACCTATATCCACGGGAGTCACCCTCTACAGCCTTCCTATGGTCTTGCCTATTTTTTTAGCACCTGTATATCTTTGAGCATATGAACTGTTTAAATTATATAAACTTTGTAGCAGCAGTATTTGATTTATTTATATAATACAATTATGTCAATGTGTAAAGTTGATGGGAGCGCTGCTTAAAGACGGCTATCATTCTAGACTTTTTCCCCTACCACGGACACTCCGGAGAGCGGCTGAGGTGGCCGCACAGGCTGCTCTGTCTTCTGTCAGTGGCTAAGTGACAGGCCCAGCCGGGAGATCGCCCGGGGCTCGTGGGTGTCCGTGAGCCCGCAGCCAAATTCGGGAGACTCCCACAACTCGCAGGAAACTTGGGATGTCTTATGATCTGCCTAATGACAGCACAATCACAGGCATTGTGCCCATTCCAGGTAGCATACAGTAGTAAACAGAGCACTGTTTAAAAAAAAGAATTCACTCCAGAAAGGTGCATCCACCTACCTGCCATTTTTCTCTGTATAGTGGTGAATGAATGAATGAATGAAATACTTGTATAGCGCACAATGTGAACTGAATCGCCTCTAGGCTGGTAGTAAGGTGGTTAAAAAAAAGCCTCACACCATTTACATTAGCAGGTATCACTACTGTAGTGAAATGGTTTATACTGAGAAAGAATACAATTGCACAAACCTTTAAACAGTCTATGTAGATCCCCCATGAGCAGAGACTTCTAGTGTAGCACAGAAAATCAGGTTTAAGCTTATAATACAGTCACAGGAGTACTTTAGAGCACAATGTCTTAGATCAATAAGGAAGCTGTAACTACATTTTCTGTCATCTGATGATATTGATGCAAAAACATAATGGTTGAAATTATAAAATCAATATCCTAATTTAATAAAAAAATGTCTATTGATGTTGTTAAAACTAAATTCAATGGAGATAATTTCCTACCTTGTAGAAACAAAATATGTAAATACTTTGGTAGAAGCTCATCCTTCATTTTTTTTTCTTTAAATATCTTTGAAACAGTCTTTTAAAATAAAAATAAAAAGCCTAATTATTTAGCAGTTGTATAACACATGTAAATATCAATTTTCCTGACAGTAAAATTGAAAAAGCTAATCTTAAAGCAAAAAATATTTTTTTAGAAATTAAAATAAGCAGTCCAGCAGTATAAAAAAATGCAGCTTTCGCAGCAAATTTAAAGTTATCTTTTCCGTAGTCATTATTTTGTAAAGTAAGCAAAATTTCAAGGGGTGTTGATAAATGTGTTATATCTATTAATTTTCTTTAGTTTCTATTTTTTTTTTTTAATAGTTTGTTTTCTGTGCTTATGATTGCATACACTTGCTTTTGACTAATATTAAATAGATAATTGTAGTTTATTAGATTCCCCACAAGTTGTTCCCTAAAGTTTTAAAAAAAATCTGTATGTATCTCACCCCATGTTATATCTATCACACCTAAATGTATTTTGCCAATGGTCAAAGAAAAGTTTAGGGTCTAATCTTTATTTTGGTTTTTGGACGGGGGAACCTAAATCTTATCTTGGGCATTTCAATCATTTCAGCATTGGCATCTCACAGTTCACCATAGCTCCAGAATTGTTTACATTTTGGAAGCAATTTTGTACCTGAACAGTGTTCTTTTTTAGTCGTTGGTAATCTATAAAAGATAAGTTCACTTTTAAATCTTCCCACTCCCCACAGTGCAGCCCGCTTTGCTAAATATTCACCTTCCTAGACTCATCTGCCCTCGACATCCACCCCGTTATTTGAGCAAAGACAGTTTTGTCACCAATATCACTCCACTTAATCAGTGTACTCGAGGGGAGTGAGTATCCTGATGAAAAGAGGGATGCAATTCTCTCCTCTAGAAAAGAAAATTGATCCAAAAGGTCGCTATGTATTCTTATTGTGTTCCCTCTATGGGACAAAATGCATAATAGCAGGGTTATATATTCCTCCTCCGTTCTCGGCTAGCCTCCTCACATTACTGGCGGATTATATGTCTCGTTTCCCGGGAATACCAATATTGGTAATAGGGAATTTCAACAATTATATTGATTTAGAGAAAGACAAATTGGGTGCCCGTAGGGGACAGGTTACAAAGCAAGCAACAGCCTACACCGTTTGCCCACCTTCTTCTGGAGATGGGCCTTACAGACGCTTGGAGAATGCGTAACCCTGACGCTAAAGTGTATTCCTGACAATCAGCTTCAATAGGAGGCTTATCACGGATTGATTTAGGGCTGGGAAACTAATGTATGTTACCCATGGTTGACTCCTCACAATACCACGCTAGACAGATAACTGACCACTCACCATTTTCAATAGATTTACGATTAGGGGTGGTCAGGGGTAGCAGTCTGTGGAAGCTTAATCCCTTCTGGCTGTCGCTCCTGCCAACCCCTGATCCACTCCCGGGTCTTTTGACCTCCCTTTTCAAACAAAATATATACAACAGAGCTTTCGAAACCGGAAAGCTCCCCCCATCTATGAGTGAATCACAGATAGTAGTCTTATTGAAACCTGGTAAAAATGCCTTGTCCCCAGACTCATATAGACCTATTTCATTACTTACATTTGATGTTAAGCTGCTGGCCAGAGTTTTGGCTAACAGACTGGCCAAATGTATTCAAACAGTGATACATAGGGATCAGTCTGGCTTCATACCAATTAGATCAACAGCCCAAAACCTACGCAGATTGTTTCTCAATCTACAACTCCCTACAGACAATCCGGGGAATAGGGCCATTCTATCTCTAGACGCAGCGAAAGCATTTGACAGCGTAGAATGGCCATACCTTTGGGAAACACTGACAAGATTTTCATCTTTTTTGAAATGGCTCCAACTACTTTATAATACCCCATCAGCAAGAATTCAAATTAATGGAGAAGTATTGGAACCTTTCAGACTCTTCAGGGGCATTCGACAGGGGTGTCCATTGTCACCCCTGTTGTTTGCCCTACCACTTGAGCCTCTAGCCATTCATGTCAGAGCTTCACAAAATATTACTGGCTTCCACTGGGGTCCCAGACAAGATGTCATCTCTTTATATGCTGATGACACTTTAATTTACCTTGGAGGAACCAACAGCTCACTGAAGAATGCAATGCACTTAATAGCCGAATTTGGAGAGTTGTTGGGGTTCAGTATTAATTGGAACAAATCGATACATTTTCTCCTAGATCCCCTACCATGACCCCTACCTGAGTGTGCAAAAGACATACTCACGGTGGGTGAATTTCGCTACCTCGGCATACAGGTGACATCAGACCCCAACCAATATGTCACCTTAAATTTGGTTCCCTTACTCTGTAAGTTCCGATTGAAATGCTCCACATGGGTGACGTTGCCTCTTTCTGTTACCGGGAGGGCGAAACTGATTAAAATGGTGTAGGCCCCACAATTTCTATATGTATTTCACAACACCCCCATAAGGATCCCACATAAATTGTTTATACAAATAGACGCACAATTCAGAGATTTAATATGGGGAAATAAGCCTACATGGATTAGTTTACATTCGTTACAACTAGCAAAAGACCAAGGTGGCCTAGCGGTCCCTCATGCTAGATATTATTTTTTAGCCTCCCAGATTCAACACCTAGGTAACTGGGGGGGAATAGATGTTAGTGACCCCATTAGGTTTCTACTGGTCCCTCAAGACTCCCTACTCTCAGCCCTGTCGCACCTGGAGGCAGGACTGACACATTTACCATAAACTCTCCCTATGATAGTGCTATTGAACATTCTGTGGAGATACATCAGATCCATCATGAAAATAAGAGGAGCCTGCTCGTTCACTCCCATACGGAAGAACAAATATTACAAGGAACTGTATCAACTTAAAAACTTTAAACAATGGGAGACATTGGGTGTGCGGTGCATTACTCAGTTGTTCAATGGTACTATATTTAAATCTTTTAAAGAAATACAAGATGAGTTCACAATTCCTAGAACACAATTCTACCAGTACCTGCAACTAAGGCATGCAGTACAAGGCAAACTTAGATTATCCTCCCTTGCGACGGTGACACATCCTCTGATGACCGATGTGCTAATGTCGGAAGAAAGGAAAGGCATGATCTCGAAAATATATGCTAGACTACTCAATTCAACATTACCCTGTAGAAGGGGGTGGGAAAAAGATCTGGGTCCCATTGACGGAGAAAAATGGGAGCTAAGTCTAACTTCTGCCCCCCTGGTGTCAGTCTCTACGTCACATAGGTTATCACATTTATTTTTTATTACAAAGAGTTTACAGGACACCATCCAAACTACATAAATGGGGATTCAGAGATTCCCCGCTATGTCCAAAATGTAATAGAGATGAAGGAGATCTATTGCATATGATGTGGAAATGTCCACAATTGTTTAGATATTGGCATTATGTTTCAGCAACCATTACCCAGGTATTTTCATTTCCTGTTCCGCAGGACCCTGCGGTTTGTCTCCTTGGTGCACTGGAGGTACCCTCTCTCTCGACGAGCGGCCACACCGCAGTTCTGTGCCTATTCTATCATGAAAGACGATTGTGAGATTCTGGATAACTCCAAAAGTACCAGCGGGGAAAGGATGGGTGGAATTAGTAAATAATATGCTAATACGAGAAAAAATTACTTACCAACATAGAAATGTCCTTAAGACATTTTATGCAAAGTGGCAGCCTCGGAATGCCTGTGTAATCTTCCTGTAATGTCGGATACAAATCACATCAATTAAGATGAGGATCCAACTTGGAGGCAACTTCCATTAAAGTCTATGGGCACAAGTCGGATGGAAGTCACCTTGAAGTAGTACAGGGACTTTTTCTAAAGTTGTTGCGACTTCAGTAGTGCTAATTAAGACAGCTTTCATTGACTAACATGGGATTTCACATGTCACGAGACTTGGGGTCTCACAAGTCAGATCCTAAGTCCCGGCAGTGAGAACAGAGGGAACTGTTATGATGCTTTAAAGGAGCTCTGTGGTCACAGAAGATACTTTCATTTTAGAACATCTAGCAGTGATTCGCAGTGATTCTTATACTGCATCCTGAAACTCCTCCTCTCAGCTCCTCTGTTCAGAAGGCAGACCCTGTGAATTTTGTGGCACAGAGTGCCTACTCCCAGGGCATAGTCAATACATGTCACAGAATTCAAGATAAAAAAAAGTAGATGTGTGGCAATCTTAAAAAAGTTTACAAATTGTTCAGATTAATACAAGGATTCCTTTACTGACTGCGCCTCCTGAAATTCTTCCTCTTAGCTTTTCTGTAGTTTCTAAGGCAGGTTTTGTGAAACGTGTGGCACAGCATTGCTTATTCACAAGGCATAGTGAATACGTGTTACAAAATTAAATGTGTGGGATTCGTCAGCAAGTAAGTTTGCAAACTGTGAGATCATTCACGTTAGCAGGAGTAGGCTAGCAATAAATTAAAGTTATTGAAGAAATTAATATAATGATTTTAACCATGGATGCTGCCAATGCACCGTAAACAAGTGAAAAAGTGCAACTGACCCTTTTTTAGTAATGTGTCCCAGCATAATGCACAGCATGTATTTTGTTGTGTACTGCCATAGGGCATGTGTTGCACTCTACTATGCAGTGTGTACAATGCGTTCCCATGTGTTGTAGTAATGCATACTAAGGTGAGTGGGCGCTAAAAGAGAACTTTTCCTTTACAACCCGAGGATTCAAGGACATTTAAAAAATGTATACATAGATATATTTACAGTATTTCACAAACGTGAGTACACCCCTCACATCTTTGTAAAATTTTTTTTATAAATTTTCATGTGACGACACTGAAGAAATTACACTTTGCTAAAATGTAAAGTAGTCAGTGTATAGCTTGTATAACAGTGTAAATTTGCTGTTCCCTCAAAATAACTCAACACACAGCCATTAATGTCTAAACCACTGGCAACAAAAGTAAATACACCCCTAAGTGAAAATGTCCAAATTAGGCCAAATTATCAATTTTCCCTCCCTGGTGTCCTGTGACTTGTTAGTGTTACAAGATCTCAGCTGTGAATGGGGAGAAGGTGTTTTAAATTTGGTGTTATCACTCTTACTCTCTCATACTGGTCAATGGAAGTTCACCATGGTGCGTACACTCAATAGTACATGTCAATATTCTGTGCCGCCACCATTATTGTCCAGCACTGCCCTAGCCCTCTGGAGCATGGAGTTCACCAAAGCTTCACAGGTTGTCACTGGAGTCCTCTGCAGTAAATTTACACTGTTATAAAAGCTGTACACTCACTACTTTATATTGTAGCAACGTGTCATGTCTTCAGTGTTGTCACATGAAAAGATATAATTAAATATTTACAAAAATGTGAGGGGTGTACTCACTTTTGTGAGATACTGTGTATTCTTCATAAAAGTTTTCCTTTGCTACTGTGTTATAATTTAAATTGTCTCCAACAATTGTCTTGTTAGAATTCAACTAATATATTTTGTGTTAGAACTACATAGATTTAGCTCAATGTTACTATGAAATTCCTCTTTTACTTGTCCTGCCAATTATTTTGGAAGAATAAAATAACATATTTGGTGTTGGAATAACATCATTTTAACATTTACACTTTGTGATGATTTGTGGAATGCATCCTCTCTCTGCTATTCCTTCCCGCAGACATCAGAAAATGTATTGTACTGCTAATTTATGCTAATTTTTCACCACATTACTTGAGAACCCCCTACAGAATTCAGCCTTGCACATATCCATCATTTCAGTAAGTGTTTCTTTCTGTGTTGTCGCCTTGCATTGACACAACCTGTCAGTTCTTTTACTCTTGCCCAGGAGTTTCATGTGCACCAAAGTTATGTTAAAAAATTGGGAGAAAAGAAAATGTAAGGAAGTAATTTGTTGACAAGTGTGGCGAATAGGAATTTTTGTTTAATTCTCAAAGAGAATAAAAAGGCCAAATGTAGTTGGTCACTGTGGGCAACAATTTTTATTTTTTACATCCATTTTTTTTATTGCATCTTAAATAATAATAATATTCAAAAGGAACAATGTTCATGATCACTTTCATAGTTTTGTATGAACAACTTGGTTTAAGAAACATTAGTTCCTGAAGATCTTCATGCCTCCCAATAGTCCAGTCAAAACTAAAAGTACCTGCGGAATGGCTCAATTTATTTTTACTATACAGCCCACCCCACTGCCGTTTATTTCACTAATCTGGCAATCCTTGTATAGAGGTGGGTGTGCTTATTTTTATGGGAATTACATATGGCTCAAATACAAATATTTTATTTTATTTTCCTGTAAGAAATATGGAACCTGCAGCATGTGACCCTGCATTTTGCAAACGCTAGTTTCTTGATTGGCATGCTGGCTCTCTTACTTTTATACCTTAATTCGCTAATCCAGAACAAGTGTGCAGATATGAACTTCTGATTGTACCCTGACTGTCATTTGGTATTAAAGCTAAAAGGGTCAGCATACCAGGCATGCAACTAGCACCTTCATGAAAGCATCAGCAATGGCAATCCTCATATTTGTCCTCGAAAATGTTTACCTTAAGGTAAATTTAGTTTACTGTTTTATACTCCTTTTAGTTCACTTCACTACAACCTGTCTAGTTCAATTAGTAGATGTTCTACACAAATTTCATGAACTTTCTGATATCTGTGTCCTCCTGCATTTCGATGGAAGAGTAGAGTAGGGAAGGTGGAAGTCAATATGGCCCAAAGATCAGGATTTTCTAAAAGTAAGTTATTATTGCCATTGGGGGGCAGGGATTTTTCTAATTTTCCAATTGGCAAAAGCATGTTCATTTATCAGACCATCCATGGACACATATGTGCTCGTTCACCACTGTGTGAATTAGTAGACAATAAAAATTGTCAATTGTGCTTATTAATATTTTTCAGCACAATTATTTTTAGTTAATATGTATATATTTTAAGAATTCAACTCTTAATTATTGTCAACAGACCAGCCATGGATGCTGGCTGACATTATTGACCATAAATGATCATGGCCATATGTGATCAGTGATGTTATCCAGTATTCTCTGGCCGCTCTGTTTACAAACAGAAGTAGGCCAAAGATCAGAAATGCTATAGAGTGGCTTTTTTAACACCACTTTTGCTAGAATACATCCTACAATTGCTCCACTGCATGGGCAGGTTTTAGACATTTCCTAAGCATGCTAGTTAAAGGAATTGTGTATTTTTTATGTTTTCATTTTGAGCCTTATAAACAAAGACCTGCTACCCACTACGCTGTTATTTTAGGTTGCTTTTTGTTGTTGTTTTTTTAGCGCATTTTCTGCCATGGCATCCAGAAGTTTTAAAATAATTACAACATGTGCCTCCCATAGACTTCAGTAGGTTTTGGGCACTATGTTGGAGATTAGCAAATTTTTTATAGTATTTTTTAGTACAAAAAAAAATCTTCCAGGGACTGAAGTGGTTAAAGGATAAGTTTACCTTTGGGGAAAAAAATAATAGATGCGCATATTTTTGCATAACAAATGTGCATTTATTATTTTTTCCTCCAGGAAAGCATTGCACCTATGATCAGTGGATCTGGATCATGGGTGCAATGTTAGGCTCCTGTAGACAAACCTTTTCATACTGGGTGAACTCGTTTTGATCAGCAGGTGTCACAACAAGTACTTACCGAGGCTGAGATGCCGAGAGCGGTTAGCCCTTGCAACTACGTGCACCTTGTCCCCCAGAGGTGGTACAGGGAGCGAGTGGCACACAGAAGCACTGGCCACCAGAGGATGTAGGTTCCTGGAGAAGCTGAGGAGTTGAGCAGTGAGTTGCTGGGGATCAGGAACTGGCTGATGTTCCTGTGCATGGTAGTGAATAGTCCAGGAAATAACAGGAGATCAGGTAACGGAATAGCAAGTCCATGAAGCAGGCCAAAGGTCAGATCCATAAAATCAGGCAAGAAAGTCCGTGAGGCAGGCCATGGGTCAAATTCGGGTGATCAATCAAGACAGTCCGTAAGGCAGGCCAAGGGTCAAAACAGGTAATCAGGCAAAACAGCAGGAAACAGGCGCAAACGGGAAGCTGTCTAAAATAGCCACACTTGTGCGTCATCACACACACCCGCGCCATTTTCTCCCCCCTCCTCCTACCTATCTTGCATAGCCTGTATAAAGAAGGTCTGTGTACATACCTTTTTTAATCCTGTCTGGCCCAGTCATGTTATCCCTCTGCTCTCTTGTGTCAGAGAGCAGTTGCTGCAGGAGAGAGGAGGGATCACTGACAGCAGACAAGATTATAAAAGGTTTGTACTGTACACAGAATTTTGTTTTTTATACGGGCTATGTTGGACAGGTAGGACAGGAAGGACAGGAATTAGGAAACTTTTTCAGAATAGTTATAATCAGCTGTTACTACCAATTTAATGTGTTATAAGTGTTTTGCTACTATGGGAAGTCCCTGCTCTGACAGCACCCTGGAGATCCAGACTGCTACATTCAAACTGGTCCACATCTCCAGAGATCAGGACTGCTGTACTCTGTTAGTAGTAGTGTCCTACTACTACCATATAAATAAACACACATACTGTTTTGAGAATAGAATGTACTTTCTATAGTGAAAACTTCTGGTGTAATATGCATTGTTATATCCTATTTCCCTTTGTAGTATATTTCTATCTCTTTGTTGCAATACATTTTTTTCTTACTTATACTTATACAAATATATATATATATATATATATATATATATATATATATATATATATATATATATATATTAGACTTACTTATACTTAATATATAAATATAAATCTTTAAACAGAAAATTATACAAAGAGGACACACACACTCTTTACTTGTTAGTCAGCCTGATTCATATGCAAATGATGGTCCTTTGTTCTATACAGATATTGCTGAATATCACAATACAGATATCACTTAGAAATCATTTAATTAAGATGCTGTACATTGTATTTTGACGTCATTTTACTATTTAAAATATGGAAAACCAATGGCAACAATTTGTGGTTCCTCAGAATTGTACCTCTTCGTGGTATTCAAAGTCAATATTACTGCAGATCACTGTTTAGCTAGCTCTCTCCGGACCCATGGCTTCATTTGGACTGGGGTTTACATTCTGTGTATAGTTTTTAAAAGTAATACTTGTTAACATTTAATTAAAAAAATAAAGATTATCCCTTATAAATTATTTTTACATTCTTTTATTGAACAAGACTGGGACATAGATCGTGCGGCATAAACTAGAGACTAAACAGATGGTGGTAAAGGTAACAACACTACATCTTCCTAAGCATCTGAGAAAAAATGTACTGTAATCAGCAACCGTAATTACAGTAGCTTATTTGTTAATGACTGTGGCCAACAAACAGACCTCAAACAACTTCTGAGCAGTAGTAGATGAATAGATAAAAAGTTACATATTGCATTCAAATGTTATCTGGATTCCTATGGGCCCCAATAGAAAATTTAACTTAGAGCCGTGCAAAATCCCTGTTTCCGTAAAGGGCACGTCAAGCCATAAACATTTTTTCTAGTTTGTGTCGCTGTTTAAATGTCCTGTTCACTTCGTATGTGGTAGGACAGGACAGAATGTGAGGGTAAAGAGCCATAGACACCAGTAAATCTCCAACAGGGTTTTCTATCCTCTTCTCTAAAACTGTTTTGGAAACAAGATAAGTTTTGGCTTGACATACACGTTATCCACTTGAGCTCTGGAAGATTTTACCAGCTTCATGACCGTTCAATTTTTTGCTATTCGGCACTGCGCTAGTTTAACCAGCAATTGCGCGTTCATGCAACACTGTACCCAAATGAAGTGTATACCCTTTTTTCAACACAAATAGAGCTTTCTTTTGGTGATATTTGATCACCAATGGGTTTTTATTTTATAATATAAAGGATAAAAGAAAAGAAAAACAATATTTTTTATTTAAACATACAGTATGCAATAAAAAAATATAATTGCATAAATGTTGACCAAAATGACTTCTATATGTTTTTGATTAAAGGAGAAGTGCAGCCTGAGCTCATTCAGGGCTTCTCCTATGAATCACAGGAGTGCAATTCATTTTGCACTCCTGTGGCCCATTTTCAGCAAAGATCGGTCTGAATTCCTCTCTCTACTGACATTACCAAGACCAGTCCAAGCACCACGTCATCCCGACTCTGGAAGTCTGGATCCGCCAGGTGCCTGGACTGATAGGCGTCTCAGCCTCTCAGCGAGACACTGAGATGGCCACTCCCCGCCCCTCCACAGGTCAGTGCTCCAATGAGCATGGAGGAGCAGAGCAGGGGAGCTGCTGTTGACAAGCAGCAGCTCTCTGCTCGGGGATCTGTAAGAACCAACCATTGGCGATGTTTGATAGCTCAGTTCTCAGTGAAGAGGCGATGGGGGACAGATGCAGCATCGGTCTGATGCTGCATCCACCTAGGTAAGTATGACCAGGGGAAAAAATGCCAAACCCATTCTTCTCTTTTAAGCAAATTCCAATAAGTGTATATTGAATATTATATATATATATATATATATATATATATATATATATATATATATATATATATATATATATATATATATTATATAATATAATATATATTGGTGTGTGTAAAAGTTATAGCACCTACAAACTATGGTATATATCCTGGAATTTTTATTTTTTTGATACTACTAATGGCAGTGATCAGGCACTTATAATGGGACTGCGGTAGTGCGGCAAGCAATCTGACACTAACTAACTGACGCGGGTGGGAACTGACTAACTGCCACATATCCACATATCCACATATGACACATATCCACATATGACATATCCACAACTGCCACATATCCACATATGACATATCCAGTATCGGTGGTAATACTATACACTGTAATAATGATCAATGACACTGACTGGGAAGGGGTTAACATCCTGAGAGATTAAGGACTTAAATCTGTGAATAACATGTGTAATGTGTGTAAAGTGTACTGATTTTACTACTGGATCTCTCAGTTTCTCATCCCTTTGCAGGGATGAGATACTGACAGATCACTTACTCTGTAAAGAGCTCTGTGTTGTTTATGCACACAGCCGATCAGCAGGTCCCAGCCGTAAATCATTGGCTGGGACTTGCTGACAGGCTCCCGCTGTGTACAATCTCAGTGGGTGTTGGGTGAGGGGCATGCATGCGGACGTCCTAAACCTGGAAGTAGGCAGTGATGTACGATGCTTTGCCTACAGTGGCCACTCGCCCGCAGTGCATTTTGGGCGGGCGGCTGGCCAGCAAGTGGTTAATGATGTAAATACCTCATACAGTAAACTTTTTTTTGTTTTGGATGGAATAACAAAGGGTTAAATGTCAGGATTCTACTGCTATCTGCTGATGTTTTACCAGAAAGGAAGTGAGGGTATTACTATAATATTACTATAATAGCAACAGAAATAAATTTTATTTTTTATTTTTTAGTGGAGTAAGGGAAGACTAGCACTACATCAACAGTTTTGTTTCCGTCTGTGTCCCTGAAGCAGTATTTCCACATGTGTAGCAAAACTTTTGTCTTCGAACAGAAAATGAGGGTAAAGGCTTGTGTATAGGGGCATTGTTTGCCTGCATTTGAAGCACACCTTAAAGGGGTAGTTCACCTTTTACAAAAAATGCATATTAAGATAGGAGGCATCTGTAGATAAAAGCAAACTGTTCAGCTTTGATCAAATTTGCATAATGCTCTTGCTATAGGTGTAGGCCATTTACATAGCTTCTGAAGCCTGGCTGAAAAACTCACAGAAATAGCCCAATCCCATTCTGCCTTGTTGTTAAAATGTTGTTAAGACAATACTGCCCATCTGTACCATCACAGGACCGAACTCTCAAACCCCTGCATATGTGTGGTCCACTATCTCCTCTATCTCAACATTGCTAAACTCAGAACTACTGCAGCAGGGGAGAGAGAGTACATGCAATAGGGTTCAAGCTGGCTAGAAGTGGCTTAGCAACATTATAGCAACAAGGCAGGATAGGATGATGCCATCACTGGGAGTTTTTTGCCCAGGGTTTGGGAATTATGTAAATGGCCAACACCATTATCAAGGGCATTATTTAACTTTGGTTAAAGCTCCACAGTTTTTTTCATCCACAGGCACCATTTACCTGCATAGACAGTTTTTTTTTTTTTTTTGCAAAGTTGAACTAACCCTTTAAATACAGGTCAGCGGATTGAATGCAAAAGTCAACATTTGACAGCAATGCCCAATGTACAAAAGCCCTAAATCCTAATGGATAGCAGTACACATTAGGAGGAAGTAATAATTGTACCCAAATCTTTTCAAGTTTTTGGCTTGACTTTAAATGGCTAATTTTTTGAGGGGGGATTTATCAAGCATTCATCAAATATAAAATTACAAAAGTGTAAATAAGTAAAATTGAAGCCATCAAAAACATTTGTACTTAGTAGGGTTGATTTACTAAAAGATACAAATAGTTATGAAATTATACTTTTAATCCTAAACAAAATATTTATCAAAATCCATCTTTCAAAGATTTGATCTTGTGTTATTTGCATTTTAAGAAATTCAGAATATCAACTGCATGTGTGCTACATTTTTATTTTTAACGTTCAAACAAAATACAGTATGCCATAAAGACATAGAATGACTATAACATAAAATATTTTAACATAAGAAGGGGTGGTGTTTTTTTTATTTTATTTATTTATTTTTATTTTATTTAATTGCTGTGATAGTAACAAGAAAAATAATTTGCTTAATATGATCTTGTTAAAAAAAAATGTAATCATTTGGTCAATCACCTTTGCTTACAAGTAAGTAGATAAGCAAGGTTAAGCCATCCACTTGACAGTAATCAGGTTTGAGAAACACAACACGCTCTATCATTTCATGTGATCATAATCACATTAATACATATGGCTTTTTCTTTTAAAATTATAAGCCTTTGATTGGTAAAGAATGGAATTTAATAGAGATCCTTCCCTAGGGTCTTGTAATAAAATGTAAGAAGACTCTTAACTAAGGAAAAAGTATGTCTTTGACCCTTTGTCCTTTGCATGTAGATACAGAGATACAGTACTTGGAATTTAGAACTCTATAACAGGACTTTAGGGAATCATGGCATTTCAAAAGACAGTTGGTATTTTACTTTTTAAACATGACTTTTCTTCAGAACTAGTGTGATAACTGGTTATGTCTAGCTTTGTGGCCTTCAACTCAATTACCCATTTCTTCAAGGATGTTGAATACCCTTTCTATGGCATATGGATTAGCTAACCTTCCTCGCTCTTTCATCTGGTTCAAATTTTCACTAATGTAAAATATAAGAATGTGCATTTTAAGCTACTATATGGGGCTATGCATGGTTTTTGTTATAACAATTTATTAAATTGTTGTAAAAGTGCTAGCCACCTTACAATTATACTGGCAGTTTTCTTATACTAATAGCTTGTCACCAATACACCTACCATTACTTTATAACCACTTATCTTAATGCCTAGCATGAATCCTAAACCTGTTTAACCTAGTCATCAAAGGCTATATCAAGCCTAACTCCAGTATATGAGACACAGTTGGGAAATATGTGATAAGAAAAGTGAGAGAAAAATAATCAATGTATTTTTACAATTATATATATGTGTATATATATATATATACAGCAAATTCGGAAAGTATTCACAGCGCTTCACTTTTTCCACATTTTGTTCTGTTACAGCCTTATTCCAAAAAGCATTACATTCATTATTTTCTCAACATTCTACAAACAATATACCATAATGGCAACGTGAAAGAAGTTTGTTTGAAATCTTTGCAAATTTATTAAAAATAAAACATGAAAACAATCACATATACATAAGTACTCACAAGTAATTTTTATTGGAATTTCCCATACGATACAAACAACAACAAAAAAACAAAAACAAATACAAGTAGCAATGAATTACAATAAATGATACAGATCAATACTACGCTCACAAGTGTAAGTACAGTTTTCGTCCACTGGCTTTATATACATTTGTATTACTACTAACTCAATCACTCAAATTGGAAATCCGACCAATACTCTCAAGTAAATAGTACAACCTTATGGTACATTGATCTCTGAATGGCTCCCTCTGCACCCCAAATTGGGATCACGCTGTGTCGGAGTGGCCATCCCGAGTATAGCTGGATGACGTCAGTTGCAGCAATCAGGTTTATATCATAGTAATGTCCAAGATTGGGTGGTGATGTAAAGGGACTAGCATCTATACAAAGAGTAGATATCTATATACAACATAGTGCGGGGGTCTGTTCGAGGACCTGTTCAGAGATTCCCATTACTAATGAAAATAGAAATTATTTCTTATACCACTCTGTCCCACATTTCAACTGTGAGTCAAATTTTTTTCCACAAGATTTTATACTGATCATCTTTGAGATGATCATCTTTCTACAACTTGATTGGAGTCCACCTGTGGTAAATTCAGTTGATTGGACATGGTTTGGAAAGGCACACACCTGTCTATAAACGGTCCTACAGTCAACAGGGCATTTCAGAGCTAAAACCAAGCCATGAAGTCCCAGGAGTTGTCTGTGGACCTCAGAGACAGGATTATATTGAGGCACAGATCTGGGGAAGGGTACATAAACATTTCTGCAGCATTGAAAGTCCCAATGAGCACAGTAGCCTCCATCATCTGTAAATGGAAGACGCTTGGAACCACCAGGACTCTTCCTAGGCCCTCCCCCCCTCCCCCAGCCAAACTGAGCAGTTGGTTGAAGGGACTTAGTCAGAGAGGTGATCAAGAATCTGATGGTCACTCTGGCAGAGCTCCAGTGTTTCTCTTTGAAGAAAAGAGAACCTTCAGGAAGAACAACCATCTCTGTAGCAGTCCACCAATCAGGTCTGTATGGTAGAGTGGCCAGACGGAAGCCACTGCTGAGTAAAAGGCACATGATAGCCTGCCTGGAGTTTGCCAAAAGGCACCTGAAGGACTCTAAGACTATGAGAAACAAATTCTCTGGCCTGATGAAACAAAGATTAAATGCTTTGGCCTGAATGGCAAGTGTCATGTTTGGATGAAACTAGGCACCGTTCATCACCTGGCCAATACCATCCCAACAGTGAAGCATGGTGGTGGCAGTATCATGCTGTGGGGATGTTTTTCAGTGGCAGGATATGGAAGACTAGTCAGAATTGAGGAAAGATGAATGCAGCAATGTACAGGGACATCCTTGTTGAAAACCTGCTTCAGAGTGCTCTGGACCTCAGACTGGGGAAGAAGTTCATCTTCCAACAGGACAACGACCCTAAGCACACAGCCAAGATAACAAAAGAGTGGCTACAGCACAACTTTATTAATGTCTTTGAGTGGCCTAGCCAGAGCCCAGACCTGAACCTGCTTGAATATCTCTGGAGAGATCTGAAAATGGCTTTGCACCGACACTCCCCATCCCACCTGATTGAGCGTCAGAGGTCCTGCAAGGAAGAATGGGAGAAATTGTCTAACAATAGGTGCGCCAAGCTTGTATCATTATACTCAAAAAGACTTGAGGCTGTAATTGGTGCCAAAGGTACTTTACTAAAGTATTTGAACAAAGGCTGTGAATACTTATGTACATAGGATTTTTTTAATTTTATATTTTTAATTCATTTGCAAAGATTTCAAACAAACTTCTTTCACATTATGGGGTATTGCTTGTAGAATTTTGAGGAAAATAGACACTTTAATCCATTTTGGAATAAGGCTGTAACATAACAAAATATGGAAAAAATTATGCGATGTGAATACTTTCCAAATGTACTGTATGTACAGTATATATGTGTACAATATATAGATATATAGATCATTTAGGAATATATATGTAAAATAATCTGATAGTCTGGTTCAAAAAAGACACAAGTCCATCTAGTTCAACTAATAATTCTTTCCACTTTGCAAGTGTAGTTCCACTCTGAAAGGAAATTTTCCCCAAACTTTAGTGAATGTGGTGAAATTCTTCATGATTGCATGTGATTGGATAATGGAAGTCAGTGGAGCTTCACCTCATTCACAAATTTCTGGGGAATACTTCCTCATTACATGCAACTTGTCATACGAATTGAACAGTTTATTTGCCTTTAGTAGATCAACCCCTTCGTTTTTTTTCCTTTTACTAAGGATCTGATATTCTCATGTTATGGGTATTGCAGAAAAAGAAACGATTGCACTGGCAAAGTTTAGTCTTGCTTTCAAGTATAATTAAACCCAATTAATAAAATCTCACATAGGGAGGGAACATATAAAGGGTGTTATAGGCACCCTTTAGAATTCCTTTGGGCTCTGCAATAGAATTGTCAGTGCTTGCACCCAGTGGTGGCTGGTGCTCAATACTTTGGGGGGAGCAAACCAACGCCACCCCCCCCGCGGGAGACAAAGGCAAAGATAGTGATCAACACCCACACCCAGTGGGAGATGGTCTGACAGGGATGCGGTGATCAGAGGTCTCCTTACCTTAGGAGGCAAATGCTGAGTCCCGGGATGACACTCTGATCTCCCCTCATCCTCCCTCCGAGCCGCGGAGTACTTGATGTGGCTGAAGAGGGAGCCGAGTCCCGGGCTGGAGAGGACCGCTGACTGAGCTGCTCCCTGACTCTTTCAAGCCCTGGGGCTGTTGTTTCTCCTCCCGGCCAAACAGGAAGTGGGTCCTGAGACTCCCTGGCCAATCGGGTCTCAGGACCAGCTTCCTTATTGGCCGGGAGGGGAAGCAGCAACACATTAGCGATTATTAACCACTTGACCACTGGGCACTTAAACACCCTTAATAACCAGACCAATTTTCAGCTTTCGGTGCTCTCACATTTTGAATGACAATTACTCAGTCATGCAACACTGGACCTATATGACATTTTTGTCCTTTTTTTCACACAAATGGAGCTTTCTTTTGGTGGTATTTAATCACCGCTCATTTTTTTATTTTTTGTGCTATAAAAGAAAACATACAGAAAATTCTGTAAAAAAATGAATTTTTCTTTTTTTCTGTTATAAAATTTAGCAGATTAGTAATTTTTTCTTCATAAATTTTTGCCAAAATTTATGCTACTACATATCCACAAGAGAGTCCACAAGCTATAGTGCCAATATCTGAAAATTGATCACACCTGAAGTACTGACGGCCTATTTCAATTCTTGAGACTCTAACATGCCAGAAAAGTACAAATACCCCCCCAAATGACCCCTTTTTGGAAAGAAGACATTCCAAGGTATTTAGTAAGAGGCATGATGAGTTTTTTGAAGTTGTCATTTTTTCCCACAATTCTTTGCAAAATCAAGATTTTTTTTACTTTTTTTTTTTCACAAAATTGTCTTTTATCAGTTTATTTCTCACACACAGCATATGCATACCACAAATTACACCCCAAAACACATTCTGCTATTACTCCCGAGTACGGCGATACCACATGTGTGAGATTTTTACACAGTGTGGCCACATACAGAGGCCCAACATGCAGGGAGCGCCATCAGGCGTTCTGGAGCACCCAGGACAATTCTGACATTTCTCTCCTACATGTAAAAATCATTTTGGAAAAAAAAACAGTTTTGTGCTAAAAAAAAAACACAGTAAAGTTAGCCCAATTTTTGCATAATGTGAAAGATGAAGTTATGCTGAGTAAATAGATACCTACCATGTCACTCTTCAAAATTGCACACGCTCATGGAATGGCGCCAAACGTCGCTACTTAAAAATCCCCATAGGCGACGATTTAATTTTTTTTTACTGGTTATATGTTTTGATTAACAGAGGAGGTCTAGGGCTAGAATTATTGCTCTCGCTCTAACGTTCGCAGCGATACCTCACATGTGTGGTTTGAACACCGTTTTCATATGTGGGCGGGACTTACGTATGCGTTCGCTTCTGCATGTGAGCACATGGGGACAGGGGCGCTTTAAAAAAAAACAATTTATTGTTCATTTTACTTTATTTATTTTAGTTTGACATTTTTTTCCCCAAAAATAATTTTTTTTATCACTTTTATTCCTATTACAAGGAATGTAAACATCCCTTGTAATAGGAATATGGCATGACAGGTCCTCTTTACAGTGAGATATGGAGTCAATAAGACCCTGCATCTCACCTCTAAGCTGGGAAGCCTGAAAAAAAAAAGATTCTGGCTTTGATCGTATTGGCGAGTCGGTAGAAGCACCGGAGGGTGGCGGGAGGGGGGGGGGGATGTCTATGGCTGGGTATTGCAGGGTATCACCGACTATGGCTGGGTATGACTGGGTATCTCCGAGTATGGCCGGGTATCTCAGAGTATGGCGTTGCAGAGTAGTGCGTTGCAGAGCATTGCAGGATATTGGCGGGTGTTGCAGAGCATTGCAGAGTGTTGCAGGGTATTGGCTGGTGTTGCAGAGCATTGCAGAGTGTTGCAGGGTATTGGCGGGTGTTGCAGAGCATTGCAGAGTGTTGCAGGGTATTGGCGGGTGTTGCAGAACATTGCAGAGTGTTGCAGGGTATTGGCGGGTGTTACAGAGCATTGCAGAGTGTTGCAGGGTATTGGCGGGTGTTGCAAAGCATTGCAGAGTGTTGCAGGGTATTGGCGGGTGTTGCAGAGCATTGCAGAGTGTTGCAGGGTATTGGCAGGTGTTGCAGAGTGTTGCAGGGTATTGGCGGGTGTTGCAGAGTGTTGAAGGGTATTGGCGGGTGTTGCAGAGTGTTGCAGGTTATTGGCGGGTGTTGCAGAGAATTGCAGAGTGTTGCAGGGTATTGGTGGGTGTTGCAGAGTGTTGCAGGGTATTGGCGGGTGTTGCAGAGCATTGCAGAGTGTTGCAGGGTATTGGCAGGTGTTACAGAGCATTGCAGAGTGTTGCAGGGTATTGGCAGGTGTTGCAGAGTGTTGCAGGGTATTGGCGGGTGTTGCAGAGTGTTGCATGGTATTGGCGGGTGTTGCAGAGCATTGCAGAGTGTTGCAGGGTATTGGCGGGTGTTGCAGAGTGTTACAGGGTATTGGCGGGTGTTGCAGAGCATTGCAGAGTGTTGCAGGGTATTGGCGGGTGTTGCAGAGCATTGCAGAGTGTTGCAGGGTATTGGTGGGTGTTGCAGAGTGTTGCAGGGTATTGGCGGGTGTTGCAGAGCATTGCAGAGTGTTGCAGGGTATTGGCGGGTGTCGCAGAGCATTGCAGAGTGTTGCAGGGTATTGGCAGGTGTTGCAGAGCATTGCAGGGTATTGGCGGGTGTTGCAGAGCATTGCAGAGCGTTGCAGGGTATTGCAGAGCGTTGCAGAGTGTTGCAGAGTGTTGCAGAGTGTTGCAGGGTATTGCAGAGTAATGCAGAGTATTGCAGAGTATTGCAGAGTAATGCAGAGTAATGCAGAGTATTGCATAGTAATGCAGAGTAATGCAGAGTGTTGCAGAGTATTGCAGAGTAATGCAGAGTAATGGCAGGGAATTGAGGGGTTAAATTTCGGTGAGCAGCGATGTGGGCACTGCAGATGCAGCCCACAGCGCTGCTGACACAGATCTCTTCCCCCTCCACTGTACCAATCGGTACAGAGAGGGGGAGGGAGGAACCGGCGTCATAACATGACACCGGTTTGTTTACAAGTGATCACTCCGTCATTTGACGGAGCATTCACGTGGTAAACAACCGCGATGAGCGGCCGTTTACCGTGATCCGTGATGTGCCGGGTCCTGTGGGTCCTGGCGCGCGAGAGCGGAATTCTGGGAGGACGTCATATGACGGCCTCCCAGAGTTAAACAACCGCCCTGTAGCCGTCATTCGGCTATGGGCCGGTTGTTAAGTGGTTAATTTGCTATTGTCACACAACTGAGTGGCCTCAGGGAGCAGTGCTCCGCGCCCTAAGTCCACCCTTTTTTAAGCCAAATAGAGCCTCAGGCTCTAATCACATGCCTCTAATGGACCGGACACCAATGCTTGCACCTATCCAACTATGTTTCTTTGAGAGACAAGTACATGCATTTGTCAGTGTTGGGCACTGAGGTCCAAGTGTCCATACTGGCTACTCCTTCCTCCGTGTGCTCCCTCCCTCCCTGGCCACCATGTCCATCCCACTGACAGGTGCATGGCTGAGAAGTTTTATAGTAAGAGTGGGCAGTACCCAATCAGAAACTGAAAGATCAATTCCCCATCACGTTCATCTGTGGGCAGATCCTTAGCTGCTATTCATTCCAATAGCAGCCTTCAATTCAACCCAGTGTCATGTGCTCTCAATCAAAAGTAAGTTGGACCGGATGGGGCACTGGTCTCTCAGTTTCCCAACAGGCTCAGCCGATCCATTGCTATATTTGGGTAATGACATCACCACTATCACCAACTATTTTGTTTACATTTGCTTTTTGTATGCTTGTTGTCGCGATGTGCTCTCTGCATATATGTTGTTTACTTTTACGTATTTGACATTTTGTATTATGGTCTTTTGTCTAAATAAAGGAATTACAAAAAAAAACTGCTTTTCTGCTGAATCTCCTGGATGACAGCTGAATGGGCCACCACACATTAACCACATCGCGCCCGCCCTATAGCCGAATGACGGCCGTAGAGCAGGCGCGTTCGTCCGGGAGGCCGTCCCTGGACGTCCTAATGTTTACTTCCGCAAAGCGCGCCGCCGCGGGCGTGCATTGCGAAAGTTCTGTGTTCCCCGTGTCCCCCGGGGACAGGCAAACACAGTTAGCTGTAAACGGCCAATCACAGCGGCCGTTTACAGCGCGATCGGCGTGTCCAATGGGAGATGATCTCATATGTAAACATATGAGATCATCTCTCAGCGCCGCTCTCCCTCCTCACACAGACAGAGTGTGAGAGGGGAGAGATGAACGGCTGCAGCGGCAGCCGTTCTGCTTTGCTTTGTTTTGAAAAAAAAAGAAGTAAAAAAAAGTGCCATCCTCCCCCAGCAGTGCCATCCACCCTCCCCCAGCAGTGCCATCCATCCTCCCCCAGCAGTGCCATCCTGCCCCAGTGCCATCCTGCCCCAGTGCCATCCGCCCCAGTGCCATCCACCCCAGTGCTACCTGCCCCCAGTGCCACCTGCCCCCAGTGCCACCTGTTGTCAGTGCCATTTGTCCCCAGTGCCATCTTTCATCAGTGCCACGTATAAGTGCCATCTATCATCAGTGCCACGTGTCATCAGTGCCACATAGTGCCACCTGTCATCAGTGCCACGTATTAGTGCCACCTGTCATCAGTGCCACGTATCAGTGCCATTTGTCATCAGTGCCACCTGTCAGTGTCACGTGCCATCTGTTGTCAGTGTCACGTGTCATCAATGCCACTTATCAGTGCCATCTGTCATCAGTGTCACACGTCATCGGTGCCATGTATTAGTGCCACCTGTCATCGGTGGCACATATTAGTGCCACGTATTAGTGCCATCTGTCATCAGTACCACGTATTAGTGCCACGTGTCTTCAGTGCCACGTATTAGTGCCACGTGTCATCAGTGCCACGTATAAGTGCCCCGTGTCGTCAGTGCCACATATTAGTGCCATCTGTCATCAGTGCCACATATTAGTGCCATCTGTCATCAGTGCCACGTGTCATCAGTGCCACGTATAAGTGTCATCATTGCCACGTATCAGTGCCATCTGTCATCAGTGTCACGTGTCATTGTCCTGGTGCTTCAAAAGTGTAATAAATAGTCAACAAGTTAGATGTGTAATTTATGTTCCTAGAACACATGATGGCGCTACCTGCATGTTGGGCCTCTCTATGTGGCCAGGCTGTGAAAAAGTCCAAAACACATGTGGTATTGTAATACTCAGGAGGAGTAGCAGAATTTTTTGAGGGGTGTCATTTGTGGTATACACATGCCATGTGAGAGAAATAACCTATTACAATGACAATTTTGTGGAGAAAAAACGAAAAAAAAAGAAAAATCTTAATTTTGCAAAGAATTGTGGGAAAAAAATGACAACATCAAAAAACTCACTATGCCTCTTACTAAATACCTTGGAATGTCTACTTTCCAAAAAGGGGTCATTTGGGGGGTATTTGTACTTTCCTGACTTGTTCGGGTCACAAGAAGCGAGATAGACCACCAGTACATCAGATGTGATCAATTTTGTGCGATTCGCACCACAGCTTGTAGACTCTCTAACTTTCACGAAGACCAAATAATATCCACTAATTTGGGTTATTTTTACCAAAGATATGTAGCAGTATAAATTGTGGCCAAAATTTATGAAGAAAAATTTATAATTTGCATAATTCTGTCACAGAAACAAGAAATATGCGTTTTTTCAAAATTTTCGGTCTTTTTTCATTTATAGCGCAAAAAAAACCCCAGAGGTGATCAAATACCACCAAAAGAAAGCTCTATTTGTGGGAAAAAAAGGACAAAAAAATAATTTGGGTACAGTGTTGCATGACTAAGTAATTGTCATTCAAAGTATGAGAGCACCGAAAGCTGAAAATTGGTCTGGGCAGGAAGGGTGTTTAAGTGCCCAGTAAGCAAGTGGTTAATGACAGCTTCCCAGCATGGGCAATGCCACACTCCACGTATAGATGTATCTTTGTAAACCAGCTCAGAGCTGGTCCTAATTACCCCCAGTTTCCTAATCGGTGGTAATGTTTTAAAAATCTGTTGCTTCCATAGCAACAAGTTCGTAAAGTGGCAGTAGTTAGACATACCTAAATTGTTGCTGGTGTTGGTACCAAAACTGGTGCAAATGCTTGCCAGAATTAGGCACAGGTAGCATCAAAGGAAACTGCTTTCTGAAAAGTGTTGCATATTCTTTATAGAATTCTCCTAATGTTCTTTAAAGGGGTTGTAAACCCTCATGTTTTTTCACCTTAATGTATCCTATGCATTAAGGTTAAAAAACATCTCTCACTGACTGGCCCCCTAGCCCCCCTCCCCCGTTTTACTCAACTGAGTCCTGTATTCCCCCACCAGAGACGCTCCTTTCTGCCTAGGCTTCTCGGCTCTGGATTGGATAGATTGATAGCAGTTCAGCTATTGACTCATACTGCTGTCAATCAAATCCAATGACGCGGGCGCTGAAGGGCGGGGCTGGTTTTACATTTGGCATCTATGGATGCCGAATGCTAGACTCGGGAGACTCGGAAGTGCGCCCGCAAGGTAACCCCCCGGGAGAGCACTTCTCCTAGGGTGTTATACGATGCAGGGAGGAGCTACCAGCACCTCTGGGGGACTCCAGAATATGATTGGGGCCACTCTGTGCAAAACAAAACTGCACAGTGGAGGTAATTATGACATATTTATCACTCACTTTAATCTGTTAATGTAATCAAAAGTTGTTTTCAATGCCACATTCATCAAAATAATACCTTGTAATCCTGCCACAAAGGTCCCTGTTCAGGCACTTCCTGCTATGATAAAGAGAAAATACAATCAGCGCAACCCTTTAAAATCAACCTACCAATAAAGGAAATCATATTCAAGCTGAACACCAAGGGTAAAATTCATAAGCCCAATGACAACATACCAAGATAAACGGTGCAGCGCAAATATATAAGATCATATAACACATGTTATAAAGACATATAGTAAAGTCCACAGCCAAAGACAGACATGATATATTCAACCCCTTTGTCCAAAATTCCGAAAATACGGGAACACCAATTCCTTATGTGAATGAGCCCACCACCGACAAAAGGATTGCTTCACTCACCACAATTAAGGGTCAACGACATTATGACTTTTTGTTCCAGTTGTTCTTCTTCATTGTCATCCTGTGCATGAGTATGGTCCACTGTTATCACCTTTAGAAAGCCCACACTAAGAAATGCTATGTATCCATTGTCATAGGGAATGTAGACAGGAAATGTCTGTAAAGAGGCTGTATGAGATCAGAAGAACTGAGAGGCAACAAAGGATGAAAGCTGAAAACAATCATTTTATTTAAAAAATGTAATTATTTATGATACCTTTGCCTTCCAGGGTAAATAACAGATAGTCCCCTAATAGCCCTTGGCCCATTCCTAGCAAGGTATAGACAATGATCTACATTCCTTTGCCACATCCCTGCAGCGGGCCACCCTGGTTAAGCTCACCAGAGCACTGTCACATATCTCTTTAACAAGCTGAGCACTGCAGCAACACAGACAGAAAAAAACTGTATGATTCAAATTATTTGCACTATAAGCCAAAGTAGCTTTTTAACCCACTGGGCACTGGGAGAAATGACGACTGGCTGCATAGAAATATAATATAATATATGGGTAGACACTGATTAGGTTTTTCTATTTTAATTACTATCAACATTAGAATTTCTGTCGACTATTCTAAATACACTCCTTGGGAAATATAAAAAAAGTATGATTTGCAAATTCAACTTAATAATACCAATAAATACAAATATTAACAACTACCTACAGTTGCACAAAAAAATTATTTAGCAAAAACAAGATAACGCAGAAATAAGCACCCCTTGCACACTTACAAAATTGATAATAATTGGGAGAAACAAGAGAAATAAGTAAGCTAAAAATAAAATGATGTTATGTCCTGGTCAGACAGCGAAAATAAAGCAGGGGAGAAATGATGGGAGAGTATAAATAAAACCAGATATTATATTCTTTCCAAGAGGTGAGCTTAAGGTTACGTTTGAAGACTGTAAGATTTGATGAGTGCTGAGTAGCATACAGAAGAAAGTTCCTGGAGAGGCACATGAGAGGTTTAGAACCAAAGCTAAGATCTAAGAACTTACAAAACTTAACTTTTTGGATAATTCAACAAATTCAACCCTCAATCTATTTTGCATTACAAAAAAAAATACACCATTGAGATTTTCAATTTTTTCACGTATGGCCTTTTATATTGTTAAAATAGGCAAAATTAAAGAATAAATGTTATCCATCAGAATGAGTGAAAATTTGTTTTTTGATCTCCATGAAATGTCAGTGAAATTAAAGTGATTTATACAAAATTCTGCTGTTTTGGAAAATTCATTGGGGTCTATGAGGAAGGCACAATTAAAGCATACCTAAAACCAAAAAGGTATCATGCAGCTTAAAAGTCCTTAAAGTGGACTTTTTCCCCTTTCACTAAAAAATCATATCATTATACAGCTTTACTTGTTGATATAAAATCATCTTACATTAATTACTTAAACAAACATTTTTTTTTACTTACAATTACTGTTTTTTCACTTCCTGGTTGCATGAGGCACTGGTGATGTAACCCAGGCCTCACTGCTGCATCCTGGGAAATTCCAGTCACATATTCTACGAGGCAGACATACAGGAAGTAAAGAGAGCTGGCATTGGCATCCTCTGTGCTTAGTGAACATGGCCACCATGATAAGAAAATGTATTCTGCCACCACATCTAAGGATTGGTAAGGTGCGATATATATAATTTTTGTTTATGAGTTTAGAAATGAGTGTGAAATGAGCTGTACAGAAGAAGAAAATGGTCCTTCAGTAGCATTCAATTTATACTTTTTCTCTAAAGAAAAAAAAAATACAAAAACGACAAAGCAAAAATTACCAATAATTATCAGAATACACATGTTTTAATAAACTAAACTAATTTAAATTAGCTCAAGAAAAATGAACAAATTGCCTTTCTCAAGAAAATTTTGCCTCAGTAGCTCATTGCATGAAATTGAGAGTTTCAATATTTTTGCATTGAAATACTTTGTATATACAGTACCTTTATAAGAGAAAGAGGAGGAATCTGCTCATCCCATTCTCATCCCACAGCCCTCAACATCAAGAGGAAGAACCACAGGAGGACATTGTTAACCACTTCAGCCCGTAAGAATTTACCCCTTCCTGACCAGAGACCTTTTTGCGATTTGGTACTGTGTCGATTTAACTGACAATTGCGCGATCGTGCGATGTGGCTCCCAAACAAAATTGATGCCATTTTTTCCCCACAAATAGAGCTTTCTTTTGGTGGTATTTGATCACCTCTGCATTTTTATTTTTTTCGCTATAAACAAAAACATAGTGACAATTTAGAAAAAAACGAATTATTTTTTACTTTTAGCTATGATAAATATCCTTAAAAAATATATAAAACATTTTTTTTCCTCAGTCTACATATTTTTGGTTAAAAAAAATCACAATAAGTGGTTATTAATTGGTTTGCGCAAAAGTTATAGCATCTACAAAATAGGGGATAGTTTTATGGCATTTTACTAATATTTATTTTACTAGTAATGGCGGTGGTTGGCGATTTTTATCATGACTGCGACATTATTGCCGACACGTCAGACACTTTTGGCATTATTTTGGGACCATTCCATTTATACAGAGATCAGTGCGATTAAAATTGCATTGTTTACTGTGTAAATGTGACTGGCAGTGAAGGGGTTACCACAAGGTGAACATCAGGATCCCCTCTTGGGGGGCTAACTTCCCACCTTAGGCTCCTGGGGACCATTGCCATTGCCTCAATTGCCATTTCCATTGAGGCAATGGTTACCACAAGGTGGCACTGTAGGGGTTAAATGTGTCCTAGGGATGTGTTCTAACTGTAGGGGGGATGGGATAGCTGTGACACATCACTGATCATAGCTCCCGATCACAGGGAGCTATGATCAGTGACACTGTCACTAGGCAGAACGGGGAGATGCTTGTTTACACTTCTTCCTCTCCATGAGACAATCGCAGGTATCCCCGCGGACATCGAGTCCGCGGGACTCACACCCCGACTCACGGAGCTCCCGGCCAGTATGCACGCGATGGCATAGTGGCAAATTCAAAGGGACGTACAGGTACGCCCATTTGTCCAGCCATGCCATTCTGCCGACGTACATCGGCGTGCACTGGCCGGGAATCGGTTAAACTGTCCAAAATAAATATCAAAATAAAAATATGGATCCAGGCACACTTTAAGTATTTTTTCACTTAAATCAAAGAATAAAAGACGTTTAGATGTTCTAGAAATCATTGAACTATGTGTCTTTGATCATCCTATTTTGTCCTTTGGCCTTCTGTATTTTCCTATCTTCAGCTCATTGACTTAGCTTCATAAAATATCACTCCATTCTTTAATAAATGTCTAATATATTACAGAGGAGAGGATTGCTAACTCTACTGCGCTATTCTTATAATGACCTTCATGTTATTGCCCTTTCTGAAAATGTGTCTCTTGCTGGGTAGCCCCTTACGCTGGCTGCATGAGTTTTCTCAGCCAGTTGAGTGCAATGTACACTTGGCCAGCAAAATTCTGTTAATTTTTAAGGTTTAATAAAAAATTTGAGTTAATAAGATGTAGCCTGGGAGTGAGATTCTGTCCTACCCTCACAAGGCTTTCCTGCTGAATACTTAGTATCATACGCATGAAATGAGAATATCCTTGGAAGCTGACTGAAGTGAGGGAGCCAGGACTGCACCAGGTGTCTACCTCAGGAAGCCAGAGCAGGGAGACTGGATGCCTAGAGAGGAAGGAGCTGATTGCCAACTTCTTAACATACATGTGTTGATTTTAAGTAGTTCATGCTTTTGTTTGACCTTTTGTGAACACACAAAATTCTGAGCACTTTGGAGCACCAAGAGATATTACACACAACCCAGTGTCAGATTTAGGCCTTGGAGGGCCCAGAGCACTTCAAGTTTGGGGGCTTCTCAACATAGAAGGTAAAGTATAAGTTCACAAAAAAAAAATAACACTGCAATTTTATTTACTTTGCGTGTAAAAACTTGCATTTATTTTTATTTTTTCGTAGGAGCCTGCAGAGCATTGCACTTGAAATCCACAGATCATGAGTGCAATGTCAGGCCCCTTCAGACTCTCAGTATAGCTATATGCCCATACCTCCTGTACAGGCAGACAGTTATGAGGGAGTAGGAAGAATCGATGAACTACAAAAACGCTCACCAGTGTCCTTGCAGTTCATTGAGAGCTATGAGCCATCTGCCACAATGGAGAATGGTACTTGTAGTTTATTCATTCACAGAACTCTGTGAATGACATAGCTGTGTGGGTGGAGCCCCGCAAGGCCTCGCTGTTTTCAAATTGTCACAATAGATGCTGGGAGAGAATTCCCAGCAAACTGTCACAAAGGGGGGGGGATCGACTGTGCGGGGGGAGGTTTCTAATCATGTTACATGTTACACCCTTAATAAGGGTGTATCATGTTCATAAAGGAGAACGTATCCTTTAAATTATATAACAAATAAAAAAGTGAACTGAAATTAATGATAAACCACATTTGTTCTTAAAAAATATAAGTTAGATTCTGAAGAAGACACTTGTCTGATTTTTTTTCTCAATTTTATTGACTGTAAGAATGCAAAGAACAGGTAATTGGAACTGGCAAGTCATACATTACAGGTATGCATCACACTACAATACTTACAAAAAATATTTTTTCCTGTACTTAGCAACTGCAAAATCTTTAATGTGGTTGTAAACCTTAGACATGAAATATGAATAAAGTATATCCCTGTATAGTATGTGCTTGTCTTAATCCAGATCACCAAGTGCCATTTCTGTCTGCTACCTCATTCCTCTGCTGTCAGCATGAGTCACTTCTGACCAGTTTTTCTGATGCCAAGAGAAAAATGAAAATGGGGAGGGAGCTCCAGTTCCTGTGTGCTCTGTGCTCAGCTGTCAGAATGCTTCACACTGAGCTCTGCTGTGTTTAAATTTAGCTCTCCATCCTTTTTTTTTCTGAGCGCTTAGGCAAGTTTTATAAATACTGGACTGTGCATGGCTGTAAAGAAGAAAAAACTGCAGACAAACAGGTACAACTTATGTAGGAGGATTTGTTTCATTTCTTTGTATCACCTGAGGCCAGTCACTTCACTGGGTACATGTAAGGGTTTACAACTACTTTAACTAACTCACCAAACTGTATCATCTTTAGAACACCGCTCTTGACAACCAGTAGGCACCGAGTATTTAGACTTTCATGGGTTATTGATTGTGGTTCTCAGATAATTCTTTATCGGTAGTGATTTGCTGAACTACCTGTTTCCCAAACAACTTGTGACCATCATGTCCAAATATATTCTAAAAGTGACATTAACTTGGAGAAACTCGTGGACATCGCTGGACAGAGATGGGGCTCAGATAAGAATTGGGGGGGGAGCTGCTGCAAACAGAATCTTTTAATCTTAATGCATAGAATGCATTAAAGTGGATGTAAACCTGATTTTCTGTAGAGTATAAGATTTCCTATCATTTGAGCCCAATCTTGCCACAAAGAGTTATTCCATCTCTGAGCAATCATCTTTTATTGTTGAGTGAGATAAATCTTGACAAACAGAGAAAAACTTTGTCAAATCCTCCCCCTTGCGGTGAGTGACAGGTGATTTACATATCTCGGGCACTAGCCTAAGAGACATGCATTATTTTTTAATTCCTCACACTCTTTTCTTCTGCTGCTCTGCCAGGATTGGATGTTCCCCACCTCAGCATGATTTGATCATGTGGTTACTTTCCTGTCTTTTCACTGGATGTTAGAGATCATAGCAGAAGTTCAGTGTAAGAAATACACAGGAGAAAATGCATATTGACAAGGGGAGTGTAGAGGTGGGCAGGGAGTCTACTGACATCACAACTCCACTCACCGAGCTCCAGACAACAGACCCACCCACAGAATCTGCAGTTTTTTGGGTCTCATAGCAGACAGAGGGGAGACATTTGACAGGTAAAGATACATGCAGGAGGCATGTATATCCTTATAGATAACCCCTATGGCAGTAGTTTAGAAAGGATGATATTGGATCTACATCCACTTTAAGATAAAAAAAAAACTTCTGACTTTAAAACTCTTTTAAAAACTGAGTGCAAATGTACCTAAAAGAATTGATGCTGGTTTGAAGCCAAAGGTTAATCACAGAAAATATTGATTTGACTTAGATTTTTCTTCTGTTTGCTCACTTTTTATTTGTAAATTGATTTAAAAAAATAGTTAAAATATATATTTTTGAAAGCATTCTTACTTTACATAATTTCTTTACATCTGCCTAAAACTTTTGCACAGTACTGTAATATATATAGCTAAAACAACGATCTATACAAATCTATATCATGATTATAAGAATTTATATTAACAATAATATTTATAAAAACAAATACACACTAAACAGTATTTTTTCTCCATGTGTAATAGAAAAAGACATTTGTGGTCATAATAAGCGTGGTACAACGATGACTAAAAAGAAAAAAATGAAGGAATAATAGGTGCATGCATATATACAGTACATATAAATTATAGAGTGATTATAGAGAGAGAGTATGTATTAGGTTAGGTAATATTTTTTAAATGTGTATGTTTACATTTATAGTATAATATAAAATACATTTTGCAAAATAGTATATTATTAATCGTATTATCAGTCAAGTTAAAATATAGGTAGTGATGTAATCATTATTTATAGATTGTTCTAGCAGAAGTATCCATAATGTTTAAATATATTTTTTACAACACATTTAACAGCCAAACTGTTGGGAATGACATTGTATTAATAGTAGCAGAATTATGCATTCATATAACATGATGCATGGTATATAGATTTATATGATGATGACTGTAATGGGAGAAAAATCTGAATTAAAAAAAAAGTTGAGTGAATAGAAGGTTTGTTAAAAGAAGGATGCTACTCAGTATGAGAGTTGATAAAAATAGCAGATTTGCATATGAAAATAAATGGATTGTTGCCTGAATAGAAAACAATGTATTATTAGCAATGGTAAGACCTAATAGGAGGAGTAATAAAGTGAATCTCATGTAAAAATAGAAACAGAGTTGCCAGCAGGATCTAAAGTGTATCATGTAACAACAGAAACAGAATGGCCAGCAGGAATGAGAGTGATGAAAGCATTAAAGTCCACTTCCAGAGAGAAGAGTGGTGTGAAATGGAAACATGCTTACAACATGCAGCCATAGTGACAGCACTCAACATGTCTGGGGAATGGAATTAAAAAACAAAATAGCGGAAAGAATGGGATCATGTGGGTACAGAAATGTCACAAACTGAGCCATGTCTACAATGGAGGTGGGATCGACACAGAACCTTACAGCAAGAAACTTTGTGATAGTAGAATAGAGATAAGGAGTGTGAGGGATGTCATTAATACAATGTAGAGAAAACAGTGGGGGACAAGGGCAAACTAATTTGGTGAAGTAGTAGTGAATACAGAAATGTTAAAGACATGAGGCAAGGGAAGAAATAGAGAGAAGATGTTTTATGTAGTGCAATGGTTGGGTGGATAGATAAATGCATGTTATTTTATATGTTATTGAGGGGTCATATGCCAAGTGAGCCTGTGTTTAAAACGATTAGCCCTTGTACACACGGTCGGAGATTCCGACAACCAAATCCGTCAGAGTAATTCCGACGGATTAATTCCGGAAGAGGTCTGGAAGTGATGTTGCATACACACGGTCGGACTAAGTTGTCGGAAAATCCGATTGTACATAACGTGATGACGTTATTTGGTTATGACGGGACTACGTTCAGGCTAGTAGCCAATAGCTTTGGTCTAGGAATTTGATCTGAGCATGCGTGGCACCTTGTCCTTCGGAGTAGGCTACACATGATCGGAGTATGTCCGATCGGAGCATTTTGTCTCAAAATTTTACCGGCAAGTTGGAAAAGTTGGTCCGACGGATATTCCGACGGAAACAGTCCGATGCTGACCGCACACAGTCAGAATATCCGACAAAACGGACCGATAGGACACATTCGATCAGAATCTCCGACCGTGTGTACAAGGGCATACACTAGTAGAGTTGCGTTAGAATCAAACAGGCTGGAAGAATGTTACAGCCTTTTCTTCTTTCTTTTCCAAGAAACAGCCTCTACATTGTCAAGAGTAAATACCAACAGAAGATGTCTATAAACCAACAGAAGATGTTTAAATTTGTTGAAAGCTATAATACCAATGAAACTATTTTTAAACATGGTGCCATTGAGAATGGCAAAATTCAACAGAGCCGCCTCGGACCGTTGTTTCAGGGGTTATGGTTTGGTTGGTACCTTGATACATGTGTGGTGGGAGTGTCCCTAGATAAAAGATTCTGGTTATGGGCATACAAATTCATTTATATGGTTTTGGATACCAGTATTCAAGAACCCTTATGAGGCATTGCTCAACCTGAAGCCTGCTTAATGCACAGCCAACCAATTTAGGCTAATATCTTTTATTTTCACTGCCACTAAACAGACCCTGAAGAGAAATTGGAAATCTGGGGTTTTGACTGTAGCACAGGTTAAAGCCAAGATGACCTGATATCTAATTAATGAAATACTGGCAGCAGTCTTGCAGGACAATGTCAATGAATTAAAGAAGGTCTGGAACCCAAGGATCTCCAATCATGAGGGGGGGGGGGGGGGGCCATACAACATCTTTTGGATGCTCTAACTGGTCTATCATTTTCATTCAGGAGTCTACTCTGAAATGTTGGACCCTCCCTGCTCTTGCTCCGACCTTCCCCCTGACCTCCCTTCTCTATCAGCCACCCCCTTACCCTCACCCTCTGCTCCTTCATCCCCACCACCCCTTTTTTATACCTCTCTCTTTGGTTTTCTTCTTCTCCAGCTGCTTATGTATGCCTGGTTTAACAGGACAAATTATTATTTAACTAGACTCTCTTTTCTCCCTCCGTGTGGGGCACTGCAGGCCCTGTGTCAGTGTGTTTTCTGGGCCTATTGCCCCTCTCCAGAGGCCTAATGCCATACAGGCCATGATCTGTTTGAGGAGGAACACAGACTAATCATACATTTTTGGTGGTATGGGGGTGAATTTTGGACCTTGCTGTCCCACTTCTACACCCTTATAACTCATGGTACCCTTTATATTTTTCGATGCAATATTAGACATGCTCCTGTATTGAAAATGTTATATGCACCGGTATGCATTGTGGTCCACCTCACCTCTTTATATTTTGTACATTGTACAACCATTTGATATGTTATATTAACCTGAATAAATACCAATGAAACAGAAAGTGTATTTAAATCTAATAAAATAATAAACATATTAAAGACTATGGGGTTGATTCACTAGAGGCATTAAATAGGATTTTCACTTTGCAAGGGAATTTTCCTTTGGTGAATGGGGTTTCTGTTGTCTTCTATTATTCAATAATGTTCAAGCAAAAATACTTTTATTTTCCTTGTATGTGATTGGGTAGTCTTTGCAAAGTGAACTTTTTACCATGTTCACTAAGCTAAGTGCAAATACCCATGCAAAGTGAATAGCCTATTTAATATCTTTATTACATCAACTTCTATGTGTCTTACTTTTTTAATATATTTTTTTTGTTCTCTTCTTCATTTGAATAATATAATTATACTGGATACATATAGCGTTAATTTGAAAGAGATAGGTGTATCCAATAGTAACAGAGGGAGAGAACAAGGAAAATTGAAGGTGTCTCTATTGTTTCTTTCAGACCATCGGGCATGAGGTTGCTTAGTTGGAAAATACCAAAAAGTCTCTCTTAGGTACAATATGTTACAAGGGATGTACTGGTTCAGTGGGGGTACTTGTTAACTAGTTATTGTTGTTAGTAGATGAAAGCCTTTCTAGTAAATGATGGTGAAATGACAGGATAAGCTGTGGTCTTTACAGA
Organism: Lithobates pipiens; assembly: GCF_037356315.1. Classification (NCBI taxonomy): domain Eukaryota; kingdom Metazoa; phylum Chordata; class Amphibia; order Anura; family Ranidae; genus Lithobates; species Lithobates pipiens. The sequence continues at coordinate 100,120,519 of NW_027507758.1, read as the reverse complement.
CCTAGATTTTTTGATGCTGTGTAATCAAGAGAAACTTTAGCACTACCATTTGGCTGTGGAAAGCTGGTTGTGAATTGCTGCTTCGTGTTTCGTGGCTGGCTCCCCACTGCGAATGGACAAGGGTGGAAGGGGTGATTTTTTTGTCAGAAATAGGTACCCACACCCAGAAAAAAATTACCCAATTATTGCAGAGGGGTAAGAGAAGGAGGATAAGTGGAATTTCCAGTTTTAAGTGAAGTTCTGTTTTAAAGGAGAAGTATGGCCAAAGCTCTTTTTGCCCTACTTCTGGGAATCACAAGTTTAGACTTCATCCTGCACTCCTCACCCGTTTTCAGCCAATGGAAGGCTAAAGACCACTGTTGGCTGATGCCACTGAGCCAGTCCAAGCTCTGGAAAGATCCCAACTTTAAAGATGGGATCCACCCAGATTCCTGACTGGCAGCTGGCTCAACCTCTCAGCAAGCCGCAGAGAGCCTGAGGCAGCCACCCCACCCCAGGCTGACACTCCAGTGAGCACTAGAGGGGCAGAGCACAGAGAGGTGACTGACAGGCACCAGCTCTCTGTTCACTGAAGACTGAGAACCATTTGATTTCTTAGTTTTTGGTCTTAGTGATGGCGGGGTCCAATGCTGCATCCACCTAGTTGAATATGACCGTTTGTTTTTTTACATTCTCGAACTTCTCTTTTAAGTCTGTTCCCGACAGTCTGTATGTTTCTGTGTACATACTGTAGTTTGCGTGGGCATGTTAACACATGCATCTAGTGTTTCTACCTGCTCTTATACTGCAGTGTATCTTTCTTTCAACACACCTTTTATACACTCACAATATTTTACTTCAGAGTTTCCTTTTATCACAGTCATCATTTTCTTTCAAATTCAGATTAATTATCTCAGTGTGCAGTCCAGTACTAATTGAACTCGGTTGTCAGCAAATAAGGTACAGAGCACTTGTGCTCTTAAATCTATCTGCCATGCATCATGTTGTCTCACTGTACTATGATACAATGATTTTCCCTAACAATTTGACTGTTATATATATGTAAATAAATTTGAACCATCATGACTACTTCTGCTATAGCTCCAAATTCTATGACTATTGTTTTTTTATCACTCACTAGATTTGTTCCTAAGTGAAAATACCATTTATTTTATATTATTTTACAATATTTATTTTATACTTTATATTATAAAATAAAATGACATATCCTTTTTTACAAACATTTTTTACATTTGTTTACATACATACTGTATCTGTGATATTATAGATGTGTCCCTGCAATATGTGTATTATTTTTTTTTTCCCTTTACAGTCCTTTGCTCTACCAGCTGAGCTATCGAAGGATCTTATTTTGTTTGTTTTTCGTTTTCAATTACTGTTGTGCCACTTTTTATAAGTCCGCTAATGTCCTTTACCATTATACATGGTGGCACATTTGTGCTATTGTTGTTATTAATAATATTAGGAATTTGTTTATTATTTGATCATTGTTTTAGATACACAATTTTTAAAAATATATATTTCTTTATATATTTATTTGTACTGTTTTATTTCTCAGCTCTAATAAAGGGGGAGTTTTGAGCCCCCAAACATGTTGGCTTCTTAGTTTTACATTGTGTTAAAAAAAAAAAAAAAAACTTTACTGAACTGTTGTGGTGCTTTAATCCTTCCAATACCCTGTAGTTTTTGTTTGAAAGATCATAAATGTAAAATCTTCTCCATTTACAGTAAATGTAATTTTAGTGAAAGGAAAATGTAGCAAATCCTTACTTTTGAAAGTGTTTCATGTAACATTATAGATTTTTTAAACATGTTGGCAGATTTGTGCGACAATGTTACAGATTTTTGTAGAAACTAGCTGTTCATTGTCACTCATACATTTGCATACTATCAAGATCACATCAGCCCAAAAGAAAAAAAAATAAGCCCATGAATGGCCAGCATAAAAGTTTCCTATGTGTTACCTGTGTAATATATTGCACAGTGACACTTCAAACCCAGCACAAGTCACTAGATATTTTTAACACAAGTGGCAGACTTTATGATGCATTTTAATATGTGTGTGTGCTAGTCATGCTCTGAGCCCTGCATCCATCATGTGGTATAAATAGACGAAGCAGGTGCAATCATAACGTTTGAGTGTAAAAGTTCAAGTTTTACAACTTCTGCTCTTTATATACAAAGCTTGGAGTAGGGTCTTCTGGTTCATAAATGCTTTGAGAATCTCAAGATTAAATGTATCACTCTGTAGTAAATCTAAAATATATTTTCTTTTTCATTTATTAGAGACACCGAAAAGTCAAAGTGACCCTAGCATTGAGATGCAATATAATTTACATTGCTTTACCACTGATCCTAGGCAAGGTTTATTAGAGGAGTTTTTAACCTAACCAAGTAAACCTGTGCTCACAAATATCCTAGCCATTGGGGTTAAGAGTACACCCTGGTGAAACATGAATCATTTGCATCTAAACCCAATTAAAGTCCTGTTTGTAATACTTGCTATGCAACCAGGCTGAATAACAAGCACAGAACTTAACATACAGTATATGGTGTACTGTTTTCCATTAGGTGTGATTAGAACTGCAAGAATCCAATCTGAGCTTGCAGCATACTGGAGACCCAAATTTCTGCTCTCACTCAGAGCTCAGTAGCCCAGGTTTCTATCAGTCCAGTGAACCCCATGCACAATGCATCAATCAACAACACAGCTCTGAAAAACATAATTTAGGTTTTAAACTGACTCATAGAACACAGCCTGTGTTCAATGGATCTTGTTTGCATCCTGGCATTTATCTTTTCTGCATGGCTGCTTTGCTTGGTCAATTTCTATGACTTATTAATTGAATGGCCCCAAGTTCAGGCCAACAGGAATAAAGAACATTGTTCCCTGGTGCTTAGATCCACCTTCTATAGATGTCGAAGAGGGAGAAGGTGTGTGCCAAAAACAATGATCATAAATTGACTGAATCTACCGGAGTGTCTTCTTGCCAGAACTGTGATTCTCAAAGTTTAGATAGTTATGCAAGGGTTTAGAAGTTATGCAAGGGTTACGTTTTTCCGGTAGTTTGTAAACCATCTCTCCAGTGATTATAGCAGATCAATGGAGTATAGAAATTATTATTGTAAAGTTATTGTAAAATAAAAAAAATACTTGGTGATTATTGATATATTAAAATACTTTATTCTTAAAAAAATATATATATATATATTTTAGGCCAGCTGATTAAAACAGGTTTCTTATCCCCTTTATCTATACACATGATAAGTTGTTGATCTAGGGTGGGAGTGAAAATCATGCATTAAGAGGCCTCTTTGCACATACTAATTGTGTGTGTCTTTAACCCAGTGGTTCCTCTTGAGGGGCACTACCCTCAAGCCTTTTCCCCTTAAGGTGGTCTTCTTTCAGCTTGTACATTGCAAAGCAAAGTCTCATATTGTTGTATTTTAGGCCTCCTGTAAGCCAAAGTTGCTGTCTCACCAAGTCCATGTTAAGGAAACAGGGGTGAGTACGAATGAGCTGTAGTATCACATGCTTCCCACAGGATGTAATATAATAGTTATAATTTGTATATTCTTATAATTTGCAAATTCAATACCCTAAGGCTATGTTCACATTGATCCAACACGAAAGTGGCACAACTTCTTATCCGACTTCCGTGCGACTTCAATGAACTTCAATGACTTTGTCTGACTTTGAGATAATTGGGACGTGTCCTTTGACCAATCAAAACAATTCCTTTGCTTTTGGCATGGATAAAACCTCACGCCAAATATATATTTTTTTAAATGGCATGGGGCCCTTTGAGCCTGGTATGAATTGTGAGGAGGAACCCCACACCAAAATAAAAAAATGGTGTGGGGTATCCGCAGACCATCCCAGACCCTCCCAAGACCATACCAGATCCAACGTGTCATTTTTCTCTGGTTCCGCCACCAGTGTCTTCTTCCCCCAGGCTTCTCCCTCCACTGATGTCTTCTCCCTTCGGTCTTCTCCTTCCGCTAATATCTTCTTCCTTCAGTCTTCTCCCTCTGCTGATGTCTTCTTCCTTCCCCAGGACTTGCTAAAATGAAAAAATGGTCCTCTTCCCTTGCTGGTTCCCGCTGTTGTGTCAGCTGTGTTGTCTTCCAGTTCTTGTATAGCTTTGGGGCTTGGCCATCCGGTGATGTCACCTAGAGCCCTGCCCCCTTGTGACATCACGGATGAAAGACCAAAGGGTCTGGTATGGTCTTTGGGGGGACCCCACACTGTTTTTATTTTAATTTTTGGATTGGGGTTCCTTTCAAGATCCATACTAGACTCAAAGGGCCTGGAATGGACTGGGGAACCACACGCTGTTTTTTTTTTTTGTGTGGGGTTCCCCCTCAAGATCCTCAGAGCACAAGTCACATTCTACAAGTTGGATCAGTTAAGATGATGACCAGTTAAGATGGCTCTCATAGGGAACCATTAATTTTGACATGTCGTGCTCTCGAAGTCGGAGCACATGTCGGACTAGTGCTATTGGATGAGTGTGTGTGATAGATTTATATGTAAAATAACAACGGCCATTTCCCCGTGGTCTCTGCTAGCACCATTTTGCTATAGCTTGAACTGCATTTCTATTATAAAATGGCCGTTTTATTTTACATATAAATCTATCACACACTTGTCCAATAGCAATCCCCCTGAGGAAGACACATGATCCCTGTGTCATCATGCGTAGGAGAGGAGAGAGGATGGTGTAAGCAACAGCAGCTCAGTGTGGAGCTGTGGACATACAGATTGGCTGTACGGTTTCATTTGGTTTTATTGCAGTGTCTGTATTTTATAGATTGGTGCAATGCAAGTACCCACAATGTGTAAGTACATTCATTGGGTTTTTAATAAATATAAGCGGTTTTATGATATAAGCACTATGTAGCTTGTCTCTTGATTGCATGCACGGAGGACACTCATTGAAAGGATCAGCACAGGAGCCCTGAGATTTAACTTCCATAGAGCTCAGGGGAGACTCAGCTGCACTCACTGAACAAATTGAATTGTGAGGTCACACTCCCCGAGGTAAGGGGAACACCAAAAGGAGGGGAGCACAGTCACTTACGTTTGGAACACATTCACATGGAATCATATAATTAAAAGAAATCACTTATGCCCCGTACACACGAGCGGACTTTTCAACATCCAAAGTCCGAAGGACCGAGTCCGTCAGACTATCCGATCGTGTGTGGGCTGCAACGGACTTTTGATTCGCCAAAGTCTGACGGACTTTAGAAATGAAGCATGCTTCAAATTTTCCCGACGGAACTCCGCCGGACCCAGTTCCGATGTAGAAGTCCGCTCGTCTGTATGCTGTTCCGACAGTCCTAAAACGACGCATGCTCTGAAGCAAGTACGAGACGGAAGTGCTCGGTCTTGTAAAACTCCAGTTCGTATTGGAAGTTGCACATTCGTCATGCTGCAAATTCTGTGCTCGTTTAAATGTATAGCGCATCTTCTTTATAATGCTAGAAGAACGAAGTCTTTATTTATAATGCTAGAAGAACGAAGTTGCTTTGCTGCTCATATTCACTCACAGAGTTCTCACCAAACACATTTCTGTCTTATTTCTCCTCATCTCATGAATGATCTTGTTTTTATTTTAAAGCCCCATCTCAATATATTTTTTTTTTTTTTTGGAGTAATTTTTTTCCTCCATATTTTTGGTAGAATTCTTTACTATGTTTTTCTTGTGATCTCCATATTTAATTATTCTGTCAAGTAAAAAAAAAAAAAAAAAAAGTTGTTAACTTGACAGAATAATTAAATATGGAGATCACACGAAAAAAAATGTTCAAGAATTCCAAAAAAAATATGGATGAAAAAATTACTCCAAAAAAAATAAAAAAAATAAAAATGTTGACTAATTTTTTTCCTCCATATTTTTGGTAGAATTCTTTACCATTTTTTTTATTGTGATCTCCAAATTTAATTATTCCGTCAAGTTAACACCAAAAACTTTTTTTTTATTTTATTTTTTTTCATTACCACAATAACCTTTTTATTTTTTTTCTGGTGACAAGTTACCACAATAACATTTTTATTTTGTTTGTAACCTCAAGGAGGTTAGTGTCCCTTGTTAATTTCACATTGTCTTTTATAGAAATGTATTTGACCAAAAAACACATAGGCAATTATATTTTCAAACAAAAATATCCATTTATTCTGGTTCAACAAACAAAAAAATGAAGGCAACACTGGAGAAACTTGTGACATTTGTGTAGCCTTTTGGCCCCAGGGCAAACGTGAAACTCTGTGGAAAAGAAAATTCAAATATTACGAAATCCAATATGGAGGGGAGGCACCTGTGATGTTGTCAGGCTTCTACTAGGCCCGGCCACCTCCTGGCTGACAGAGGGCATGGCCTCCTCCTGGCTGACAGTGGGCCCAGCCTCCTCCTGCCTGCCACTTTCCCCACCTTCCTCCTGGCTGAGCTCATCCTGTGTATAAAAAAGGGACATTGTTTTAGTTTTTTGTTCATCAATCCTAAACATTTTTCAGCTCCTGACTTCAAAATTCTGTTAATACATATAAAAGAGTATCATTATGACACCACTATTTCTTGTTTCTGCTGGTGACAAACATTTGTGGCCACTACTGTAAATTGATATGTCCAAATTTTAACTATTTTTGAACATCAATAATAGCGTACAAATTCTAATAACATCTACCGTATATACTCGAGTATAAGCCGAGATTTTCAGCCTCTTTTTTGAGGCTGAAAGTGCCCCCCTCGGCTTATACTCGAGTCATCGCTGTCTGCCCGCTCGATCAGCGTGTCGAGCAGACAGACAGCGGCCATTCTAGAATTCAAAAGCCGCGCCTCCGGCTCCGCCTTCGCCTGTGATAGGCGGAACACTGAATTTCCCAGCAGCCTGTGTTCCGCCTATCACGGACATCGTATCATCCTCGTACTACGGACGAGGATGATACGATGTCCGTGATAGGCGGAACACAGGCTGCTGGGAAATTCAGTGTTCCGCCTATCACAGGCGAAGGAGGAGGCGCGGCTTTTGAATTTTACAATGGCCGCCGAGGCGCCGACGAAGAGGGCACGGGACGGAGGCAAGGCACGGCACGGGACGGAGGCAAGGCAAGGCACGACACGGGACGGCGGCAAGGCACGGCACGGGACGGAGGCAAGGAGGCAAGGCACGGGACGGAGGCTCGGGACAAAGGCTCGGGACACAGGTAGGCTGGACACACACACACACACACACACACACACACACACACACACACACACACACACACACACACACACACACACACACACAGGGATGGATGGATACACACACACACAGGGATGGGTGGATGGATGGAGACACACACAGGGATGGATGGATGGAGACACACACACACAGGGATGGATGGATGGATGGATGGAGACACACACACACAGGGATGGATGGATGGATGGACACACACACACACAGGGATGGATGGACGGACACACAGGGATGGACGGACACACAGGGATGGATGGACACACAGGGATGGACGGACACACACACAGGGATGGACAGGCATGTCTCACCCTCGGCTTATACACGAGTCAATAAGTTTGCCAGTTTTTTTGGGGGTAAATTGGGGGCCTCGGCTTATATTCGGGTCGGCCTATACTCGAGTATATACGGTAGTTAACATCATTAATATTATGAATATCACTATTTTTGGTAACAAAATACCTGGCTCCAGCTGGGTGCATCCGCTTCTTCCAGGATGGAAGGCTCCGCTTGCTCATCAGCCTCTGCTGAGGTGGAGGGAATGCTGCAGGGAAGGGTGGAGGGAAGGGTGGAGGGAAGAGTTGAAAGCGACTCCCTGGCTTTACACTGGTCGTCCAGGAACCGTAGCTTTTCAAAGTACCACAGCCTGGGTACATACACATCACCTGGTGCTGCTCCTGATGTTTTGGATTTATCGATTTTCCTCTTTTCCTTTCGGTGCATATTTCGCAATATTTGAATTTTCTTCTCCACAAAGTCCACGTCTGCCTCTGGGATCCAAGTCTGCACAAATGTCAAAAATTTCTCCAGTGTTGCCCTCCTTACTGGTTTATTAAAATAATCCTTGTGCTTGGCATGCCACAGATTTGTCATCTCTTTATATTTGTCTATAAATAGACTTAAAAATTCCGGGTCCTTGAATTTCTGATTCATTTTTCTGAAAGACAATACACAAGCCAAAAACAATAATGTTAGCTCAGACTCTCCTAATCTTAGCCCAATATAGACTCCAGGATCTGCCACTTATTTGGGGAAATGGTTTAAACTTACCTTCGTTTTGCTTGCTCCCAACTTCCGTTCCTACTTTCGCAAACGAACATACGACATGTGATTTTTGTCGTTATATACAGTGCGTACGCGTAGAACTACGCCTGCGTTGCCCGCCCCTGACGTTCTTTTAGTCAAGTTCTTGTTTTCCCGCCCCTTTCTGCGCACTTAACGTACGTACGACATGTGATTTTTGTCGTTATATACAGTGCGTACACGTAGAACTACGCCTGCGTTGCCCGCCCCTGACGTTCTTTTAGTCAAGTTCTTGTTTTCCCGCCCCTTTCTGCGCACTTAACGTACGTACGACATGTGATTTTTGTCGTTATATACAGTGCATACGCGTAGAACTACGCCTGCGTTGCCCGCCCCTGACGTTCTTTTAGTCAAGTTCATGTTTTCCCGCCCTTTCTGCGCACTTAACGTACGTACGACATGTGCATTTTGGCGTAAGATCTAGTGCGTACGCGTAGAACTACGCCTGCGTTGCCCGCCCCTGACGTTCTTTTAGTCAAGTTCATGTTTTCCCGCCCTTTCTGCGCACTTAACGTACGTACGACATGTGCATTTTGGCGTAAGATCTAGTGCGTACGCGTAGAACTACGCCTGCGTTGCCCGCCCCTGACGTTCTTTTAGTCAAGTTCATGTTTTCCCGCCCTTTCTGCGCACTTAACGTACGTACGACATGTGCATTTTGGCGTAAGATCTAGTGCGTACGCGTAGAACTATGCCTGCGTTGCCCGCCCCTGACGTTCTTTTAGTCAAGTTCATGTTTTCCCGCCCTTTCTGCGCACTTAACGTACGTACGACATGTGCATTTTGGCGTAAGATCTAGTGCGTACGCGTAGAACTACGCCTGCTTTGCCCGCCCATGACGTTCATTTCCAAGAATATTTCCCGCCCCCTTTTCTCTACGGTGCGCAGTAGGAGAAACATGGCGGAAACACAACAGGTGGTTGATCTTAACGACTCCAGTAGTCACGAATCCCCGGAGCCACAAACGTCCCGATCCGGAAAGAGGAGATTTAAGGCCTCAAATATGGCATTTCAAGAGATGGTGGAGATGGTGGCAATCTTGCGAAGTAAGGATTATGATGGCAAGCATGGACCATACACCCATCCGAACTTGCGCAAGGCCAGAATCATGGCCAAAGTAGTTAAGACCCTGCATAATCGTTTTGGGGTACGACGGTCAAAAGACCAATTGAGGAAACGGTGGTCCGACCTTAAATTGAGGAAGCCGGATCAATACAGAAGGATCAAGAAAGTTCTGAAAAAAAGTAAGTACTTGTCGTGTGTTCCTATTTTATGATTATTGCATACAGATCCATATGCTTTACCTTTGTACAATGTAAAAAATTGCTGCTTTCGTGTTGGATACAGTTAAAAGAATCGTATCGTTTTAAACCCTCGTAAATTGTTCGTGACAAACCTCGTTTATGATACAGGGTTTAAACAGCATTTTTTGGCTGTGTAATTTTTAGGACACAAAAAATGATTAGGACATTGTGGTTTAGATGTGTTTCAAAATACAATGACTAGAAAAGAACATTCAGTGTAATTGAAGGAGAGGACACTTGGCAGCTGGGTAAAAACACATCTGCACTCATGAGCAAAGGTGTGGGACACCAGAGAACATTTATTAGGGTAAACCACACGCCACACGGGGTTCCCTGGTATACTTTGGGGGGGGGGGTTGGGCATGTGTGAACCTTGGCACAAAAAGCAAATTATTTGATTTTTTGGCAAAGTGAATTGATTTATCATGTCTTCACATTTTGCATCTCTTCATAAACCGACAATTGTACAACACTTCTAATCAAGGTTTCATCTTCCTAGTTCTGGCCTTAAATATCTGTGTGCTAAAGTATACCTTTTTGTTTGTTAATTTCTCATAGGGGAGAAAAGCCTCACAAAGCAGGATCCCAGGGACCGCCACCCTTGCCAGCAGGAATGTGAGGTTAGCCCCATCCCCCCCGTGGATGTGCATGTGGAGGAAGGAGAGGTGGAAGAAGGAGAGGAGATGGGCACCCCACCAGGTGAGTGTCTGACACCACAGCTTCAGGTAATCGATGTATACCTGCATATTTCCAAACACATGTTTTTACATCTATTTTAGGTGATGTTCTGGAAAGCGACACATTTCCAAGCACCAGTGCCCCCCCCCGAGGATGTCGTGGAAGGAGAGGTTGAGGAAGGAGAGGTGGAGGAAGTAGGGGAGATGGGCACCCCACCAGGTGAGTGTCTGACACCCCAGCTTGTTGAAATCCATGTATGACTGCATAATTTTTGACCCAATTTTTCCCATCTATTGTAGGTGATGTTATGGTTGAGGAAAGGGCCCCATTTTCCAGTGACAGCGCACAAAGGCTGATTGGCCAGATAATGTGCTGGAATGGGGAACTAGATGACATGCGAACTAGCCTGGATCTCATGAAGACTCAGATTGACAATATGCAGCTGGAAATGAAGAACATGATCGATATTTTGGGGAGAATATAATCCGTTTCTCCATAATATCGATCATGTTCTTCATTTCCCTTGTTTTAGTTCAAAGATTGTTACTTCCCAAATTTTTACGATTGTGGCTGATTGTTGTTATACATTTTTCATATTTTTTATAGAAAAATAAAAACCACAAAAAAAAAAAAAAAAATGTTTTTAAAAATTGGAAAAAAAAGGAAACTAAAAAATGTTTGGCAAAGAAAGTTAAATAAACCCAAAAAAAAATTATATCACTAAATATTCAATGGCACATGTGAATGTGGCCAAATTAAAATTTTGAAGAATCAAGAATGTGTGGCGTATTCTTTCAATGCTTAATACCAGTTTGGGAAAAGTGATTTTGTGTATCCAGTGACAATGGGCCTTATTGAATTTAATGAAAATACATTTGGCACTACAAGTGCACTAGGATAACTTAGGAGACAGCACAAACCAAAAGCAAGCAAGAAAACACATTTCAGATTTGAGGTTCTTTTATTATTTTACTCTTTTTAAAAATTAAATATTGTGTGGCATTGCAATGGCCCCCCTACCGTTAAAATAAGTCACATATCTTTGGCGAACTTCACGGGCACTTTGGGGGGCCAAGCCAGTACGGCCAGTATCCAGACCTGTCAGTGATTCCGGACCAAGTCCAGCCTCCGGCATTATTGTGGATAAATAAGTTGTTGAGTTTTTATGTAAAAAATTGTGCAAAATGCAGCACGTAAGTACGACATGGTTCAGTTTGTATTCGGCTAGGTTTATAGCAGTCAGAAAAACACGGAACCGGCTGGCCATTATTCCAAATGCATTTTCCACAACTCTTCTCGCTCTGGCCAGCCGGTAGTTGAAAACCCTCCTCTCCGGGGTGAGGGCTCTTTGGGGGAATGGCCTCATGATGTGGTCGTCCAGAGCAAAAGCCTCATCAGCGATGAACACGAAGGGTAGTTCCTCCACATTCTCCGAATCAGGTGGCAATCCCAGGCCACCTGTCTGTAGACGGCGGTAGAACTCCGTCTGGGCGAAGACTCCTCCATCCGACATCCGGCCATTCTTCCCCACGTCCACATACAGAAATTCATACTGTGCCGACACCACCGCCATTAACACAATACTGTGAAACCCCTTGTAATTATAAAAGTATGACCCCGAATGGGGTGGTGGCACAATGTGGACGTGCTTCCCATCTATCGCACCACCGCAGTTCGGAAAGTCCCAACGGGTGGCAAAATGGGATGCCACAGTCTGCCATTCCTGTGGCGATGAAGGAAACTGGGGAGGCAAAGCAGAAAAAACCAAAATAAGTACTTTTGCACATTAAACATTGTACATTACAACACAAACTTTATTTCACGCTTCTGCCTAGTCACAGGACACCGATCGTCTGCTCCCTGTCATTGGGAGCAGTGATCAGGGTCATGTCACTGCTAGCCCATCCCCCAGACAGTTAAGAAACACTCACCCAGAACACACTTTAAACCATTCCTTGGCCCCCTTGTGCTTAATAAAACACCTTCACTGCATGTGACATTTTTACAGTAATCAAGACAATTTTTTACAGCATTGATCACTGTATTAATGACAATGGTCACAAAAATGTATGGAAATTGGCCAATGTGTCCGCCATAATGTGGCAGTCACCAGAAAAAATAAAAATAAAAAAAATAAACGGTTAGCAACGCCATTACTATTTTCAAAAATGGCAAGATTTTACAAATGCCAGCAAAATAGACCATATTTACGAAACGATAGAACTTTTGCCCAAAACAATCAAGAAACGCTTATTGTAATTCATTTTAACACATTTTTGTTTACTAAAAGAATACGTATCAGCATCAAATGATGTCCAAAAAAATCATGGTGATATATTTTTGTGCCTATCTTTCTTTAGAGCGAAAAGTGATAAAAAAATGCATATTTTGAAAAATGCATTTTGGGTTTGTTGGTGGTTAATCACCAAAAATAAAAAAGCAGAGGTGATCAAAGACAACCAAATACAAAATCTCTTTGTGCTAATAAAATGAAGATAATTTACTAGGAGGAGCCATGTTACAAGGACGCACAATTGTCAAATCAAACAACGCACTGCCAAATCACCCAAAAAAGTGATGAAGGTCAGGAAGGGGGGAAAATCATTCCAGGGTTGAAGTGTGTTAAAAATACAATATATAATGCAACATTAATTTAAGGACACACAGACTCATTGGAATTATATTAAGTGTGGGGGGGATCCAGTTAAAGGACACACAGACCATTTGGGATACTATTAAGGGGGGGGGGATCCAGTTAAAGGACACACAGACCATTTGGGATACTATTAAGGGGGGGGGGGATTCAGTTAAGGGGACACAGACCATTTGGAATAATCTTTAAAATGTTTGGTTTTAGGATAAAGCAATAGAATGGAGCTGACAAAAGACATTTTAAGTGACTAGACTAGGTGGATATGGGCCTACCATAGCATGTTGGTGAGGTTTAATGAAGGCAAATATGCATGAAAAACAAAAAAGGAGCATTAAAAGATTGCAGCATGCATGAGGACAAAGGGGACATTCACAGCATATTGCAATCATGGTAATTAGAGATTGAGGAAAGAAATACAAGGCATTAGCAAACATTAAAGACAATAAAATGTGATGTTAAATGCTAAATCTTACCTTAATATAGTCCTCCTGCAGGACCTGTATAATGGCAGAACAGGTCTCTGGGATAATGATCCCCAGAGCCTGGGGGGAGATGCCTGTCGAGAACTTCAGGTCCTGAAGGCTTCTCCCTGTCGCCAAGTAGCGCAACGTGGCGACGAGCCTCTGCTCCGGAGTGATGGCTTGCCGCATGCAGGTATCCTGCCTGCTGATATAAGGGGTCAGCAAAGCCAGCAGACGGTGAAAAACGGGGTCCGTCATCCGGAGATAATTCCTGAAATCATCAGGATTATTCTCCCGGATCTCACGAAGCAAAGGCATGTGCGAGAACTGGTCACGCTGGAGCAACCAATTCTTCGTCCATGAACTCCTCAACACCCCGTCCACGGACTGTTCTTGGGTTGCAGAATGAACTACAACACCAAGCGCAAGCAAAGCACGAACTCGACGACGAGTACGTACACGCAACATGGCTTCAAAACGGTCGGATTGTCAGAACGAACTTAACAGACGTCACTGAAGAACAGCAAGGCCTGTGAAGAGCGAGCTGAAAGTCAGCGAGCGCAGTTAGATCGCACTGCAAAATACAGACACGAATTGACTACACGCACTAAAAAACAGATACAAACCTCACAAGCACAAACTGAAAAGCAGTGAAAAACGTTCTGAAAAATACGAGTCTGAAAATCGCGAATCGTCTCTCACCAAACTTCTACTAACACGAGATAAACACGAAATTAGCAGAAGGAGCCCAAAGGGTGGCGCACTTGGTATTGAACTTCCGTTTTATAGTCTCGTCGGACCTGGTGTACGTCACCGCGTACCAGACGGGCGGACTTTAGTGGGATCGTGTGTAGGCAAGTCCGTTGCGTCGGAACTCTGTCGGAACTCCGGCGGAACTCCGGCGGAACTCCGGCGGAACTCCGGCGGAAACTCCTACGGTTTTAAGTCCGCTCGTGTGTACGGGGCATTAGGATAGAATTTTATGGACTTGTAATTCATAAGCACCATATTGCACTTTGGAAATAATATTTATTATTATTGTTGATTATCACAATTAAACAAATTTTATTATTATATATTGTATATGTATACATGATTGGTTGCAATAATTCACTGGATTTAATTAATTTGGAGCACAGCTAACACTTTATTTGTTTGTGGGACAATTTTAAGGCTAGTTATGTGTAAACTGGAATTCCACTTTAACGTTCTGTGCGCTCAGACTGTCAGTGGATTGAATATATTGCATGATGATGGATTGTGTACAGTAAATGCTATTATTTTGTAAATTTAGCATTTCAAAGTATTTACAGTATATGCAAAATACAATGTCTAACATAGGAAAGGGTTGGTGACGTCTATGTGGAAGTCTACTAAAAGTTCCTTAGCAGAAAACACTTTTTTTGTGTTATAAATGCTATGTAGTTAAAGTGTAACCTTTAGATTTTAGTGTTGGATAAAGTAGGAAAGGGTAAGGCCCTTTGTCAAGATTTTATTGCTTTCTGTGTGCCCATTGGGGAGAATCATCGCTCTATTTGTACTGATGACAATTTTCAGCGAGGAAGTGAAGCGACACCCAGTTTAGGAGTTGTCATCAGAACTAAAGGTAATGGTGATACCTGTTTGAGTGGCAACTGCCTAAAAGGCCATACACACAGGCTGAATATCGGGCAGGATCGTGTGTATGGTAGCTGGTCCGACAGAAGGGGCATGACCACAAATGGTGTGCCAATTGACAACCTGAGCGCTGACCGGTGTGTTCTGACTGGGGGCCATCCCCCTGTCAGAAAACAATAGCTCAGCAGGGGAGATCGCATTACTAACTTCAGTTTTTCTTTTTTCAGCCTGCGACAAAAGAAACGAAAAAAACAACTAGTGTGTACCATGCTTAAGAGTGTACTGTAATTAAAGTAAACAGAAATATCCTCATTTGTACATAAACAGCAAAAATAAAGTGGCTGGGGTTTTTACTCTGCCCTACACTATTCAAATCTAAAAATCTATACATACACTTAAACAGAAAATATGGATCAGAATAGAAGTATAGAAACATTATGGAAAAGGTAAATAATGTTGTCATTATCCGTTTTTGATTATGTGTACAGCACACAAAAGCTATACATCCATTTTTTTTTTTTTTTTAAATCATAGTGAATTCATGGCAACCAACTAATAAACTTTTAAAAAGTTCTAAAGTCAATCTCATTGATTTAAACAACTTCCCGCTAAAAGACAGGGAAAGGTGATTATGAAGATTCTAATTGAGTTAATTATTAC
The DNA here is from genome assembly GCF_037356315.1 of Lithobates pipiens. Lineage (NCBI taxonomy): Eukaryota > Metazoa > Chordata > Amphibia > Anura > Ranidae > Lithobates > Lithobates pipiens. The sequence goes on along the minus strand of NW_027507758.1, from coordinate 100,104,818 downwards.
TTTATATAATCCAAAACAGATTTCCAGAACCCTAGAGCAAATGAGAAAGAACACATTCCATGTCTGCAATAAGAACAAAGTGAATATTTTATTAAGGCAGCCTGTCCTTGAGAATTAGAGCTCGGTGCTTGTGTGGTATGCTTTCAGTTCAGTTTGGGATTTTGTCCCTACGCATACAGCCAGATTGTGTGAGCATAGTACTAAATAAACAGAATGAAGGCCTCAAAAAAGTATTTTAAGATTTCAGATAGTGTCATGGCATATTTTCACAGTAAAGCTGGCTTGCCCATGGCCTTGATGTCACAAAAGATAGTATATATAGATAAAAATGTCTTTACACCACATTCATCATGAGCTGACCATGACAACTTGTTAAAGAGGCATATGGCATTTGTTTAAAAAATAAAAAATAAAAGAAATATATATATATATATATATATATAGAGAGAGAGAGAGAGAGAGAGAGAGAGAGAGAGAGAGAGAGAGAGAGAGAGAGAGAGAAGGAAAGAGAGAGAAAAAGCGAGAGAAAGAGATATGGAGGAAGAGAAAGAGCAAATGAGGGAGAGAATTGAAGAGAAAATTCAAGGAAGCTGATTATCTATCTATCTATCTATCTATCTATCTATCTATCTACTGTATTTCTATATACACAGTATATATCCACATATAAATCTGTGAAGGTGTACCTTTTACCATTATTAATGTAACAACTCTGCAAGGTCTTACGAAAATGAAAACAGTCTCATAGGGATCTTACACTTATATTATGTTAGGTTCAAGGAAGTGCCCATTAAAACCATCTACTAATACGTAGACATCAGGTATAAAATAACCTATATGTTGCTGGCAGGTTACAAACTTTAATTTACTCCAATGGGCAGGAAATTCTGCGGCAAGCTAGGGTGGTGGTGTCATTGTGAACAAACGTTGAAGCAAGTATTGTGAGGGATATTCTCATCTTAGACAGCTATTGCCAGAACATTTGTCCTCACTGGATGTTTTAACCTCATGGCATGCTCTGACAACAGCTCAAAAAATTGTATTACCCCTTAGCTAATGAGTTAGCTCAAAAATCTCATCAGGAAATCTTCTCATTTCGATCTATGTCTTCACTGAAAGTCTGGATTGACTTCTTTGGTGAAGACAATGATGAAGATATACAGTATGTTGTACTAAGCTCACACATGTGCATTTTATATGCTCATTACGTGCTACTTATGTAAGTAGATTGAAAATTGTAACAATGAATATGGTGATGGGAAATAATAATAAAAATTTTTTTCTAGATTTGGATACATGCAATGCAAGGAATTTCAACAGAGTAATCTCAAAGAATATATTGTACGTAGGAGTGTGCATAGGACTGATATGCTTCAATTAAATTACAGCAACGTTGACCATTTTACTATATGAGTCACAAATCCATGTACACAAAGAAGTCTGTTGTTTTAAACAGTTTTTATTCTACTTCGATATATTGGGGTTAATAAAACCAGTAGCAGCGAGCAAGAATAATTTCATGCTCTGCTGTACATTTTGTTTGGCACAGCTTTACAGTCATAAGAAGCATAACTTTTTTTTTTCTACTATTTTGCCAGCCTCAACAGTCTCTGGCACTCTCTAGCTGGGATAAGGAGACATTAGACATAGAGGTGATAATTATGATCCTTAAAAAACTCATTGCTGAATGATCCCAGTCCAGGGAAATAAATGCCACGTACAGTTAGTAGTTATTAATTTAAAGTTTATAATTCTACACAGTTATATATGGCAGCATGACCGCCCTGTTCCTGGCTGCATTATGACAGTCCTTCTATCATCTTCCTTTTGGAGACAAAGCTACCTAGCTCATGTAAATCTGTCATCCATTTCTGACTCTTACAATGAACCCACAGAAGAAGAAAAAGACTTCACTAGCCAAATGAATAAATCTCATCTTCTGAGTCAGTAGTGTGTCTGTCCAATTTACTACATCTTCTTGTAATCCTATTGATGTAGACCTTATTGTCTTTAATTATGTGATTCCGAGTGACCTGTTGAAGTCTTACACCCTTAGCACATGATATATTACTTGGTGAGAACACAGGTTAACAGACATTAAAAGCAATAAGGGTACAGGCATAATGTAATAATAAATGTTCCTCGTGCCCTTGACAGTTGAATGTTTAGTGGAACCTCGATAATCAGAATTTCATCAGATAAATGCATGGATGGAAGAATCAAGGGATGGTTGGATACATGGATGGATGGGCATACAGACAAGAAGGCAGATGATATACAGTACTATTCAAAGGTTTTGGCAGATGTGAAAAAATGCTGTACATTAAGAATTCTTTCTGAAATAGACAAATCAATAGTTTATTTTTATCAATGAAAGAGTATCTCCACTTTCGTGGGCGAAAAAAATAATAGCACCTATAATTGTGACACTAATCATATAGTAATTGAATGTTATTAAAAATTACCTTTCCTTTTCAACCAGTAGTCACTCTAATTTTTGGATAATACATTGCAATATGGCTACCTGGAGTTGTTCTATACACAGAATGTGTACTGACCACTCCCCAGAAAACATAATTTCCTGCTTGTGTGATTGGCTCACCAATTTGGCCAGAAGTCTGCCTGAGATGCAAGTCAGATTTCAGCCACTCGCTGAAACAAATATTTAAATTTTGGAGAGATATTTTCAATAGGAGCACGTCTAAAGGGATGCAGGCCCAGCAGATTTCCTCATTAGTGCCCTGCAGCTGCACCCCTGACAGTTAATTATGAAACCACACCCATTAGACCCACTCGGTACAGAAGCACAGACAAACACACATGGATTTCTTCAGAATAACAAAAGGAAGGAATCTGCAACAAAGGTTGTTACAATCCTTGATATGTACATAGATCACCCAGAGGGGAATGTTTTTTTCTCAACAAAAGTGGAGTTACGCTTTAACAAAATGGAAAGTAAATGAACAGAAGAGAAATCCAAATCAAATCAGTATTTGGTGTGAAATAAATAAGATGCGCTGTTTTTGACTAAAATGTTATTCTAAATATGATTACTGGTGGGTAATAGATGCAATAAACAATGTGATATAAGCAAAATCAAACAATAGTGAATGTTCCAATGGCAAAGTGTCACTTAATAAGTGAAACTATAGTTGTCTGGAATGCTGTATCAAGTCATTTACATCAAAAATTATTGTTTTTGGTTATAAGGTTCTCCTCACCATTCAAGGAGTGTTTGATTGCAGCAGTTTTTTGATTACACACATTTGCAGCTGAGAGCACATTTTTGTATTGTTTAATATTTACTATGACCACCCTTTGCCTTCAAAACAGCATTGATTATTCAATCCTTCTAGGTACAATTGCACACAGTTTTTGGAGGAACTTGGCAAGTAGGTTGTTCCAAACATCTTGGAGAACTAACCACAGATCTTCTGTGGATGTAGGCTGCCTCGAATCCTTCTGTCACTTCATGTAATCCTAGATAGACTGGATGATGTTGAGATCAGGGCTCTTTGGGGGCCAAATCATCACTTCCAGGACTCCTTGTCTCTTATTTACACTAAAGATAGTTCTTAATGAATCATTATTGATTTACTCTTCAGCCCTTTGCAAACAAACTCCCTTTAGCTACAGTAAAATATTTCACATTTTTACTCATCAGTCCAAAACACATGCTGCCATTTTTCGGCACCCCAGTTATTATGTTTTCATCCATAGGACATGCAAACAAGGCTCAACTATGTATGCATGAAAACATAGGAAATGATGTGCAGAAAGATGGCAGCAGGTGCTCTAATGTTCTAATGTGCAATATTTAAATCACAGGCTGCATTCCCTGCCATTTCCATTTTGTAAGATCGTGGTTGCTGTGTCCTCTATCGCCACAGCCACTGGTCTTGTAACTTTCCCATTATAGTTCTGTGTGAGTGTAAAGAAGGGTCTTGTAGTCTTAGACTCCTGGTCTATACCTCCCATTGCTTAGCATCAGAACACATACCTGCCCTCAGCTTAACACCTCTCTTCTGTCACCTTCAGCTCTGCCCTCGGCTCAACCCCACCTCCACACATAGCTCAGAACTCATCACCACCATCAGCTTAGCCCCTGCCCCCCCTTCAGCACAGCCTCAGCTCCACCCGTATACCTTCCCCTGATTTCATGTTTTTTCCATTGCATCATGGGACATGCAGTTCTTTATACCCACACAGATTTGATGTGTGGCAATACAGAAAGTCCTTCTCAGGGATTCTTTCCCAAGCTTTATGACATCACAGGGTCCTTAAAAATCAAAAATTACAAAAAAGTAAGACATATTGACTTAAACTGTATCAGTGTTTTTATAACAGCCAGAAAGAGGATCTGAAAAAAAGACAAACTTGCAGAATCCTGGACTTCAGCTTTAACATAGGGTCTAACCCTTTTCCACTTCATCTAAAACTTTATCCAAAAACAAAAGTTTTGCTTTTACATACACATTAACTGTTGTTTAAAGTGTTAATAAACCCAGAACCCTGCATTCAATATATATGACCTCCCACAGTACACAGAACATGGAAATGCATTTAATTTAGTAAATTTAAACTTCTAAATATAATTTTTCATCAGAACTATATAGCAGTCTTACGACTTCTTTCAGTGTCTGGTTAAAGCTTGTAGGAGGAGTTTTCATTCCACTTTGACTGTCCTATGAGGATGCAGGACCTTGATCCTCTGTCTGGACAGTGCTGATTGGTCCTGAGCTGATCATATGCACCCTCCCAAGAAAAAAAGCCCTCTCTAGCAATATAAACCAAACTGAGCATGTGCAGAGTGACTCCAAAGGCTCTGTTTTATCAGGAGATGGATTGGGGACTGTGGAAGAGGGGGAGGATCAGAGAAGATAGGATCAAACAGCCTTTTTACACAATACAGAGGATTAACCCCTTAGGTTCCACATTGAGTATAACAAGCATGCTTTACTGCATATACAGACTGATTTTACTGTTGTGGGTTTAGTAACACTTTAATGCCGCGTACACATGATCGAATTGTCTGGCGGACTTGCTCCGGCAAACAATCCGCCGGACTTTATAACAAACAGACTTGGCCACACACTGACACTCCGAAAGTCTGGTGATTTCTAACATGATTACATACAGCACGTACGACGGGACTAGAAAAAGGAAGTCCAAGACCCAGTACGGCACCCTTTGGGCTCCTTCTGCTAATCTAATGTACATGTCGTGTTAGTAGAAGTTTGGTTAGAGAAGATTCGTGCTTTTCAGTAGGGATGAGCTTCGTGTTCGAGTCGAACGTACGTTCGACTCGAACATTGGCTGTTCGGCCGTTCGGAGAATTCCGAACGTTTGGGCCGTTCGCGTCAAAATTCGAGTGGCGCGCGCAGACCACAATGCACTGCGGTGGCGCAGTGCATTGCTGGCTCATGATTGGCCAAGCATGCACTGTGACCCCACATGCTTGGCCAATCGTAGCGCCAGCAGCGAGGAGAGCCATGATTGGCCACAGGCATCCTGCCTGTGGCCAATCATAGCTCAGGCTGTGTAGTGCACGCCCCACACTATATAAGGCCGCCTTTGAGGCGGCCTCGTGTAGTGTGTTAGCATCTGAAGCAGTGGATGTTCTGTGTACCTTCAACACAGTACACACCGATCGTTTTTGGCTGATTTCCTATCTTGCTGCTGTGTAGTGGTTGTTGTCTGTGCCCTGACCGCAGTATACACCACTATATTCACCTCACCTATATAGCTAGTGATCTAGCTTTAACCACTTAACAACTGCCCATTGCCGATTAACGGCTTCAGGGCGCTTGTTTAACTCTGAGAGGCCGTTAATTAACGGCCTCCCAGAATTCTGCTCTCGCGCGCCCCCTGGGGCGCGCACTCGAGAGCATCCGTGACCGCCGGGTCCACAGGACCCGGCGCATCACGGATCACGGTAAACGGCCGCTTGTCGGGGCCGTTTACCACGTGATCGCTCCGTCAAATGACGGAGTGATCACTTGTAAACAAACCGGCGTCATAACATAACATAACCAATCGGTACAGCGGAGGGGAAAGAGATCGGTGTCAGCAGCGATGTGGGCTGCATCTGCAGTGCCCACATCGCTGCTCACCGAATTTAACCCCTCAATTCCCTGCCAATACTCTGCAATACCAGTGCATACTCTGCAGTACCCCGCCATTACTCTGCAGTACCCCGCCATTACTCTGCAGTGCAGTACCCTGCCATTACTCTGCAGTACCCTGCCATTACTCTGCAGTACCCCCCATTACTCTGCAGTACCCTGCCATTACTCTGCAGTACCCCCCATTACTCTGCAGTACCCCCAATACTCTGCAGTACCCGCCATTACTCTGCAGTACCCCGCCATTACTCTGCAGTGCAGTACCCTGCCATTACTCTGCAGTACCCCCCATTACTCTGCAGTAACCCCCATTACTCTGCAGTACCCTGCCATTACTCTGGAGTACCCCCCAATACTCTGCAGTACCCTGCTATTACTCTGTAGTACCCCGCCAATACCCCGCCAATACTCTGCAATACCCTGCCATAAATTGCCATACCCAGCCATACTCGGAGATACCCAGCCATACTCGGTGATACCCTGAAATACCCAGCCATAGACGCCCCCCACCCCTCACCGCCCTCCGGTGCTTCTACCAACTCGCCAGTACGATCAAAGCCAGAATCTTTTTTTTATTTTTTATTTCAGGCTTCCCAGCCTAGAGGTGAGATGTGGGGTCATATTGACCCCCAGATTTCACTGTAAAGAGGACCTGTCACCCCATATTCCTATTACAAGGGATGTTTACATTCCTTGTAATAGGATTAAAAGTGATCAAAAATATATTTTTGGGGAAAAAAATGTCAAACTAAAATAAATAAAGTAAAATGAACAATAAAAAAAAAAAAAAAAAAATTTAAAGCGCCCATGTCCCCATGTGCTCGCATGCAGAAGCGAACGCATGCGTAAGCCCCGCTCACATATGAAAACGGTGTTCAAACCACACATGTGAGGTATCGCCGAGAACGTTAGAGCGAGAGCAATAATTCTAGTCCTAGACCTCCTCTGCAACTCAAAACATGTAACCAGTAAAAAAAAAATTTAAGCGTCGCCTATGGGGATTTTTTAAGTAGCGACGTTTGGCGCCATTCCACGGGCATGTGCAATTTTGAAGAGTGACATGTTTGATATCTATTTACTCAGCATAACTTCATCTTTCACTTTATGCAAACATTGGGATAACTTTACTGTTTTTTTTGTTTGTTTTTTAAGCACAAAACTGTTTTTTCCCCCCAAAAAACGCGTTTGAAAAATTGCTGTGCAAATACCGTGTGAGATAAAAATTTGCAACGACCACCATTGTATTCTCCAGGGTCTTTTGGTATGCATATGCTGTGTGTGTGAAATAACCTGATAATATGACAATTTTGTGGAAAAAAAAAAAAAAAAGGAAATAGGCCGTCAGTACTTCAGGTGTGATCAATTTTCAGATATTGGCACCATAGCTTGTGGACTCTATAACTTTCACAAAGACCAAATAATATCCACCAATTTGTACTTATTTTTACCAAAGATATGTAGTAGTATGAATTTTGGCCAAAATTTATGAAGAAAAAATTACTAATCTGCTAAATTTTATAACAGAAACGAAGAAAAATTCATTTTTTCGCAGAATTTTCGGTCTTTTTTCTTTTATAGCACAAAAAATAAAAAACTGAGAGGTGATTAAATACCACCAAAAGAAAGCTCTATTTGTGTGAAAAAAAGGACAAACATTTCCTATAGGTCCAGTGTTGCATGACTGAGTAATTGTCATTCAAAATGTGAGGGCACCGAAAGCTGAAAATTGGTCTGGTTATTAAGGGTGTTTAAGTGCCCAGTGGTCAAGTGGTTAATAATAGAGCTTGCAGTCAGTAGTGTTAGGAGATAGTGCGTGCTGTCTGCGTGCTCTGTACCCAGTACATACCGCTATAATATAGGGCAGGCCCCTACTTTCAAACATCCAACTTACAAACATCTCCTACTTGCAAATGCAAGGAGACAGCAGCAAGTGAGATGAAAAAAGATGGACGACAAAACAAATTATACAGGGGTGATAACCCTTCCCTATGTTTTCCAAAAAGCTTAAAAATAGTTTTTTTGACTGGAGCTACACTTTAAAAATGTACCGGTTGAAAATTACAAACAGATTCAACTTAACACAACAAACCTACACAGTCCCTGTCTTGTTTGCACCGCCTGTATACTGCTGTTCTGAGTATATAGGGCCTGGGGGCCACACGCGTTTCCTTTTTTTAATATGGGTACGGGGTTCCCCTTAATATGCGTGCTGTCTGCGTGCTCTGTACCCAGTACATACCGCTATAATATAGGGCAGGCCCCTACTTTCAAACATCCAACTTACAAACATCTCCTACTTGCAAATGCAAGGAGACAGCAGCAAGTGAGATGAAAAAAGATGGACGACAAAACAAATTATACAGGGGTGATAACCCTTCCCTATGTTTTCCAAAAAGCTTAAAAATAGTTTTTTTGACTGGAGCTACACTTTAAAAATGTACCGGTTGAAAATTACAAACAGATTCAACTTAACACAACAAACCTACACAGTCCCTGTCTTGTTTGCACCGCCTGTATACTGCTGTTCTGAGTATATAGGGCCTGGGGGCCACACGCATTTCCTTTTTTTAATATGGGTACGGGGTTCCCCTTAATATGCGTACAAGACCCAAATAGGCTGGTAATGGGCAGGGAGGGCTACCCATGCCATTTTTCTCAATGATTTTCAACCATATTGCAGGAACCAGATATAACATTAAAACCGCAAGCAGTTTTAAATGGTGTTATTACCGTTTAATGTCATTTTGTGCAGGGACTGTTCTAAACACGGGAAACACGTGGCACTTCACAGGCATACTACAGACACCCCCCAGGCACCATATTTAAAGGAATATTTCACTTTTTTCTTTCACTTTAATCGTCATTAAAATCAGTGCTCCCGCCAAAACGGCAGTTTTTAAAACTTTTTTTTGCAGTGACCCATGTCCCCTGAGGCAGGAGGCAGGTCCCCAAACCCTTTTTAGGACACTATCTTGCATATTAGCCGTTAAAATTAGCACTTTCCATTTCGAACGTTCGAGTCCCATAGACTTCAATGGGGTTCGAACGTTCGTAACGAACGCGGGGGTCGTTCGCAAGTTCTGGTGCGAACCGAACCGGGGGGTGTTCGGCTCATCCCTACTTTTCAGACTTCAGCTGAAGTCAATTTGTTTGTTTTCTGGTGTTCAGTCTGTGCCTGTGAGGTTTGTATCTGCTTTTCAGTGCGTGTGGATCAGTTTGTACCTGTTCTCAGGTGCTTCTGGTCCACTCGTTCCTGTTTTTCAGGTCGTTCTTCATAGGTCTTTCTGTTCTTCAGTGCGTTCGGTTAAGTTTGTTTGACTGCCGACCGTTTTGAAGCCATGGAGAATGGACGTACTTGTTCTTGAGTTCGTGCTGTATGGGGGCTTGGTGTTGGGGTTAATACTTTGACCCGAGCGCAGTCCATGAACAGGGCGAGGAGGAGTTCATGGACGAAGAATCGGCTGCGCCAGCGTGACCAATTCTCACATATGCCTTTGCTCCGTGAGATCCGTGAAAATAATCCTGAGGATTTCAGGTATTATCTCAGGATGATGGACCCCGTTTTTCACCGTCTGCTGGCTTTGCTGACCCCTTATATCAGCAGGCAGGATACCTGCATGTGGCAGACCATCACTCCGGAGCAGAGGCTAGTTGCCACGTTGTGGTACTTGGTGACAGGGAGAAGCTTGCAGGACCTCAAGTTCATGACAGGCATCTCCCCCCAGGCTCTGGGGATCATTATCCCAGAGACCTGTTCTGCCATTATTCAGGTCCTGCAGAAGGAATATATGAGGGTAAGTTTTATCCTTTAACATTGCATTATATGTATTGTATGTTTGTATTAATTTCATCATTACTTAATATCCATGACAGGAATATGCTGTGAATGTCCCCTTTATATCTATAAATACATTTTTAAAATGTGTTTATTTTAAATTTCTCCTTTTGTGTCCTACATGCATATTTGCCTTCACTAACGTCCCCAGCATGCAATCCTGGGCCCATATACACCCATAGCCTAGCCCCTTTTTAAACAATTCATATTGCCATCTCCATTGTACTGTTTTACCACCCACCACCCTCTTTTAAATGTATTCAGGTGTAATGTGTGGTCTTCTAATTAATTAGAACCCCCCCCACCCTCTTTTAAATGTCTTCGGGTGTAATGTGTGGTCTTCTAATTAATTAGAACCCCCCACCCTATTTTAAATGTCTTCAGGTGTAATGTGTGGTCTTCTAATTAATTAGAACCCCCCACCCTATTTTAAATGTCTTCAGGTGTAATGTGTGGTCTTCTAATTACTTAGAACCCCTCCCACCCTATTTTAAATGTCTTCAGGTGTAATGTGTGATCTTCTAATTAATTAGAACCGCCCCCACCCTATTTTAAATGTCTTCAGGTGTAATGTGTGGTCTTCTAATTAATTAGAACACCCCCCCCCCCACACTCATCCACATACATTATGTTCCATGGGCCATCAGAGGGTGAGGAATCTGGGAATTGGGCCTTATCTTAGATTTTTTGAAAGAAGACTTATAAAAAATGTTGTACTGCTTTTCCAAAATGTTATGGTTTAAAATGTTATGGTTTAATTTGTTAGCAATTTTTTTTTATTTAAGTAATAATTATCTTTTTTCTCTGTGTTTGACTCCACAGTTTCCTTCCACGCCACAGGAATGGCAGACTGTGGCTTCTCAGTTCGCTGCCCGTTGGGACTTTCCCAACTGTGGAGGGGAGATTGGCGGGAAACATGTGCGGATTGTGCCACCACCCCATTCGGGATCTTACTACTGGAATTACAAGGGGTTCCATAGTGTGGTGTTAATGGCGGGGATGTCAGCACAATACGACTTTATATACGTGGATGTGGGGAAGAATGGCCAGATGTCAGACGGAGGAGTGTTTAACCAGACAGAGTTCTGCCACCGTTTCCTGACTGGTGGCCTTGGATTGCCACCAGATGCTGATAATGTGGAGGGACTCCCTTTTGTTTTCATCGCCGATGAAACGTCCAGTCTGGGTGACTATCTGATGAGGCCGTTCTCACAAAGGACCCTCACCCCGGAGAGGAGGGTTTTTATTTACCGGCTGGCCAGAGCAAGAAGGGTTGTGGAGAATGCCTATTGGATTATGGCCAGCCGGTTCCATCTGTTTTTGACATCAATAAACCTACAAGTACGAGTACAAACTGAACCATGTCATTCTCTGCTGCTGCATTCTCCATAACTTTTTACAAAGACATTCAGGAACATATTACCTGCAAACAATTGGGCCTTAGGCCGGACAATCACCAGAACTCACAGGCCTGGATCCTGGCCGTCCTGACTTGGCCCCCCGAAACAGCACGTGAGGTGCGTGAACAATATGCCACCTATTTTAATGCTAGGGGGGCCATTCCAATGCCAACTGAGCAATAAATATTTACTTTTATTCAAAAATAAATTGTCTGATAAAATCTTTAGTTTTTCCTCTTGTTTGCTTTTCTTTGTGGCTGTCTCCTAGGTTCTCCTAGTGCAGGGATATGCAATTAGCGGACCTCCAGCTGTTCCCATCATTCCTCTGCCTCTGGGTCTCATGCTTGTGGCTGTCAGTCTTGCTATGCCTCATGGGACTTGTAGTTCTGCAACAGCTGGAGGTCCACTAATTGCATATCCCTGTCCTAGTGCATTTGTAGTGAAAAGTGGTTTTCCCTTTAGTGAATAAGCCCTTTTTGTCACTGAAAACACAAAATTACTTCCCAAACTGGTATTGAGTAATGAAAGAAGAAGCCACACACACATATTGTTGTTGTTAAACATTTTTAATAGTGCACATTCAAACATGTGCCTTTTTTTGTAAACAATATTTTTTTTTATTATTTTTTTATTTTTTTGTAAACAATATATATAACAATATATATATATTTATTTATTTTTTGGTAAACAATATGTATTTTTTGTTTTTTTCATAAACAATATATATATATATATATATATATATATATATATATATATATACACATACAATTTATTTATTTTTTAAAACCGGGTTTGTGTTCAAAAAACAATATAAAATACCCAACTCTGGAACTTACAAAGTTCAACAATTTAAAAAAAATAACTTTTGAGAAGCTTGCGTATCTGTTCCACTTATACATGGCTTGTGCATTTCCTAACACAAACGTAACAGATTGATGGATAAATTAGTCATTTGATAATAGGTAAAAGCCAAGCCTGATCTTCCATCAGCATGCCTTTATATTGCATAAGAGAGATTCATATTCCTAAATTATATTTTTTATACTTTAGTAGTGAGATTGAAAGGAACAGTGGTTTATGAGGTTAAGGAACATGAATGAAATAAAATAAATGATGAAGTTGAAGAAACAAAAAGACTCTTCCAGTAAAAGTGAATATAATTCTGATTTCTTGTGGTTAAACGTGAACTGTAGTTTTAACTGTTAACCACAAACAGTCCTCTCCAGTGACAACTCTGCTCTGCCAAGTCTGTGCTAAAGCCTACTTCTCTCTCTGTACCAACCACATCAAACAGAAGGAGCATTTGCTGAATTGCATGCTATCTGTTTACATTTAACTTAGGATGTTTACATTATTTTAGAGGAAATAATGGAAGTGCTCTTAAGGTCTGTAGACATGATCAGAAAATCGTACAAAAAATACCACTTTCGAAGCGATTCGTGCGATAGTCTGATTGTTAGTACACGGCTTTTCGTTCAAAATTATCCGAAGGGACAAACACAAAAATGTTTCTTGTACGATACTAGATTGTATGATTTTTGTTTAATCAGGACAGTTTTTGTCTGAAAATACAACACAATACATTACATCACTTCCGGAATGTTATTCTGTTGTACGATAATTTTTGTAATTTAGTCACTTCAGCCCCGGACCATTTTGCTGGTCAAAGACCAGACCACTTTTTGCGATTCGGCACTGCGTCGCTGTAACTGACAATTGCGCGGTCGTGCGACGAGGCTCCCAAACAAAATTGGCGTCCTTTTTTCCCACAAATAGAACTTTCTTTTGGTGGTATTTGATCACCCCTGTGGTTTTTATTTTTTGCGCTATAAACAAAAATAGAGTGACAATTTTGAAAAAAACGCATTATTTTTTACTTTTTGTTATAATAAATATTCCCCAAAAATATATATATAAAAAAAATTCCCTCAGTTTAGGCCGATACGTATTCTTCTACATATTTTTGGTAAAAAAAATCGCAATAAGCGATTATTGATTGGTTTGCGCAAAAGTTATAGCATTTACAAAATAAGGGATCGTTTTATGGCATTTTTATGAATAATTTTTTTTTTACTAGTAATGACGGCGATCAGCGATTTTTATTGTGACTGCGACATTATGACGGACACATCGGACATTTTTGACACATTTTTGGGACCATTGTCATTTATACAGCAATCCCTGCTATATAAATGCAGTGATTCCTGTGTAAATGACACTGGCAGTGAAGGGGTTAACCAGTGGGTGGCAGTGTAGGGGTTAAGTGTTCCTAGGGGTGTGTTACTAACGGTGGTGGGCTGGGCTTTCATTTAGTAAACACTGATCTCTGCTCCAATCACATGGAGCAGAGATCAGCGTCACTAGTTGTTAGGCAGAACGGGGAGATGTTGTTTACAACAGCATTTCTCCGTTCAGCCGCCCGTGAGACGATCGCGGGTATCCCCGCAGCGATCGAGTCCGCCGGCGGCAGGCTCACAATGGCAGGGCGGCAATAAAGATTGGACGTACCTGTACGCCAATATGCCTGCCCGTGCCATTCTGCTGATGTACATCGGCGTGCGCCAGTCGGGAACCGGTTAGTAAACTCTTGATTTTTGATATGGAGACTAACATGAAAAAAAAATTAAAAATGGACAATTGTTTAACTGATATTTTTATTGTGTGTACTAGGCTTTAGTCACCTAACAAAAAGTCGAATTAAAATGTTTATATTGCAATGTAACACAAAATGCAATTTAAGGGGATTTCAACTTTACTTTGCTGACTTTGGCCCCACACAGAAGGGTACACCAAAGCCCACTCTCAGCATTAGTTTCTCTGAGATAAAAAAAATTATGATTCCAGATTTCTGCTACAGATTCACCTGCAAAAACAACCTTGTACAGTACATCTTCTTACTATATCAGTGGTAAAAGATGCTTTGGCCCACATCACTATAACCATAATGGATGTCTTAAACAGCTATAACAAAGCTGGATGAATAGCTTTATATCTTAGGCTGCACCCCTCAAAAATTCCACTCGACTGCTTGCATTTTGCGAGTGGAATTTAGTGCAGGGCGAGTGAGGAGCAGGGGCGGACAAGGCTGACAGTTTCCTGGCTGAACACTTCTGGCAGAGGTCCCCTGGCCTCTCCGGCTGTTCTGATGTCCTGTAAAAAAGCCTGCACCGCTTCTGTCAAAAGCGATCAGCCAAGAAACTGTCAGCCAGAGGACACAGAGTGGCAAGACCGGACTGCCCTGGGGCCACTTTGAGCTGAGGCTGCAGCGCTCCCCTCCCTCTCTCCTGCACCTCTTGTGTATCACAGAGCTGGGTGTGGGTTTGGCGGTGCTGTAATAAGGTCCCACCCCTCCCCAAGACCAGCTTGTGTGATACTTGATTGAATCAGTGTTCTGCCTAGCATGCGAGCCGGTCTAGGAGGACAGGATCTTGTTACAGTGCCACCGAACACAGACCCAGCTCCGTGACACACAGCAGAAGATGCCCGCTGTGTGTGTGATCCATAATCCATGGTGAGTCTGTATTGATGATGGGCAGAGTGACTTGAATTTGTGGGCACAGTGAGGCTGCATTTATGGGCACAGGGAGGCGGCATTTATGGGCACAGTGAGCGGCATTCATGTGCACAGTGAGCTGCATTCATGGGCAGTGAGGCTGCATTCATTGGCACAGTGAGCTGCATTCATGGGCACAGTAAAGCTGGATTCATGTACACAGAGAGGCTGCATCCATGGGCACAGTGAGGGTGCATTCATGAGCACTTTAAAGCTGAATTAATGGGCAGTGAGGCTGAATTCATGGACACAGTGAGGCTGCATTCATGGGCAATGTAAAGCTACAGTTGATGGGCACATTGAGGCTGCAATGATGGGCACAGTGGGGCTAAATTGATGGGCACAGTGAGAGTGCATTAATGGGCACAGGGAGGTTGCATTCATTGGCACCGCAAAGCTGCATTTGGTGGGCACAGTGAGACTGCAGTAATAGGCACAGTGAGGCTACAATGATGGGCATAGTGAGACTGCATTGATGGGCACAGTGAGGCTGCACTGATGAGGCTGCACTGATATGCTTTATGTTAATATTGTTAAAGTTATTGTTAATATTTATTTTTGAAACTTCCTTCTGCATAAAACATGTTAAAGTGTAATTTTATGAGATAATTTACGAGGGCTTGTTTAGTGGCAGACTTTGGGGCAGGGTAGGGGTTAGGTGGGGCAACTGGTGGCGAGTAACTTAAGGCCTGGCTAATGGCTCAAGACTTGAAACTTTGAGCCCTGTATTAGGCTGTATAGGTGATAGTAAAGTGGTTCTAAACTTGTTACCTATAATGCGATTTAGCTGTAGGTACTGTAAATATCTCCTAAACAATGCCAATAGTTGGTGAAAGCAGGGGTCTATCATCTGAAAATAATTCCAAGAATCATCTGGATGATTCTCCTGGAGCTCACGTAGCAAAGGCATATGACATAATTTGTGACGTTTAATAAAACAAGCAATTTTTTGGTCCAATAAATACTCAATAATACTCCAATAATAAATAACACGTTATCTCCTCTGATTCTGCAACATGTCTGGTTGACGAACAGCTGATCAGAAACAAAATGAAAAGCACGAACTGAAAAGCGCTAAATGAAAAGCATGAAATGAAAAGCATGAATAAACACTGACTAAACTTCTACTAACACAAAATTAGCAGAAGGAGCCCAAAGGGTGGCGCTATAGAGCTGAAAAAACAAGTAGTACGTCACTACGTTCGTGTTTGTTGCCCGACAATTCCTTGCCTTTTGTATGCAAGACAAAATCCAGGAACAGGCTTTCGGACAAAAGTCAGAGGTTTTGTCTGTGGAAAATCCGACCAGTGACACTAATACAGTGATCAGTGCTATAAAATATGCATTGTCACTGTACTGAAGGGGTTAATATCAGGGGCAATCAATGGGTTAAATGTGTTCATAGCCAGTGCTTGTGTACTGTGTGGGAGGTGCTTTTACTAGGGGAAGGCATTGATCCATGTTTCTGCTTTGCGGGAACGTACGATCAATGCCTTCCTTACTGACATAAGGGCAAACTGCCTTGTTTACATAGGCAGGTGCTGATGGACATCCAGTCCGTGGTACTCGCCGCTGGGTTCACGCTGTGTGTGATCACAACAGGAGTGAGCCGTCAGCGGTGTGCATGCGTGCCTCAGACCCGGAAGTGCCAGATCACCTACTAGGTATGTGGTCCGGTGCCGACATTCCACTTTGTCGTCGTATATCTAAGTTATACAGTCGGCAAATGTTTAAGGAGAAAGCAGCCAAACAACCCCTGTACTGCCCTAATCAGGAAACAAAGAAGAAAACAAGAGCAAGTAGATAAAACAATACAGCACCAACAATAGCAAGATTTTGGGAGATTGATTCTTTCACTAGAACACCAAATTCCGACAAATACTATATTATATGAAAAAAAGTTATGTGAATATAAATGTTTTTTCATGAAAAAGTTTGAATGGCATCAATCTGAAAACCACAATATAATACTGTGAGTTTCAAGGTTTTGT
The DNA here is from genome assembly GCF_037356315.1 of Lithobates pipiens. Taxonomy (NCBI): domain Eukaryota; kingdom Metazoa; phylum Chordata; class Amphibia; order Anura; family Ranidae; genus Lithobates; species Lithobates pipiens. Next base: position 100,087,911 of record NW_027507758.1, on the reverse strand, counting down.
ACCACTTTAAAGAAATATCTGGATATAATATGTGCATTTTTTATAAAATAGAAAAAGTCCAGATGTATCCTAGAAAGAAACAGAATATATATTTTGACAATTAGCATTTGATCGCTAAAAATCAAAAGCAAGCTTATGCTCCAGAGAATTGCTTGATAAATGAACTATCATGTACAACCATCTGCTTTACAGTACCCTAATTTAAATCCCAGTGCCCCCTGGCTAGGTCAGCACTTTCAGATGCTGAGAAGTAACTTTGCACATATTTACTGGGCTTGCAATTCTTTTTTTAAGTGTAAAAATATAAATGATCCATGAAGCTTCATTAGATCTGCAAAATAATATAAAAAAAAAAGAAGGGAGGGAGGGAAAAAAACTGCTTCAAATTGTATTTTGCAGTTTAGCAGACATGTATTCGTACATACGTTTAATTAAAAGTATACAGTATGTCAGTGAGCACACCTAGCCAATGGACATATTTTTATGTAATAGTGACCTTTGGTAAACATAAGGTGAGATTTACTAAATCTGGAGCACACAGAATCTGATGCAGGTGGGCACAGTAACCAGCTTCTAGCTTCAGCTTGTTCAATTACTAATATAAAATCTGGAAGCTGATTGGTTTCTATGCAGAGCTGCATCAGATTATGTGTAAACCAGTTTTAGTAAATCTACCCTATAGTATATTTGCCCCTTAAGGAAGTATTAAACCCTCAATTTTTCTTGACTTAACACACTGAGCAAAAAAAAATAAACATTCCGTAGTGAACTATTAGTTAACATTTTTACCCATTTCCTGCCCCATTGCCCCATGGGGACCCTAAAGCATGTATTCTTTCCTTTTGTGATTTTATAATCACGTTTTTCAGATGTCTTCAGGCTGGTCATGTAACAGGCAGGGTCATTTACTTGTTCTCCTTTCCTCCTAGTGGTGATTGGTTCTTCGTGGTGCAGAGAGCGATGTTGATATAATGACATCATTCCTTTCATCATTGTATGTGAGTGTTGGGTGGCATGGAGCAGATCCATAATGTCCTTTACTTACATAATGTGCTCAATAATTCAGGTTGACAGAAGACATCTAGGAGCAAAGAGGAATTAGGACAAAGGGTAGCACTGGAGAGAATTGTTGCCTAAGCTGATTTTTATTTATTTTTTTAAAACCTGCTGAGGGAATATTTTATTTTTTGAAAAAGCCCTACATTTTTAAGTCCTTCCTAAAACTGCATGTATATTTACTGTATACTCTACTGGTATTTGCAGGCACTTGGCACCAAATAACAAACTTGGCACCCTTTGAAGATCTACTAAAAAAAAAAACACTTTTAAAGACAGTTTCATATTATGTGATTTCCACATTCTATAATTTGAATATATAAAGTATCTGCACACAAAAAGAAAATAAGTCTATTTTGAGGAAAATTAGCTTTCTGCCTCCATTTGCTCTATTTATTATTCAGGTGGCTGAAGGGCAAATCTTGAGTCAAAAGTCAATCGAGTGTCTAGATCAGATTATAGGAGTACAGAAGGTTTTTTTTTTTTTATTCCAAGTGAATCTTTGGGGGAATCTTGTTAAATAACAGGATCAATCCTTTCACTCATCTGCTAACAATAGGTCTCCATGGTGTTCATACTGTGTGTATACACAGTTTCAACACAAATGTTAAATGTCATTTTTAAAATAAAAGATTTAAAAAAAACATGTCTCTTTCTACCAGTACCACCAAACACTCACTATTACAAGGCCATCTACCAATTTGGAACAGCTTTGTCTTTCCAATCCGAGAGGTAGGAAAGTAATTTCCTCCTAGTGGTGATTGGTTCTTCCAATCCCAGAGGTAGGAAAGTAATTTCCTCCTAGTGGTGATTGGTTCTTCCAATCCCAGAGGTAGGAAGGTAATTTCCTCCTAGTGGTGATTGGTTCTTCATGATGCAGAGAGCGATGTTGATATAATGACATCATTCTTTTCATCATTGTATGTGAGTGTTGGGTGGCATGGAACAGGTCCATAATGCCCTTTTACTTACATAATGTGCTCAATAATTCAGGTTGACAGAAGACATCTAGTGGTCATTTTTAAAACCTAAAATAAAAGATTTAAAAAAAAAAAACATGTCTTTTTCTACCAGCACCACCAAACACTCACTACTACAAGGCCATCTACCAATTTGGAACAACTTTGTCTTTCCAATCCCAGAGGTAGGAAAGTAATATTTATACCTTACCGTGACAAACCTTTCAGAGAAATCATTCAATGGAACAATAGGAAACGGATCGTGAGGAAGCTTTTTCCACCAAGAATGGGCAGACATCCTCAAAAACCTCCAAAAGATCACTTACTCCTTACAGTACATGAAACAGCTTTAAAATTTAATACTAGATGGTACGTAACACCCCATAAACTTCATACCATCTTTACAGAGGTGTTGCGATCCTGTTTTCAAGGCCTTTTACACACTGGGACATTCTCACATGTAATATGTATATTACCAATGTGTTTATTATTTGCTTCTATTCATAGTTACATAGTTAGTCAGGTTGAAAAAAGACAGAAGTCCATCTAGTTCAATCACAAAAAAAAAATACAATCCCATATACACAATCCTTCACAGTTGATCCAGAGGAAGGCGAAAACCCCCCAGCAAAGCATGATCCAATTTGCTACAGAAGGGAAAAAATGATTTCCTGATTCCCCGAGAGGCAATCGGATTTTACCTGGTTATTCCAAACCCAACTCTTCATTGGAAGGACTTCTACACACTATATTTAATACTATTTAGTGGGTTATAGCTTTGAAGGTACTTACAAGTTGCTCCATGGTCACAAGTTTTATTTAGGATGGGATCTTTGAGGCTTATGGAAAGAATTTATCATACTATCCAAGACTCAATACTGTCTTTCATAAGAAATGGGATCTTTGAAGCTATGCATACATCATGGAATGGTAACCTCCAAACAAATGGACCTTTTTCACTTTTGTTTCCAACCTCAATATACAGGTATAACTAATTCCCGATGACTTTTGAAGTTTCATACAGCTACATATGAGACTATAGCTTATATCTTTTTTGGTACTTTCTTTATACTGTTTTTATTTACATATTTTCTTCTGTCTATTTTTTTTTTTTTTTTTTACAATTCGTAGTTATTGAGTACTACTTATCTGGACACATTGCAGGTGTTTGTGACATATGATTGCTATACTTTCCATGTTTGATCTCAATAAAAATCGTTTGTAAACCAAAAAACAGAATTCCCCACCCCCTCTTCCAAAGCTAGCCAGGAATGTGGGTGGGTGTCATCATAGCAAGAGAGCTGCAAGTGTGCATCCCTTAGTTATGCTGACACGTTTCATTAATTGGGGTACTTTGAGAGGGCATCCCCAAAAAAACAGGGGTCCCTGGAGGGTGGTGCTAGCAAGTGAGAACCCTATTGAGGGTAGCTTGTTGGCCACCCTCTCCTTGGTGAGCTGATTTTAGGTGTTACTGCCAAAAAGTTCCTCAAGCATGCCGGTATTAAAAAAGTACTATATAAAAAACATAATAACACTGTAAAAATACTTTTATTATTCTATTATATCTAATATAATATTTACCTTTACAGGATCCACTAATGTCTCATAGTTCATAGTTAGTAAGGTTGAATAAAGACACCAGTCCATCCAGTTCAACCTGAGTGAGTGTCTACCCCTATCCCTGTATATTGCACACTCACATTGGTCCCTACCCTCAAGGAGCTCACAATCTAAGGTCCCCATTCATATACTAGGGCCAATTTTGGAGAGAAGCCAATTAACCTACCTGCATGTCTTTGGAGTGTGGGAGGAAACGGAGTACCCGGAGGAAACCCATGCAGGCACAGGGAGAACATGCAAACTCCAGGCAGGTAGTGTCGTGGTTGGGATTTGAACCAGCGACCCTTTTTACTGCTAGGTGAGAGTGCTAACCACTACACCACTGTGCCATCCCAAAGATGTTCCTTGGGGTTCAATCAGCATCGGAAGGTGAGAGGATGGAAAGAGCTTAAACTGGCAAATTAAGCAATGATATATAGAGGTTGACAGGAAGGGCCACAGCAATCAGGAATGGACACACTATTCCAAATATCTGAAAGTGTTGGAAAGTAGCAAAGCCTGACAGACTGGTAGGTATAAAGCTGCTTCCAGGCTATTGCTGCTTTTGTTTTGCTACCACCTAACAGGGTAGCTTTAATTCTAAGGTTATCCTTGAAGTTGTCTATGTATACAGCAAATAGTGTAGTGACATCATCAGTCCAGATAAACAGCTTTAATCAAATGTTCGTAAATTGAGCATAGGAACAATTCAAGGTGGAGGAAAGGGAATATTGAGATGTTTGGCTAACCTTCATTTAGGAGATATGCAAACAGAATACTTTTCAGTGAGTAAAATAAATATCATTATCATATTTATTGCTTTCTACAGCATTGACTCTTAACACTCTCAGGCTTATTTGTCAATGCAAAATGCAATATGCTTATACAATAACTCTAGTGAGCTGCAACTGGTCATAAATCATCTTTCACTGTTCTGGATCCAGTGAATTAAAATCTTAATGGTTGCTTTAGGTCACTGCCATGTATTGTGGTTCTTTAATCCAGTATGCTGAATTAAGTAGTTTATACCCTCATGTTTTTAAGTGAATTATATGTATGGTTGCAAAATTGCAGATGCATCTTTCTTTTCAAAATATGTACATAAACACTTAAAATGTGTTCATTGTAAAAGCCATTTGCATCTTCTCGGTGCCTATTTCTCAAACTTCTGGTTGGGGAATCCACTTAGTAAAGTTACAAAAAGTCACATGCCTTCGGGCTTTGGGACTACGTGTCCCATTATGCTGCGTGCCATCATAAAAAAGCATGTGCATGCCCGTCCTGAGTTATGGTTGGTCTCTCCTTCTATGGCTGGCTGTACCTCAACTTCCCTGGCGGTATTCCTGAGTGTGGCTCGGGGGGAATTTGCACTACCAAAAGCGGTAACCCCCGAGCCACACTCGGGCTTGCATTGCAGGATCTATGTAAAGCTTACTTACCTTATCTCCAGGATCATGTGATGTCCCCCTGCTGTGTCCTCCGCCTGATCATCCGCCTGATTCATCATTGATCCGGGCTCCATTCTCTGTGAGTGTTGCAGCGCATTGGGGGTAGAGCCCGTCGGCAAATTCAAAAAGTGAAAAATACATAACACATACAGTACACTGTAATCTGTAAGATTGAATTGCTGTATCAAATCATTTCACCTCCCTTTTGTCCCTAGTGGTTTGTCCGATGCCCTGCCTGCAGCTTTATATTATATATACTGTTATTTCTGCCTGGAAACTTGAGAATGTCCATGACAACCAAAAAGCATCCCTTTACGTCAAAAGTGTTTTTTGACCAGCTAGAAAACAGCAATAGTGAATTAGAATATTAGAATCACTTGCGGAATTGAGCGATAGAGATTCATGGGGAAATTCGTCATCAGACACTGAAAGTAATGACATCTACAATTCTGCGTCTGAGCAAATTTATGAGTTTTTGATTTGATTACATTATTGAAAAAAGAGGTATTATTATTATTATATTTCTATTTGTTATAATTATTTATAGTTAATTATATTATAATTTATGATTTTGTGTTTCAAACTTTATCATACCCAGGATGTCTATTAGACACTTGTTTGCACAGATTTAAATGAGTTATTCCATAGAATTTCAGGCTTACAATATAAAACGCCAAATTTCCATGCAAAACATTGTACCGATTTGAGATTAAAAAAACTGACGTAATCATACCACCAGGGAGGTTAAAGTGCCTGAGTGTCTTATCAGTGTCTTATCAGAGTAATCTCTGTAATCAGTGTAATCTCTGCTTTCTCCATGCAGTCCTTTACAGGAGCATGTGCATAAGTATGTCTGCGGGGAACCTGTGAGGCAATATAACTATCCTTTAACCACTTGCCACTTGCCCACTGTTAAAGGACAGCAGGGTGTGGTGGCTCTCATTCTGGGTGGACGTCAAATGATGGCTTCCCAGAACGGTCGCTCTCGGGTGCCCTCAGGGACGCACAGCCGGGCCATGTTGCTAGGACACTGCGTGACCCTGATATCTGAAAAGAGCCACGGCTGCAGCTCTTTAACCATGTGATCGCCTGTGTCCAATCACATGTAAACATGGAGATGCCGGTAATCTGTGCTCTTCATCTCACACTAACAGAGTGTGAGGAGAGGAGAGCTGATCAGCTGCATTTCCTTGCAGGGGACATCTAGGTATGACCAGTGCCCTGATTACAATAAAGCCCCAAGAGTGGCAGCAATAAGTGCCCACCAGTGCCAGAAATGAGTGCCCACCACTGCCAGCAATCAGTACCCACAGTGCTAGCAATCAGTGCCCACAAATGCCAGAAATAAGTGGCCATTAGTGATGCCAGCCAGTGCTGGCTTTCAGTGCTGCCCATCAATGTCAATCAGTGCTGCCCATCAATATCACCCATCAATGCCCATCAGTGCCGCTTATTTGTGTCCACCAGTGCTGCCTATCAGTGCCCACCAGTGCCACCCATCAGTGCCCACCATTGCCACCCAGTGCCGCCTATTATTGCTCATCAGTACCACATATTAGTGCCACCTATCAGTGCGAATAAGTGCAGCATATTCGTGCCTCATCAGTGCCACCTAATCAGTGCCCATAAGTGCCACCTTAGTGCCCAACAGTGCCACCTCATCAGTGCCCATAGGTGCCAGTCTACCAGTGCCCACCAATGCCTTCTCATCAGCGCCCACCAGTGAAGGAGAAAATTTACTTATTTATAAAATTTACTGAGAGAAACTAATGCCTTGTACACACGATCAAACAATTAGGTGGAAAAGTCCGACGGACTCAAGTCCGGCGGACTCAAGTCCACCGGACAATCCACCCGTGTGTAGGCTCTGGCTGACTTTTTTTACCCAAAAGTCTGGCAGACTAAGAAAGTATTTTTGCACTCCAATCTGTCCGCCGGACTCGCATTTCGGCGGACAGTACGGCCGGGTGTGTGCCAGTCTGCCGTACTTTTGAAATGAACAGACTTTTCCCACCCGGAGAAAAGTCCGCTCATTTTGAGCGCGTCTCCAGGTATCCAGGGCCAGCGAAGGAGGCGTCGCTGGCCCCCTCACCTGGTATGGACTTAAAGGGGAATCCCTACGCTGAAAAATCAGCGTGGGGGCCCCCCTAGGTCCATATGAGACCCTTATCTGAGCACACTATGTGGCCGGCCAGGAAAGGGGGTGGGGAAGAGCAAGCCCCTCCTGAGCCATACCAGCCACCCCAAAGCTCCTTGTCCCCATGTTGATGAGGACAAGGGCCTCTTCCCAACAACCCTGGCCGTTGGTTGTCGGGGTCTGCGGGAGGGGGCTTATCAGAATCTGGAAGCCCCCTTTAATTAGGGGGCCCCAGGTACCGCCCCCCCCTATGTGAATGAGTATGGAGTACAATGTACCCCTACCCATTCACCTGTGAAAAAAGTAAAAAAAAAACACAACACACAAGGGTTAAAATAGTTTATTGCACAGCTCCGGGGGTCTTCTTCCGTCTTTGGGGGTCTTCTCGCCGGACTCCTCCGCTATCTTCTGCTAGCTCTTTTACTAGTGGAGGAGCCCGGCTTTCTTCTTCGCCGCCCTCTTCTTCCGACTTCGGGGGTCTTGTCCCCCTCCTCGGGGGTCTTGTCCCCCTCTTCGGTTCTTCTTGCCAGGCCACCACACCTTCTTCTAGCTCTTTTACAAGCAGTGGCCCGGTCTTCTGTCGCCGCTGCCGCCCCCCGCTTCCCCAAGGCACCCCCCCATGTTGAGGGCATGCGGCCTGGTACGGCTCAAGAGGGGGGGCGCTCGCTCATCCCCACCCCCTTTCCTGGCCGGCCGGGTAGCGTGCTCGTATAAGGGTCTGATATGGACCTGGGGGGGACCCCCACGCCGATTTTTCGGCGTAGGGATTCCCCTTTAAGTCCATACCAGGTGACTGGGCCAGCGACGCTTCCTTTGCTGGTCCCGGCTACCTGGAGACGCGCTCAAAATGAGCGGACTTTCCTCCGCGTGTGTGGGCGAGTCCGTTCATTTCAAAAGTACAGCAGATAGGCCGGTGGACTTAGTACGCCGTATTAGTCCGCTGCAAAAGTACCGTGTGTCGGCAAGTAGCTCGTTTGGAAAGTCCGGCGGACAGTCCGGCGGAAAGTCCACCAGACTAAGTCCGCTGGATAGTCTGCTACGTGTGTACGCGGCATAAGAAAAACATATTTTTGTTTCAAAATTTATTTCTTTTTTAGAAAAAAAATTAAAACCCAGAAGTGATTAAATACCACCAAAAGAAATCTCTATTTGTGTGAAGAAAAAAAAAAAAAATTCACATGGTTACAGTGTGGCATGACCGCGCAATTGTCATTCAAAGTGCAACAGCGCTGAAAGCTGAAAAATGGCCTGGTCAGGAAGGGGGTGAAAATGCCCAGTATTGAGGTGGTTAAACGGGAATTAAGGGTTTGAAAATTTTGTAGGGGATCTACAAAAATGTGAGTGGCTGTGAACACAAATGTTTTACATGGCGTACCCTTGTATGTGTATGTGTATTTCAACGTTGTACTCAATTGCTTGCCTAAAGTTCCACTTTTCACTAAGACTACATGTTTCATGTGTTTACTGTAACTCCATAGAGTTATAGATTTTATTACAGAACCTCAAAATTGAAAGTGAGCCTTTGAGATGTATACCACCTACCTAGCCAGTAATTTCATTTGTTGTATTTCATAGGCATTTCATTAGTGCCCCTATCCCCCTCATCAATCCCCAGGACCATCTCATTTATAATCTGGAGATCTATGAAGGAGCTCTATGATGGGCTCTGTGTCACGGTTCCGTGTTCATTGATCCGGTGATGGGTTTTACCCCCTGCCTGAGCTGCTCCGGTTCCTGCCAATCCACCCTGAACCTAGGTATTATTAAGTGTTTCTACTTGTGGGTTTGTGTTTGATCAGCATGCCTCCACGCTGAAGCTGGACCTTCCTGTTCTTCGAGCATTTGCTGTTTCTTTCAGTACACTTGTATTCTGTGTGCTTGTTTGGTCTCAGTTCTTAGTTTTTTCCCCCTTGCTGCACTCTTGTATTTCCTTTGTTTCTCTCCGTGTATCTCTTTGTTTTCTGTTTCTGTGGGTGCTCTCCATTGTATTGCTTCTTGTCATTTCACTTTGCGCTCTCTTTGCGCTATTGCTTAGCCTCCCCTGCTCTTCTGTGCTTCACACTTGTTCTTTGCATCCTCCCCTAGTGTCTCTTCTTGCTAGTTGCCATAGTCTTTCCTTCAGTCCTTGAATCCTGTGTGTACCCTGAGTCAATCTTGTGTGTTATTTGCTGGCACTGTGCCTGCACATGTGTTTTAGGGAGCCACAACTTGGAGTCTGCCTTCCAGAACAACATCCCCACTTCCACTGGCCCTGGTGACCCCCACGCCCCCTGTTTGCATGCGGTCACACTGCTGCTGCACCTTCCCGGTTCCATACCCTGGCACACTTGTTTAGTCATCCCTACTGCTCCACTAGACCCAGAGTTTTAAAGTCCCAGGTGATCCAGTCCTCAGATCGCGAAATCTGACTGTAAATTACAAAGAACTCAGATTAAAGAACTAATCCAGATTGACCTTCACCAATGATAATCCACCTTCTACAGCCCTTCTTAATTAAACTGAACTAAACCCCCCACCCTCCCCCTTTGCATTTTTTCTTTTGCATGGCTGAGGCCTTGTCCAATTATTTACATCCTTTACATCCTTAGCAATGAAACTGTCTTGAATGCTGATCCTTGGCTTGAATGAGGGACTACAGCTTTGGTGTACAGCCCTATTTGGATCAATGTCAAAGTCATTTTCATCAACAAAGATGTAAACACTGGACTGGGCCACCTCTGTGTATCAGAGGTAAGTAAGGCACTTGGAAAAGGGTCAGTCAAGTTTAGAAGGGGGTGTGTTAGCATTAGTTCAGATAAATATGGGTCTGTCCCATATGGAAAATTGAGTGAACCTTCTGATGTTAGCACTGCTCCAGTGTTTGCTAGATAGCAATAGCAGCGAATTGATTGGTTTCACTCACTTCCTGGAATTGCTTTTTATTAAGTCAATGAACAACATGTAAACTGCCGTAGCCCATAATATTTTTTAAAGAGTTTTTTCATTGCGCAGTAAATTACAATCAGATGGTAAGATACACTTTATTGTACTTTACACAGCAACATTTTTCTCTGCACTAGCTCATTGAATAATTTTGTTTAAGTTAATAATGATAACATGCTAAGGAGAAACCAGGTTCTGCCAATGATTCAACTAATTTACCCCAGCAATACAATCCTGCAGTTTTGAAAATGGAATTTGTTTTTTTGTTTTGTTTTTTATGTGTAGCCAGGTACTGGACTACAGCAATATTGAGAAGGAGACATTGCTTTTTATTCTTCTCTCCTTCTACTGATATACTGTTGTTATGCTGCACCATTCTCCTTCGGCCAACAGGGGGAGAGCACTGAGAATCTTGGGAGTTGTAGTTTGAGATCAAAGCCATATAAAGGGATGAATAGACTCCTTACACTACAGATCTCAATAGGCATTGTGCAGTACGAAGAGTGGAGAGATGATTTTTATGAAACAGCCTGGGAAAGTTCTTCCTCTTGTAACCAAGGGAGTTAAAGGGACCGCATGTCTGTGTGGATATTTGCCAGCAAGAGACCATACTGAAAAGTCTGAAATGGCAGCACCACCCATATCACAGCATCTGCACCACTGTCACATGGGAGACTGGAACATTCGCACACCCACTGCTTTCCACAGCTGATTACCAGAGGCTTTTGGGGAGAAACAGAGGGCTGGCTCCCCTTTTACTGTGAGAGGTCTTTGCAGCATCCTGGGGACTGGTGAGAGGGCTATTTGCCCATAAGTGATACTGCTAACAGGGACTGAGCCACAGAGAGTAGGACACCAATTGTACCCAATCCATACTGCACTCTATACTGATCTTATTCCAAACTTAGACTGCACCTATACCAACCCTATATTAAATTATAATGAACCTTTACCGCATCAGAACCACATCTACCTTGCACCTGTGCTGAGAATATACTGTACCTATACTGTACCTATAATGCATGCAGGTTAACTGGTACTATTGTTAAAGTGGTTGTAAAGGCAGAAGATTTTTTTATCTTAATGTATTCTATGCTTTAGTACTAAAAAAAACTTCTGTGTGCAGCAGCCCCCCTCAGCCCCCCTAATACTTATTGAAGCTCCATCTAGATCCAGCAATGTTGCAGGAATGTCTTAGCTGACCCGTATCCCCTTCCTCGTTGGCTGAGACAGCAGCATGGTGCCATTGGCTCCCACTGCTGCCAATGAGGAGAGAAAGGGGGCGGGTCAGGCCACAACTCAATGTTTGAGTGGACACAGGGAGTTGTGGCTCAGCTCGGGTGCCCCCATAGCAAGCTGCTTGCTGTGGAGGCACTCAACAGGAGGGAGGGGCCAGGAGCACTGAAGAGGGAGCCGAGAAAAGGAGGATCTGGGCTGCTCTGTGCAAAATCATTACACAGAGCAGGTAAGTATAACATGTTTGTTATTTTTAACTAAAGAAAAACAAGACTTGACAATCACTTTAAGTGCACCAATGCTCTTAAAAAAAATGAATAAAAGTCAACGGCTACAAATAGTATCGCTGCTGACTTTTATAATCAGACACTCACTTGTCCTATGGTCCAACGAAGCGGACGTACGAAGCTCCGCTCATCTGCCACTCCTCTCTACAGTGCCGGCATTCTTACTGTGGGATTCACAGCCAGGCACACACTGCACATGCGCGATCCGTGCTGCGTGCTTTGAATGGCTGGGCAATATTCTGGGACCTGTGACATGTCCCAGAAAATTGCAGGGAGGGGGAAGAGGTGAACTTCCTTCCAGCGCCGCAGAGCCCCGGGAGGAAGTGGGAGCTCTGGATGCCTCTAAAAAGAGGGTATCCACTCCCCCCAAAAGAAATGACATGCCAAATGTGGCATGTCAGGGGGTCACCATCACTTAAAGCAGAAGTTCCATTTTTGGGTGGAACTCCGCTTTAATCACTTTGTATGCTAAATTGTGCTATTACCATTTTAATGTTGCCTAGTTACCAACCATGTTGTATGACAATAAATTAAGTTTGCCTTTACTACTTGATTTGGTGCCTGTTTTCTTTCATATAGCACTACTATTGGGTACTGAGAATTACTTTTAGTGAATTTCTGTGATATTGTATGTTTGTACACTCAACCTGGTGTGTCAGAGGAGCTGAGGTACTTGAGAATGCTGAACCAAATTTCAAAGGGCCCATCCTATCCTGCAGCTCCTATGGGAGTAGCGCTACATATCTTTTTTTCAATTTTTACTTACATCATGGTAAACAGATCAAAGAATAGCTTTCTTTTTCACGTGAACACAGATTCTGTTAGTGGATTTCTATTGCTACCTCATTTTAATTTGCAAGCAAATATAGGATCACATAGAAAAATATTTTCAAATTGTGTCTTAAAAAGAAGATAAAACTATTTTTTTTTCTTATTTTTGGATAGAGCAAGGAAGGTTTCTGTGTCCCCAATGGGGAGATTACCCCATATATTTGTCCTGGTAACTAGGAAGTAAAGGGAAACAGAAAAAAATTGAACATTGTTGTGAGTTCCATTCACTTTAAAGAGTTTCCCACTCATTTCCCGTTGTGTCCCCTGGACAGAAAGTGAAAGGATATCAATCCATTTGGACACAGGCAATAAATAAATAACCTGGGTTTAAACTAAAACTGAGAAGAAATGTTTTATTTTTAGACTTGGAAAGAAATACATGCCAGTAATTAACATCTGAAATAGGATGAATAAATTCTTGCAAAAATTTGTCGAAATATATATAATAATATAATATATTATAAAAGACACTGCTGAACAAAAATAAAAAGATGAAACTGTATTTCCAGCCCAGCATTAAATCCATAGAAGGTCACCACTCACCTGTGCATTATACGGCTCCCAGTGCCTCGGCGTAAAAAGAGACACTATGCAACCAAATAATAAATCTGATTTATATCTTCTCCGATTAGACATTTTTCGCATTAGAAAGAGGAGCCTGTGAGGACATATGATTACTGTTTACAAATGTAGCCAAGGTCAGTGCAAACAACTACCAAGGGAACCTCTTTCCAAGGACAGCACAGATTACATTTTTATATTATTCCTCATGAGCTCATACCGGTGTTCATAAATAATTTTCATTTGCTTTATACGGGTACATTTAACAAAAGACTTCTCAGTATTTGCCTATTACAGACAATCTAAATGATAGAACAATAGAATGTAGCTCATTAACAAGATTTTATGATTTAAGCATGTGTTGTTTATTTTTTGTTACAGATTATTTCAATAATTTATTTTTAGCAGTTTCACAGATTTCCTAGCATTCTTCAATAATTTTCTATAAATGTAATGTTCCTAATATAAACACAGTCTGTTATAACAGAGCCATGGGGGCCGCCATTGCTGATTTTTCTATTTAAAATTCTGGTTGCAGTTGGGGACAAAATTGTTACTTTGCTATCAATGATGCCTGGATCCTATAAACAAAATGAAAGAAAATCTTCGACACTTCCTGACTTCTGCTCGTAATGTGATCGCCAGGGCATGGTGAAAACCACAACACCCGTCCTTCATGGAATGGGCCAGTGAGATGGATTATTTTTGCCATCTAGAAAATTTGATCTCCTGGAAAACAGATAAAACTGACAATTACACTTTGACCTGGTCAGTCTGGAATTACTTCCGACATTCCTCTAAATTTGTCTCCTACCTCTAGCCACCCTGTCATACTACTCGCTATCTTTTCATTAATACCCAGTTTTATTCTGCCTCATAGTGCTTGGGTCATGCCCCCCTTCATTTTTCCCCCTCCCCCTTCCCCCCCTCCTCCTGTTTTTCTACTCATGTTTACCGGTCAATAAACATTTCATTTAGACTTCCAAATGTTTGTCTGACTATAACCATGTTGTTATTATGTATACATTTGAGGAAGGTTTCCTTATTGCTCTCCTTGTTGAAAGCCCTATTCGGGCAAAGGTCTTTTGATGTTTCCTATGTTATTGGTATTGGCATACTACTGAGATTTCACTCTTTGCAAATGTTGGACGATTGTTTTCCACCCCCCTCTTACTAGGGTGGTTATACTAACAGGGAATTACCATGTTATATTTTGATTTGCCTTATGTACCAGCATGTATAGCCTACTGTTACTGATACTACGTATTGTACTGATTATGGATCTATCCTTCTGTTATCCCCTCTTTTTTTTTTTTCATGTGTACTTGCTCTAAAAACAACAATTTAATAACCAAACATTAAACATAAAATGCTTAGCTGTCATGCCTCTCCCTTCATTAGTCTATAACTCCGTGACCCAGAACAACTACTAGCTGGGGATTGCAAATCTCGTGAAAATGTGCTTCTGCACTAAGCAGAAATCCATTCTTGCAATATTTAAGATTCTCAACTATCCCAGGATACCAAGAAGACTAGGTGACATCACCAATACCTTATGAAAATGGGTGGAAAGGAGTAACATTATTAATCACCTATGCAAGTGCGTGACAACTCATAGATCGATGCTTTCGTATGATGAGAGATCATTTGTGTTGCATCTCCTACATGCTGGAGGATAATGGTAGCTCCCTGCTGGCCCATAAGCTGCTCCACAGAACCTTATTGCAGACATTCCTACTCCCTCCAACACTCTCACACATAATCTGAGTGAAATCTCTACCTCGTTTTGTCATTACTATCACACACTATACAACATTAAAGGGAAATAGGCTGACCTCCCATATGACCAACTCTTAGCACACGTCAAATCTTATATCAACTTGAAATCTCACCCTACCCTACTAGTGGAAACAATCGACAAGCTGGAGGCTCCATTCTCCAATGATGAGCTCCATACTATAATACCCTCTTTACCAATGAACAAGAGCCCAGGTCCTGATGGCTTCTCTGCCCAGTTATAGAAGTTATTACAGGATCAACTTTCACCTGTCCTAAAATCATTCAATGCTATCTCATCGCAGTGTCCACTTTCATCCCAAATGCTGGAGGCTTAGATCACCCTCATCTCTAAACCAGGGAAAGGTCCAACAAATTGCAATAGTTACAGGCCCATTTTGCTCCTTAATATCAGCACCAAAATGTTTGTGAAACTAATAGCCAATCTCCTACAACCACACCATCTTTTTTTGATCCATGGAGATCAAGTAGGATTCAGAAGAGTGAGGGAAGCTAGGAATAACACCTCCCCAGTGCTTAACAGGGCTGGCACTCTAAATACCTGCTCTATATCTGTGGACTGTAGATGCAGAGAAGGCATTTGACTGGTTGAGTTGGCCATTTTTAGATGCCTCGCTGCATCAAACTGACCTCAGAGACAGCCTCCTACAGAAAAATATTGCCCTTTATAACAACCCCTCAGAGTTTTCTCAAACAGCATCCCCTCAAACCCTTTTATTATCCACAATGGCACCTGTCAGGGATGTTCCCTTTCTCTCTTGCTGTACGTCCTCATGATGGAACATCTTGATGTGGCCCTACAAGCCAATGATGCCATTAAGGGGGTACATGTCTGCGCCGACACCCACTAGCTGGCTCTCTTCACCGATGATCATCTTTCTTTCTTTACCTACCTAACATAAGTAATTTTAAGATCAATGCCTCCAAATCTGAAATAATGAATGTGTCCCTCCCTGCCTGACTAGGGGCCCAAATACAGCGAGAATTTCCTTTTAAGGTCAGAAGCAATCATTTTACTTATCTCAAAATGTGCGTCCCAGTGGACCTCTCACCTCTTGTTCACCTGAATTACCCAAGAATGTTGACAGAAGTGTCCAAAAATCTGGGTTGTTGCTGGTGTACTCATATCATGTGGTTTGGTTGTGATAATACACTGAAAATGTATATCCTTCCCTGCTTCCTCTTGCAATCCCAATAGTTCCACCTAAAATTTCTTCTCTCATTAGGTCCTGGAATTTATCTGGGGTTCTTGCTGCCTGCGTCTGAAAATGGCAGTCCTCACTAAACTTAAGCCTGCTGGGGGTGTAGGCCTCCCTGACTGGGCCGCAGGGCAGTATTCCAACATGATAACAACCTCAAACACGCCTCCAAGATGACCACTGCCTTACTAAAGAAGCTGAGGGTAAAGGTGATGGCCTGGCCAAGCATGTCTCCAGAACTAAACCCTATTGAGCATCTGTGGGGCATCCTCAAATGGAAGGTGGAGGAGCTCAAGGTCTCTTACTATCAGCAAAGAGGTACTCACCGAGGGCCAAGATGCAGAGAGCGGTGGCTGTTGCGACTCAGCGCACACCACCCCTGGAGGTGATACAGGGAATGGGTTGCACCAAGAGGCACAAGCTGGACCGGACCAGAAGGTAAGCAGCCAGCAGGTCTGTAAAACAAGTAAAGAAAGTGCAGAAACAGGCCGAGGGTCAAACACCAGTAATCAGTCCTAGAGCCAGCAAGGCTGAGTGCAGAGGATAATCCAGAGGCAGGCCGAGGGTCAAACACAGGTGATCAGTCCAGTGCGCAGCAAGGCTAAGAGTAGGAAGTCCGTTTAAACAAGCCAGGGGTCAGGTCAGGAGAGAATCAGCATAATCTTCAGGCAATCCGGGTCAAAACAGGAAGTGGCAAACAGGAACAGGAAGCAGGGAAACACAGGTGAGCTGAGACAAACCAGCAACTTGTCTGTGGGCTAAGGATCCTTTTATAGGCTGGTCAGGGAATTCACGTTATGCGTGTGCTTGAGCGCACTCGCGCACGCCTCTCAGTAGGGCTGCGAATGTGCGTGCGCCGGAGCGCCGATCCATGGCAAATTTGTGTGCGTCTTTGCGCAGGGAGATGGTGAGTTTGATACAAATTACTTCCCTGATACTTACATCCACCAGCTCCACAATGTCATCATGGAGGAGTGGAAGTGGAATCCAGTGGAAACCTGTGAAGCTCAGGTGAACTTCATGCCCAAGAGGGTTAAGGCAGTGCTGTAAAATAATGGTGGCCACACAAAATATTGAAACTTTAGGGCCAATTTGGGCATTTTCACTTTGTACTTTGTCTGTACTTTGTAAAATGTCTGCCACAGCTTTGGCCTATCCATGCTACAGTAGCATTCTTATCTTGGAAATAATGGACTCAAATATGCCTTTTTAATGCAGACTGCACTTTCTCCTGGGCTCAGCACCCCTGCCCTTCTTCTTTAGTTCACAGTCAGCAATTGCTCCCCCAGCTTCAACTTTCAGACTTCCTTCATAAATTTAGGATAAAAGCCCATCCAGTTTCTGACCTCACTCTACTGAAGGAACTTTTCTCACAAAATACACCCCCGGACCACACTGTATCCCAGTGGTATGGAGTATTGAGAGAGGGGACTTCCAAGGGCAACCCACATTTGAATAAAAGTGGGAAAAAAACCTTTGCACCTCATTCTTCGAAGATTATGGGCAATAGAAACTTTGATGGCGGAAGATAGCCCTGATCCAGAAAAAATACACACCATATGGTTGTGCTGGCGGGCATATAGTGATTCACCTGCATATTGAGCTTTGGTTGCAAAGTCATTTATTTGCATTGTCATACTATCTTCACATATTTTATGACAGTTTAATCCTTTCCCCTATGCTTATACCCTCCCCCTCATTTCCCAGTACCTTAATAATCTATTAGAGCCCTTATCTTGAATTTTCACTTGAGACAATCATCACAATTGATTTTAGGCTCAGGACACTTTCTTAGCTTTAGCTTTTTTCCCCATTTTTTTTGTTTGTTATGATATTCTGGATAAATGTATGGTACGCTTGAGATAACCGTAATTACATACACTAACAAAAATATGTTCCTTGAAAATTATTCAATAAAAAGATATTTGACTAAAAGGCTTGGCATGGTCAAATGCATCACAACGCATAAACGCATGCTCACAAGGGGGTACACAACCAAATAGGGGGTTTTCTTTTAAATGACAGAGCTCCTTTAAAGCAGGGCTATAGTAGCAATTTGAAAAAAATATAGCAGGCAAGTTTTTATGGCAGGGGAGACTTACAATGCCTTGAAAAATTATTCATACCCTCTTGAAATTTTCCACATTTTGTCATGTTACAACCAAAAACGTAAATTTATTTTATTGGGATTTTATGTGATAGACCAACACAAAGTGGCACATAACTGTGAAGTAGAAGAAAAATGATCAATGGTTTTCAATAAAAAATAAAAAAATATCTGAAAAGTATGTTGTGCATTTGTATTCAGCCCCCTTTACTCTGATAAGTAACTAAAATCTAGTGGAACCAATTGCCTTCAGAAGTCACCTAATTAGTAAATAAAGTCCACCTGTGTGAAATTGAATCTCAGTATAATAAATACAGCTGTTCTGAGAGGCCCTCAGAGGTTTGTAAGAGAACCTTAGTGAACAAACCACATCACAATGGCCAAGAAACACACCAGACTGGTCAGGAATAAAGTTGTGGAGAAGTTTAAAGCAGGGTTAGGTTATAAAGAAATATTCCAAGCTGCAAGGATCTCACGGAGCACTATTCAATCCATCATCTGAAAATGGAAAGAGAATGGCACAACTGCAAACCTACTAAGACATGGCCTTCCACCTAACCTGACAAGCCGGGCAAGGAGAGCATTAATCAGAGCAACAGCCAAGAGGCCCATGGTAACTCTGGAGGAGCTGCAGAGCTGCTCAGATGGGAGAATGTGTCCACAGAACAACTATTAGTCATGCATTCCACAAATCTGGCCTTTATGGAAAAGTGGCAAGAAGAAAGCCATTGTTAAAAAAAGCCATAAGAAGTCCTGTTTGCAGTTTGTGAGAAGCCACGTGGCGACACCACAAACATGTAGAAGAAGGTACTCTGGTCAGATGAAAGCAAAACTGAACTTTTTGGCCTAAAAGCAAGACACTATGTGGGGAGGAAAACTAAAACCACACATCAAAAAAAATTAACTACGTGTATCAAAGTTACATAGTTATATAGTAGGTGAGGTTGAAAAATTACACAAGTTCATCAAGTCCAACCTATGTGTGTGATTATATGTCAATATTACCTTGTATATCCCTGTATCTTGTTGTCGTTCAGGTGCTTATCTAATAGTTTCTTGAAACTATCGATACTCCCCACTGAGACCATCGCCTGTGGTAGGGAATTCCACATCCTTGCAGCTCTTATAATAATTAACCCTCTACGTAGTTTAAGGTTAAACCTCTTTTCTTCTAATTTTAATGAGTGGCCACGTGTCTTATTAAACTCCCTTCCGCAAAAAAGTTGTATCCCTATTGTGGGGTCACCAGTATGGTATTAGCTAGCTTTGTTGCCTTTCTTTGTACTCTGCCCATTTCTAGTAGATCCAGGACTTTTGTTCGCTCTTTTAAATTTATTACCCCATGGGATGCATTGGCTAATTCCCTTATTTAATATGCTTTTAAAGCAAACCCAGCTCTCCTCTGTGTTCTTTGTTCCTAAGATTTTATCCCAATTTATGCCTTCTAGCAGGATTCGTAGTTTAGGGAAGTTGGCTCTTTTGAAATTCAGTGTCTTTGTATTCCCCTTATGTTTCATATTTGTGTGATTTATACTGAAGCCAATTGACCTGTGATCACTGTTACCTAAATTTCCCCGTATATCCACATCCGTGATCAGGTCTGTATTGTTCGTAATCAGTAGATCCAGTAACGCTTTATTTCTAGTGCGTCTACCATCATCACAGGGTGAAACTGTGGATACACAAATAACAGTGTGCCAACGTCCCGGTATTGTTTAGAAAAGATTGGAATAGAAACATGGACTTTGTAGGCACACACATAAATTTAGTAAAGAAATTGGAAGTTTTTAATTGGATAAAGTTAAAACCATTGTATACAAACATAAAAAAAAAAACATATAATTAAGTGACCTCAAGGACTCGCATAACACCTCTAATACATATACATATACTACATGTAACAAGCGCAAAGATTAGAAGCACATAGAATGATATAGATCCAATGGTTGTTGAGTGGTGTTCAGAGATCGCTCAGAAAAATCGCTCTACATGTTGTGCGCTTTAAAGCGCTTCTTCAGGAGCTTGCGTATCTAATAGACATGTAGGAAAGTATTATAAGAATACACCATAATATCCAGAAAAAACATAATTATATATAAATAAAAAGAAAGTCACTCTGGTGAGGCTCAAAGATGCATGCAGCCCAGAACAGGCAGCCAATAAGGGGGGACAAGAAACAGCGACTTCCGAACACACTTAACTTCTCCAGATATCCAAACAACCATTGGATCTATATCATTCTACGTGCTTCTAATCTTTGCGCTTGTTACATGTGGTATATGTATTAGCCCTTGTACACCCGGTCGGACATCCCGACGGGAAATCTCCGATCGGACCGTGTTGTCAGATAATCCGACCGTGTGTGGGCTCCATCGGACTGTTTCTGTTGGAATATCCGACTTTCAAAGTTTTAGAGCTGGGCTATAAAATTTTCCGACAACATGATCTGATCGGACTTTGTCCGATCGTTTGTAGAGAATTCCGATCAGACAAAGTGCCACACATGCTCAGATCAAATTCCTAGACCAAAGCTATTGGCTACTAGCCTGAACGTAGTCCCGTCGTAACTAAATTACGTCATCACGTTACGAACGATCGGATTTTCCGACAACTTTGTCCGACCATGTGTATGCAACACCAGTTTCGGACAAAATCCGTCAGACAAAATCCAACGGATTTTGTTGTCGGAATGTCCGACCATGTGTACAAGGGCTTAGAGGTGTTATGCAAGTCCTCGAGGTCACTTAATTATATGGTTTTTTTTTTTAAATGTGTTTGTATACAATGGTTTTAACTTTATCCAATTAAAAACTTCCAATATTTTTTCTAAATTTAGGCGTGTGCCCACAAAGTCCATGTTTCTATTCAAATCTTTCCTAACACTACACATCAACCTGAACACACAACGCTACGGTGGTGGCTGCATCATGTTGTGGGGATGCTTTTCTTCAACAGGCATAGGGAAGCTGGACAGAGTTAATGAGAAGATGGCTGGAGCCAAATACAGGGAAATCTAAGAAGAAAACCTGTTAAAGTCTGCAAAAGACTTGAGACTGGGGCTGAGGTTCACATTCCAGCAGGACAATGACCCTAAACATACAGTCAGAGCTACAATGGAATGGTTTAGATCAAAGCATATTTGGTCTGGCCCAAAGTCTAGACCAAAATCCAATTGAAAATCTGTATCACGATTTGAAAGTTGCTGTTCACAGATGCTCTCCATCCAATCTGAGGGAACTTGAGATATTTTGCAGAGAATGAGAAAAAAGCAGGTAGAGACATACCCATAAACACATACCCAAACAGATATGCAGCTGTAATTGCAGTGAAAGGTGGTTCTACAAAGTATTGGGTGGGGGTTGAATACAAATGCATGCCACACTTTTCACATATTTATTTGTAAATAATTTGGAAAAAACATTTATCATTTTTCTTCCGCCTCACAATTATATGTCACTTTGTATTGGTTTATCACAACAAAATACATTCACGTTTTTGGTTGTAACATGACAAAATGTGGAAAATTTCAAGGGGTGCCTACTAGCAAATGTTTTCCTTACTGACTGCCACACAGTAAGAGCCAAGTGTGCAAATGAAAAAAGAAGCTTAAGACTCTGAACTTAGAAGAAGACCAGAAGAAGATTGCAATGGAGGTGATTGATTGATAAAGGGAATTGTTGCATTACTGGAGGAGGGCATTTTAAGAAATACGTGTGCATAATGTGCAAATTTGATATGTTTATTGCTTACTTGCACATTGGGCAAGAGCCCTGGGGGCCACAGAGTGTAAAGTCCCACCTTAATATATCTGCTACAAATGCAATTACAAACAAAAGTTTTAAAATTTACAGCTATTTAGGGAAATAATAATATGCAAACTCTAATATCCCATAATAACCAATCAAATTTTAGTTCTTTTGAATCAGATCAGTAAAAGGGGATTTTTGATTTGGTTTACTCTGTGCTACTGCCTTGTGCTCTTTGCTTTGCTAAATATGCTTTAGAGATTTACATATTGCATATTTAATTTGCTTAGTCTGCTGTAAAATTTTTCTTTTGTAATGTATGGCATAAACAACACAAATGTTTCTAATAAAGTATTCAAAGTACAGACCGTTGTTTCAGAGTGTTTAGATATTGTAATATTGTTAGCACAAGTCATTCAGTAAAAATACAATCTGTTTTATTACTCCCATGTTCCCCTGTGACCTTAACATGCTAATGAATTATGCATTTATTTCTCACAACAAACAATTTCTTAACCGACCTGGAACCTTTTCTGTTTATGTACATTAGGACCAGTGACATTAAACATAGGGAAAATGCAAAATAAGAAAATAATGGAGACAAGACATTAAACACAAGAGACCTTGAGCTTCAGAGTACACAATTTTCCCTTCTCTTTGGGATGTTCGAATAACAAAAGGCTGTGTATTCATGTGCTTTTTACTTCAAACATGCTGTACACGATCTCAGAGGAGACCATGGGAGATGAAACTAGCCACTGCATAATAAATTTCCATATAATTTCATAAAACTTTTTCTTTGCACTCAAAGAAGGTAAAAAAAAAAAAAAAAAAGATTTGGGAACAAAATAAAACCTTTATCTCAATGCAGACTTGCAACAATCATCTGACCTGGGGAATTACTTAGCAAACATTTTTAAGGAGACACGTTCCACAAGAAACTTTAGCTTTTTGAGTGATCTCTTTGAGAGCAAAGTCAATCCTAGGTCACTCTTCCAATGTATTTTCTTTTGTAGTAAATCCTAGTTTCAAGAACATTCTTGCTAAGGTTCACTTGTGTTTAACCTATCATATAATATCCAAGTTTACTGTGTTAGAAGAAGCAGAACACTATTAAGGTTTTCCCACAAGACTGTGATTGCGTTTGACCCAGTAACCTGTATTAAATTAACATTTATTCTACAGCTACACAGCTGGACTTGAGCGAGCTTTGGTTTATTGCAGGACCAAGGTGAGCCATGTTTAGGCAGAGTAGAAAACACAAGACTATGTGTTTTTCAACTGTGTTTTAATATAATTTAATATGTGATAGAATGTAGCAAGCAAGGTACATAAAAAGTCACATGAGAGACCTGTATGGATATTAATACAAAAGATTCTCTCTACCCACTCAATAGGTCATAATAAAATCTAAGATAAACATTCCACCACTTAGGTCCAGAAATGGTTCATTGGTACTATAGAAGAAAAAAAAACTATTTCCTGTAGATAGGTTCAATAGAATAAAGTGAAACTACAAGAAAACATCATAAATATATGGTTATATGGTCCATACAAACATCCTCTAGAACTCTCATGGCTGCTAGCATTCTTTGTTTATACGTTTCAATAAAAAAAACATTAGATGAGCGACTATAGTAAAAAAATGTAATCAACTTTAAAAAAATGGATGTCTGCATTTTTCTGTCCATTTTTTGCCAATCCAGCCCCCTGTTTTGCAGGAACCAAGCATCATATATAAAAGTGGTATTTCCACCAATTTTATGCATGACAGCTTGCCGCTGTCATTCGTTTCTCATGAACCAGCAGATGCTTGCCCCTGACGTTATGGCACATCGTTGGGATTCCCTGGCCTTGTAAACAAAGGGACCGGCATAATAGTGACATCACTCCCCAATAATGGCCCCTTCCTTTATTTAGCTGATAGCCCAGGGAACTGTCATTCAGCAGTTACCTTTGGGATCAGTTGTATATGCCAGGTCAGTAGAGTCAGTAGAACTGGGAAAACAGTTGGGACCGATCAAAAGTTTAGCTCTACAACATCGCCTGTTTGCCCCTTTGGTGAACACTCAAATTTTCGGGGAGCTAGACGGTTTATTCGCCTGCTGAGTGCTCCACAATCCACTGTGTACTGCACAGTGCATTCTAGGACCCCAATCGAATGAAGAAATGCACCTGATCACTGGTCAGCTGCAAGGCTTTGCCCAATCAGTGCACAGAGCACTGTCGGAGCTATGACTGGATAAAGCCATGACTTTGCCCAATCATGGATCAGTGCCCATAGTCCCACCCTATAAAACCTTCCTTCACACAGGAATCTTTTGCAGTGTGTTGTTGGAGTTGAGATAGATAGAGCAGAGCTCTGTTTTCTACTAGCAATTTAGTGTGTTACTGTGCCTCTGAGTGTAGAGTGTTTGTGTACTGTTAGTGTAGTGTGAGTATAGTATGTCCGTATTGTGTAGTGTTAGTGTAGTGTGAGTATAGTGTGTCAATATAGTGTGAGTATAGTGTGATTCTAATAGTGTAGTGCCAGTGTAGTGTATTAGTGTAGTGAGAGTTTAGTGCAGTGTTTAACACATTAGGCATTACATAACATTTAGTACTGTATGCTGTTTTTTCTTTGGTTTCTGCATGTTTTTTTATCCTGTGCCTGCCCCCCCTTCTTTTAAATTTTCAGCTGCACTTTTTCTGATTATGATGCTTGTGTCCCCCCTTTTTTATTTATTTATATATTTTTTATAGTTTTTACATCTCTGTCAGCGGCAGTCCTCAATTTAAAGTGCACCAAACACCACTTTTCATTTAAAGAAGTGTATCCAATTACACACTTCCCATTTTCTATTAAATTTGGGTAATAAGCCCCCATCATGTGTGGGAGGCCAGCAAGGAGAGGCGTACATTCCCATGCTACTATGAGGGGGCCAGCAGCATCTGTTTGCACAGGCAAAAGTGGATGTGGTTTGTCCTCAGGACAAATGTCACTGTTGCCCCGTGCTATCCAGCCACAGCATGTAGAGGAGGTAGTGGACTGGCTTACCAAACCATCCTCATCCTCCTCATCCTCTATGACCCAAGCTGACACTAGTGTGCAGCAGTCGTGGCTGGTGCTCAACATTTTTTTTTTTGGGGGGGCGCAAACAAACCGAAAAATTCTGAAAATACTTAAAAAACATCAATTGCAGCCTCACTGTGCCTATCAAATGCAGCCACTGTGCCTTCACATGCAGCCACTTTGCCCATCAAATGCAGCCACTGTGCCAACAATTTCAGCCACTGTGCCATCAAATGCAGCCACTGTGCTATCACATGCAGCCACTGTGCCCCTCATATGCAGCCACTGTTCCCAGCAAATACAGCCACTGTGCCATCAATTACAGACACTGTGCCCATCATTTGCAGCCACTCTGCCTAGCAAATACAGCCATTATGTCCATCAAATACAGGCTCTGTGCCCATCAAATACAGCCATTGTGCCCATCATATGCAGCCACTGTGCCCAGAAAATACAGCCACTGTGCCTATGATATGCAGCCACTGTGCCCAGCAAATACAGCCACTGTGCCCATATGCAGCCAGGCTTGTCCCCACAGCTGGTCCGGTGGCACTTACCATTAATGTGGCTGGGCTCTGCTCCTCTCCTGAAGTGACTGGGCTCTCCTCCTACTCTTCTGCAGTGGCATGAAGTGGCGGATCCGGTGTCTGCTTGGCTCCTCAGGGCTTTGCCATGTCTCCTCCTCTTCTGCCAAAGTGTTAGGCATCCAATAAGCCCATGCACCCACAAATGCATGGGCATCAACTGGTGTGCAGTCCACCACAGCTGCTAGAGCAGCTTTTTCTGCCTCCTTGTCCACAGCTACTCCTGCCATAACCACAACATCATTATTATTAGAATTATTGGAGCACAGCATCAGCTACTTGCTTCTTGAGGATGCACAAACATAACTTGATTCTGATATTGGTTCTGAGGTAGAGAAAGGGAGTAACATGAGCCTACAGAAAAGGGAGGAAGACCATGCCAGTGTCAGTACGATGACAGTGCATATTTTTTAGCACTGATCACTGTATTGGTGTCACTGGTCCCCAAAAAAGTGTAATTTAGTGTCAGATTTGTCCATAACAATGTCATAGTCCTGCTAAAAATCGCTGATTGCCGCCACTACTAGTAAAAAAATGTAAAAAAATAGAAATTACATAAATCTATCCCATAGTTTGTAGACGCTATAACTTTTGTGCAAACAAATCAACTCTTATTGGGATTTTTTTTTTTTACCAAAAATATGTAGCAGAATACATATTGGCCTAAACAGATGAAGAAATTACATTTTTTTACAATTTTATATTGGGTGTGTTTTATAGCAGAAAGTAAAAAATATTGTTTTTTTTTTCAAAATTGTTGGTCTTTTTTTGTTTATAGCGCAAAAAATAAAAACTACAGAGGTGATCAAATACACTACCACCAAAAAAAAGCTCTATTTGTGGGGAAAAGGGACATCAATTTTATTTGGGTAAAGCGGTGCACGACGTGCAATTGTCTGTTAAAGTAACGCAGTACCGTATTGCAAAAAATGGCCTGGTCTAAAAGGGGGATGTACCTTCCGGAGCTGAAGTGGTTAAAAGATATCACCTATATTCCTTCTTTGGTAACTCAAATTGTTGGATTTTCTCTCATTTTCAGTCCCAGTGACAGTGGTCACCGCAACAAATTGAGAGAGTGAATGTCAGCAAAGTTGAAACAGACAAAAATCAAAACATTACAAGGGTTCTAATATCGCACTAATTAATAATTAAAAAAAAGTTTTGTTTTTAGATATACTTTAGGACAACGCCCACCTTACAACATTGCCACCAATCACTGCAGCACACTTTGTGGGGTGCACTTTTTTAGCCAAAGGAAAACAGTCATACTATTAAAGGGCTAAGTTCTCCTAAGTTCGGGAAAGTTGAATCTTGTAAAAAAAAAGGAACAGTGTTGGGGGAAGAGGCCTAGCCAAGTACTCTGTGTGATGATATGATAATAAGGTCTGACAAACTCCAAACTATGTTTAGGGAGTGAGTAAGTTGCACTGAACACAGTGCCACCCTCATTTCAGACAGTGGCAAAGTGGTCACGTTTTAAATCTCATGTCTGTACTAGGCAGCCATGTAAGGTAACACATAATAATGATAAAAATAAAAAAAACAGCTTGAAGCAATTTTGACAGGGCAAAGGCAAGCTAAATAAATAACCAGAGCCAAAAACATTCTAAAAAATGGTTTGAGTAATGCACATTTTGAGTCTGTTTTTTTTGTTCATGAGGCCAGTGCTACACATATTCTATAAGTCCTGCTGTGATAATTCCCATGTATGTTACTTGAATGTAAGGGAAGAACCCAATCAGTTACACACCAAACACGAGTGGAACACATTACACCTCCTAAATGAGACATACAGTATCTCATAAAAGTGAGTAAACCCCTCTTATTTTTGTAAATATTTTCTTATATCTTTTCATGTGACAACACTGAAGAAATTACACTTTGCTACAATGTAATATAGTGAGTGTACAGCTTGTATTACAGTGTAAATTTGCTGTCCCCTCAAAATAATTCAACACACAGCCATTATTGTCTAAACCGCTGGCAACAAAAGTGAGTACACCCATAAGTGAAAATATCCAATTTGGGCCCAATTAGCAATTTTCCCTCCCCATGGTCATGTGACTTGTTAGTGTTACAAAGTCTCATGTGTGAATGGGGAGCAGGTGTGGTACATTTGTTGTTATCGCACTCACTCTCTCATACTGGTCACTGGAAGTTCAGCATTGCACCTCATGGCAAAGAACTTTCTGAGGATCTGAAAAAAAAAGAATTGTTGCTCTACATGAAGATGGCCTAGGCTATAAGAAGATTGCCAAGACCCTGAAACTGAGCTGCAGCATGGTGGACAAGACCATACAGCAGTTTAACAGGACAGATTCCACTCAGAACAGACCATAGAGGTTGAGTGCATGTGCTCAGCATCATATCCAGAGGTTGTCTTTGGGAAATAGATGTATGAGTGCTGCCAGTATTGCTGCAGAGGTTGAAGGGGTGGGGGTTCAGCATGTCATTGCTCAGACCATATGCAGCACTCTGCAACAAATATGTCTGCATTGCTGTCCTCCCAGAAGGAAGCCTCTTCTAAAGATGATGAAAAAGAAAGCCCGCAAACAGCTTTCTGAAGACAAGCAGACTGAGGACATGGATTACTGGAATCATGTCCTGTGGTCTGATGAGACCAAGATAAACTTATTTGATTTAGATGGTGTCAAGCATGTGTGGCAGCAACCAGGTTAGGAGTACAAAGACAAGTGTGTCTTGCCTACAGTCAAGCACGGTGGTGGGAGTGTCATGGTCTGGGGCTGCATGAATGTAGCCGGAACTGGGGAGCTACAGTTCATTGAGGGAACCATGAATGCCAACATGTACTGTGCCATACTGAAGCAGAGCATGATACCCTCCCTTTGGAGACTGGGCCGCAGGACAGAATTTCAATATGATAACGACCCCAAACACACCTCCAAGATGACCACTGCCTTGCTAAAGAAGCTGAGGGTAAAGGTGATGGACTGGCCAAGTGTGTCTCCAGGCCTAAACCCTATTGAGTATCTGTGGGGCATTCTTAAACAGAAGGTAGAGGAGCATAAGGTCTCTAACATCCGCCAGCTCTGTGATGTCTTAATGGAGGAGTGGAAGAGGACTCCAGTGGCAACCTGTGAAGCTCTGGTGAACTCCATGCCCAAGAAGGTTAAGGCAGTGCTGTAAAATAATGATGTCAACACAAAATATTGACACTTTGGGCCCAATTTGGACATTTTCACTTAGGGGTATACTTACTTTTGTTGCTAGTGGTTTAGATATTAATGGCTGTGTGTTGAGTTATTTTGAGGGGACTTCAAATATACACTGTTATGCAAGCTGTACACCCACTACTTTACATTGTAGCAAAGTGTTATTTCTCCAGTGTTCTCTTTATGGACCTTGATTATGCACAGTCATGATGGAACAGGAAGGGACAATCTCCAAACTGTTCCCACAAAATTGGGAGCATGAAATTGTCCAAAATGTCTTTATATGCTGATGCCTTAAAAGTTCCCTTCACTGGAACTAAGGGGCTAAGCCCAACCCCTCAAAAACAACCCACACCATAAACTCCCCCTCCACCAAATGATTTGGCCCAGTGCACAAAGCAAGCTCCATAAAGACATGGATGAGCAAGTTTGGGGAGGAGGAACTTTACTGGCCTGCACAAAGTCCTGACCTAAACCCGATAGAAGACCTTTGGGATGAATTTGAGCTGAGACTGTGAGTCAGGCCACATCAGTGCCTGACCTCACAAATGCGTTTCTGGAAAAATGGTCAAATATTCCCATAAACACACTCCTAAACCTTGTGGACAACCTTCCCAGAAGAAATGAAGCTGGGATAGCTGCAAAGGGTGATCCAAAACTTTGGCCAACTCAATATTGAAACCTACAAACTAATGCTGCGTACACACGATTGGACATTCCGCCTTCAAAATCCTGGGATTTTTTTCAGACGGATGTTGGCTCAATCTTGTCTTGCATAGACATGGTCACACAAATGTTGTTGGAAATTCTGATCATCAAAAACACGCTGATGTACAACACATACAACGGCACTATAAAAAGGACGTTTAATAGCCACCCTTTGGGCTCCTTCTGCTAATCTCGTGATATTAGAAATTTGGTCAGAGACGATTCGTGATTTTCAGCCTCGTGCTTTTCAGTTCGTTACTGCTCTTCAGTTTGTGCTTGTAGGTTCGTATCTGTTCTTTAGTGCGTGTAGTCATTTCAAATCTGGTTTTCACTGCATATTTTTATATTACTTACGTATTTGATCTTCAGTGTGTTCTTGTCCGCTCATTTCTGATTTTCAGTGCATTCTGTTCTTTCTGACCAGCCGACTGTTTTAAAGCCATGTTGTGGGTATGTACTCATCTTACAGTTCGTGCTGTGCAGGGGCTTGGTTTTGGGGTTCTTACTTTGACCCAAGTCCAGTCCATGAACAGAGCGTGGAGTTCATGGACAAAGAATTGGTTGTTCCAGCTTGACCAATTCTCTCATATGCCTTTGTTGCGGGAGATCCGTGATAATTATCCTGATGATTTCAGAAATTATCTCCGGATGACAGATCCTGTTTTTCACCATCTTTTGGCTTTGCTGTCCTCTTATATTATTACCAAGCAGGACACCTGCATGTGGCAAGCCATTACTCCCAAGCAGAGGCTCGTCACCACCTTGCGGTACTTGGCGATGGAGAGAAGTCTGCAGGACATCATGTTTTCGACAGGCATCTCCCCCCAGGCTTTGTGAATCATTATTCCAGAGACCTGTTCCACCATCATTCAGGTCCTGCAGAAGGACTATATTAAGGATATGTTTTATCCTTTAACATCACATTATATGTATTTAAATTAATGTATTTTTAAAATAAAATTGTATTTAAAAATGAAAAATATTTCCTTTGATTTACTGCTTGTGTTTCTTTTAGCTTTCTCCTAGGTTCTCCAATGATCTTTTGTTTTTGGCCATTTTCTTAAATAGTGCAAATGTAATTTCTTTGATACATGAGGTGACAATCTCTTCTTCAGCTAACTATTATTTATGTTGTGGTTCTGCTACACACACACACACACCTTCTTTTTGTTATTAATGTATGTAATGCATTCATGATAATAATATTCATAATTTTCAGCACCCTGAATATTTTTTTTAGGAGTGACAATAATGGCCTGATTGATGGAAATTATAAAGCACTGTGGGTGTTATTTACTAAAGGAAACTCCACTTTGCACTACAAGTGCACTGAAAAAGTGCACTGAAACTGCACTGAAAGTGCACTTGTAGTGCAAAGTGGATTTGCCTTTAGTGAGTAATTCCCGTTGTCACTGTAAAAGCAAAAAACTGCTATTGAGCATTGAAAGAAGAAGCCACGCATTGTTGAGTAGAACATTTTTTTTTTTTTCAATATTTTTATTGAGTTTTCAAACAAATCAAAACAAGAAGAGAAGAGCAACTCCCCTTTTTAAAACCAGGGAGTGCTTAAAGAAAATCCAGTGTTTGACAAACGTTACAGATAACAGAAAGCAGTCTCTTTTACATTTGGAAAGGTACAGTAATCCAAATAGTCAGATGTGAAAAATATGCACTACTAAGGCCTCAGACTATACACCAATACCTGATGGGGAGATGGACTGCTGGGGGGAAGCCGTTCCCCACCCCGAGGGGAGCACACTGTGGAGACGGCTACTTACCCCAGCCCCATCTCTGAATGGTACACACATTTTTTTTTACCAGGGGGCTGCTTATCTCATATAACTAACACATAAATAAGAAATAAATAAGCCTACTTATCAATCACTGTGTGCAGTGGTCTGAGGGGAACCCAATCCTGTAACAGGGGTGCTGAGCTGAGATTCCAGAGCAAACCCAGTGCGATTGTGAGAAAATCCAGCTGAGCCAGAAGGCCTGTACCTTCTGTCATATCTGGATATAAGAGACTGAAACACTGGGAAAAATCCATCTATACCAAAGAGAGAGGGAAGAGGAACAGGAGTAGTAAGAGAAGGAAGTCAGGGAAGAGTAAGAGAGCTAGCAGATCCATAGGTAAGGGGGGGAATTATAGGGGGGATAAGAAGAGAAGGTCATCTAAAAGGAGAGGAGCGACCCTAGATATCTAAGTCCCTGGGATTATGGGAACTCCGATATAATTCGCCCATGGTTCCCAAATCAATTGGAATTTGTGGGTTTTGTCCAGTAATTTACAAACTATTTTTTTTTGGGACATGATCCATGATATTTTCCGTTTCACGCCCTGCATGGGTACCGTGGGCCTTTTTCAATGTTTAGCTATAGTGATTCTAGCTCCTAAGAACATATAGAAAATTAAGGATTGGGTGTGTTTGGGGGTCCCGTCCACACTGGCATTGAGAAGTGCTATCTCGGGTAGCTGTGGAACAGCTATACCCGTAATTTTCCTCAACAGGTGGAAAAAACTGTTCCAGAATTTCCGTATCCTAGGGCAGGTCCACCATATGTGAAATAGGGAGCCGGTGAGCCCGCAACCCCTAAAACATAAAGGGGAAGCGTCCGGAAAAATCTTGGCCAGTGTGGTCGGGACCCGATACCATCGCACCATGAGTTTAATGCTAGCTTCCATTAGAGAAATATTCATAATGCCTTTGAATGATCTGTGAAATTGTGAATACCATTTGGTCAGGTCCCACTCTACTGCCAGGTCTTGTTCCCAAAGTCGGGCATATAACAGCTTGATGGCAGTCTTGGCTAGAGAATTGTAAATGATGGAGATACCTCCCCTCTGATCCAGCATGTTGCCACACCATAATTCGTAAGGAGTCGGTAAAGGGGGTGTAGAGTTGAGAGGCCATTTGGACCGTAGAAAGTGAGAAATTTGTAATAGTCTGTATCGTTCAGTGAAGGGCATTTCTAATTTACTCACACAGTATCCTAGTGTGAGAGGTCCTGTGGTGTGTAGAAAATGGCCGATCCTGTATAAGCCTTTGTCTACCCACCACTTAAATGCTGTAATATTTTGTCCGGGCGGGAAATCTGGGTTATTAAAGAGGTGGGCAAGTGGGCGCATGGGAGAGGCCAGAGCTGAGTGTGTTTGGAGCCTGTCCCACAACGACATAGAGTGAGAGAGGGTAGGGGCCAGTATCGCTGGCCGTAGTCGCGGTTTAGACCAGAGTAAATAGTCAATTGTGTGTCTCGGTGTCGCCATCCTCTCTATTAGGAGCCAATCTGGTTTGGGGTTTTTCGAGTGTGCTACTGAGATTTGGGCTATCTGCGCAGCTTGGTAGTACCACCAAATATTGGGCAAAGCAAGGCCACCTTGGGTTTTGAGTCTATAGAGAATTTCTTTGGAACATCTTCTGCCTTTGGATACCCAAATAAATTTCAGGATGGAGGATTGGAATCGCATAATTTGGGCTTCTCTGATAGGAATTGGCAGAGAGCGGAAAAGATAAAGCAGGCGGGGTAAGAGGGTAATTTTAATAGAATTTACGCAGCCCAGCCAGGATAGATCATATTTGGACCATATTGACATATCGGCTTCAAGTTTTTTGAACATGGGGGGGAAGTTACTGGAGAATAACTTATCATAACTGCTGGTTAAGTTTATTCCTAAATAAGGAATAGCTGACGAGTTCCAGGTAAACGGGAAGTGAGTTTGAAGGCTTGTGAGAAGGTTTGGAGATAGATATGTTCAGAGCGGCAGATTTTGCAACGTTGACTCTGAGACCGGAGGCAACACCAAAGTGCTCTAAGAGTTTAAGGATGTTGGGAGTAGAGATGAGGGGGGATGTGACGAAAAGGAGAAAATCGTCAGCAAAAAGGGCACATTTATGTTCCTGAGCACCACATGATACTCCTCTTATGTCCGGGTTTGTACGTATGGCTATGGCTAGGGACTCAATGGCTATGGCAAAAATCAGGGGTGATAACGGTCACCCCTGTCTGGTGCCTTTCTCGATTGTGAACGTGTCCGAGTACCTGCCTTGCAATCTTACTTGGGCGTTGGGATTAGAGTAAAGCGATTTCAAGGTGCCTAAAAAGTTTGGACCCATACCCCACCTCCCAAGGACTGTGAAGATATAGGGCCAGGTGACCGTGTCGAACGCTTTTTGTAAGTCAACGGAAAGGAGGAACCCTTCTTGCTTGGGTCCTCCATCCCATTGAGAGTTAAGGAGGGACACTATATCTATAGCTCTTCTGATTTGGTCCGGGCCCTGTCTCCCTGGGATAAAGCCTGCTTGGTCCCGGTGAACATACTGAGCAATGAATGAGGATAAACGATTTGCCATTATTTTCGTTAAAAGTTTGAGATCATTATTGATCAAAGAGATCGGGCGATAATTGCTCACTAAGGATCCTTTCCGGGTTTCGGAATGACCGAAATGTATGCCAGGTTGGAGGCTTTATCCAGGGGAGTACCATGGCGAAGAGAATTGAAAAATCTAGTCAAATAAGGCGCTAGAATATTGGAAAAAATTTTGTAGTAGCCGGCTGAAAAGCCGTCTGGGCCAGGGGCGGAACCTAATTTGAGTTTATGTATAGTCTCCAGAACCTCCGACTCAGAAATGGGTAGATCAAGTAGCTCCACATGATCCCTGGTGAGTTTAGGCAGGGGTAGGGAATCCAGGAACTTTTCAATACTTGGGAGAGGGCTAGGTTTGTTATCATTATATAAGGAAGCGTAAAAATCATGGAAGCATTCTAGAATACTCTGCGGGTTTTGTGTCGGGATGCCTGATGGTAGCCGTATCTTGGGGAAGGCCATGAGACGTGATTTTGGTGACAATTTAGTGGCTAATTTAGAGCCTATTTTATCTTTATGCATGTAAAACCTGGCTCCAGACCAGCGAAGATGTTTTTCAGCCTCCGTGGTGAGGGCCAAGTTAAGCCTGATTCTGGAAGATTCCAAATCTTCCCGGGAGGATTGCGTACGTTCTCGCTTGTTACGTTTACAGGACGCCTGAAATTCTTTAGAGAGTTTGGTTATTTCAGCTCCTTTTTTAATTGGGATGAAAATTGCGTGATTTTGCCCCTTATCACTGCCTTATGGGCTGCCCACAACGTTGCAGGAGAAATATCCTCGGTGTCGTTAGTTAGAAAGTAGTGTTTCAAATCCTGTTCTAACATGGAGCAGTGAGCTGGATTACTAAGCAGGGACTCGTTGAGACGCCACTTAAATTCCTTGTTTGCGTTAGAAGAATTGCGGAGAGAGAGTGTGACCATGGAATGGTCTGAAATAGGGGAGTCTTTGATGTTGGAATTTATTGCTAACGGAACATTAGTACCGTGAAGGAAAATATGATCTATCCTGGCGTAAGATTTTTGTGGGGCCGAGTAGTGGGTATGGTCCTTGGTGAGGGGATTGAGTTCTCTCCAAACATCCACTAGACCTGAGTCAAAGAGGAGTTTGGCTATCCTGGTACTTTGTTTGGAGGGTTGCTTTGGTCGTGGGGGACCAGAACCAGACTTGTTTAGAGAAATGTCAAATGTGATGTTTGAGTCCCCACCAAGGACAATAACCCCCTCCAGGTGTGGGGAGATTGTGGTCAGCAGAGAGGTGAAAAATTTGTCTTGACCTTTATTGGGCGCATAATACGAGACAAAAGTGTGAAGCGACCCGTCTATGGTGCCTTTTACAAGAACATATCTGCCCAAGGGATCAGTGAGAACCTGTGACATGGAAAAATGTAAGTGTTTAGAGAAGCAGACACCCTTC
Organism: Lithobates pipiens; assembly: GCF_037356315.1. Taxonomy (NCBI): domain Eukaryota; kingdom Metazoa; phylum Chordata; class Amphibia; order Anura; family Ranidae; genus Lithobates; species Lithobates pipiens. The sequence goes on along the minus strand of NW_027507758.1, from coordinate 100,052,733 downwards.
TTTTTGTTTTCCGCATTGGAGAGATAGAATTGGGGAAAGTTTTGGTGTAGGAATGAGGGCTGGAAAGATTTAGGGAAGTGGGTCTCCTGAAGCAGGAGGACCGAAAATTTTTGTGATTGGTACAATTTGAACAATTTCCGTCTTTTAACAGGGGAATTAAGGCCTTATACATTATGTGACACTATGGAAAAGGGTGGAGAGGTAGCGTTATGTACTGGCATGGATCAGGTGGGAGGTATCATCTGGGAGAGAGTGGGACATACCTGGTAAAGTGAGGACTGTAGCCGCCAAGTCTTGATAGCATGCATGATTAGGTGACCTTCGGTAGGGAGATAGGAAAGAAGGGGTGGAAGTTGAAAGGTAGAGAGATGGATCTGCTAGGAGAAAAAATAAAAGAAAAGAGATATCAGCAAACATTAACATTAAACAGATATGCAAAAGTACCCAGATGAAGTGCGAGAACCCGTCCCCACACCCCATCCCACCCAACCCCAATCTTAACCGAGTGAGTGCGCCTCCCATAAAAGGAAGGAGCACAAGGTCTCCCCACCGTAGGGGGAACCAAAAGGATCCCCCTCTCGGGTAGGAAGATGTGGAGGCGCAGGACAGCCGCCCCGGCCTTCTCCTGTGGCCTAAACAGTTGCTAAAGGGCTTAGCCCCAAACAAGATCTTTATGGACCAAAAGATGTGAACTCCCCTACCCCCCATCCCCCCAGCCCTCCCCACCACCGGTTAGGGCCAGGGAGGTCCAGGGGTCCGGGGGTTCGGGGAAAAACCCCCTGTGGTAAAATTAGCAGTGGGACCAAGAGAGGCGAATAAGGGGAAAAGTACCTCCCCGTAAGCCTGTAGAGAACCTAGGGGTGGCCCTTCTGTACAGTAGGTATCAAACCTTAAGACAAGCTAGCGATAGTGGGGCACCCATAAAAAAACATGAGAACAATAACCAGGATAGCCTTGTGGATAACAGGACAAAAAAAAAAAAAAGGGGGGGGGGGGGAAATCAGAAGTAATCATCAGGAGTTATAAGTTCTGCGTGTCCGCACGGTGGAATAAAAATAATTTGAGTCAAAAGAACCAAAAGTAGAATTTTTTTTTTACTCTGTGCACATTCACATGTGCGTTTAGAAAAGGGTTGTTGAACAAACCAACATATTTTTTGAAATATTAAATTTTTTTTGAGACAGTAGAAATCTCCTTTTTTGTGGTAAACAGGCATGTTTTTAAAAACATAAAACAATACACAACTCAGGAACTCACAATATTTTGTGTGGCCACCATTATTTTCCAGCACTGCCTTAACCTTCTTGGGCATGGAGTTCACCAGAGCTTCACAGGTTGCCACTGGAGTCATAGTTACATAGTTACATAGTAGGTGAGGTTGAAAAAAAGACACAAGTCCATCAAATCCAACCTATGTGTGTGATTATATGTCAGTACTACATTGTATATCCCTGTATGTTGCGGTTGTTCAGGTGCTTATCTAATAGTTTCTTGAAACTATCGATGCTCCCTGATGAGACCACCGCCTGTGGAAGGAAATTCCACATCCTTGCCACTCTTACAGTAAAGAACCCTCTTTGTAGTTTAAGGTTAAACCTATTTTCTTCTAATTTTAATGAGTGGCCACTAGTCTTGTTAAACTCCTTTCTGCAAAAAAGTTTTATCCCTATTGTAGGGTCACCATTATGGTGTTTGTGTATTGATATCATATCAATACACAAACATATCAAGCGTCTCTTCTCCAGAGAGAATAAGTTCAGTGCTCACAACCTTTCCTCATAACTATTAGCTTTGTTGCCCTTCTTTGTACTCGCTCCATTTCCAGTACATCCTTCCTGAGGACCGGTGCCCAGAACTGGACAACATACTCTAGGTGCGGCTGGACCAGAGTCTTGTAGAGCGGGAGAATTATCGCTTTATCTCTGGAGTTGATCCCCTTTTTAATGCATTCCAATATTCTGTTTGCTTTGTTAGCAGCAGCTTGGCATTGCATGCCATTGCTGAGCTTATAATCTACTAGGACCCCCAGTTCCTTTTCCATCCTAGATTCCCCCAGAGGTTCTCCCCCCAGTGTATAGCTTGTATTTATATTTTTGCCACCCAAATGCATTATTTTACATTTTTCTACATTGAACCTCATTTGCCATGTAGTTGCCCACCCCATTAATTTGTTCACATCTTTTTGCAAGGTTTCCACATCCTGTGGAGAAGTTATTGCCCTGCTTAGCTTAGTATTGTCCGCAAATACAGAGATTGAACTGTTTACCCCATCCTCCGGGTCGTTTATGAACAAATTAAATAGGATTGGTACAGAACCCTGGGGGACCTCACTACCCATCTCTGACCAGTACTCTCCATTTATCACCACCCTCTGAACTCGCCCATGTAGCCAGTTTTCAATCCATGTACTCACCCTATGGTCCATGCCAACGGGCCTTATTTTGTACAGTAAATGTTTATGGGGAACTGTGTCAAATGCTTACAAAGTTAAACTTTGATAAACTGAAGGCAATATTAGACATTAGTATGTCCAAACTGTGTTGATATTGCCTTCATCAGATGGGGTGATGTCACCCCTGTGAATGCCAAATTTTGAAGATGCACACAAATTGAGAGTCAAAATAGGTATTTCCCTCCAGATCACATGCCTCCAGGTCAACATGTGCTAGCTTCCATCATGGGGGATCAATGGACATGTTTCAGCTACCTTAGTTGCGAGGAAGGGGTTGCACCCACAAATGCATACCTTGATATCCTGTGACGGCAGATAGCAGATGTTGACACACTGTGTGCATCTTAAAAATGTAGCTTTCAACATTTTTTAGAAAAGCTATAATAAAAATCAAAAAATTATAAAATGTGTGTGTGTTTTTTATATTCTGCCTAAAACATCAATGATGTTTTTGAGTCTTTTTTCCACATCATTGATATCTTCTTTTATCTTCTGTAAATCCAGATTGCACACCATGATCTCCCCGATGAGGACGTGTGCACTTGCACTTGTGAAATGAGATTCTTCTTCCACAACATCCACATCACCTAAAAGAAAAAAAACACCATGTATTATAAATATGCAGGCATACATCGATTACCTGAAGCTGTGGTCTCAGACACTTACCTGTTGTGGTCACTATTTTGCCCACTTCATAAACCGCTCCTTCCTCCTTATCCTCTGGTTGTGGTTTTGGGATTTCCCCTTCTTTAGGAGGTTTGGGTCCCTGGTGTCCTCTGATGTCCCAATTCTTTTCTCCCCTATGTGAATAAAATAAAGGTTTACTTAGCACACAGATATTTGAGGCAAGAAATAGGAATATGAAACATTGCTTGAAGTGTCATACAATTGTCGGTTTTGGCAGAGTTCCAAGCAGAAGACATTATTTTTTCCCTTTATTAAAGCTTAATATTTACCTTTTTGGGTAAAGTTTCACACATGGAGACACCCCCTAGTATCCACTGGAGAACCTGTGTGGGACACCCTAAAAAGTTTGTTCTGGTGTCCCACACTAGTGCTCCTGCGTCCAGATGTGTAAACAGCTGCTGAGTGTCCTCTCCTTACACTAAATCAAGTTTGCATTTCATTCTAGTTACAAACCCATCTATACAATAATGTATTAAACATCTTTTAACTTCCCTGGCGGTATGATTAGTTCTGATTTTGGGTGCTGAAAGCGGTACAATTATTTTGCATGGAAATTTGGCATTTTTATATTGTAGGCCTACAATTCTTAGGAATAACTCTCTTAAATCTGTTCAAACCAGAGTCTAGCAGACATCCCGGGTATGATAAAATGTATAATATAATAAATAATAATAAAAATTATTCAATAATGTAATCAAATCCAAAAACACTGAAATTTGCTCATTTGCAGAATTGTCGCTGTCATTAGATTTAGTGTTTAATGACGAATTTCCCCACAAATCGCTATCGCTCAATTCTGCAAGGGATTCTAATTTATTATCGCTGTTTTCTAGTTGGTCTAAAATCACTTTTGACATAAAGTTTTTGGTTGCTATGGGCAATCTCCAAATTCCAGGCAGAAAAAACAGTATTTAAAACACAAAAGTGCATGCAGGGCACTGGACACCCCACTAGGGACAAAGGGGTGTGTAATTTTTTTATACAGTACTGTAATCTGTAAGATTACAGTACTGTATGTGTTTTGTGTGTTTTTACTTTTTAGAATTTGGCGCCGATCTCCGCTCTCGTTCGACGTAACGTCGCAGAGAACGGAGCTCGGCGACACTTGGGCACTGTGTGAATCAAGCGGAGGACAGCTCGCACACACAGCACGGAGGACATTGCTGGATCCAGGGGACAAGGTAAGTAACTTCTCCCTGTATCCAGCGATGCGATCCCGAGTCTGGCTCGGGGCTACTGCTTATGGTACTGAAATCCCAACCCGAGCCAGATTTGGGATTACCGCCAGGGAGGTTAATAGAAATAGGCCTGAACAAATGTAGTTAACCTTCACCTGGCAAAAACATTGTATTAGTGGGCGAACTAACAATGTTTACTATGAACGATTACTGTGCCCATGAACCTAAAACTTGCCATTTTAAACTGTACAACAGTAAAGAAAAGCACATGGAGCAGCACAAACGTAATAAGAAGAATAGGAACACACAACAAAATACTAACTTTTTTGCAGCACTCTCTTGATTCTTCTGTACTGATCCTGCTCCCTCAATTTGAGGTCTGACCATCGGTTTCTCAGTTGATCCTTTGATTGCCATACCCCAAAATTCTTCTGCAGACTTTTCCCAACTTTAGTCATGATCTTGGCCTTTCTGACATTTGTTTTTTTTTAAGGTCCACGCTTCCCATCATAGCTGGCTCTCTTCAAGATGTCCACCATCTCCACCATTTCACCCAAGGACATATTAGAGGCCTTAAATCTCCTCTGTGATCGGGACGTTCGTGGCTCCGGCTTTCATCATTGCTGCTCTCTGCTGCATGCACCTGTTGTGTCTCTGCCATGTGCCCTCCCACTGTGCCGAAAGAAAAGGGGCGGGCAATATACTATAAAGAAGGTCAGAGGCAGGTGGATTTTCACGCATGTGCAGTGTATATAAAGCGTAACATGCGTGCATCGTACATAGGATCTGTGAGCAGAGGGTGGAGTAGCAGAAGCACCGATCATTCTAAGGTACAATTTTAACTTGGGGCATCAGTAGCCTATACTGCTTAGAGATTGAGGCCTATATTGGGACAAAATTATGTGAGTTTAGCCTGACATTAGGGTTTGTCTTGTTTTGTGTCTTGCAGAGAAAATTAATCAATTTAACAATCATTGTTTCCTCCCCCAATTCATTGATTTGTACAGAGAGCTGCCCTGTCTGTGGCAGACAAAACACCCCTTTTATACAAATCAACTAAAGAGGAAGGCAGCGCTGGGTAAATTGCTCGAATTTGTAAAGTCACAGATCCCCACGGCAGACATAACTATTTGAAGTGCAAAATTGGTGGCATGAGGAGCACATATAATAGGGAGTGCAAGAAGGTCCAGGATTCCCAGAGATCAGGGGCAGCAGCAGATGACATTTATGTACTCAGGCTGTGCTACTATGACAGACTGTGATTTCTGTCAGACCAGACTAAAATCAAGCCATCAATCTCAACCCTTCCTTCCGCTCTTCCTTCCACCCCAGCTGAGGCTTCCAACGTCCAATCTGGGCCTTCCACCCAGGAAGAAGATGTGGAGGAGCCCAGCTTGAGTCAAGTATAGCACTGTTCAACATACAGTATTTATCAAAATTGTGTGTGATTGATGAACAATAATCTAAAACGATGTCCCTTTTTCATACAGAGGAAATCCTCAGCCAGAAGGAGGCTGTAGAAAGTGGCAACCGGGAGGTGGCAGGGGAAAGTAGCAGCTAGGAGGTGGCGGGTGTAAGTGGCAGCCAGGAGGGAGGTGGCCGGGCCCAGTAGCCTGACCGAATCCCAAGTCCCCCCCTCCACCTTCAACAAAAAAGGCCCAGGAAGGGGAGGAGCATGGAGGAATCAGCACTTGGGTTAATTTGGCAGGCTTCTGCTGCCCTCAGAACCACCACCAGTCTTCTGGAGGCCTATGCCTGCATGGCTGCCAACAAAATTCAGGAAATGGAGGTGGGCCAATGCCTCTTTTGCGAGGAACTGATATATATGGCCCTAAATAAGGGGTTGAGAGGCAAAATCACAAGCAAAACCCACCTGTGTGAGCTGGAGTATCCTCCTCCTCCTCCTACACCTCCTGCCACAACTCCAACACCAGAGCCCTAGCCTGGAAGCAAGTGTGGAAGCAAGCGTGTAAGGAAGACAAGAGAGTGATGGCCTGGGTTTGGTCTGGTCTGGCAAAAGACGCACGCTGTTGTAAGACCACATCCTGGTGACATATATGTCCTGGACCGGATTTTGCTCTCTATTAAATGGACTCCTTAGGCTCCCAATTTTGCCTGTCAAATAGTTGATATGTGCTCTGGGGCACAAAGGCTTCCCTAATTTCACCAGTTTATCCAGTGTTGCCTTCCTCTTTATTTTTTTAGGACCCCTAATAAATGTATATTTTTTTATTAAATCATTAGCCATGTGTTATAATTAAAAAGGACAGTTTGGTTGTGAGTAGGCTGGTACATTTCAAAAATACAATGTCAAATTAACAAGGGACACCAACACCAACCAATCTCTTTGAGGTTAAAAAATACAAGATAATAATAGTGTTGTGGTAACTTGACACACAAATCGAAAAAAAAGATTATGGAGATCACTGGAAAAAAAAAACAGGAGATCTGATTTCCATAAAAACACAGATTATAAACAAAAATTAAAAACATTATTCCGGAGATCTGGCGAAAAACAAAACATTTTTTTCATGAGATCACAAGAAATAATAAAGAAATCAGCTTGTCAGAACATGTGAATATGAGCTGTAAAATAACTTTATTATTCTAACATTATAAAGAAGAAGAGAATGCGCTGCATTGAAATATTACAAATGTGCTATCTTCATTATGAACGCTAGTTTTACCAGACCGATCACTTCTGTCTTGTACTTGATTCAGAGCATGCGTGGAATTTTGTGCATCGGAATTGTGTACATACGCTCGGAATTTCCGTCAACAGATTTTTGTTGTCAGAAAATTTGAGATCCAGCCCTCAAATTTTTGTTGTTGGAAATTCCGACAAAAAATGTCTGATGGAGCCTACACGAGGTCGGAATTTCCAACAACAAGCTCACATTGAACATTTGTTGTCGGAAAATCCGATCGTGTGTACGCAGCATAAGACTGGGATGCCATTAAAGTTCATGTGTGTGTAAAGGCACAATATAGTATATTTTCCATAAGAAAACAGGAAATGATAGTAGGAACCAATCAGACCATCCAACAGACATCCAGTATCCACTTGACAATGTGACAGGGAAGGATTGGAAAGAGACCTTGCAAACATACCAATGCCCAGTATGGCCTGATGGTGCATTGGTGCACGCAAAGTGAGATAGTTGCCAGCGTTCACTGGCCTATATAAGAACAGCAGTTCTCCTCATCAATTGCTGGATTATTGGCAGCCTTTGTATCCTGCGTTCCTGTGCCTTGTTCTTCTGCTTGATTACTTGATACCGACCCGGCTTACCCATGACTTGTTCTGGCGTCTCTCTGGCTCTGATTCGGCTTGCTCCATGGAACTGCTCCTGCCTCTGTTCCTGATTGATATCCTGTGTAGGGATGAGCTTGGTGTTCGGGTCGCACATACCTTCCACTCGAACATTGGATGTTTGCTGAAGATAGAACGTTACAGGGTGTTCACGGCAAATTCGAGTGCCGTGAAATGCCCCATAATGCACTGCGAGATCACAGTGCATTGCTGAATGACGATTGACTAAAGCATGCACCTGACCTGAATGCTTTGGCAATCCCAGCGCCATCTGCTAAGAGAGCCATAATTGGCCAAAGGCAAGGTGCCTTTGCCCAATCATGGCTCAGGGGGACAAGGTTCACACCCCACACTATATAAGGCTGCCTACACGGCGGCCCAGTGTAGTGTTGTTGGTGTGGATGGAGAGATAGCTTGATTTAGATTAAGCAGGCAGGATAGTGGCAGTGTATTTTATATATATATATATATATATATATATATATATATATATATATATATATACAGTCAGTCAGTCAGTCTAGTATATACAGGCATACCCCACTAGGGTTGAAATAGGGCTTATTTACTAAAGCTGATAAGTGCAAAATCAGGCTCACTTCTGCATAGAAACAAATGAGCTTCTAACCCCAGCTTGTTCAATTAAGCTTTGGTAATACAACCTGATGGAAGCTCATTGGTTTCTATGCAGAAGTGATCCTGATTTTGCACTTTCCAGCTTTAGTAAATAAACCCCATTGTGTACTTAAAAGTGGGGTATGCCTGTATATATATATATATATATATATATATATACTCTGCATTTAGCATAGACTATAAATTCAGTGTTTACTCTATATTCAGTCAGTGCAGGCAGTGTATTAATAAATATATATATATATATATATATATATATACTCTGAATTCAAGTGAAGTGTAGCCTATATCTACAGTGCATTCCGTGGTGTACTGTTTCTAATACATTGCAAGTGGTGTATACAGTATCTAATACAGTGTGTACAGTGTCTACTATACTTCTGGTGGTGTATACAGTATAAAATACATACAGTGCAGCTATAGTACAGTTGCTAATACAGTGCAGGCGGTGTACACAGTATCTAATACAGTGTGTACAGTGTCTACTAACGGGGGGAATGGAGCGCTAGTAGGAGCTACTAGTGAAAAATTCTGGAGAAAAGGGGAACAGAGGGATTTCTTTGTGAAAATTTTAGAAAGTTTTGTCAGTTCAAGTCTGTAAGTTCTGTTATATGTTGCAAGCGGCAGCCAGCTCCTCAGAGCAGAAGGGACTCTGTAGTATTGGAGAGAGGGAGAGATAGAGCAGCGCCGCTCTAAGGGATTGTAAATAATTTAAAAGGTTGGCTTTAATCATTAAAAAGATTTTCACTCTGGGCTGTGGTGAGGGATCAGACCCCGGTTGTTTCCGGCATGGTGTGTAGCTCCAGAGTGTATTTTTTTCCACAATGGACATCAGCAGGCACGTCAGCGGGAGGCGTCAGAGGCTTGAGAACGGGGGCGTGGCTATAGCGTGCTCCTTCATCAGGCATTGTTGCAATACATTTTTTTATCTATTATTTCAACTCAGAGCCCATTCCTGCACCCAACAAGAGTATCTGTGAGGGGTTACAGTGTTGTGGCACCACCACCACCACCCAAGGCCCAATTTTTCTGCCCCATTTAACAGGGGTATGTAATTCCAAATCTTGGGATAATATTTTACAGCAGGGCCCGTTCCTGCACCCAACAAGATTAACTGTGAGGGCTTACAGTGTTCTGGTACCACCACCACCAAAGGCCCAATTTTTCTGCCCCTGTTTAACAGGGGAATGTAATTCCAAATGTTGATATAATGTTTCACAGCAGGGACCTTTCCTGCACCCAACAAGATTTCCTGCACCCAACAAGAGTATCTGGTAGGGCTTACAGTGTTCTAGTACCACCACCGCCACAAAAGGCCCAATTTTTCTGCTCCTGTTTAACAGGGGCATGTAATTACAATTTTTATATAGTATTTCACAACATGGCCCATTCCTGCGCTCACCAAGAGTAACTGTGAGGGCTTACAGTGTTCTGGTACCACCAACACCTAAGGCCCAATTTTCTGCAGAGTATATAGGGCTGGCTGTAATGTATATATACTGCTGTTCAGAGTATATAGTGCCTGGAGGACCCCCACACCATTTTTTTTATTCACTTTTATTCAATGATTTTCATCTATATTGCCGAGACCCAATATATTACAGCTGCGAGCAGTTTTAAATTACTTTTTTTCCTTTAGAAATGTAATTTTGCTGTGGTATTGTTCTAAACATGGGAAAACTGCGCCACTTTACATGCATACTATAGACACCCCCTAGACACGATATTTAAAGGAATATTTCATTTTTATTGTTTTACTTTTAGCATTATTAACATCACTTGCATTGATACATGTCCCCAGGGGCAGGACCCGGGTCCCCAAACACTTTTTATGGCAATAACTTGCATATAAGCCTTTAAAATTAGCACTTTTGATTTTTCACTTTTGTGTCCCATAGACTTTAGTTGGGTTTGCGCGTTCAAACTAATTTTTTGCCTGTTCGCATGTTCTGCTGCAAACCAAATTGAGGGGGGGGGGGGTGTTCGGCTCATCCCTAATCCTGTGTTTGACCCCCACCCTGGCTCTGGATTCTGCTTCCTACTCTACCCTACAGTCAAGATTAGCCATTTCTTCTGGAGAATCATCTGCTGTGTCTGTTTCCCCAGGTAATATCCTTCTAAATCGCTTTACAAAGCACTACAATGAGTAACAATTGTAACTCTCTCCCTTCCTTTGCAGTGCTATTCTGCATATGCTTCTGTATAGATAGATAGATAGATAGATAGATAGATAGATAGATAGATAGATAGATAGATAGATAGATAGATAGATAGATAGATAGATAGATATATAGATAGATAGATATTTGCAAAGTGAACATGCTGTATTCATTTAGTAAATCAACACCAACACATGTATTTACAATATTTGGGTAATTTCCCTTTAACAGTTTAATATGTTTGAAAAGACTACAGCTATATATCAGACTTGTGAACGCTGTTAAATTTTCCTCACTTTGGCAGAGGGTGGTTCAGGTACATTAAACTCTATTAGAGTAAAATCTTGACCAGCAAAACTTTCAAGTGCAATGGAGATTCCATACAATAACATTAATACAGGAGTTTTTCAAGCACTGCTGAAGAACAAATTTATGATCACACAGATAGTAATATTATAAATTTTCACTCCTGCTGTAAAACGTTATGAAATCTTGTGCTAACTGTGCAGTACGAGCTTACTCTTCTCAATGAAATCGGCATTAAACTCCCCAGACTCAGCTGCAAAGTTACAACTAATGCTTTTCCATTTAGGGATCTGGTCAATTAAAGGTTGCTGAAACATTCTTGCTTACACTATAATCAATAGATGCAATTTTGCAGCTGCCAATCCTACATTAACGCTAAGCAATATAGTTGCTTGCCCAAGTGAGTAGTGCATTGTGGGTATCATAGAAAGGGCAGGTGAAACCTTGAGGCTAGCAATGTAAACATTTTTCTTCTAATCCAATAGAGTCTCTTCATCTAGGAAAAGATGTTTAGGAAGGATGAAAGCTGAGAGCAGCTCTTAGGTGATGTTGAAGAACCATTGTGAACGGTCTTTGGTGAAGAAGAATCTGCCCTGAGGTTTCCAAGAGGCGTGAGCACACAAATTAAGCTGAATGATTCTTGTCAATACAATGAGCAGCCAGTGATGTGATTGTGTGATCAAATGGCCTACTTAAGCATTGTGTTCAGATACAGTATATAAATAAAATATTCTAGCTGCTAAATAAACCAAGGCCATGCACCATGTTTATATTTAAAGGGGAAATTACAGAGGTTTTTTTTTTAGTGATCATATATTCTATGTAGGTGGCCTTAATATAAGATATATTTTATATAATGGGTACAGGTAGAATAAGTGATGTGTAACTGTGAAAATATTAGGTATTTATTACCTCTCAACGAAATCGCAGTTCTCCCCTTGAAAATGCTATTATCTGCCTTTATTTCCAGGATGGCAACCAGAGGTGACTGGTGGGCTTTTCTCTTGGGGGGGCGGCAAACAACCAGCACTACCTCCCCCCACACCCCCCAACCGCGGTGCAGCACGGAAGATATATTTTATATATTGGGTACAGGTAGAATAAGTGATGTGTAACTGTGAAAGTATTAGGTATTTATTACCTCTCAACAAAATCGCAGTTCTCCCCTTGAAAATGCTATTATCTGCCTTTATTTCCAGGATGGCAACCAAAAGCGACTGGTGGGCTTTTCTCTTGGGGGGGCAGCAAACAACCAGCACTACCTCCCCCCACACCCCCCACCCGCGGTGCAGCACGGAAGATATATTTTATATATTGGGTACAGGTAGAATAAGTGATGTGTAACTGTGAAAGTATTAGGTATTTATTACCTCTCAACAAAATTGCAGTTCTCCCCTTGAAAATGCTATTATCTGCCTTTATTTCCAGGATGGCAACCAAAAGCGGCTGGTGGGCTTTTCTCTTGGGGGGCGGCAAACAACCAGCACTACCTCCCCCCACACCCCCCACCCGCGGCGCAGCACTAATGCACCCCTCCACATCAGGGGTGGCCAGGGGGCTCACGGCACTGACAGCTGCTATAACCCCCCCCCCAGGTCCAGCACTTACTGGTTCAGTGCAGGCAGTGGCAGTGTGCTCTCCTCTCTTTCTCCTCCATGCAAGCAGCAGTGGTGTGCTCTCCTCTCCGCCTCTTCCATGCAGACGGCTGCAGTGTGCTCTCCTCTCCTCCTCCTCCTCAATGTAGGCAGCAGCAGCACCCGAACTTACTGGTGCAGTGCATGCTGCTGTGGCAACAGTGTGCAACAGTGGCTTCAGCTCCAGCATGTCTCCTCTTCCAAAGCACTAGGCACACAATAGGATCACCTGGCGCTTTGGCCAATCGGGAAACAGGTCTCACGACCTGCCTCCTAATTGGTGGATAGGAACTGTAGTGTGACCATAGCGAAAATGAATTCGCTATCGTCACACCACAGGGTGGGATTGGGACACAGTGCCCCGAACCCACCCTATTTTGAAGCATATTAGAGCCTATGGCTCTAATCAGGTGCTTCAAAATACACACCCCTCACCTATCCCCACCATAGTTATTGGATAGAGAGGGCAGCAGAGGTGTTGGGGGGAGTGGTGTCTGCGCACCCACAATGCACAGGCTGCCACTAATGGCTTTTTATCAGGCATCACCCAGGGTCAGCATCCTTTTCTTGGTCCATGATGCTGGTTTAGAGATAACACAATGATGTACATAAATCCTTATGCCTTGTCAGTTTGTGGTGTTCGAGGAATAAAAGTGATTAAAAGTGATTTAAAAAAATTAAATAAATAAAGGGACAGTGTAAAAATAAAATAAATAATAATTTAAAAAAATTTAAAGTACCTCATCCCTCTGTACTCACGCGCAGAAGTGAACACATACGTAAGTCGCACCCGCATATGTATACAGTGTTCAAATTACACATATGAGGTATAGTCATGATCGTTAGCGCAAGAACAATAATTCTAGTGCAAGATCTCTTCTGTAACTGTAAACAGGTAACCTGTAAAAAATGTTTAAAGTGTCGCCTATGGAGATTTTTAAGTACCGTAGTTTGTCGCCATTCCATAAGCCTGCACAATTTTAAAGCATAACATGTTAGGCATCTATTTACTTAGTGTGACATCATCTTTCACATACATATACAAAAAAATTAAGGTATTTTTTAATTAATTAAAGTGTATTTTTTCCCAAAAATGCGTTTGAAAGATAGCTGCGTAAATACAGTCTGATATAAAATATTGCAATGACCGCCTCTCTAGGGTCTCTGCTAAAAATATATATATAATGTTTGGGGGTTCTCAGTAATTTTCTAGCAAAAAATACTAATTTTAACTTGTAAGCAACAAATGTCAGAAAACAGCTGGGTCAGCAAGCAGTTAAAGAAACAGTGCAAACTTGTCAGTTTACTAATAGATTCACGTTATATGAAAACCGCACTGTCAGAACCAAACTTATACCAGCAATAAGGTATTTTTCCGATATGCAGCAGTGGATTGTGGAGAATCAATTTTCAGAGGGCTGTAGAGCAGCGAATGGCAATTTTACATTGTAGGACCATGCCGCAAATGCAAGCCAAGTTATTGGATTACAGGTGCAGTGTGGCACCATAGATCTCAGCCCAAGTTAACAATTGTTAACAATTATGCCCCTGCAAAGCAAAGCATTGTGGCCATGACATGTGTACAGCCCTGTCAGGCTGTAATTTTAGGATTCTGGTGAGCTGTTGAGGGGTGGTAAAACCACAGCTCAACCTCCTGTTTTTCCATCCCCTGGCTGCCACTGTTAAAGATCCCTAAGGCTAAATTTGATATATTATAATGTATTATTTGCCCTAAAGAAAAAAAGAAAAAATATAGCGCTACTCCTGCAGGGGCTGCTGGTTTTAACTGGTTCTTTCCCAAACAGTACAGAGGCCAACAGCCACCCAAGCAACACTCCATTCAAAGGCTCTGATAAACAGACTAGGAGTTGTTTTTTTTTTGTTTTTTTTGTAATTCATTGCTGGTAGAATGTTGGGCAGTATATGGATCCGGGCTTGGTATAGTCCAAAGCAGGCAACACATAGCAGTTGGAGAATATTGTTCTCTTTAGCAAGTATTGGAGTTGAACAGTTTCAGGTTCCCACAGCTGAAGACCATATGGTGCCTTCAGTCTAACTGAAGCAAAGGTCTTTGGCATATAAAGCCCCATACACACTATCAGATTATCTGCTGAGTTTTTCCTTCAGATTTACCAAAATCATATAATATGAGGACAAACCTTAGGAGTTTCAATGTGTATGCAATCAGGCAGGCCCTTCTACTACATGGTTTTGGTAAATCTGAAGGAAAAACTCAGCAGATAATCTGATAGTATGTATGGGGCTTAATAATGCATAGTCAACAATCCGAGTCCTCAAAGTGGAAGACAATGAGCTAATTCTTTAACGGGTTATTACCTCACAGCTGGGAAACATAAAGCAAATCTCCTTGGTACAGATAGATTACTAGGCAGTCTAGGGCCTCACAGCTGAAGGCCATGAACCAAGCCTTTTAGAAATCTGGGTACCTTGTGCCAAGCACAGTAATTGGTAGCCAGTGTAGATTCCCAACAAACAGTGTCAAGGATTAACTAAGGGTCACTACTGCTGCTGCTGCTTTCCAGCATCCACTCGACATAACCCAGTGATTGAGATGGAGTAAAGTCCATTTACTTCTAGATCTTCTGAGACCTTCTGGAGCAGCTCTGCACCTCTGAAACCCTCCTGGGGAGAAGAAACCCTGTTTTTCGTGTCTCCATTTCAATCACCTGCTGGACACTCCTCTCTAAGGATTGATTGGAACCCATTTGAATCTCCCTCCCTAAGCTCTGGAAACGTCTTCCAGAGGCAAGGGGGAAGCAAACAAACTCCCAGACTGTAAAACCCTGACCAGACCAGAACAAACCATCATTGCTCCCTTGATTGCAAAAGGAGTATAAACACTAAATTCCACTTGCATCCTATGCTAGGACACAGCTACAAAAATAAATACATCAATGGGATGCATATTTGCTAATTTGTTTGACTCATACAGCTTAGTGAATTATAGTAATATGTCTCCTGAGGTCAACACAAAAAAAGAGGGAATGATGTGGCTGTTTTGAATATATTGGTACGTTTCCTACAATGCATCCTAATGGTCTCCCATGCCCCCATGCTTACATCAAGTTTGGTCCTGAATAGACCCCTGCTGTCTGCCAGTAGAGATGGCCTTCTAATTCAACTCAATGCAGAGCTCCTCTGCCACCCTACAAGAGCACCCCCTCGAGTGGTATTTAATACTGGCTTTATCACAACACAGTAAGGTGGATACAGAAGTGAGGAGGCTGCAAGCTTGATTTGGAAAATGCATACATTTTTTTCTTTCACAAGGATTTTAGGGAGTTTTACAGAAAGGAAGAATCATAAAGATGAGTGCAGTCAATGCATACATTTAACGTATATTATGCAAAGATTTAAAAACATAAGGAAATTTAATTGTAAACATTGTAGCACAGTGCTATATAATCTATAATGTGATATTGGTTTTCAGCCAATCTCATCTGGGAGTTAGCATTAAGTGAAGGTGTCAAAATTACAGTTAATTTTTTTATTAATTATTGTACCAGTATTTCTTACTTGGACTTCCTCCAAACAGAGGGTAGGTTTTTCTTCTTGCTTTAGCGTACATCAATGTTTTCAAATTAGGAACAGCATTCCGTATTGTTTTTTATGCATATTTCCATTACTAGCTTCTGTTTTATTGTCTCTACAATAACACAGTTTCCTTGGGATGATCTTATTTGATTTTTAAACATTCAAAATAAGTATATGGTAATGATATTACGCAATGATAAAAAAAAAAGAAACTAATCATTTTTAGGGAATATACACTGAGCAAAGTTATAAACGCAACACTTTTGTGTTTGCCCCTATTTATCATGAGCTGAGCACAAAGATCTATGACCTTTTTTATGTACACAAAAGACCTATTTCTCTCAAATATTGTTCACTAAATCTGTCTAAGTGAGCAATTCTCCTTTGCCAAGATAATCCATCCACCTCACAGGTGGGGCATATCAAGATGCTGATTAGACAGCATGATTAATGCAGAGGTGTGCCTTAGGCTCGCCACAATAAAAGCCTGCTCTAAAATGTGCAGTTTTATCACACAGCACAATGCCACAGATGTCGCAAGTTTTAAGGAAGTGTGCAATTGGCATGCTGACTGCAGAAATGTCCACCAGAGCTATTGCCCTTGGATTGAATGTTCATTTCTCTACCATAAGCCGTCTCCAAAGGCGTTTCAGGGAATTTGGCAGTACATCCAACTGGCCTCACAATCGCAGACCACGTGTAACCACACCATCCCAGGACCTCCACATCCATCATCTTCACCTCCAAGATCACTTGAGACCACCCACCCGGACAGCTGCTGTAACAATTTATTTGTATAACCAAAGAATTTCTGCACCAACTGTCAGAAACCTTCCCGGGAAGCTTATCTGTATGCTCGCGTCCTCATCGGGGTCTCGACCTGACTGCAGTTCATCGTTGTAACCAACTTGAGTGGGCAAATACTCACATTCTATGGCATCTGGCACTTTGGAGAGGTGTTCTCTTCACGGATGAATCCCAGTTTTCACTGTACAGAGCAGATGGCAGACAGCGTGTATGGCATCATGTGGGTGAGCGGTTTGCTGATGTCAACGTTGTGGATCGAGTGGCCCATGGTGGCAGTGGAGTTGTGGTATGGGTGGGTTTATGCTATGGACAACAAACACAGGTGCATTTTATTGATGGCATTTTGAATGCACAGAGATACCATGATCAGATCCAGAGGCCCATTGTTGTGACATTCATCCACGACCATCACCTCATGTTACAGCATGATAATGCACGGCCCCATGTTGCAAGGATCTGTACACAATTCCTGGAAGCTGAAAACATTCCAGTTCTTGCATGGCCAGCATAGTCACTGGACATGTCACCCATTGAGCATGTTTGGGATGTTCTGGATTGGCGTATACAACCGTGTGTTCCAGTTCCTGACAATATCCAGCAACTTCGCACAGCCCTTGAAGAAGAATGGAAGAACATTCCACAGACCATAATCAACAACCTGATCAACTCTATGCGAAGGAGATGTGCTGCACTGCGTGAGGCAAATGGTGGTCACACCAGATACTGACTGGTTTTCAGACCCCCCCCTACCCACCCAATACAGTAAAACTGCACATTTTAGAGTGGCCTGTTATTGTGGCCAGCCTAAGGTACACCTGTGCAATAATCATGCTGTTTAATTAGCATCTTGATATGCCACACCTGTAAAGGTGAATGGATTATCTCGGCAAAGAAGAGCTCACACAGATTTAGACAGATTTGTGAACAATATTTGAGAGAAATAGGCCTTTTGTGTACATAGAAAAAGTCGTATATCTTTGCGTTCAAAATGGCCTGGTCATTAAGCAGCCAAATATTTCAGGGCCAAGTGGTTAAAACTACTCTCGGTTGTAATGAATTGTCAGATTTGGCAATATAGATAAAAATCATTGGAAAAAAACGTCATGAGTCCCCCCCCCCCCCCCACAGTCCATTAC
Organism: Lithobates pipiens; assembly: GCF_037356315.1. NCBI lineage: Eukaryota > Metazoa > Chordata > Amphibia > Anura > Ranidae > Lithobates > Lithobates pipiens. Next base: position 100,034,870 of record NW_027507758.1, on the reverse strand, counting down.
CAGGCCCTTTGGTCTGGTATGGATATTAAGGGGAACCCTGGGCTAAAATGTAAAAAAAAATGGCCTAGGAGTCCCCTCAAAATCCATACGAGGCCCTCCGTGTTGATGGGGACAAGGGCCTCATCCCCGCAACCCTTGCCCGGTGGTTGTGGGATCTGGGTATCAGGTACATTGTACCCCTACACACTCATCCACAAAAGTGTCAAAATGGTCAAAATGACAGTAGACAATTTGGGACAAGTCCTTTATTAACCCCTTCCGGACCAGCCGCTGCAGTTATACTGTGGCAGGTTGGCACAGCTGCGCCAGCCATAGTAGCTGTATGTCTGCTCTCTAAGATGCCATAGCAGGCACATGCCCACAGCATGTCCCCAGAGCTGATCCATGTGCCCGGCGGGCGCGATGACTGCCAGGCACCTGTGATCACTCATGGCAGAGCGAGAACCGGGATCTGTGTGTAAGCACACAAATCCTGGTTCTGTCAGGTGAGAGGAGAGAGAATGTGTGTTCCTACTAAGTAGGAAAAATGATCTCTCTCCTCCGCTATTCAGCCACATTCCCCCCACAGTTAGAAGCACACATAGGGAACACAGTTAACCCCTTGATCACCCCCTAGTGCTAACCCCTTCCCCTAAGTAGGAACTATGGTCTCTCTCCTCCTCTAGTCAGCCACATCCCCCCCCCCCCCACAGTTAGAAACACCCCTTGATCACCCCGTAGTGCTAACTCCTTCTCTGCCAGTGACATTTATACAGTAATCAGTGGCTAATTTTAGCTGTGATTGCTGTATAAATGTCAATGGTCCCAAAAAAGTGTCAAATGTGTCCGATGTGTCCATCGCAATGTTGCAGTCCTGATAAAAATCGCAGATCACCACCATTACTAGTAAACAAAAATTTATAAAAATGGCATAAATCTATCCCCAATTTTGTAACTTTTGCGCAAACCAATCAATATACTCTTATTTTAACCAAAACTATGTAGAAGAATAAATATCGGCTCAAATTGATGAATTTTTTTTTTTTTTTTTAATGGGGATATTTATTATAGCAAAAGGTACAAAATATTGTGTTTTTTTCAAAATTGTTGCTCTTTTTTTGGTTATAGCGCAAAAAATAAAAACCGCAGAGGTGATCAAATACCACAACAAGAAAGCTTTATTTTTGGGAAAAAGGAACATAAATTTTGTTTGGGTACAATGTTGCATGACCGTGCAATTGTCAGTTAAAGCAACGCAGTGCCGTATCACAAAAAAATAACCTGTTCAGGGCTGAAGTGATTAAAAAGAAATAAGTGTCGCGGAATGTCCATCATCACTGCGTCCGACGAAACTGAAAAAACTCTGCCTCCATGGGAGGCTCCCACTGACTGCAGGCTTTCTGCATTGACAGCTGTTATATATCTGAGGGCGGGGCCACCCGGTGACGTAATAGTTCTAGGGAGAAGGGAAGATAATAGCATCATCATCAAATATCCCTAAGGTAATACAGATCTCAAATGGAGATGAGCCAAACTTCCCATGTGGTAGCTTTTGGTGGACCAGAGAGTATTTTTGTCATCTTCCTATAGTGTTTTTATCATTGTACTCTTTTATGTTGTAGAAATAGATGTTATCAGTGCAAATATATACAATTCTAAAATAGTATGCCAGCTGAACACTTAAAGAGGGTATTCACAACACCTATATAATAAATCAAATCAAGGAGAAGTGCAGTACAAAATAACCAATCAAAGTTCCATAAAAAATAAGCAAAAATCTGTAAATCCAATGAGGTGAACCACAAAGCCCATACAGCAAGAGCAAGGAGCATCCACATGTTGAAATGGATCCAGGAACGCAGGTAATGTGTGACAATCCGCTCACCTCCTAGATACTTGCTTCACTCTCCTTAATTAATGGACCCCTGAACTAACAGGAAGTCAACAACGCGTGTCCCTTTAAGTTTATTTTTTGTAAAGGATGGCAGTGGGTTTTGGGGGTTGCCATGGGTTTTAGTATATATTCTAATAGGGTTGTAGGTATTTAGGTATCAGAGGTGCAATTTGGACCCATGGTTTGGACACCATGGGGATATAATACACATCACCTACTATTTACTAATTTTAGAGGAATAATATATAGTTGGATGTTGTGAGGCGCCCATTTTTCTTATGAATAAAGTTTTAATTATTCTGACAGTTTCTTTATTGAGCAAATAAGCTTGCAGCTTTTTCTTGAGCCGTGGCAAGTGTATCCTTCAGCTGTTTATTTCCAGCGTCGTTGCCGTGACAGTAGGCATAGCATAAGAGACGACGGGTGACGCCGTAGCTCCACCCTGCTGATGAAGTTCTATTGAACGTAACGCGTACAGGGGGAGGAGCTAATTTTGGATGACATCACCGCTGCCATCCTGTGAGATGGAGAGTACATAGTACACAGCTTTTATATGCCTGAACTGAACGTTTTAAATGTGAGTAGGAACATTTTTATCAATAAAAGCCTGAATTGTTTACAACGGAGAGCACTTAGATCCTCTTATTTATTCACCTGTCTCTGGATCTGGATTGCTACCTCACTTTACCCTTAAAGGATAACACATTGTTGGCTTCCTATTAGTTCAGGGGTCTATTAATTAAGGTGAGCAAAGCAAGTATCTAGGAAGTGGAGGGATTGTCACACATTTCAACACGTGGATGCTCCTTGCTCTTGCTGTCTGAGCTTTGTGGTTCACCTCATTGGATTTACAGACTTTTTGTGGTCCCTTTTATGTCTTTTATGTGTCTTTTATGTGTGTTACCTCTGTAAAAGACCATTCTGATTTGTTCTGAAAATACTTTTACGCTTAAGTCCAGTTTCCCATATCAACCCCCCTGAACCTATCCAGTATTTTTTAAAAGAGAAACACTCGATAACTGATAAAAAACGTACCCCAACTTACTGTCACTTTATTTTTGGGGAACCTCTCTCATTCTCTCCCCCAAGCCAGTCGTATATTAGCCTCCAGCATGAGGTCATTGGTAAATGTTGCAAGACCTTGACATCTTGGTCACTAGCAAGAATGCCCCCACAATACAGAAAAGTATAAAGAAAACCTGTAACCCTGAATTTTTTTTGTTTTAATAATGATGTCCCATTTTAACTCCACCATTCTAATTTATCCATTCAGGGAGCACAAATGTTCTAAAAATCTGTGAAAGATATGTAATAAAATTGTATAAAAACTTCTGGCTTAACTGATGTGATTGAAACATAAAATTAAGTAATCTATCAATACCAAAAAGTACTACCTATTAAGGAATAATGATTATAATTAATATGCTGTATTGATTAGCTGAGAGAGTTTGTGTAGACAGTTTTAATGAATTCTTATGTCTAATCTGAGTAATGACATTGTAAAAGTACAAGTAAAATTATATTTAATGTGAATCTGGACACAAACTTGCATACATTCTGGAAATAACTGTGGATATTTGTTAGAGGAATCTATCAATTCTTTTGTAGAAAGCTGTAGCAGCTTTGGAAGTTAAGGCAAGCCAATAGGTTCACTTTAACTAAAGGGATCAGTTATCTTCTACTGTCATAGACTCAGGAACTGAAAAATAACATAAACTCAATTCACAAAGATGGGTTATTTTATCTTTGTTCATTTTTTTAACAATTTTTTTTACTTAAATAAACCTATTTAGCAGTATCCAAAAAAAGTAGGACACAGTTGCGTCTGGGGCCATAAATATCTGCAGATAACGTATGTGTGTAAGCATGTACACTCATACACACATAAAGTCGCTGAAGAATTGTACATACATAAATGCATTTAAATGTGTCTAATGCTAGTACTTCAAGTGCATATTTTAGGCAGGATCTTCTAGTGGCTCCTCCAGCAAGATCCTGTGTTCTGTGCAGCAAATACACATATGCCCGTATGACTGAGACCTTTTGGTCCGAATACCTAGGAAATCGATTGAGTAATGTTTATGTAATAAATACTCTCCACTGACTCCAGTTCTCCACATCGCAGACTTTTCTCTTGAAAAATGTGCATCTTTCCTGCACACATGGTGGGAAACGCCTCCACTTTCGGCATGTACTGTATCATTTTAGAATAGAACACCTTCTGTACTTACTAATCCCTGCAGGAACAGAAACCAGACTGTACACCTACCATTTTGGATTTACCTCCAAATAAGCACTTTTTGAACAATCCCATGCAACGCCCACACCATAGTAGATGCCTTACGAAATCTGAAAAATTCCCCTTAACAACACCCTAAATCAAGGATAAAACTATCCTTTTTTAAACCTACAAGCCCAAATAAAGTACATGAATGCTACTGTACTTGAAGAAAAATAGACATTTAGATTTTGCTTGGGGGGCACCCTGACTCTCAAGCTCAAGAGCCAGGCTCAGATAAAGTAAGTAAAGTAATAATCTAAGACTGATGTCAAAATTCTTTTATAAGTACAGTCATGATTAAGTCGGTCACAATCATATGTACAGTATATCCCAAAATCTAAATCTGCTTCAAGCTTGTTCATTTAAGCTTTGACAATAAAACCTGGAAGCTGATTGGTTTCTATGGAGAGCGGCTCCAGATTTTGCACTCTCTAGTTTTAGAGTTTTAGCTTGCAGATGATTGGATTATGAGAAGTCTGAGCTTTCCCTCATTCACTAAGCTAAGGAAAAACTCCCCTTTTCAAATTTGCCTTATCAACCCCCTTAATCCCTACAGGGGACACATATTTTTCAAAAGTGAAATGCCAATATTTATTTCAGTTCAAATAACTTTTTCACAGTTCTTTCAAAACATATACAATCTGAAAGCAATGTATTGATATGAACTAAATGCTAACATTGTTATAAGCTAGTTTCTGTATATTGGAAGTAACATGCTCTATATAGCTGCCAAAGCCTATTTTGTGTCTGAAGTCTAACAAGCCTTCCATGAAAAGCCACAGAATTCTGTAAACAGTCCAAAAATCTGAATTGCTAGCCATGGTGTATTAACACCCACAACCATCATGAAAGATGTAATTACATTATACATTCTTTAAACAAAGAAAATATATTTATATCTACCCTTCAGTCAGCACTGGAAAGTGGTTGGGAATAGCGCTGAAGTGTCTAGCATATTAATTTTGCTCATTACATTTAATTTGGTGTTTCATGTCTCGTTTAGTAAGCAAGGTTAGTAAGCTTTCTTTCATGTCCCCTTTGTGAACTTGGTTGTGCGATGAATGTAACTTGTACAGAATGTTCCTTTTGTGTAGCAGTTCATTTGTTTTAAAGGGATTTCTCTACCTGCCATAAGTGTGGTCAATGGGTATTAAATGCGGATGTGAGAGATTGGCCACAGTCCAGGTCTCAAGCAAAACTTAATCTTAACTGCAAAGTTTTATTTTATTGATTGTAATTTAAGAATGTGATCTAGTTTCAGCAAATGCACTGATTTTAGTCTCGTCTTCAAAAGACGTCTCTTTGCTTTTTTTTTGCTCAGTTTTGTATGCTGATATTTGGAGATGAAAGGGACATTTGTTTAATGCTGTGGCCAGGCAGATATTATTATTATTATTATTATAATACAGGATTTTTAGCGGTGACAGTATACGCAGTGCTTTAATACAGTAGAGCTCGTAAGAGCTTACAATCTAAGATAAAACAAAAACAATTAATGCAGTTATATTATTCACTTCTTAAAACTCGACGCCGTTTTAGTGCAGCTAGCATAAGTACCTACATTTTTCTAGATATCAACCACTTGTAATGACCTGTACAAGAGGTATCAGACTTGATATCGGTAAGGCTATCATTTGGAACCATTTTCTGTGCATGTTTTCTGTAGTGAAAATGGAGCTGCTTCTCCTCGTCCAATCATCAGGGTGGGGTTGACCAAAGTGGAGGTTTAGACCCCATCACACCTGAGCATTTTGTAGCTTGAAGCCTGAAGCTATAAAACACTGGAGGGGAAAAAATTTATTATTCTCAATGGAGATGGTTCACATCTCCACTCCATGTCGCCTGAAGCCGAACGCCTGAAGCTCAAACAAGTTCCGCACCCTTTTTTGTTGCTCGAATTGAGCAGATTTGGGCATTTTTCTTCTTTTAACATTGGTGACCTTTTGCCCTGCACAAAATCGCGGCAAATCGCGTTAAAAAACGCAGCGATTTTCTGATTGAAAACACTACGCTCAGGTGTGAATGCAGCCTAAGGATCTGAGGAAAATAAAAACACAAGCTCTATGCTATCTACTGCTAGAAGCTATTGTGTAAATAATGCTTGTGCACAATGACAAACCACTGCATTTGGATTCATGTCCTTCCTTAACCAGGGCCTAGACCAGTGGCGGCCCCTCCATACAGGAGGCAGGGGCGCTGCCCCCCTAATCCAACTGCCTGGCCCTCAATCTACATGCAGGGTGCCGGACACATGGATTTCAATGTTTTTCTTCTTCTTTTTTTTTTTAGAAGCATAAAAAGATATGAACAAATTAATGCGGTGGGCAACTATATGGCAAAGGAAGTTCAATGTAGAAAAATTTAAAATAATGCATTTGGGTGGCAAAAAATGCAATCTATATACTGGGAGGAGAATCTCTGGGGGAATCTAGGATGGAAAAGGACCTGGGGTCCTAGTAGATGATAGGCTCAGCAGTGGCACGCAATGCCAAGCTGCTGCTAACAAAGCAAACAGAATATTGGCATGCATTAAAAAGGGGATTAATTCCAGAGATAAAACGATAATCCTCCCGCTGTACAAGACTCTGGTCCAGCCACACCTAGAGTATGCTGTCCAGTTCTAGGCACCAGTCCTCAGGAAGGATTTATTGGAAATGGAGCGAGTATCTTTTGGATTTTGTCTCTGCCTCCTTCTTCTGCTTATCCGCCCATCTGTCTGCTGTTACCGATCCTGGCCTGACTTTGACTACTCTTCTGCCTGCCATTTGTACTTGATCTATCTCTCAGTTGGTGACCTGGACTGTCTGTCCCTGCTTACCAGCATCTGAACCTGCTGCTCCCAGACTCCCTGCCAGCACAGCCTACTTTTCAGCAATGCACTGCTCTTCAGCAACGCACGCACTGCTCTTTAGCATCCTGCAACGGAAGAGCAGTCAGGCAAGAGAAGCCTAGCTCCACACATCAGGCTCCACCACCAGTTATGCTACAATTTACAGTTTTGTTTCTGGGTCTTGCTATGCTTTGGGTTCTTTTTAATAGATAGCAATATTAGGAAGGAATATCGTGCAAAAGTTAATTTATTTCACTAATGCAATTTAAAAGGTAAAACAAATATATGAGATAGACTCATTACATGCAAAGCAAGATAGTTCAAGCTGTGATTTGTCATAATTGTGATGATTATGGCTTACAGCTCATGAAAGCCCCAAATCCATAATTTCAGGAAAGTAGAATATTACATGCAATCAATAAAACAAGGATTGGGTTAGAGTTAGGGTTAGAACAATATTGGGCAATATCAGACCTCTGAAAAGTATAAGCATGCATATGTACTTGTACCTTTTGCAGCAATTACTGCCTCAATGTGGCGTGGCATGGAAGCTATCAGCCCATGGCACTGCTGAGGTGTTATGGAAGACCAGAATGCTTCAATAGCAGCCTTCAGCTCTTCTGCATTGTTCAGTCTCATGTCTCTCGTCTTTCTTTTGGCAATGCCCCATAGATTCTCTATGGGGTTCAGATCAGGCGAGCTTGCGGGCCAATCAAGTACAGTAATCCCACAGTCATTGAACCAGGTTTTGGTGCTTTTGGCATTGTGGGCAGGTGCCAAGTCCTGCTGGAAAATGAAGTCAGCATCCCCATAGAACTCGTCTGCAGAAGGAAGCATGAAGTGCTCCACAATCTCCTGGTAAAGGGCTGCATTGACCCTGGACTTAAAGGGGTTGTAAAGGTAAATGTTTTTTCACCTTAATGCATTCTATGCATTAAGGTGAAAAAACATCTGACAGTGCTGGCGCCCCCAGCCCCCCCCCCCCCCGTTTTACTTACCTGACCCCTCGAAAGTCCCAACGCTCGTCCCTCGATGTCCTTTCCACCGTTCAGCCTGGCCGCTGATTGGCTGGAGTGGATGGATGGAAAGCAGCACAGCCATTGGCTCGCGCTGCTGTCAATCACATCCACTGACACGGAGCGCCAGGGGGCGGGGCCGTGTGATACAGCGAACGGCTATATCATCCCTGCTGCTTGTGCACCATTTTCTTACACACTTTTCCCTTCCACATAACTTTCTATTAATGTGCTTTGATACAGCACTTTGGATAAACATTCAACTTCTTTTGCAATTATCCTTTGAGGCTTTCCCTCCTTATGGAGGGTGTCTGTCAACGATGGTTTTCTGCACAACTATCAGGTCAGCAGTATTTCCCATGATTGTGATTCCTACTGAACCACACTGAGAGACCATTTAAAGGCTCAGGAACCCTTTGCAGGTGTTATGGCTTAATTATCTGATTAGAGAGGGACACTTTGAGCCTAGAATATTGCCCCTTTCACAATATTCTAATTTTTTGAGATTGTGGATTTGGGGTTTTCATGAGATGTAAGCCATAATCATCACAATTATGACAAATCACAGCTTGAACTATCTTGCTTTGCATTTAATGAGTCTCATATTTTATTTTCACCTTTTAAGTTGCATTAGTGAAATAAATGAACTTTTGCACGATATTCTAATTTTTCGAGTATCACCTGTATAAGAGTGTACAACTGAGGAGAGAAAGGCGTAAAAGATAAAGTCAAGTAGCATGCCCAGCCATAGGCAGCCAAGCAGCCTTTTAAATTGTGTTACTTATAGTGGCTACATCTGCACCTTCTCTATTTCAAGTCAGTCCAATATATCTGCAGCAATAAATCTTATGTGCTTGTAATGCAGCAGTGCTTTCTTCAGCCACAAACTGTTATTGTGCAACACAAAATTAACAACATGGATATTTATGAGGTTCTGTTGACCTATGGACTGTTAAATTCTGTAGTAAGTGAAAATCTAATGTTTCCTTAAAAGCTAGTTAGTGTAGCAAAAAATGCACACGTCTGTATACTTTGAGAGTGCTTGATAATTCAAGAATCAGTAAGTAGAAAATATGAATGATTATGTCTGACTAAACTAGAGTGAAAAGTGAGAAGATTGCTCTGCTAATAAATGTAAAGATACAGTAAGTATTACAAAAGCTGTGTGCCAGAGCTACTTACCAAGGAGCAAACATCTCGGATAAGTAAAACAGAAAGCAAAAAAAAATGATCATCAAGGAGGAGTACTAGGCATCATTTATTTAAAGGGGAACTGCAGTCTGCTCACACAATTTATAATAAAAATATATTTGCCATTCTGAAGCTTCCCTCCAACCATTTTGCATATTATTTTATATATACAGTGATTCTGTACTTGGCAAATATGCTGCAGAAATCTCCCTCCACTGAGTCTGGCTGCATCCATTTTAACTGTGGGCAGCTGAAGCTGCTGCCTGTTCACTTGCTGGATTTACACAGACACACAAAGGCACACATCCAGCTCTGCAGCCCTGCAGCTCTCATTGGCCCTCTTATGACTCATCCCCCCTCCCTTCCTGGCAAACTCTCACGAGAATGAGAGAGAGAGAGAGCTGTGCATGATGTCATATGCCTAGCCTAATGACCAGACAAGAAACAGGAAGTGGGTTGTATAAGGTATTTACTGGCAGAAAACAAATGTTTTACTATCCAAAGTTAAAACAACAGAAGATTTAATAGATAGAAAGTTGAAAAAATTACTGAAGGTCTGCTTTAAAGTGACACTAAAGGTTCGGATATTTTTTTTTTTTAAATAGCAAATATGTCATACTTACCTCCACTGTGCAGCTCCTTTTTCACAGAGTGACCCCAATCCTTGTCTTCTGGAGTCCCTCGGTGTCTGTCTCGGTTCCTCCCTGCTTCTGACAACCCCCTCTGGGAAGCGCTCTCCCAAGGGAGTTACCTTGCGGGCACGCTCCCGAGTCCTGTAGTTGGCGGCCATAGCCGCCAACTACAGGACTCGGCCCTGCCCCCGTCTCTTGCATCATTGGAGTTGATTGATAGCAGCACAAGCCAATGGCTGTGCTTCTATTAATCTATCCAGTGAAGAGCCGAGAAGAACGAGAAAAGGAAGAGCGCGTTTGTGACGCGGGACCTTTCCCAGGGCTCAGGCAAGTAAAACGATGGGGCTGGGGGGGCCAGTGATCGTAAGATATTTTTAACCTTAATGCATAGGATGTATTAAGGTGAAAAAACATGAACCTTTACAACCCCTTTAAGCACAACATTGCAGTGGCTATCCTGCAGGACAAAGGGGCAGGCTAGTCTTTGAAAGATTTCTCACCATTTTGGTAAAAGCTTATTTTTGTGAGGCAATGCTTAAAAAAAAGGACTTTGTACTCCTAAATGGCAATCTGTGTTAATTAGCCATGTATATTTTAACCACTTCCCGACCAGCGCACGACGATGTACGTCGACAGAATGGCACGGGCAGGCATATTGGCGTACAGGTACGTCCAAAATTCAATGCCGCCCTGCCATCGGGAGCGCGCCGGCGGCGGCGCGCTCCCGCGCTGGTCGGGACCCCCGTGAGTCCGGTCGCGGGACCCGCGGACTCGATCGCCGCGGGCATCCCCGTGATCGTCTCACGGAGCGGCCGAATGAAGGAAATGCTGTGTAAACAACATTTCTCCATTCTGCCTAGCAACTAGTGACGCTGATCTCTGCTCCATGTGATTGGAGCAGAGATCAGTGTTCACTAAATGAAAGCCCAACCCCCCACAGTTAGTAACACACCCTTAGGGACACTTAACCCCTACACTGCCACCCACTGGTTAACCCTTTCACTGCCAGTGTCATTTACACAGGAATCACTGCATTTATATAGCAGTGATTACTGTATAAATGACAATGGTCCCAAAAATGTGTCAAAAATGTCCGATGGGTCCCCCACAATGTCACAGTCACAATAAAAATCGCTGATCGCCGCCATTACTAGTAAAAAAAAAATAATAAAAAATTATTAATAAAACTATCCCTATTTTGTAAACGCTATAACTTTTGCGCAAACCAATCAATAATCGCTTATTGCGATTTTTTTAACCAAAAATATGTAGAAGAATACGTATCGGCCTAAACTGAGGAAAAAAAATGTTTTTTTATATATTTTTGGGGGATATTTATTATAACAAAAAGTAAAAAATAATGCGTTTTTTTCAAATATGTCGCTCTATTTTTGTTTATAGCGCAAAAAATAAAAACCGCAGGGGTGATCAAATACCACCAAAAGAAATCTCTATTTGTGGGAAAAAAAGGACGTCAATTTTGTTTGGGAGCCACGTCGCACGACCGCGCAATTGTCAGTTAAAGCGACGCAGTGCCGAATCACAAAAAGTGGTCTGGTCTTTGACCAGCAAAATGGTCCGGTCTGCAAGTGGTTAAAGAAGAACTCCACTTTTGTAAAAAAAAAAAAAAGAATATATAGCATGCAAAATTGCAATTTTTTTTTAAATAAAATAACAAACATGTCATATTTACCTGATCTGTGTGGTTTTGCACAGAGCAGCCCAGATCCTCCTCTTCTAGGGTTCCTCGCTAGCGCTCCTGGCTCCTCCTCTTCACCTAGTGCCCCCATAGAAAGCCACTCGCTCCGGAGCCACCTCATCTGCATCTGCACCTCATCACACAGACAGTACAACACTGCCCCCTTCACTGAATTTTATTGAAAGCAACAGGATTGCTATCAATCTGCCCTGTGAGGAGGGAGAGATAAGAGAAAGCGGTTTGCACAGCACTGGTTTGAAAATAGGCTCAGGTAAGTATACTATGGGCATGTGGCCTGGAATGGTTTTGGGGGGGGGGTGGGAAGGTGCATGATTTATGGCCCCTCCTTTCTTGAACAACCAAGCTAAATGACTGGATAAAGTCAAGATGAACAACACCCCACTGACCTGCTGAAACAAACTTGACAAACCTGCACTGATGATCCTGTGCTGCCGGACTCTTGCTGCAAATGACAGTTCCCAGGCTGACAGCTGAATGTCAACAAACTGACCAGCTGATGTCATTAAGCAAATTGTTTACAATTTGAAACAAGCCAGTGGGTGGCCAGAAGCTTCATTTTCTGGTAGTAGTAATACCACCACTAAATGACGGCATTCCAGCTGAAGCCAGAGGTTTGGCAGCAGAGCAAACATTAAAAATCTGCCCATTTTGTTTGCCTGTTTGGTGAACTGTGAACAGCTTGAATTCAGGTAGAACTCTTGGATAACCCAAACCCTAAGCTCATCCCTGATCACTAAATCCAAAGTTAAAATCCATGTATGGGAACATGGTTTTCATGTAAAAGAACAACCCTGCCCAACAGCACATATCGTTTTTTTGACCTTGGCTGCAGCAGCAGCAGCACCCTGTTCCCTCCTCCACTCTGCATGGCTATTGTTAGCTTATGCGCACTGCAGCAATGCCTGGTTAGCTCCTAGCACACTCACTTCCTTTCCCAATCAGTTCTTTTGTTCAAGGGTTTACAGACAATGGGGGTTATTTACGAAAGGCAATTCCACTTTGCACTGCAAGTGCACTAGAAAGTGCACTGAAAGTCGCTCTAAATGTAAGGGGTAGATCTGAAATGAGTGGAAGCTCTGCTGATTTTATCATCTAATCATGTGCAAGCTAAAATGCTGTTTTTTTATTTTACTTGCATGTCCCCCTCGAATCTACAGCGACTTTACTTCCAAGTGCACTTGCAGTGCAAAGTGGATTTGCCTTTAGTAAATAACCCCCAATATGTCAAGACCAATTCAGGTACTTACACTGGTTTGCATTTTAAAAGAATGAGCTTGGGAGTGCGCATGCGCGGGCGGCCAGGGCGGATGCAAGGCTAGGCTGCTCCGCACTCTCCCGGCACATTTCGTTACCATACGCTGCCCACCGGCCCCGCTTGTCCCCATATACCTACGGGACAGCGGGCACAGCATTCGCGGATCGCTCCCCATGCCTACTAGGTCGTCGGGGAAGGCGCACGGAGGCAATTTTCAGCAGCCTCGTGGATCCGGCCGCAAATCCAAGATGGCGGCCGGCAAATACACAGGGCCCGGACCGGAGCAACCACCACAACTGCAGCGGGACAGGAGACGTTTCCCTGACTGCAAATCTTTTGAAGAAGGCTCCCTCACAACTTCTCCACCTTCAGGTGAGCGGATGGATCACCCCTGTCCTGCATCCAGCCCTGCTAGATCTCTCTCTCAGGCCTCTGCTCCATCCCCGAGCCCTGCCTCTCAGGATTCCTCTGCCCTGAAAAAGGACTTATCAGATATCTTTCTTAGCCAGGCCAGCAGCCATGATATGGATCCTGAGAGTCCGGAGGGGTCTTCTGATCCTTTGCCTGCACCATTGCCATATTCCCCTGATACTGTTTTGCTTGCTCGTTTTGCGGACATGCTGAGGAAAGAGCTAGAGAAAGCTACATCCAAATTAACCTCTGATCTGAGGCAGGATTTCCAGAATTTGGGCTGTCGGTTGGATAGTATTGAATCTAAAGTTGATGAGACTGTCCATAGAGTGTCGCAGAATTCTGACATGATTACCGACCTCCATGATCGTTTAGAGGAAGCCTATAATAGAATTGACGACTTGGAAAACCGTGCCAGACGTTATAATTTCCGTATTCGCGGTTTACCGGAATCGGTTAAAGATATCACCTCCTTTACGTCTTCTTTGATGCATTTAGCGGTCCCAGAGATTGATGATATTCATATGGAAATTGATCGCATTCATAGAGCCTTGGTTCCCCTGAAGCCTGACGGACCACCCCGTGATGTGATTGTGAAACCTCACTTCTTTGGGATTAAAGAAGCCATCATGCGGTATGCCAGGGATCGCCCTGATTTAGAGGTTGAAGGTCATCGTATTCAAATTTTCGCGGATATATCGCAAGCTACCATTCAAAAGAGGAGGGCATTTAAACCGCTGTTATCCCCGTTGATTCAGCGCAATATTCGCTATCGCTGGAACTATCCTTTCCGCTTGCAATTTACTTATGACAATCGATCCTATGCCTTTTCTACATTCGCTGATGGAGAAAAAATCTTACTGAAATTGGGATTCATTTCTCAGGCCCCAGTTTCTTCTGGTCCGCCCACAGCTACTGATCCCCCCCCCCCGCTCTTGCCGCTTTGGTCTTCCCCGACTTCGAAGAAATCCGCACCATCGCGTCAAGTTACCTGAAGGACTCTATTTTTTTTTTTATTTTTTCTGATTTTTTGACCCTACTGGTACACCGGACTCTGGGGGGAAGAGGATAATATAAAGAGTTGTAGATTTTTGTTTTTTGTTGTTTTTTCCCTTCTTCCTGGGGTCTGGGGATGTTTTTTTTGTACGGTAGCTTCTCTGTGGTCCTTATATAGGACATTAGCTGCCGTTTACATCATTTTTTTGTCACCTGATCAGATTATTGTATACCTTTTTTCTTATATTATTTAGAGTTTTCGGGTATGGATCTATGGGCATAACATTTGCTGTTTCATATTGTGCCGGGAGGTGGCTATGTGCTCTCCCTGTTGATAGGACTCTCCCCATGGATTTTCTTTGGTGGAGACTCCCACACTTCCAGACTTGGATTCTGGTCTACGTTATTATATTTTGTTTGCTTTTTTGTTGCTTAAGGTTTTTTATTTCCCTTGATGCTGGGTGTTGTTGCACCTGTGTATCGTTTTTTTTTTCTCTTCTTCTCTCTCTCTCTGCTTTCCTTCCAGGCTTCACTACTAATTCTTTTTTTCTTTTTCTCCTTGAGGGTCAGCCAGCGGCATTCTGGTTCATCAAAGAGGTCCATGTGTTGCCATCGTTGGGTGAGTCTGTCTATCATGCACATTTATGCTTTTTGCCATGTCCCGGTTAACTGACTCGACTGGAACCATTCGACTGCTATCTCATAATGTTCAGGGATTGGGCTCCCCATCTAAACGAATCCAGATATTTAATTATTATAAATCTCTGCATGTAGATATTGTAGCTCTTCAGGAAACCCATTTTCCCTCTTCTTTTACCCCCCGCTACATCCATAGAGATTACCCTGTGTGTTACTTTGCTAATGCCACAGAGAAAAAACGAGGAGTGGCACTCTGTTTGTCACGGCGGCTTTCATTTACAGAGACTAAAGTACTGCGGGATCCAGAGGGGAGGTTTCTATTGGTTAAAGGTCATTTGGGGAGCAACTTGGTGACAATTCTGGTTTATTATGCCCCCAACACGAATCAGGTAGCATTTTTTAAAGCCTTGCTCCAGTCCTTAGAGTCGGAATTTGAGGGTGATGTGATCCTAGCCGGAGATTCTAATTTAGCATTAGATCATAGTCTGGATAAATCACATTTATCTTGTCTTCGATCCCCTCCCAAATGTAGCCGAAGTTTTGCTCAGTTATTACATCGCTATGATCTAGTTGATGCTTGGAGGGAAGCCAACCCTACCGCCCGCGACTATTCTCATTTCTCTAGGGCCCACAACCGCTATTCACGTATTGACCATGTGCTTCTTGCCTCGGGACTGTTGCCTAAACTGACTACAGCTAAAATTGTATCTACACCTTGGTCAGATCATGACCCAGTAGTGTTATTGTTTTCGAATCTAACGTTTAAATTGGCGAAGCCCCACTGGAGGCTGAATGAGTCTATCCTTGGTAATGAATCTCACTGTACAGAGATTATAACCCACCTAAAGGCATATTTTGCGGTTAACAAAGCAGAGGATACCAACCCTGCTATTAATTGGGCGGCTCATAAAGCCTCCATTCGGGGCTCTCTGATTCAGTTGACGTCCAGACTTAATAAGGCTAATAATACCTTGATCCTGACCAAAACTAAGGAATATGAAACCCTAGCTGCCCAACATAAACGACTCCCTCATCCAGACTTATTGCTTAAACTTGAACAGGCCCGTACTGAACTCAATATCTGCCTTACTACGAAGGCCGAAAAATGTCTTCGCTGGACCAATCATAGGTTCTTTACATGGCGTGATCGTCCAGGTTCATTGCTGGCGCACAAACTTACCCTTAAACACACGCATACGGCTCTCCCTAAAATTAGACTTTCAGGTGGTAATCTTTCTCAAAATCCCCAGAGTGTCCTTAACGAATTTCAGAATTTTTATACTACACTTTATGCCCCAACTCACGACAATGCGTCTGTCTCTATCAACAATTTCTTAAGCACCTTATCGCTACCGTCTCTTACGGAACCTCATAGAGAAATTATGGACCAACCTATCACTTGTGAAGAGTTACACCATACCATTAAATTATTATCTCTGCATAAATCGCCTGGTCCTGATGGACTCCCTAATAGCTATTATAAAAAATTTGCTGAATACCTGGTCCCTCATATGGCTCTCTATTTTAATTCCTTGCGAGACGGTGGCGAAGTACCTTTAGATGAAAATAGGGCTTACATTAGTGTTATACCTAAACCAAACAAAGATACTACTGATATTCTTAATTATCGCCCTATATCATTGATTAATTGTGATCTCAAAATCCTTACGAAATTATTAGCACTACGATTGGGTGCCTTTTTACCACAATATATACATAAAGACCAATCAGGTTTTATACATCAACGCCAAACCTTAGACCAAATTCGCCGATCCATAGCTTTGATTTCTGCGGTTCGCTCCCAATGGGACGCTCCTGGATCTCGGGAATTGCTATTGCTCTCATTGGACCTTCATAAGGCCTTTGATAGCCTTAATTGGGACTATTTATTTACTACTCTTGGGGCATTTGGTTTTGGTCCTGTTTTTATTTCCTTATTACAAAAACTTTATAGCAAACCGTCGGCCCAGGTTGCTATCCGGGGTTATAGATCATCCTCTTTTCTCATTGGCCGTGGCACGAGGCAGGGCTGCCCGCTTTCCCCATTACTTTTTGCGTTAGCAATAGAGCCTTTAGCGGTAGCGATTCGTTCTCATCCCCGAATTTATGGAATATGTTGTGGACAGCAGGAACATAAATGTTCTTTGTTTGCTGACGATGTTCTTATGTATATTACCAACCCTACAATCACTCTACCTAACTTATTATCCCTATTTCGTCGATTTTCCCAACTTTCCGGTCTTACTTTAAACACTCAAAAAACGATGGCCCTTAATGTTTCTCTGCCCCCCTTAATAGAACAACAGTTGCGACGCGATTTTCATTTCCAATGGACCTCAACTTCTATTCCCTATTTAGGTATTCAATTGACATCCTCGATTGGCACTTTATACAAAGCCAATTATCCCCCACTTTTTCGCCGTTTACGTGAGGATCTTCGATGTTGGGTGGATTATTCTTTATCTTGGTTTGGTAGGATCAATTCCATCAAAATGACGTTTCTCCCCAGACTACTTTATTATTTTAGGACCCTACCCATTGCAGTCCCGAGGAGGGAATTACAACAGTTACAAGGAGATGTTCTCCGTTTTGTTTGGGGTAATGGGAAACCCCGCATGAATAAATCAACGCTATATACCTCAAAATTGCGCGGTGGGCTTGGCCTCCCTAATTTACAAGCTTATTATCAGGCGGCTCAGATAACACAGCTTTCATATACCACGACCAGGGGGCCTCAGCCCCTTTGGGTATCTATTGAAGCCCTTTCGTGCCACCCTCTTGCTATTGGCTCCCTGATGTGGCTACCAAGTCGCCTTCGCCCTCCTATCTTATGCCCTACCCTGTCCCACTCCCTTGAGGTTTGGGACAGAGTACGCCATCGTAAACCATTGGTGTCTTCACATACTCCCTTGGCTCCGGTGTTTTGTAACCCAGAGTTTCCACCTGGCTTGACCCCACAGGTATTCCAGTGGTGGCTCAACAAGGGCCTCCTACGGATAGGTGATTATTTAACTGGAGGCCGACCTCATTCCTTGCAGTACTTTGTAGAGACGATGCAGATGCCCCCTAGTGAGCTGTTTCGGTATAATCAGATTGTGTCATTTATACGTTCTAAACTTTGTAGGATAGATAGACCGTTTACTCTTACGAATTTTGAATTATCTTGCCAGTTACAGGACCAAATACGGGGGCGTATATCTACCATTTATGCTACCATTACGGACCCACTTACTAAACTTCCCTATATGATCCATTGGGAACGGGACTTGAATCTTACCTTTGATCTGTCTGATTGGCAAGATATAGCCTATGCTTTATCTAAAATATCTGTTAATACTGCACTGATTGAGGCAAACTACAAAACTCTATTACGATGGTATCTAGTGCCAACCAGGATAGCTAAGATGCATCCGTCTACATCCCCCATGTGCTTTAGACGGTGTGGTCAGCTGGGTTCAATGTTCCACATTTGGTGGCAGTGCCCGATCGTAGTCAGATTCTGGATTCGTATATTTAACCTTATATACACGGTTACTGGGGTTAATATTCGTAGAGCCCCGGAGGTAGCGCTTTTTCAGAAGCTCCCTGATGGGGTTCCTAAGAAATCTTTTAAGCTGATCACATATATAATCCTAGCTGCTAGGATAACTATAGCTAGATATTGGAAGCAGTCGATGGTTCCTCTTGATTCTGTAAAACTTAAGCTTAACTGGATTATGGTTAATGATAGACTCACCTGGACCCTTCGTAATAATTCCAAGAAATTTAATGTAATTTGGGATCCATGGATCAAATATATTTCCCCACTGTGACTTGCCGCTGGTTGACCCTCCCTCTCTCTTTCTTTTCTTCTTTCTTTTTCTTTTCTTTTCTTCTCTCTTTCTTTCTTCTCTATATCTATTGTTTAACAAGATATTTTTATATACTCTGCAAAAAAAAAAAGGTCAGGCACCACTCTGTGCGGTCGTTCCTAGTGGAAGAGGGGTGTAGGAGCGTTCTCCCCCCCCTCCCTATTTTCTTTCTTTCTTTGTCTTTTCTTCCCACTGCTTTGCTCCGTTTTATGTTCTGCTATTATTTTTGATAATATGGATATCACAGATTCTCTGAGCAAGATCCAATTGGGTCTGATAGAGGGTGGGATATGTCTGTAAATTTGACTGGTGGAACACCATACTTTTTTGGGCTACTCTGTAATGCGTAGTCTACCATTATATTGATTCCGTTTAACCTATTTGACTTATGGTTTTACACTTTCATGTTTTACTGTTGATTGACCCGGTTGCTGTATGGGACGAGGGTCATATTGTCCAGATTTTACTTGTTCATTGACCGTATTATTTGTGATATTTTCTTACTGTCTCACCTTGAATTATTAAAAAAAACATAATGAAAGTAAAAGAATGAGCTTGATTATATTAGCTCAGTGACTTATTTCACTGTTGCTTGGAATGTCACTGGAGTTATGCCTTTAATGAGTACTATAATATTATTTTCTTATTCGTTTTCTTCATACATGTATATTGACATTATCATATTCATTATCATACATGGATTTCACTGACACTGAGGCCATCTTTAATATTACTCACTCGGAAAGGATTCATTACTAATGTAGATTTCACAAGGACAAACATAATAGCTTTGTCAATAGCTATATATTTATCTCCAACTACCATAGCATTTAAATAGCCTCTGGGACTGAAATCATACCAGAAAAAATATATAGACCTATGAAATGCTGATTAGCAATTTTGATGGTTGTAAAATGATTGAAAGACTTATTCCTTCCTTCCTTCTGTCCCTTTCTTACTTTTTTTTTTTTTACATCACCAGTTTCTGAAACGTTATCAAGCTGCTGTCCAGTGAATGTAAGTACACTAATACAGTATGTGATACAGTCATCCACATCAAATCTGCCTGTGTGACTTTGGAATAGCTGCAAGACTGCATTAATACTGTGTTTACTCATCACCTCAAGCAATCTTCATGGTCAACATTTGCACTATGGCTGCAAGACATCCAGACGTCTTAAGCCTCGTACACACGATCGGATTTTCAGACGGAAAATGTTTCATGGCAGTCTGTTGGAAAATTCGACCGTTTGTATGCTCCATCGGACAATTGTTGTTGGATTTTCCGCAGACAAATGTTGGATGGCAGGTTTTAAAATTTTCCGCAGACAAATGTCTGTTGTCAAACTTTCCGAGCGTGTGTACACAAGTCCTTCGGACAAAAGTCCAAAGTACAAACACGCATGCTCGGAAACATGGACAAGCCATAAGCGGTCTTGTAAACTAGCTTTTTTAATGGAGAATTAACATTCGTGACGTGGCAAATTATGAAATCTCAAAATGCAGAGCAAATTCTCTTCTTCTTTAATGGCAAAATAATGAAGCTGCTTTGCTGGTGATACTGATGGAGTTAGTGCAAAGAAATTTTCAAAGGCTTTTTTGTTCTAGTGATCTCAAGAATAATATTATTATGCTTTTTTTTGGGGGGGGGGGGGGGAAGTTACCACAACACCAATATCCCATAGTTTTTAAGATCAAAGATACAACTATAGTGGCGTAATAAGGGTTGTTAGGGGCTGTAACAAAGCCATGTCCTGGTAAGGTCATGTAATTCCATCCCTGAGGACTTTAAATGAAACCATGGCCTGGTAAGGTCATGTGTTTCCATCCCAATTGATTCCTACATATTCACCAATCAATTCTATTGCTACCTTGTGCTTTACACAAAGTCTGGCTCCCCGTGTTCCCCTCCTCTTCAAAGATACAACTATGTTGGTGTTCCTTTTCAATTTTACTTTGTATTTTTTTAAATGTAACTGCCTACTCCCAAACTGTCATTTGAAGTTAAACACATAGCCAAGTATTATTCTCCACAATTTTTTTATTGTGCATTAAAAAAAGAAAACAAATAAAATTAGACATGCTATCTGTCAATAGAACTTAACCAAAAAATTTAATAAAAGCCTCATGCATGTGTCCTGCTTCTTAATATAGGGGGTCAACAATGCCAAGAGTTGGTGAAAACAGGGGTCCGTCATCCGGAGATAATTTCAAAAAACATCTGGATTATTGTTCTGGAGCTCCCGCAGCAAAGGCATATGACATAATTTGCCACGATTAATAAAGCAACCAATTTTTGTTCCAATAACTCCTCCTCCTCCTGTTCCTGAACTGGACTTGGGTCAAAGCAATAACTCCAAGGTCCATAATAAATAAAATGTTATCTCCTCTTATCTTGACAAACGGCCATTTGGAAACAAATTGAAAAGCACAAAATGAAAAGTGCTAAATAAAAAGCATGAAATGAAAATCGCAAACTGAAAAGTGCTAAATGAAAAGGGCAAAATGAAAAGTGCGAATCAACATTCACCAAACTTCCACTAACACGAAATTAGCAGAAGGAGCCCAAAGGGTGGCGCTAAAAAGCTGAAAAACTACATAGTACGTCACTACGTTCGTGTTTGTTGGTCGACAATATCTTGCAGTTTGTATGCAAGACAAAATCCAGTCACACGCCTTCAACAAAAGGGTGGAGGTTTTGTCTGTGGAAAATCTGATCGTGTGTACGAGGCTTTACAATTTGTAGTCCGTCATCTCCATTCTTAGGCAGTTAAAGGGCTAACTAATTAGACAGCCCAACACCTGAATTTTCAATCAAGTCTGCAAAATCCAAACGTAGAACTGAACCCTATTTAAGTCTATGGGAGGTGGATCAATTGTGTTACCTTGGTCATTTTTAAGGTTGACAGGCAAGCTATTGTTGAAAAGGGCACGAGGAATTGGATGCTGCCATGGGGAACCTGTAACAATGCAAATATGTTTCTAAAAGAATACAGTACAGTGGTAAAAGTGCCTTTTCATGAAGCTTCAAGGGCAACATTGAAAATACACAAATCTTTTATATAGCCTGCTTGGAGTATGCGTTAAAGCTGCACATGGGGGTTGATTTTCTAAAACATGTTCTAAGGCCTCTTCCACATGAGTCAGATCCACTCAGCGGAGTCTACCAGCTCAGCAGGAGATCGCTCCGTTGATCGCTGTTGAGCCGGCAGATGACAAGTCCGTCTCTGCTCACTGAGTAGGGAGGGGCCTATCAGAGCGGCGCTGATTCTTATGGGGAGATTGGACGAAAACAGACTGCATGTCCGTTTTCATCAGACCTCATCAGATCTGCTATGATGGATGGTGAACGTATCGCCATACGTCTGATTTCAGCAGATCGGATGGCAGACGGAAGTCAGCAGACACATCTCTGCTGACATCCGTCTCCCCATAGGAGTCAATGGATGGCCCGCTTGGATCCGCCTGACAAACGGAAAGGCAGATCTGAGTGGGCTTGCCATGTAAAAGGGGCCTAACTTCCGCTTGTTCAATTAAGCTTTGACAATAAAAACTGGAAGCTGATGGTTTTTTCTCCTAAGGCTAATTCATACCACAATCCCTGCTTTCAGTGTATGTCTCCACTTGCACGTTTGCATGCTACCGCACCAGTTCCTCCTTCATGTGCACCATTCTCACCCAGTGCCTCTAGGTGTGATGGCTGGTGGATCCCCACGATCAATGAGGCTGCCTTGCCAAAGAATATACCAGTACCATTTCCTACCATCCGAGGTTTTCTTTTCTTGTAAAGACACACCTTTCCACCACCTGTTGGTTAATTGGCTTTTGAGACATTGGCTCAGTCCATATGTGAGTACGGGATCTCTTTGTGTAAGGTACCCCATATCTGCTTTATGGTATTTATCTTTATGTTATATATTTCTCATTGATATTTTTTTCTATAGATACACAGCATTTACATCTACTCCTGAAGAAGCTAGCAGTGACTCACAAAATGCATTGAGTTTTATGATGCCTGTGTATTACTGTACATCAACAATTTCAAATATATATGTATGTGGTCGCTTGATATGCTGTTTCTATCACTACCACATGGTTTGGCACCTCTGTTTATGCATTTCATATATGATGTATGTTATACAATTTCAATAAATTTATAAACTATGTTTACTCTGTATACTCTTAATGACTGTTTTGTTCTTACTTCTTTTAAAGTCCCACAGGCGTAATTTTTTTTTTGTTATATTCAATTTAGGGATGGAGGTGGGTCATTGGAAACACCAGACCATTTTCCCTGCATACTTTTTTTGTTAAAGGTACAATCCCACAAAGCAAAAATGGGAACTGACACTATTTATATGTTGCTTTACCTAAATGTGCAACTACAGTTTTGTACGACTATGGACCTAAGTCGTCTGCAATTAGAAATGATGACTGTATTTAAATTATGTTTTAGATTTTCTAATAAAATGTATTGGAAATGTAAGCAGTCCTGGACTGGATACTGCCTTCTTCTTGGATCCCCTCCGTTGGTCAAGGTTCTCAGGAGCTCCCATTGTATATAGCATGGCCATTACTGTAATGTTTCCGGAGACCTACTATACCCATGCGCTTGTCCATCTTCATTTTTTTACCATGGACACTAGACACTAACGAAACAGAAACTTTTATCTTCTTGAAATTTTGGTGAGATCATGTAAGATGAAATTAACGTTGTTTTTGGGTGCATTTGGCTTTAAATAGCTACTGATGGTTACAGGAGCTCCTTTTCTTGTGTCAAATGGCCCTGCCATATACAAATATTACACAAAGAGCAATGCAATACATACAAAAATTATACTAAGAACATTAGGGGTGTATTTATAAAGCACTTAATGTAACATTTACATATATATATATACTCAAAATACCCTCTAAAAAATAAAAATAAATTTATTGACACAAATTTTTCCTAATCAGCTTAATGAGTGGCATTAAGAGTCTCTGCTTTGGTGAAATTCTGCTGACACCGAAATCGGTAATCAAT
The DNA here is from genome assembly GCF_037356315.1 of Lithobates pipiens. Classification (NCBI taxonomy): domain Eukaryota; kingdom Metazoa; phylum Chordata; class Amphibia; order Anura; family Ranidae; genus Lithobates; species Lithobates pipiens. The sequence goes on along the minus strand of NW_027507758.1, from coordinate 100,011,149 downwards.
CAGTAAAATCAATTTTGCTCAAATCACTCCACTGATCTTTAGTGGATGCATATGTTTTGTTTGAAACTAACATTCTGTGAGCATGCATAGCCTTTTATTCACTGTCCTTACCTGTTTAGTTTGTGGGCAGATACCATACAGTTAATTACAAAGCCCCTTCCATCTTTGCTCTGCTCATTCTGTGGGGGTACAGTGTTCCAAAAACCAATAAAGTTTATTATACGAAATAAAAGTGTAAATATAATTTTATAGTACCATAAACAAAGTAAATACCACAACGCCAAAACAGACTTTTTCAACTAGTCCTCTAATTGGATTGTTTTCTCCCATTCTCTGGTTTACTCAATAAAAATATTTACAAAGAAAGACACATGTAAAACAAGGGGAAAACAGATGCATCATTATTTTTATCTTTTATGGAGAGAGCATGAAAGAGACATAAGGTGAACCTAACCGGCAGCTTGTTATTTAATAGCCGGAGGGGAACTTAGGCGGCTGCTGAACTAATAACCAGGTCATTAACTGTAGTAACAACCGATTTCATGGTGATTATTGTTATTATAAGCTGTAATCAAATTTTTAAACATGTTTCAAGATTTTATTCAGCCTAAAACTGAAGCAGGGAAGCAATAGCAGCAGCTGGCCTGAGAATTATTCCTTCTCCCAGACTAATATCTGATTTTCCATCAGGCAAGAAAGCGAGACGCGTTGCGCTCGTGATATATAATTGTATCAACAATAAACCTCCACAGCGCTGAAATATGATCACCGAAATGTTTCTATGCTTCCTATGCATGAGCCATCTGACTAGATGGACCTCAGCAAAAGCAGTTAAAGCAATTGGTTTCACTTACAGGCTCGAATAAATCAGGGCAAAATGGCTCCATCCAAGGTTTACTTGGAACATATGTCATGACTTCATCTATATCTGAATAAAAACTCAGCTAAATACTTTGGATTTTTCAGGAAATTCATGACCCTTGAAATTTGTCAGAATGAGTTGTAGATTAATTAGAGGTTATTCCTGTTTATGTTTTAAACTATAGTGGAATGTTAACGCATTTTATGGAAGAAGGTTGAGTAACCTTTGAGAAGACTTTCATAGAACAGAACATTTAGATGGATGGGCAGTAATGTGGATAGGAAGCTTCTGTACTAGCGCCTGGAAGCCCATATCCTTATATGGAAATGGAAATGTATATGTCTGTTATTCCCTAGTGTCTGTGGGCTTTATTTACTAAAACTGGAGAGTGCAAAATCAGGCTCACTTCTGCATAGAAACCAATCAGCTTCCGGGTTTTATTGCCAAAGCTTAATTGAACAATCTGAGGTTAGAAGCTGATTGGCTACCATGCACAGCTGTACCAATTCTGAGTGCACCAGTTTTAGTAAATCCCCCCATGTCCTCAGAACAAGTAGAGTGAGAATGGAATACTACCAAACTTTAAAGGAATTCCAGGACTGCTACTGGCACATAGATATGCGCATAGCATCACTCATAGAAATGAGCATAGGTGCATTGCTAATAGAAATGAGTATGGATGCATTGCTTGTAAAAATTTGCATGCGTGCACACGTGTGCAAGCACACAGAAGCATGCCCACAGTTTCTGGCACCAGGCAGACTATTTAAGGAATGCTATTGCTTACTGGCCTTCAGCTTTCCCTGTGCCCTGAGTCTATCCTGTACCTGACTTCTGTTGATGACCCGGTTTGTTACTGACCTGATACCTAGATTCTGCTTGTAGCTCTGCCCACTTGTTCCCGACCTTGGCTTCGTCCCTGACCACATTTCTGCCTATGCTTCTGTACCTCGTTGCCTGCTTAACACTGACCTTGGCTATCTCTGTGACCTCGTTCCTGCTTCTGACTTGGCTTCATACTACTTCTGAGTATCTGCTTCGGCTGTCCTTCATAACCTCCAAGTCATCACAGTGTGTTTCTGATTATTAAAGCCTGCTGAGAGCTTCCACAAACCATGCTTCCAAAACCTGCAGTACATGCAGAGTGCCCCTTAGCATCGGCTTTTCCAGCATGCATCACATCTTCTCCTAGCCTGATGTCCTGCCTGACTTCTCAAGTCTGCATCTCCTGCTGCAAGTTCTGCTTTCAACACCTACGGGCACTCATGTTCCTCCTGTCCCTTAGCACCATATGTTCCACCTTCAGTGGGGCCTGGGCTAGAGATGTGACACTAGCATTAGATGTAGTCCAGCACTAACTCAACTTTATTTAAATCAATTCAAGTATCCTGACCAAGATCACAAATGTGGTGTGGCCAGATTAGTAAAGAGGGTGAGAATCTTCACTCTAATTATCCGATCATGTAAAAAGCTAATTCCTGTTTACTCATTTTCTCTGCACATGATTGGGCATTCAAAGTGAACAGGAATTTTCTTTTCACACGATTGGGTAATTTTAGTGAAAATTCACACAATATATTGTGGTTGATTTACTAAAAGCTATTAGACCGTGCACTTTGCAAGTTCAGTTGTATTAATTTTACCCAGAGCTCAGTGAATGCTTGCAAGGAATACCCAAGCAGGTGGAAAGAAAATCTAAAAAAACTGAATTTTTGCTTGAACATGAGTGGATGATGGAAATCAGTAGAGTTTTACCACATTCACCAAAGGGAAAATTAGTGCAACTGCATTTGCAACGTCTGCAGTCTATTTGCCTTCAGTAAATCCACCTCATTGCATGACGATTATCAACTTCTTTACTAAATCAACCCTTGTATGTCTACTGGTTCACCAGCTCATCTGATCAAATGTTGTGCATAATGGAAGATTTGGTAAAAAAAACAACATATTAATAAGGTCTTGATTTTTTTTAAATAAGCTAGCATATTGTTATAGAGCTTCTATATACACACACCTAAAGAAAAAATCTCAGATTTGTTGGGTTGAGTCCTCAATTGCTTGAATGCATAGGCACAGGACTCCATTAAAATCTTGATAGTTGTACTTTTACTTATTACTTTCTTTCTTGCCTGATTTGAAATGGCACACACAGGTAGAAATCCAACCCTCACTTCAATGTAGCAATGATAAATTCATAAAAGATGACCTGTTCAACAAAGCAATCCTTGAAAGATGGAAAAGGCTTAGCACTTTCTGTATTTATGGCTTATGATATGTGATAGAGCTGTGTTTGTCAGGTACATTATATTATGTACCTCTAGCGAGAGGCCTGGTGGTATCTGTGTCCTCTGTGACCTCTGCTCCTATGGCACTTTTAGTATTTCTGTGTAGAGTAGCTGTTAGTAATAATAGGAAAATGTCATGGGGTTCTAGTTCATGTTGCATCAGGGCCTGGAGGAATTAAGTTAAATCCCTGCAAAAGAGTAGTAGAAAATATATTGTACAATAAATCAAGGTGATGATTTATGCACTTATAAACTTCAATGTTCGCTGAAACACATACCTTGAAACTCTTCAAAGACTTTACTAGGTTTAAAGCCGAACTCCATCCAGATATAAAAAGAATGCAGTTCTGTGTTCATATATATACGTCAACTTTTTTTTTTTTGTTTAATTTGGCAGCATATCTGAATGTGATTTATCAGCTTTTTGAAGCAGAAATTAGACTGGGAGGATGAGAAAGCAGCACATGGATCCAGTGAGTTGTGTTGCAGAGCTCATAAACTAACAAGGAACATGCTCAAATTAGGAGAGAGCAAAGCGACAGAAAGATGAGCTCATCAGTCTGCTGCTTCTCTTTTCACTGTTCAGTCACAGAATGGAAGAGGGACAAGACAAATCAGGTATACTGCCTTCCAGACATGGATGTGCTGCATTTTCAAGGTGCTGTTTAGGCACAATTAACATATCTAGATATTCCCTATAACATAGTGAGTATTCACTTTTCAAATTCAGTTCCACTGTAAGGGGTATATGGAAGTCAACACAGTATGTCCCATGTTACTGAATATTTTTTGGAAACCAACACCAGTCTCTGTTATAATAAACGTATCTGCTAAAATAATTCAGAACTAGGTCATATAGTATATAGGACTGATCTTCATTATCAGATTGTTCTCCGTTTGAGAATTGTTCCCCAGTGAAGTTGCATTGGTCTGAGGGACTGGACTGTGCTTTACCAAACCTCACCCTTTCTTGCAGACACAGACCCAGCATCACTAAAAAGGTAAGTATTTTAACTGGTTCCATGTCACACAGGTTTACAGCAGCAGAATGGCTTCCCTGGGTGAAATCCTGTACGGTTACCTCCTTCACTTTTTCAGCCACCAGAGGGCACGCACGCACCGCTGCATGGCAGGGGAACCGATGCACGTGGCTGGCGGGCATGATTGCCGCCGGCCACTTGCAATCACTTGCACAAGCGCCAGCATGGGGGTTTGTGTGAGTAAACACAGAAATCTCTGTGCTGTCAGAGGAGAGGAGCCATATCGTTTGTTCCTACTAAGTAGGAAAAACAATGTCTCCTCTCCTAGTCAATCCTATCCTATATACAGATAAAGCACACTGAGGGAACGCACAATTAAACCCTTGATTGCCCCCTAGTATGCCCCTTCTCTGCCAGTGACCTTTACACAGTAATCAGTGTATTTTTATAGCACTGATTGCTGTATAAATGCCAATGGTCCCAAAAAAGTGTCAAAAGTCTCTGATCTGTCTGTCGCAATGTCGCTCTACTGCTAAAAATCACAGATCACTGCCATTACTAGTAAAAAAAAAAAATGCCATAAAAATGCCATAAATCTTTCCCATAGATTGCAGACGCTATAACTTTTGCGCAAACCAATCAATATACGCCTATTACAATTTTTCTTACCAATAATATGTAGAAGAATATATATTGTCCTAAATTTATGAAGAAATAAAAAAAAAAAAAAAAAACAGGGATATTTATTATAGCAAAAAGTAAAAAAATATTATTATTATTTTTCAAAATTGTCGCACTTTTATTTTTTATAGCGAAAAAAATAAAAACCGCAGAGGTGATCAAATATAACCAAAAGAAAGCTCTATTTGTGGGAAACAAGGATGCAAATTTTGTTTGGGTAAAACGTTGAACGACCGCGCAATTGTCAGTTAAAGCGGCGCAGTGCCAAATTGTAAAACTTGCTCTGGTCAGGAAAGGGGTAAAATCTTCTGGGGCTGAAGTTGTTAATAACCTGAAGTGTCTGCCTTAAATTATAGTTCTACTTTTGCAGTCAAATTTGAGAAAACGCTCATTGCATGTTTTTGTTTCCATAAAAATTTGGGGTAAGTAAGGTAAGTATTTTGACAACTTGAAGCGTCTAAAATAATTTTATTTAGAAAAAAAGAGGGTATATGATTACATGGGCCCAAAAACATAAAAGTATAGATAAGTGTAGTAACAACGGTCAACAATACTAACCATATGTAAGGACAAAGTAAAAAAACATGAGAACAAGTAGTTACCATTGGATTGCAAAGATTGCAAAAAGAAGACAAATGTTGCATCTCTGTGGCCAGGAAACCCTGGGTCATCAGGGAGGACAGAACCAAGTCCAAACTTTATAAGATGTGAGTTGAGCTGGAGTCTTGAGACAGGAAGAAATGGATGGAAATATGTATAACGGTTACTAAAAGTAATGTTTACAATTTACTAATGGGAAGCACAAGGACGTGTGCTTTTATTTATGGATAACAGCACCTAAAAGGCTGAAAGTTCTGCTGGCAGCCTTGGTTTGGACTAACGGGTTGACTAGATGGAAAAAGGCAGGGGGAAGGGAGAGGGAGAAGAGAGAAAAAAAGTGGGTGGAAGAAAGTTGGGAGAAATAGCGAGGGAAGGATGGCGAAGGAATAAAGGGTGGGGCCAGGCCGAGAAAAAGGGAAGGTATGCCTCCCATCCATCCCTGTTCTACGGCCTACCCACAGGTGTCAGGAAACCTTCATCAAAGGTATGTTGTTGTGAAAATAGCAGAAACTAGAAGATTATCCAGAATAGCTGGCATTGGAACTCATGATAGGCGTGTATTCAGGTGTTCTTTGGAAATTAAACCAGCAGGACCAGCAAGAGGTGTATTTAGAACGAGTATCATGTGAAATGGCGATGACCTCCCCAATTTCAGCACTCTTATTGATTCTCTGGAACCATTCCCGTATTATTCGGGCTTGTGCTATACCCCAGAGAACCGGAATGCAAAGCTTGGCAGCATTTAGCATGTACATGGCCAGAGATTTGAAGAAGGACTGTCTAGGCAAAGTGGTATGGTATAAGAGGAGTTGGGTGAGGGAGAAATCCAGGGTGAGGGTAGAGATTCGAGAGATCAGGTTATGAATTTCAGACCAGAACTTTTGGACAGCAGGGCATGGTCACCAGATGTGTAAAAGGGCACCTGGTTCTGAACCATATCTCCAGTATAGGTTTGACACTGATGACCACTGCATGTTTTTATGTGTTACCATTTACGCAGCATACCTAAAAATGTTTTTAAGATATTTCTTACCTTTTTAAATGCTTCTAGACAGTCTTACAGTGTCTTTGTCCCCATACAGACTGAGCTATCCCTCATTAACATATAATGCAGAAGGGCGGTTTCAAACTTTTTAACCCTTTGTTAAAGTGGTTGTAAACCCTTACAACACACTTTGACCTACAGGTAAGCCTAGATTAAGGCTTACCTGTAGGTCCAAGAAATATCTCCTAAACCTATACGGTGAAGATGCTTCGCCGAATGACAGCGGCGGAGCTGCGAGACCCCACCGAGAAGATGGATGCGCCAGACTGCAGGGGACAGCGGTGACTTCGCTGACTCCTGTGTCAGGTAAGTGACACATAATGGACTACTATGCGTAGTAGTCCATTATGCTTTGCCTTTGCAGGGAATGAAAGAGGAAGTAAACCCATCAGGGTTTACTTTCTCTTTAAAATAGACAGTATTCAAATCTAGTTTACCTCTGGTAATGAGAACTGTGAACACGGTACAGACAGGGTTAAATATATTAAACATTACTTTAGGTTCACTGAATTCTGAACTCAGAAGGTGATCTGCTCAGCATGAGTACCATTCGGAGATTGTTTTGCATTTTTTCAATGAACACAAAGAGGTTGATTTACTAAAACTAGAGAATGAAAAATCCGCTTCCAGATTATTATTTTTTTTGGTCAAAGCTTAATTGAACAAGCTGAAGTTAGAAGCTAATTGGCTACCATGCACAGGTGCACCAGATTTTGCACTCTCCAGTTTTGGTAAATGAACCCCAAAGTGTTCTTTGATTGGACAAGGTTGGAAAGCCAGGGTGGTGATGTCACCTTGCCCTTCACCTTGTCCAATCATAAAATGCTTTGCAATAATTGAGAAAATGCAAAGCATTCTCTAAATTGTGCTCATGCTGAGCAGATGATCTTCTGTGTTCACAATGCAGCAAGAAAGCCACTCTTTACAGGACCCCGAAGCTGTGGAGATCACTGGAGTAGTGGTTTCTACTACAGTGATTTTCAGATTCTATAGGGATCCCACAAGTATGATATATGCTTATTTACTTTGGTTCAAAGTGGACCAATGTAACTATGTAAAAGTAGCCATAGTAATTCCTTTTTAACCACTTAAGGACCGAGCCTCTTTTTGAGTTTTGTTGTTCACAAGTTAAAAAAAAAATTTTTGCTAGAAAATTACTTAGAACCACCAAACATTATACATTTTTTTCTAACATCCTAGAGAATAAAATGGTGGTCGTTGCAATACTTTCTGTCACACCATATTTGCGCAGCGGTCTTACAAGTGTACTTTTTTGGAAAAAATACACTTTTTTTAATCCAAAAATAAGACAACGCTAAAGTTTGCCCAATTTTTTTTTTATATTATGAAAAATATTGTTACACCGAGTAAATTGATACCCAACATGCTTGTGGAATGGCGACAAACTTTTACCCTTAAAAATCTCCATACGCAACGTTTAAAAAATTCTACAGGTTGCATGTTTTGAGTTACAGAGGATGAGAATTATTGCTCTCACTCTACCGATCGTGACGATACCTCACATGTGTGGTTTGAACACCGTTTTCATACATAGGTGCTGTGCTACTCACATATGTGTTCGCTTCTGCACACAAGCTCGGCGGGATGGATGTTTAAAAAAAAATGTTTTACTTATTTATTTTACCTTTTATTTTTTATTTTTACACTGTTCTTTAAAAAAATTACAAGGGATGTAAACATCCCTAGTAGAAAAAACGCATGACAGGACCTCTTAAATATGAGATCTGGGGTCAAAAAGACCTCACATCTCATATTTATACAAAAATGCAATAAAAAATGTAAAAAAACGTAAAAAAATAAAAATAAATAAAAAAACATTTAAATAAAAAAAAGGCCCTTTAAGAGCTATGGGTGGAAGTGACGTTTTGACGTTGCTTCCACCCTGCAATGTAATGGAGACGGGTGGGGGCCATCTTTCCCTCACTCGTCTCCATAACCAGCAAGCGGTAACATCTAATCGCCTCTTTTGATTGAAAATGTATACTTTATTTTGCAAGAAAATATACTAAAAACAAATACTTTAAACAGGGTACATTCCACTCTGTACTGCGACGCAGCGCATAAATACAATACATAACAATACAGTTCTAAGCATACAAATAAATTACTTTCATCCTGCGGTATGATGCCTGATCTGTTGCGCAGAGTAATAATACCCTAAAACATCACATCATGCATGATGCCGCATTACCCCAAAAGCCTTACTTCCAAAAACATGTCAGAAAAGTCAAGTCATACTGTCAAATCAAATGGCATTTCAATGAGCAACAGGTATGATGAAGGGGGGTGGAGAAGGTGGGGCAGGGAGGGGAAAAAAGAGTTCACAGTCCTGAAGCTTTATTGAACTGCCAAAGGATACATAGCGGGGGGGAGGGGAGGTTGGGGGTGAAGGGGAAATCTTCAAACCTCCTCTTCCTCCTTAAAGTCCACTGGTCCATCTAATTGCCCCTGCTTCTGCCGACAGCTCCAGTAAGTGGCAGAGAGCACCGGATTGTGGTGGTATGGGGGGCCCTCTCCCGCCGCCAATAAAAGTTATCCCGTGGGGAATCTGCCACAGAGAACACCGTTATCGGAACAAGGACCTCTGGCCGAAGAAGGGGATACGGGGGTTATGGCAGCTAGCTGCTGCCATAACAACGATACTCCTCTTTAAAGTTAGGACGTATATCGGCGTGCGGCGGTTCGTAAGTGGTAAAAAAAAGTAATCATCAATTTTTTAATATTTAAGTTATACTGGGTTATGGGAACATGTAACAAATTTAAAGTAAGTGTTATCCCAACCTGGCTGCAAACATTCAAATACTCTTTAAATTGTGGCTAAAAAAAATTAAAACGGAGGCACACAGCAGTATTCCCAATGCCAGACTCAATGCAACATTTCCACGTCTGATTGCAGTGTACCTTTAAATACTTTTTTTGTGTTTCCCAGCCTCACATGGCACAACAGGCAAGTGTAAATCAAGCCATAAAAAGTGTGCATACTGCTTTTTTTTTTTAACGCTGCTTTTTTTTTTATTTAAACAGAAAAAAAAACTGTTTAATTAGAGACAGGCCCAGGCTAACAAAACATTGAGTTGATAAAACTTGCAGAGCAGTAATTAACCACACAGTTAAATCAGATTTTGATTAATAAAAAGAAGTTTACTGTGAAGAGGATAAACTCCTTTCAGAGTTTATTAACTGTTCCAGATTTCACATAGTTCTCAGCACACAATTACTTTTATGGTCTCATAAACACATTTCTTAAGAAAAATCCCCTCTTGAGCTACCACACACATAATATAACAGTAATTTACAGCAGGAACGGTTTCTAAAAGGGTGCTATTCCAGAGTCTGTGTTTTTTGTTTTTTTTTATGCTAAACTTTATTAAATTTTAATAACATTGTAACAAAGTTGTGAATATGCAGCAGCTACCAAGGACTTGACCGAAAAAAAGAAGGTAACAAAAAAGCAACAGGTCCAACTGAAAAAACAATTGTGGGCATTTAACTATTAAAGTGACATGAAACTCAGGTGTCTATTCAAGTTTTTATTCTTGACCTCAAAAAATATACAATAAAGATGAAAATAAAAATGTCATTCTATATAAAGTACTATGTGCTACCACACAGAGTGTGTGTATACCGTGCTATAATCATGCATATATAGCCCAAAAAAAAAATGATTAATACATTTTGCTGCAACAAATGCAACTAAATAAAGTGTCCAAAAGTTCATAGAAAATAACTGGTGCTCCAACGATTCTTGTGTTTACACAAAACAAATATGTGGTTCCAACTTCCCACATGCAGTTCATAAAAGAATGCCCTTGTGCAAACAAATTGTTCCAAAGTACATGTGCATCACTACCGTGCTCCAAATAAAAAAATTGGCTGCTTACCAGATGGAATAATCCCACCAAGAGATCATATGCGTGTATATTAAATCACCTCTAAGGCCGCGTACACACGCGCGGACTGTTTGCCCAACCTTGTTCGTCAAACAGTTTCGGCAAACAGTCCGTCAAAATTTGCATGAGCGGACTTGCCCACACACGAGCGGACTGTTTGACGAACAAGGTTGGGCAAACAGTTCGCTCAACTTTTGAAATGAACGGACTCGCCCACGTAAGGCGGAGGCAAATCCGCCCATTTCGAGCGCGTGTACAGGTAGGCGGGGCCCGCGAAGGAGACGTCGCGGGCTCCGCCGCCTGGAATGGGCTTAAAGGGGAACCCCAACGCCGAAAAAAATCGGCGTGGGGGTTCCCCCCAAGTCCACACCAGACCCTTGTCCGAGCACGCTACCCGGCCGGCCAGGAAAGGGGGGCGAGCGAGCGCGCCCCCCCTCCTGAGCCGTACCAGGCCGCGTGCCCTCAACATGGGGGGTGCCTTGGGGAAGTGGGGGCCGCGCGGCCCCCCCACCCCAAAGCACCTTGTCCCCATGTTGATGAGGACAAGGGCCTCTTCCCGACAACCCTGGCCGTTGGTTGTCGGGGTCTGCGGGCGGGGGGCTTATCGGAATCCGGGAGCCCCCTTTAAGAAGGGGGCCCCCGGATACCGGCCCCCCACCCTATGTGAATGAGTATGGGGTACAATGTACCCCTACCCATTCACCTGTGAACTAAAGTACAATAAAAAACACAGAGAAAAAATATTTTATTGCACAGCTCCGGGGGTCTTCTCGCCGGACTCCTCCGCTATGTGTGTGTAGCTCTTTTGCTAGCGGAGGAGTCCGGCTTTCTTCCTCCCCGCCGCCGGCCTCTTCTCCCGACTTCGGGGGTCTTGTCCCCCTCTTCGGTTCTTCTGCCGGGCCACCGCGCCTGGTCCGGTGGCCCGGTCTTCTGTCGCCGTCTTCCGTTCTTCTGTCGCCGCCTTCGGTTCTTCTGCCGGGCCACCGCGCCTTCTTGTAGCTCTTTTACAGGCGGTGGCCCGGTCTTCTGTCGCCGCTGTCGTCGCCGCCGCCGCCGCCTTCCGTTCTTGTTCTTCTTCTTGTTCTTCTTCTTCTTCTCCTGGAGATGTTGACTCGACGAGCTCTCCGGCCGGAATGCCAGAGCCGCGCTGTGCGGTCACTTATATAGTGACAATGGGGCGGTGTCACATGGTATATGTCACATGGGTTGGTCACATGGTGACCCCGCCCCCTTACGATGTCATAGTCCCCATGTGACATCAACCCATGTGACCAACCCATGTGACATATACCATGTGACACCGCCCCATTGTCACTATATAAGTGGCAGCGGAGCGTGTCCCTGGCATTCCGGCCGGAGAGATCGTCGAGTCAACATCTCCAGGAGAAGAAGAAGAAGAACAAGAAGAAGAACAAGAACGGAAGGCGGCGGCGACGACAGCGGCGACAGAAGACCGGGCCACCGCCTGTAAAAGAGCTACAAGAAGGCGCGGTGGCCCGGCAGAAGAACCGAAGGCGGCGACAGAAGAACGGAAG